>NC_044322.1:321085867-322335867 GCF_007399415.2 Gopherus evgoodei
CCTGTATTGTGTCATCTTAATACAGAGAGAGCATTTGTATTTTTTCTTTCTTTTTTATATAAAGCTTTCTTTTAAGACCTGTTGGAGTTTTTCTTTACTTCAGGGAAATTGAGTCTGTACTCACCAGGGAATTGGTGGGAGGAAGAAATCAGGGGAGATCGGTGTGTGTTGAATTGGCTAGCCTGATTTTGCATTCCCTCTGGGGGAATAGGAAAGTCCTTTTTGTTCCAGGACCGGGAACGGAGAGGGGAAGTCACTCTGTTTGGATTCACAGAGCTTGTGTCTGTGTATCTCTCCAGGAGCACCTGGAGGGGGGAAGGGAAAAAGGATTATTTCCCTTTGTTGTGAGACTCAAGGGATTTGGGTCTTGGGGTCCCCAGGGAAGGTTTTTCAGTGGGACCAGAGTGCCCCAAAACACTCTAATTTTTTGGGTGGTGGCAGCAGGTACCAGGTCCAAGCTGGGGACTAAGCTTGGAGGTTTTCATGCTAACCCCCATATTTTGGACGCTAAGGTCCAGATCTGGGACTAAGGTTATGATAGGTAGTGATACCAAAATATGGTTGACAGATGAAGTAAAAGTGTGTTTGATACTAGAAAATATCTTTACGTTCTTTCTCAGTTCAGGTAGATTTTGTTAATAATTATGTTTAATCAGCCACTTCTAAGAGCAGAAGATGTTTAAATGTGATAGAGGGATGGAAGAGGTATTTAAGAATGTTGAACATTGGATTTGAATGCTGTAACTAATATATCATTTATCAGGTGTTGGGTGCAAAAGATATGAACTTTATCATGGCAACATTGCTGATTTTAAATGGAAGCGATCACAAATTCAGAATCAACTATGCATCAATCACAGGGCACTGGGGTTTAATTTCTATGCAAAACCCCATCACATCTGTCCTCTCATCTGCTCTATACATGAGTCATTGGTTTTTCCAATTTATTAAATGAAGAAACCCATTAATGTTTTGCAGTCAGACAATAGGTAAATACTAAAAGTCCTTTAAAAACCATCTCAACTACTTCTACCAGTATATCCCCATTATTTACAGGTTATTTGAGTGAAGCTGCTACAGGAAACTCATCAAATTTCTGTCAGCTAAAAAACAACTGTTATGTGAATGGAAAGTGATGAAATTTTCCTGGGGGACTAAGACAATTTAGAAATAGAGTTGCACTGAATACCAAGATTGACAAATAAGAAGAAACATCTTATATTCTAGCCAATTTCTACAGATAACAGTATCCCAACATCAAAGTCCCATATAATGAATTAATATGATTTTGTCACCAAGTAAATAAGAGTAAAGCAGCATCTTGAAGAGCTTTATCTGCTTAAAATGGCATTAAGAATCCATCATTAGACTCCGATATTCACTGTCCACTGCGAGAACAGCTTTTTAAAACAACATCAGTCAAAAGAGAGACACTTCATTTATATTTAGAAATCAATATATATCTAATTTAAGCTATAACAATGTATATTATTTTTATAATGACCTAATGAAAAATTCCCCCAAGGTAAAATCCCCTCTTCTCCTCCCGCTCCCAAATAAATACTGTTGATCCAGAGTTGAAAATATATATCTTAAAAACAAGAAGAAACTCAGTAGAATATAACAATTTGAAAAACTGAAGGTTTAAATATCAGGAAATTGAGGTTAAGATTCCAAAAACAAACTTACCTTCACTTCTACATCTACAGCATCTACAGGATGCAGATATGGGCCAATGCACTTCTCAAGTAAAAAACAATTATTTCATGTACACGTTAACTCCCACCTGTAATGTTCCACCACAGACTCTTGGGTGCTTAATCATTCATCTTACAGTATCTCAGAGAGGGAAAAATCCTGTGAAGGTTCTTGTAGCAATGTATCTACTGGGAGCTTTTAGGACTGGGTGCAGAGAAAATTTTAAATAAGTTGTATTTTCCAGCAGAATTTGCAAATGTTTTGAAGTGGACTAATGGGTCTAGCAGAGCTTAATGTGTCAATAGCGTGGGAGTGTCTTGAGATAAATTTCTCTGTCTGAGGAAATGAGCAACCAGAGCAATTTGACTTATAGTGATAGACACAAGGAGCTCAATCTATGTAGCTTAACAAAGAGAAGTTAAAGGAGTCTGATTACAGTCTGTAAGTACCTACATGGGGAACAAATATTTGACAATGGGATCTTTAGTCTAACACAGAAAAGTGTAACAGAAGTCTAGCTTCAGAAGTTGAAAGTATAAAGATAGACAAATTCGGACTGGAAATAAGGCATACATTTTTAACAGTGAAGATAATTAACCATTGGAACAATTTACCAAGGGTCATGGTGCATTCTCCATCACTTACAATTTTTAAATCAAGATTGTTTTTGTTTTTCTAAAAGCTATGCTATAGGAATTATTTTGGTGGAATTATGAATGGTGCAAGCTATATTTATTATAGTAATGATTATAACGTTGCAAAATGTAATGCATGTTGGGAGACTGGCAACTGAAACAGGAAAGGACACAGATGCTAAGCTACATGATCCTAACTCCCTAAATCTAGGGAGTGAAGTGTACAATAAATTCAAAATTAACTTACTCCAAAAACTTCAGACTTGTTCTACGTTGGTCTAGATGAGCTCTAGTGTTTATGACTATTGTATATATGATTGGCTGAAAAATGTTGGAATTATTCACTGTGGATTGTGACTTGCACTATGCTCCCATTTAGGGGAGCAAGAGGGAGTAAGAAGCAGGGCTGAAAGTAGGCCGGTTAGGTCTGTATGGCATACCAGTAAGAGTTGGTAAGAAGCCTATCTTTTTCCCCTCCCCAGGGCAGATGGATAGGGAATGGACAAAGTCTTGGCTCCACAGTGGCCGATGTAGCTTATGTGGGGGCGGGGGGGAAGAGGGGCACTGCAATTTGTTGCTGGTTCACCTCACAGGCAAATTACTTTTCTCCTCTCCACCACCACCCTGAAGTATGGACAAAGCAGAGGATTTGTGACTCAGACGTGAGGCAAAGTGACTCCTGTATATACAGACCTTTGAAAACTTCTCTGAGTTCCAGTGAAATTTATATTCAGTTTATATTTACACACTGAGCCAAGACACACAGGTTTATTAATCCAGACCTTTATTTGAACCAAAAGCATACCTTGCTGTTACAGTTCTATAAAAGCAATGAATGACAGATAAACGGAACAAGATAACAACCAGTTACATTCTCCTGGGGCATAGTCAGGTCATGATGGTTTTATCCTATGATGCTCTGTTTAGTCCCTCACATTCTGACATATTTATGCCCATACTAATTACATTTTCATTAGTTCTCTTCTAATCATCATTAAGCATTATGCATCTTATGTTCTTATATACAGACACTCCCCAACTTACGCAAGCGTTCTGTTCCGGAACTCCTTGCATAACTCGAAATTTTCTTAAGTCAGAAACCTATACCTGACAATTATGCAAAACAACAACAACAAAACCCTCCTATTTCTAGCTTATGGAACCTTTTCCGTAAATGTGGATTTGCGTAAGTCAGTTTGCGTAACCTGGAGGACGTCTGTAACTCATATACTATGTATGCACAGACTTCAGTTTACATAAAAATAGCTGTCCACACTATTTTCATGTTATCATATTGTCTCTTTTCCATTTGGTTTATTTTCATTGATCCCATGCTGATGATGCATGCTGATTAGGCCATTTCCCCTTACTCAGTGTAGGGACTTTCTTCTTTTTCTATAATTGCCTTTTAGGAGTACATTCTGTATATCTGTTATCCTGATAATTTCCTCTGATCTATGTAATATCCTCCAACTTGAGTACATGCTGTGTTTAAAACATCACCTTTATCCTACACAGCAGTTGTAATAATCATTCAGCAAGTTTACATAAGGACAAGTCAGAAAGGCAACCCCCTATGTCAAGCAAAGACTAGGCCAAGACCAGCCAGCTTAGCATAAATATCATCTAGCCTGTTCAAACCCATACTTATAAAGTATGGGTTTCGACAAGCTAGATGATATTTATACCCAGCCCCGCCCTCTGCCCTTCCACGGAGCTGCGTCTCCGTCTGTACAGCAGCAGCCCCACTGGAGAAGAGTGCTGGTGGGGTGGGGCTGGGGGTTCTGCTCCTTTCCTCACTGGGAGGGGCAGCGGAGAAAGGAGCAGAATGCCAGCAGCTCCTCCTGCGGCTGTACACCCCAGCCCACCTCCCCAAGCTCTGTCCTCCGGCGGGGCTGCTCACTGTTGTACTGCTCCTCTCCCTGCCGCAGTTCCAGGGAGCCTTGCAGTGAAGCAGATACTGATTTCTATTTGCAGATATTCACATCTGCAGACAGAAATTTGTATACACGCAGGGCTATGCATGCTTTTGGAAGTGACTCTGGATGTTCAGTTGATCAAAGTCTAGTTGATTTCAGATGCTCAGCAAAATCCAATTAAGTAGAGACCAAGGAATCAAAACTTCTCCTTTCTATGATGAGATACATATAGTTTCATGAATTTGAACTTTTATTTGTACCTTTAGCCTATATGAAAAAGAATGTAAAAGCAGCAAAGAATCCTGTGGCACCTTATAGACTAACAGACATTTTGGAGCATGAGCTTTCGTGGGTGAATACCCACTTCGTCAGATGCAGGTAGTGGAAATTTCCAGGGACAGGTATATATATGCTAGTAAGCAAGCTAGAGATAACGAGGTCAGTTCAATCAGGGAGGATGAGGCCCTGTTCTAGCAGTTGAGGTGTGAAAACCAAGAGAGGAGAAACTGGTTCTGTAGTTGGCAAGCCATTCACAGTCTTTGTTCAATCCTGAGCTGATGGTGTCAAATTTGCAGATAAACTGAAGCTCAGCAGTTTCTCTTTGAAGTCTGGTCCTGAAGTTTTTTTGCTGCAGAATGGCCACCTGAAGGTCTGCTACAGTGTGGCCAGGGAGGTTGAAGTGCTCTCCTAAAGGTTTTTGTATATTGATTTGTGTCTATTTATCCTTTTCTGTAGAGACTGTCCAGTTTGGCCAATGTACATAGCAGAGGGGCATTGCTGGCATATGATGGCGTATATTACATTGGTGGATGTGCAGGTGAATGAACCAGTGATGGTGTGGCTGATCTGGTTAGGTCCTATGATGGTGTCGCTGGTATAGATATGTGGGCAGAGTTGGCATCGAGGTTTGTTGCATGGATTGATTCCTGAGCTAGAGTTATTATGGTGCGGTGTGCAGTTACTGGTGAGAATATGTTTCAGGTTGGCAGGTTGTCTGTGGGTGAGGACTGGCCTGCCAACCAAGGCCTGTGAAAGTGTGGGATCATTGTCCAGGATGGGTTGTAGATCCTTGATGATGCGCTGGAGGGGTTTTAGCTGGGGGCTGTATGTGATGGCCAGTGGAGTCCTGTTGGTTTCTTTCTTGGGTTTGTCTTGCAGTAGGAGGCTTCTGGGTACACGTCTGGCTCTGTTGATCTGTTTCCTTATTTCCTCGTGCGGATATTGTAGTTTTGAGAATGCTTGGTGGAGATTTTGTAGGTGTTGGTCTCTGTCTGAGGGGTTAGAGCAGATGCGGTTGTACCTCAGTGCTTGGCTGTAGACAATGGATCGTATGATGTGTCCGGGCTGGAAGCTGGAGGCATAAAGATAGGCATAGCGGTTGGTAGGTTTTCGATATAGGGTGGTGTTAATGTGACCATCACTTATTTGCACCATGATGTCTAGAAAGTGGTCCTCCCATGTAGATTGGTCCAGGCTGAGGTTGATGGTGGGGTGCAAGCTGTTGAAATTGTGGTGGAATTTTTCCAGAGTCTCCTTCCCATGGGTCCAGATGAAGATATCATCAATGTAGCGTAGGTAGAGAAGGGGCGTGAGTGGACGAGAGCCGAGGAAGCGTTGTTCCAGGTTGGCCATAAAGATATTGGCATATTGTCTCTACAGAAAAGGATAAATGGACACAAATCAGACATAAGGAATGGCAATATACAAAAATCTGTAGGAGAGCACTTCAACCTCCCTGGCCACACTATAGCAGACCTTAAGGTGGCCATCCTGCAGCAAAAAAACTTCAGGACCAGACTTCAAAGAGAAACTGTTGAGCTTCAGTTTATCTGCAAATTTGACACCATCAGCTCAGGATTGAACAAAGACTGTGAATGGCTTGCCGGCCACAGAACCAGTTTCTCCTCCCTTGGTTTTCACACCTCAACTGCTAGAACAGGGCCTCATCCTCCCTGATTGAACTGACCTCGTTATCTCTAGCTTGCTTGCTAGCATATATATACCTGCTCCTGGAAATTTCCACTACCTGCATCTGACGAAGTGGGTATTCACCCACGAAAGCTCATGCTCCAAAACATCTGTTAGTCTATAAGGTGCCACAGGAGTCTTTGCTGCTTTTACAGATCCAGACTAACATGACTACCCCTCTGATACATGAAAAAGAATGAAATCTTTTCCTTTCCAAAGAATTTTAATTATAGCTGTTATCCAAAACATTTCAGGAACATAAAGAACATTCAGATAAACAGGTTTCATTTGACCAGGTAGAGCAAGGGTGGCCAATCTGTTTCTTCGGAGCTGTAGGTGGATCTTCAGAGGTTAATATGTGGCTCCTTGCATAGATGCTGATGCTGGGGCTGGAGCTACAGATGCTAACTTTCCAATGTGCCAGGGGGTGCTCACTGCTCAAACCCCTGCTCTGCCCCAGGCCCTGCCCCCACTCCACCCCTTCCTCCAAGGCCCCTGCTCCTCCCCCCTCGCCTGCCATGCCCTTGCTCCTTCCCCCTCCCCCCTAGAGCCTCCTACGCACCAGGAAACAGTTGATCATGGCGAGTGGGAGGGAAGGGGAAGGGTTGATCGACAGGACTGCCAGCGGGCAGGAGGGGCTGGGGCGTGGAGCTGATGACGTATTACTGTGGTTCTTTGGAAATGTACACTGGTAAATTCTAGCAACTTCTCAGGCTCAGATTGGCCACCCCTGAGGTATAGCAACAGATGCATGTATTCACTTCTTAGCATAGAACCCAAAAAATTAGATTCTGCCACTTTCACACTTGCTGAGTAATACTTTACTCCATGAGTAGCTCCAATGAGATACTTCCCACTACTCCTGGAGTATAGTATTATTCAACAAGAGAAAGGATGGCAGGATCTGGCCCAAAGTAAGGTCCGGCTGTATTTTGTATCAAGCAGAGAGTGTCATGGCTGTTGACCATAGTCTCCTACTTGAGTTGTTTTCTCTGTTAGAATAGCTGCGGGAGCCAATTTTGGAGTTGAGGGTTGTTCACATGCAATGCACAGCCACCATTGCCCAGTGGTTTGAATCTTGGATCTGTTAGCTCAAGCATTTCAGCTGACATGAACTGCCATGGCAAGCTTGCTGGTTTAGAGACATTTCTCAGGAACCTAGGACCCAAATTATTTAGTAATTTATAGCTCAAAGTCAACACTTTGAATTGCTCCTGGAAGCAAATAAGGAGTCAGAGTAGTTTTCAGAATAGAGATCTAGTATGCTGTATATGACTAACTCTGCCAAGCAGGTGAGCAGCTGCATTCTTTCTACTGTAATTTCTGAGTGGTCTTTGGATGTGGACCCAAACAGTACACATCACAGTAATGAAGTCTAGAAGTCACAAAGGCATGAATCATAGTGGTAAGATCTAGCTCTAAGAATATATGTCTAAACAGATGCAGCTGTAAAATGATGCTTTGGCCCCTGGTGCCACCTGTACTTCCAGATGTCACTGAGGATCCAGCAGCACCCCAAATTGAAAACTTCTTAAATGAAAGAAGGATAGAAAGGACAATCACTCCACTTTTCCTTAACACACCATCAGCACCTCCATTATATCCAAACTAAGCTTCTGCCAACAGGCAGCACCATAAGAGTAATTCGCTGTGATCTAATCTCCACTGACTGAAGTTTAGTTAAATAGGTTTAGAGTGAAATTTGTTGCAGAGCTGCCTAGTGGAAATGCAGCTGCTTTAGCTTTCTGGAGGCTGAGAGTTCAAATCCTGATGCTGGGATTGTGAATTTAGCCAGCTGAAAGGAGCTGGCTTGGCAACCCTGTTGTGAGCTCCTGTGGCGTGGCTGTACCATCCTCAGCCCCGACCCCTGCCCTTCCATAGAACTGCTTATCCTCTGTACAACAGCTGTGCCAGAGGAGCTGCAGGCATTCTACTCCTTTCCTCGCTGTGGCTCTTGGGAGAGCCTTGCAGTTCAGGGCTATCCCGGGAATCGCAACGGGGAAAGGAGCAGAACCCCCAGCCCCACCCCCTGGCCTTCATGGAGCTGCGTCTTCGTCCTCTGTCTGTGTACTACAGCAGCAGCCGCACCGGAGGACAGGGCTGGGGGCAGTACAACTGCTGGAGGAGCTGCTGGCATTCTGCTCTTTTCCCCGCTCCCCCTCCCAGACCAATGGTCCATCTAGCCCAGTATCCTGTCTTCTAACAGTGGCCAATTCCAGATGCTTCAGAGGAAATGAAGAGAACAGGGAAACTGAGTCATCCATCCCCTGTCATCCAGTCCTAGCTGCTGGCAGTCAGAGGCTTAGGTATACTCAGAGCATGTGGTTGTATCCATGGTCATCTTGACTAATAGCCACTGATGGACCTATCATCCATGAACTTATCTAATTCCTTTTTATAATCCAGTTACACTATTGGCTTTCATTACATCCCTTAGCAACAAGTTCCACAGGTTGACTGTGCATTATGTGAAGAAGTACTTCCTTTTGTTTGTTTTAAACCTGCTGCCTATTAATTTCATTTGGTTTCCCTTGGTTCATATTTTATGTGAAGGGGTAAATAACACGTCCCTATTCACTTTCTCCACACCATTCATGATTTTATAGACCTCTATCATATCCCTCCCTTAGTCATCTCTTTTCCAAGCTGAACAGTCTCAGCCTTTTTAATCTCTCCTCATATGGAAGCTGTTCCATATACCTGTTAATTTTTGTTGCCCTTCTCTGAACTTTTTCCAATTCTAATATGTCTTTTTTTGAGATGGGGTGACCAAAATTGCATGAAATATTCAAGGTGTGGGCATATTATGGATTTATATAGTGGTATTATGATATTTTTGTCTCATTATCTATCCCTTTTTTAGCATTCTGTTAGATTTTTTGGCTGTCACTGCACAATGAGTGGCTGTTTTCAGAGAACTATACACAGTGACTCCAAGATCTCTTTCTTGAGTGCTAACAGCTAATTTAGACCCCATCATTTTGTGTGTATAAGTGGGATTATGTTTTCCAATGTGCACTAATTTGCATTTAGCAATATTTAATTTAAGCTGCCAATGTGTTGCCCAGTCACCTAGTTTTGTGAAATCCTTTTGTAACTCTTTGCAGCCAGCTTGGGACTTAACTATCTAGAGTAATTTTGTATCATTTACAAACTTTGCCAACTCACTGTTCATCCCCTTTTCCAGATCATTTATGAATATGGTGAACAGCACTGGTCCCAGTATAGATCATTGAGGGGCCCTGCTATTTATCTCTCTCCATTGTGAAAACTGTCCATTTTTTCTTATCTTTTGTTTCCTATCTTTCAACCAGTGACTGATCCATGTGAAAACCTTCCCTCTTATCCCATGACTGCTTACTTTGCTTAAGAGACTTTGGCGTCAGACCCTGTCAAAAGCTTTTTGAAAGGCCAAGTACTGTATTTCAACTGGATTATTTTTGTCCATGTGTTTGTTGACACCTTCTGAGAATTCTAATGGTTTGGTGAGGCATGATTTCCCTTTACAGAAGGCATGTTGACTCTTCCCAATATATTGTGTCCATTTATGTGTTGGATAATTCTGTTCTTTACTATGGTAAAGAACAGATTACTAAAAATACTACTTAGAACTTACAAATTTCCATTTATCTTCAAGGCACGTTGCAAACATTGATTAATTATGTTAAGTTTTATGTGAGCCAATCAGATGGGTTTTATATAGTTAAAGCTTCAGAGAACTTACTCTTAAATCACAATTTGTTTCCTTACAACATTTTCCAATAAACTATATGTAGGTGGTAGAGCACCAGAAGCTTCCTTTGATCTGGGATGTCGTTTCTAGTAGCAGCTACAATAATATTCATCAACCATTACAATAAAATGCAAAGCTAAAAATATATTTGTGATCGGGTTGCAAAAGCATTGACTAGAAAACAGAAAGTGAATGAGAAAAGGTAATGAGTACATCCCATCTCAACAACCAGTCATGCTGTGCATTCCATTATAGTGAATGAGGTCTTGGATTCTGTCCACAGTCATGATCCCAGAGTTAACCATCGGTACTGGGAGGTAAACTGTATTTAGTATCAACAAATGTTGTGGAAAGAGAACTAGCTCTCTAAATCAAATGCAAATATAAAGTTTTGTTTCAGTCCACTGCCTACCAACATTGAGATGATATTTTATTTAGCATGGCAGGATTTGTTCCTGACCATTTGCCATTATTAGATTTGCTGCTACCTACATGATAGTTTTAGTTAGGACCATTTTAAGCAACCATGAATAATATTACTTAGAGCCATATTGGGCTTAAATGGTTTAAAGCAGAACACCCATTTAAAAGGAATGAGGAGTTTTCCTTCAAAATCAGTGGCATAATTTATCCCCAGTTTATTAATCCTTATTATTTTATCTGGAGAACTAGTACTCAAGTTATCAAGCTCAATTCAGGAATTAGTGGATGAAATTCTATGGCCTGTGTTATGAAAATCAGACTAGATCATCAGAGTGGTCTCTTCTGGTTTAAAATCTATGCATCTATGACATCTATAGTTAAGGTTGTCCTGGTATTTCCTTTCTAACCATTCATTTGCAGTAGCTCTTAATTTTTTGAAATCTTCATCTTTCATGCTGAAATTTTTTGGGTTTGGTGTGTGCCTGAATGTGAATAATTTTGGGAAATCAGACCTAAAAAATCCAGCCATTCTGGGGTACAACGAGAGTGAAAAGATATTTTTTTCTATGTTCTAAAAATATATATATATATTGCTGTGACAATATATTTAACAGATCTAGCTCCAAAGCAGCTGTCTGTAGAAAGCTGAAATTTGGCATGAAAACAGTGTTCACTGAGCATCAGTGCCTTTAAGTTTGTAGTAGTTCTGATTTGCTGTTATGAGCCTATTAAAATGGAATTTCACACATCTGCAGTGCAATTGATATGACATTTTAGTAATATTCAGAATGAAGTTAGGCCATAAGGATGGTTGAACTTTTTCCATTAAACCTCTTTTCCATAGAAAATTGAGGTTTTACTTAAACAAAATTTTTCATAGAAAGTGTCTGTTTTCCTCAAAAAATACCTTCACTGTTACAATGATCAATACCCTCCACACCACACCTCTCCAGATCCATGGATCCTACACATGCCTATCACAACATGAGGCATATCTCATCCAGTGCACCAAATGCCTGAACAACAACTATGTGGGGAAAACCAGACAATCACTAGGCTTTTGAATGAATTCACACAGAAAAAACACCATATCACCCATGGATGAACATTTGTCACGAAAAAAATATCACTCCATATCTGACCTCTCAGTACTTATCCTCAAAGGAAACCCTCACAACACCTTCAGAAGACAAGGCTGGGAGTTTAAATGCATAACTTTGCTAGATCCTAAAAATCATGGTCTTAATAAAGACACTGGATTTAAGATTTATTACAGGAATTTGTAATCCATTAACCCCTCTCTTTTGTCCTATGACTGCAGGGATGCTAACAGGCCACTTCACCTTGAATGGTCCCTTAGTATATGTGTTAACCGCTTATGCTAAACAATCTGTTTCACCTTGTATTTAGGTGCAACACTCACAATAGCTTTCCCAGACTGGAAGAAGAGCTCTATGTAGCTCCAAAACTTGTCTTTTCATCAACAGAATTGGTCAAATAAAAGATATTACCTCACCCAACTTGCTTCTCTAATATCCTGCTATCAACATAGCTATAACAACATTGCAAACATTGTCCTTAAGTCCATTAGATCTTTGCGTTACAAAATATGACATGATAATATCTAGGCTGAAGCATCATGGAGCCAATAATCAATTATATGAGAAACAATGAACTTTTAATCTTCATGGAGACAACTTGGCAGGTCAATAAGACTTGTGAGAAGAAGGAGCACCCAATCATTTATGCTGTGATTTAGAAAATCCAGTAACTGGTTTCACTCTCTTTAAATCATCCACCTGCTTCTTGAAACTCAAATGGTATACATTTGTAATGTCACCAGATTATATTCAATCTATCTTCATTTTACTTTTGAAAAACAAGTTTAAACAATAACATCTTATTTCTGTGGAATTAAAGTGAATTCTGTTACTGTATGTTAGTAACAATGAATCTGAAATAGGTTTCAATATACAGTGGCAAATAGTATGGTAGGTAGGTACTGAAATCATTGGTTAAAATCCTACATTGTCATGTTCTATGTATAGGACCTTCTGGTGTGGACTACAAGAGTGTCAATCTAGAATTAGTCTGAGGAACATGCAGAGTTTTCACCTGGGGAAACAGTCTTCTCAAGCTTTAGTCTTGCTCAGGAAACTTTACAGAGTCAGAGTAACCAACATACACTAATAGGAGCAAGGCTTACAATCTAAGTAGCCAATAGACACCTTGACAGTTGGGTGACCAGATTGCAACAGTAAAATATCAGGATGTACTTGGGCACCATCGGCCTTGCCAACACTCCATGCCTGCTCTGCCCCAGCCCCTGCCCTACCCTGCTAGGCCACCTGTCGCTGTGTCCCTCCTCACTCCCTCCCACCTGTTGCTGACTTACCGTGTCCCACTTTACTCCCCCGTCTGCTGCGAGACCCTCCTGCATGCTGCTGGCTTATCGCTCACCTCCTCACGCACCTGCCAGACTCCCTACCCCTGCAGTGAGACAATGCAAGTAATTAATGATAATAATCCCTTGAATGGGCTTTGGGTCAGGCCCACAGAGAGTCCTGGCTTTCCCCTAAAACACTCTTCCTTTCCCCTCCCCTCCCCTCCCCCTTAGCCATGTCTGCTCTTGGTGTCTTTGAGCTCCAGATGGATTTGAGCAGGCTTTATTGTTTCCAAATCACAATATACCTTGGATGCATAATCATGCTAGCAGGTTACTACCTGCGATCCCAAGGGAAGATTGTGTATCAGGATTTGGCCCTAAATACCTTGAGTCAATTGCACAAACAAAACCCACAGAGCAAATTCCTACTGCCGACAGTCACACCCCAGCCTGTGCCCTGAGGTCAGGGCAGTCTGTTTGAAATATTTACCTTCACTGGGAAGGATTTTCTAAGGATCAGTAATGACCCCTCCACTTGTAACTTGTGAGCTCACCCCTTCGGTGTGATAATGTGTCTTTCATCACAAATCCTGCGCTCCACCTAGGCTGGGAAATCAACTAGAGGCTGAGGAAGCATCTACCCCTGAAATTTCAGACTCTACCCCCATTTACATCAGTGAAAATTGGGAATGACTCCACTGAGGCCAGGGCAGAAACTGGAGCACACTTGGAGCCCTCCCTCTGCGATGGAGAATTCAGAAGGAGACAGAAGGAGTTTGCTTGTCAGTAGTGATCAGTGAGTCTCCCGTTGCAGTAAAATAATTCTGAGGAGGCTGATTTCTGAAAATTCTGGCTCCTTTTAGAGCAGCTGTGTGTGCCCAGAGAGGCAGCGACTGGATCCCCACTGGAGGTGTCAAGGCCATGCGATTTGTGCGCCTTGGGAATGGCTGGGGTCAGGGTGATGGGACTAATAGTGAGGCTGCCGAGTTCTGAGTCAGCTGCACGCCCCCCAGGTGCAGCCCCTGCTCACCAGTGTGGGTAAGTGACCTGGGCAGCAGCTTAGCAGCACTCATCCCTGGCTTGCCCTGGGCAGAATCAGCCTCTGCAGCCCTGCCCCCAGCATGGCTGGGCGCCTCCTTTCCCTGGCACCGCCAGTCTGCACACACTCTGCTGGTGATTGCGGGAGGGATGCAGTTATTACCTCTGTGGGGCACCTGTCCCCCTCCCCCAGGTGAAGAAAGAAAAGTTTGGAAAAGGCAAAATGCTCTGCTTCTAGCAGCCTTCCCCATCGAACACAGAGCCGTGTCTCATTTGAGAGCCGGCGGCTCTAGCCCTTCCACTGAATCCATGGAGTCGGCCCCTCGGGATTCCCCGCCTGGCTCTGAGTGCGAGCTGCCCTGCCCAGACCTACTTAGGGGCACCGTGAGCACAGAGGGGTCCAATTCCAGGGCTGTCACTCAGCCCTGGATGACAAGAGCCATTGGAATGCTCCTGCCCTGAAGTAGAATCCTCTAACAGTAAATTAAAGCATGTAAAATAAAACCCTGGATGAAGAAGAGAAAGAAGTTACTAGTGTAAAGGGAGACAGGGAACATGGGAAATGCCAGACTGGATCAGACCCATAGACCATCTTGTCCAATATCCTGTTTCTGACAGTGACCAGAACCATGTGCTTCAGAGGGAGGTGTGAGAAGTCTTGTATTATGTAGCAGTGGGTTAATCTGTCACCAATATTAGGTCTCTTCCCCTAATAGTTAGAAATTGGTTTAAACCCTGAGGCATGAGGGCTTATATCTCATCCAAAATGTAGGCCAGCATTAATTATTATAATGCTGGATATTCTTGTTATCTATATTTTTAGGGGTTGGGCTAAACCTTGTTATAGGTCAGGTATGACTGCCATCTTTCATTCAGAATAAATGTAAAGAGGCCATTGTAATCAGGTGGCTGAAACCATAGCAGTAGCATCCAAAATCACAGGCTCAAGGAAACATTGAGTACCAGCTGACTCATGTAGCCCAAGGCTTTTCACATGCAGGAGCTAGGGTTTTGATTGCTAGAACTTGTTTGTGTGTGTGTCCTTGTGCACACATGTGCCTGAGAAAGACAACATAAACTGACACATATTAAACTGAAGCAAAAAAAGTCTGGAAGAGACTAAGGCTATGTTTATTCTGGTGCACATACCCGAGTTCTGAACTGTGTTTATGCAGGCACAAGCCAGCTAAACCTGTCCTAAGAGTCCACATTTGTTGTGCTGGACATGCATAGAATACTGCGCACCAGCATCCACACTGCTGCTGTGCATATGTGAGTTTAGCACTACCATTTCTGGGGTCGTATGCCAGTGTTCTCTGAGTCACTGGCGGTATTATGCTGAAGTCCTGCCCGGATCTATGTGTGGAAAAACATTGTTACCCACTGTCACACATGTACTAATGGCAAATCTGGATCACATTATCCCTCACTTCTATCCTTGCAAAACTAGGTCAAAGTCATGGATCCATTGGATGAACTGGTCCTGCTGCTGCTCTTTATTGTCGGAGAAATGCTTATGCAGTGGAATAGGTACTTGGCGAGACACTGTATGGCATTTCAGCAGCATTTTCTGGGACATTGAAGACTTCAGCCCTTGGTGGGCGAGGATAATTTCTTTAGGCAGACTGGATATGTATGATGAATACCACTATTGCCACAGAGTCCCCTTGGTTTACTGTTGCTTCTGGTACAGGACAACTAGCCTGGTATGGTTGGACAACCAGTAGTAACTGCAGAACTTCAGCAAAAGGAAACAGACTTTGTGAAGCTATGAGAGGAGCTAGCACCAACCTACCAGGCAATGTTCCCTTCAAATTTTCTTTGAATTGAGAAGGATACAAATGCTACTCAGCACTACATTTTTGTCCTTGGGTAAACCCAAACTTTCCCAAGGACAAAATGTGGTGGAGGACAGATGAGGACTGTGTACAAGGGAAGTGGTCACCCCACCACCCCCCACACACAAACAAGTTGTGTGTGTGTGAGAGAGAGAGAGGTGTGTATGTCTGGGTTATGTGTGTGAGGGCTGTGCAGGGTGTCTGTGGGGGGGGGGGACAAGAAGGGTGTGTATAGTGGGGACGAGGAGAGTGTAGCATTTGTGTTTGGAGGTGAGGGGGTGTGTAGGACTATGTGTGTGTGGAGGGCTATGTAGCAGTGTATGTTGGGGTTTGGGGGATGAGGGTATGTTGGGGGTGTTGGGGAGTAAGGGGTGGGTGTGTAGGAGAGTGGGGGGGTGGGTAGTGTTAGTAAGGGGGCAAAGGGTGTATAGAGTGTATGTGGGAGGAGGAAGTGTGTGTGGGCATGAGGGGTGTTATGGTGAGGTGAGGGGGGTATAAAGTGTGGTGTGTGAAAGGGAGTGTGTGAGTGAGTGAGCGAGGAGTCTCTAGGGGGGTTGTGTGTGGGAGATGAGGGGTATGTAGGGGTGAGTGCATGGCAGGGGGTGAAGGTTTTCAAGGGAGGCTGCCCCAGAGTGGTGCCTACTTAGTAGCATACACTAATCCCCATCCCTGCCATGTGCAGCCTTAGAAGCCCAGCCAGCAGCCTGTGCTGGTGAGGAGGGGTGTCAGACCACATCTCCCTAGGCCAGGGGTTTCAGACCCTCTTGTTGGGAAATCCCAGGAAAGGGTCAGACCACAGCTCCCTCTCCCGCTGCCTCTCAGCAGCAGCAACACTGCATCCCTGGAAACCAACTGACAGGTGGATGGGGAGAGGGGAGCAGGTAGCTGGTGCTTTGGCCCCATCAGGCTGCAGCCTCTGTGAACACGGGCTGGCATCACAAAGCTCAGTCTGGCTCCTCACCTGAGCTCCTGCACAAGGGGTGCTCCACAGCCACTGCCATCTCCTCCCGGGAGGAGGCAGGGCCACACACGCCTTGTCACTGGCGGGGCAAGAGAGACAAGCACAGCAGGGCCACACCACTTCCCTGCTGAGGCCACACAGAGGAGACATGAGCAGCACAGTGCCCGACCTGCACAGTTTATACAAGATGGCTGCATGGCCACATGTGTGCGCAGCTTACAGGGAACATTGCCTGCAGCACCAGAACACTCAGTTGAGGGAAGCCAGTACAGAAGTGCTATTGCCCTGGGGAAGTTGTTTACCCAAAACAGCTACAGGTCCATAGCAAACCACTCTGAACTTGGAAAGTCCTCTGTTGGGGTCATAGTCATGGAGGTTTGTGAGATGATTAACACTCTCTTTTACCCACATGAGGATGGCATAAGAAATGTGCCTGAAATTATAGTAGACTTTCAGAGGATGGGGTTCCCAAACCATATTGGGGCTATCAATGGCACTCATGTGCCCCTCATTTGTTCGCCAGAAGGAGCAAGTGAGTATGTGAGCTGCAAAGGATACTACTCTGTTGTTCTGCAAGGTGGTGGACCACAAAGGGCAGGTTCATGAACGCTGAAGTGGGAAACATGAGCAAGGTTCATGACATTGGGGTGCTGAGGAGATCTGGCTTATATTGGAAGGGGAAAGCAGGGTCTTAATTTCCCAGAAACAATACTATCATGAGCAACGTATCTGTTTCAACTTTATTTTGGGGGACACCACATACCCACTCCTGCCATGGCTCATTAAATTGCACCTTTATGGCAAGGGGCCCTGGAAAAAGGGAATTCAGTTTCAAGATCTCTTTTTTTTAACTTGCTGGCAACAATACTGTGGGAGATCATATCAAAAACTTTGCTAAAATCAAGCTATATCACATCCACCACTTTCTCCTTATCCACAGAGCCATTTATCTCATCATAGAAGGCAATCAGGTTGGTGAGGCATGACTTGCGCTTGGTGAATCCATGTTGACTATTCCTGATCACCTTTCTCTCCTCCAAGTGCTTCAAAATGGATTCCTTGAGGACCTGCTCCATGATTTTTCCAGGGACAGAGGTGAAGCTGACTGGTCTGTAATTCCTCAAATTCTCTTTCTTCCCTTTTTAAAAGATGGGCACTATATTTGCCTTTTTCCAGTCACTCGGGACCTCCCCTGATTGCCACAAGCTTCCAAAAATAATGGTCAATGGCTCTGCAATCATATCAGCCAACTCTCTTAGCACCCTCGGATGACTTGCACCCGGCCCCATGGACTTGTGCATGTCAGCTTTTTTAAATAGTCCTGAATCACTTCTTTCTTCACAGAGGGCTGGTCACCTCCTCCCCATACTGTCCTGCACAGTGCAGCAGTCTGGGAGCTGACCTTGTCTGTGAAGACTGAGGCAAAAAAAGCAATGAGTACTTCAGCTTTTGCCACATCATCTGTCACTAGATTGCCTCCCCCATTCAGTAAGGGTCCCACACTTTCCCTGACCTTCTTCTTGTTGCTAACATACCTGTAGAAACCCTTCTTGTTACCCTTCACATACCTTGCTAGCTGCAACTCCAATTGTGCTTTGGCCTGCCTAATTGCATCCCTGCATGCTCAAGTAATATTTTTATACTCCTCCCTAGTCATCATCCAAATTTCTACTTCTTGTAAGCTTCCATTTTGTGTTTAAGCTCTCTGAAGATTTCTCTGTTAAGCCAAACTGGTCACCTGCCATATTTGCTATTCTTTCTGCACATCGAGATGGTTTGTTCCTGTGCCCTTAATAAGGCTTCTTTAAAATACAGCTATCCTGGACTCCTTTCCCCCTCATATTAGCCTCCTGAGGGAGGCAAAGTCTGCTTTTCTGAAGTCCAGGGTCCATATTCTGCTGTCTCCTTTTTTCCTTTTATCAGGATCCTGAACTCGACCATCTCATGGTCACTATTTCCCAGGTTGCCAGCCACTTCTACTTCCCCTACCATTTCTTCCCTGTTTGTGAGCAGCAGGTCAAGAGGAGCACAGCCCCTACTTGATTCCTCCAGCACTTGCACCTAACACCAAAAACTTCCTGCATTGTCTGTGCACTGTGTTATTGCTCTCCCAGCTGATGTCAGGCTGATTGAAGTCCCCCATGAGAACAAGGGCTTGTGATCTGGAAAGTTCTGCATGGCTGCTTGCCTATTCTGTGTCTTAAGTGCCTACCACTATTCACACCTGTTTGGCACCATGGGTAACAGGTATACTGGAAAGGTGAGAGTTGCTGTCTGGGAAAAATGCAGCCATTGTGTCAGTGTTTGGTTGTTCTTTGTCTCAATTTGCAGTCAATGGAAACCCCTTTTTGCAGGTATCCTGGAACATGTGGAAGAGGTGGGGTAGGGTTGCTGCAAAGAAGTAGCAGTGACTGTGATTGCTAGTTTTTTCCCTCATTTTTTTTCAGTTAAAATCCAACATGTGTAATAAGAAATTACAAAAAATGTCAACCTGGCCTTTTCTTAGTATGTCCAGCAAACCAGTTATGTTGAAAATTAATAAATTTGTTCAAGTATAGCATGTATTCCAAACTTTCCCCATCTTTGATGAGTATCCCAAAGATTTCTGATATTGCAGAGCTTTGAGAGAGGTTACAAACATTTCCACAGTGATCTCTGCAAAATTTTCTAGACCACACAATGATATGAAGTAGAAAATTTAAGTTACCTTCAGTACCCAACAAAAACATCTGTGTTATTGGGGTGGGTGTTGCAATGCACAGAGTGAAGATGCCCAGGACACATAGGATACAACAATAGCACAAGTGTGTTTCATTTCTTTACAGTTCCCCAATTTTCTGCCCGTTATAGACAAGACAGTGTTTTGAAAGTACATCAGTAGAATACTTGTACTGGAACCATTAAGCAATGCAGTTATTGTGGTACATGCATACTTTTAAAAATGCATTCATGTACCAGAAGGTAAGGCCTGAACTGTCCCTACACTGCAGTGCACAAAAGAGAAATTAAAGCAGAAAGGCACAAGATGAAATGTAGCGCTGCACTTTCTCACCAGTCACAGATGCAGTGATATCAATGATTGAATGGGGAGTTATTTGTGCAATCGTATAAGAACTCTGCTTTGTATCTTTGATGTTATTTGATAGAAAAGGGAATCTATGGGTTTATATGTGAAATTCATATATGGTGATTGTGTTCTAATCATTCCCAAGAATGGCATTACCTTGAAAACTGAATGCATACGTTATGGAACATGGCAATATTACAAGATTTTCCCAATTACAGTGCATTACAAAGCTGCACAGTGAGGTCATTGAGTTGATTTTCTCATCAACATTTACTGTATTGATGGATTTTTCCTACACTTTTGTATATGGGGGGAAAAGGTGTGGATGGGATAATAGCGTGAAATGTTATGATTCTGTTATTTGAGGGGCATATTTCTGAAAGGGCATCAGTATGTGGATATGTTTTTATACAACCCCTTTCAAAGGAGAAAAAAAGAGACATACAATGAAATGAAATTGAAATTTTTATAAAACCGTGAGGTAGATGGTCATGCTATTCAGAAAGCAATAAGTGGAATAAGTACTTGAATGTCAATATTCAATTCTGTGACAACTTGCATAGGACATCACATATTATTGATGTCCCACTGGCAACAACCTATGTGTGAAAGCTACATCTAAAACACCACCACCACAGAACACTTTTCCAACAACAACAACAAAAAACAAACTGTGCGTGCCTCAAATTTACTGTCTGAACATTTCTCCTGCTCCTCAGTCGAAGGGAATGCTAGGGCTGCCTGGCTTGTGCAGCCGTGGTAGGAGTGAGGGGTTTGTTCCAAATGAGGGTTATGGGGCTGGTAACTCCAGATAAATTGGAGAGGATTCAGAGATGAGCCACAAGAATGATTACAGGATTATAATACCTGCCTTACAGTGGTAGATTCAAGAAGCTCAACCTATTTTGCTTAATAAAGAGAAGGTTAATGGACGACTTGGTCACAGTCTATAGCTATCTACATGGGAAACAAATATTTAATAATGGGCTCTTCAATTTAGCGGAGAAAAGTATAACATGATCCAATGGCTGGAATTTGAAGCTAGATAAATTCAGGCTGGAAATAAAGTGTATATTTTTAATCGTGAGAGTAATTAACCATTGGAACAATTTACCAAAGTTCTTGGTGGATGAAGACATTGCTGACAACTTTTAAATCAAAGTTGGATTTTTTGTTTTAGTGATATGCTCTAGGAATTATTTTGGGAAAGTTCTATGCTCTGTGTTGTACAGGAGAGAGCATTTTGTTCTCCCACTGACCAGCTAAGGCCAAAATTTCCTAGATAAGGCTCACCCTGCCTCTGGGTGGCTATGGGGTTCCAGTCTATTGCCATAAATCTCATCACCTCTAGTAAATGAAAAAAATATATATCAAGAGTTTCCTTAAGCAATGGGTATGACTTATTTGGGGTTTCTACCACAACCTCTATTGGGGTATAATTGAAGGAGGAAAGAAGGAACTGAAGAAGAGAGATATTTTTTTATTGAGTCCCATTTACTACAATATGGTCAGGTTGGTTGTAGTGGTGTATATGCTGAAGTGGGCAAATAAAGGAAACACACATTGTCAAGTAGCATTGTTTCCACCCTATGTTTTAGATTCCCATCACTCTATGGATGGATTAAATTGGGAGATCATTATTCCCTTGATGAAAAAAATCAATGGTACATTATTATTGCTTATATGCAGGTACCTTGCTAGTAGATTCCTGTTGGAAAAGGCAGAGAGGCAGGCAATAGAAGAATACCCACCATATTAATATGCTGGGATGTGATTCTCATCTCTGTTTAAAATCCTAAACTAAGATGCACATTGTCTTTTGCCCCCATGAGGTAGAACAGGGTGATAGGAATAAGAATCTCCCATTTGTATGTACCACGTCCAGTCACAGTCACAGTCCACGCTGCCCTGAGAGCAAGAATGGCTCCCACCTAGTGCTGTTAGTGTTGTTAGCCTCTCTGAAAAGTCTGAGGGAAGGAACAGGGCCAGAACACTTGAATATGCGCCAGTGTCCTAGCAGAACAATGAAACCCTCAGCAAGTTCCAGGAAAGTATTTCAGATCATTAGTAAGAAGGTTCATTTGAGAGGTACCTGCATCTTATTAAACAAAACATCTATATCTGTTTTTAGGTTTGACCAAAAACTGACATGCTCTGAAGGGGTGGGGGAGAGGCAGGAAATCAAGATACAGAGAAAATTATACTATGATTTACTTTTCTTCCCCAAGTTAATATTTTTCTTACCTTTTTTTTCAATCAGTTTTTGTGTTAAGAAACCTATTTATCCTCCTCTAAAGTGGTAATTTAATTTCATCTAACCAGCTTACTTTGTAGAGAGAGCTGCTATAATTCCCTTGATAAAACTAATAATCATCCAGGAGTGAAGCTCAGCGTCAGGTTTAAAATAGGTTGTGTAATAAATAGAGAAAATAATAGAATATAGATTTCACAGTTAAAGGATCATCCCTTTAATTAGGAAGACTTAGTACCCTTAGATAATGAGTGACAAAGAAAAAGGGAACAAACCACATATAACTTAGAAATAGCTTATAAATCTCTATAGCCAAGCTGTTTGGCAGATTTATTTCTTCTCCAACCTTCTATGTTATGTTAAGCAAGTCACAGACTTCTTGCAGACTACAAGCTTTCTTGGAAACTTATTTTATTGCTGTCCTACATTCCCACTTTTATATTGATTCTCAGCCATCTTTTAAAAATTGGCTATATAACATATACACTGTAATTGCCAGACAGCAGGAGGCTGAAATTCTCAGCCTTCTAAGCTACATGACTGTGCTGTACTAACAAAATACCCAATGATCCTATACAATCAAATCTGTCTAGTACCAAAAAAGTGTAGGTTAGGTTGTAGGTTGAAGCATGTATGTCTGATATAGAGAAAGATTTTTGAAGAAATGATAACTAATGTTTAGTAAAGTTGAACCAATAATTGTCTTTGAATAGACTGTGTATTTTTCAACTTCATTAATCATGACTCACACATTTCTTTAGAGAATAATTTTTGGTCTGCAAATGGATCACAAAAAGTTCATTGTGAATATTCTGTTCATTAGTGACTAGTTTCAATAAAGCCACATGATATTGTTCTTGTTGCTAGACTGATTAGCAGTACAGCATTGATTGTGAAAAATGTAATCAAATGTACAATTTGAATATTGTTTCAGCAAATAATTTGGCATCCTAGCTTAAAATTTACTCATGAACATTCATGCTAAAAACCACAGGCACTGAAAGTGAATGAGAAAGGTCTGAGAACAGGGTCAAACTGAAAATCACTTGTGAATTTGAATGAATATTCTTAGAATTTTTACTGCAATATTCACTTTGATCTAACTTTTAATAAATTTGTCAACGTGTGCGAATGTAGTACAATGGTGAGCGCTTTCAGTGTGGTTAACGTATAGTAACTCACCATCTTGTAGTGCCCATTCATACAGCATGTTGGCTTTTCTTGCTTTAATAGTTCAAGACAGGAAGAACTTTTTCTGTTTAAATAGTTCCATGATTGAAAACCAGTACAGCTCAATAATTATTACCGACACAGAATTGAGTCAGAATGTTTACATGCCTTCAGTTACTTCCATGAGATACATTTGTGGCACTTTTGCAATGCAAATGTGTGTTAGGCTTGCAGCCCTGAGTTGTGTTTCATGGGTGTAGTGTAGTGGTTTAATAGCTTTATGTTTATTCACAATATACACCTCTACCTTGATATAACACTACCCGATATAACACAAATTCAGATATAACACGAATTTGTTTATAATGCGGTAAAGCAGTGCTCCTGGGGGGGCAGGGCTGCGCACCCCAGCAGATCAAAGCGAGTTCGATATAATGCAGTTTCACCTATAATGCGGTAAGATTTTTTGGCTCCTGAGGACAGGATTATATCAAGGTAGAGGTGTTTATCTTGTCAGAACATTGATTCCAGGGTTTTTAAACTGTCTAAGATACAACTGACTTCCCTTTTCCCATGTATGCAATATGAGCCAGCACCTCAACTGGTGTAGCTCTGCCAGATAAGGATCTGTTCCCATTTCTTTAGTAAGCAACTTTTTATTCGGCATATTTAAGTAACAATTAGGTTTTTAAAAGTTGTTTGCGAAGCACGTAGCTCTGAGGTCACCAGGGCAATATAAGGAGGGATTTGTGATTCCTACAGCCTCTCACATTGCTCCAAGGGAGGAATTAAATAGCTACTACTATAGGCCAGTCTATACCAGTACAATTTACTTCCCCTCTGCAATTGCTCAGCTGACCTGCCCAGCATGTTAGAGGCAATGGTGCCAAGGCTATTCCAACTCCAGACCCACCTGAGTGGGAGCGTGTGACAGTCTGTACCTCTGAAGTTTACTGGCAAGGATCCATTGATGATGATTCTTATTGGCACTAATGACCCTGCATCGTGGGATAGCTCACTGATAATAGATGACTTCAAGGAATTCGGAAGTGTACTGAAGAAGAAAGATGTCCAAGTGATGTTCTCTGAGATCCTTCCTGTCCCATGAGTGAAGGAAGACAGAAGGCAGAAGATTCTGGAAGTGAACCGCTGGCTAGGTAAATGATGTAGGATGGAGAGTTTTGGTTTAGTGGAATATTGGTCCACCTTCTGTGGAGAGAGAAGACTGTATAGTTTGGGTAGCCTCCACCTCAGTAAAAAGGGAACCAGTCTCCTTAGGGACAGGTTGGCTAGAACAGTCAGGAGGGCTTTAAACTAATAGCAAAAGGGGAGGGTAAAAAGAGGGAAGATATGAGCACTCAGCACAAAATCGAGATGTTGAGAAAAAAATTAATCAAGAAACCAAAGGACATGAAGAGAAGACATTTTTGAATTACCTATACACTAATACTGGGAGCCTTGGTAACAAACAAGAGGAATTGGAATCACTCATTTATGAGCATAAATTCAGTTTAGTTGGTCTTATTGAAATCTGGTTGGATGATTTGCACAACTGGAATGTTAAAATCAATTATTATAACTTATTTAGGATGGATTGAGAGGGCAAAATGGGAAGAGGCATAGAACTCTATGTCAAAAATGGCATAACCTGTTTCAAAGTCACTGATAACTCAGAAGAAAATGATCTTGAATGCTTATGGTTAATCCCTTAACAGATAAAGAACAAAATGGGGTATTAGCTGGTGTCTACTACAGGACACCAGATCACACTAGGGAATAGGATGATGGGCTCCTTATACACCTACTGATAATGTGTAGGGGAAAAAAACCCTGTTTGATTGTGGGGGATTTCAATTTGAGTACATATGCTATCGGCCTCACGCTGCAAGTACTAAAAGTTCCTTGGAATTTCTAAACATTATAGATGACAATTTCCTAAGACAAAAATATGTTTTAGCCAACATGGGAGAATTCTTTATTAGAACATGTCTTGACAGATAAAGAAGAACTGATCACATAATGAAAAACTAATGGTAGCTTAGGTGCCAGTGATTATAACTTGATCACATTTATAATGTGCAAGCGTAATAAAGTCCAGACTAATAATATATATGTTTGGTGTTTTAATAGGGCCAGTTTCATAAAGCTGAAAACAATCAGGAACCAAATTATCTGGGAGGAAGAATTTAATCAGAAAAAATGTGAATGATAACTGGGATCATTTAAGAACACCTTACTAGAGTCCCCCAAAAGCCACAATTCCACAACTGAGAAATAAAGCCCCACTGGTTAAAAAACTAACCTGTTTTACAGGGGAAGTGAAGGCAGCTATAAAAATATAATATATATAACAAATGGAAGAAAGAGGAAGCTGTCAGTAATGAATATAAATCAGAAGTCAGGAATTGCAGAAAATTGAGAAGGGAAGCAAAAACAAACAAGGCAAAAACTATGGCCAGCTGAGTTAAGGATAATAATAAGTTTTTAAAATATATTAGAAAAAAAAAGAATCCTAACAATTGTAGGTGGAAATGATAACATTATTAGTTATAATACAGAAAAGGCAGAAATATTCAATAAATCTTTCTATTCTATGTTTGGGGAAAAAAAAACCAGATGATATAGTCTCATTTTTATGATGATGGTCACACTTTTTCCATACCACTAGTATCTCTGAAGGATGTTAAACCGAAGCTACTAAAGTTAGACGTTTTAAAATCAGCAAGTCCAGATAATACACCTTCAGGGTTTCTAAAAAAAGCTGGCTGATGAGCTCTCTGGACTGTTACTGTTAATTTTCATAAGTCTTGGAGCACTGTAGAAGTTCCAGAAGACTGGAAGAAGGCTAATGCTGTACTAATTTTTAAAAATAGTAAATGAGCTGACCTGGGTAATTATGGAGCAGTTGATATGGGACTCGAGTAATAAACAATTAAAAGAAGGCAATGTAATTAATGCAAATCAGCACAGGTTAATGGAAAATAAATCCTGTCAAACTAACTTGATATCTTTTTTTCATGAGATTTCAAGGTTGGTTGATAAAGATAGTAGTGTTGATGTAATATACTTAGACTTGTGTAAGGCATATGATTTAGTACTGCACAACATTTTGATTAAAAAAATTAGAACGATGTAAGACAAATATGGCACACATTATATTGATTAAAATCAGGCTAACTGATAGATCTTAAAATGTAATTGTAAACAGGGAATTGTCATTGAATGGGTCTGTTTATAATAGGGGGCCCACAGGGATCAGCTCTTGGCCTTACGCTCTTTAACATTTTTATCAGTGACCTGGAAGAAAACATAAAATCATCGATGATAAAATTTGCAGATGACACAAAATTTGGGGAAGTGGTAAATAATGAAGAGGATAGGTCACTAATTCAGAGTGATTATCCTTTGGTAAACTGGGTGCAAGTAAACAACATGTTTTTTAATATGGCTAAATGTAAATGTATACATCTAGGAATGAAGAATGTAGGCCATACTTACAGGATGGGGGACTCTACCTGGGAAGCAGTGACTGTAAAAAAGATTTGTGGTGTATATTCAGCCGAACTTGAGCTCCCAGTGTGACATTATGGCGAGAAAAGCTAATACCTCCTAGGACACATAAACAGAAGAATCTCAAGTAGTAGTAGAGAGGTTATTTCACCTCTATATTTGGCACTAGTGTGACTGCTGCTGGAATACTGTGTCCAGTTCGGGTGCTCACAATTTACAAAAGGATGTTTATAAATTGGAGAGGATTCATAGAAGAGCCACAAAAAAAGATTAAATGATTAGAAAACATGCCTTATAGTGATAGACTCAAGGAGATCAATCTATTTAACTTAGCAAAGAAAAGGTTAAAGGGTGATTACAGTCTATAAGTATCTCCACAGGGAACAAAATATTTAATAATGAGCTCTTCAGTCTTGCAGAGAAAGGTATAACATGATCCAGTTTGCTGGAAGTTGAAGCTAGACAAATTCAGATTGGAAATAAGGCATAAATTGTTAATGGTGAGAGTAATTAACCACTGGAACAATTTGCCAGCTGTTGTGGTGGATTATTCATCACTGACAATTTTAAAATCATGACTGGATGTTTTTCTAAAAGATCTGCTCTAGGAATTATTTTGGGGATGTTCTATTGCCTATATTATACAGGAGGTCAGACTAGATGATCACAGTGGGCTGCTGGGCATGGAATCTATGAAAACCAGTGCGATATATAAACTCTGAGTATCTGCGCTCTATCATCTGTCTCTTAGGTGACACCCATAAAGCTCAGCAAGCAATTTCTAGGGGGTTTTATCAAGTGCTACTGCCCTTGTCATTTAGTGAAACTATGCTCCAAACAGGCCATTTCCTGACACCCTCCCAAGACCTTTGTTGGACTGAGGAACAGTGGAACTATATGGAGACTACTCAGAAGAGGGAAGATGTGGGGAGAGTAACCATTACTCAAAGAGACCTTGGTGAAGGAAGCACTGGAATTTAGTCCAATTGATCACAATTATTTTGGAAAAGAAACTACAAATTAAGGAACCATTCCAGCTCCTTTTAATCTTTTGGAACTTTTTGCCATGAACAAGGAAACACTCTGTCTATTGTAGGCCAGATTTAACCCTGCATCCTTGATTTACTTATATGCAGTGCTTAATTTGAAATGA
This sequence comes from Gopherus evgoodei, assembly GCF_007399415.2. Classification (NCBI taxonomy): domain Eukaryota; kingdom Metazoa; phylum Chordata; order Testudines; family Testudinidae; genus Gopherus; species Gopherus evgoodei. The sequence continues at coordinate 321,113,618 of NC_044322.1, forward strand.
AAGAGGAGCTGGGGTTCAAGCAATTAGGTGCCAGGGCTCAAGCATTTTTTTTACTTCCATAACTGACATGGAAACCCAGACGTGCTGGAATAATGAACTGCCAAGTCTAGATGTGCCGGGGCTCAGCCCTGGTATAAATTAAGCATATGGGTGTCATTATCTAGTGACAGAAATATTGAACCAAGAGGTTGGAATTGTCAGCCAATATTTTTTCATCAATATACTTTTTTTTCACCAATCAGTATTCCCAGATCTGTATCTAGCTTCCAGTTTAGTTCTCTGTAAACATCTGGTGAAGTAGGCTCCTTGAGCTTGGAGAGCATGCTTGGTATGTGACTCAGTGGTTACAAGAGAGTGATCAAAATCACATCCTTAAAAATAAAAATGTGAAGTGTATATTGTGGAGTGTTGTGCTATAGAGATGCGAAAGCGAGGGCATCATCATAGAAATGTAGGGCTGGAAGAGACCTCAAGAGGTCATGTAATCCAGCTCCCTGCACTGAGGCAGGACTAAGCATACACAGCCCATCCATGACAGGTGTTTGTCCAACCTCCTTTGGAAGCTTATTCCAGTGCTTAACTATCCTTATAGTTAGAAAGTTTTTCCTGCTGTCTAAACTAAAACTCCCTTGCTGTGGATTAAGCCCATTACATCTTGTTCTATTTTCAGTAGAAATGGAGCACAATCACTGTTCTCTTTACAATGACCATTAACATATTCGAAGACTGTTGTCCCCTCCTTCATCAGTCTTCTTTTCTCAAGGCTAAACATATCCACTTTTTTTAACCTTTCCTCATAGATCAGGTTTTCTAAGTCTTTCATCATTTTTGTTACTCTCCTCTGGACTCTTTCCAGGTTGTCCACATCTTTCTTAATGTGTGGCACCCAGAACTGGACATAGTATTCTGGCTAGAGCAGCACAGTTATCTCCCGTGTCTTCAACAGGACATGCCTGTTAATATACCCCACAATGATATTAGCCTTTTCCACACTTGCATCACAACATTGACTCATATACAATTTGTGCTCCACTAAAACTCACAGATCCTTTTCAGCTGTACTACTGCCTAACCAGTTATTCCCCATTTTGTAGTTGTGCATTTGATTTTTTTCTTACTAAGTGTAGTACTTTGCAATTGTCTTTACTGAATTTCATCTTGTTGATTTCACACCAGTTCTACAGTTTATCAAGATCATTCTGAATATTAATGCTGTCTTCTAAAATTGTAGCAACCCCTCCAAGCTTGGTGTCAATCACAAATTTAAAAGAAATTATAAACCTACACTCTACTATCCAAGTCATTAATGAAAATATTGAATAGTACTGAACCCAGGACAGAGCCTGGTGGCACCCCACTAGATACATGTCCCAGTTTGACACTGAACCATTGGTAACTACTGTTTGAGTATGGTGTTTTTTAGCCTGCTGTACACTCAACGTATAGTAATTCCGTCTAAACAACATTTCCCTAGTTTGCTTATAAGCATATCATGTGGAACTGTGTTAGAAGTCTTACTCTAATCAGAACATTTCACATTTACAGCTTCCTGCCATCCACTAGGCCAGTAATCCTGTAAAGAAGGAAATTAGGTTGGTCTGGCAAGGTTAGTTTATGATAAATTGATGCTGGCTATTACTTATGTCTCTATTATCCTCTAGGTGCTTACAATTGATCAATTGTTTAATAATTTGTTCCAGTATTTTTCCAGGGATTGAAGTTGGGCTGACTGGTCTTTGTCAGTCCTCTGGTACCTCCCCCTTCCTCCATGAGTTTTCAAAGAAATAGCTAACTGTTTTGAGATTGCTTCAACTAGTTCCTTAAATACAGAAAGATGAATTTAATCAGGGTCTGCTGATTTAATACACTGAAATATCTAAATATTCTTTAATCTGTTCTTTCCCTATTTTGGATTGAAGTGGAGAAGCTGCAAAGAGCCTGGTAGGCAGGTCAGTTTTACGGGTGTTAACATAATTAGCATGCAATCAGCAAACCCATCTGGTGTCCACTCTCTAGAAGGAAAACAGGTGTTGGTTTTGGTGTTGGTAAGGCAGGCCGTTCTGAGCCCCTACTGCTGAGCATCTTGGCAATCATAAACTGCAAGGTCCCTTTTGATTCTAGCTGATGTTGTGTGGTGTGGAGAAAAACGTATCTGGCTCATTCCTCGGAGCTGGATGGGCACCACATCACCTCTAGTGTGGGGTTGTGAAAATGCATGATTGAGCTCTGTACGTCCAGCATAAGGTGTAACTGGCCTTGAGATCTAACACAAACCTTCTCTGTCTCCATCAAGCTTCTCTTTGTTGGTTCACAGGTAGTAGCTGGAAGACATTCAGGCCCATAACAACAATAACACCGTGCAGCCTGCTTGCTCATTGGAAATGGTCAACAAGTAGTATCCTGCTACAGAAAATACTGCAGAAGTACACATCTCCCTACAAGTTAGCACCCTCAGTGAGTAAGAGTGGCCCCTTTATCACTGCATGATGTGCTTATTTTCATAGATTAAACACACATCTGTTTTTTTGCTGCTATTGTTAGTTAAATCATAAAAGTAAATACTCTGGGGTAGAAATATATTCCACCTCCGAATTTCTCTTTGCACATATTGTACAGAGTGGGTTTTTTTTGTTTATTCACATTTATTTGAAAATAACTAATAATCTTGGACCTTTTCTAGTCAACACGTAGACTGGAAATATTTGTTTTCATAGAAATAGTCTGAACACACATCAGATTTTTATTTCTGAAAGAAGAAAATCTGTCTCACCTCATGCACAGACTTAATGCACTCTACAACAATAAAGTAGCTGTTGATTATTGCTTTGCACAGTTGTGGCAGCCTCATTAGTTTTACTACCTAGATTGAAGTAGTTTCATACCAAATTAAAAATGTAGGTCATTCAAAGGACTAATGTTGCTAGTTCAGCCTGCAGGAATTTAATCCTCACCTGTACCCAGCAGTTTATAAACATACTAAGTCAATTCTTTATACTCCACCCAAAAGCAGAAATTCACAATGGGAATAAATTATGGATGTCGTTCTGGTAACAGCAGTTAAGCTACTGCTGGTAGGTACATGTGACTAAAATAAATGAACCCAACATTTATTGCACAGGTACTTTTCTTAGGATCTATTCTGGAACAGCATAAATAGGATTGATGTGGGTATAAGAAGCATCAGCTGAGCAAACAACTTTAAATCATCATCCTTTACTTTGTATTATTAGCAGACAATGGGCTTGATCCAAAGCCCATTGACGTCAATGGGTGTCTTTTCACGGACTTCAATGAACTTTTGATCAGGCTCAGTGTTATCTTTGGATAAGGGCAGAATGTAGAAATCCAGTTGAGCTTGGAATAGGAGGACGAACAAGTATATAGGGAGTAATTTCTCCTGGACCCTAGCTGATAATTATTTTCTGCCCTGAAGATTGAGGACTGTGAGTTCTGGAAATGTTATCTTACCACCCTAAATATTGCCAATGTAGTTACACTAGCTAAACGTCTACAGCTGTCTCATTATTTTATGTTCTGCTCTCTCTTTCTGTCATCAGAATTTTCTGTGGCACCTGTCCCTGTGGTATCCAAGTGCTCGTAGATGCTGTTTCTCTTTTGATTTACTCTGTTAATGAAAAGCACTCCTTGGCGGTCAAAAGCTTAAGAGCAAACATTCATATATTTTAAATAATTGAAGTACAACTCCTTAAAGTTCATTTTAATGCACTTGAATTTTTTTCTGCTATCATAAACAGATAAGTAAGAGTTAATAGCACAGAAGTACTTTATATCTCTTTGACTGTAAAGGGTTAACAAGTTCAGTAAGCCTGGCTGTCGCCTGACCAGAGGACCAATCACAGGACAGGATACTTTCAAATCTTGAGGGAGGGAAGTTTTGTGTGTGCTGTTAGATTTTGGTTGTTGTTCACTCTGGGGGCTCAGAGGGATCAGATGTGCAACCAGGTTTCTCTCCAGTCTCTCCAATACAGGCTCTTATAAGTTCAGACTAGTGAGTACTAGGTAGATAAAGAGAGTTAGGCTTATGGTTGTTTTCTTTATTTGCAAATGTGTATTTGGTTGGAAGGAGTTCAAATGTGTATTTGGCTGAAAGGAGTTCAAATTGGTATTTTACTGAAAAGATTTTAATTTGTACTTGTATACTTAGGCTGGGAGGGCATTCCCAGTGTCTATAGCTGAAAGACTCTGTACTTATTCTATTTTAAATTTACAAAGATAATTTTTACTGTTTTTTCTTTCTTTAATTAAAAGTTTCTTGTTTAAGAACCTGATTTTTTTTTTATTCTGGTGAGACCCCAGGGGACTGGGTCTGGATTCACCAGGGAATTGGTGGGGAGAAAGGAAGGAAGAGGGAGAGAGAGGCTGATTTCTCTGTGTGCCAGGATTACTTTCTCTCAGGAAGAGTCTGGGAGGGGAAAGAGAAGGAGGGAGGAAGGTGAATTGTCCTCTCTGTTTTGTGATTCAAGGAGTTTGAATCACAGTGATCTTCCAGGGTAACCCAGGGAGGGGAAGTCTGGGAGAGGCAACGGTGAGGGAAAGGGTTTACTTTCCTTGTGTTAAGATCCAGAGGGACTGGATCTTGGGGGTCCCCGGGCAAGGTTTTGTGGGGACCAGAGTGTACCAGGCACTGGAATTCCTGGTGGTTGGCAGCGCTACAGGTTCTAAGCTGGTAATTGAGCTTAGAGGAATTCATGCTGGTACCCCATCTTTTGGATGCTAAGGTTCAGAGTGGGGAATTGTACCATGACATCTGCATTTGACAATAACTTTTCAGCCTTCATCAAGACATCTGTGTTGATGAATGGCTTATGAAGGGTCCTCTTCACATTGTTTTGAACTTACCTGAAGTCTTCAAAAAGGAGATGACATGCTTTCCTTCCATTTGAAATCCATGTATGAACAGTCTGTTATACAAAACAGCTAAAACAATGGAACACAAATGATTTGTTCCAATGTTCTTTCTGATGGATACAACAGACTATGAACTGGCCTTGCCATAAAAAAGAATTTGTAAAAATAAAAGTCTCCTTGTGTCAAACAAATAATGAATAGAGTCCTTAGACAACAGTTGTGATATAGTTAATCGTCTCATAATAAATAAGTTAAACAAACGTGCAGTGTGTCTAGTGCTATGTGAACTGGAAAATGGTTACTTGAGGTAATTACTTGTTTAATTTCCTTACACTTGCATAACAAGAACAATTTTTAATAAATTATTACTCTTAGGAATCTGGAAGTTTAGACCACAACAAATAAATTCACTTATTTCTTACTAGAGATTAGAGGAGATTCATACAGATGCTGAAAAGCTTTCTTGTTTTCTTATTCTCTCAGGGCTTGATCTTGTATCACTGCAGTTAATGGGAATTTTGCCAGAGACCTCAGTCAGAGCAAGAGCAGGCTTTCAATGAATATATCAGTGTGATATTGAAAAAATAGCAATGAAATAAAATAATAAAAAAGAAGAGGCCCAATAAAATCAAGGTCCTGTCAAGCATATATTTTAATAAAGTTAGCAAGCCAAATTCTGCCCTCCTTTCCATGTGTGGGTTTCTCATTAGAAGCATTCGAAAGCATGCCCACAAGTCCAAAAAGGAGAAGGAAATGTGTGTCATTTCCTCAAATCCATTTGGGCCCTTGGAAGAAGGGAGGTGATTTGTGGTATTACCGGCTGTATTGGGGTTGCACAACTTCACCGAAAGCACCACATTTTCTGTATTGGAAATTTATTATGTGAGCTGGTCAAAAAAAGTTTGCAAAACAATTTGAATATGTTTTGATCAGCTGCATTATTTACCAGTATTTTCTTGCAATTAACCATAATTCATTGTATTATTAAGGAATAAAAACTCTTTAATTTCAGAAAATATATTTTGATTCCTAATTCACCCTTCACATATTCTGCATTAGAGCATCCTATAATCTCAGTATAAAAAAGGCAAGGAACATACAAGCTACATAAAATATATTTGACACATACACTGCATAAATCAAAGCTAAATGGAAAAGAGAAATGTTTTATAGAATGCCTGATCTAGAGAAATTGCTGGCATGACAGCCAAATGGAAAGGCATCATACTAGCTTGGGGCCAGATATCCTTTACCTAAAAATTGCACAGGGTACTGAGGTTATAGCAAGTAAGGAATCAGAGCCAATTCCTTCTCTGGATAACAGGTAGCCACTGTAAATGCTTAAATAACAGGACAACAGGGGAATTTTGAATTAAGGACTAAACCAAGCTTGTTGATACTTTCCAGACAGATAATAAATAGAAGATAAAGGAGCCACGAAGGCTTATCAACAGACAGTTTACAACAATCCAAATGTGAGATAACCAAAGCGCAAACGGTGCACTGTGGAAGAGGTTTGAGGAGCTGGGCCAGTGGAGTAGTCATTTACTGAAAAGGAAGAGCTGTAGCTGTTCCTCTGGTTCATCAAGGCTGAAATCTGATGTCACCACCCAGCAGTTCCTATGGAGTGCCCACCAGTTCCACTTCTTGCTTAATTCTAACCCCAGAACTCTGTAGGTTCTCAGTCACTTGGAAGGGATGTGGAGACCAGTTTTCATGACTGCAGGGGAAGAGAAGCTTTTTGGCTAGACTGGAAATTCCCAGTTTTCTTCTGTGTTGGAGTTTTTCCTACTTAAGCAAAATTTAGTGAGAAGCTGAGGTGGTAACTTTATTGCTGTCAGCTTGAAAATTCTGAGCACAGAAGCCAATCTAAACAGAGACACTACGGTAACCAGAGTGGAGTGATTTGAATATTTTCAGTATCGTTAATGAGAAATATTCACACAGTGATTTTTCTTAATCCTAGTATTAATAAAGGACTGTCAGCCAATCAGAATAAAAGAGTTTGCATGATGTTTGAATATTAGAGTAATAATACTATAGCAATCATGCAAATCAGACATGCATAACCAATTAGAGTGCAGAAAACTGCATGAATTGGGAAAATGTACAGTTATGTATTAGTAACTGCACAATCTCTCTTCTTTCTAACAGGCTAAAGCAACTCCACTTTAGCATAATGTATTATAATTAAATCAGCTTTTCAAATTCATGAACCATATCACATACAATTAAAAATATAGCATCATAATGTACAGAACTTGTTTTAAAGGCACTGAAAGCATGCTAAGCACTATCACTATTTGTTTTGATACGAGTGTAATATGCTACTTTTATTTTTAGCAGCAGAAAAATAATGGCAGATGCACAGCGGACACTGTCAAGCAAGAGTCATACTTTGCTGCAATATGGGTCTGTGTAATCTTAACTGTGCTTGTTTCTAGAAGTGAAGCAGAATGAGTTACATAGATAAGGGTGCAGTGGGAGTGGGCTGGTGGTGATTACGTCTACTGATCTTCAAAATGAAAGGTTTTGCAATAATGAAAAACATTTAATGGACCATTTCAATCTTTTTCAATCACACAGTTCAAGTTACTAGTGAAATGCACATTCTCCAGGGACTTATTGCTCATTCAGTTTCTTAATGACTTTTGCTCCACCTATCAGGATTTTTTTTTTCTCAGAGAGATGAAATTGCAGCAGTACAGCAAACATCAACAAAACAACTGGGATTAAACTTTTTTTTAAAAAAGCAAAGAACTGAAAAGCAAGTAAATGAGCTCCTGGTGTGTCGAATCATCTTTACATCTAAATCACACTTTTGGATCACATTCAGAATGGGACATCTACTTTTGTTTGTTTATTTCATCCCTACTGGGAGAACCCACAGCTGAATGATTATGGAGGTGATGCTCTCAAATACATTTAGAGATACAAGGGAGATCAGTGCAAAAACTCCCCAGAAATTCTATGAATCGGTCCTAAATAATGATAATCTATGAAGGAAATCAGTTATTCTTTCTGGTGAAGCATAAGTGATCTTTCCTAGCTGCTTTAAGTTTAGATAATGAGTTTTTAACATTGAAATCATTATTCCTTTTAAATTCTAAAGTTACAGGACAAAGAACAGCTACAGGGATATATTGGCACATTTCTTAAGATAGTTACATTAGTTCTTCTTCGATTCCTTGCTCATATTGATTCCAATTAGGTGTGCGTGCGCTGCGTGCATGATCGTCGGAAGGGTTTTACCCTAGCAAAACTTGGTGGGTTGACTGAAGCGCCTCCAAGAGTGGTGCCCTTATGGCGCCAGATATATGTCCCTGCCGATCCAGCGCCCCCTCAGTTCCTTCTTACCACTCGTGACAGTCGTTGGAACTGTGGAGCGTGGCATAGCTGATTTCCACTTCCCTAGCTCTTTGCTCATTTATACCTGTAGATAGTTGTTATAGTGTATTTGTTAGTAGTTTCTAGTTCTAGTGAATAGTAAATTATGTCGATAGTTGTTGGAGGAAAGGGGGTTTCTCCCCTTCCTCCTTCTGGGCTCATGCCTGGGTCTCTGGTTTCAAGCCTGCTTGGCCTGTGTAGCGGGGTGATTACCCGCTCCTGCCCTGAAGGATTTAAAAAGTGGCCTGGGAGGGGCTTGAAAGCTGCAGCTGGGCCACACCCTAATCAGGCCACAGCTGGCCTGTATAAAAAGGCCAGGGAAGCCAGAAGCAAACAGTCTCTCTCTGTTTGTAGAGGGAGATGGGTCTAGCTGTAGGGTACTAGAGACAAGATACCTAGGGTGGACCAGGGCTGGGGAAAGGCAGAGGAGCTGGGGAGTTCCAGCCCGGAAAGCCCCAGGCTGTGGCCTTGATAAAGGCCAGGACAGGTATTGGGGCTATAGAGGGGTAGCCAAGGGTAGGAGAAGGCAGCAGGTTCAAACCCCTCTTTGCCAGTAATGAATGGCATGTACACTACAGTCTGCCCCAGGGCGTGGAGGCTAGATGGTGACTGGCAGTAGACGTATGCTGAGGCAAAGTGGGGGTAGTGGGTTGGGGGTTCCCCAGGGAGGGGACACCCAGATTGGTGGGGGATTGCCAGGGGGCAGCACCCCAGTTAAAAGGGCACCGGGATCCAGGGAGGGACATGGATCATCGGCCTGCAGAGGGTGCTCCTGGCTGGAAGTGAGTTAATTCCTGAGGACAACCAGCAGGAGACGCTGCAGGGGTGAGTCCGCACATCTACAGCCTGCCTCAAGCCAATGCCTACGGGAGACCACCATGACTCCTGCCTGAAGTGCCTGGGGGAATCCTTCAAACAGATAAGTGCCACATCTGTAAGGCATTCAAGCCGCGGATAAAAAAGGAGCAGGACTTTCGTTTGAGGCAGCTCCTTATGGAAGCGGCACTTTGCTTGGGCCCGAGGGCACCGGGCTGAGACCCTGCGCTGTTGGCCTGAAGCGCACCTCCGGCACCGGAAAGACCAGGCACTGGCAAAGACTCCCAGCACCGGACATCTCCAGCACCGTGACCGGCCAGGTGCCACTCGCTATCTCCGGGGTCTAAGAAGCAGCACAAACAACCTGCTGCTTCTACCCAGTTGCAGGCACCGCCTGTGCCCCCCTTGGAGCAACGTTCTATACCGGACCGCTCTGCGAAGGCTCCAGCGCCGGCACCATCAATTCTGGTGCTGCAAGCACCGTTGAGTCCAGTGCATATGAGCTCTCCGGTGTGCACCGCGGTTGAGCAACACATCTCAAAGAACAACAGTTACAAAGGTGAGTAACTGTCTTTTCTGCACACATCCAGGCTTAATGTCAAACAGAAAGTGGGTCTGACCCTGCACACGATTGCAATGGTAGTCTTTAGTCACTGGGGCTAGATTGTTCAAATAGCACCTGGCCTACAGGAATGAGTGATATATATAGTTGAACCGCTCCAGAAAACTCCTGGAGATCCCCATTGCTTAGGGAAATTGCACACTGCTATATCCCTTCATGAGGAATAGCAAACTGCCCCCAGCACAGCCAATCAGCTCTGCTAGCTGATATGTAGAGAATGTAGAGCTATGACTCCTCTTACTTCCCATGTCAAGGGGTGTAGGAGGGAGTGATCCATGTGCTCCCTCTAACATAAGATCTGGATTTCCTTTGGCCTTTTTGTCAGCCTCACAAAGAAGAAGAAAAGGTTACTACCTCCTTCCCACCATGCATCTGCACAGAGACTGCAACTAGAGTAGCCACCCTAAAGTCATCAATAGAAGACAAGCAAATGTCCCAAGATGTAAAGATTAATTATGTAAATAGAGTTTGCATGATTAGGCCCCCAAGACCAAATCCTGTGTGGTATGTTGTATTCTTCAATCCTAGTAAAGTTAATAGGAATTGAGGATGCTCAGCACTTCTCATAAAGCAACCAGACCCTAATTCTAGGAGTTCAGTACATGCCTAAGTGCTTTGCTAAATTGGGACCTCAGTGCCTGGCCAGTTTGGGCCCTTAGTCTGTACTGCATTTTCCTTTTAACTTTTCCACCTCACACAGTTCTCTCTCCTGATCAAACAACAGTTACTGATTAGCCAAAATCTGCAACACAAGTAGCTTCTATTGATTTGTTTATAATGGTTCTGAGGAAAGAATGCTCGCTGACACATGAAAACTACAGAAGAATTAAAATAGTTAACAAGAAAAATATGGCACAATATACATTTCCATCCATGTGTGTAGTTGAAGCCTGAGATAATACCCATATTATCAGATATTTGATTGCTTTCCCTAAAAAACTATTGTGCAAAATTTCCTTGGAGGTTTCAGAACAGCAATGATAACTTTAGAGACTATGTATAATATACATAGTTTTATTTTCCTCCAAAGATTTACTATTATGCTTCAGGCTACATTGCAGCTTTTAAAAGTTCTGTGCAAAGAGTGCATCCAAAGCATTGCCTTTTTTGAGCATTTTGTGCCTTTGAAATATCTTCAGAATTATTAAATTGATCAATTATTCCTCCTCCCCCTGCATATGAGTTTTAAAAGGGGTGGGGGAAAGTGTGGGGTCCCCTTGCTCCAAGACTAATTGTGTTGATTTTTAAGGCATGTACAAGTGAATTATATCTGGCATTCAGAGATGAAAGGAACACATACACCCAATTATTTATAGACCTTAGCTATCAGACCAAATAATTGTATAGCTTAATTCAGGTCTCTTCCTCTCATCCCCAAGTTGCTTAGCCTAGGGAATTGAAGCTTAAAGTTGCGTATTCCATTTCTGTTCTCCATTTAAACTATCAGGATTTGGAACACTGAGCTACCAAGAGTCCACTGGCTCTGTAATGAAACACAACCATCTGCTGTAGGAATTTTATGTAACTGCATTGTAAATATACAGAAAATAAACACACCTAACCCCCAACCACTCTTAGAAATGTCTGAAAAGCAGTGTTATTAAGCTAATTTTTACACCATAACTGCTTGTGTGCTGAAGAATGAGGATAGGAGGTGATTTATTTTATTTTGGTAATTTATTCATAGCATTAGTGAGTTACATTTGAAGCCATGTCTTTCCTTCCACCCTCCTAGCGTGAAAGGTCAGTTGATTTGCAAAATGTTGTCCAGGTTTAGCCAAATGCAGTTTGTTATTATTACCAGCGTTCCACCCCTACCCCTACATGCCCACTTCTTTCCCTCCTGCATGGGAAGTGGTGTAGGAACCTGGAGACAGTTGCTCTCCAGGCCCTCCCAGTAGGTTCCGGTGATGAAGGTAGCCCACACAGGAGTTAAAGACAGGTCCTTGTTTCCCATTGCTCTCCTGTGCAGACACATAGCAGGGCTCATTGCCAAGTCCTTAATTAGTAGAGATTCAACAATCCCAAAGAGATATAGTCTATCATTAATATTATACCACAGATCTCCATTTAGATGCCACAATCAATTTGTGCATTGAAGTTTATCATGCTGTTTTCAATAAGAGACTCCTTGCTTGAGGGCCTGACCCAAAGCACATTGAAGTCAATGGGAGTCTTTTATAAATTTTTATGGGCTCTGGGTCAGGCCCTTAGCAGCTCCACCTTTATCACACAAGCTGTAAGGGAAAGTAATTCAATTTAAAAGCAGCTATGGCTTCTAAAAAAAGATACTTGGTATTTCTGACAAATGATGTCTGTGTGTTGTGATGAAGTCTAGTAAGTAATATATATATAGCAACACCTAGCTTCCTTTAATTTCAGTTCTTTCCCTCCCTACTCTAGAGACAGTCAGCAGACACACATTTTATGTCAGGCTTCTTCTCTTCCACGAGTGGATAGCAGAGGTTAAAGGATCCCTGCACAAAAGAAAACAGAATACATCTTCTCAAGTTATTTTAGCAGCCTGAGCATCTGCTGCTTAAAATATAGATCAAAACTTGTTCTTCTGAAACAAGTCCACAGAGATGGCTTTGCCAGAGACATGACCAATATGGCAACTATTCTCCCCTGGATAGCAACTGTATGCATAGTTTCTATAAGCCTGGGAGAACCTACAAGTGGGAAAGCTCAAGCATAGTAATGTTGACTATGAGTTACACTCTAAAATGATTTGAATTCCCTGGTATTTGTAGCCACAATGCATTATTTGTAAGTTTTTCAATTCCAGCTACACACTTCAAAAGTGCACTGACCTAAAAGTACAATACTAGCAATGCCATCCCAATCTGAATGCTATTCTGGACTCATACTAACATTTTACACTGTTCAGGGAATAAAAAAATAATGACCAGACCTTCCAAATCACAGGCATTCAGAAACAGCACTCATGTATCCTGTTAACCTATGCTAGGCATCATTTGCCAGTAAAATTCAGAATATTTATGTTGCTGAAAGTATGTTCTCAACAACTATTAATACTCAAGTTTTCTAGCCTCACACAAAATTCATAAAACACATAGAGGTCTCTAGAGCCAGATTCATCCCCTCTCTGAGTTAAAATCAAGGTAACACAACATGTTCTCTGCTTGGGATCACTTTCCAATACTCTGGACCATGGACTAGAAGTTTTTATTTACTTGTCAAATATCCCTAAGATTTTTCCATATAGATAGTAAACTTATAGACTGTATGTAAAATACATATTTATTGAATATTACTTTAAGTTTGTAAATAAAAAAGTACCTATCCCCAACTCTAGATGCCTTTTATAGTAATTAACATAGTTAATACACACACAATCTCAGTAGTATGTCCTGCATACATAGTAACATAAGGAATCAAAAATAGCCTATTATGTAGAGATTACATGCTGGGAAAATCCCTTAGGGATTTTTAACATTTCAAGTTAACAAAAAGAATTAACAACAATACTCTGGACAGATTTCAGTGTTCATTCTGGCCATGATGTACATATGGCCAGGCAACTCTTAGTTACTCGTACTGTCTTCCAGTTCCTTGTTGTTTTCTTCAGCTTCATGGAATCTCCTTCAGTATGGATTGTCTCATCACTCTTGACCATGTTCTTATGTATGCTGAGTAGATGTCTTTGCTCCATCACCACTACACCATAACCATACTTTAAAAGCAACCCATAAGATCTTTCATTTTTCAATCTACCTTCACTCTCTTTTTCATCTTCCCTCTATCTAACACCCCTGCCCAAGGCACAGAGACTGCAATGTGAAAAGATCAAGGGCTTCTGATGTTGTTGTTGACTCCACCAGTTGCCTTTGAATTCTATTAATCAGGAAGTATTATTGACTCATCAGCTGACTCTAGTAGGACCCAGCCAGACTTGTCTTGAATGGTTTAGTTATTTTCTTTTTTGACTGAAAAATCCCAGGGCAGTTTGGGGTTATTGGTCTTTCTCCCCAAGGGCACTGTCTAGTGGGGTTCCACAGGGCACCAGCTTTTCTCCCCTCAGTTCAGTAGGTACATGGGACCATTAACAGGGATAGTGAAAAGGCCTGGGTGATACCCAGCTTTATGTCTCTCTGTCTCAGGCCAGTCCATGCTGTCAAGTATCCTGTTTAAGATTGGGGCATGGACAAGCACTAACTGGGTGAAGTTCAATTTGGATAAGCCTGGTGTGATGGTGGGCTAGGGAGAGCAACTGGCAGATATGATGAGGTTTATATTGTTCCGGTTAGGTTAGGGTGTGTGTTTGCCATCTGTCAATTGAGTTTTCAGTTTAGGGATTCTGATTAGTTCATTGGCTCCTGCTGGATGGTCAGGTAGCAGCAGTGGCCAAGACCACATTACATGATTTGCACCTTGCCAGGAAATTGACAATTTATTTGAGATGGAGGATTGCTACTATAATTCCTGCCTTTGTAAGCTTAAAATTACATTGCTACATGTGCTATATAGTAACTCTCTTTAGAAACTGAGTGATGCAAAATGAGGTTTGTCCTCGCCATGCGGGAATTACACCAAGTGCTCTGTGATCTGCATCCACTGCTTGTGGGTTCCCAAGTAGAGTTTGATATCTAAAGCCCTAAATGACCTGGCATCTACTAATTTGAGAGACTGCCTCTTTTCCTGGGACAGACTTCCACATCTGCAATTAGTGGAAGAATTCAAGCTAGAACTTCCTTGATTTAGAAAAGAAAGAAGGGTCTTCTAGCAGAGCGTTCTCCATGAGGGCTCCTTGATGTTGGAGCTCAGTACTGCCTCTGGATGTAGACTGAACTGATTGACCTTCAGGAAACACTGGACAGGTCTTCTATTTTCTAAGGCTTTAAGGATGGAGGAAGTGTCTGAGGGTTGAAATGCTCAGCAGAATTGGGTTCGTTAAGTCAATTCATGTGGCTGGTTATTCTACTGTGTGTGGGGGATAAGCTGCTGAATACATATTATATTATGTAAATTGATATAAAAGGCCCCTAGAGCAAAGGATAGGCACTTTCTCCTCTTAATTATTCATATATCTAAATAGATAATAATGAATAAATAATAATTTTTGATGCTCCCTTATTTGCATGTGGCTTTTTGTTTAAGAAGTCTCATCAGCCATCTTATTTGCTTGTATTTAAATGGTCTTGTTCAGCAGTTTTGGAACAGGTTAAATAGCTGTTTTAAAATAAAAAAAATTCTGGTTGGCTTTGGGAACTTCGTGCAACGCTCCATTTGACAGCAGGAGCTGAGCTTGTACATTCTGCTAGCTTGACAATGAGTCTATTTTCACCAATACACATTTATTACTTATTCAGTTTTCCCAAATGCGGCACTATGTTTAAAAAGCATAAGTGAATTTAACTTGCATGAAATGTATTAGATTGACAGCCTTGGATATTAAAATCTCTAATACACAGCAGGGACAGTGTTGCTGCAAGTGTATCTATCCTGCACTTTAACGCTGACCAGCAAGGATAACTTTTAAGAATAATATGATAAGCGCTCCTTGTAAAGGTGTGACAGAAGAAGCCATTTGCAGTGCCTACATATTCTTGCACGCCATCCACTAGCACCATATGTATACACTATTTACATATATACAAACCTTTCATTTAGAGAGCACTTCTAGAACATAAGAAACTAAATGAGTGTTTGGCCTTTCTGTTGATAGGTGTATACATCATAACTGTCACTTTTTCTGCACTATCTATGGGGGAAATTTAATAAGGCAGTGACTCCTTTAAGACCGGTCAAATACACTCATATCAGACGGCCACTGGTCTGGATTAGAGCATATGGCATGACTATGTTGTTGTTGTTAATGTTATTCTGCACATAGTATGAGGCAATCTGTCCCCAAAAGAATTTACAGTCTAAATAGAAAACATAGATAAAGGGAGTGAAAAAAAGAAATATTATTATTCTGATTTTACAGATAGGGAATTGAGGCACAGAAAAATTAAATAATTTGTCCAATTAAATCTATGGCAGAGCCAAGAACTGAGCCTTGATCTCCTGAGTCAAAGTCCAGGCCTTAAGCACAAGAGCAATCTTCTCCTCTGACCCTAGAGATCAAAGTCTTTGTATTTCATTTCTAATACCCTGAGCCTTGCCATCTCCCTGAATAGTACGTTTTGAAAAGTGCTACATATCACTTCAGGAGCTGATAAATATCCACCTCTTTTAATAAGTCTTACTCCCTGCATAGTGGAACATCACAGAATAACTTGTTGAAAATATTGGGCAATGAAGTATTAATAGGAAAAAGGAACTAAGAAATCATGAATTTTGCTTAGTAATCAAGACAGTTGGCCTTTAGCCATCATGCCACTTCATCATCATCCTGTGTCTAGAGATCATACATTGGCAACAATGAGATTAGTGATGGGTACCCTCAAGCCCTTTCATCCCCCCTCCCACCCTGGCGAAGAGCTGAGAAAGAAAACAAAGGAAATTAGCTGTTGCTACCAGCTAATCAAACACTCACAAACCTCTTAGAAACAATCGTGTTTTTAAAAAAGGTAAATTTTATTAGAAACAAAAAGGAAGAAAATACACTTGGAATTAGGCTTTTGCTAGATTTTAAAAGAGCAATTCCAAAAATTAAGTACCAAGAATAGCTTTCTTGGGTCCAGTTTAAAAGTTACAAGCAAACAAAAACACCTGAGGTTTGGCACGGAGGAGATCCAGAAGCCAAAATTAATAAATAAACCCAATCGCATCTATTTAAACATTCCCTGTCCAATGATTTCTTCTAGGTATAGAAGATGAATTTTCATACCAGGTTCAAGCTTTACACAGCATTCCTGCTTATATTGCTGCTCTGTGTCTCCTTCTCTGGAGAACAACTGAGACAGGGGAAGTTTTTTTTCCATTTTAAAAAGTTCTAGCCCTCCCATTGGCTCTTTTGGTCAGGTGCCCACTCCTTTTCCTTTACCCGCAGAACTTTGTTAACCCTTTACAGGTAAAGCAAGCAGAGAACAGCCACCAAGAGGGACTTTATAGCTAACTGGCTGGCTTGGTGTCCATAAAAGGGAGCTATCCCCCTTCATTTATCACAGTAATCATTAAAGCTAACATGATTCTGGGGTGCATTAACAGGAGTGTTGTACATAAGACACAGGAAGTAGTTGTCCCACTCTACTTGGCACTGGGGAGGCTCCAGCTGGAGTACTGTGTCCAATTCTGGGCATTACAATTTAGGAAGGATGTAGACAAATTGGAAAGTCCAGAAGAGAGCAACAAAAATGACAAAAGGTTTAGAAAACCTGGCCTCTGAGGAAAGGTTGGAAAAACTGTGCATGTTTAGTCTTAAGAAAAGAAGATTGAGGAGCAACCTGATAACAGTCTTCAAATATGTTAAGGGCTATTATAAAGAGGATGGTGATCAATTGTTCTCCATGTCCATTGAAGGTAGGATAAGAAGTAATGGGCTTAATCTGCAGGAAGGGAGAGTTAGGTTAGATATTAGGAAAAACTTTCGAATTTTTAAGGGTAGTTAAGCTATGGAACAAGTTTTCAAGAGAGGTTGTGGAGTCCCCATCACTGGAAGCTTTTAACAAGTAGAATAAATATCTGTCAGGGATGGTCTAGATTTACTTAATCCTGCCACAGCACAACTGGCTGGACTTGATGACACCTGTGCAAAGTGAGCAGAAAATACTACCATTGTGATATGCACCACTTTGCACAGGTGTAAATGACGACATAGGGTGTAAGGCAATGGACTATCAGGTTCCCTGAGCCAGTTCTTCATTGCAACAAAGGAGAGTAAGGCAGTGTAGATTTTCCCCAGTCCCGGAGCCACTCTGTTCTAGGTTGGTCTCTTGGTACATGTTAGATTAGGTGAAAGGCTTAATAGCTGCTATGACAGTTGAGAATTAGCAGGGTGCAGGTGAGATTTGGCTGTGGATTCTATACTAGCAGCTGAGGGGTGAGGGTTTAAAAGGGTGGTGCTACAGAAATTCTAGGCTGTCCAAGAATCCCCATACACAAGGGAAAGCCTCCAAGCAATTGACATGGCATGGGAAAGACCACTTCACACTAAAAAAGCAGAACGAAGAGACCACAGTGCATCCCAGGAGCAGGGCCAATATCTTTATAAGCAACTTGAAAACAGATCACCTTCTATTGATCATAAACCATATTTAACATAAAAAATGCATCCTAGCCTTCGTATTGCTTCTTTCAATGGAATCCTTGTATTTATAAGAATGATTAAAGTGCCTTTTTGTATTTGAACAATAATCTCTCTAAACTGGAGATAATAAATCTATATAATTTGTTACCAAAAAGAACTGGATAAAAAAGGCTTCTGGGGAATCTGTTAAGTATATGGCATTTAAAGAGGAAGGTTTAGGGGTGTGTGTGTGTGGTGTGTGTGTGTGTGTTTAAATTTGATTTATAACTTATTCTTTTGCTGCTGAATTTCTTCTGTATCTGCTGTGTTGTCATCCCCTGTTAACATTCTGTTGAAATCAATGGACTATTAGACGGTTGGGACATACGTGTACAAAAGAATGGACCTGAATTTGCTGCCCTTAAAATTAGAAAATGTAACAGGACATAGTCACAAGACAGCAAGAAATGGATGGACCGAACAGCTTTCATCCATCCTGAAATGTTACACTTGTGTTTAGAACAAAAATATATTTTAAAATGTGTTCTTTTTTTAAATATTCCAACATCTTTTATAGAAGCTTGGAAAGGTATCATTTCCCTTCTGCATCATTACACTATTCTCCATGATCCAGGAAGGATCCAAGATCAAGATACAAATCTATACGGTCATAAAATCTGATTTCATTTTGTCTCCTTTTCAAGTTGGCTGGGATATTTTTCTTTTGGAGATGACAACTCCTTAGCTGAGCTACGTTTCTGGTCACTTTCTGAGCAACCTAGTCCCCTGATGCATTTTACTTTAAAACTCTGATTCTGATAAATGCTTAGGATTAACCTATTTAAGGATAAATAAGACTTCTCATTCCAAACCTTCACTAAGTTGAGACTCCCTAGCCTGTAATACTGAGAAATGGGGGAGTGTTTCCATCCCAGGCAGAGTTTTATTATGGAAATCTGCAAAGTGAATGGAAAGCAGCCCACATAGTATATAATCACCACTTGTGAGTTTCCTCCGTGAGTTATTAAGAATAAAATGATTAGGTTAGTGACTGTGTGCTATGAACAATTGTTCACTTAATCATGCATAACCTGTGTTAGGGGTGTGAATAAGTTTTTGTGCTGAATTAAATACTTTGCATATAAATGTCATGAAGAAAGCATCCTGATGGAGTATTATGGAATAATAATTTCAGTGTTAGAAATGAGAATTTTGTTACATAAAACAAAACAACCATTTGGTTTGTAGGAGTCCACAATAAGCAAGACCGTGCAATACTCTTGTGTGGTTATCTACTTTTTATTGCTGGAGCAATGCTATAGCTAAAGGAAGGCACTAACTCATCCTGTTAGCTCTGCCCCATTATCTATCTTACTTCATGTTGGAACTAGAAATACCTTCAAATAGAAATTTATATGGTAGCATTAAATAACTTTGATCTCATTGTGTTTCTTCAAGGATGAACTGTTCATATACAGTTTATATTTAATAGCCTTCAGAAATATTCCGAAGAGCCAACATTGGGTGTGGGGCTGATGTCTTTTATAGTTCCTGTAGCTGAAATGAAAGTTCTTAAGAACAACCCCAAAAAGTTCTGTTACACACACTACATTTGATGATATAACATTTTGTAAGCTGTATTGATCAAAACTATTCTGGCAGCAGAAATAGAACAACAAAGTAATAGCCAAGTGCTTCCATACAACCAAATAATGGCATAGAGTCATAAATGGAAAGCAAGACAGAGAGGCCCTAAGAGATAACATAAAATGTGGTATTGCAGAATATTAAATCCACTGCTGATAAACCAGTAGCATATGAACAAAATTAAAACAGTCAGTCTGAGGCTGCAAGCTGGGAAACATTCATTTATTTCTCACTAATGTTTCCCTAATGGATAGTTCTAATGCATGATGGGGATTTACTTTTAAATTATGGTTATTTCACAACTAACTGACTGGCTTTCCTGTTGTCCAATTGACATAAGGAATAAGGTCCTTGAAAGATGAAATTTTTTTGAGAAAGGGAACTTTTGTGGAATCACTCAAAGACAGCTTCAGGTTGAGATTTGTGTCTTGTTTTTACCTTGGACAACTATTTGGATCACAGATTCTCCAGGCATCCACCCATCTGGAGCTTAGTGCAAGACAAGGGCCCACATAGGGATTAATTTTTATGATCCCTAAACAGTGCACCAGTCAATGCGCAAATGGAACCTGAGGATGAGTATTTCTTCAGAATAAATGAGATGGGGCAATTTACTAATACCCTGGTGCTGAAAAACAAAGCACTAGCAAAATAATCTTAGGCCCTGCAAAGATATTGGTACTGGTATGTGCTTAACTTTATAGAGTTGTTATCACAGTGATTAGCATTGCTGTAGCACTTGGGACCCTGAGTCATGATCAGAGCGCCATTGTGGTAGGCCCCTGTACAAACACTTAAAGACCTTAGACTACACTGCTCTACAGCCAAAATGCTTCTGAAATAAATGTAGTCCAACTTTACTAATTCTGGGTCACTGAGAACAAAAATGATGCTTAAAATTGTTGATTGGCTCTACTTTTCAAAATATTGGGTCAGTATATACGACCCTTGACTTGGGAATGGGGGAGGATAAGTGAGTTATAAAGGGAAGGGATCTCAATTTAAACCAGAAATGACTAAAATACATCTTTGACTGGATCTATGAATAAATCTGTCCAAACTCAGTCATAGTACTTGCTTTTTAGGCAAAACAATGAGTGATGCAATCTGAAGCTGGTATTGCATCATACATGATATGAATTGCATCATGTTATTCCTAGAAGTCATGGATGATGCAATCATAACGAAGCTTACATCACTCTGCTGAACAAATTGCCCTATATCAGCTCTAGAAATCAGTGTCCTGCTCTCATTTGTCAGTGTTTGATTTTGCAAAGGGACACACTTCTGTTTAGCCAAAGTGAGCAGAGATGCCTCGTACTTGTGTGAACAGTGCAGATAACTTCTGCTATGTTTGTGGTGAAGTGACTTTTGCATCACAAAAGTGCAGTCTAACCACTATGGTTAAGAAAGCCTATCACCTTTCTTTTGGCTGCAAAATTGGAGATCAGGACAAGAGGTGGGCCCCACACATATGCTGCAACACTTGTGCAACAAATCTTCGCCAGTGGTTGAACAGGAAAAGGAAATCTATGCCTTTTGCAGTGCCAATGATTTGGAGAGAGCCAACAGATCAGACCAGCAATTGTTACTTCTGCATGGTGCCTCCAGTTGGGAAAGGTGTGTCAAAGAAGAAAGTGGACTGTGCATTATCCAAATATTCCATCAGCTATACGCCCAGTACCCCACAGAGAAGGACTGCCGGTTCCTGATGCACCAGAATCATTCTCACTTGAGTCAGACGAGGAAGAGGAGGAAACTTCTGATCCTGAACCATCAATGTCACAGGACCCACATTTTCTCCCATCCTCCTCCTCTGAACCACACCTCATAACACAAGGTGAACTGAATGACCTTGTCAGGGATTTGGAACTACCCAAGAGTAAGGCAGAGCTGTTGGGTTCCAGACTACAGCAGTCGAATCTCCTGGCAGGCTATCAGGGCAAATGGAGCCCATCAATGCTAGCAGAGTATTGCTGGACAGTGACAAGAGATGCTCCATTTAATGAATACAAGAGACAAGTCAAGAAGCGCCGAGTAGACACTGAATAGGACTAAACTATGTACATAATAGTTTTTTGCCTTTTGTTTCATAATACGTTTTATTTATATAACCCTTTTGCTGATTTTTAAAGTGTTACATAAACAGGACACATGAAATATGCAACCATAAACACATGAAAAGACCTAGGTTTACAACTGATGATTAAAACTCTACTATCTAAACAATATACATAGACATAAAATGTAAAAACTTAAATATCTTAGAAACAGTAGCCAATCAGTTGTTTTAATTGTCATATTTGAATTCAGCACATCAAAATACATAATAAATATCACATTTTATCTCTGAAGCAGACGACTTCTCAAATTGTAGACCAGTGTTATTTAAGAACTGGGGTTTGCATAAACTTTTGGTAAATTAATATATAAGAGCAGAAAATATTTAACTAAGCATAAGGCTCGCAACTTACAAATGAAGGCCTTGATCCTCTATTGAGAGCCATGTGAGTGCTCCTCTGTGCCTCCATGGAGCGCTATTGACTGCAGGAGGCCACCTGCAAGGTTCCCAGTGCAGGATCAGGGCCTGAATAAAGGTAAAAATATGTTCATTTTATGCTTGGAGAGACTCTCCAGTCCAGCTAGCCCATACTGTGCCTTATGGCTGGTGCATCTCAATATTAAATAGGACAGAATAAGGTTCTGGCTATTTAATAGATTTCTTTCCCCATTAGATACAAGCAAATGGGAAAATATTTTTACAAGAGCAATCTACTGATTACTCATATAAAATGTAGACTCCAAATCCATTTTCTAGATTTATTATTGTCTGCCAAAATTGATTTGGGGAAAAACATTCTAATAACCTCATGTGTAGTTAGCAATTTTCCATTTCATTACACAAACCTGGTCTCTTATTACAGTGAAACACATTCAAAGAAATACCTGTTAAATGAATAGAGCTGTATAAAGCATACAATGTTTCCATGTATCTAACCCAAACATATATAGGACTGTAGTAAAGCCTTTGCAAATTCACACCTGACAAAGAAATGTGTTAAAAGATTAAAGTGCCAGTGAACCAAAGAGTGAAACATAATAGAGATTGGCTCTGTTAACTTAACAGGTCTGTTACACTATCTTTGTCTCTTGAACCAAAACAGCCTTTCTGGACACCACATGGACATATTGTAGCCCTGATTCTGCAAGGTCCCAAGTTACTCCAGGAGGCACGCTACATCTTGCAAGATCAGGCCTTTAAATGTTTGTATTTGTGGAAAATGGCTATAGTAGCACTCATGAAAGTAGAGGGACTATTAACACTAGATACAACTAAGTTTGATATAAGACATGTTACAGTTCTTCCTGCCTAGCTCTGTCACTGCACATCAGTCCTGACCTCCTCCACCTATGAAATTGCAGCTCTGGGTCTCTCTCTTGAGAACAGACAATCATAGCAAACTGTATGTTGAATGTGATTTGGCAGAAGGTCCAAAATAGACTAGGATAAGGCCACTAAGCTAATTTCTCCTTTGACCCAAACTGGGATTTAAACTCCAGAGTCCAGAGGTGAAAGATAATGCATTAACGCCTGTCTCTCTTAATACCAAAATGTGTGCCCAAAGCCACACACTTGGTTTTGTTTGGATATACGTGTGTGTGTGTGTGTGACTTTGTTATCAGACTTACTGATGGGATGAGATGAGACGGGAAACACAGAACACCCAAGCAGTACTTTTGACAGTGATTTTTAAAAATCTTTGAGCATTTTATTTATTATTATTAGGTATTAGAGAAGTCAGGAAGAAAGAAAAATAATTTTAGATGCTGTTTATTGTCCAAAGCTTTTCTAAAAGATACATTCTCCAGTTCAAACTAGAATTAATTCAGGCAAGTCCTGTGGCCTGTTATAAGTAGGTAAGATTAGATCACAATGGTCCCTGGTGGCTTTATAATCTATGTACCTATGAACTGAAACAACAGCAGTTCAGAGTGGTTTATACAGAATAATTTTTTGTTGAGTATTTTGCAAAGAAAGTCACTGCTCCAAGGAGCTGACAGTATGTTACTTCTGTGGAACCCACTGTGTTTGACACTAGCCAGGGAGAATGAAAAACATTGCAGTTCTAAATTCTAATGATTCTTGGACAAGTTGGACAAATTAATCCTACACTCACCGTATCATGTTAGATCATCATTCCTATTTTTGGTTTCCACAAATATTATGATCAAACTGTACTAGATCTCTAGTTATTTAATTAATGCTACAAGATAGCATCCAGTTATTATCTTACATTGGAAATGACCACATGAAACAGACAACAATTAGGGCATTTTAATTAGCCTCTTGCCCCTATACAGTAAAGATTATGGAGTTCAGGTCTGCTGCTTTCCCCAGGAGGCTGATACTTTCTGGTTTTAGTTCAAAGTATGGAGTGATTCATGACTTATGTTACCAATGTGGAGGTTTGCTCCTATGGTTTCCAGTACCCCTCGCCTCTTTACTGTTCACCTATTGCCACAGAATATTTCCAGCTACGCAGGAATATTTTATCATGCATTAGATGCGTATAGTAGCCTATCACATTCCTTTAGTCCAAACACCTAAATCAATGAAAGACAAAAATCAAAACACACCCAGGGACACACCCCAGGATGCTGTAGACTAAAATGCATGTCAGTGATAGCTATAAATCTGCATCTTTGCCCTGATCTACAATCCCTTTGTACTTTTGTCTTAGATTCAGGTGGACAAATTAAGTTTCCTCTGCCACTTCTGATATTGTTTGGGGTTTTTTTGAACTGGAGTCCGGGTCGTCGTCTTATAGCTGATGGCATGATGCCAACAAGGCACTCTTCCTTGTTTTGGTCTGCTGGATGCAGCTGTTTTTTTCCAGGGGATAGATGACATACACATGTAGTTTCCTCAGGAAGCTAAAGGCTGGGCTTGAGACAGAGATAGCTGAATGCAAATACCCTTGAAGAGTGAGGTTTTCCTGTGCCTTGATAACTCAAGGGAACTTAACTAAAGTGAAAAAGATTAATAGATATACATATCTAACACAGATAGAAAAGAAATCAGTGTCTATTTCAATGTAGAAATTGTCCAGATCAATCAATATGAGAGTTAGGGAGATGAATTTAGAGCAAAAGGTGACACACAACTAGTTATGAAGAACTTCTGAGTTTTAATGCTGGTTTTGAGAGAACCTTCCTTTGACACCTCAAAATATCTGCCTTTGTTTTCTCAGCTACATAATGGAAATAGTAATACAATTTAGCTGGAATGCCAATGCTAAAAGCATTGGAATAATTCCCCATGACTGTTGTGAGTAGGAATAATTACCTCATCTGCCTTGTCTCTCTTAATGTTGGCAAAACAGTTAATGCAGAATACCATTGTTGTATGAGATCTGTGGTTATTCTACTTCCAGATTATATGCACAGTGCTATGCTGTGTGGTGGACAAATAACTCCAGAGGAGTTGCCAGATCTTCCTATTCAGTGATTCAAACATAGTGGCCACAGTTTTAAAGTCACATTAGAAAATAACCACTATTCTAATACTGAAATAACATGCAGTAGCTACAGCTAATAGAAGGAAGAACCCTCACGCATTCCCTATAACATATCTGAACACAGACAGCCCTTTCTAAATGATTGTGATTGATCTGAATGTGGAAACTGACATCTTGAATTCCCTGCATGTAGGATTTTTATAGATCCCATTTGAACCCAAGAAACCCAGGCTGCTTTCCCTGTACAAGTATCTAAGACACGCCTTTGTTCCCATAAATACCTACCAACTCCCCAAAAAAAAGAGAGAGAGAAAAAATATGACTAATCAAAATCAAAACCAAAATCTCTGTCCCAACTAGAGATTTGATCTCTGAAAAGAGAAATGCTGGAAACTCCATGAAATCTGCTAGGGACTTTGATATTGCTATTGATTTTACACAAAAAGTGCTCAGGTCCTATGGTGATGTGTAACAGTATAAACTTTAGATAGATAGATTAGAAAAGATCTGACTTTTAATATGGCAGCGGTGAACACTGTCTATTAAGATCCATTCTCCCCCTTTTGGACCAATGTACCATTCCCTCAGTTACTTGGTGCATCCTGTGAAACTTGCTGAGTAAATGAGGGAATGATACATTGTCCAAAAGGGAGTAGATCTAAATGGACACAGTGCACTGCTGCCTTATTAAAATTCTAGAAGCAACAGTATTAACACTGCTTTATCCCAATGAAAACTGTTACATTACAGTTTTGTTTAAATTGTTGAAAAGTCCTAGATACATAATATCCTGTAAGTGCAAATAAAATCAGATAGGAAGAATGATGTGCATAACTCTTTATCAAAGGAAGGATGAAAACTCACTATAAACCTCTCTATATCCATTGCAGCTCATAAGAGCACCAGCTATTCCGAGCTCTTCTAAGGGAGGATCCATGTCAGCTGCAATACTTGGGGGTGGGGAGGAAGGAAGTAAAAACGGGAGTTTTATTTTTAATTCTGTATTTTCTGACATTTGCAAGCACAAGCCAGACTTTAAAATTGTTTCAACATCATTACTGTCAGGACATTTCCTTTGTGGTTAGACTTCCAGGCATACATCCTCTTTGTGGTGCCCATCTAGTGTAAAGTAGATGGATTCCATTTGCAAATGACCAGTGGAGAATTCCCTTTGCTGAGGGTAGCTCCACGCTGGAATAAAGCTGCCAGAGCTTGCTTCTGTGCCATTCTCCATCCTCATCCCAGAATTGTGTGGCAGAAACAGAGTATAGATCTACTGAGCCAATTCTCCAGCTGCATAAATGAGAACATCCCCCTTGGCTCCTCTAGCTACCAGTGGGGCCAGGCAGCTTAGAATCAGAGATCAGCTCCCTGATGCCCACCCACACAACCTCTGTGCTAGCAGTCTTTGGTGATTAGAATAGGCAGGGACTGGAAGATAGAAAAACGTAATGGTGGGCTTGAAAACAAAAGCATTAGCAGTGTTGCCATATAAACTATCTTTGGCTGATCTAACACCCCATTTAGATGAATGAGGAAATCTACATCTCTGTTAGGACCTGATTCTGAGTAGTGGTTTGGGTAGCACTTCTTCATCTAAATGATACCATTTATGTCAAAGAGAGCAAGACTGGGGGAAGCTGCTGAAGAAGACTTGGAAAAGGAGAGCAGAAAGATGGGATTTCTGGAGTAGGTCAGGGGGAGAGCATCAAGGGGAGTGTGGAGGGGAGATTCTGGAGAGGTTCTGGTGATGGGAGAACAGAGGGACTGAAAGGAAAGGTTGTTATTCCAAAAGCTGAGAGGGAAAAGTGAGACTTCACAGAAGGAAGCCTCTCCACTCCTCCCCTTTCTTGTGCGTGCATCTCATGTACGTTTGAGATGGATTTTTGCGTGCACACACACACAGAAAGGGTCAGCAATCAGGTATGGACCAGAAAAGAGTTGTAATGTTTAAACATTGTATGGTTTTTAAGCAAATCTCACAGGAGAAAGGGGTGTGCATGTTGGGGAACTTTGGGCTCTCATGGTTGACAATACCAGATATGTAGGATATAATTCTGGGTTTAGCCCTTCAGAAGTCCCTTCAGCTTTCACTTCATCAGAGGCAGATTGTTCTGCAACATGGTTGCAGAATCATGACCTAAAGAAAGGAGAGAGCCTGTATATAGGACAAAGAATAACTTCCATTCTAAGGCAAAAACTTTCAGGATAGATAGAGAGCTACAGCAAAACTGGAAAAATCTTAATTGTATCTTGAATTTTTCCAAAATATGGCACAATAGGGCCCTGTGGGCTGTTGCCTCAGTGCATCAGCAACCCCTTTGGTCAGACAGGGCATTGCACAGAGTCTATGTGGATCAGCAGGACAATCATTTGCCTTTCTTGTCTGAGTCTCTCTAGTTCTATTTTTGGGGGCAAGGATGTTAATTTGTGTCCCACTGGGGTGTACAGTCTTCCTCTTATGTTTGGCAGGGCTTATCTGGTACTTGCCCTCAAGAGTCCTGGAACCTCTTTGGTTCTTAAGTTCCTATGAAGGAGTATGTAGGGGAACCCAGGCCCACCCATTCCACTGGTTTCCAGCTCCGGGCCCTTAAGCCAGGAAGGCAGAATCCATCTTCAACAATTCTTCTGCTGTTCCTTGAGCTCCTTCCTATCTCCCTTGGTTCTACTGGCTTCTGCAGCCCGTGCCTCTCGTCATCCCTTTTTTGGGTTGTTGTCACTCTGGGGTGGCTTCTTATAGCTTGCTGGCAGGACCTTATTTCTCTGGACCACTTGCTCTTCTGGCAGCTGCCCTGCCCCTCTGCCTCTCAGCTCTTTTATTCTTCCAGCTGCTGTGAGGCTGCCAATCAGCGTAGGCCATCAGTTCCTGCATTAATCAGCCCGGTGTATATAAACTCCAAGACAGGTCCAATATGCAACAAATGGGGATCTGTGCAATGAATCACCTCTCTAGTCTTTTAAAATGTGTTTTCCCTTGCAAATACTGAACAGCATTAACGTCCTTTAGGGAATAATGATCTGAAAAATTGCAGCTAAAGAGATTTTCAGATACAAGAGTATAAAAGGATCGCAAGCAGTATAGGAGCTTTTCCCTCTGTGTCTCTCTCCTCCTCCCCTCCCCCCCAAGTTTCAGTATTTAATGTGAACATTTTTTCCTAATAGAGAAAATATGTTCTAAAGCAAAACCTTATTTTTAGTCCTGAGCAAATTTTTACTGCCTGGTTATCAATTGTCAGGAGCAGGGAATTGTGATGGAAACACTGAGAGACCCCTAGCTACTTAGTTCAGTAGTGGTCACTGATCCATGCATATATGCACACACACATACACTAAAATAAATGTAGTCAAGCAAAATAAAACAAATTTGTGAAGACCCAAATCTGAGGTAAGCCTTCTAAGTAAAAAGTCAGTTTGATTAAGGGATCAGATCATCCACTGCCTGAAGGAAAATGTTTGTACCATATATTATATTTCCTCAGCATCTACTGCCTGATTTGCAAGGTGGAAACTCGAGTAACTCAATAGAGAAGAGATGCATTAAGACAAAAAAGGCAACAAAATATTTATTTATTTATGTATTTGCATTCTCTGCAGCCTGAAATTAAATCTTCCTAGGCAGAAACCTTCAGAGTGCCCACAGTAAGGCCCCAGTTTATCAAGGCACATAAACACATGCTTAACTCTATCTCTATTTATGATCAAAGCCACTTTGGCATATGCTGAATTTTAATCATGTGCTTACATGTTTTGATAAGTGGGGATGAACTTAAGCATATGCATAATTGTATGTAGATGCTTGAATGCTTTGCTGAATAGGGGCCTATATGCCTGATCCAAAGCCCATTGTCAATGGAAGTCATTCTGATAAATTCAACTGGCTGTGTATGAAGACCTAATATAGCAACTTTATTAGACTTTGTAAATACCCAATTGTCTTAGAAATACATTAGATTTTGCATTTTAGCTTCATATATCTCACAGTTTCATTTTTGTTTGTTCTTGTATGCATTCCTATTGGTTACCAATGCCATTACGATAAGAAACTGAAAGGCATTTCACGTAAGAAGGATAAAAAATATTTGATTTAATTTGTTTGTCACTTTCTTTGCACAGACAAAACTAATTTACCTACTGAATGAATTGTTCTTGGTGAAATGTCCAAGTGATGTTATGTAAAACCAGGATGACCACTAGGAATGCTTTTTCCCAGAGAGTAGTGAAGGTGTGCTACTTTCGTACCAGTTTCAGGAATTTGCCTTGTGCCCTGCAAGTTTTCACAATTGTGCATATTCTTGAGAGTTGTCATTGACACTGCCAATATTTGTCTGGGATGACAAAATACCTAAATAGATATAGAATGTTTTTGTATTATCTCACTGAAATGGTGTTGTTAAACTGACCTTACTACCTAAACTTACGTTACTGTAAGCATTGGCTTTCCCCTAGAAATAACCCTTCTCTTTCTCCTTTGTCTTGGATCAAGGCATTCCAGTGGTGTCTAACCAAAGAGTTCCAGAACATAGAATATTTTTCCTCTTTTAAAATTACCTAGGAAATTTAACAAAGCATTGTCCAAGGAATGTTAATCTTGAGCACTCCACAATTAGGAAATGTCAGAGTTCATCTGCGAATAGCACTGCTAGAAATGCTGATTCATTAGGGCCCTGATCCAACTCCCATTGAACTCAATGCAAGTCTTTCCATTGATTTTGAGTGGCAGATGTGTCAGGTCCTAGCATTATAACTTCATTGAACCTGCAGCATGAAGCCTTTGAAGTACTATTTCCCAATAGCATAGGGCTAGTGCGTAAACAGATGTATCAAGGGTAATAATATATCCGTGGGTGTCTAAGCACAACCAGAACAGGCAGAGGCATGTTAGGTGGTCAGATACTATAGTAATGGGGGCCATATAAGAACCTACGCCAGATACATAAAATTATAGCATAAATAGAGAAGAGACTGTATTGCTTATCTGGTTTGTGCCAGCTGTTGGCCGCATGTGTTCTTTTAATTTCTGTAATATGCTCTGATTTTGTGCCTCAGAGATGGGTACAATATAAAGCCATTAAATAAATAAAATTATGGAGGTAGCTGTAGTTGAAGCTGCCTTTTGCCAAACTAATAAGGCCAGATGTACACTAGGAGAGCTCTGTCAGTATAACTATACTGTACCAATATACTATAACAGCAAAGAGCTCCTAGTGCTGACATAGCAAAATAAGCTACCTCAATCTATAGGACGGGCTTTTGCCAGCACATGTCAGTCACAAATCACACCTTATCACACCCTGGACCAACATAGCTATGCCAGCAAAAGTTTGTAGTGTAGACTTAGCCCAAGTTTAAATAGACAGAATGACATAAATATAGACTTCACAAAGGCCACAATTAGTTAAGCACATGCTAATATGCTTTGCAGGATAGGGATAAGTTTAGTCATGTGTTTAAAGGCAAGCAGTCTTAAGTGCTTTGCTGAATCAGGGCAAAAATAAGTTATTTCATAGTAAAAATAATATAGCTGCTTTAAATGGCAAAGTTAATTAGAGCCTATCCTATGCTACCCCCTCTAGTCAGTGTTTTTAAATTGAATAGTCAACAATTATCTTTTGAACCCCTTCTGCCACTATTTAGATGAGTGTATTTAATGATCTAATGTCAAATCTTCATTTTTGTTTGATAAATTTTCTGCTTATGAATTCAGTTTCATATTCACAGTACATCATTTTTCAATAAGAAAGCCCTGTGAAATCTCTCATTAAATAGAAAACAAACTAGGTAATGTACACTACCACCTGCCTGAATATGAAGTAAGAGTTTAATTCTTAATAGGATATGGGACTGAAAATAGAGTGTTCTTTGTGACATTTAATTTACTCTAAGAGCACTTTTAACAAATATAAAGCAAATAGTCCAAATCTTAGATAAAGAATGGCCCAACTCCCTTAAGAGAGTGAATCCTCTCTGTCATACAACAATATAAAATTATTTCTGACCTGAACAGACCTTGGAATATCTTATATTTTCTGGTGTGAATTCCCTAGGTATCTAATCTAAGTGAGTAACTTCACTCCACACTTGTCCTTCCTACCCATTTCCCCCCTGCTCTGTCCTGCAAACCTTCTCACCTTCAATGTCCCCTCTCCCTTCAGCTTTCTTCCTTTCAGCTGATCCCCTCCTAACCAACCTCCCCACCATCAATAAAGTAAAATAAAATAAAAAGATTTAAAAAAAGAAAAGATAAAAAGAACTGTGGAACTAACATGAACTTTCCTGCCATCAGATTGTTCATTCTGCTTGTGTGTTATCTCTTCCCCTACACTGTGTCTGTCTTGTGCATTTACACTATAAGCTTTTTGGGAAAGGGACCATTTACTAATCTGTGTTTGTAGAGTGACTAGCATTGCAGAGCTCAGACCCTTTGAAATAATTTCTTCCTTGTCATTTAGTTTTGAGGGGTTTGTTGTTGTTTATAATGAAAAAACAGCACTGAGTGAATTGCATACTGAGAGGTGCTGTATCAAAATTGCTGGTTGACACCATGAAAAGATTCCCTTGAGCCCTATTCACTCCTCTTTGCCTTCTCCCCCGATATCCCATCATATGTGTGCACACAGGGAAAAAGATGGGATGGGAACTTTTTACTCACATTGTCTTGCCCCTCAAACCAGAGTCTAGAACTGATCAAAAATAGGAAAAATATCATGAAAAAGTTGCCCATTTTTTACCATAATTTTGAATTTCATATTCAAATTTTTATTTCATGTTCATATTCCATTTCAGCTGGAATAGGTGCAGAGAAGGACTACAATGATGATCAGGGGAACAGAGAACCTCTTTTACAAGAGGAGACTAAATATTTTGTCTTATTTAGCCTAGCAAAATGAGAGCTGAGAAGGGCAATGATTAAGGCTGCAAGTCTCCCCCAGAGGTCACAGAAGTCATGGATCTTGTGTCTTTCCAGGACCTTTATCTTCCATAGCTGCAGCTACCTGCTGACCCCAAGGCTGCCCGAGCAAATGGCCACAGGACCAGCTTCTGGGGACAGTCCTGTGGCCAGCCACTTGGGCGGCTGCTGGGGCAGATCCATGGCCAGCCACTTGGGCAGCTGATGGGGCAGACCTTGGGGCCAGCTGTGCTGGTGGCTGCTGGAGTGGCCCTGCGCAGCTGGCCTGGGCCACCCAAGCAGTGGCCAGTGCCACTGGCCCAGGGGCCACCAGAGCAGCAGTGATCCCAGAGCAGCAGTGGCCCTTGGGGCTGCCCCAAAGGCCTTTGGAGCCGCGGTCCCAGGGACCTTGGAGCAGCAGGTGGTTGGCGGCAGTCAGCCCCTGCCACCAGTGCAGGAGCAAGCTGTGGGCCCCTGGGACACCCCAGAGCAGCAGTATCCTGGGGGCCCCTAGAGCAGCAGCACCCGCAGGCCCCAGGAATTGCTAAGTTTTAGTTGGTCATATTTATAGTACAAGTCATGGACAGGTCACGGGCAATAAACAAAAATTCACAGTCCATGACCTGTCCATGACTTTTACTAAAAATACTCATGACTAAGTCTTAGTCTTACTATGATTGCTTTCTACAAATACATGAGGGGTGTTTAGACCAGAGAAGGAGAAAGTTATTTAAGCTAAAGGCCAGTGTTGACATGAGAATAAGTGAGTATAAACTTTCCATGAATAAATTTAGTCTAGAAATTAAAAGAAGGTTTCTCAGCATCAGAAGAGTGAGATTCTGGAGCAGACTCTCAAAAGGAATTGCAGGGGCAAATAATCTAATTAATTTTAAGATAGAGCTGGATAAATTTCCAAATGAGATTGTATAATAGTGTTGCCTGTGGTGGTCAGGAGGTGTGTTCGGCAGTCCTTGGAGTCCCTTCCAGTTCATGTCCTATATTCCTAAAATCTAACACTTCAGGACTTCAGATGGTCAATTGTAGGGTTGAAGGGAATTCTCCCACCCTTTGAGGCATTCCTTCCCTCCTCCTTCTCTGAAGCATCAGAGATGGTCATGGCTGAGGATGGGACATGGGATTGGGTGGACCAGCGTTTTGAGGTGGTACAGATGCTTGACTGGAGGGTCTTACAAAGAAATGTATAATGAACTACATTAAATAAATGTATTTTAAATAATGCTAGAGAAGTAGATATTATATATTTAATAGTGCTATCAGAAAATGTAAAAGGGAATTTTTCTGCTTTCTGTGTGTCTTATTCACATGGCTCTCCAAACTTGACTAAAACAACTTCAAAGGCTGTAAAAATCAGAAAACTGCTTTTATGTTTTGTCTGTGTAGATAACAGGGCGAAAGCAAGCCAGACAAATGTGTGATTTACTGGCCAGGTGTAGACCTCTCTAGTAAGACAGGGTAGGGAGGATGGACACTTACTGGACAGAGCCAGCTAGCAACTTAAAGGACACAAGAAGCAAATGAGTAAGAATAAGACCACTGTTGTAAGAAATAATGGAGCATATGAAAGCCATGAAAAGACAGCTGGATTGAGTAAGGAGGAGGGTAGCAATGGCTAAAAAAGTTAGCTAAGTAGGTACCAATTAGTCTTTTAGCAGGAGAAGTAATAATATATTAGACGGATTTGGGGTTAGTTATGATGATGAGTGTACGAGAAAATAATTAGAATAGAATGCTTATAGATGAAGTAATTTTGATAATTTGTACCTCTACCTTTCAAGACAAGGTATAAAGGACAAGTAGGTACAATACAGGGCACTCTCCAGATCGGACCAGCATGAAGCTGATGATGAAAGAAATAGCCTACCTGTGCCCCAGGACTGAGTTACTGATCACTGCTATACACAGCAGTCTTGCTTTAGGCTTAATTAAGGTGGGGATATCAAAACCACAAATTTTCTTATTAAAGTTTTAAACTAGCTACATTTAGTAATTGGTATGGACTGTGCTTTTCATCCAACAGTCTCACCTACCAACTCATGGTCTAACTGATCCCTGAATATGGGTTTGGGCAGGAATTTCCCCCCAGGTCAGATTGGCAGAAATCATGGGGTGCAGGTCACTTGCCAAGATTATATGGGTATATCTCACTTAACCAATTCCCTGCCACTGCAGAGACCTCAGGCATTGAGGAACCTTGGTCCCTTCTGTTCTCTACTTGTGGTCCACACTAGTTTTCTCCAGAAAGCGTTAATACTTTAGTCTAATTCTGGTTGTTGGGCTTCATGTGGAGGTGGCTGGGTGTTGTTTAGTGGCCTATGACGTACAGGAGGTCGACTAGATGATCAGGTTGTCTCTATGACTGACAAGTCCCCATAGCTGGTTGAAAAATTGGATGAATTATTTGCGAAAATTGTGAAAAATGAATCCCTTTTTCCAATCAAAAAATGAAATTTAGAATATTTTGACCAGTACTGCAAGTCTGTGGAGACCCTTTGTGATTACAGCCTCAGATGTAATGTAATGGTTAGGAGTGTTGTCCATATACTGCTTAATTTGTTACAATTGTGCCCTTATCCT
Organism: Gopherus evgoodei; assembly: GCF_007399415.2. NCBI lineage: Eukaryota > Metazoa > Chordata > Testudines > Testudinidae > Gopherus > Gopherus evgoodei. The sequence goes on from NC_044322.1 coordinate 321,148,096, forward strand.
AAATAATGCATGAGATGGGATACATGTAGAGATGCCACAGAATCATGCATGGGTCAGATCTTTTATGGGCTTTTCCTTTGGGTGGAGTATTTTAGTCCTGTAAATGGGTTAAGATATGAATGATTGTTAACATTTTGCTTGTATTGCCTACCTTCTTATTGCTTGGCTGTCATTACAGATCTATTTTATAATGTAAAAGCTCTCTCTTGCTCTCTCTTTCTTTTTTTAAAGATAATTAATTACTATAAATAAATCAATATTAAAATAAATAATTGAGGTTTGTCTGTTTTTATTTTTTTCTTTTATAGAATAGGTAGACAAAAGGCTGCTAACTTCAGGGAATTGACTTGGCTTCTATGACCACTTTCCTGTGCTGCAGCTGCAAATGAAATGATGAATACAGTTTCTATTAGGCAGAAACCCCATGAAATTGGTAGTTACAGATTCCAGCAGTTAGTCTGGTGGAGAGTTAATGATTAGTTACTTCTCTGACAGCATATTACTCTTGATAAAAACCATTTTCTCAAGGATTAGTGTCTAAGGTAAGCATCTGGCTTCCTTTTCTTTTTAAAATGATGTTGATATTATAAAACCAAACTCCAATGGAAGTGCAAATTCTGTGGGTTTTTGTCATTATAATTATATGCTGTATTTGTCTAGCAAATAGTTACAGATAATTGCTGCATTTGTACTTTTACAGGTGGGCTGCTGAATGAAACACAGAGTACTATTGCTGAACAAGGTATAACAAAAGATTTCAGCAATAAATTACTGTATTTTCTCCAACCATGTATAAAGGCAATGTTTTTCCCCATCACTTTGTTCATTCAGCAGTTTCCTGTGGCCAAAAGGTATTTTTACACAGGAAAAAGAACAGACAGTGATCTATTAGAAGAAGATTCCATTGGTTATGTGCAATCATGATCATTATGAAAGAATGCTGCTCTCTTATTACGTTTATTAAAAAAACTTTATTTATTTGGAATGGAAAGTGTTAGTTTTCAGACCTCAAGCTCAGTGCTTGAATGTTGTTTGGGGAATGAGGAATGGCTTGCCACTTCTGCAGGTCTAATGCTTGCCTCAGCAAGTTTCTCGAATCCACTGGCAGAATCACATTATCAGAGGCCACGGAAGATGCTGCTCTTGACAGTATGTATTACAACAGAGACTCATCATTGTTGCAGCCATTATTTTTATTGCCATTACTCACAATCGGTAAGTCCCAAGAGCATTCAGGTCTAACCCTTCCTCCCTCTCAGATTTTTGCCAGTTCTCTTATCTCCAGGGTTTCACAGAAAAACTGACCTGCTAAATTAGAACAGAGAAGTCTAGTAGATTTATTTAATTTTGAAAGCCTTGTTGGCAGAGTCTTTACACTTCATCATGAAGTAACTTCTACATCCAAAGAGCATCTTGGTGTGATGCTATTGTGCCCATCAGTTTGTACCACAAGCAGGATTCCGTTCCACAAACTCAAAAGCTCCATTTTATTAATTGCCACTTTGATAGTTTTTTCTATAACATAATGACTGAACATGAAGTGAAGGATCCTGATTTGTTGATTTTTCTGTCTGCCACTCAGAATTTATTATTGTCAAATTTGTGAAAGCTGGATAGTAAGAATACTTTGCACTGTAGTATTTCCTTCCAAGGATCTCAATGTATAGTACAGTACAGACTGTAAGAGCTGGATTCTCTGCTCTGCTAAATGGACTTAAACTGGCTAGACATGGATAGGGGAGACCTCCCCCTGCACAGGGCAGCTCTCTGATGGCAGAAAACTGGCAAAGACAGCAGAGCCAGTGCCTGCTGCAGGCTGGGGGCATGGAAGGGCATGGCAGAGTACGGTTAGAGAAGGGCATGGCAGAGCTATGATCTCCACAGGCATACGGACAGAGGGATACCTTATGCCAGTGGTAAATTAAAGCTACTGACACTGAGATGAGATAGTACACAATTAGGGAGCCCCAATTAGTTTGTTGCCAACCCTCTCTCCAATCGGGTGAAGTGAAGAATCTGGACCTAATTATTTTAGGGAAAAGCCTGTTTCCATTTACTTCCATGAGCTTTGACTCAGGCTCTTAGATGCACAACAGCGTTATAAGTCAGGAAAATAATGCATTATCCCATTTTAACAGATGAAGAAACAGCAGTATGGAAAGTTACAGTGACTTATCCAGGTTCACACAGGAAGTGTGTGGTGGTGGTGCAGATTAGAACCGAACTCTCTCGAATCTTAGCCCTGTTCCTCAAGCACCACAGCATCCTTCTTTGGATGGCTATCTTATGCTGAAGTGTGAATTTCAGTATTTCCCTGGCATTCTACTAAATGTGTTTAGTTAATATTAAAAAAAAAGCCACCTCTGTGGATGTCTTTGTGAAAAACAAAAGCTCTAGAGTACATTATAGTAAAATAAAAAAAAAAAGATCCTTAACATTAAAGCAGACTGGAGAATTAAATTCTCGTGGCTCACTGCTAACTTGAGAACTTTCACAATGACCAATTTTTATTTTAAATTTTGATATTTTTCCTAGATCCTGTTTTGCTGCTGTAGAAACTAAGTAAATCTCAATAGAAATTGTACATCTTTTGGGCCACGAAGGATTCAGTGCCTTGAATGGCATAATATGATGGAATCAAAACCCCATCATGAGCTGGACAGAAGTCAGTAGTCAATTAATTATGGCTCAGGTGAAATAGAAGTACTTAATTAGTGGCTGCTCAGCCGGAGGGGTGGGACTGGGAGGCATCAGGTGACAACTTAATGGACACCTGAGCCCAATAAAAGTGGAGAGAATTAATTCTGAAGGGAGGAACCACAGAAACTTCTGTGAAGGCGCTTGCAAGAGAACATAAACCTCAGAGAGACCTATTCTGATCAGTTGGCAAGAGCAAACAGGACAAATGCCCACTTTTTTCAAAAAAAAGTGGGGTGCAGTATGGTGTGGAGGGGTTGAAGGGAGATGCCAGCCCAGGACTGGGGTGTTTGTGGGAGCAATGTTCCAGCCTGTGGGGCCCCTGAAGAATTCCAGTGACTGGGTTGGAGGGTCGAGGTGTGCATATAGTTTCAGTGACCAGGCAACAGCATTGGGGGGCTCCCGTGTCTGGGGGGGGATGGGGCATTTTCTCTCTGGGGAATATAGTTACCCTACAAGTTAGCCTGAGCCCTGTGGGCCCAAGTTAGCTGGCATGGGGCAGTATGGGTTTTCAGACACCTAATCTTCATGTGGTGCTAGAGAGGCAGATTCCTGCAACATCATGTTCTGATGCTAAGGGAGTACTCTAATGGAGAGTGTGCATGAAAACACATTAACTTCTACTTTCATCAGGTACATTAAGCTTCTGATGATGAGTTTCATAAATTACAGCATAACAATTTTTCCTGGAAGAGATAATGTGAATTAAAAATCTGATTCTTTCAAAATGTTTTAGCATTACCTTTCATATGGTACAAAGTCTTTACTGAGGACATAAAAGCAACAATAAATACTCAGTTTTTTAGTCAGTATTTAAGTTACTGAGTCACTGAACCTGTCTGGTTCAATTTCTGTAAATACTACAGTGTATGACCTACCTTGACCAATACATTTTACAAGCTAGAGTCATCCATTAAACTTGTGCAATGGCTTTGCCAATACAGCTTGTACAAGGAGCTAATAAGTAAAAAACAGGTTCTCCTATGGGCTGTCATAGCATTTCTTGCTATGATTAATACAAGCAATGGCATGTTTTGACTTCTCAAAGAACTGATAACTGAACAGAAAAAGTGATTCTAAAGGAATGCAAAGATTTACATCTAGTTTATACCACTGTCTGGAGTTTCCATGCAAAATGTGCTTAATATGATTTATTGCTTTGATAAAAGACACTAGAAATGTGGGAGAAACTAATATTAATGTAACATTAAAAATGCAGACTGGAAAAAGCATGCTGGCTATGTATATACTGTGGTGATGAATCTTCTTTGCAGAACATAAGGAATAAGTGAAGCCTAATCTAGAGTTTTGTACCACCGGCTATCTCTCTATATCTAAGAAGCATCTCAGATAAAAATAACCTGACTCTCTTCCCTTACCAGAATTAGTTTAGTAATAATCACTAAGTATCTAGAACACGGTAAAACTCATATTCAGAAATAAGTATATAAAATTGTCCAAACAAAGTGCATTCCACCCTTTTACCTTAAAACTCCAGACTTTGAAACCTATACATGAACATATAAACCCCTCCAAGAGTGCTGTAAAGAGAGATTTCATTAGTATTCAGGTGCTGCTCTGTTTTGAGAATGCTGGTGCCTTGCATCTAGTTTAATTCTGTTTTATTATTAGAGATTTTTTTAATTTAGGAGCATCAGCTGGAAAGAGTTGGATAATTACAGCAATCTCCAATAGAAGATTGTGCCTACTCACTGCTGAAAAATGATCATCTATTTATCAATTATCAGCTATTCTGTCTTTCTAATCTAGAATTAATTTGTGCCCTGTTTCTATTTATAATTTTCTGTGTCATCAACTGCTGGGCAGATTAACAATACCTCTTTTCTTTCAGAGAATACTTATTATGGGAGAGTTTTTGTATTCATCACACTTTTAAATTAGGTTATTAATAATTACATCTTATTACATCTGTTGAATCATAATTTAATTTTTAATTACTAGACACATTTCTGAGTTTTCTATATTTGTATGTGTATGCACTGATGATCTGAGTTGTTTACATCACAGAAAGCTAGCAGTCATGCAATTTACACTACAAAACAGTTATTGTACTATTGTTTTCAGTAGAGTTAATACATTATATGAAGGTAGGACATTATGATCCCCTGATCATGGATCAACAGTACTTTATAGTTGTGATTCAGTAAATTTATTATATTAGGAACTGATACTAAGCCCACTGAAGTTAATGGAGAAACCCCCATTGTTTACAGTGGATGGTGAATCAGGCCCTTAACCTATTTGATAACTAAATTTCTCTATTTCATAAATAAAGATAAAATCTTTTAAGACTGTCTTCAGTGAAGGACCAGTTGTCAAGAAGACTGCTGCATAGCTACTTTGGGATGGTCAATCATCATAAGATGCAGAGATTGTGTTTAGTTCAGACAAGTATGTAAAAATCAGGATGGTTTTCCCACCTGCTAGTTTAGCAAGGATGGGCTAGACATATAGGGATTTATACTGAAGGATGATGGGTATTCTGGCCCTGATCCAGGAAAGCACTTTAGTACCTGCTTAACTTTAAGCATGAACAAAATTACTCATGTACTTAAGGATTTGGTGTCCAAAGCTGTACATGGAGAGTGAAAAGAAGGACAGGGATCTAGTTGTGGTGCCCTGACTCAGGGCTACCTGGCTTCAGTGCACAGGGGCAGGTCTAACTTGCATAACTACTGCAATAATATCCATCAGGGACCCTACACCAGTGAAGGATGAAGTTCACTCTATCATGTCTCCTTAAAACCCACGGCTCCACACAAAGCAGGGATGAAGGATGCAACAGAATTGCCTCAACTAACTTTATGCCAGTGAAGATTTCCCTTGCACAGGATGAACTCTCTCCTGTTCTTTGCCTGCCACTTTAACGGCCGTTAATTATCAGAGAACCCAGCTCCAACTATCTGTAATATCATAGAATCATGAAAGTGTAAGGGTGGAAGAGACCTCCATAGGTCATCTAATCCATTTCAGTGCACTGAGGCAGAGATAAGTATTATCCAGACCATCCTTGACAGGTGTTTGTCCAACCTGTTCTTGTAAACCTCCAATGACAGATTCCACAACCTCCCTAGGCAATTTGTTCCAGGGCTTAATTACCCTGACAGTTAGGAAGTTTTTCCTAATGTCTAACCTAAATCTCTCTTGCGGCAATTTAAACCCATTACTTCTTGTCTTGTCCTCAGTGCATAAGGAGAACAATTTATCCCCTTCCCCAGGGCTGGTGCAACCATTTAGGCAACCTAAGTGGTCTCCTAGGGCACTAGGATTTGGGGGGCGCCGTTTTCTTCAGCAGCAACCATGGCGGCCGGATCTTCGGCCACCCCGGTTGCCACCGGCATTTAGGCGGAGGGAGCTGGGGCAGGGGGGCATGGGGAGGGCCACCTGCAGCAAATAAGCGGGGGTGGCAAGCAGGAGAACTCCCCGCCCCAGCTCACCTCTGCCCTGCCTCCTCCCCGAGCACGCATGGCTGCTTCGCTTCTCCCGCCTCCTAGGCTTGCGGCGCCTAAGCTGATTGGCGTCGCAAGTCTGGGAGGCAGGAGAAGTGAAGCAGTGATGGCATGCTTGGGGAGGAGGCAGGGCAGGGGTGAGCTGTTTCACTTATTTCGCCTCCCAGGCTTGCGGTGCCAATCAGCTTAGGGAGGCGGGAGAAGTGAAGTGGCCACGGCGTGCTCGTGGAGGAGCAAGGATGAGATGAGGCGGGGGGGGGTGCCTCAGGGCAATGGGTGGGAGGTGGGGAGGTGCCACAAGGGGGATGCCTCAGGGCGGAAGTGGGGAGCTGCTGTGGGGTGCGCCTCAGGGCGGGGGCGCAGGGAGAGAGGATGCAAGGTGGAAGTTTTGCCTAGGGCGCGAAACATCCTTGCACTGGCCCTGCCTTTCCCCTTTATAACAACCTTTTACATACTTGTGTACTCTTACTGTGTCCCCCCTCAGTCTTCTTTTCTCCAGACTAAACAAACCCAATTTTTAAATCTTTCCCCGTAGGCTGAGTTTTCTAGACCTTTAATCATTTTTTTTTTGCTCTCTTCTGGACTTTCTTCAATTTGTCCACATCTTTCCTGAAATATGGTGCCCAGAACAGGATCCTTAGAGGCACAAGGTCTTCTTGCATGCAGCTTGTCATAAACACATAAGAGTTAATGCCTCTTTTACCTGTAAAGGGTTAAGAAGTTCACCTAGCCTAGCTAACACCTGACCAGAGGAACCAATGGAAGAACAAGATGTTTCAAAAGGAAGGAGGGAAGTTTTCCTTTGTTTAGAGTTTCAGTTTCAGCCAGAGTGAAAAAGATCAAGGAACCAGCCTCTTATCAGAGTAGTAAGTTTTAGAAAAGGATAAATACGTTTATGTTTATTTTCTTTGTAACTTGTCTTGGTACCATTAAGGCAATTATCAAATTTGAGTATTCTTGTGTGTATTAAGATTTTTGCCCAGGGGAACATCCTCTGTGTTTGGAATCTGTTGTCTGCGAGAGTAGCTGGTATGCTAATCTCTCCCAGAGGGTTTTCTTTTACCTTTCTTTTCTTTAATTAAAAGCCTTTTTCTTAATACTCATTGCTTTTTTTCCTTGTTTTAAGATCCAATGGGGTTGGATCTGGATCCACCAAGAGTTGGTGGGAGAAAGAAGGGGGGATGGTTAATTTCTCCTTGTTTTAAGATCCAAGGGGTTTGGATCTGTGTTCACCAGGAAATTGGTGAAGTCTCTCAAGACCACCCAAGGAAGAAAAGTAGTGCTTGTGAGTGGTGGCAGCAATACCAGATCTAAGCTGGTAATTAAGCATAGAAGTGTCCATGCAGGTCCCCACATCCGAACCCTAAAGTTCGGAGCGGGGAAGGAACCTTAACATGGTGAGCAGCGGTGAGGGATTTTTTAGGAACCAAAAGCCAGCTTTTTTTCCTCCTTTGAGATGCTAGGGAAGCAGTGAAGGAGAGAAGAGATTCTAACAGAGGGCTTTTTGTTAGAAGGGAAGCTCCAGCTGTGATCACTGGAGGGTCATTAACATTGCCAAGGCAAGTCACAAAACCTGTTTTACTACTTTTTTTCCTAAAGAGTTACATTACAGTAACCAAAGATTCCATGCTGTTCCCCCCTGCCCCCGCCCTGGATAGCTAAGCTAGACCAGGGGAAAATGTCAGGCAAGGAAAAAAAACCATACAACAGCAGCTGGAATTAGCCAAACTCCAGGCTGAGGAGAGCCAAAAGGAACATGACAGACAGATGGCCAGGGCTGAGGCTGCCCACAAAAGAGCTATGGAGCAGAAACACAAAGAGATGGAGGCGAGAGAAAAAAGAGAGAGAAAGCATGAACTGGAATGAGCAAGGGCTAAGCAGGATGTACCAGCCAACCCTAACAACCCTTCTGCAGGTACTGCTTCCCATCCCAGAAAATTCCCCACTTGCAAGGCAGGTGATGATACTGATGCCTTCTTAGAAAATTTCAAAAAGGCCTGCCTTGGCTACAGCATCTCTACAGACCAGTATGTGATGCAGCTGAGGCCACAGTTCAGTGGACCCTTAGCAGAGGTGGCGGCTGAAATGCCCAAGGAATGCATGAATGATTATAAACTTTTTCAAACCAAGGCCAGAATCAGAATGGGGCTAACACCTGAGCACGCCTGTCAGCGGTTCAGAGCCCTAAGGTAGAAACCAGAGGTGTCATTTACCTGACACGCCTACCACACTGGAAAGAATTGGGATGCCTGGATATCAGGAGCCAATGTTAAATCTCTGGAAGAGCTGACCCTCCTAAAGCAAATGGAGCAGTTCTCAGAGGGTGTTCCTGAGGAAATAGAAAGGTACATCCTAGATGGGAAACCCAAAACTGTAACCGAGGCGGGGGAGATTGGAGCCTAATGGGTGGAAGTGGCAGAAAAGAGAGAAACTACTAGCAGTTGGAGCGAATATCAGAGGAGGCAAACCAAAACCAAACCCCATCACTGGGGGCAACCCAAGGCCCCACCTACAACCCAAGGGAAGCCCCAGACACCTTATTGTCCCACCTCACCAGTCTCCAGCAACCCACCTTAGCCCAGTGACCAGTCAGCTGGGCGATTGTTTTAAATGTAATGAACTGGGACACATAAAGGCCCACTGCCCCAAGAACCCCAACCGATTACAGTTCATTACACCATAATCACACCAAAGATCCCCAGGCACAGTTGCCTCTCAAATAACCTCGGAGAGAAGGGAAACCTTGAGAGTGGGCGGAAAGAAGGTTGTCGTGTGGAGAGACACTGGGGCACAAATGTCAGCTATCCACCAATCCTTAGTGGATCCTCAATTCATCAACCTAGAGGCCCAAGTGACAATTCACCCATTCATGTCAAAATCTTTAAACTTGCCTACACCTGAGTTGCCTGTCCAGTACAAGGGCTGGTCAGGAATGTGGACTTTTGCAGTCTATGACAATTATCCCATGCCCATGCTACTGGGGGAAGACTTGGCCAACCATGTGAAGCTGGCCAAGAGGGTGGGAATGGTCAAACGCAGCCAGGCCAAGCAAACTTCTACACCCATCCCTGTTCCTGAGCAGTCCACCAGGGCCCCATCTGTGTTACTAGAGACCCAGACAGAGGTGGTGGAACCGGATCTTCTACCCATGAATGCCACAGCCATAGTGAATCCAGTCCCCAAACCGGAACTGGAAAAACAACCAGCACCAGAACAGTTGCCAGCACTGACTCCAGTGCTTGCAAACCCATCCACAACTCCAATGCCAGAGGGCACCAGCAGGCCTGAACTGGCAGAAGCAGCAGACAACCCTACCCAAGAGGCTCAGGTAGAGCCTGAAATATCACATAGTGCACCAGCGGAGAGCGGTTCACAATCAAAGAAAAAAAAACCCCATCACCTACATCTCTTCCACAGGGACCAAGCCCAAGTCCACAGTCTAAGGAGGAATTGATGTCTCTAGCATCAAGGTAACAGTTCCAGGCTGAGCAGGAAGCAGATGACAGCCTTCAGAAAGCTTGGGTGGCGGCATGGAGCCCCCCCTCAACTTCTCAGCTCTTCTAACTGATCCCAGTTTGTTGTAGAACAAGGACTTTTATACAAGAAGACTCTTTCTGGTGGACACCAGGAAGACTAGCGTCCTCAAGGACAGTTGGTAGTTCCAACTAAGTACCGGGTAAAGCTCTTAAGCTTAGCCCATGATCATCCCAGTGGCCATTCTGGGGTGAATAGAATCAAAGATTGGTTGGGGAAGTCCTTCCACTGGGAAGGAATGGGCAAGGACGTTGCTAATTATGTCTGGTCTTGTGAGGTGTGCCAAAGAGTGTGAAAGCTCCAAGACCAGGTCAAAGCCCCTCTCCAGCCACTCCCCATAATTGAGGTCCCATTTCAGCGAGTAGCTGTGGATATTCTGGGTCCTTTCCCAAAGAAGGCCCGCATAGGAAAGCAGCACATACTGACTTTCATGGATTTTGCTACCCAATGGCCGGAAGCAGTAGCTCTAAGCAACACCAGGGCTAAAAGTGTGTTCCAGGCATTAACAGACATTTTTGACAGGGTAGGCTGGCTCTCCGACATCCTTACTGATTCAGAAACTAATTTCCTAGCAGGGACCATGAAAAACCTGTAGGAAGCTCATGGGGTGAATCACTTGGTTGCCACCCCTTACCACCATCAAACCAATGGCCTGGTGGAGAGGTTTAATGGAACTTTGGGGGCCATGATACGTAAATTCGTAAATGAACACTCCAGTGATTGGGACCTAGTGTTGCAGCAGTTGCTTTTTGCCTACAGGGCTGTACCACATCCCAGTTTTGGGTTTTCACCATTTGAACTTGTGTATGGCCACGAGGTTAAGGGGCCATTACAGTTGGTGAAGCAGCAATGGGAGGGGTTTACACCTTCTCCAGGAACTAACATTCTAGACTCTGTAAGCAACCTACAAAGCAGCCTCCGAAACGCTTTAGCCCTTGCTAAAGAAAACCTAAAGGACGTTCAGGAAGAGCAAAAGGCCTGGTATGATAGACATACCAGAGAACGGTCCTTCAAAGTAGGAGACCAAGTCATAGTCTTAAAGGCACTCCAGGCCCATAAAATGGAAGCATCGTGGAAAGGACCATTCACGGGCCAGGAGTGCCTAGGAACTGTTACTTATCTCATAGCATTCCCCACCTCCAACATAAAGCCTAAGGTATACCATGTTAATTCTCTTAAGCCCTTTTATTTCAGAGAATTAAAGGTTTCCCAGTTTACCGCCCAGGGAACAGATGACGCGGAGTGGCCTGAAGGTGTCTACTATGACGGAAAAAGTGACGGTGGCGTGGGAGAGGTGAACCTCTCCGTGACCCTTGGATGTCTGCAGCTACACTATGTCAAGGAGCTGTGCACTAGCTTTGCACCAATGTTCTCAGCCACCCCAGGACAGACTGAACGGGCATACCACTCCATTGAGACAGGTAATGCTCACCCAATTAGAACCCCACCCTACTGGGTGTCTCCTCATGCCCAAGCTGTTATAGAACGGGAGATCCAAAACATGCTACAGATGGGTATAATCCGCCCTTCTACGAGTGCATGGGCATATCCAGTGGCTCTAGTTCCCAAATCAGATGGGGAAATACGCTTTTGTGTGAACTACCATAACCTAAATGTTGTAACTCGTCCCGACAAGCATCCAATGCCACGCACCAATGAGTTATTAGAAAAATTGGGACGGGCCTAGTTCATCTCTACATTAGACTTAACCAAGGGGTACTGGCAAGTACCGCTAGATGAACCTGCCAAGGAAAGGTCAACCTTCATCACTCATGCAGGGGTGTCTGAATTTAATGTGCTTCCTTTCGGGCTGCAAAATGCACCCTCCATCTTCCAAAGACTTGTAGATGGTCTCCTAGCAGGACTGGGAGAATCTGCAGTTGCCTACCTCGATGTGGCCATTTTTTCTGATTCATGGGCAGGGCACCTGGAGCACCTGGAAAAAGTCTTTGAGCGCATCAACCAGGTAGGACTAACTGTTAAGGCTAAAAAGTGTCAAATAGGCCAAAACAGAGTGACTTACCTTGGACACCAGGTGGGTCAAGGAACTATAAACCCCCTACAGGCCAAAGTGGATGCTATCCAAAAGTGGCCTATTCCCAAGTCAAAAAAACAGGTCCGATTTTTCTTAGGCTTGGCCGGATATTACAGGTGATTTGTACCACACTACAACCAAATCGCTGCCCCACTGACAGACCTGACCAGAAAGACCCAGCCAAATGCAGTTAAGTGGACTGATGAGTGTCAGAAGGCCTTTAACTAGCTTAAGGCGACACTCATGTCTGACCCTGTGCTTAGGGTCCAAAACTTTGACAAACAATTCCTAGTAACCACAGATGCATCTGAGCGTGGTGTAGGAACAGTTTTAATGCAGGAAGGACCGGATCAAGAATTCCATCCTGTCGTGTTTCTTAGCAAGAAACTGTCTGAGAGGGAAAGCCACTGGTCAATCAGTGAAAAAGAATTCTACGCCATTTTGTATACCCTGGAAAAGCTACACCCATACGTTTGGGGATGGCATTTCCAGCTACAAATATATTGAAGAAGCAATATATTTAGCTTCACAATCCTTAAAAGTTCCTAAGAGGAGAACAAGACCACCAAATAATTTCTTCTTATGAAATACTGTAGGAAAGGATTTGAACCCCCGTCCTCAGAAAAGTAGAGTCCATTAGCCACGTGGTGGTATATGTACCAAAGAAGAGCAGCTTATTTTCAAAAAAGGGGCACCTTTCCTTGAGAACTCACTGGAACTTACTAACACTTGCTAGCAGAGGGCTGCCCCTCTGCATGATTTTCTGGGGTTGGGGTTTCAGTGCTTTCTATAATTGAGAAATGTATTATATATGTAAATAGTTAATAGATAAGGTGCCAGTAGATGGTGTTCAAGAATATATAGGCTACTTTCTGAAATTTTTTTTTAGGGCCAATAAGCTCATTCACTGCAAACGCTTCCTTTGTGCAGCTCTTAATATCAGCTTTTAACAGTCTTCATTAGAGATGCACGAGTGTCTCCATAATTCAGGTTAAAGTTAGTTTTCAATTATTATAAATCTGCTTTTGACTCTCTGTTGTCAACCAAGCCTACACTTTGGCAACAGATCAACACTGTTACTAACTGTATCTGAATAACTGAAACCAATGGGCTTCTTGAGGGTGTCAAACCTTAGTCCCAGATTTGGACCTTAGCGTCCAAAATATGGGGGTTAGCATGAAAACCTCCAAGCTTAGTTACCAGCTTGGACCTGGTACTTGCTGCCACCACCCAAAAAATTAGAGTGTTTTGGGGCACTCTGGTCTCCCCGAAACCCTTCCCTGGGGACCCCAAGACCCAAACCCTTGAGTCTCACAACAAAGGGAAATAAATCTTTTCCCTTCCCCCCCTCCAGGTGCTCCTGGAGAGATACACAGACACAAGCTCTGTGAATCTAAACAGAGGGAGTCCACCCTCTGTAATTCCAATCCTGGAAACACAAGCACTTCACCCAGAGGGAATGCAAAGTCAGGTGAACAAATCCAACACACACAGACCTCCCTCTGACTTCTTCCTCCCACCAATTTCCTGGTGAGTACAGACTTAATTTCCCTGAAGTTTCCCAGTAAAGAAAACTCCAACAGATCTTAAAAAGAAAGCATTATATAAAAAGAAAGAAAAAATACATACAAATGGTCTCTCTGTATTAAGGTGACAAATACAGGGTCAATTGCTTAAAAGAATATTGAATAAACAGCCTTATTCAAAAAGAATACAATTCAAAGCACTCCAGCAACTATAGACATGTAAATACATGATCTCTGTACTCACAACTTGGAAACAGAAGATTAGAGAGCAGGAAATAGAAATCACTCCTCATAGCTGAGAGAAAAGCAGGCAGACAGACAAAGACTCAGACACAAACTTCCCTCCACTCAGAGTTGAAAAAAAATCCTGTTTCCTGATTGGTCCTCTGGTCAGGTGCTTCAGGTGAAAGAGACATTAACCCTTAGCTATCTGTTTATGACACGCCCCCCAAATTGTAGACAGTGGGGAAGCTCACTGGCGGCGATTTCCTTCTAGAACTTGAAAATAAACAGATTAATACAACTCATGCACCTTTACATATACCACTAAGTATATAACTAACAGACTTCTACATGGTAAGAACACTTTTTAACTACTGGATTTTGGGAAACTCTCACGGGAGAGTGCATCCGCTACTTTGTTAGAAGCTCCTGTGATGTGCTGAATTTCAAAATCAAAATCTTGGAGAGCTAAACTCCAACGAAGAAGTTTCTTGTTGTTCCCCTTGGCAGTATGGAGCCACTTTAGTGCAGCATGGTCAGTTTGTAGTTGGAACCGCCGTCCCCAAACATATGGGCGTAGCTTTTCCAGGGCGTACACAATGGCATAGCATTGCTTTTCACTGACTGACCAGTGAGTTTCCCTCTCAGACAGTTTGTTGCTGAGAAACACGACAGGATGGAAGTTGTGATCTGTTGCTTCCTGCATGAGAACTGCTCCTATACCACGCTCAGATGCATCCGTGGTTACTAGGAATGGCTTGTCAAAATCCGGGGCCCTGAGTACAGGGTCAGACATGAGCATTGCCTTAAGCTGGGTAAAGGCCTTTTGACACTTATCAGTCCACTTAACTGCATTTGGTTGGGTCTTTTTGGTCAGGTCCGTCAGTGGGGCAGCGATTTGGCTGTAGTGTGGTACAAATCGCCTGTAGTATCCGGCCAAGCCTAAGAAGGATTGGACCTGCTTCTTGGACCGTGGGACAGGCCACTTTTGGATAGCATCCACCTTGGCCTGTAGGGGGTTTATGGTTCCTCGACCCACCTGGTGCCCGGGGTAAGTCACTCTGTTTTGGCCTATTTGACACTTTTTGGCCTTAACAGTTAGTCCGGCCTGCCTGATGTGCTCAAAGACCTTTTCCAGGTGTAGCAGGTGTTCGGGCCAGGAGTCTGGAAAAATGGCCACTTTATTTGCATGTATATAGTGCTTGTAATTGACTCCTAATGGGAGTGCTATTGTGTGACAAAAGACCCTTAACAGCCTCTTAATGGCTTCTTGCTTACTATGCAAGCCACAAACTGCCAGAGAGAGCAGAAAAAAAAATTCTCTCTGGTTCCCTTTTAAAACCAAACTGTTTCTCTCTGCTAAAAAGCCCTTAGCAGAGAAAAGAAAAATATAATATTCCTACTGGCTTCTGGATTTTGTCTATCCTGTAACCGCTGCCACTCATGTCAAACCTTAGTCCCAGATTTGGACCTTAGCGTCCAAAATATGGGGGTTAGCATGAAAACCTCCAAGCTTAGTTACCAGCTTGGACCTGGTACTTGCTGCCACCACCCAAAAAATTAGAGTGTTTTGGGGCACTCTGGTCTCCCCGAAACCCTTCCCTGGGGACCCCAAGACCCAAACCCTTGAGTCTCACAACAAAGGGAAATAAATCTTTTCCCTTCCCCCCCTCCAGGTGCTCCTGGAGAGATACACAGACACAAGCTCTGTGAATCTAAACAGAGGGAGTCCACCCTCTGTAATTCCAATCCTGGAAACACAAGCACTTCCCTCTTCACCCAGAGGGAATGCAAAGTCAGGCGAACAAATCCAACACACACAGACCTCCCTCTGACTTCTTCCTCCCACCAATTCCCTGGTGAGTACAGACTTAATTTCCCTGAAGTTTCCCAGTAAAGAAAACTCCAACAGATCTTAAAAAGAAAGCATTATATAAAAAGAAAGAAAAAATACATACAAATGGTCTCTCTGTATTAAGGTGACAAATACAGGGTCAATTGCTTAAAAGAATATTGAATAAACAGCCTTATTCAAAAAGAATACAATTCAAAGCATTCCAGCAACTATAGACATGTAAATACATGATCTCTGTACTCACAACTTGGAAACAGAAGATTAGAGAGCAGGAAATAGAAATCACTCCTCATAGCTGAGAGAAAAGCAGGCAGACAGACAACGACTCAGACACAAACTTCCCTCCACTCAGAGTTGAAAAAAAATCCTGTTTCCTGATTGGTCCTCTGGTCAGGTGCTTCAGGTGAAAGAGACATTAACCCTTAGCTATCTGTTTATGACAGAGGGGCACACAGTTTGGTGCATTCTTCAGAAAATACACATGTATGCTAGGCATGCTCCAGGTCACTCGCAGGCTACTAGCTTTAGATTTGTATTGAGACAAGAAGACTTTAAGGTTTCAGGGATTCTAGGTATGGGCAGCTGGAGGGAGGAAGAGAGGTTAACTGGCCTGAAGCAATATGATCTAGTTGGCTGAGCTCAGGGTCTGAAGATGTCATTTTTCTGAGCTCAATTTTCAGTGTTATCACTGCTTCAATGTGTGGCTGAGATAATTTGTATTTTAACATTACCTTCTACTTGAGGATTTCATAGCACCTAATGGCAGCAAAGAATCCTGTGGCATCTTATAGACTAACAGATGTTTTGGAGCATGAGCTTTCGTGGGTGAATACCCACTTCCTCAGATGCATGTAGTGGAAATCTCCAGGGGCAGGTATATATATGTGTGCTAGCAAGCAAGCTAGAGATAACGAGGTCAGTTCAATCAGGGAGGATGAGGCCCTGTTCTAGCAGTTGAGGTGTGAAAACCAAGAGAGGAGAAACTAGTTCTGTAATTGGCAAGCCATTCACAGTCTTTGTTCAATCCTGAGCTGATGGTGTCAAATTTGCAGATGAACTGAAGCTCAGCAGTTTCTCTTTGAAGTCTGGTCCTGAAGTTTTTTTGCTGCAGGATGGCCACCTTAAGGTCTGCTATAGTGTGGCCAGGGAGGTTGAAGTGCTCTCCTACAGGTTTTTGTATATTGCCATTCCTAATGTCTGATTTGTGTCCATTTATCCTTTTCCGTAGAGACTGTCCAGTTTGGCCGATGTACATAGCAGAGGGGCATTGCTGGCATATGATGGCGTATATTACATTGGTGGATGTGCAGGTGAATGAACCAGTGATGGTGTGGCTGATCTGGTTAGGTCCTGTGATGGTGTCGCTGGTGTAGATATGTGGGCAGAGTTGGCATCGAGGTTTGTTGTTATCTCTAGCTTGCTTGCTAGCACACATATATATACCTGCCCCTGGATATTTCCATTACATGCATCTGAGGAAGTGGGTATTCACCCACGAAAGCTCATGCTCCAAAACGTCTGTTAGTCTATAAGGTGCCACAGGATTCTTTGCTGCTTTTACAGATCCAGACTAACACGGCTACCCTCTGATACATAGCACCTAATAAACATGTTTGAGACTCAAGGCACTCCTATGAAAGTACAGCAGGTAAGCACACTTATTCCTAGTTTTCTGATGGTTAAATACTAATTTGTTCACAATAATACACACAATTAGTAGCAGGACACTGATCTCCGGATTCTCACTCGTTGTCTAATCCACCACATCACACTACCTTCCTGAAACCTCTCTGTGAAATGTGACCAAGCCACACACTTGTCTACCTCTCAAGGTGGCCTGAGAGTTAGTTAATGCTTGAATAGCATTTTGGAGGTATAAAGTGCTATGTTATGGAATCTTTCCATAGTGAAAGTTGTGGCTAATTTTCTGTTTAAGCATGATGTTGGTTTATCCCTCTGTCACTGGATAAATATCTTACATGCCAGAAGCTCTGGGTGTACAGGGGACAGAGAGAAAGTTGTTTCAGTGACTTTAATTGTACATTTCTATACTAGCTGTAGTGCTTGGGATTTTGTTAATGACTTAAGTTTGAATTTTTTGGCTTTAACAATTTTTTAATGTATAAATTACTGCTAAGGAGAGTTTCCTTGAAGTTAAAAGTTTTTCAGCATTATTTCCATTGTAATTGATTTTGTGTGTGGGATGTTAATACGTATTGGAAAACCAAAACAAACAGGGTTTTGTTCCAAGTGTTACTAACAAGCACCTACATACAATAAAACTATATTTTTGGGAACCTTCACTGTGGCAGGACAAAGTAAACCTAGACCATCCCTAACACATGTTTGTCCAACTTATTTTTTAAAATCTCCAGTGATGGGGATTCCATGACCTACCTTGGAAGCCTATTTCAGAGTGTAACTACCCTTATAGTTTGAAAGTTTTTCATAATATCTAACCCAGATATCCCTTGCTGCAGATTAAGCTGATTATGTCTTGTCCTAGTGTAGCCCATGCTTGCTTGGTGTGGCACTCTGTCCCTCTCTAATGGCAGCTATGCCAGCTAGAGATTAATGAGTTTGCTACAGCCTTGGCTAAGACACAGGCCTCTTTTAGATCATGCAGTAGAGGCTCATGCATTAAGCTCTAAAGGTCCCAGGTTTGATTCTGGCCACCGATGATAGGGGTCCGTCATCATTACACTACTTTCAGTACGCGTGGAGAACAATTATTCACCCTCCCCTTTATAACAGTCCTTAACATATTTGAAGACTGTTATCAGGTCCTTCCTCAGTCTTCTTTTCTCAAAATTAGACATGCCCAGTGTTTTAACCTTTTCTCAAAGAAGATTTTAAAAACCTGACCTATCATTTTTCTTACTCTCCTCTGGGCTCTCCAACTTGTCCATATCTTTCCCAGAGTGTGCCGCCCAGAACTGGACAAAGTACTCCAGCTAAAGCTTCACCCACACTGAGTAAAGTGGGACAATTTCCTCCCATGTCTTACATATGACACCCCAGTTATATTTGCCTTTTTCACAGCTGCATCATATTGTTGACACATATTCAATTTGTCATCCACTATAACTCCCAGATACTACATCCTAACCAGTTATTCCCCATTTTGTGGATGTGCATTTAACCTTTTTTCTTCATAAATGAAATATTTTGCTTTTATCTTTACTGAATTTCATCTTGTTGAATTCAGACCAATCCTCCAATTTGTCAAAGTTGTTTTGAATTCTAACCCTGTCCTCCAAAGTGCTTGCAACCCTTCCCATATTAGTGTCATCTGCAAGTTTTATAAGCATTCTCTCCATTCCATTGCCCAAGCTATTAATGAAAATTTTGAATAATACCAGGCCCAGGACCCCTGTGAGACTCCACTAGATATATCCTTCCAGTCTGACAATGAATCATTGCTAAAAACTCTTTGACTGTGGTCTTTCAACCGGTTTTGTAACCACCTGTAGCGGGATGATCACCAGCTCCTGTCCTGAGGGGTTTAAAACAGCCCTGGAGGAGGGCTGTAGAAGGGCAAGATGCCTGGGCTGATTGGGAGGAAGCAGGCTCAGCTGGGGCCATGCCTCAATCAGGGCTCAGCTGGCCCTATAAAGGCTTGAGCCAGGAATCAGGCAAAGAGTCTCTTTCTGTGTTCAGAGAGAGAAGGGCCTGGTTGCAGGGAGGTTAACCAGGTATCTGGAGTGGAGCAGGGCTGGGGAAAGGCCAAGGGAGATGGGGATCTACAGCCTTGGAAAGCCCCAGGCTGCAGGCCTGGTAAGGCCTATTAGGTACTGGGATGCAGGGGCAGCCCACAGGTAGCCAGAGGCAGCAGGTCCAAACCCCTTTGCCTGTGATGAGAGGCTGATACACTGCAGTCTGCCCTAGTGAACGGGGGCTAAGTAGTGACTAGCAGTAGCCAAGACTGAGGTGAGGTGGGGATAGAGGATTGAGGGTTCCCTGGGGTGGGGAGACCCCGAGAGGGGTTACTGCCAGGTGGCAGCAACCCAGATAACGGGGCACCGGAGTCCAGGGAGGGACATGGGGGCCAAGCAGCATCAGGACACTGGCATGCAGAGGGTGCTCCAAGGCTGGAAATGAGCTAATTCCCAAGACACCAGCAGGAGTCACCGCAGGGGTGAGTCCCGTGCCTTTACACCACCTTATGGTAATTTCATCTAGACTACATTTCCATAGTTTGCTTATGAGAATGTCATGTAGGATTGTGTCAAGAGCCCCACTAAAATCAAGACATATTACATCTAATCCTTTCCCACATCCAGTAGTCCAGTAACCCTGTCAGATTAGGTTGGTTAGGAAAGATTTGTTTGTATTTGTCCATGGTGGCTATTCGTTATGATTATCCTCCAAATGCTTACAAATTGATTGTTTGATAATTTGTTCCAGTATCTTTCTAGGTACTGAAGTTAGGCTGACTAGTCTATAATTCTCCACGTCCCCTTTGATCATTGTTTGGGCTATGGGTTGAAATTATTTCTTTGAGGTTGCTGCCTCTATCATCTCAGTTAATGGACCTTAATGGTGGATGATTATTCCACAGGATTACTATCGCACAATGAAGTATGTGTGATGGATCCTTTTGTGTATTTTATTGCAGGATTGGGGCCTAAAATAGTAACTCTGCAGAAGTACTCCATACTTAGAGAGAATCACTTTTTCCCTTGCTCCATTTTGTACAGAGGATGCCAGCTCCCATCTTGTTGTACATTAACTATCCTACATGTCTGCATGTTCTTCTCACTCTAGCCTGAATCTTTTTTCTTCCACCCTCTTATTGTTCATTAAATTTAAACTCATTGGACTGCCTTTTGTTTTGTGTTGTATAGTGCTTAGCATAATGGGATCTCAATTCTAAAGTGGAGCATGTAGGCATTCTCACTAAGAAAAATGTTGAGAGAGTCGGAGACAAGCTATTATGTATTCTTCTTGTGCAATGGTACTTATGAGAAATAAATAGCTTCTTTCCATCCATGCAGCCACAGGGGACAATATGCATTACTTCCATACTGCTCAGGAGCTGAAGGACTTGAGTCACTCAGGACTTGAAGTCAGATAATTTTTTTACCATAGAGACTGAAGTATAAACTCCACTCTTGATTACAAGGTCAATTTCCTGGATAGGGTTTTCTCCCCTCTAGTAATTCATATTTTAAAAAAGGAAATAAGTAAATAGCCTGTTTTAGGAACAGTAACAATTATAAAGTCATTGCTGTGTATTAATAAACGGTGGTGGTTAATTTCAAGGAATGATTACTTACATACATTCATAGCCCTGAACTACCAGATAATATTTAATTGTAGTCAGTAATGCATCAGTAAAATTAATTTGCTTTTCAAGCATAAGAACAGAATAAAGATATAATGTATCTTTTTTTTCTAAGATGGAGTTTAATGAAATCTGATAGGCTAGTAATGAAGAACTACTAAACCTGTCCTTTAAAGCTGTTAAAGATTTCTAGCAAGATACTAGCTATTCATTTTAAATGGAAGAGAACAATGTCCTATAATTGCTCTTCCACTGGGACAAGTTATAGCTTCAAAGCTTGTTCTTTTATTGCACTCCAAGTAAACAAGTTGAAATTGGTTCAGATACTATTTGACATTTCTCTGTGTTATACTTCAAGAGGACTGTGATCTGAAAATCTGGACCTAGCATTGGTCCTGTCACAGAACTGACATGGAAGCAGTGATACTTCAGGAACAAATAACTTCTATTAAAACATGATGTGATGTTATATATAGCTTTGCAGCAGGGTTAAGCTCAGGGCTTCTTGGAAGGTGATCCATAGTATAGGAATGTGCAGAAAGAGTTTGCTGGTAATGCGGTAAGTGACAAATTTAGAAAAAAGCTTTGTAGTTTTGAAATACAGCCTCTCCTGCCCAACACACACACACACACACACACACTCCTATTACCGATTCAACTAAGCACAAGTAACAGAGAGAAAAAAAATCTCCAGTGGTGTGCATTGGATTATGCAATCTGCAATAGGAAAAAGTACTCATATACTAACTATATTTTTAGGATATAGTCTCAGTGCAACTCTCTTAATAAAGACTTAAAGGCTGAGGATTTTTGGCTTTTGTGTTTTCTTGAATTTTTTTAACTGAAGTGTCAGACACAACAAGGTGGGCAAAGTTATTGTCAGGTCACACGGGAAACTACCAGCTAGTTCAGATTAGAACCCAGAATGTTCTGGGCTCTTGAATAAAACCCATAGTGCACTATCCTGCTCCTAACATAAGACTGAACATCATGTACTTGCACTCTGCTGCCTTGACATAATGAATCATCTAGAAAAATGTGCAGCCAAAGGCCGTGCATGAGGCATAGTACAGATGGTGTTAATACACCGACTACATTAGAAGGCAGTGGAGTGGGAAACGCACCCAGAAAACATCTCTGCTGCAATGACTGATTTGATGATATGGTACAAGAATGATGAAAAATGGCTTTAAAAATAGCACTAGTTACAGTCCTGAACTGACCTAAAAATCAAAACTAACTTGATTTACATCTTGAACTAATGTAAGATTCAAAGAGGTTTCAAATCAAATGGTGATGGATTGAGCCTTTTTTAAAAAAAAATTAAACATCCAACAAATGGAAAAAGTACCCCTCCCCCAAAATCTATCTATTGAAAGGAAAATGTCAAACCAAGAAAATCAGTATGTCAAACAGCTAAGAAATAAAGACTGTCAGGTATCCTAAGTAAATGTTGTCCTGACCTGGCTTGTTAATGACAGCCAGATAGCACTAACGCACTCAGATGTCAGGAAAGAGGAAAATAAGGGCAAAGGAGAGGATAATGTAACAAATAGCCTCAACTTATGTTGAGACAATTAATAGCATTACTGTGAAGCTGATTCCCTTTGGCTGTTCAAGGCCCATAGCCACTCTGCTTCAGGCTGTGAGCTATCTCAGAAGATTATTATTTAACATTAAGCAAGGTTTTATGGACCTCCCGTTAGACAGATTCCCAAAGATTACTCAGGTGCTGTAGGAAGTAGAGTGAGTGATTTAGTTGGTGGACATTCGCCTCTCCAATCAGTATTCCCCGTACTCTAGACTGGTGTTAGGAGGTATTCTCTTTTGGATGAGACATATACTCAAGTTCCTGATCACTTGTAGTCATGAAATGTTGTGCATGAGAAGGAGTTTTACTCTAGTGTTCTCATCAAAGTCTAACTGGGTGCTTATAGTCTGCTTTCCATAAATTCATTGTAATTTTAACTGGGTAAAATATTCGTCACTGTTCATCGTAGTGCTGTGGAATGGCTGCTGCCTTCTATTCAAAGTGGTTGTATTTCTATGTATATAAATTATTGCCTCCTTTAACCTGAGTGGCTAGTCAAAGTCTGGGGCCCTGTGGGTGTTCCAGTCAGGGGCGGCTCCAGGCACCAGCACACCAAGCGTGTGCCTGGGGCAGCAAGCCTCAGGGGGCGCTCTGCCGGTAGCCGCAAGGGCAGCAGGTAGGTTGCCTTCGGCGGCATGCCTGCGGAGGGTCCGCTGGTCCCGTGGCTTTGGCGGACTTCCTGCAGGC
Organism: Gopherus evgoodei; assembly: GCF_007399415.2. Lineage (NCBI taxonomy): Eukaryota > Metazoa > Chordata > Testudines > Testudinidae > Gopherus > Gopherus evgoodei. Next base: position 321,171,000 of record NC_044322.1, read on the forward strand.
GTGCTGACAAATCCGCAGGACCAGGGACCTCCCGCAGGCAAGCCATCAAAGGCAGTCTGCCTGCTGTGCTTGGGGCGGCAAATACCAAGAGCCACCTCTGGTTTCAGTTAGGAGTAAAAATTGGTGGTAGTCAGGTTGTTCTTTGATGCAGTTTTGTTTATTTATGAAGAATGTGCAAAGCCCTGGGCTTCTGAACGCAAAAGGAACCAAACAACAGAAAACAGCTTTTTTTTGTGCACAGCAGCAAGAACACTCTTTTTATGCTGCACTCCAGATCCCAAAACCTGTCCTCAGCTTTCTTCCAGAGTCAGTGACTTCTTCAGGCTCTCTCCTTGTCTTTCATTACTTGTCTTTTCTCTTAGATGGTGTTTATGCTTACAGTTAAGTGTGAACTCACTCTTCAATTAACTCATCACTCTCAATCTCATAACAAGGTTTCAACCAGATCATAACAATATTATTTGAGCACCTTGGGATATTTGGATGAAAGATTTTATATAAATGTCAGTTATTAATCAGATGAAGGCTTCAGATAACCGAATGTCACATGAGTGGTAACATTAGACACTTTTGCCTCCAGAATATAGAAGATTTGACTTGAGCTAACAGCCTTATATTTCATCTTAAAATAATTCACTTTATAGGCCAACAGGGAGTAATGCACTATATAAGCTATAAGGTATTGATTATTTCAAGTCTTACAGCTTGAGTCTGAATCTCCTCCCCTTCCCCATCACATCTCTCTATTTTTGCCATGGATTTCTGTGCAGCTGCTTGGATATGTACTTGAAACATGATTCCATCTTCAGAAGTGAAGTATGTGACCGTGATCTGCCCCTAACAGGGGTATATTTGGAAAAATAAAACTCAAAAGGATAAGTACATCTAATCACCCAAGATTCTGGATATTTATTGGATTCCTTGCTTTGGAAATATGGGCAGAAAGAAATCCTGTGAAATAAGGCTTTCATGCAAAATTTCCACAACTTCCAAGTTAGCCTAGATTTGAAATATCATGAAGACAACCTCCTTTATGGCAGGCACAAGTGTGAAACAAACATATAGACCACGAATTGCATAACGTGTACAACACCAATGTTATGGAACATAAATTTCACATGACAGACACAAAACGATGCCTATACTATGGTGCAGTAGCAGTTCAGAATACCTTTATAATGAAAAACAAAGATTCTTCCTGTGCTGTAGTTTGAATCCATTTTCCAAGTAAACAACACCAATGGCTTTTAGAGAGATACTGTCATCCTTATTAGAGGCCAATTTCTATTTTTCTTAGAGAGGAAGGTATCTGTACATTTCATGCAGCACGTCTGGAAGTGGTAGCGTACATGTGTATCTTCAGTTCCATGAAGACTGCTTCATGTTAATTACTGTGCTGTTGGAATCCTCTATGACAGGGGAAGGTAGAAAAGGACTCCAAAATGGATTGGGAGACATGAGAAATAACTGGAGAGCAGAGGTGGGAAGAAGTGTTGGTTGGGAATTGAATGCTTTAGAGTGGCTCTTCACTGTTAATATTTGAGGCACCCTATGAAAGACAGATTTCTTTTTCTAAACACAGGATTGAAGGCTCTGTGTAATGCTAGGCGTGGCATGGTGCGTAGGAGGGAGATTTTCAGTGGAGTGCTGCCTGGGGAATTAGATGTGAAATGCTGTAGGTGAGAACACTATTTGGAAGTCTTATTTCCCCTAGAAATTTATACTTGGATGCCTGAGAGGGACTCCCAACCTCAGAATTCAAAATATTTTTTTAAGCATTTAATATTTGAGGCACCCTGTGAAAGACAGATTTATTTTTCTAAACACAGGATTGAAGGCTCTGTGTAATGCTAGGAGTGGCATGGTGCGTAGGAGGGAGATTTTCAGTGGAGTGCTGCCTGGGGAATTAGATGTGAAATGCTGTAGGTGAGAACACTATTTGGCAGTCTTATTTCCCCTAGAAATTTATACTTGGATGCCTGAGAGGGACTCCCAACCTAGGGAACTGCATTAGTCATTTAATGTATAATATTCTAATGCAGTTACAAAGCTGAAAACATTTTAAGGGCTAAAGAAAAATGAAAAAATATCAATACAAAACTTTTTTGGAGTTAAATGAAAGTAACCTTAAAATCAACTTATTCAGGTTCTCAGAGATAGTCTGGACTGTAAGAAACTAGACAGGAATAACTGAGTGTCTAGCAACATTATCCTTAATGTAGGGTTGAATTCACCTATACTCACTTAGCTTCTTTCTTTGCACTTAAATTTTGGGGACAGTTTGGGCATGATTGATGGTTGACCAAGCATGCTTACAGTTTGAAATACTTGGATTCTGGTCACCTTAAAACTAGATACAAGTCAACAACTACAAGTGTTAATTCATAGAGGAGCAACATGAACTATTAAGAGTTGAAGTGATTATTTATGAGGAAAGATTTTTAAAAAGGGGAAGGGATTGGTGTTTAGCGGTTAGAACATGGGACTGGGAGTCAGGAGATCTGGTTTCTATTTCAGCCTTTACCAATGAGTTTCATTATATGTTGCTTGGCAAGTCACTTAACCTTTCTAGATTAGTGCACAGGATGTGCTAATACCTTACAGAATATTATTTATTATATGGTCAGTGCCAGGAATCTGGTAGGCAGTATAGAATGCAAGTTAAGGAAGGAGTTCAGAGAAGGGAAAACAAATTAAGAGCTGGTAGGATTGGTTTATGATAACATATTAAGAGGACTGCCAGCCAGGTAGAATCTGGGTTGTAATCTTGCAAGTTGCTGACTCAATGTGTGACAGAGAACTCATCACTGGAGCTCCTTGCACTAACTGGAAAATACAGCCAAAACTCAGGGCCAGCTGTGACCAAAACCACATATTCATCTATGCCCAAACTTCAGATGTAACTAACCAGCTCTCCTACCCTCCACGTAAAATGATAAATATTGGACATCAGAACTGGTGCAAATTTGCACTATAGGCTACTTCATATCCCCTGATACAGCTCATCTGCTGAATTAGATGCTCCATGCTTTTCTTCACTGTATTGCCTTATAGCATGATCCACTGGCCATAAAATCCATTTAACGTTTAGTACAACCTAACTGGTATTTTAAATCCCAGCAGTGGATTTCTGTATCCTCTGTCCATTCAGCCTAGCATCCAAAATCAGTAATGCATTGCTGGGCAATACATGCGACACCATCCAACTGATATTAGAAGCCAGAAACAGAATACTTGGGAATGTACTTGGATTAGTTAACAACTCTACAGGATTGGGAAGTACATGGAAGACTTTCTATGATTTCTCTCTTTTAGAACAGTAGAGTTTAGTTAAGAACAGTAGTCTCCACCATATGGTACCAGCTGGTAGAGAAGAGAGGATTTGCTCTGTTTAAAAGGTTTCCACTAAAGTTATTTTACATTTCTGACCGATTGCATCCCCCAATGTGTACTGTTTTGTAACTCTAAAAACATGTTGTGCATATTCAAGGTTTCCTTCTTAAGCCCACACTCTTCAGATGTTCCTTAATGATTCATTTGTTCCTTGAATTGCCTTTGCTGTTAATGGATTTGCCATTTGATTTATAGCTCACTGAATCCTTGCTGCCAAGACAGTCTAAATATGCTACCTGGGATTGTCCTTTCATTTCACCTCTGCCTTTTGCCCATCCCTGTCTCTTCACTACTCTTCACCTTCATCTTACTTATCCTCATGGACTTCCACGTATCCCTCTGTCACTTTTATCCCCACCACATCAGTGCTGCCCACAAGTAAATAGAATGTGTGAATGGGCAGAAATTGAACAAAATATACTTCAAGAGAGGGGTGTGTGTGTGTGTGTGTGCACGCAAATGAGAGAGAAACCCCAGCAACCATGTTCTTTGTGCTTCCTTTGTCTTCTCTTGATTGTTGGTGTTACTCGGTATGTTATATTTCTATTTAGTTAATAACCTTGCAAATTGCTCAGCCTAGCAAAAGTCTCATCCCATGTGGAGACCCACTGACATCAAGAGGTCTCTGTGTGGCAGAGGTCTGCCCATGTGATTCTCAGTGTAAAATATTGGGGGTAGAATCTGTGCCATTTACTTTATTATTAGAATTATGCACATAAATGGTGCTGAATAAATAGTAATGTTAACAATTCTACAGGATTTTCATAAATCCAAATCTCGGCTTTCTATTTTTAAAAATAAATGTCAGATCGGCACAACGTGATAGGTGGTAAAGGTTTGATTGAACATGATAATCTGAGCAGAGGGAATAGATTGTCCTCACAAACTGTTCTGTGTCTTGCTCCGTATTATCTCACTCTCTATTAAACAAGCATTCTCTTTTTCATCCTTATCTCTTTAATATCACACTGATTGCTAAAATAAATCTTATATGTTCCTCTATTATGTCTAATTTACATCCGTTCCTGGCAGATTTCTCACTGCTTTCAGAACCAGCAATATAATGAGAATTATGAATCATGAGGTAAGAAACTGAAATAAGAGATAATGACCAAATCTGAAAGAAAACCAAAGCTGAAAAATAGATGGGAGGTCAGGGGCCTAGAGATATTAAAAGATTTAATATGTGTAAGATATACCAATGTAAGATGCAAAAAAGTAAATAAACGATGAATTTGAAGGGACTGATCATGTGGTTATTATATAGGCAAGACTGCCATTAAAGTATATCGGAGTTTGCAGGCCTTTCATATTGGAATCCAAGATTGGATTCAGAGGTGCTGGAACAATTTGTTCAATGTGAGTTCTGAAAGCCATTGAACAAAACTGTAAACCCTGGATCTGATGGAAACCACTTCAAGCTAGAGGTGCTGCTGCACCCCCAGAACTCCTAGTTCCAGCAGCTATATTGGATTGTATCTTGAAACAGCACAGAGGTATGGGCTTTACAATATCCTTGAGAGTATGGCTTCTCAGCATAATGGAGTACAAATATTTTACAGACATGACATATAAGGGGTCATTTCTGTAGACAAGAACTTCATTTATGTGTGGTGGTCTGAACATCTGCATGAGGAGGCCCTTTTTTTTTTTCAACGCCCCATTTTACTGTCGTTGGGTTTATCTATCTGTCACAAGTGTCAGTAAGCACCTATGATGATGTGGATTGTGCAACACTTGACTAGTCTGTCAACCTCACGGATCCCATCAGCTGTTCCCCTATGTGTAGAATGAATGCCTTTCGAACATTCACCATCTAAAACAGTGGGACTACTTGAATTAGTAAGGGTCGTAAGAGTGGGCCTGTAGGCCCTAGTCCTGCAAAGAGCTCCTCCTATGCAAACCCCTGTGCCTCAGTGGAACCCCATTCAAGTAAATGTGGCTCTGTGTGGACACAGGATTCCGTGAAGCTCTATGCAGAACTGGGTTCTTATTTTTCCTTCTGCCCTAGTAGTTCCCTGTTTAGATTTACATCCTTGAAAACCAGTAGTTAACTCACCTGACTATAACTTACACCCTTTGTGTGCCTATGCTTCTGTTTAGCCCATTATGTATTATATCAGTGGCAGCAATGTCTAATAGGGTAAAGTTTCCCCCCAAAACCAGAGAACAAGCTAAAGTCCACAACGGAGATGGCTACAGCCCTGCCAATGTCTGATCATGACGGAGCAGAATGTGGCAAAAAAGAACCAGAGAAAGAGGACACTTGCTCATGAGCTTAACTTTCACCCTTTCTGGGACAAAGGAACTTGAATAGAATTACCCCAGGCAGGGATTTGTCCAGAGATTTAAAAGTTTTGGTTACTTGCACTTTTATTGTTTAAAATATCTATAAAGTGTTAAAATCCCAATTAAAAAAAAGAAAATGAAACTGCATTTACTCCAAAATGTTCTCACTAATTTGCAATTCCTCATTAACCTTCCATTGAAGAGAACACAAAAACTCCTTTTCAGACTAAAGGGATAGATTCTGTGCTCTGGGGCTGGCTCCGGCTCATGGCAGGCCCCTCATGGTCACCTATGGGATGCTCTGAAGCCCAAAATCATCATAGCGCTCCATCCCCTCGCCTACCTCTTTGCAGGAAGCTGTGAAAGGAAATAGCATAGGGCAGAGGTCCCCAAACTGTGGGGCACACCCCCCAAGGGGGTGCAGAGAAATCTTTGGAAGGGCATGTCAGACCCCAGGCCAGCCCCCATGGGGGTGGGGAGGGAGCATCACCCAGCCCTTCCCTGCCCCCAGCTCTGCTCCAGTCCTGCCCCTAGCTACATCCCCAGCTCCAATCGCCAGCCTTGGCGGCAGGCCATGGCTCAGTTCCTGGGCCAGGACAGAAGCTGGGGGCAGGGACAGGAGCGAAGTCAGACCTGGCTGTCAGACCCCACCACAACCTGGCTGCAACTCTACTCCTGCACACAGCAGCTCTGTCCCAAACCCCACTCCCAGACCTACCTCGGGCCCCTTGCCCCTGTACACACCAACCCTCCTGAGCTGCCTCCCCAGCTCAGAAGCAGGGGCACAGACAGGAGTAAGGGGAGGGCGTGACCCTCAAAAGTTTGGGGACCACTAACATTGGGCCATGTACACAGGCTCCATGCAGCTCCTGCACTGAGGGAATTCTCGCAAAGCTGTTGCAAGCTTCTTAAATCCCCAGTATGGCATGTAGGGAGTTAGGGCCAGAATCTAGCTCAAATGATTTGTACTCAAATACAATACCAATCAGTGTGGTGTAAGGGGCTCAATAGACAGGCAGGTTTGAATATTAATTTGAACACCCCAATTGTCTTTCCCAGAAGTAACATAAAATGGGTTATTCCAACACTCTTTAGTTCTTTTAACCATGCTAGCTTATTAAGTCATACGTTTCTACTCTTTAATGTAAACATTAGTTTTTCTGTAATTTGAAACTGGTTTTCTGATACTTTATCTACTAAATAACACTTAAACCAAAATTCTGTAACCTTTTATTCAGTAAGAATATCTGCTTGATGTTCTTAGAGTCAATTTTATCCCCATTTATGCAAAGCACCATCAAAATCTTTTTGAAAAACCATAATTACATATTTGTTCTCTTTTTGCTGAGAGATTATGTCATAATCTATCCCTCCCTGGGGATCATTGATAATTTAAAGAGGCAATTGCCTCTTTAACCTCATCCTGTGAAATCTGATCTAATAGAACTATGGAGTCTGAAACAAGAACTCTAGGGAACGAGATGTCATCCAAACAAGTCTTAATTTGGGTAACCTCAATATTTGTTCCCTTAAAAGCTTACTATAAAAATTAGAAATATGACTAGGGAATATCATGTGTGTGTATGTTAAACCACTACCATATCATCATGCATCTTAATGACTAGCTTACTTGACACATATATATTAAAAAATAATTATAGAAATTGGAAAGATGTTCTGAGAAGGTCCCTTTCAAACATGCTTCAAAGATCTTCATCTACTAGATTGGAGCATATTTATTAAAAGCTGCAGTATTTGTCTATTCTTTTTGCAAGTCAGCTGAAGTCTATTCAGCTTCGAATTTAAATGATAAATTGCATTCTTTTTTCCAACAGCTAACTATATATATAGTTAACACTGATGTTGTTAGCATGGTCCTCCTGATCACTAGGGATGATTCTTTTCCAAGAACCCCCACCTTGGAGTTTAGGGGAGAAAGTTTATATTATGGTTTGGTTAGAATGATTCCCAGAAAAAAATCCTTCTCCATATTGGCCAGGGAAATCATGCTAGCAGCTACTGTCTAAAAAGTTGCCGCTGGCACAGTTGCAGCAGTTTTGTTGAAAAGGGATTCAATAAAAGCCTTAAAAACAGATCTTATGTCTTTGCACTTCCCCATGATATGGGGCTGTGGGAGGGGAGAGGGAGAGTAGTTCTGCTGTTACAAATCATAAAAAGTAACTTTTGTTCAAGTAGTATTAAGACATCAGGGAGTTCAGGCAATCCAAACTGCAGTTCAGTCTGCAGCTAAATTCTGAACATTTTTATTAGAATATTCTGTGTCTAAAAATAAAATGCCAAAAGTGGACCATAGAAACTAGAGACAAAAGATCAGCTAGAAATATTAGGTCACCTGGTCCTCTCCAGGGGCCCACTGCAGGGGATGCTTTGTCTAGTTTAAGTCTAGTTTTATTTCTCTTTTTCTCCTGAAGAGACAGAATTCCTTATATATAATTTATCTGTTCTGCTGCTGACATTCCTTTTACATTCACAAAAACTATAACATGCATTAAGGTGTTTGGTAGGTTCCTCTCAAGGATGTCTATTTGAACACAGAATTTAGAAACTGAGCATCACAACTTAGCTTCTAGTCTTCCTTTATTAGTCATGTTAATTAGCTAATTGTGATGCTAGGGTGAATACAGCTAACTTTATAGCCACTCCACTTTCTAAAAACCCAACTTAACAAAAACTGCAGTTTTCTATCAAATATTTTAATATATGTAATTACACTGCTAATTACAAGATGTTCTTGTGATCTAAAGAACCCTTCAGTGCCAACTGGCAAGAGGTTTATTCCTCTGTAATAGCAACTCCTGTCAGGCCTGACAAACTCACTACACCCAACACACTGTTTTTATAGTACTCATTCAAAAACTGTCTTGTAAGGTAACAAATGAAAGTGCATGACACACGGTTATTAATATCATTTTGAAATGTATATACTGACACTACATGAGGAATTATGTGCACCTGCTAATATTATGCTTTGAAGTCTATAACCAAACAAAGCGAGAAACACCTTTTCTTCCAGACTGGAGGAAAGGTAGCTATTTCTCTGTCATAAGTAAATTAAGTATTGTGAGCCAAATACAATGGGAGCTATATTTGCAGGTGAAGTAAATAAGAAATAAATAGAAAATGGAGATGAGAAGGCAACATGGCACCAGCACACTGGAGAACAAGCAGAAGGAATGCATTTCAATGATAACTGGGGCTGCAAGGACAATACCCCATTATTCATTTCACTGAGGAACAGTCGAAGTGCTGTGGGTGATTCATAATAATCTGGGATCCTGATCTGACTGAAACCCAGCAAGTTCTGCAGAAAGACTTTGGGGGTGAGAAACTAGATTAAATGAGGTTTCTAGCCTGTTAAGTTTTGGTCCCCAAAAGCATGATATATTTTTGTTTCTGTTTATAACCAATTCACTTTCCATCATCCTTGCTCAGTATCACTTACATTTCTGCTCTTTATTAATACACTTATCCTTGTTTTATTATAAATATGCCTCAGTACTGTGGCATTAAGCAAGGTGTGAATCCTCAGATGAACTGAACAAGTGGGTGTGTGCACTGTTTCTGGAGACAGCAAAGTTGGCAATTTCTGTGAGTGTCTAGAGACAAGGGTTGGATGCTGTGACGGTATGCTCTTCAAAGAGGGTCAGGGGCTGGAGTATGCCAAGTGTTAACCTATAAGGCAAAGTGAAGGCTGGCAGAGCTTCTGAGGTGATTGGCTGACTAACAGACTGGGGTGGTAGGGATCTGACACCCATTTAGCAGCAACATGTCTCTCTCTCACTGAGGAAGTGGAGTTACGCAGTGATTCACAGTCCTGAACACCCCAGTGATTCTCAGAATGGAAGAGGCTGAGAACCATTCCCTTTCCTAATTTCTGTATTAGAGAACTAGTTTGTTCCTTCCTCAACTTAGGTCGACATAATTTTGTAGATATGTATACTTGGCCTTACTGTTTTCATGTTGTGATACAGGTAGGAGCACAGCGGCCTGTGTGTTGGCAACAGAGGTAAATGGTTTTAAGAAATGACTGGAAGTGACACCAGTGAGACAATGCTCATGCCACTGTAGTGAAACAGTGATAATTCTTAAAGACTCTTTCAGCATATTACTCCTTCTTAACTTCAGAAATACCTTTCCTGAATCATTGCCATATATATTTTATATTCAGAACTTCTAACACATGTTAAAATTAGAAAGTACAAGGTCTGATTATTAAATGCAAGAGGAAGACAGAGTAGACTACTTAATGCTCTGAGCCTGCAGAGAGGGTATTCTGCCAAATATTCAGCTGGTTTTCTATTAATTTGCTGTGAACAATGTCATCAAAGACTTGAGTGGATCTTGTTCCTTTGTTATCATTATCAATTATTTGTATGACAGTAGTGCCCAAGAGTCAGTCAGATCAGGCCTATATTACACAAGGCCCTCTGCAACCAAATAATAAGAGACAGTCCCTGCAGAAAAGAGTATCTGTTTCAGAACCTTGATCCTGTGAGTGACTCAGTGGAACTCTTCAGTGGTGCAGAGGTCTACCTCTAGTGGAGTCAATTACAGGATCATGGCCTAAATTAAGACAAGATACAACAAGTAACAAATGGAAGAGTGAATGAGATTAACAAGTGCCAGAGCACTTGGCTATTTAGAGTAACTCTAGGCATAATTTTAGTATCTACTTATTTCACTCCATGAGTTTCCATTTAGCAAAGGCAGACCACTCAGCCATCAGTACAGGCTGACTCTATCTAGTTCTATTATTTCTGGATCTTTTCATACATTATGGTACTTCAGCATGCTCCCCAATCAACAAGTATTTCACTAGTAATGAATCCCTTAAGACTTTTTCTGATTACCCCATAAGGCCGATTCTGACTTCAGTTACATTATCATTTTAGCTTTATATATTCTTTCCAAGATGAATGAAATTTTGTTGTTTTCACCCATTTTTCTAAATAATTATGCTTCTTTACATTATTCCACCATCATTGGGTTGCAAGTGCTCTGTTTAGAATCCTTTGCAAATGTCATTAATATGCTGTTTCCCTATGCCTTCCAAAACATGAATGAAAAAATTACGTAAGAATGGACCTAACACCAATCCTTGATATATTCAAGAAATCTCACTCAAAACAATATGCTTCCATTTATAAGGACTTGTGTTTATAGTTCTTGAGGCACTAGTCATTCCATGTGACACTAACCCAATTTAAATTAATTTGAGGGATGTAATTTTCTGAGGCACTGTATCAAAAGTTTTACAGAAATTTATTTATACTTGACAGTTTCTTTCATCAACTAATGTTGATAAAGTTTTTAAAGCCATCAAGTTTGTCTTGCATTTTTATTCTTCAAAAACCCATGCTGTGTATTGTTCATGGTTAGTCTCCACATATTGTAGACATTATTTGTTAATCATAGAATCTCAGGGTTGGAAGAGACCTCAGGAGGTCATCTAGCCCTACCCCCTTCTCAAAGCAGGACCAACCCCAACTAAATCATCCCAGCCAGGGCTTTGTCAAACCGGGCCTTAAACACCTCTAAAGATGGAGATTCCACCACCTCTCTAGGTAACCCATTCCAGTGCTTCACCACCCTCCTAGTGAAATAATGTTTCCTAATATCCAACCTAGACCTCCCGCACTGCAACTTGAGACTATTGCTCCTTGTTCTGTCATCTGCCACCACTGAGAACAGTGTCTTTTAGGTCAGGCAGAAGAGGCCTGTACATTAAGCTCCAGAGGCCCCAGGTTTGATCCAACCTGACAACAACTGGGATCTGTCAGTGATACAACTACACTTCTGATAACACTAGTTTGATTCTGTAATGGCACATGGAGCTTGATTTACCCTGGATTACTGTGTTATAAGCAATTAAGAAGTTTACCTAAGATTCTGCAAAGCCTAACAGACTTATTCTGAAAATCCTTTCTTATGCAACTCATCATTACTCCTTTACCTGCCCTCACCTCAATCCTTGACTTCAAACTTCATGGTCCCAAGCCCAGAACATCCAGGCTTAGCCTACTCTGAACCTTTCTTCAGCATGCTGAAGCCTAGATGAGACTTAATGTTATTTCACAATTCTAATTTATTGCCCAACTGTATTCGGCTTTGTTAAGGATTCATCTAGGTTTCTAAAAGTTGATGAGTGTAATTATATTTTTGCATCCTTTGAAAGCCTGGAGAAAGTATTGAGAATAAGGAGGTTAACAATTCCAATTTCATTTTAATGAGATACTGCAGTCTTGAGAAACTGTTGAGATAAGGCAAGAAATAACTACAAAATAAATTGGAACAAGCAGAGATGTAACTGAGAAAACAGGGAGATACATGCCACTTTTCAAATGAAAGGCCTGGGAAATATGCAGTGGTAGATAAATTGAAGAACAGTCAAAGGGAAAGATCTCATCTTTTTCTCCTGATTTTTCTATTTTTGTAAATCAGCGATCATCATTAAAGAGCTGTGCTGGGACCACTCTTTGTTTCCAGGATCAGGCTGTGGCTACACAAAGCTGTGAAGGAGAGCTGGATGAGCTGCTGTTGAGGCAAGCCTCCCCTTGCACTCCAAAGTGGACGTCATATCAGAGGTGAAAAGGAGACTTCAAGACCTGGTTTGCTCTTGTCATTTGATGTCAATATTTTAACAAGGAGCTCCCACAAAAACTTCTCAGTTAGTCTGGGATAAGCCTTGTGTCCTATGGTGCATGTGTTTTTAAGGAAGATGAGTGAGGAACTAGGTAATACATTTGTTTTCCATTTTAAATAAAATCTCCTTCAAAACCAGAACCAAGGAAAGTGGTAGCACCAATTGGCAAAAAAAATTGTATTAAATTCATTTACTAGATATATTTATGCTTTCCCCTTTGAAAAACAGTACTGAGCTTATTATGAACTGACCGGTAGTTGCTTGATGGTTAAGGTTGACATTGCATTCAATTTTCAGCAGCACTGTCTTCCACTGATATCCTGCAGCAGAAGTCGATTCCCCCTGAAATTCCACATGCATCTCAGTGTTGAACTTTTCTGGGAAGTTCAGAAGAAAAAAAAAATCAGAAAAGTTTTAAAATCATGGGCAAAATATCTTCTTGCTAAGGTCTTTAAAAATGACTTTCTGTTCATCATGTCTCTCGATTGGCTTGGGTTGACTTACAAATTGCAAATTCAATGATTTAATGATTGCTAGATGAAAAGTGCCTTGTTTTTTGTTTTGTTTTTGTTTTGTTTTGGGGTACGGGGGATGTGACAAGAAATAATGTGGTGGTGAATCACTGGTAATGCCTGTGTAATAGTTTAAGATAATTGATTTCAATGGAACTATGCTGATTTACACTATCCTAGGACCCAGCCCTAAGAGACTGAATTTTAAAGAGTAGATAATGCTCTGTTCTCCTTTACCAACCATTACTCTTATCCCTTCCAGCCTCTCTCCCCCTTGCAAAAGTCTGCAAGAAAAGAGTCTCAATAGATTTGTGAGAGCTGCAATTTCCTCCTTTCAAACCCATTTAAATTTTTAGTGTTCAGTTTAACACAGGGAAATTCCCAAACAAAAAACATGTTCTGCTTGTGCAGTTTGAAACAAGGGTGGAGGTAAAAACCTGGTGGGTGATTATATTCTCTGCATGAAAATGTGTTGAAAATACCCACCATTTGGTGCAAAGTGATCCATCACAGAAGCAAAATATTTGCTCTTCAGAAGAATGTTCTGAGTCTCATGGGTAAATCATCTCTGGTAGGGATGATTTAGCAATTACCATAGAAGGGCGAACAGGAACATCTCCTAACTGACTTTTTAGTTGAATTGTAGAATTATAACAAGAGGCACTCCAGCATGCATCACTATTCTCTGGGCAAGTAAGTGCAACTATGAAAATGGGCTCTCAGTTCCAACTGGTAATGATATAAGATGGAGATGTGAAGAGAACATGGGAGCTTAGCTTTCTGATCTGCAGCTTCTTGTACATGACCGTCCATTGCCCTAGAAATACAGTTCTCTTTGATATTACCAGCTTCCTTAGGAGTTTTAAAAGCTTGTCTGCAGCTACTGCTGCTGGATTCTGTGCTTCTATAACAATGATTGGATGCAATGCGATGCTGTTGCAAAAAAAGCAAATGCAATGTTGGGTTGCATTAACAGAGGCATAGCGTGCAAATCATGGGAGGTGACAGTACTGTTCTAGGCCTCAGCTGGAGTACTGTGTCCAATTTTGGTCACCAATGTATAGGAAGGATGTAGAGAAACTGGAAAGGATCCAAAGGGAAGTGACAAAGATGATCAAAAGGATGGAATGCAAGCCTTGTGAGCAAAGGCTGAAGGAACTGGGTATGTTTTAGTTTGGAAAAGAGGAAATGGGGCTTGGGGAGGCATGATAATAATCTTCAAATACTTGAAAGGCTACCCTAAAAAAGATGGGGAAAAGTTGTTTTCTCTTGCCACAGACAGAAGGCAATGGATTCAAACTACAGCATAGAAGATTGAGATTAAATCTCAGGAAAAACTTCTTAGCTGTAAGAACACTAGGACAATGGAAAAAACTGCCTAGAGAAGTTGTGGAAGCTCCTTCACTGAAGGTTTTCAAGAAGAGGCTGGATAGCCATCTATCTTGGATGGTTTAGATACAAGAAATCCTACATCCTGGCAGGGCTTAGACTAGATGACCCTTGTGGTCCCTTCTAACCCTATGGTTCTATGATTCTGGGTCAGCTGAGTAAAAGTAACATTTTAGATTTGATTTATTGGTATGGTAGTAGTGGCCTGAACATTTTAGGTTTGTTATTGGTGAACATTTGTTTGTTGTTCAGTAGCAGTTGGAGTGCTAAAGCAGAAAGGGATATTGACTATGATTATATTTACATGTTGTTATGCAGCTCCTACTCCCATTTGAAATATCAGTGGAGTATTCATGAGAGTATGTACTGTTAACATTCTCTGTGAGAGTAATTATTTAGGGTCATAAGCTGCTCTGCTTACATGGTTTGTTTGACAATGAAGTTATTTAATAAAATACCTAGGAACAGAAGAATATTTCATATCTTAGCAACTATAGTGACTTCAGCAGGTTCTGAGGGGCCTCTCCTTGCATCGCAACCACTAATTCTAGTGCACTAGTTCTTTGGGGTCACCTGAAGAATCCTATAATGAAGATGGGAAGATGTTTCCATTCAAAATTCAGTAGCAGGAATTCAATAGCCAAAACGATCAAATAAATATAGGGTTGTACTGAAGCATCAAATGTTAATATATTTACTGCAGTTACTTTAGAATACACTCCCTTGCACTTAGATTTAGCAAGTCAAATGCAGAGGTGATGTAAAGGTGGGATAGTAAGCACCATGCTAAATGATGTAACTAGAAAGTGTTTAACTAAGGGAGTCAAAGCTGGTGTAGCATGCATGTTGAAGGGGCTAGAAGAAGATCAGTGTAACAAATTTACAGTCTTTAATTCCTCACTGCACAGTCAACCTGTGGAATTCTTTGCCAGAGGATGTTGTGAAGGCCAAGACTATAACAGGGTTCAGAAAAGAACTAGATACATTCATGGAGGATAGGTCCATCAACGGCTATTAGCCAGGATGGCTTCCCTAGCCTCTGTTTGCCAGAAGCTGGGAATGGGCAACAGAGAATGGATCACTTGATGATTACCTGTTCTATTCATTCCCTCTGGGGCACCTGGCATTGGCCACTGTTGGAAGACAGGATGCTGGGCTAAATTAACCATTGGTCTGAGCCAGTATGGCTGTTCTTATGGTCTTATGATTCACCACTGCATAGGGATTAAAGAGAAGAGGCTTGTACCTCATTGATTCTGAAGAATACCGTAATCATCTCTACCATTCCTACTGCTGTCCTCATTCCACCCCAGAAAACCTCCTGTAGAGCCTTGTTGTACCACCAAAAAAAGGATACAGTGCTGGTGGGGTGACTTAGTCCCAAAGAGCCAATTTTAAAGCTTAGTGAAATGGAAGTAACAGTCATTATCAACCAGATTCTGTCCTCAGACCTTGTAGAACCCCATTGACACAATCTCATACATTGATTGGATCACCTAACTCAGAAGAAATATTAGTACATTTTCCATAGGTTACATCAGATGATGGAAATAATGCTGCCATTGCATAGTCAAATTGTATTTGAAAGGCATTCTAGATATTGGTTAAGGTGCTTTTCCTCCTTCTCTTTGTGTGTGTGTGTGTGTGTGTGTGTGTGTGTGTGTGTGTGTGTGTGTGTGTGTGTGTGTGTGTGTGTGTGTTTTAAATGTGTTAACTTCCCAAACTGCTTTGAGATTTACTTCAGGATCTGCTGAAGTCTGCTTCAAAAATGATGAGAAAATTCCTAAAAAATACTTTGTCCCTTTTTTGGTTTCATCTAATCGAGACAAGATTTTAAAATTTGGAACACAACTTACCGAAAGATTATTTTATGATAAAGGATGTCTTTCCAGATTGACCACAGAAGACAACAAATCATCAGAGATGCTTTATGGCATTGCTCCCAGAAATAAAGCATATGGACACATAGACCCAAATATACTATCTGTGCAGTTATCAAACTAAATGTAAGGGAAATATTTTATGATGCAGTATTACACAATAAAACTGGCACTCATTTTTGGTAGACTGCCCTAATTTCTACCCTTTGCTTTTGTGAATTCATTCATGCACAGTGATAGCCATCTGTAAGGTAACCTCAGCATTATAATTATTGGATGTTTCATGAGTCCCACTGGCATAACAGAGCCAGAATGACAAAAGGGAAGATTAGTGTTGAGATCTGCAGCTCTAGTTAATCATGCTATCTGGGTCAAGGTTTATCTGGTTTGGCCCAAGGTAGTAAAAGTCTCTAGTCACATTTGTTCCATCATTTTTACAAGCAGCAAGCATAACACATACCAACTATCTCATTCCCCACTGAAAGCAAAACCTCATCACACTGAACAATTAATTGATTAATTTAAAAATACCATTGCAAAATTCCTGAAACCCATAGAGTTATTTAATTAAAATTGTTTGATTAGCACTGCCGGGCACTGATGCTAGAAATACCATCTGACACCATGAGACAAGTTATGTCTACACTGCAATTAAAACCCCTCAGCTGGCATGGCCAGCTGACTCAGGCTTGTGGGATTGTTTAATTGCAGTGTAGACATTCCGGCTTGTGTAGCATCCCAGGCTCTGGGACCCTCCCACCTCACAGGGTCCTAGAGCCTGCACTCCAGCCTGAGCCTAAATGTCTGCACTGCAATTAAACAACTCCTTACCCCGAGGGGCTGCATGAGCCAACTGCAGATTTTTAATTGCAGTGTAGGCATACCCTAATAGTCTTTGTCTCTGCACCCAGGAAAGAAATATGATTTTATCCCCACAACCCCGGGTGAAACTCTGAATTTACACAGTAATAAAACATATTTTCCTGTAAACCATCTTCATAAATACTCTATAATTATTTATTGTGTGTGTGTTTTTATTTATATTTAAAGTGTTCTTCCATTCCTCTGGGCATGCTAATTGAAAATATACATTCTCATAAACAAAACTAAGGCCAGACATGTAGACAGACTGTACAGTATATTTGCTCCATATAATATCATCTATCATATCTTCACACTTAACCATCCCCAAGCCCTCAAACCACTTCTCTTGTATCAACTTAGAAACATAACATCAATAAGCTAGATCTTCCTCTCTGCATCTGCAGGTTGCAGGGGCTCAGATCTAATGGATTAATGTCAAGGTGTGCTGGCCCCATGGCATTGTTCCCCTGATCACACAACCCTTTTGTGCATAGTCCTTGAGGAAGAAGCTCCACAGATGGAGAAAGGTAGACACATACAAAACGTGGGAGAAGACCAATCTTTGTGGCTTGCCTCTTTCAGTAAATTGCCAAGTAACATCATACTGACTGTAAGTGTGATCCCACCTGCTTTCTCCCACCTTGAATTATTTTTTTCCACTCTGAAGGGGTGGAGGAGATGTTTAAAGCCAGCAGGGTTCTTCCTGAGTGCATAAATCCTGCAGGAGCCATGTTATTGTGGAAACCAAGAGTGCTAAGGTGTTGTGCAAAGGCCCAGAGACTCTGCATTGACGTCCTTATCTTCTGCAGACCTCCAGAAATCCGTGAGGATATTGGTAGAACAGTGGTTTCAGGGAGCTGTTTGCTTCTGCCTTGAATGTTAGACAGAGGAAGGCAGAAGTATTCAGTATATATTCGTTATGTATTTGGAAAGAAGCAGGATGACTTATCCATATCTTACAGTGAAAATGAAATACTTTCTAATCCATCAGTAACCACAGAAGATGTTAGACAGCAACTTTTAAACATTTTAAAATTTGTACAATCTGATAACTTGCACCCAATAGTGTTAAAATAATTGGCCAAAGAGAGCACTATACCTGAACCATTAAAGTTGATTTTTAGCAAATCTTGGAACACTGGGCAAATCCCAGAAAGCTAGAGAAAAAAAGCGAATATTGTGCCAATATTTTAAAAAAGAGTACACAGGATGACCCAAGAAAGTAGACATCAGTGAGTCTGACACAGTGATTTCCCTACACCCCACTCCCCTTGAATTTCCGCCCCCCGCAGTTTTGTGAACTAGTTACCAGCCAGTTTAGTGTCTGTTTGGAAATTTGAATTGAAATTGAAACATTAATACACACTTTAAAATCATATAAAGTGTATGATAAAATACATGTATCTGAAAAAGTATAATTGATTTGAAAAGTATGAACACAGACTAGCTTCCTTATACAGCTATTGTTTTTTATGACAATGTCAGTGCATTCATTTCAGTGATGTTGGCCAACCTAATAATTTCAAATTATGATTTGTAAGCAAAGTCTAAATGAGCTCTCCCTGACAGCTGGTGATGAGCTTGGGGGGAAAGGCTTCAGGACCAGATTGTATTTACATTCACACCTAATCTACCTAGGAATCCAGCAAACAGAACTGTGTTGCCCAAGTGATAGATTTTGGCTAGGGTTGGGTTACAAATAACTTGAATGCGGGGGGTAATGTAATGTTGTTGTTCTTATTGTATGAGTAAAGAGCAGTAGAACTGTACTTAGCCTGTGCTGATTGAGGGCATCAAGAGAGAGGATGGGGACAGGTGTTTTGCTTGATGGTCTGTCTGAGTCACAAGTAGTATTTGACCTGCCCCTCTCCACTCTTTAAAGACAAAGTTGATTAGGCCCCATAGATAATCTTTTTTTTTTTTTGTTAAGTGATCACTACAGCTGAAATGACTGATAATCAGGTTTAAGTGCTTAGACCTGCTGTGGGACGGTATTTCTGTGGAAGAGACAGCCCAGCCTGCACTAGCAGTGAGGTTCCCCCACTGAGAGATCAGCTGAAATCACTGAGAGCTGGGTGGAACCTCAAGAGACCAACTCGCAAAGGTCACAGTGGCAGGTGGCAGTAGAATGTGATGGCGCAGGGCCATTGGCAACAGAGCGATGAAGTGAATGGTGGCACAACGAACAGTTGCCAGAGCGAACAGTGAGCAGCTGGAGGAACAAGCAAAGTGCCTTCTTGCCCCCCCACCTGCGAGGTGAATTCACTTGAAAGCACCTCCGAACTCTGAGTCTCCCCTGACCAAGGACAACACCAGTGAGTGGGGTGTGGTGGAGGGAAAAATGAGGGGCACGTTAAATAAATATTTGTTTATTGGGCTATATTTTAGTGACTTTGCTCCAGAATACTAGATTTGTGACTGGGAATGGAAACTTATATAAATGTTTCCTGGTAGGTCAAGATTTTTAAAATGCATTATTTGCCAAGGTTGTTATCTCACATTGTTGCTATCTTGAGAGGTCATTATGTTGGGGAGTTTCTGTAGTAAACATTTTTATTATTATAATTAATTTTTACATGAGAATGGCCATACTGGGTCAGACCAATGATATAGCCAAGTATCCTGTCTTCCAACAGTGGTCAAGGCCAGGTGCTTCAGAGGGAATGTAATCATCAAGTGATCCATCCCCTGTTGCCCATTCCCAGCTTCTGGCAAACAGGCTAGGGACATACAGAGCATGGTGTTGCATCCCTCCTCATTATGGCTAATAGTCACTGATGGATCTATTCTCCAGGAATGTATCTAGTTCTTTTTTAAATCCTGTTAGTTTTGGTCTTCACACCATCCCCTGGCAAACTGTTCCAAGGGTTGACTTTATGTTGTGTGAAGAAGTACTTCCTTTCATTTTTTTAAACTTGCTGCCTATTAATTTCATTGGGTGACTGCTAGTTCTTTTGTTATGTGAAGGATTAAATAACATTTCCTTATTAACTTTATTCACACCAGTCAAGATTTTATAGACCTCTATCATATCCCCCCTTAGTTGTCTCTTTTCTAAGCTGAAAATTCCCAGTCATTTTAGTCTCTCCTCCTGTTTCATACCCCTAATCATTTTAGTTGCCCATCTCTGTACCTTTTCCAGTTCCAATATATCTTTTTTGGGATGTGGTGACCAGATCTGCACACATATTCAAGATGTGCACACCATGGATTTATATAGAGGAAATACATAAATTGGGAGAGGGATAGCTCAGTGGTTTGAGCATTAGCCTGCTAAACCCAGGGTTAGGCGTTCAATCCTTGAGGGGGCCGTTTAGGGAATTGGGGTGAAAATCTGGGGATTGGTCCTCCTTTGAGCAGGGGGTTGGACTAGATGACCTTCTGAGGTCCCTGCCAGCCCTCTGAATGTGATATTTTCTGTCTTATTATCTATCCCTTTCTTAATGACTCCCAACATTCTGTTTCCTTTGTTGACTGCCACTGCACATTGAGTGGATATTTTCAGAGAACCATCCACAATGACTCGAAGATCTCTTTCCTGAATGTTAACAGCTAATTTAGATCCCATCCTTTTGTATGTATAGTTGAGATTATGTTTTCCAATGTGCATTACTTTTCATTTATCAACATAGAATTTCATCTGCTATTTTGTTGCCCAGTCACCCAATTTTGTGAGATCTCTTTGTAACTCTTCGCAGTCTGCTTTGGACTTAACTATCTTGAATAGTTTTGTATCATCTGAAAATTTTGCCACCTCACTGTTTACCCATTTTTCCAGATCATTTATGAATATGTTGAATAGTAATGGTACCAGTGCCGAACCCTTGGGGATACCACTATCTCTCTTCATTCTGAAAATTAATAATTTATTCCTACCCTTTGTTTCCCATCTTTTAACCAGTTACTGATCCATGAGAAGACTTCCCTCTTATCCCATGATGGCTTACTTTTCAAAAGTCAATTTAAATTAAATACTTTTTAAAAAAAAATTTTTTTTTTGAAATCTAGACCTGTTACATGTTTTGGTGGATTTTGCATTATCCTTGTGTTAAATTTGCATCATCCTCATAAAACATTTACTTTATTCATGTCTCTTTTATATATTGCAAGTCAAAGTGAAAATGAAAAGACAAAAAGCAGTACAACAGTTTTTCCACTCTTAAGCCTCAAAAACTAACCAAGGTGAAGAACACATCAAGAACCAACAATATATCAACATATCATCTGACGGTTCAAGTGGAATATCTACATCCGACCACCTCGAAGCACAAATACAGCTACCTACTGAAGAAACAGTGTCTCCAAAACCTAAAGGCAGTTCCCGATGTTTGTCGGTCAAAGTATTCCCATTTAGTGCAGTTACAAAAGATGGCTACTGGTGCACCTCTTGCGAAGAAGGAAAGCTTTCCAGTGCTATAACTGGTAAAAGTGGAGGAGCTTGGTTTGTCAGAATGATCAGCAAAGCCAATGCTGACAAACTACATGAAAAGGCAGCAGAACACTAGGCCTATGTATCAACATGCAGAAAGCCTTATAAGCCCACCTTCAAAGCCAATTTTAGAAGTACTCAATGAGGCTGTTAAGAATGCTGGAAACACAACACAGTTCATGCAAACAAACATGGCTGTGGCATCATATGTTCTATTTAAGCTAGAAATACCACATACTATAAACTGGAGGCCAATGTTAAGTGCATTGTCACTTGTTCATCCTGAAGTTGAACCCTGGTTCTGAACGAGACCAGCAAATGCTCGCTATCGTTCTGCAAGAAACTCAACTGACTGGCTAGAAGCATGTGGTACAACAGTGAAAGACTCAGCAGTTGAAAAAGTGACAAACTCTCTCACCACATTCAAAAAATTTGCATACGTGGCTGATGAATGCACTGATGGAAAATGGACATCAAGTATTAAGTCATTGTGTACATTATCTTGATGTCAGTGGTAGGCCAGTAGATGCATTTCTAGATGTTCAAGTTATAGAAGACACATCGGCTGCATCTGTGACAACCCACATCTTAGAAGAGTTAAATGCTTGTCAATAGGACCCCAAACAGATGGCTGCTTGTGCATTTGATGGAGCTGAAAACTTCTCTGGAAGACATGGTGGAGTACAAGCTTTGCTCAGAGAAAAGTGTAACCCTAATCTCTCCTATACACACTGCAGAGGCCATCGACTCCAACTAGCACTAGTACGAGCTGCAGAATCTTCAAAAGATATCTAAAAATCTATAAATTTAATATCTTCATTATATTCTTTTTTCAACAAGAGTCCAAAAAGACTGAATATCTTTGAAAATATAGAAGATACACTGGGACTGAAGTTCAAATTAGTCCAACCTGGGAAAACCCATTGGCTTTCTCATGAGCGATCCTTGGCTGTTGTCTTAAAATTACTGCAGCCATTATTACTGGCTTTGGAAAGTATCTACCAAGATGAGATGGATCTAAGTGGTGAGGCTGGTGGATTACTTTTGCTATTATGTTCAGAGAAGACTATTGCCATTCTCTCTCTTGTAAGTCTACTGTTGAAACTACTTGGGACATTAAACAATGCCATCCAGGCATCTGCTACAACGGTAGTAGATCTTTGTCCAGCAATAGAAGCTACATTTGGATCAATTAGAGGGCTATGCATTGAAAAGTACTGGAAGAAGCAAAGACTTCAGTCCAGAAGTTGACTAATGAAGATTTATATTGAATCTTTAAGTGAAGAAGACAAGAAGTGTTTGTTAAGACAACTGAAAAAGTACACAGACTTGATTCTTAAAAATCTACAACAGTGACTTCTAGATTCTATTCAACCTCTACGTAGCTTTTACAAGTGCCTGTCCTATAAAACACCGACAGTTGAGTGGAGTGAGGCACTACCAGCAATGGGGCTGCCATGTGATCAGGACAGAATAGAGAATTTGAACACAGGGTGGAATATCATATGACGAATGAATGAAGATTTGACTTCAACTTCTTTTTTATCTTCACTAGTGGCTCAACTGGATCTTTGTGCTATGTTTCCTGGGAGGAAAGAAGTAAGAATTCAACTCTTGCTACTCCCAGTCACAACAGCTACAGCTGAACGTTCTTTTTCATCATTGAATAGAATTGAATAGAAGCCACCAAAGATGAACGTATTGCATTCAAGAAGTTCATTAACAGAGTTGTGAAAAATTATAACAAGAAACCAAGAAGGATGTAGATGTAGTGCTTCATAGAAGGCTTGAGTAGCCAACTTTTATTTGTGTGGTGATTTTAAAACATGAGTTAAATCTAATAAAATGGTCATGAAACATTTTTCAGTTTTTACTATGGTGCTTCACAGCCCTCCTTCACCCTCATGGTCTCACCCCTCATTGGCCCTGACACCACCCCTTGCACATTCAAACACCCCCCCCCAATTTCAATTCCTGAGGAAATCACTGGTCTGACATGAACTCCAGGCAAAATAATGGAAAATCTGGTATGGGTTATTTATTACTATTATTATTTATTAACTTACTGTAGTTAGCTTGTAAACTCTTTGTGACAGGGAGTGTCGTTTTGTTCTGTGTTGTACAGTTCCTAGCACAATGAGGTCCTAGTCCCTGAGTAGGTCTTCTAAGCACTATGGCAATATAAATAATAATCTATTCATCTAAATGAAAACAGTTTTTGTTTTGAATCAGCTGCCTTTTTGCTTCCATTTTGCCATATTTTGAATTGTCTACATACAAATAAGGTAATATGTTGATGTCAAATTTTGACAGTATGTAACACAATGAAATGCCAGAACTTATTTTCCTTGATCATTTTTTTTAATCTTTCACCTTTATGAACCTCCATATAAATACATTTTAACTTGTATCTTTCTTTATTAAATGCATTCTTCAGTGGAATTGTTAGGGCACAAGGGGTAAAGATTAGGTGAAGCTGCAGCAGCATTATTAGGATAAATTAGAGGAACAGTCGGAAAGGATTACAATGAGATTTAAGTAGGATATACATAGTTGTTTTTGTAATCTGACTTTTTTTTTTGTTTTTTACAGGTGGACTGTTTTGAATGATTTCTTTTGCTTTGATTCTTCTTCTTCTTCTTCTAAAGCAATCTGTACTCACTTTGCTGGAAAAAGTGAATAGAAATATTAAAAAACCCACAACCCAAACAAGATTTGAATTCATTACTTTGAAAAACAAGATTAATCCATTCATTTTGCCAGACAATCTCTGTTTAAAATTTGTGGGACTTTAGAATATTAATTTGCCCATCAGAGGTCTTCCATAGATTTCTAGTAATACCACAAAAATATATAGAAGAACTTAAAGATGAAAAATGTAACCTGTTTGTCTTTAGTTAATTTTAAGAGTGCAAAACTTCATAAAAGACAAATATAATTTACTATATTTTGCTTTTTCAGTTAAAAGAAAAAGGATTTTTCTGCATTTCATCTCTAAATGGCTCTATAATAGGTCACCAATTTTATTACATCTGCTGGAGTGGTTAGTTGTGAGCATAAAGAATAGTATAAAGAACAGTTTCCATTTTCATGAAATACCCCAGTTTATCCATTACATTTAGTTCAGGATTACTGGAGTTAGTGCAGCAGGGACAATTTGGGACTATGGGTCCTTCAGGGGTTGTGC
The DNA here is from genome assembly GCF_007399415.2 of Gopherus evgoodei. Lineage (NCBI taxonomy): Eukaryota > Metazoa > Chordata > Testudines > Testudinidae > Gopherus > Gopherus evgoodei. Next base: position 321,195,607 of record NC_044322.1, read on the forward strand.
TTCCACACAGGCCTGCAGTTGCTGGGAAGCAGTTTGGAGGTAATTGTCCTCTGTATGGATGGCCATGAACCCTGCAGATATTTTAAGATGTTCTAGGTAGATTTCAGGACAGACTCTGATTTAGGGCACTAATTCCCTTATCTGGTTCTTGTGAAGAGGGCAAATCCTGTCCTCTTTGCCCATCACTTTAGATCAATTAGAAGGCATAATTGCAAATTAAAATTCACCACATTTCCTGACTCCTATATGAGTTTTTCTAATCTAGGAAAGAATTTTCCCATGAGTAAAAAGTTCCTCACTGTGTTTTGACCTGAATTGGCTTTGGCCCTCAAATTCCAACAGATAAAATGGGAACCCCAGCTGCAGGACCAATATGTTCAAATGTGGGTGAAATCAATGGGAGTAGAGCTTGCCTATATCTTAAGTGGTGTTCTGCCCATTGTGGGAGTGGGCACCCACTCAAAAACAATGAACGGGAGGAAAGAGTATAAATGTATGACATTATATGAAACATATGATATTAACCATGGTGTTCTATGCCCTCTGATACATTATCTCTGAAAACAGTGTACAATATGCAAATGTGTAGAAAGAGGAGAAATGCATTCAGTGAAAATTCATTCAATACCAGTGAGTGGGAAACTTTTAAAGGGAAGAATTTAAACATACAGGTGAGTTTGATCTAATTTTTTTAAATCACAATTTAGAAAGATCTTCTAGCTATTATCTTAGTCTTTTGACTGGCTTCTATTCCCACTGAAGGAAAGAGCTTTGCCATTGACTTCAGGAGAAGCAGATTCAGGTCCTTTCCAATTATTTTAATGGGTGGACATAGCAAGTGCACAATGAGGGACAATTTCCTGGATACTGTGCATTATCTGTATTCCTACTCATGGAAATTTTTTTTTATCTGTAGTGTACATCCTTGTATTAATGTTCCTATCATCCTTCCCTCTGACCCTTCAAATAAAAATGCAATTACACATCACTGAGAAAAAAAAAGTCTACTTTATGATAAAAGATTTGATTTTTTATAAATATGATGCAGATGCTAACAATTTTCTGCAGTATGTGACAAAGTCAAGGGATCACAAGATATGATGCTTCCCTGCTGCTATTCATCTGAGTATTGAAGAACTTCCATAATTCATCCTTTTGCACCTTTATGTTTAATCTTTTCTTTAACTGAATTTTTATTGATTTCCATTTTTTAAAACATGAGCATACATAAAAAAATACATAGTCAGGAATAATTCATTCCCACCTCTCAATCAGCAAGATGCATCTTAAACTGCATGTCATCTTTCTTAATAAAAGCAAGCAGTCCATTTTTAATCAAATTTTCCTATATTATGATTCTATCACAGTGGCTCATACTGGGTCTTCCTTTGGTTTTCAGACCCTTCTGACCGAACTATCTGATTTAAACGTATGAACTTTTGCCTCACTGAAATCCTTAAATCTGCCTTTTCAATAAATCATAATGGCTACTGCAACAATAACTGAGTAAAGCTAGTTGAACAGAGTGAAAGTCAGCTGGTAATGTAGGAGCACTTTATAAAGAAAGATTAGGAAAATATCTATCAGTTAGAAGTAATGATTTTAAGGAGCAGTCTCTTATTTGAATGCTGCTTTGTGCCCTGCTGCTTTGTGGGTGTGCAGGGGCTGGGAGAAAAAGGTTTAGGAGAGCCACACCCATCTGCCCCCACACAGTAGTAGGAAAAAATGCAATCTCTACACACCCCACAGCCCAGAGAGAATTGTCCCTATCTGTGCTCCTGAGATGCAAGACTCCAAAGGATTGTGGAAAGGGTGGAGAAGAGATAGGGACATGTCCCTGACACCCAATTCCTGGCTGGCCATGCAGGGAGAGCAGCAGTGGATGTACTCTGTGTGTACTGGGGAACTCCATGAAGAATGCTCCCTGAGGCAGAATGCAGGTGGAGCAAACGTTGAGACACTGCAACATCCCCAGCACAGGCTGTGACCATAAGCAGTAATATTAACTTCTGCAGCACCACTCATGAGAGAGTAAAATACCACTAAAAAATTTCTCAGGATTGGGCCCTTATCTAGTGCTTTGTTTTTCCCTATGTGCTTAGTATAATGTAAATGTATTTGCCTAATGGTTTTAGGGTGAAAAGTTCCTCCATTATTTTCCTAGCTGATTACTGTACCAGTGTGTTCAGTCACCTTGCTGAAACAAGAAAAACTGTTTTAGATAAACATACTCCAAATGGTCACGAAATGTTTGTTATATCAGTGTCAAGATGCAATTTCCATAATACTTGTATTTTGCGTGTTGTGGGTGAAGATGCAGGCAGATGTCACCTCATAAGACAGACAGGTACATTCACTGTAATGTTTGTTCCACCTCCATTATCTGCAGAACCACAGGCACACAGTTCACCATGTGGATAGTATCTCAGAACCAAGCAAGGGTTGTCATGCTGGTGATGTTTGACTGTTTACAGAAATTGCCCAGGGAAAAGTGTCTTATTCGTATAGTTAATAAGACTGACTTGTTCTCAGATTATCAGGTGCAGAAGGGAAGGTAATTTGATGAATACCCGCTAAACCTATGTGGCACATAGTCAGTTCTAACACATACAGTTTTAACACATGCAGGCTACTCTGACTGACATAATCCTAAAATGGCATCTGTTTGGGGGCTTTACTTTTTAGTCTTCAGTTAGGCATGAAATAGAAGCTCTTGGAAAAGATTATATATTGCTTCCTTGCATTTACATTTACAGCCAAAAAAGTCTTAGGTCACTTGCAACACACCTCTTAACAGTCCCCTACTTGCACTGAAATTCAGTGCAAAAACAAACCAAAACCAAAAAAGAGCATCACTTACAAGGCATGGCATCTCTGCTAAGCCACTGCAAACATTCTGAAACTGCCAAACTAGCAGTAAAATAGCTTTTCCAATAGTTCCTCGCTACTTAATTATCAGTGACTCAACAATAGTCTTTCATTTTCATTGTGTCACTCCTAGCAACTCCCTGGGCTCCATATGACCAATTAGTGACAAGGCAGTGAAGGCACTTCAACTATCTTGGTTTAGAACAGAGCTGAGCTTTCACTTAGCAGTGTTAACAGCCTTCTAATTAGATTTTTTTCTATACTTAAACTGGATTCTATAAGAGATCCCAGAGGTTTATGAGTAAAGGAATCATTTTACCAGTATTACAACTTTGCTCTTTATCCTGGCTTGCTTTTAACTGCCTTCTGTTATGCTGTGCTGCTTCCTTCATCTTCATTAATGTAATACTAAATATCAGGAACCATATTTTAATTATAGTATTGCATTTATTTCATTGTTATACAGTGTCTTGGCAGTAAAAACTGATATACATTTTTCATGTGTCCTTTCACTGTGTGGTGCAAAGAGAGCAAAATGAAAAAAAGGTCACACAAATGGAGGGGAGTATGGGGAGAGAAGAAAGAGCAAGTGGCAATGAGGAAAAAAATGCCCTTTCTACCCCTGCTCCCTTCGATATATTTATACACACACATACATACACTGTGCACCCCATCCATCCTGTGACAGACTGAAGAGCAATGCAAGAATAAGCACTGCATGCATTGAGAAACAGCTGGTGGGTATTTCACTAAGGAAAAAGATGAAAATGGGGCTAGATCATCATCATAAGTGACAGCAGCTTATGCTCTGTGGCCTTCACTCACCCTGAAGAGTGGTGACTTATGTGTACTTGTGTAGAGAATCAATAACAGAATGACAGAGAGCAGGGCCGGCTCTACAGTTTTCACCGCCCCAAGTAGCGCACCGAATTGCTGCCCCAGGCAGCTGGGCCAGTCCGTGTGCCTTTAGGGCAGCACACGCGTTTCGGCGGCTGCGGCAATTCGGCGGCTGCTTTATGTTTAGCTGAAGCCACCGCGGACAGCTAAACATAGAAGCTGTTGCTTAATTGCCGCCATTGTGGAAACTCGTGTGCTGCCCTAAGGGCACATGGACTGGCCCCGCTGCCTGGGGCGGCAATTCTGTGTGCAGCTTGGGGGCAAAACAACAGGGGCTGCCGCCCCTTGCAGTTTGCCGCCCCAAGCACCAGCTTGGAATGCTAGTGCCTGGAGCCGGCCCTGACAGAGAGGGTCTAAGAAGTCAACTGCCTATGGCCTAAGTCGTGAAGCTTCCCCAAAGTTCGGCCAGCTTCCCCCGCCATTTTATCCACACTAAGTGCTAAGTGTCAGAGCTGCTGTTTTCTGGCTACTTCATAGTATATTGTTTGTTCAGCCTCAAGACTGGAGTAGCTTCCATGGTTCTTTTGTGCCCAACTGTGCAGACTAATGGCACAGTGGAGAATCCATTGCCTTTCCCCAAAGAGCTCCTACTCATTATCCTGCAGGGCCCCGCAGTTCCCAGTGGCCAGGTCCCTGAAATCCTGGCACAAATGCTCAGTACAATCATGTGGTTCTGCTTTGTCTTGTACTTCACCCTTGAGAGATTGGAGTCATATTTATAGATGCCTGAGCAATACAGGAGCAACTCTTCACTACAGCAAGAGCAGTATGTCCAGGTGGCATAGATACAGAGTGAGAATAAAAGGAAAACTGCATGTATATGAAATAAAGGCAAAACATCTAATTACAAAGAAGAGTAAATCACCAGACACTGAGTCTGAAATATAATAATCAAAACTATTAAACAATTGCAGTCTTACCAGGTTCATGATTCTGACAAGGGCTAAAAAAATGAGGGCCTCTTTGGGTACCTGTTGTCTCTGATAACATTTTCCTTCATATAATTGTATTATAGATGCTAAAACATCTATAATGTTGGAATTTTTACAACCACCCTGAAATTCTCAGATTCCCAGTGTTTCGTTCTGGAACCTGAATTGTCTCTTAATTTGTTCCATGGGACTTAGCATTCAGCAAGGATATACAATGCTGTTTTACTTATGTGACAGTGCAGCTAAAAGAAACAAAGTTTCCATTAATTGGCTCCATCTTCCTTTCTACTATTGTTGTGGGGAGCAAAATCTGGTAAAACAATCCCCACACCATGCTACGCACTCCCCAATATTTTCCTGACACCATGGATATGGCTGTGGGTAGTGGAGCTGTGGAACAGCTGCTCTGCAAGGCATGCTCTTTGGGACTATTGAAACTTGAAGTATCTCCCTTTGCACCTTCTCGCCTACTGGAAGAGGACAAGACAAAGGCACTCAGAATTAGTCAAGGAGCCCTGATAAAAGAGGAGGAGGCTAGGCAGAAGGACAAAACTCCAAAATTCCACAAGGAAGGCCTATGTGTTCCAGTGGATCTAATTCCCATCACAGGCAGAACCAGGGTGCCCCTGCATATGGCCACTGACCACTCCACACAGAAGGTAAAATGCCATTTACAATCTTAGATGTTAAGGTCAAAAGGGACTATCATGATCATCTAGCCTATAAGAATTCCTTCAGAAGCCAATCCAATGGCTAAATGCCATCACCAACAAAATTTTGCTTCCGATTTCCAGTTTGAATTTGTCTAGCTTCAACTTCCAGCCATGGGTTTATCTGCTAGATTACACAGCACTGTGGTAATCATGCTCTAAGTACTAACAAGCTGTGATAAGTTACCTATTAAACCTCTTTGACAAAGTCAATAGAATGAGCTTATTAAGTCAATAAATCTTGTTTTCCAAAGCTTGAATCATTCTTGCAGCTTTTCTCTGAACTCGCTACAGGTTTTCAAAATCTGATTTAAAGTGTAGACATCAGAACCGGACACAGTATTGCCATAGCAGTCTCATCAATGCTGTATACAATCGTAATATCACTTTCCTGTTCTAATTACTACTCCTCTGTTGATACATTGAATGATTACATTAGATCTTTTAAGCTACCACACTTAGCTCGGAGCTCAGGTTCATCTGGCTAGACACCGTGATCTGTTAGGTCCTTTCAGAATCAATCACTTTCCAGGCTACACTCCCTCACCCTGTAAGTGTGATCTACACTTTTAGTTCCTAGATTTATGATCTTGCATTTAACTGTATTAAAATGTAATGTGGTTTGACTGTTTTCAATTTACCAAGTGATTCAGACTGCTCTGCATAAATGTCCTCTCCCCATAATTATTTACCACTCTGCCAGTCTTTGTTATCTGCAAATTTTATCAATAGTGGTTTAATATTTTCTTCCAGATCATTCGTAAATGTGTTTAATAGGATTGGATTGAGATCAGATCTCTGTAGAATGCCACTAGAAACTGTCCCTCTTGTTGTTGATCACATTTTGAGATCGATAAATTAGCCAGTGTTTAGTAGCAGCAACTATGTCGGTGGGAGAAGCTCACCTGCTGACATAGCACTGTCCACACTTGCTGTTACATCAGTGTAACTTATGTCACTCAGGGGGCCTATTTATTCACCCGAGTGACATAAGTTATAGTGTAGACATAGCCTAGGTCAAACACCTTACAGAAGTCTACGTATATTGTCAAGCTCAAAGTCATAGAAGTTTAGATGCATATTGTACCTATTTGATGGTTTATTTATGCAACAGAGGCAATGAATAAGCATACTAAAATAATGCATTTATTTCTATAACTGTTTTGGAAATACCTCTATTTACACATTCATGAGTGTGACTACAAAACAAAATGTGTGTTGTAGAGTATTTCTGAATATACATTTGTGTGTGTGTATTTATAAATGCACATATGCATTCATATATATTATAGCTATTGTAACAGGGTCAGGCCAGATGGCTACAAGAGAGTGGTCGAAGGTAGATACATTAGCTCCAGGTTAAGCAGATCCCTTTCCCCTGGGTAAGATAACAGGGACTATTCCAGAACACTCAGGAACTTTTTAGAACTAATTAAGGCAGGCAGGCTAATGAGGACACTTGTAGCCAATTGGGAAGTTACTAGAATTAAGGCTAATCAGGAAACCTGGTATAAAAAGGCTCTCACTCCAGTTAGTGAGGTATGTGTAAGGAGCTGGGAGTAAGAGAGTGTGCTGCTGGAGGACTGAGGAGTACAAGTGTTAACAGACATCAGGAAGAAGGTCCTGTGGTAAGGATAAAGAAGGTGTTGGGAGGAGGCCATGGGGAAGTAGCTCAGGGAATTATAGCTGTTCCAGAAGGCACTCTAGACAGCTGCAGTCCACAGGGCCCTGGGCTGGAACTGGGATAGAGTGTGGGCTTGGATTCCCCCAAAAACCTCCCAAATCCTGATTCAACACAGGAAGATCTCTGAGGCTAGCAAAATCCACCAATAAGCGCAGGACCTACCAAGGTAGAGGAGGAACTTTATCACACTATCAAATGTTATATGTCTAATAGCAGTGCAGTTATAGAATTTAGATTAATCATATATATCTTAACCTTTATTAGAAGATTCAGTGGCCTTCATTTACATAAAAGGCCACAGCACCATTTATAAACTGCAGCCTGAGGTTTTAATAATCTGATTTTATGTAACATTTCATTGGATGTCACTGGAGCTACATCTGCTTTTATCTTAAACACATTAAAGACTATTATCTGCCGTTGCAAATACTTTTTGGAAAAAAAACCCAGATACAACCCTTTATTGAAGAGTGATTATCAAGTGCTATGAAGAATTATAATGGTAAGGATCATATAATCACAAAATGTAGTATTATCTAATGATGCATCAAATAAGACACTAATATTTGTACCTCCTTTTCATAATTATTTTACATAATTACCATTAATTAAAAACTTTCAAGTAATTTACAGTGCTGGCAATGATACCTGAAGTAAAGATCTGAGATAATTGTTGTGTACATTTAGCACAGTAAAATGAATTCAGTATTGGAAACGTTGAAGCTGAGTTTTGAGCAGCTTCATGCGATTTACATAAACAATCATAAACACCTTTGTACGAATTGCAAAAGGTTTTATGACCAACTTGACAAACACAACAACATTTGCAAACAGTGCCAGAGGGGCTAAAGTAATTAAATTAATGACTTTTTGAGATATTATACTAATTTCTCAAAGTGCAACATTAAAAATGCTAGCTTACAACTGTAAAACTGGACTGGATGTACTTTCCTAATGGGTACATCATACTGTGGAACAAACTGTTTTTAGATGGTTCCATTTAAACCATTGGTCTGTTCTGTTTTAAGGTTACACAGAAGGAGGAAATGCATTCTTACCTTTAATAAAATCTAATTTCTTTCATTATTTTTGTAATTCCATTTTTGAGCCAAATCTGTGCACACAAGAAGAGTCAAGTTAGAAAAATATATATTTTAGTTATAAAAAAGGGTGATATCTATTAAAACAATATTAGAAAAGAATTAGCCAGAGCTGGATGGGTTCCCATTCTACATTTATAAAATATGCCTTGAATTATTAGGTTGGCTTGGATTCTGCAAACTTTCACATAAATTATTATCTTTATGCATATAAGCAGTCTCAAGGAATTCAATGGGACTGCTCACATAAGTAAAGATAAGTATGGATATACCGATCAGGGACGTAAAGAGATAAAATATTATTCTGAGCATGAGAAAATTACCCAATATCCTAAATGTGTTCCCATTTTCTGTTCTATGAAAACCTGCCTGCCATCCTGAATTATGTGAATCATATAGGCCAATAGTTCTATAAAATACAGACCAAATTATTGGCTAAAATACTGGCCACTAATGATCCAGACCAAGCTGGATTTATGGAAGGCCTTGTGCTGGTTAGCTTCATAGTTATAACTACTGTCATTCTTCACACTGTTTCAGTATAGAAAGCATGACCATTGATGCAGTAAAAATCCTAAAGAAAGATCCCCAAACTAACATTTTTCAGGAAAGCTTCAGTTGGCACATGGCCAAGTTATCTTTCCACCCTTAATACCAGTAGAATGTTCTATACAAGAGATTTCTCATGAAATTAAATACCCAAGAATACAATTCTAACACTCTTAAAACAATGTATTCCCCATAACAGATCTGTCCCAAAGGGTGGGGGACAGAAGCCCTCTCCAATGTCTACAAATCCTGTTTAGCAGGACACATGCAGTCGTGTATACCCTATTTAATTAGGATAAGATTGCATTAGCTTCTAGAACTGAAGACTCCTCAACCTAGTATGCCTCTCTTGTACAACCGTTACACAGCATGTGGGAAAGACAAGAGTCTAAGCTATGTGGCTATATAATTACTTTAACTAAATGCAATTTGGACTGCAGCTTTATGTAACAGAAGAGGGCAAATGTACATTTAGCTCAGTGTCTGCTCCTATGATTCTTATTTCATCCAGAAATTCCAGATGAGTTATAGAAAAAAAGACCACAGATGTTCTATTGATTTAAAATAAAAACCTCACCACTTATTTGTGACAAATATATAGCATCTGATTTGATCTAAGAAAAATCTACTAAAGTTTTCAAATATACAATTTTATTACTAATTAGAAACATTTTTTTAAAAAAACCAAGAAATTATAGAAGTAAATTTTAAAAGAGAATTTAGGGGTCAAGACAAAAATATATAAAAACCTCCACTCCACTAAATCTCTCTTATATATTTATGTGTCTCTTGGGAAGAATAAAATTGACCTGTTATAAAAAACAGAAACACATGGTCCGTTGCACTCAATTTAAAGTAGCACATGTGATGCCAGACAAAAACAATATCTCACTGTATCAAATATTAATGATGTACTATAGCTTGCTTCATATACCATAGTCTTCCTTAAAGGAAGGACATTGCTAAATTGCTACTGTTCTAAAATTCATGATGACACATGCGCACAATTACAGTCAGGTTTTCACTATGTTAGAACGTGGTAAGTGCCCTATCAAACATTACAAAAGTACCATTAGCCACATATCCTAAAAGTCTTGGGCCAGTTCCTGAGCTCTGTTCTCAGCTCAGTGGCAAAGCTCCCACTTGTGAAGAATTTTACTGTCAAGGGCTCATTGGAGAAAAGTCTCTCCTAAATGGTTAAATCTCCCTTGAGGGGTGAGATTTCTCCCCCTCCCCAAAGAAAAGTCTGTCCCCAAAGACTGTAAAATTCTGGATCCCAGTTTCAAATTCCATGTCCCTTCAAATTGGTGGGATGTTTTGATGTCTAATTGATATCCTTTAATGTCAATGGCTTCATATGATTAATCAGCTTATAATACAATTTAATGCCCCTCGTCAACATCAGAATGGAATGCTACTAGTAAAATCTCATGATACATTTTCTAATTTGTTTCATATCCTCCAAGGGTCAAAATGCCCAATTCAGATGAATGCTGGTGGAGGACACTGATCCAAAACACTAAAGGGTCTTAATTCTGCTAAGGATTATGAACCCAAAATTCTTCGACTAGTATTACATCTCCATTATTCAGTCCCAGTGCTTGAATTTAGATAATGAGGATTGTTAAAATAAGTGGAACTAAACTGATGATGAACCTTGCATGTTATAAGTGAAACAGCACACAAAATATAAGTCTACGGTAAACATTTTGAAAGTGATAATTGCCACTTTTAAGTAAATAACAAACTTAAAAGTTACAAATCTTCAAGAACAAAAAACTTTGAAAACAGACTCCAATGAGAAGCTGCAGAACTGGAATTAATTTGCAAACTGGACACCATCAAATTAAGCCTGAATAAAGACTGGGAGTGGATGGGTCACTACAAAAAGTAATTTTCCCTCTGCTGATACTCACCCCTTCTTGTCAACTGTTAGGAACAGGTGATGTCCACCTTGATTACATTGACCTCATTAGCACGGACTCCCCCCCACTTGGTAAGGCAACTCCCATCTTTTCACGTGCAGTAATATATATACTGCTTACTGTAGTTTTCACTCCATGCATCTGATGAAGTGGGTTTTAGCCCACAAAAGCTTATGCCCAAATAAATTTGTTAGTCTCTAAGGTGCCACACTGACTCCTCATTGTATTTGCTGATACATACTAACACAGCTACCGCTCTGAAACCTGTCACCATGCAATGGTCTAATTACAGATATGCAGTCTTCAGCATGAACATTAACTCACAGGAACAGACTTCTAGGAGGAGCTAAACACCAGCATTTCTGCTGAAATAAAAAAAACTTTCTTACTGATTCAATTGAACAAGACAAATTATTCAACAACTGAAAGAATGAAACAGAAGATTAGGTGAAGGAAAGCAAACAATATATTTAGCACTTCTTTTCTCCCTGCTCTGAGTACTGCATGGTGTTTGAAGGACAGGAATGAGTTTATACTGCAGCCATACTAGTTTCACAGCATATATAAAATTACATCTAAAAACAACCGTGATGATTGTAAAGTCAAGTACACAAAAGTTAGGGAATGCCACAATTAAGATTGCCAATGCAATTTTAATTCAGTCCTCTTGTGCGGATGCAGACTTTCATTACATGATCACATGCTTTGTTTCCCACAGAACCCCTGCTTCATTCATTGCCCAGGGCGGTCAGTGTCCAAAGAATGATATGATAGACCCAGGCCAGTTGGGTATAGCAGAAGGCAGATATACTGGCCACTGGATTAACAGTTTTCTGTTCCCTGACTGACCAGAGCAGGCTGCTGCAGGCTAATGAGAACACCTGACTCTAATTAACCTGCAAAGAGTCAGGTGAGGCCATTAAACTAATGTGACCTCCTGACTCTAATTAAGGCCCTGCTAATACTATAAAAAGGGCTCACTCCAATCAGGCAGAGGAAAGCCAAGGAACCAGAGGAGAGGAAGTGAGGCTGAAGGGCTGGTGAATGAAGACATCCTCAAACCATCAGTAAGGGAGCCCTAAGGTAAAGGTAAAGGGAGAAGCAGGAGAGCTGTGGGGAAGTGGCCCAGGGAAATGTAGCAACTCTGGCAGTGAAAGGTTGGTTGCCAACAGCTGCCACCATTAGGGTCCCTGGGCCGGAACGCGGAGTAAAGGGTGGGCCCGGGTTTCCCCCAACCCACCACTACAGGAATATCTCCTGGGAGGGGAAGTCAGGCCCCTGTCAGGACAGGAGGCTAAACTGTTCAAAAATAAGCCCCCAGAGACTGTGGGAGTTCTCTCACCAACCTCCTTGCTGGCCTATGATGAAAAGGGCTCTGTAGACTGTAACCCTGGCCCTAGAGAGAGAAGGGCTATGTGGAGAGTCACAGTGAGCCACTGAGGCTAGCATAAACCGTCTAGAAGTGCAGGACCCACGGGGGCAAGGTCAGAGCTCTGCCACAATGGATATTCAATATTTCTTTTTATCTTCATCATGTAATGTGTAGCTCCATGAATTTTTACTGCACACCATCTAAACTCTGCTTGAACACAGAATTATTAATTTCCTTGTGCCATTTCTATGGTTCCTTCATCACAGTGTCTTAGTTCTCTACAGAGATTAGTAAACTGATCTTCACGACACCCCTCAGGGGAGCTGATATTATTACTCCCATTTTACACATGGGGAACTGAGGAAAACCAAAAGCCAAAATTCTCAAATGTATCAACTAATTTTGGGAGCCCAATTTGCGAAGTCAAGGGCCTGATTTTGCAGAATATTTAGCATTTTATAGAACTGTGTAAGAGCTCCCGTGTGCTCTGCACTTCAGCAAATTAGACCCTGAGGGTCTTAAGTTGGGCACCAGAAAATGAGGAATACATAGTGGCCACATGCAAAAATTTTAGTTGAAGTGACTTGCTCTGCTTCATATACGCACTTTGTGGCAGGGATAGAACCCCATTCTTCAGAGCAACATTTAATTACCTTAATGGAGGGTATGTCTACAATGCAAAGGAAAACCCATGGTGCTGAGGCTCAGAGCCAAGGTCAATTGACTTGGGCTCATGGAGCTCAGGCTTCAGGGCTAAAAATAGCAGGGTATCTTCTGCCTCATTCACTTCACACCTTCCAACTTCTGCAACGAGTGAGTAAGGGGTAATGCAAACCACAGCCTCTTTCATTATACAACCCTGATTCATCCCAAGAGCACATCCATCCTGGGTACTGAATTAGGCAGGGTCCTGTGAAAAGAAATACTATGTGATCATGTAGTTAAAGGAGGCATCATAGAATGCATATGCACAAAGGTGCTGAATTAAGGTTACATGGACAACCTTAATTCTGGCATTTCCTAATTTTTAATACTAATTCCCACCCACTCCCCATCTTCTGCCTCCCTCAGCTCCTGCTCCTTCCCAATTCTGGCTGTGGTCCCAGCTGCCTTCCCCCCACCCTGCAGTCTCCCCTCCCAGGGCTTCAGGAGCTGAGCAGAACTTTCTCTACAAATGCTCCTCTCAGCTACTTCCCCTCCACCTTCCCTGCATCTCTTCCTCCCTCTCCCCTTACACCCTATTCCCCACCACTCTGGATTCCTCCTGCCTTGCTTCCTCCTTCCTATACACATTGCCTTGATGCCAACAGGGGTTAGAATTGAAAGTACAGGAAAGAATCTCCCTGGTCTTAGTTTGGATGTTCAGCACCAGTGAGGTGCCCGGCATCCAGGAAGAGCAATTGCAGAGACAGTCCTACTCAGCAGCTGCAGCCCAGGGTTGGTGAGTGTTCACTTACTCTGTGAGGATGGTGCATGAACAGTTCAAGCATGAGAGCTGTAAGAGGATGGAGCATGCTCAGTGCAGATGGACTCTTCCAATAATTTAGCCACAAACGTCTAACAAATCTCTATGGACCAGTAACAAAGTAAGCCTTCTGGAGGTTTATAACTTGGATGAATTTTCACAGGGATGGTAAAAGACACATCTAAGGTGATCCTGCCAAATTTCAAGCCCTTGCTCCAAAGCATGGAGATATCAGCTACTCAACAATATGGTTGTAAGATTTTTTTAACATGTGCAAAACAGCCTATTTTCCCCAACCTCATTCTTGAATATGCCCAAACTGTATTAGCAGCAACTTTAAATAAATAAATAATGGTCTTAGCAGACGCCTGACATGGAACATTTCAGCCCAAACAGTTTAAGTTTAGCAAAGTTATGTGCAACTGAAAACAGAAACTTATAATGAAAAGTGTCAGGCAACCATAAGTACAGGCCTCACTACCTGTCCCACATATAATCACTCTGATGATCATCAAATACATGAAAGTAGACATCCAGGAGAAGTACCAAATTTTAAAGAATTTCATTATGTCATCCTCAAAGAGAGCATTGCAGAACCGAAATAGCAGTAACACTTTGGTAAAGTGAAGTGAAACTGAATGTCATCAGAAGAGCAATTATTCTTTATTAGCATGATCTATGCCAAAAAAAAATCCCATCAGATGCCTTTAATCTAAAAAGAACTTTTGTCACATCATGACAAATACTAGCTTAAACAAAATTAAACCGATAAAGCAAGAAAAAGGACACTGTGCTGTAGCTGTATGATGAAGACCTTAAGAGTATTCAGTGCAGTAGTAGGGAAAACTCAACCAACCTCTCTTTCAAATCAGGTTTCTGATTTTGCATGTCTTATTTAGATGAGACATCTCCTTAACTACTGTATGATTAAGGCCTGCAGAAATGGACCCTGTGTTTATACAGACTGGAGCTGGAGCATTATGATGATTTGCAAAAGCTTTGGAAGGAGGAACACACTAAAAATGGATGATTATTTGACAGACCATTTGAAGGTAAAGAAAATTAGATGAGCAAGGGAAGCTGTGACTACTTGTCTGAAGCATTGTGGGAATGCACCCAGATGTTAATAACTGATAAAATAACAAGAACTAAAACTACTTCCTACCCCTGAACATGGTTCTTAGGCCACCATTGATCTTAACAAGTTGTCTGGTACAGCCCTGAACTACTGAGAGAGTAACCTATTCAAAATTAGTCTGAAGTATCAGGATACAATGTTTAAGTCACTGACATTAAAAGTCCCAAGGCAATAATAGGAGGCAAGACATGCACCAATTTGTATTAAGTCGTGTCCTGACAACTTCTGGTTTTTTTATTGCAATGATTGGAAAAATGTTGCTAGGTCACTAAATTACATTGTGAAACTAATGCTTCAGGGTTCAGACAGTGATAACTATGAGATTCTCCCCCAAATCCGTAATGGGCTGTAGCAAAATTCTGCAGGAGTAGAGTGATGTGTCTGCTTTTAAAAAGCCTTCTCATCCTGAGATGTGTGTGTTATCTTCAGATATCACAGTGACCTTTACCTCCTGTAGCCATTCATCACTCCTCAGCAGACTGTGATGTGGGCAAGTTTAATAAATAAGGCCTTCTTTTCTTCAGACACCGAAGTATGGTGACTAGCAACTGTGTACAAATCTTGGCAAAATAGTCTAGGTGCATTATCTTCATAAACTCCTCATGGCCTCTGTCTGGCTAGTTATTAAACACAGGCATCTGTGAATAAATTACTGTTCAGCCACAAATTTAATCACCCCTGTCAATGAAAAACAAAATGATATAAAACAGTTTGCTCAGTTGCTCAAGAAATCATTGTCTTGTTCTGGATCAGATGAATCCATTAGAAGTAAAAAACAGTCTAACCTTTTAATGGTGCCTGTGAGTGATCAAACAATAGAAAGAGATGAGGAGAAGGAAAGGTGGAGGAGTTGCATTGTATGTAAGAGAGTTGTTTGCTTGCTCAGAGCTCCAGTTTGAAACTGGAGAAAAGCCTGTTGAGTCATACAATATTAGGGTTGGAAGGGACCTCAGGAGGTCATCTAGTCCAACCCACTGCTCAAAGCAGGACCAAAGCCAAGACAGATTTTTACTCCTGTTCCCTAAATGACCCCCTCAACGACTGAGCTCACAACCCTGGGTTTAGCAGGTCAATGCTCAAGCCACTGAGCTATCCTCCCCCCTTTGGGGTTAAGTTTAGAGGTAAGAGTAACAAGGGTGATGTCGTGGTGGGCATGTAAGGATGAGGTAGATGAGGCTTTCTTCGGACAACTAACTGAAGTTTCCAGATCACAGGCCCTGGTACTAATGGGGAACTTCAATCACCCTGACATCTGCTGGGAGAGCAACACAGCAGTGCACACACAGTCCAGGAAGTTTTGGAGAGTGTTGGAGACAACCTCCTGGTTCAAGTGCTAGAGGAACCGACTAGGGGCTGTGCTTCTCTTGACCTGCTGCTTACAAACAGGGAAGAATTGGTAGGGGAAGTAGACATGGGTGGCAATCTAGGCAGCGGTGACCATGAAATGGTTGAGTTCAGGATCCTCAGAAAAGGAAGAAAGGAGAGAAGCAAAATATGGACCCTGGACTTCAGAAAAGCAGACTTTGACTTCCTGAGGGAACTGATGGGCAGGATCCCCTGGGAAGCTAATATGAGAGTGCAAGAAGCAGAGGAGAGAGGACTGTATTTTAAAGAAGCCTTATTGAGGGCAGAGGAACAAACCACTCCAAAGTGCAGAAAGAATAGCAAATATGGCAGGCGACCAACTTGGCTTAACAGTGAAATCTTCGGAGAGCTTAAGCTTCAAAAGGAAGCTTACAATATGTGGAAATATTGCTAGAGCATGCAGGGGTGTAATCCAGAGGCACGATTGGAGTTGCAGCTAGCAAGAGATGTGAAGCGTAATAAGAAGAGTTTCTACAGGTATGTTAGCAACAAGAAGGTGGTCAGGGAAAGTGTGGGACCCTTACTGAATGGGGGAGGCAACATAATGACAGATGATGTGGAAAAAGCTGAAGTATTCAATGCACTTTTTGCCTCAGTCTTCACAGACAAATTCAGCTCCCACACTGCTGTCCTGGACAACACAGTATGGGGAGGAGGTGAGCAGCCCTCAGTGGTGAAATAACAGGTTAAGGACTATTTAGAAAAGGTGGATATGCACAAGTCCATGGGTCCAGATCTAATGCATCCAAGGGTGCTGAGGGAGTTGGCTGATGTGATTGCAGGGCCATTGGCCATTATCTTTGAAAATTTGTGGCCATCAGTGGAGGTCCAGGATGATTGGAAAAAGGCAAATATAGTGCCTATATTTAAAAAAGAGATGAAAGAGAACCCAAGGAGCTACAGACTGGTCAGCCTCACTTCAGTCCCTGGCAAAATCATGAAACAGGTCCTCAAGGAATCCATTTTGAAGCACTTGGAGGAGAGGAAGGTGGTCAGAAACAGTCAACATGGATTCACCCAGGGCAAGTCATGCCTCACCAACCTGATTGCCTTCTATGATGAGATAAGTGGCTCTCTGGATATGGGGAAAGCAGTGGACATGATATATCTTGACTTTAGCTAAGCTTTTGATATGGTCTCCCACAGTGTTCTTGCCAGCAAGTTAAAAAAGTACGGATTGGATGAATGGACTATAAGGTGGATAGAAAGCTGGCTAGATTGTCAGGCTCAATGGGTAGTGATCGATGGCTCGATGTCTAGTTGGCCTCTGGTATCAAGCGGAGTGCCCCAGGGATTGGTCCTGGGGCTGGTTTTGTTCAACATTTTTATTAATGATCTGGATGATGGGATTAATTGCACCCTCAGCAAGTTCGCAGATGACACTAAGCTGGGGGCAGAGGTAGATATAATGGAGAGTAGGGATAGGGTCCAGAGTGAGGTAGACAAATTGAAGGATTGAGCCAAAAGAAATCTGAGGATCATCAGGACAAGTGCAGAGTCCTGCACTTAGGATGGAAGAATCCCATGCACTGCTACAGGCTGGGGACCGACTGGCTAAGCAGCAGTTCTTCAGAAAATGACCTGTGGATTACAGTGGACGAGAAGCTGGATATGAATCAGCAGTGTGCCCTCGTTACCAAGAAGGCCAATAGCATATTGCACTGTATTGGTAGGAGCACTGCTAACAGATCAAGGGAAGTGAATATTCCCCTCTGTTCGGCACTGGTGAGGCCACACCTCTATTCAGCACTGGTGAGGCCACACCTAGAGTATTGCATCCAGTTTTGGTCCCCCCACTACAGAAGGGATGTGAACAAATTGGAGAAAGTCCAGCAGAGGGCAACGAAATGATTAGGTGGCTGGGGCACATGACTTCTGAGGAGAGGCTGAGGGAAGTGGGGTTATTTAGTCTGGAGAAGAGAAGAGTGAGGGTGGATTTGATAGCAGCCTTCAACCACTTGAAGGGGGGTTCAAAAGAGGGTGAAGCTGGACTGCTCTCAGTGGTGGCAGATGACAGAACAAGAAGGAATGGTCTCAAGTTGCAGTGGGGGAGGTCTTGGTTGGATATTAAGAAACACTATTTTACTATGAGGGTGGTGAAGCAGTGGAATGGGTTACTTTGGGAGGTGGTGGAATCTCCGTCCTTACAGGTTTTTAAGGTCCGGCTTGACAAAGCCTGGGCTGGGATTATTTTGTTGGTGTTGGTCCTGCTTTGAGCAGGGGATTGGAATAGATGATCTCCTGAGGTCTCTTCCAACTCTAATATTCTATGATTCTATGTTATGATTAGGGCACTATGAGCATGTGCCTGACAAATGCTCTGTGCTACACATACACTTGCAGGATATGACATTTTCGAACATCAGTAACTGGCTATCATTTTTCTACTCATTTTGTTATCTTTTCTGCTGTAACAACTATTGAAATAGGCCAGTGTCACATTCTGGGGTGAGAGGTTGTGTCACTATCTGCCCTGGTGCCTGAAATGCTTTGCTGCTGTGGCTCACAGACCAGACACTGACAGGTGGCAGACAAGCATTCACTGAGAGTGTCAAGGTTTTTTCCCCCACTTTGAACTTTAGCATCCAAAAAGTGGGGACCTGCATGATCATTTTTAATCTTAATTACTAGCTTAAATTTAGTACGCTGCCACCAGCCAAAATATAGTGTTTGGCTCACTTCCTGTTCCCCCAAAAACCTTCCCTGGGGAACCCAAGACCCAAACCCCTTGGGTATTAAAACAAGGAGAAATAAACCATTCCCCCTTTTTCCCCCCCAACTTTTTCCTCCCTGGGTTGCCTTGGGAAGCTATACAAATCCAAACTCCTTGGATCTTAAAGCAAAGAGGAATTAACCATTCCCTTCCTTCCCCCCCCCCCCACCAATCCCTGGTGAGTTTAGACTCAATCCCTTCGATTCCAAAACAAGGAAAAATCAATCAGGGCTTCTTAAAAAGAAAGCTTTTAATTAAAGAAAGAAAAAGTAAAAATTATCTCTGTAAAATTAAGATGGTAAATGCTTACAGGGTATTCAGATTCATATAGCCTAGAGGGACTCTCCCCCTCCCTTAGCCTGAGATTTAAAGTTACAGCAAACAGAGGTAAAAATCCTTCCAGCAAAAGATATATTTACAAGTTAAGAAAACAAACATAAGACTAATCCGCCTTTTCTGGCTAGTACTTACTATTTTGAAACATGAGAGACTGATTCAGAAAGATTGGAGAAAACTGAGGTGTACGTCTGGTCCCTCTTAGCCCCAAGAGCGAACAATGAACAAAAAAAAAAACAAAACAGCACAAACAAACACTTCCCTCCGCCAAGATTTGAAAGTATCTTGTCCCCCCATTGGTCCTCTGATCAGGTGTCAGCCAGGTTCATTGAGCTTCTTAACCCTTTACAGGTAAAAGAGACATTAACCCTTAACCATCTGTTTATGACAGAGAGTCTGTGTACTAAGCAGCTCTGGCTCAACACTCCGATCACAGCAGCTTGTTTGTCACACCCAATCACATTCTGGTATCCACCTGCCTTGATTACTACTGACCAAGGGACTCCAACATACTCCCAGTCCTGAATTTTTCCAAACTGTGTGCTCTGCAATGTCCAAATCTTTCCTGGGCCATTCAGAGGAACAATAAGGTTTGTTTGCTCCTTTAAAGAGAGTCAATACCCAGCAGCTTGCCACATTAACTGGAGTTAACAATCACATCAATTCAAGTACAGCACTGGGTTGGTATGATTAAAGATAAAACATGTTTGTTAACAAAAGGAGAGGAATTTAAATAACACTAAAATCTTAACAAGCTATTGTCTAGGTATCAGGTAAGATTCTTACCACACACTACTTGAAGAAAGATGTCTGACTACCTCTTTGGTCAGGATATCTCCTCAAAGACAAAGGGCTTAGATTCCTTGTCTTTCTAGGTGACAAAATAACTTGGGGTTCTTTGCCCTCTCTTGTATAGCCCAGTGAGACTTTGAAATGAATCCTTTTGAAGGTTACCTCCCCACCCCAAATAAAGTTCATTCAAGCTGTGTGGAAGGAGACATGGAGTCTGGCAGTAAAGGGCATTCCATGCTGGTTTCTTCTCTTCTCTGTATTTGCTGAAATGCAGATTGATCTGTTTCTGCCTGTGACAGAATGCCAGGATCTGATAGCTGTGTCAGCACTCTACTTACTTAAACACCTATCCAGAGTGGATCTGATGGGCCTAATTAGTGGATTAGAATGGGCTGGGGGAGGACTAACAAGCAAACTGGCCTATTAACACAGGAGGTATAAGAAGGCACAAGAATGAAGTACAGGAGAGAGGCAGGCTAGCAGAGTGAGAATCAGGAAGGATCTCTGCTGGGTAGAGCGATCCCTCACCTCACCTCACCTCACCTCACCTCACCTCAGCAGGGAACTTAGGAGAAACTGAAACTTTAAACAATATGGTATATGGATCAGTAACGTAGTGGGAAGGGCAAATATAAATAAACTGCGCTATGGTGTTTAACAATGGAAGGTCTTCCAGTCTTTAGATAGTGCAGAAAACAGGAGTGGGATATTGCCGTCATGCAACTCTTTCCTATGCAACTGAATGGGCATTTAACATGTGATTGATGATACCAGACTGGAGGCATTGGCTGATCCTTTGTCTGGGAGAAACCTGTTTACTAATTCCCCAGAAACAGTTTACTTTCACATTTCCTTCATATTTGTATGGTCCCTTGGGCATTTACTGTAAATACACCACACTAATGATCAGGAGGGATAGCTCTGTGATTTGAGCACTGGCCTCCTAAACCCAGGGTTGTGAGTTTGATCCTTGAGGGGGACATTTGGGGATTAGCCCTGCTTTAAGCAGGGGGTTGGACTAGATGATCTTCTGAGGTCCCTTCCAAACCTAATAATCTATGATTCAAAGGATGTTATTAGTTTTCTAATGATACCTTACATGACGCATACCAGATACCATTTTAAACATTAATGAATTGGGGTATAATTCACTACCAGATACCAGTGAGCCTCTGGCCCTCTTGGACTTGGATGCTGTTTGGGTCACAGTCAGTATTAGGAATGCGATCCTTTAACATCTCTCTGAATCAGTGGATATTGTATAAAACATATAAAACATACTGACATTTTAAAATTTGCAGGTTTCCTAAAGCAACAAAGCTGTTAAAGGTAGGGATAAGTTGATTAAGTGCGGAAGCATTAAACTTTTAATGATGTCTCATTGATACCCTGCATAATTGTTGCTATATTCAGTGGCTGTCTCCGTAAGTGCTCCTTCATTATTCAACAAAGCAAGGTACTTTGTGAATGCCGTCAAAATCAATTACAGTTGGGCTACTTTCGGGGGCCAATGAGGCAGAGAATTAACCTCCAACTAATTTCCAAAGTCATTTACCTGCTGATAGCTTAGCAGATTTACTTGCATAGGCACTGTATATTAAGGAGTATTTAAAAAATAAAGTATGCAATAAGGTGAGAGAAAACGATCAGCTCAGCTGTGATGGAGACTTTTGGGGCAATTATTGTTACAGAAGCAGTCTAGACATGGACTGAGAATTGAAGATTGTAGACCAAGAAGTCACCCATAAAAATTAATCTGCCAGTTGTTGTTTCATTCACATTTTTAAAAACCTACACCAATGATTGGCTTAGCTGAAAACATGTATAATTATTTACAAGACACGATGATCCTGCGACCTTCATGCATCTATTACTGTTGCACACTAGAACAGAACTAGTTCAAACAAATATGTATGCTAATTCAGATTATATTATAGAAAAAGAGAGAACATGAGTTAGATAATCACTTAAAAATGCTTTGTCTCTACTGGGGTTCATAAGGCTTCCTTGGGCAATAATTTCTGTCATTTCATTCATCTTAATGTGAACATCTTGGAGGAAAGAACAAGGTTATAATCCAAGAAGGCAATCTTCTTTCTCTTCCCTGAAGGAGCTGACTACACAATCTGTGAAACATCAGTGACATTTAGACAAATGACTCAATAATACTCTTAGGAAACATTTTTTTTATTAAGAATTTCTATTAAAAAACACACAGAGTGAGTTACTGGCCAGTTGTTGGATTGGCAGCAGCTGAATTTGGGGCAGAAACACATGTCTGAGGTTAGCAGAATGACCACTCATGCCCTAGGTAATTGCAATCCGTGTGAGTCAGAAAACTTCCTCTCCTGTGTCTCTTGAAACTAGTATGAATAATTCCCCTCATGGGGTGGGATTTCTCTGGAATTGTTTACCTGTCCCAGGGTCTGCATTAATTACCCCCAACTGATTTTCATTCTTGTGAGAACCTTCCCCCACCCATGGAGCTAGAATATGATCCCTACCTCAGAAAAATACATATAACTAGGGTGACCATATGTCCCGAGATTCAGGGATTTGTCATATATAATTGCCTATTACCCCTATCCCCTCTTCTGATTTTTCACACTTGCTATCTGGTCACACTATGTACAACATTTATAGATACAAAAGAGTATGATTAATCCCTGGTCCTACAGCATATGACACATCTCAATATACTTCCAAAGTCTCACATTTGTCACACTACTAAAAAAACAAACATACATTTTTTCCCTTTCTTTATACACTTTGTCCCTTATTTATTACTAGTGAAACTATTTTGCTCTTCAGTTTGGAATACTACTAAAAATGATTGAAGAACTTTCATCAAATTCAACTTTGGGGGGAATAGAGAAAGAATCTGACCCTTAGTTATTCTATCACTCTCATGCTGAACTATTCATGGGGTAAGGTACTATTCCAGGGTGAAAACCAGAACCTACTGTAATCAATGCAAGTTTTACCATTGGCTTCACTGAGGTCTGGATTTCACTCAGAATGAATAAGAGATATAGAATATGGCTTTGTATAGATTAGTTCTTACTGTATCTTGTTATAGCTGTGCACATTTTGTGAAAAATAAATCTGAGAAGAGGCATTCTCCTTTTTCTGATGGGGAGGAGTACTAGGGGAAAGAATACACTTTTCTCAGATTGTGCAATGTCTTCATTTTATTTGAGAAAAAAAATTGTTTTCCCACACATTCTAGTATAAAATGAGATCCTCCATCTCACTTTCTTAAAGGTGTCAGACTGGTTATAGTTATCCTTATTCTACAACAAAAGAACCAGAATGTATGCACTTATTCATAATAACATTGTAGAAGGATAACGCTAACGCTGTGCTATTTAAATGAAGAATGTAGTCACATATAGCACCAAAAGAATGAGCACTCACACATTGCTTATCAGGCTGCTTGAGTTTTACAGTTCCAGCATGAGAACAATTATTTAATTATAAAAATATTAACAATAAAACTTGCCAAACAACTGAATTTACTCTGAATTTCCTCTGAAACATCACAAGCTGTGACTGTGTCTTTTGTGCATTAAGAAAAGTAAATGGAAGTAGTTCTACTTGAAGCCCATCAGCAAAATACGATATTACTTGAAAAAAATTATTCTGGGCACTTATTGTTTCTTCCATGAGACGTTCTCAAAGCACTTTACAATTGTGAATGAGCATCATTGCTCCCTTTTGCAATCAGGAAAGATCAGTGAACTGAATGCAGTCTATTTATCCAAGAGAAAGTTGAGAGCGGTTACTTGATCATGATCTATAAGGATAAGAACATAAGAATGGCCATACTGGGTCAGACCAAAGGTCCATCCAGCCCAGTTTCCTGTCTGCCGACACTGGCCAATGGCAGGTGCCCCAGAGGAAGTGAACCTAACAGGTAATGATCAAGTGATCTCTCGCCTGCCATCCATCTCCACACTCTGAAAAACAGAGGCTAGAGACACCATTCCTTACACATCCTGGTTAATAGCCATTAATGGACTTAACCTCCATGAATTTATCCAGTTCTCTTTTAAATCCTGTTATACCCTTCACAACCTCCTCAGGCAAGGAGTTCCAAACATTGACTGTGCACTATATGAAGAAGAACTTCCTCAAACTAGAACATCAAAACTAGGTGGCCCCTAGTTCTTATATTATGGGAATAAGTAAATAACTTTTCCTTATTCACTTTCTCCACACCACTCATGATTTTATATACCTCTATCATATCCCCCATTAATCTCCTCTTTTCCAAGCTGAAAAGTCCTACCCTCTTTAATCACTTCTCATATGGGACCCATTCCAAACCCCTAATGATTTTAGTTGCCCTTCTCTGAACCTTTTCTAATACCAGTATATCTTTTTTGAGATGAGAAGATCATGTCTGTATGCAATATTCAAGATGTGGGTGTACCATGGATTTATATAAGGGCAATAAGATATTCTCCGTCTTATTCTCTGTCCCTTTTTTACTGATTCTTAACATCCTATTTTCTATAAGTGTCTATATGGAAAAGAAATTTCTGATAGTAGATGGCTCTTTAACCTAGCAGAAAAATGCATAAGATCTAGTGGCCGGAAGCTGAAACTAGACAAATTCAGTGAAGAAACAGGGTGCAACATTTTTAACAGTGAAGATCATTAATTATTGGTGCAACCTAATTGGGGACAGCATGGATTCACCAGCACTTGAAGACTTTGGCAAAGACTGAATGTTTTTCTAAAAGAGATGCTCTAGCTCAAACAGAAATTATGGGCTTGATGCACATGAATGATAGTAGCTGAGTTTCTCTGGCCTGCATAGTGCAGGTATCAGCCTAGATGATCCTAGTGGTCTCTTCTGATCTTAAAATCCATTAATGGAGTTTCCCAGGGTCACACATTGAGTCAGGATAATACCCAAAGCCTCCCATGACTCTTGCCCTGCTCTAGCTACCAAGCCTGCTCCGTCTTGAGGGAGTGATCACTGCTGCAGGAGGCTACATAGTGTGGAGCAGAGTTACCCAAAACTCTCCCATTTCCATGAGCCGTACTCCATGATATAGGAGACCCTGGCCACCCAGAGTCCCTGGCCCAGCTGGCTAGAGTGACAGCTAAATCAAAACAAGGCACAACAAAGCTTCAGGCAGGTGCCTAAAGTCCTATCACTGCCCAGGCAGGATGCAACATTGAGTACCTACAGCAGGGCACTGTTTCTCTCTCTGGTATTTTCTGTGGCACTTTCGGGAGCTGGCATGACCTCTATGATCAGGGGGATTCCACCAAGGCTGCCTCTTACAGCTGTGCTCAGCCCTGGCAGATGGAGAAAGTCCCAATGCAAGTGTGGCCTGAGTAGCTGTAACCCCTACCCTGTCCCCCTCCAGCTGCGCCCTTGACAAGCAGCAGCAGACCTCATGCAATGGAGGGAGCAGGCCAAGCTCAGAAGCCAGCACAGCAGGCTGGAGCCAGGCAGCAGGGGAGAAGGAAATACAGATGGCACCTTCACACATGAAGCCAGTGGTGCTCCCAAGGGTTACTACCTGGCTGGTATTTGACTTGGCCTGGCCTGTTTTTTTAAAGGTTTGCCAGTTGTGAGAAAAATAATTTAATCTGCTGGGCTTTTTTCTACATGAGTCTAAAGACTTGCATTATTATCACAATACACTGGGATATCTAATGTTAAAAGTTTCTATGTCCAGCTAAAGATGCTGCAGTGTTCCTACTTCCACAGTTTAAGCACTAACAGATCAAAATTGTTGCAAATACAGCAGCTGTCTGCCCATCAACATGCAAACACACTGCATGTATGTGTGAGAGAGGGTTTGAGTCACGCCAGAGTGAGGAGATGTGCGATATTATCAATCTTGTGTGCATTCTCTTTCTAGATCCTATAAGTGGCTGTTGAAGGGTTGCCTTGTGTTTGGGGATTGGGGTTGCAATGGGCTTGCCTTGTGGGGGTGGGGAGGAGGGTTGCCAGCTTTTTTGCATATCAACGGTATTAACCCTACTACTCCCTTCCCAGCACAACCTCTCCTCCCAGGTCTGTCTCCACTAAGCCACTCGCCCACATTCTACCCCTCTAGCCATACCGCAGCCCTACTCCCGGCCCAGCTCGCTCCGTTCTACCCTTACAGCTCCATCCAAAGTTCCAGTCCCACTTCCCCGTCCTCATCCCCCACACCCCATCTGAAATCAGTCTGCAGCAACCTCTTCCCCTCCCCACCCCACTGTCCTATTTGCCTCTCCAAATTGTGTGTGTGTGGAAAAGGTTTAGGGGATGAAATAGCTAATCTAAGTGTTGTGAGTCTGGGGGGATGGGCTGAGTATTAATGATCAGAGTGTAGTGGGTTTAAGATGATTTTGGGGACATACATTGCAGTCATTTTGTACTGCAGACATGCAGTTTTGTATCATTTATTTAAGTGATAATACCTATTCAGCAAATGTGCAAATTAGGACATTACATTATTTGCCTGAAATCTCCAGCCCTTCAGCCTTAGCATGGAGGAGTGAGTCAGCCTCATATTTACCGCTAGGAATCTGCTACTCATGAGGATGTCTCAAAAACTCATATTTGTCAGCTGGTGTCAGGTGACTATATTTTAAGAAGATTAAACATTTGAAGATGAGCTGATAGAACCAAAGCTGGTTTGAAGTTACAAGGCTGACCTGACTGGGCCTGGTGGGCTGATGACTGGGCCAGATGGACTGATTTCTTTCTTGGGCCAAAGGGCTGGTCCAGTCTACTTAGCTACCCGTGCATATACAGCTACTGGACTCTGAGTTTCTGCCTGTCTCCATTCCCACTTGGGATGTACTGTATGAAGCCTGAAGTGCACAACTCACAATGGAGAGCCTTGCTGATAAGTGTAAGTAATGACTCACTTGCTTGAGTTACAGCCTGCTTTGGTTCATTCCTCTCCCCAGTGCTGTCTTACATGCAGGTAGGCTGAGAATCCCATGCTTCTTTCTGGGCTGTGTCTGTTATTCCCTTCTCAACCCCTGCCCAGAACTTGCATGGTTCAAAGACAGCATGTGAGCCAGAAGCAACTGACAAACCCACTGAACTGAATTTCTGCTAAAGCAAGAGGCCTTGTCAGAAGCTGAAGATGTAATAGAGATACAGCACATTCAAGGACTTCTAGGGTTACTTTTAAAAAGGGATACTTTATTTTTCAAATTAAAAAAATTATTCATGTTTGAATTGTTTTAAGATTTAAGATGAAATTTGTGCCTGCTCCTATGTTTTTAGGAATCATTTTGCCTGTCCTTTGGGAATGCAAAGCATAAAGGGAAAGATGACAATTCCATACATTGACTCAAACAAAAGTACAAAATATTCTGTCAGTAGCTCTTCACCATTAAGACAATCTGCAGAGGAGGATGAAAATATCCCTCGGTCTGCAGAAGATGTAGCCATTGCTGCATTAGCCAAACTGGAATATTTCTAAGAAGAAGCATTCATGTTATGTGGTGTGGCTATGGCTTGTAGAAATAAATATTTCTTATTTCAATGTTTCAAAAAAAGTCTAATTTCTCCAGATACTCATCAAATCAGAAGACAACAAACAAACTGGTAAAAGGCATCTTTACAAAATGTTAATCCCTATTCATACTTTCATGGAAACATATATTCTTAACAATGAACTAACATAGTTTTAATGATATAAGGCTTTGGAAATAACCCCACTGAAGATAAAGCTATGCAGATTTGAGCACAGAAATTATATTTTTAATTGTGTCTACGGTCTTTAGATACAATGGGGATAAGCACACTGAAGATACCTAAACTAAAATAATGCATGGGAAAGTGAGATTTTAAATGTATGTAGAATATGCATGTATAGAAGAAATATTTTATCTGAATAGGACCTTTCATTCAAAAGGATTCAAAAGTACTTTACAACTATATATAGTACTGTACAAGCAAACAGGACAACAGTGAGACAGGGAAGAGAGGCAGTTTTGCCTGTCACCAAACTAAAAAGCCAGTGTTATAAGTAAGTGCCATGAAATCTTTAATGTCTGCACAGAACCAAGTTTTAAAGTGTAATTCCACTCTGAAATGTGAAAATGACATCTTCATACTCCTCAGATCTGCTCCCTGTGTGTGTGTACGCCATTGTCTGTTTACTTCAATGGTAAATAAGATTTTACTTCATTTCACTCCTTGTATCCCTGCATAGCCAATAAAGTTAAGTGAGTGAAATGTATTCTATTCCTTGTGTATCATCAATAAAATTGTTTAGTAATTTCAGATTAAAGGGGTAATCAGTTCTACATGTACATTGCAACCCCATGGAAGGGAACATTTTAGCATTTAGAGCATTAATTACTGGTGCTGATGCTCAAGAAGTAGAGAACCCAGCTTGATTCTCACACTTTAAGGTCTCAGGTACAGTAAACCCTACAAACCTCAATTTGATTATATGAAAATAATTAATTCCCTGCTGGATTATGAGCCTCTGGTTCCAAGGATAGCAGGATTTACAGCCTGAGCTTTAGGCCATTGAGGGTATGTCCACAGTGCAATGAAAAACCCACAGCTAGCCCATGCCAGCTGACTTGGGACCAGGGGCTGTTTAATTGTCATGTAGACATTCAGGCTCTGGCTGCAGCTCAGGCTCTAGGAATCTGTGAGGTGGGAGAGTCCCAGAACTCAGGCTGCCTGAGCCTGAATATCTACACTGCAATTAAACAGCTCCTTAGTCTGAGCTCTGTGAGCCCAAGTCAGCTGGCCTGGGCCAAACACAGGTGTCAAATTGCTTTGTAGACATACCTAAGTCATCTTCTGCAGCTGGGGTGATTTGCCTGGATGGCAGGTCTGATACAAACAATGACTAGATAGCCCTGACTGACTTTAATGTAGTCATTGATGATGTTGCAGAGCTTCTCTAACAGAGCTTTTTAGGGAACAGATTAATTTGAGCATTTTACTGAGATAATTCTTTATACAGGTGAACCTGGAAAATGGCACTTTTTTCTGTAGTAACTAAAAGCAGCTATTGTATGTCTAAAGTGTAAAAGTAGCAAGAACATATTTCAGACATGCCCTAATACTGTTACTGATAGATAAAATTGTTTGCTGCCAGAAACTGTTGAATGGCCCCATTCATTATTTCTAAAGTTTATCAGCAGGACAGATTTATAATGGCAGGAGTCAAGAGCTGCTCTGTGCCATGAAGATCTAATATTTATTAGGCTTTCAACATTTTTCTAGTTTCTTCTTTTCCAGTTAGAAGCAATTGAAGTGAAAAACCTAATTCATAATGTAGGCATTACATGGCACCATTATATGTTAAGTGCAGACACATATGTTTTCAAAATATTCTTAAATATAACAATTACCAATGGTCTCTAAAAAGTTTTTAATTCCAGTGGAGTAGAACAGAGAACTATGTTAGGGGAGTTAAGTGAAAGCTCAGAATATTGGTAGGATAATAAAGTAGTAATTGCCAGTTGAATACGGTTGCTTAAGTCCAGATATGAAGATGACCACAAAATGTCCACATTCTCATGCTCTGACTTTCTTTTTTCACTTTTACCACAATCTGCTCAGTGTCAGTGTAATGTTATTATTAGCCATTATTCAGAGTATGGCAGACAGCCAAGAAAGCACTCAGTAGTATTTCCTGTTCACCTGTCCATTCATGGCTTGCAGAGTGGATAGCTGATATCCTTAAACAAGATAATTCGTCTTCCACTGAGTCCATCTGCGTTGAATTTGTGTGTCACCTTACTAGTCTAAATGGTAAACACGACTATCTTGGATGATGCTGTTTTTTCTGCTGTGTTCATTTATAGCCTTGAAATAATACTGTATTCTATGTCTCTTAAATAAGGCCCCAGGAGGTATAACTAGAATTCCTTGTTTAGTATTTACAGAATTTTTTAAAAAGCATTAATGTTCCCCTTTAAGGACTATTTAGTTGATGTTAATCTTTTTTTCTGAACAATATGATATTCTTACCTTAATTATTATTATTTTGAAAATATTATTCTTTGAGAAATATTTTTGTGACGACAGTGTATATGTGAAGCTTGGTAATAACATTGCAAGCACTGATACACAGCGTCTGCTTGATCATTAATACTCTACAGAATGATAAATAATCATCACTGTGGTTATGTATTGCAGTAACAAGTGTGGTACTGGCTTGAAACAAGGCCTGGTTTCCTGTGAACATTAGGATTTCTGTAGAAAAAGATTTATGTAGTAGTCTTCTTGGATTAAACTATTTGCTATTTGAAGTAATTACTTCATTTTTCTTCCAGTTTTTTTTTTGTTTAATCTCATCAGTGTTTCATATACAGTTGATATAAACTTCCTTTTTTTACATTATATTACAATCAGGATAGCAAAAAGACATTATTTTAACAATAAAATAATGTTATATCTAGAAGTTCATAGATGATCCTGAGGTATTTCAGTGATATTATTCTGATCTTACTTTTCTGTACAAAAAATGGTCTTGTTGTTATTGCGCTATCTGGAGTCAGTAGACCTGAGTTCAATTCCTGGCTCTGGTACACGGTTCCTGTAAGGCCTCAGGCAAGTCCTGAGGTGTGCCTCAGTCTCCTCTCCCATCTGTAAAATGGGAGTGTTAATGCTTCCTTTATTTAGATTGTTCAAGTTTTTGCAACAGGAATTGCCCCTTATTTTATATATTTCTGTTCAACTATCCATTCATGGCTTGAACAGTAGATAGCTGATATCCATAAACAAGATAATTCATCATCTGCTGAGCCTGTTTACTTTGAATTTGCTTACTAGTCCAGATGGTAAACATGCATATCTTGGATGAATATCTTGGTACATTGTCTAGCACAAAAGTCTTAATCTTGATTGCCTCTAGGGGCTGCTGTAATAAAAACTGAACGATAATAGTATTTTATGTATGAACAAGATGAAAAATATGTAGATGTTCAGTTATAAAAGAAATCCTGTAGGAATGTATGTTAATAAGGAAATGTAATGCTCACCTTCACCTGTTCCAGACTTCCTTTCCCTTTATCCATATCCCATCATTTGCCACTTCTCTCCTTGCTGTGGTCAGAAGAAAAAAGTAAAACAGTTTTTTAAACAGCTGTGCTGTTCCTATGAGCATGATGCTATGTATCCTACAACTGCAATGCACAGTGGACTCTATGCCACGTAGAACATTTCCTTGGGGGAAGGAAGCTCTGTGTTTATAGTGGAGATCAGGATGGGAAAGATGGCTGGAGACAGTGATACGCGGATCCTGGAAGTGGACAGGAAGTGTTACAGGTGTGGGGACATTACCAGGGTAAAGAATGCAAGCTTTGGCTCAGTTCTTTATAAAGAAGTGAACTGTAGAAGAGAACCAATTGGAAAATGTTGCAACTACAATATGAAGGCAGGAGAGATCTTTAAATGAGCTTCCAATACAACGAAAAAATTCTGACACCAGTTCTTCATTTTTCTGAATTAAGCCTAAATTACACACTTGAGATTCACCTCTCTGAAATATGTAGGTTTGCACTACTGTATATCTTATAGGGTGTATTTGAGAATAAGGACAAAGTCTTTGTTAGGCTGTGCATGATTTCCAATTTTAAACTATTTTAGAGGCAGGAAATCATACCAGTGAACATTGAATTAAACATGTAATTCCTATTAAAATCCTGTTCCCTGTGGACATTGGCTTAATAATTTACTTCAGCATCAAATTTAGTGCATGCAATCCAGTTCTCAGAATGTATCATTTTTTTCTCTCAAATAATGATAACCATTGCCCTGAATATAAACTGGCTGCCTTAGCTAGAAGTTATCACTATCCTAAATGGGCCCAGGAGCATGTTTCACAAACCATTATAGGGAGAAAGAACCGTTTGCAGTTTTTGCATCACATATTATTAAGTTGTTTCAGTTTCATTGCACTAGTTAATGTGGCAAAACGCAATATATTGTAACTGCTATAACTTAAGGGGATGTAGAAATGTGGTGTGTGGTTTTTTTTTAACTTCAATTATTCCTGCTGTTTATAGATTTTTTTGGGGTGTTTTTTATTTTATTTATATTTTTGCAGGTGGTATTGGCGGGATAAAAAGATAAATAGCCACATAAATATTCAGGAGCTGAGCCCCCTGTCCAAATACTAGTCAGCCAAATGCTTAAGTGTCTATTTCTAAAAGGTTGACTCAGATAGCAGCTGGCATTTCCTTTCCTGCAAATCTTAAAAACAGTGTAAATCAGCTAATAGAGGAAATGTTATTTCTTCCCAACAACGGGCTTGACACTCTGGGTAGCTTCCATACAATATGACCACCAGTCACGCTTAAAAAGCAAACAAATTATATTTTATTTAACCTCCTAGGCATTACAATTCTTGAATTACTAGGAGGTGAATTATTCAGCTATTTACAAGTATTCTGCATTATTAAGCTGTACAACAGCAGCTATAAAATGCACCTTATGAAAGAAAATGAAGGCCCCTAAGCAGTGTTCTGCAATTCTGGGATACCAGAAACATTCAGTGAATGAATGCTCTCTTCATGACAATCACACAGTAAACCAGTCTGTTTATTGCTTCCTGCAGATACTGTATCTGCTGTTCCAATTCTATCCAGAAGCTATTCAGATGACAGAAGAGACAAGAAGAGATGCAGGAGCCAGATGTTTTAGGTGTTCACTACAACGGTAGGAAACAGGAAGGCGGAGTGGGGGAGGAAAAGATAGATAAGGTTTAACGCCAGGACCGGCGCTAAAGTTTTTCGCGTCCTAGGCACATGGCCATTTCACCGCCCCGCGTGCCGCTCCCGAGGCTCCGGTGGAGCTGCCGCAGCCGTGCCTGCAGGAGGTCCACCGGAGCCGCGGACCAACGGACCCTCCACAGGCACGACTGCAGCAGGTCCACCAGAGCCGCCTGCCACCCCCTCCCCCGCAAAATGCCCCCCCCCCAAAAATCCTGGTGCCCTAGGCGATTGCCTAGTTTGCCTCAATGGAAGCGCCGGCCCTGTTTAACGCTAGCATAGGAGCAATACAACAGATTCACTTGGGTGGAAATTACTTCGTCTGACCTTCATTTAGCAATACAGGGTTAATATAACAGTGCTTGAGGCATTTTCTCATTTGTCCCAGTAAATAATTAGTCTTGTAAAAGTAGAACAATTTTGTGCACCTGCTTGCATCAAGTCGCAGGATTAGGGCCTTAACATTAAGGAGCCCATTTTCACATGGGGCCTCACAAATTCTATCTCTGTATTTTTAGTGCACCAGCCACCAGGGACTAAGGTATAACCTGTATGGACAGTTGTGCATTTGTGGAGATGTAGAAACACATCAACCCAGAGGAATCCCTCCCTCAGCTACACCTCTTCCTGAGGTGCACCTCCCCTTCAACCTGCCATGTGGCTAATCACCTCTACTGACTCGTGTGAAGGAAGTGGAGTCGTGGGCCTGCTTCCACATTCCGCCTCACCCCTTTCTCCCTACTCCTTTAGGAATGCTGGGGGTCAAGCAATTTTTTTTTTTACTTTCATAACTGACATGGCAAGCTCAGAGGTGCCATGGCTCAGCCCTGGCAAAGCTTGGCACAAATTAAGCACTGGCCTTGTGCCTTCTGAAGACAAGGTGCAGTCCCTGAGCACTGAACACAGGGACTAGAATTCGGCTTGACTCTTACATGGGCTGCCCAAAAGATCGGGGTGAGGAGAAGAGAAAAGAGTCTTTGCACTCTCTCCCCATGGTGTGCAGGATGACTATCATCCCCAGTTATCTATTATGCATTTATTTTCAGTCCTCCAGAGATACTAGATGCCTTTTAAAAGAGAAAATCCCTGTTCCAAAGAGTTGACAGTTTAAATTTAGCATAAGGTGCAAAAAATCAGAGTGACAAAACATAGGGTATGACTAGGGGGAGATAAGACAAGTGTTACATATGATTGCATGGGGTTTTCAGGTGCACATCCTTTAGCATCATTAAAATATAGCGTGATGGCAGGAGTCACTAGATGGAATTGTTACGCACAGTCTTACAAAAAGAACAGGAGTACTTGTGGCACCTTAGAGACTAACAAATTTATTTGAGCACAAGCTTTCGTATGGTAACACCCATTGTTTCATGTTCTCTGTGTATATATATCTCTTCCTACTGTATTTTCCACTGCATGCATCCGATGAAGTGGGCTGTAGCCCATGAAAGCTTATGCTCAAATAAATTTGTTAGTCTCTAAGATGCCACAAGTACTCCTGTTCTTTTTGCAGATACAGACTAACACGGCTGCTACTCTGAAAACAGTCTTACAAGTTTTTTTTCTTTTTTCAAGCATGAAAGCAAGTTTTTAGCCTCACAGAAATGGTGTATTGTTGTTAGTTTTGTTATGCAGTAGTGTTTGGAGAGAAGCTGTGGCAGACAGCAGTGTTTATGTTCTGCTTTATTTTTGATATTTGGAGACAGTTTTTAGGACAGAGGAACTTCCTGGGAGCCACGAGTTGCTGTGTGAGCTGAGACTTCTGGAGTGGGAAATGGATGCATGCTGGTTCTGACTGACTCTGTTCCATAATAGTGGTATATGTGCAAGTGTAACCCTTCTGCCAGGCGGTATCAGCAGCAACAATATCTACAGGGCCCATGTCTAAGCATCTGTCTAACGTGAGATCACTTTCCTAGAGCAGCTGCTCCTGCAGGTGGTGATCCCAAGTGCTGCACTGTCATAACATTCCCTCTCAGATCTGAACCTTAGAGTTCAGAAAATGAGATACTAGCACCTGAATCCTCTAAGCTTAATTACCAGCTTAGATCTGATAGCACTGCCACCACCCAAAAATATAGTGTTTTGGGGGCACTCCGACCTCCCCAACCTTCCCTGGGTACCCCAAGAACCCAGATCCCTTGGGTTCTTAAAACAAGGAGAAATAAACCATTCCCCCACCTTTCCCCTTGTCTTCTGATTGGTCTTCTGGTCAGGTGTCCAGTTCCCTGCTTGTAACCCTTTACAGGTAGAAGAGACATTAACCCTTAGAAGAGACATTAACCCTTAACAATCTGTTATGACAGGTATAGGCAGCAACAATATCTACAGGGCCCACGTCTAAGCATCTGTCTAATGTGAGATCACTTTCCTAGAGCAGCTGCTCCTGCACTTGGTGATCCCAAGTGCTGCTCACTATCCTGTCCCAAGTCAAGGAGTCTGTCAAGTCCCCAAAATTGCATGTAGTAGCCAGTATGCGTAAAGCTGTAACCGAGGGGGTCTAACCAGGGCCGGTGCAAAGAAGTTTCGTGCCCTAGGTGAAACTTCCACCTTGCACCCCCCACCCAGATAACCCCACCCCTCCTACGGCAGCTAACTCAGTCCCCCACCCGGGAAGCCCCCCCGCAGCAGCCATCCCCCCCCACCGTGACAGCTAACCCCTCTCCCTCCTATCCCCGCACAGCAACTAACCCTGCCCAGCGAGACTCCCCCTGTTCCCCCACAGCAGCTAACCCCGCCTGGGGAGACTCCCCACCTACCGCCGCCACGGCAGCTAACCCTGCCTGGGGAGACTTCCACTCTCTCCCTGCCCTGCCACAGCAGCTAGCCCTGCCTGGGGAGACTTCCCCCCTTCCCCCGTGCCACCAAGGCAGCTAACTCTGCCTGGGGAGACCTCCCCCAGCGGAAGCTAACCCTGTCTGGGTAGCCCACCCCAGCTCACCTCGGCTCTGCCTCCTCCACTGAGCACGCCAGTGCTGCTCTAATTCTCCTCCCCGCCCAGGCTTGTGGGGCTGATTGGAGGAGACTGAGAGCTGGGCTGTGTGCTCAGGGGAGGAGGCAGAGTGGAGGTGAGCTGGGGTGGGGAACTGTTCCCCTGTGCGCCCCCCCCCGTTACTGCAGGCAGCCCTCCCTGCGCACTCCCCACCCAGCTCACCTCCACTCTACCGCCTCACCTGAGGGGACTTTTAGGTGCCCCCAACCACTAAGTGCCCTAGGTGGCTGCCTAGTTTGCCTAAATGGTTGCACTGGCCCTGGGTCTATCCCTTCCCCTTCAGATCAGTCACTAGTGAAAAACCTGTGTCGCTGTGCAGTTTCACTCTGTTTTGGGGAGGAATAATTCCCCAGGACTCCTAGTCTAGGACTGCTCTGAGGCTTGAGGTAGTGGTGAGCTCCAGAGTGCTGCAACCCTCTCTGCCTTGGTCCCCAGTAAGGTAAAAATAACAGTTTTGCTTTCCTGCTGTTGTCATCCTCCTGCATGGCCAGGTCTATGTGCAGCTGGAACTCCTCCTGCCTTCAGGTCCACCACTGGGCTAAGTTTGTGTCTGCAAAACCTAGGACTTGGGGGTTGGTCTCTAGACTGAGTTCCCTGCTGACACTGCCAGCTGCTGTGTTGCCGAGAACTCACAGCTCAGAAGCTGCCACCATGTTTCATCAACAAAGAGTGAAGCGAAATGCAGATTAAATTGAACAAGTGGAACTTTATTAAACCCTGTGAACTTCTCTGTCTATGTGGCTGAATTACTTCCAGCCTAACTCCACCCATTCCTGGTGTCTTGTCAATAACAGACCCTCCAACAGGAAGATGGGACTGGAGATGTTGCTGTGATAAAATGTCTGAGATTCTCCATGGGCCAGGATCAGTGAAAGGCTGGCTTTGTCCCCCAAGCCAGCCCTAGACCAAATGGTGCCCCACGTGAGGAGCATCTTTGACATTTCCCCCCTCACCTCCCCTTAGTTAAACTTACGAATACCTTTTTATAACATTTGTAGCCCATTTCATGACTTTGATGCATGATTTGTATGCATGATTCTTCTGTGACATATAAGATAATAAATTTGCATGCAAGGATCTGTACATCTGTATTTATTCATGCCAGATATAAGCAAATAATTTTTTTTTCCCTCTATGCTTAAGGAACTTATTAATTTTAAGAATAACTGAAATGTACTAACATTAAGAAATTGAACTGTGCACTAACATTGGGTGGACCAGTTTCAAGTAGTATTACAGTAGGTGACAGCCTTATAATGTTAATCCTAGTCCTTTAGTTCAAAAGGTCATTTTTCTCACCTTTTCTCTTGTAAATCAAAGCACAGTTTTGGAGTGATCCAAAGACTGGCCAATGGTATTTTCAAGTGATAATATAACAATCGATGTCAATCTCTCGTCAGTCATCGTCGATTGAAGATATGTTTTAATGAGCCTGAGCGTCGAAAAGCTGCGCTCACCACTTGTGGCTGTGACTGACAGCATGAGCAGAATCCTCAAAGCTATCCATGCATTAGGAAGTGTCCTTCAGCTCTGCATTATAAATGAACTAGAGAACGTGGAATGGAGAGTGCTTCCCCTGTTGCAAAATGTGACGGATGTTGTCCATTTTGACATAGAAGTCTTTATCATTGACGTCTGAACATTCCTCATGTTTCAGTGTCCGGTGAAGGTCTTTACAATTGTTCAAGAATGTTTTCCAGTCTGCTGGTAGCTAACTAAGGTTATATAATCCTCGCCCCCAGGTCTTTTCATGGTGCTTCATTGTCCAAACATTTCTTCAATGGACACTTAAGCAGTGTCAATGAGTGAGCAAAAAAACTTCCTGAATTTTTCTTCCAAGCTTCCCTTTACCTCATCTCTGCCCTTGTAACCAAGCTGTCTCTTCTTCCATTGAATATAAGTTTCCTTGAAGACAGGCTGAACTCCTAAGTTTTCCACCATTTCTTTGGCAGCAGTGCTGGCATCTTCAAATCTGTTGTCTCTGTAGGCCACAGCAAAATCAAGGCAGCTTCTCATCAAAGTAGTAGCAGTTGTGATGTCATTCAACTGAGTTTGTAATGCCTTGCTTGCAACTTTTACTTGGAATAGGATATTCTGCCAAACTACAGTCGAGACCAGAA
Source organism: Gopherus evgoodei (assembly GCF_007399415.2). Lineage (NCBI taxonomy): Eukaryota > Metazoa > Chordata > Testudines > Testudinidae > Gopherus > Gopherus evgoodei. The sequence continues at coordinate 321,233,279 of NC_044322.1, forward strand.
ATTTGAAGTCAGAAATTTGCATCTTTTGTCGGATTCCAGACTCAGCTTTACTTAACTGCTCCAGTTACATCAGGGCATCGTAAGCCTCAGTCACTTGGCATCTCAAATATCAGAGGGGTAGCCGTGTTAGTCTGGATCTGTAAAAGCAGCAAAGAATCCTGTGGCACCTTATAGACTAACAGACATTTTGATGCATGCATCTGATGAAGTGGGTATTCACCCACGAAAGCTCATGCTCCAAAACGTCTGTTAGTCTATAAGGTGCCACAGGATTCTTTGCTGCTTTGGCATCTCACTGGCCTTATGCTGTCAATTTGCCTCTCCCAGCAAGTGTCCCTTAGTGGCTTTATGGTCAGATTTGTAATATTGTCCATGAGGATCTTCCACCTTATAGCTGATGCTGAAAACAGGACGTATATCCTTTGCAGTATTCTGAAGAGAGATATGGAATCTGAAGAAAATGCTGCTGCATCTGACACAAGCAGGGTGAGAGAATGGCATGAGAAAAGCTTTTGGATTCAGCACATTGTGGACACCACTGTTTCTTTCCTTCATGTTTGTGCCATTGTTGCTGCCATGGCCACTGCAGTCCTGAAGCTTTATTTTATTCTCATTCAAAATATTCATAGACAGATCTTTTCCAGTAGAATTTTCCACAGACCGGAAACAGATAGTGTTCCTTTACTTGGATACAGCCATCCTCATCATCAACAAATCTTACTGTAAATGACATCTTTTCACTGTGGCTAATTTTGGGAGGGCAGTCCATGATTACGGTGTAGTACTTCGCTTTGCTGAGTCACATCAATATGTTATCAAGCACCTTCCTTGCCATAAGGTCAATCAATTCATTTTGAATTGTTTTGCTTCAGTAATGGTCCATTGCTTCTTTACAAACTATTTGACATCTGTGCTTATGCATGACATCGTCATATTTCCCAAGGAACTCTACCAAACCAAGGAAATTACCATTATGTTCAGTGAACAACTTACCCAATGAGCACTGGAAAGACAAATTTTGCTTTGCAAGGAAGAGGGTAATTGAGATCAGATGCTTGAGCATGTTCCTCCAGTTCTGGGTTTCTACATTAATAATTCACTGATTTTCTGCATCTATGCATTTATTCAGCTTGAGCCTGGACTCGACCTCCATCTATGTGGAGTAGGCCACAAAATGGCCAGGTGACTTTTCATCTGACTTTTCAGAGCATCAGCTAAGTCATGCCACTAACTGTACCTGGAAAGCACAAGCAATGGTTTGGCATTCTTGTCAAATATTTTGCAACAAAAACAGAACACTTTGTCAGATGATTTTGAATAAACTAGCCAATGCCAACTCAATTTCTAACCATCCTCTTGTGCAGTGTGACTTTGAGAAGTGTTGCTTCTACTCATTTACTGGAAACATCATATCCTCAGTTTTGCCTGGACAGTTCAAAATTTTGTGATTGATATCGGCAGAATTTAGAATCGCCAGCCATAAAGCAGGATCTAATGTGTCAATTTGTAGTGTACAATTTTTCTCACTGCTGTTTCTATCAACATGCAAGGCTGATTCTTTATTGTTTCTCTTCTTTTCAAGTAAACCAGATTTTTCTTGGTTATTACTCTCCTTTCCATGTGAGCCACATTCTTCTTTATCATCTCCCTCCTTTATGATACCAGGAAAACTGGATGATTCTCCATCACTTTCTTAACATTTCCTTTCCTTATCTTCAGGTAAATCTGCTAATTCCTTAGTACTAGGACTTCCATCATTTACATATCGCTCCTCAATTTCTTCTGCACTGGGATGATTGCTACTGCCTAAAGCCCAAGCTATGTTGTTCTGTTTCAGATATTTTCCTATCAAATTTGCCCCTTGCTGCAAAGAAGATTGCAATTGAACTTTTCACTTCTTGTACTGAGTTCCTCAAGGCTTCTCCGGGGGCATTTTTTATTTTCTATGGGGGGAAAACAGACAATATATTAAGGAGGGCAAAAATCTATGTTCTACAGTCTTAAAAAGTCATCAAACATTACGTGTAAAGAATATCAAAAGAAGTAACAATATTTCTTTTATATTGTTGCGTAGATAGGGGTTCTGCCATCTCATTGAATATGTCCTTTGTTAGTCGCTACTTACACTCTTCAAGTATTAAAACGCAAGTACACTTTCACAATTACACAATGAAACAAAGTTCACAATATTGCAGCTGGGCTTCACTTCACTTCATTCTTCTATTTCACTGACTGACTGGCGACGCCCGGGCCAAGGATTCAAGGTTCAAGGAAAATGTAGTTTTCATAAAGTCTGGAAGGTTCCACAAGATTCTACAAAGGCCCAGAACATTCTAGTAGGTTAGTGAAAAATGAATCCAAATACAGAATACCTGAAAGGTTTTACTTCAAACATTCCATTTTCCCCTTTGTCACTAACAGCAAAAACAACACCTCAAGCCTGACACACCCCAAGCCCAGCATCCCAGGTGGTTGCCTGGGTCACCTGCCCCTAAATATGACCCTGATTGGCCCAGGAGTGAATCCTTTTATGTAAGCCACTAGAGGTTTCAAAAGAGACAGACATCCGAGGGCTGGGCCTTCCTGGGCTTTCACATGCCCTCCAGAGCTCTGTTCACTAGCTCGACTGGACTCTATACCCTCAGTCACCTATGCCTGGGATAGCTTCCTCCCAGTGGGTGGCCACACTGCATGGGGCCCAAGACTCAGAACTACTGAAAAACTGGGGTGAAGTTGGACTGTGCTGGCTACAGACATCTGGGCAACAGGTGGTGCTGGCCCGCACTCTGCACTTCTCTGGCATGCTGCCTTCAGCTGTTCTCATTTATTGATCCATTCCAGTCCCCAAGGAACAAGGGACCTGGGGTCTCAACTTTGCTCATGGTCCCCTTCAAAACAAATCTCTCTTTATAAAGAGATTTCCTATCAGTGCTGCTGCTTCCTTCTCAGTAGTTACCTATAATTCCAGAGCAGTCCCCCAAAATATCACCCTTCTGTCATGTGGAGCTGGCAGCAAAAAGGACTGGATTCAATATCTAGGGGTTCCTCTTGAAATTACCAAAAATAAAGGCTTGAGAGCCCATTCAGAAGCCTAGAAATACTAAATACCCTCCTGGGCATCTCTTGAGAGGCAATATTTCTCCAATCACAAACACTGAGTCAGTGTATAACAAAAGAAAACTTTTAGTAGGGAAAGAGGATGTGACAGGTAGTCACTCCAGATGCTATCTTGAACTGGGGTACCACTGAGCCCTCTGACTCGCCAGACTGGGCTCCCTCTCACACTGTGCTGCTGTGAAACTGTAGACCACTCCTGGTCCTACACTCCCACCAACATTCACACAGGCAGGGACACACGCCCAGCTGCAGTTACATGCAGTCTCTGACCAGCCACTGCATGAACCAACAATAGAGAGGCTACAGCCAAGATAAACCCCAGCTCCCAAGCCTAAGATCCCAGAATTGTACTGTCCTGCCCTGGTCAAACCCCGACCAGTATGAATTTATTACTCAGTTCGCCCTTCCCTCAATGTGGAGAGGAATAGGCAACAAGCCTGTGTTAACCAAGCTGAGATTTTTCCCCAGACACTTCACTCAAAGACATACTGGTTTAGATAAAACAAAAAACAAGTTTGTTAACTACAAATGATAGAGTTTAAGTGATTATAAGTAAGGCTAATATTTAGTCACAGGTATTTTTGGTAAAAGTCATGGATAAGTCATGGGCAATAAATAAAAATTCATGGCTTGTAACCTGTCCACGACTTTTACCAAAAATATCCCTGACTAGATCTGTACTTCTGAGGTGCTGCTGTTTCACAGGGCCCCTATTGGGGCAGACCTGCTCCAGTGCTGGGGGTTGACTTGCCCCTGGCCACTGCTCCTGGAGACCGCTCTCTGAATGGCCTCTGGGAGCCCCGGCTGCTGTTCCAGGCTCCCTGGGACCACTGCTCCAGGTGCCCTGGAACTGCTGCTGCTCAGGTGGTCCCCAGGGCACCCCCCAGGACCATTGCTCGGGTGCTTCCTGGAGCCAGCCACAATGGCCACTGTCCCGGTGGTCCCCCAAGCCAGCTGCCTGGGGTTGCCTGAGCAGCAGCTGGTGCAGCCAGCCCTGGAGCACCTCCTGGGACTACTGCTCCCTGGGGCCATGCCCAGAACCACTGCTCAGGCAGTCCACAGGACCAGCTGTCCCTGCCACTGTTTGTGCAATTCCCAGAGGCAGCTGCCCAAGCAGTGGCTGGTGCAGCTGGCTCCAGGGTGGCCACTAGGAATACTGCTCTGGACTCCCTGGGGCCATCCCCAGGACCACTGCTTGGGCGGTCCATGAGACCAGCCATCCCGGCAACTGCTTGGGTGGTCCCTGGAGCCTGCTGGCCCCGGGCATCCTGAGCAGCGGCTGGTGTAGCTGGCCCCAGGGACTGCTGGAGCAACTGGACCTGGGTCACTCCAGCAGTTGCTGGTGCAGCTGGCCCTGAAGTCAGCCACATCAGCCACTGCAGAAGTCACGGAGGTCACAGAAAGTCACAGAATCTGTAACTTCCATGACCTCCGTGAAAGAATCTCAGCCCTAATTATAAGTGATAGCAAACTGATCAAAGCAGATTACCCAGTAAATAAGCAAAACTGCAAACAAAAGCCTAAGATACTAGAAAGATTGGATATTAATTAGCAATTTCTCACTCTGGTTGATGATGCAAGCAGTCCACCATATTTTCCATACACAGGCTAGAAATTCTTTTAGCCTGGGACCAGCACTTCAGTCATCATTTCTCAGGTGTTTTCAGAAGTGTCCTTGTGTGGGGAGTGAGGCAACTAGATGATGTCACACTCCACCTTATATAGCTTTAATATATGGCAGGAACCCTTTGTTCCAAAAACGTTCCCACCCACTTTGTGGAAAAATACAGGAACCCAAAATGGAGTCCAGTATCGTGTGGTCTGGTCACATACGCCTGCTGAGTCATAGCAGCCATTATTTATAGGCTGGCTGAAAGATTACAGGAAGCTAAATTCTTCCATAGCCCATTGTCTTAATGGATGAGTCACTAGCACAGTCTGGCTTCTTAATTGTTGTACCTGAAATGCTAGCTGTGGGTGTTTTCCAGAGTAAGCACATTTGAAATACAGATATATTCATATTCAACATTCATAACTTCAGATACAAATAGGATAATCATATTCAGAAAATTATAACTTTTCCAGTGACACCTCACATGACCTATGCTGTACAAAATGTATCATAATTATGCTGTAATCATATCATACTAATATTATTATGATGTATATGGGGTGTAGTGTCACAGAGGGAACACTGCATTAATTTGGGAAAACCCAATAACAATGACTCAAATATATGCAAACACTAACTAAAATACCCACCTACAGTATTTTGGGCAGTGTTTTTTGCATCAGTTTTCCACCTTGCAGTGTGAACATCCAATGGGCAGATATCCCTTTAACATGTCACTCCCCCTTCCCTTCACTGTACCCTACTCATGGTCAGATGCCTGAAGTCAATGAATTCTCAGAATCTAGGGATGCATTCAGGCGGGTTCACCTCCAGCCTCTGGTGGGGTGGGAGAGTGATGCCACCACCTCCTGCCTGCCACTGTCTCTGTCACTTCTGCTTGCAGCTGTAGCTGCCATCTCTGCTTCTCTTCTACATTCTTGGTCCAGTCCAGTCCTATTGCACCATGACCATCTAGCCCAGCTCTTAGTAATCAGAGTTCTAGAATTTCCTGGGGTTGGGGTGTCTTTGGTGCTACTGCTACATCTCTCAACATGCTGCCTTTAGCTGTGATACCATGTGATGAGGTTCTACTATCTAGCCCAGTTCCTAGTGATTTCACTGGGTAGCAGGGAACCTCACTGCTGCTGCCTCCTCTTGCACTGCCTTTCACCAGAACAGTATCCCAACACCAGGTCTAAGGCTCAACCCCCTATACAAATGTATCAACCATTTCAGCTCTAGTGGTCACTGAGAAGACACAAGGACATTCAGTTCAGTCTAATCCACTTTATCTTGAAACACTGGAAGTGAGAGGCCAAATGGCACCTAGGACCCTTTAAGATAGTGTTCCCACCCTCTCTGAGTTTCACTTGGATTCACTTCACTACATTGCAATGCCTAACTTGTAGGAGCCTAGAAAAATCACTGGAATAACACTGCCATACACAAAGCCTGAACTGGACATCTAGGCTTCCTGTACAATGACTAGCACCTTAGAATGAGATCCACAAAAGCCAACATAATAGGCGAAGAGCTGCCTAAACTAGCCAGTGTGAGACTCCAATAAAAGGGATGTGTCCTAAGCCAGGATGTCATGGTATATCTCTAAGGGGGAGGGAACTCCAGTTATTAGGAAGAGACAGGTAATAGTTATGGGGGATTTGATCATTAGAAACATGGTAGCATTCTCTTAAATGCTTCCAGTTCCATGCACAGGGCCAGTTAGACAGACAGAACTGCAGGGTCTCAATGAATGGGCATGGCAATGGTGTAGGAAGGAGGGGTTTAGATTTCTTAGGAATCGGGGAAACTTTTGGGAAAGGGGGAGCCTATACAGGAAGGATGGGATCCAATTAAACCAAAATGGAACCAGATTGTTGGCACTTAAAATTATAAAGTTTATAGAGCAGTTTTTAAACTAAGGGCTAGGGGAAACTGATGGGTGCAGAGGAACATGTGGTTTGGACAGAGGCATCCCTTAGAGGAGGATCCATTAGAGGAGGCATCCCTTAGAGGAGATTCTCTATGTCCTAGTAAAGAGGAGAGAATGGAAGATGATAAAATATGTGTAGGATCCGATGAGAAAAAGTCAAACAAAAAAGAATCCCATTCAATTACATCATGTAATGGCAGACAGTTAATAAGGGACAAGTTTTTAAAGTGCTGAAATACAAATGCTAGAAGTCTAAATAATAAGATGGGCGAACTAGAGTGCCTTGTATTAAAGGGGGATATTGATATAACAGACATCAGAGAAACTTGGTGGAATGAGCATAATCAATTGGACACAGTAATACCAGGGTACAAAATATATCGGAAGAATAGAACAGATTGTGCTGGTGGGGGAATGGCACTATATCTGAAAGAAAGTATAGAATTAAATGAAGTAAAAATCTGAAGTGAACCAAACTGTATCATAGTATCTCTATGGATAGTAATTCCATGCTCTAATAATAAGAATATAACACTAGGGATATGTTACCAACCACCTGACCAGGGTGGTGATAGTGACTGTGAAATTCTCAGGGAAATTAGAAAGGCTATAAAAAGAAAAAAACTCAATAATAATAGGGTATTTCAACTATTCCCATATTGATTGGGTACATGTCACCTCAGGATGGGATGCTGAAATAAAGTTTCTTGACACCTTAAATGACTGCTTCTTGGAACACTAGTGCTGGAACCTACAAAAGGAGAGGCAGTTCTTGATTTAGTCCTAATTGCAGAACAGGATCTGGTCAACATAGCTATAGCTAAAGAGAAATTAAAAGGTACAGTGCCAAAACTGAAATCCCTGTAAGCTGCATGGAAACATTTTAAAGACATCATAATAGAGGCTCAACATAAATGTATATTCCAAGTTAAAAAAACATAGTAAGAGAATAAAAAAAAGTCACTGTGGCTAAACAAAGTAAAAGAAGCAGTGAGAGACAAAAAGGCATCCTTTAAAATATAGAAGTTAAATCCTAGTGAGGAAAATAGAAAGGAGTATAAACTCTGGCAAATAAAATGTAAAAATATAATTAGGAAGGCCAAAAAAGAATTTGAAGAACAGCTAGCCAAAGACTCAGAAAGTAACAGCAACATTTTTTTTAAGTACATCAGAAGCAGGAAGCCTGCTAAACAACCAGTGGGGCTACCGGATGATCAAGATGCTAAAAGAGCACTAAAGGGGGATAAGGTCATTGTGATTGTGGAAAAGCTAAATGAATTATTTGCATCAGTCTTCATGGCTGAGGATGTGAGGGAAATTCCCAAACCTGAGCCATTCTTTTTAGGTGACAAATCTGAGGAACTGTCACAGATTGAGGTGTTATTAGAGGAGGTTTGGGAACAAATTTGTAAACTAAACAGTAATAAGTCACCAGGACCAGATAGCATTCACCCAAGAGTTCTGAAGGAACTCAAAATGTGAAATTGCAGAACTATTAACTGTAGTTTGTAACCTATCACTTAAATCAGCTTCTGTACCAAATGATTAGGGGATAGCTAATGTGACACCAATTTTTAAAAAGGGCTCCAGAGGTGATCCAAGCAATTAAAGGCTGGTAAACCTGATTTAAGTACCAGGCAAACTGGTTGAAACTAAAGAACAATATTGTCGGACACACTGATGAACATAATTTGCTGGGGAAGAGTCAACATGGTTTTTGTAAAGGCAAATCATGCCTCACCAATCTACTAGAATTCTTGTGTACAGATGTGGTCACCCCATTTCAAAAAAGATATATCGGAATTGGAAAAGGTTCAGAGAAGGGCAAAAAATTATTAGGAGTATGGAACAGTTTCCATATGAGGAGCGATTAATAAGACTGGGGCTTTTCAGCTTGGAAAAGAGACGACTAAGGGGGGATATGATTGAGGTCTATAAAATCATGACTGGTGTAGAGAAAGCAAATAAGGAAGTGTTATTTACTCCTCCTCATAACACCAGAACTAGGGGGCACCAAATGAAATTAATAGGCAGTAGATTTAAAACAAACAAAAGGAAGTATTTTTTCATATAAAAGTCAGTCAATCTATGGAACTCCTTGAGGATGTTGTAAAGACCAAGACTGTAACAGGATTCAAAAAAGAACTAGATAAGTTCATGGAGGATAGATCCATCAATGGCTATTAGCCAAGATGGGCAGGGATGATGTCCCTAGCTTCTGTTTGCCCGAAGCTGGGAATGGGCGACAGGGGATGGACTTCTTGATGATTACCTGTTCTGTTAATTCCCTTTGGGGCCATTGGCCATTGTCAGAAGACAAGATAATGGGTAGATGGACCTTTGGTCTGACCAAGTATGGCTGTTCTTATGTTTTTCTGAAGCCCACCCCATCACAAAGATAGATACCTAAGTCCAGGCTGTGGGTGGGATCTATCTCTGCTAGCGATGCACAAACCGGGGAAGATAAGCTTTCACCTTCCCAACTTGTGTGCAGTGCCAGAACTTGTAGGCGTGCTCAGAGACTGCTTAACTCCACACAAAAAACAGCTGGCAGAAAAAGGAGAAGGGTCTTCCTTAATACCGTTAGCCCAGAGGTTAGGGAACTGTGATGTTTCCTGGGAGTACCCAGGGATGTAAAATACCTCACTACTACTGCCCTTAGAGTGAGGAAATCTTGTCTGTGCCTGGTGTGGGTCTTTTCACCAACACCACCAGTGTCTGTCATCACAAGCTCTGCCTTCCAGGCCTCTGCAGGCCCCATTCTCTCTTTACAGGTTAACAACAGGCACACTCCAACCTCAAGTCCCCTGCATGTCTCCCTGTAGTGCGCAGCCTCAGTGTACTAGACACTCACAACATTCCCAGATCCTCTGTTCCCAAAGGGGCAGTACACAACAACTTACCAGTTATATCATAGAACACAGCTCAGCTTAACACACAGCACTTAGATTTGTTTATAGAGAAGGCAAGTATAAGTTTATTTGACAGAAAACAGAGATTCAAATGATAAACCCACAGGGATATTGGAATCAAAGGCATACATATAAAATAAACATAACATGCATAATAGAGCGTAAACTTAACTAATAAGACATTGTCATGTCATAAAAGCAAAATCTCACCCCAGATCCTTCCAACATGTTACTGTCAGGCTTGGCGGTGATCTTCCATTTATGAAACAAGCCTATCAGTGGAAAGATTCAGAATTTGTCTCTGTCTCTACCGTCATTGTCCAAAAATCCATTGTCTCCAGGATTTGTCCTGTTGCTTGGGTTTTTCTGTCTAAGGTCTCCCCTGGAGACTTTATGATCAGTTGATTAGCATTTTGCTCAGACTGTAAATGGGTGCTCATTGTGAGCCACATAATATTCAATTTACTTGTCAACATACAGTTAGATAAAATCTCTTGCCCCAAAGAAACCTTTTCTGATGAGCACCCAAAGTCACAGACCTTAAGAACATAATTTTCAGTATATATACTTAACTCCTTACATATTATCTGTACATGCATATTGCAATGATTATGAGGACCAGTATAACACAGGCTTCCATCAGAGACCTTACATGACACACTTTGGTGAACTAGTATGTAGATACCATACCTGGGGATCCCTGTAACTTTATGAAAGCCTGTGTCTTCTGTAAGTTAGCACCAAGAGGTTTCTGAGTCACAGAAACTCACTGGGGATATGGGAGACTACTGGTTCATGTCTCACCCCACTGCCTGATGAGAAGAAGGGATTTGAACAGAGACCTCTCATGTCTCAGATGAGTGCTCTGTTTACTAGACTATGGAATATTCTGATGTGTCTCTCCTATTAAAGTTCCATTTTAACTGAATAATTTAATATTAATTGGGCCAGAGAAAATGAGAATCACTCTATAGTCCAATGGTTAGAGCACTTACCTCAGAGGTGTCATATCCTTGAGATAGGCACCTGGACACCTAGAGTGAGGCAGTAGTGCACTTGCCCAGAGGCAGAAACAAAGGCACTGTGAGGCATTGTGTCAGAGCAACAGCAGCTCTTCTGGCCAAGCATGGCGAACCCCTTGGGCTTACACAGCCTAGCAGGGCTGTCAGTCTATTCCTGGTGCCCAGGAATCTGAAAACCCTTTCTTCACACCCAAGTGCACCAGACCCACCCACTCCACTGGGTTCCAGCTCAGGGACCTCAAGCTAGATACGCAGGATCAGGGTTCTTCAACTCTGACTGTGCCCTGAACTCCTTCCTACCTTCCCCTGGGTCTCTGCAGGCTCTCCAGCCTGTCAGTTAGTTTATCCCCTTCTTGGCTGTTGTCTCTGAGTGGCTCTTTAGTAACTTACTGGCAGAAGTGCCTTTCTCCAGCCTGCTGTCTCCTCTGATAGCCACCTCACCCTTCTGCTTCCAGCCCTTTTATCTTCCCAGCTGCTGTGAGGCTGCTAGTCAGCAATGGCCAGAAGTGCCTGTAAGCAAGTGTGAAGTACATACACCCCATGACAAACACCCACAGGGCTAGGCAGCACCTGAGTGGGGGTTTTGTGGCTGAGCAGGACTTAGGAGCCTAAAGTACTTTCGTGGCTCAAGGCCTTGGCCTCATTAGTTTAAGAGGGCGAGAAGGAGTGGGATCTAGCAGTGAGAACAAAGGCTAGAGACTAAGGACATTATTAAGTCCTAGTCGTTGTTCTGCCACTTTTTTGATGTGTGATCGTGGGCAAGTCTTCTGCTTCCTTTACTCCCAGTTTACCCCTCTGTTAAATGATATGATTAAGTAATAAAGTCTTAGTCTGAAGTGCTGAGGACACATGTGAAGTGATGATGAGCACATTTAACTTCCCTTGACTTAAGTGGGTGTTGAGGATGTTTACCACTTTGCAGAATCAGCTCATAAATCATTTATTTAATTATTGCTTAGCCTCACATTTTAAGATGGTATGTGTCTATCCAAGGGCAATATGGAAGAGGTAACTCACATCTTTGCACAATATCCCACAGTGCAACCACTGGACCAACAATCTTACCATATGTTTTGAGAGCTATTACATGTTATGCCTAGTTTCAGTAGATCAGTACAGTAGATTCAGTAGAGCAGTGCCACATTATTTAGAACAGCTGTTTCTGTTATTATGAAACGCTAGGAAAAGACGATGTATAAAGCAGACATGCCAAACCTGTAAAAAAATTGCAGAAATTGGACTTGTTTTTGGCTTAATTGTCTTGTGAGTTGCTTGTTGGCTAGTTTTTAGCTTGTAGCTTGTTACTTGTTTGGCTTGTAGCTTGTTGTAGTTTGTTGCTTCTTCTTCTTTTTTTTTTGATCGGCTCCCAGAAAGCAAAGGCAAGGGGGACAGGCAGGGACAAGGGATAAGCAGGGGAAGTGGTGGTGAGAGTCAGGGGTGCACAGCAGGACCACCATAGTCCCAGACTGCATGCCGGGGAGTGGGGGAGAAATCTAGTCACATAGAGTGTTGGGGTTCTTAGGGATTGGCTTGTTTTGGCCTTGTTTGAAATGGGATTAGTTTGATTTTTGGTTTATTATGAAAGTCAGGGTGCTTATTTACTGCATAAAAGTTGGCAACTGTGCTAAGATGTTTAAGCTTCCACTGGCATGACATTGTGGTCTAGAGCTATTCCATTGGGCTTTAATATCACACATGAAGGAAAGTTGTCTCAAAGCCTTTATATTTCCCCAGTGACTGTGTTTATTTATATTTATCTAGACATGTTTCTTAGTTAAGTGGTGAAGTAAATTTTACTCATGCTAGTGAAATGTAAGTTCTTCCTCGAGTAGGTGCAGCCATGTATTCCACATAGGTGTGTGTGTGCCTAGTGCACAGAAGCCAGAGAACCTAGCCTAGCAGTACCTGTAGAGTACCTGTAGAGTACTGTAGAGTGATGGCACTCGTGCCTCATGGCTGTAGCCCCACCCCTGGCTACATGAGATAGTGCCATCCTGACCCTGCCTCAGTTCCTTCTTACCGTCTGTAGCTGGAGTTGGAGCTCTGTGTGTGATCTTAACCTCACAACCTCTCTATTAGTTTAGTTTTTTCCCATGTTGTAGATCGTTAGTAGTACCCTTACAGTTAGAATAGTGTTAGTTATAGTACTTTATTTCCCTCAGTGATGCCCCCATTTAAACACTGTCCTTTGTGTGGGGGAACATTCCCCAACAACGATCCCCACATGTGGTGCTTGCTTTATCTTGGTGCACTCCATGCCAAAGATCATTGTGTGAGCTGCAGATCCTTTAAGAAATGGACTTAAGTGGCTCGGGACCTTCACCTGAAGCAGCACCTGATTGAACAGGCCATGTGGCCTGCTTCAGTACTGAGGCCCTCATCGGGTTGGAGATCACTTTGAGCACTGAGAACACTGCTACTTCATGTTCTGGAGCAGGTGCCTTTCCAAAGAGATAGAAGAGCCATTCCCCGTCAACTGCACTGAGGAAAATGTCACATAAGACCAATCCAGACCATTCCACGTCTTCTGCCTCCCCCTGAAGATTGTGGACGGGCATGGAGTTGGTACTGGCATGTGGGATAATGTGGGTACCACTTACGCTTTCCCAATACTGAGTAAAAAGGTTAGGAATCTTATACAAAATGTCACATAAGACCAATCCAGACCATTCCACGTCTTCTGCCTCCCCCTGAAGATTGTGGACGGGCATGGAGTTGGTACTGGCATGTGGGATAATGTGGGTACCACTTACGCTTTCCCAATACTGAGTAAAAAGGTTAGGAATCTTATACAATTGACTCAGGTTCCAGTCTGGGCATTGGTTGAGTCCACTAGCAACAAGGGAGATGCCAGTACCGTTTCCATCAGCTGTGTACCAGGCAGCTACAGACTTCCTCTGCCTTTGGTCCCACCCTCTCCTTTGGTCCAGGATTTTGCTAAAGTTGTGTCAATTATAGCCCTGTAGATTGAATGAGCTGCTGAACCCTCAGGTCTGTCAACACCACACCCCAACATTCCCCCCCATTTTCCCCACAGGTTATGGAAGTATGGCTGGTACTGGTATTGGTATGAGGAACCTCAGTAACAGGAATCAACTTGGCACAGCTGCAGCTGGCACCTCAAATCCTCCAGTAGTGGCTTTCACTGCCGTCAATGTTAGTACCATCTCCAGTACCACTGCTCATTCTGGGACTGACACTCATCCTCTCCTATGGAATAGGAGGATTTTAAGGCGTACCAGAACCTTTTGTGGTGTGTAGCTGCTTCTCTTGGAATTCAAGTGGAGTGCTTGCAAGAGAACACCCACAAATTAGTGGACATCCTACAGTCATCTGCCCCTGAGAGAGACACCTTTCCTATCAATGATGCGCTCCTTGAACCAGCTAAGGCCCTCAGGAGCATGCCAGCTTCAGTAATGCATATGACTAAGTGCATGGAAAAGCTGTTTTGTTCCCCTGGAGGGATTTGAGGGGTTTTACTCTCATCCAGCCCCAAATTCCCTAGTAGTAACTGCAGTGAATGACAGAGCCTGGCAGGGCAAGTTTACACCCATCCCCAGGGACAGGGACTGTAAATGATTGGCCTACATGAGCAAGAAGAATACACCTCCTCTGGACTGAATCTATTTTAGGCTCTAATTCTGCAAATAGATCTGTTTACAAGGACATAGACCTAAAACCTACATTTTCGAAAAGGATTAGTGATTTGGGGTGTCAACTTCTGGATATCCCACTTGAGACACCTTATGGGTCTAATTTTCAAGGGATGGGATTTCTGCACTTTCTGAAAGTCATTCCACTTTAAGGTACTTCAAACTGAACACCCAAAATCACCCATCACTTTTGAAAATCTCAGTTTGAGTTTTAAAGACAAGGTTAAAAAGGAACTCTATTTTATTCTACTTTGGTACTTTGGTATGAACCTTTCTCTCACAAAGAAGAATTTGGATTGAAGTTTCAGTCATGTACATCATGACTTTCAGAAAGAAAGCTTGACATATTAATAATGTGAATGTCATTCTGTGAAGATAGATAGATATAGTGTGTGTGCCTGATGGGAGGTGTAGAACAGCCAGTGAACTTGGGACATTAGGGACCAAAACTGAAATACTCAAAATACACTGTGAAGGCTTAAGCAGCTATTGTTTATTGTTGAACTGAGTCAAAATGTTTTGATTTGGTTCAACAAATATAAATGAAATGTTTCAAGTTAAGAATCTCAAAATGTTTCTTTATGACTGAAAGTGTTGATATTTCTGAATTGACATTTTTTGGGGCACCTTGTTCTGCAAAAAAATTAGATATTTTGACTTTTTAATCCTGATTTTGGATCAGCTTTATTAAGCATGTTTGTAAATGTTTGTAGAATTAGGCCTTGTTGTAATATTGTTGAGGAAGGAGTATTTTGTTGTTATTAGATGTGTGTACAATGTTTGGCACAATGGGGCCACAATCTCTCATTTTGGGTCCTTATATACTATTGCAATACAAATACAATAATAATATGTTATTAATAAATCATACATGCCTCTATATTGCTTTTTCACAATAATATATGGAGAAACAGGTTACAATAAAACAACCTAGATGGAGCTCCTATAAGGTGGGTGCATAACTTGTTGGAAAACAGTTCCAAGAGAGTACTTATCAGTGGTTCACAGTCAAGCTGGAAGGGCATAACGAGTGGGGTCCCACAGAGATCAGTTCTGGGTCCAGTTCTGTTTAATATCTTCATCAATGATTTAAATAGATAGCACAGAGAATACACTTATAAAATTTGCAGACTATACCAAGCTGGGAGAAGCTGCAAGAGCTTTGGAGGATAGGATTAAAATTCAAAATGATCTGGACAAACTGCAGAAATGGTCTGAAGTAAATAGGATGAAATTCAATAAGCACAAATGCAAAGGAACAATCAGTTATAAAATGGGAAATGATTTGCCTAGGAAGGAGTACTGCAGAAAGGGATCTGGGGGTCATAGTGGATCACAAGCTAAATATGAGTCAACAGTGTAACACTTTTGCAAAAAAAGCAAATATAATTTTGGGATGTATTCGCAGGAGTGTAGTAAACAATACACGAGAAATAATTATTCCACTTTATTCCATGCTGATTAGGCCTCAGCTAGAATATTGTGTCCAGTTCTGGGCACTACATTTCAGGAAGGATGTGGACAAATGGAAAAAGTCCAGAGAAGAGCAACAAAAATTATTAAAGGCCTATTAATGAAGATTGAAAAAATTAGGTTTGTTTAGTCTGGAGAAGAGAAGACTGAGAGGGGACATGATAACAGTTTTCATATACACAAAAGGGTTGTAACAAGGAGGGAGAAGAAGCAATGTGCTTAAATTTCAGCAAGGGCTATTTAGGTTGGACAATAGGAAAAACTTCCTAACTGTCAGGGTGGTTAAGCATGGGAATAAATTGCCTAAGGAGACTGTGGAATCTCCATCATTGGAGATCTTTAAGAGCAGGTTAGACAACACTTGTCATGGATGGTCAAGATAATACTTAGTCCTGCCATGAGTGCAGGAGACTGGCCTAAATGACTTCTCGAGGTCCCTTCCATTGCTATGTTTCTATGATTCTATGAAACACATTTAGCTTAGTGCACTGTACAGTTGAATTGTCAATTTCTTAACATTAAAAGCATTCCTACAAAGTGGTCTAATTTGTACTTTCACTTACTGTTCACCCACACAACTTTCTGGCAAGATTTAACATACTAAAAAGAAATTGAAACTGCAATGGTTTCTAACCTCTCAACATATTTAACCTCTCAACAAGTCCCTCCATTATGTTTATAATATATTAATCATGATTTATTCTTAGAGAAGAAATCAATATACTAGAAACCTATTAAATTTATGGCCTTGTTGCACAAAATATTTTGAATAGCTCTTTTCTTTTCATCGGTATTCACTTAGTAGTGTTCTATTGTTAAGAACTGTTTAGGTTTGTACAAAGAAGCTATGTTAAACATGGTTTTAAAAGTTTTACTTCATACTATACATTTAGGGCTTTCACATGATTTTTCTTCCATTTAATTTAATTCTATTGTAGCTCTTAGTACACATAATGTTGTCATATTCTGGGATGTGATGTTTGGGGTACAGAAGATACTGTGTATTCAGTGTGTCTATTCCTTTCAGAGGTATTTTGAGCTGATGACAAAATCATATTCCATCACAATGTTTGGTTCCTTCAAACCTTAAATGCTTCACAAAATCAGGTCGATTTTGCCAGAATTTTGTTTTGGAAGAAAACCAGAGGAAAAAGTGTTTCATCAATGTTGAAACATCCCATTTTCAGAAGGAAATGGCTTTTGTTTGGTTTGAAATGATTTCTTGTTTAGACATTTTTATTTTGTATTTTTATATAACGCAAACTAATAAAAACTGATCAACCCAAACCAATTTTTTTTTAAATTTTCTTTGTGGATAATTTTGAAAATTTTGATTTTTTCTTTGATTCACTGAAGCCGTATTTTGACATCTTGACAGCTTTTGCAAAAGTAAACTTTTGACCTTCACAGGTGTAGTGTTTTTTCTGGTCACACACATCCTGGCTTCATTCTTTCTCAGAATAAGAAACGTAGGGTAGTGGTGGTTGGAGACTCTCTGCTGAGGGGGATGGAGACACCCATCTGTCGCCCTGACCGTTCATCCCGGGAGGTATGCTGCCTGCCAGGGGCCCGTATCCGAGATATTACAGAGGCTTTGTCGAGAATTATCCGGCCTTCTGACTACTATCCCATGCTACTCATCCATGTGGGCACAAATGATACTGCGAGGTGTGACGCTGAGCAGATCAAGAGTGACTACAGGGCTCTGGGAGTACGGGTTAAGGAGTTTGGAGCGCAGGTGGTATTCTCTTCGATTCTTCCTGTTGAAGGTAGGGGTCCGGGCAGAAACAGATGCATCATGGAGGTGAATGCCTGGCTGCGAAGATGGTGTCGCCAGGAGGGCTTTGGCTTCCTCGACCACGGGATGCTATTTGAGGAAGGACTGCTAGGAACAGATGGCGTTCACCTTTCGAAGCGGGGAAAGGCCTTATTTGCGCACAGACTGGCTAACCTAGTAAGGAGGGCTTTAAACTAGGTTCGACGGGGACAGGTGAGCAAAGCCCACAGGTAAGTGGGGAACAAGACCTGGGAGATGGGTTGGAAACAGGAGGGAGCATGGGCTATAATGGCAGAGAGGAAGGAGGGTCAGGGCGAAGCTGGGAGGCAAGATCAAACCAGTATCTTAGATGCCTTTATACAAATGCAAGAAGTATGGGTAATAAGCAGGAAGAACTGGAAGTGCTAATAAATAAATACAACTATGACATTATTGGCATTACTGAAACTTGGTGGGATAATACACACGACTGGAATGTTGGTGTGGATGGGTATAGTTTGCTCAGGAAGGATAGACAGGGGAAAAAGGGAGGAGGTGTTGCCTTATATATTAAAAATGTACACACTTGGAGTGAGGTGGAGATGGACATAGGAGACGGAAGGGTGGAGAGTCTCTGGGTTAGGCTAAAAGGGGTAAAAAACACAGGTGATGTCGTGCTGGGAGTCTACTACAGGCCACCTAATCAGGTGGAAGAGGTGGATGAGGCTTTTTTCAAACAACTAACAAAATCATCCAAAGCCCAAGATTTGGTGGTGATGGGGGACTTCAACTATCGAGATATATGTTGGGAAAACAACACCGCGGGGCACAGACTATCCAATAAGTTCCTGGACTGCATTGCAGACAACTTTTTATTTCAGAAAGTTGAAAAAGCTACTAGGGGGGAAGCTGTTCTAGACTTGATTTTAACCAACAGGGAGGAACTTGTTGAGAATTTAAAAGTAGAAGGAAGCTTGGGTGAAAGTGATCATGAAATCATAGAATTTGCAATTCTAAGGAAGGGTAGAAAGGAGTACAGCAGAATAGAGACAATGGATTTCAGGAAGGCGGATTTTGGTAAGCTTAGAGAGCTGATAGGCAAGGTCCCATGGGAATTAAGACTGAGGGTTAAAACAACTGAGGAAAGTTGGCAGTTTTTCAAAGGGACGCTATTAAGGGCCCAGAAGCAAGTTATTCCGATGGTTAGGAAAGATAGAAAATGTGGCAAAAGACCACCTTGGCTTACCCTGGAGATCTTGCGTGACCTACAAAATAAAAAGGCGGCATATAAAAAATGGAAACTAGGTCAGATCACGAAGGATGAATATAGGCAAATAACACAGGAATGCAGAGGCAAGATTAGAAAAGCAAAGGCACAAAATGAACTCAAACTAGCTATGGGAATAAAGGGAAACAAGAAGACTTTTTATCAATACATTAGAAGCAAGAGGAAGACTAAGGACAGGGTAGGCCCACTGCTCAATAAGGAGAGGGTAACAGTAACGGGAGACTTGGAAATGGCAGAGATGCTTAATGACTTCTTTGTTTCGGTCTTCACTGAGAAGTCTGAAGGAATGTCTAGTATAGTGAATGCTTACGGGAAGAGGGTAGGTTTAGAAGAGAAAATAAGGAAAGAGCAAGTAAAAAATCACTTAGAAAAGTTAGATGCCTGCAAGTCACCAGGGCCTGATGAAATGCATCCTAGAATACTCAAGGAGTTAATAGAGGAGGTATCTGAGCCTCTAGCTATTATCTTTGGGAAATCATGGGAGACGGGGGAGATTCCAGAAGACTGGAAGGGGGCAAATATAGTGCCCATCTATAAAAAGGGAAATAAAAACAACCCAGGAAACTACAGACCAGTTAGTTTAACTTCTGTGCCAGGGAAGATAATGGAGCAGGTAATCAAAGAAATCATCTGCAAACACTTGGAAGGTGGTAAGGTGATAGGGAATAGCCAGCATGGATTTGTAAAGAACAAATCGTGTCAAACTAATCTGATAACGTTCTTTGATAGGATAACGAGCCTTGTGGATAAGGGAGAAGCGGTGGATGTGATATACCTAGACTTTAGTAAGGCATTTGATACAGTTTTGCATGATATTCTTATAGATAAGCTAGGAAAGTACAATTTAGATGGGGCTACTATAAGGTGGGTGCGTAACTGGCTGGATAACCATACTCAGAGAGTAGTTGTTAATGGCTCCCAATCCTGCTGGAAAGGTATAACAAGTGGGGTTCCGCAGGGGTCTGTTTTGGGACCGGTTCTGTTCAATATCTTCATCAACGATTTAGATGTTGGCATAGAAAGTATGCTTATTAAGTTTGCGGATGATACCAAACTGGGAGGGATTGCAACTGCTCTGGAGGACAGGGTCAAAATTCAAAATGATCTGGACAAATTGGAGAAATGGTCTGAGGTAAACAGGATGAAGTTCAATAAAGATAAATGCAAAGTGCTCCACTTAGGAAGGAACAATCAGTTTCACACATACAGAATGGGAAGAGACTGTCTAGGAAGGAGTATGGCAGAAAGAGATCTAGGGGTCATAGTGGACCACAAGCTTAATATGAGTGAACAGTGTGATACTGTTGCAAAAAAAGCAAACATGATTCTGGGATGCATTAACAGGTGTGTTGTAAACAAGACACGAGAAGTCATTCTTCCGCTTTACTCTGTGCTGGTTAGGCCTCAACTGGAGTATTGTGTCCAGTTCTGGGCACCGCATTTCAAGAAAGATGTGGAGAAATTGGAGAGGGTCCAGAGAAGAGCAACAAGAATGATTAAAGGTCTTGAGAACATGACCTATGAAGGAAGGCTGAAGGAATTGGGTTTATTTAGTTTGGAAAAGAGAAGACTGAGAGGGGACCTGATATCAGTTTTCAGGTATCTAAAAGGGTGTCATCAGGAGGAGGGAGAATACTTGTTCACCTTAGCCTCCAATGATAGAACAAGAAGCAATGGGCTTAAACTGCAGCAAGGGAGATTTAGGTTGGACATTAGGAAAAAGTTCCTAACTGTCAGGGTAGTTAAACACTGGAATAGATTGCCTAGGGAAGTTGTGGAATCTCCATCGCTGGAGATATTTAAGAGTAGGTTAGATAAATGTCTATTAGGGATGGTCTAGACAGTATTTGGTCCTGCCATGAGGGCAGGGGACTGGACTCGATGACCTCTCGAGGTCCCTTCCAGTTCTAGAGTCTATGAGTCTATGAGGATTTCAAATTTTTTTTTTATTATCACTGCTTCTTTTTAATAATATAATATCAAGCAACAAATAACTCTAATCATGGAGCTATCACGTTATAACTAACATTGGAAAAAATAAATGGAAGGAAATGTATTCAGAAATTAAAGTAATTACTGTGCAAAAGCAATTTAAAAATTATTATGTACAGGTACAATTGTTTTGAATATGCAACTCTTCAGTGAATAATAATTATCCATACTCTTTTATTCTTATTTAAAAGGCAAACAAACTTTTTTTTCTAAATAAAGGAACATTTACTTGAATAAAACATTTCAGTTTTTATGTGAGAGGGAAAGTGATGGTAAAAAATGATTGCTATCAATTATCAATTTGCTATCATGCATGAAACTGATGATTCCAGGTTACAAATGCTTTGAAGTATAAAGAAAATAGGATATTAACTTCTTGTCACTGGTTGTGTGACAGGCGTCTTGCATAATGTAAAGACAGAAATGCTTCCATAATGGACAGATAACCACCATGTGCTCCAGAGCTAGCAATCTCTATTATTGAGAGATTACCACAGTAACTTAGATACAGTCTCTCAAAAATGTATACGAAAACTCAGGCTTAAAAGAACATGAACCAAAATAATTAGGCTGGCTATCACTCCTTCATTGACAGGTGAACTGAGTATTAGAAATTATATACAAAAGCCCAGAAGACTGGGTCTCATCTAAACTTGTATCACAGCCTGATCTATTAGTTTGACATAGTATATCCTCCATAGCAGGGTACAGGCTCCAAGGAAGATGCACAGAATTACAGTATTAATATTATACTAAAAATTTGGATTAGGGCCAGTCCAGCAGTGTCTGAGTAAGCACAAGATTCTGTCACACAGAGCATCTGATTTTAAGTCCTTCCTCAATCAACAGGGCTGGCTCCAGGCACCAGCTGAGCAAGCTTGTGCTTGGGGCAGCAGATTCCAAGGGGCGGCATTCTGGGCAATCTGGTTTGCCTGCAGGTTTTTTTTTTTCCCTGTTCGCCACTCAAGCTGCCCCGCAGGTTTTTTTTATTTTTTTGTTTTCCCCTTCGCTGCTCTGGCCACTCTGCAGGTTTTTTTGTTTTTGTTTTTCCCTTCGTTGCTCCGGCCGGCCCGCAGGTTTTTTTGTTTTTTTTGCTTGGGGCGGCAAAAAAGCCGGAACTGGCCCTGTCAATCAATCATGGACCCATACCGGCTGGGAGTTCCTCCTATAGTTTGCTGGTAATTCCATCTGGCTGACATTAGGGGCAGCATCCAGATATCCTCCTCTGGGAGAAACGGTTGGTCTAATATGGGGTCTTTGTATAGGAAAGGAAAGGAAAGAGTGGGGAAAAAGAGGAAACCTGAAGTACCGCACTTTCAAAAAATGGCATGGGTTGCAACTTGTTACCATCACTGTCATGAGAATGGATTTCTTTGTGACATTTTTCTGTTCTCATTATATTCTCTGCCACAAAAATTGGATTCATACCTCATGTGTTTTGCAAAACAAAACCAGCTATAAGTGGATGTCCAATATCCAGCTAATCTAAGTACTGACAGCTGAACACACTAATGCGGTACATCAGATTACTGTCTTCCACACATTCTGATGGCTATTAAAATTCAAATGCCTTGTTCTGGTAATAGAGATTACAGCAATCACAGGATATAATATGCTATCCTGGAATCCACTCATATGACAGTGATTGTAATGAAAATGAACAATGGCCCACATTTGAAATCCAACTTTCATTACAACTAGAAAAAGGAAATTTTGGGATCCCCTCAAGGTTGCCCAAAATAGTTTTCTGATAAAGGTGCAAGGGCTGGTCCCAGCATATATCAAAATTGATGAAACCACAGTGGATGGTATTTTATGTTCTCCCAACAATAATAATAATAAATAATAATAATAATTAATATAACTGAGGCCACATCCAGAATGCCAGAAAGAACTTATTTGTAACTGCAAAGATGATAGTGATGTCCACAATGCCAGAATGAAAACAATCATTGAAGAAACATCACATTCTCGTTATATAACACAGCATTTAATTTTTATTTTCTTCTCTTATTATTATTACCTGTGTGCAGATATTTAGACCTATTGAATACATTGAAAGCAGGATTTGGCCAGCAGTGATTGCAGTTCATATGCGGCAAAATTCCTCTACATCTACTGTCCGTGTTGATCTGGTCCTATTTATTTCCTTCAGGTCTAAGCAATTTATAGTTGGTGTCTGAATATATTGTCGTTATCCACACCCAGTGGGGTTGCTGAGTTCTGTGGCACACCAAACCTTCCTTGTTACTCAATAAGAAGACAGATGTGCCATGACTTGAAGGCAAAAGTTGAAAGAAATTCACCTGCTAAGCCTTACAGATTCTAGCACCTTATGGGTTTCCATATACATTTAGAGGCACAGTTCAAACAAAATAATAATTTACTTAGGCTGGCAGAATATTTGCAAATACCCAAGGCTCTATTGGCTTACCAGTCATATTTAACAGAGTAGTTTCTAGCTTGACGTTTATGGCAGTGGTTCTCAAACTTGGGCCACTGCTTGTTCAGGGAAAGCCCCTGGTGGGCCGGGCCGGTTTGTTTACCTGTCACATCCACGATCACGGCTCCCACTGGCCGCGGTTTGCCGCTCCAGGCCAATGGGGGCTGCAGAAAGGGCAACCAGCATGTCCTTCGGCCTGCACCACTTCCTGCATCCCCCATTGGCCTGGAGAGGCGAACCGCAGCCAGTGGGAGTCATGATCAGCTGAACCTGCGGACACAGCAGGTAAACAAACCGGCCCGGCATGCTATGGGCTTTCTCTGAACAAGTGGCGGCCCAAGTTTGAGAACCACTGCTTTATGGGACATCAAAGATTGTTAAGGTTTCTTCAGTCTAGTACCTGAGATGTCTCTCTTAGTTCATTCCTCTGCTGTAGATAATTCCTCTGCTATAGATAATTAGGTACTTTTGCCAGTCCTCAGGAGCATCTCATTGGAACCTTTCCATATTGCTCTCTTGTGCTAATGTGGCAGCACTGGCCAACAGGCTTCTCTGTAGCTATTCTAACTCTGTCCAATGACTCTCACAACCTACTGCCTCAAAACGCTGCAATCCTCCCAAATTACTCAAACACATATCCGGCCTGACCCATCCTTGATTCTCTGCCACAAAATCTCCCCCTCTATTATGCGGTGTATTATGATGATGATGATTATTATTATTTATTTATTGCTATATTTTATTTTTTTGTTATTTTTGCTGCACCCAGAAAATGTGCTAAATGTTTTAACTTCCACTGATTTCAATGGATGCTAGGAGCCTAAATACCTTTGTGAATCTGGGCCACAAAAGGTTTTAGGTGCCTGACTGCCACTTTAGTCACTTAAATCCAAAATTGACATCCTCAAAACCCATGCTCAGCTGACACCCAGCTATGCAGTGCCTAAATTCACTAGGTACATAAGCTTCTGCCAATAAAACCCCCTAAAAAGCAGCCAGTAGGAATGCATACAGCCACCGAGCTAATACCTAAGCCCCAGCAGAATCCTCAGACTAGGTGTTGCTCTGCCGACCTCACTTGGAGGGCCTTATGTGATGGGCATGTTCAGAGGCCACCAACTGGCTTGGTCTCCACACAAAACCAGTGGTTAGGGCACTCCTGTTGGACGTAGGAGAATCAGGTTCAAGTCCATCACGATTTCAACAGCTTCCAACTCACCATCAACATCAGCCTGGACCAATCTACACGGGAGGTCCACTTCCTAGACACCACAGTGCAAATAAGTGATGGTCACATTAACACCACCCTATACCGAAAACTTACCGACCACTATGCCTACGTTCATGCCTCCAGCTTCCATCCTGGGCACATCACACGATCCATTGTCTACAGCCAAGCACGGAGGTACAACCGCATCTGCTCTAACCTCTCAGACAGAGACCAACACCTACAAAATCTCCACCAAGCATTCTCAAAACTACAATATCCACAGGAGGAAATAAGGAAACAGATTAACAGAGCCAGATGTGTACCCAGAAGCCTCCTACTGCAAGACAAACCCAAGAAGGAGACCAACAGGACTCCACTGGCCATCACATACAGTCCCCAGCTAAAACCCCTCCAACGCATCATCAGGGATCTACAACCCATCCTGGACAGTGATCCCACACTTTCGCATGCCTTGGGTGGCAGGCCGGTCCTCGCCCACAGACAACCTGCCATCCTGAAACATATTCTCACCAGTAACTGCATACCGCACTATAGTAACTCTAGCTCAGGAACCAATCCATGCAACAAACCCCGATGCCAACTCTGCCCACATATCTACACCAGCGACACAATCACAGGACCTAACCAGACCAGCCACACCCTCACCGGTTCATTCACCTGTACCTCCACCAATGTAATATACGCCATCATATGCCAGCAATGCCCCTCTGCTATGTACATCGGCTAAACTGGACAGTCTCTACAGAAAAGGATAAATGGACACAAATCAGATATTAGGAATGGCAATATACAAAAACCTGTAGGAGAACACTTCAACCTCCCTGGCCACGCTATAGCAGACCTTAAGGTGGCCATCCTGCAGCAAAAAAACTTCAGGACCAGACTCCAAAGAGAAACTGCTGAGCTTCAGTTCATCTGCAAATTTGACACCATCAGCTCAGGATTAAACAGAGACTGTGAATGGCTTGCCAACTACAAAACCAGTTTCTCCTCCCTTGGTTTTCACACCTCAACTGCTAGAACGGGGCCTCATCCTTCCTGACTGAACTAACCTCATTATCTCTAGCTTGCCTGCTTATATATACCTGCCCCTGGAGATTTCCACTACATGCATCTGACAAAGTGGGTATTCACCCACGAAAGCTCATGCTCCAAAACGTCTGTTAGTCTATAAGGTGCCACAGGATTCTTTGCTGCTTTTACAGGTTCAAGTCTGTGCTCGTCTTAGTATTTATATCAGGCAGACTGAGAATGTGAACCCAGGTCTCTCATATCATGGGTGAGTGGCTAACTACTAGAGATTTCTTCCTTATATTTTATCTTATATTTTTGTAAGAAGGAGCTGATCTGGCTTAGGTGCCTACCCCAGAAGACAGATCATACTTGTAAACCCCACGTGGAGAGAGGTTCCTCCCTCCAGGGTGGAGTTAGGTACCTAAGTCCCTGAGATGCACATACCCCTGTCCTGAGTATTTCCTATTGAGTATCTTAGGTGAGTCTCCACTCAGCGTTCTGGCTTTTGTGAATCCCATGCTTAGGCAATTAAATCTTCCCACACATGTATACAGAGCCTGGACACATAACTCAGGGCTGTAGATTTCACTAGGTGGCAGGGTGCCTAAATTAGGGTTTGCAACACTGAGCCCCAGTCCTCTTTGTGGGTATAGCCCTATGTGTTGATATCTGATACTCATATGGTTTTAGGTATTATCACCACTTTAAGATAAACTAGATATTATCTGTAATGGGAAAGCCACTCAACTTACTTCAGAGGACGTTTGTTCCCATGGCTCTGCTCTGCTCTATTCTGCCAGTGACATCAGTTTAACAACTCATTTCTTCACCTCTCCACAACCAGTTTACATGCTCTATCGTGTCCCCCTGGCACATGGAATTGATTGGATAGGACACTACTCTCCTTCAAATACCTCTTCAAAATGCATTTCTTAAAGGAAATTGCCAACTCATAATGGCTAGAAGGATGGTCAATGGAGATAGTTGATACCTTTTTTAAATGGATGCTTTATTCCTCTCCACTATCTTCCACATGTTGCTCATTTTCTTGGACTGTGAGCTCTTTGGGAGATGTTCCTAACATATTGTGAGTGCTATCATAATAATTAGTATGAGTAATTTTTACTTGAGTAAAGACTGCAGGATAAGCCAGTTTGTAAGCATGGCATAACCCCCACCCCCAGATGTTCCATGTAGGAAACCTTTCTCATATGCATCTCCCCACTCCCATGCAGAGGTGAAGTGTGTCACCTCTGACACCTTTTTCCCAAGCCCCTCTTGTTCTGGACCTGATGGAATGATATCAGGGGAATTTCATGAGGGGTTCCTCACACAGATTTTCTCCCTCAGAGCTTCCTTTTGCAGTAGGGTTGCAGTCTTTCTATTTGCAGAAAAATAAACATTCTTTCTTTGCCCCTTACCTGAGGCCTCACCAAGGCCCTGCCCCCTCTCCAAGGCCCCTCCCCCACTCACTCCATCCCCCCTCCCTTCATCGATCGCTCTCCCCTAACTTCGCTCTGTCATAAACAGATAGCTAAGGGTTAATGTTCATTTACCTGTAAAGGGGTAACAACAGTAACCTGAAACACCTGACCAGAGGACCAATCAGGAAACAAGACTTTTTCAAATCTGGGTGGAGGGAAGTTTTGGGTGTGAGTCCTTTCTTCTTGTTTTCTTTTGTGGGCTGCCTCTTTGGCTGCTTGTTCTCTTTTGTAGGCTGCCAGTTTGATGTTTTCTTCCCTTTCTTTCAGCTCCACCTCTTTTTCCCAGTTGTCGCCTGTGGTCTGCTTCTTTGATTTGTTCTTCTGCCTCCCTTTTCTCCTTGGAAGTCATGGTTCCTGTTTTTTTGTGTTGGGGTACCCTCTGGTGTTTATTGTCTGAACTGCAGGCTCTCTGTTCCCTGGGGTTGGCCTAGCAACAGTGCCTTTTTTTCTTGCTCTAGCTAATCTTTTAAATGTAAATTAAACCAGAAATACCACTTTATTTGCATGTGTGTTTTGCTGGGTACTTGACTCACAATCGGAGTGCTATTGTATACAAAAGACCCTTTGTCACAGCTTGATAGTTCCTTGCTTAATATGCAAGCTACTGCCAGGACAGAACAGAAAAAAAAATTTCTCTCTGGTTCCTTTTAAAACCAAACCCTCTCTGCTTAAAAGCCCCTAGCAGAGAAAAGAAAAATATAATATTCCTACTGGCTTCTATCTTTCCCACAACGCTGCACACCATGTCATAACATTTCTTCCCAGATTTGGATCTTAGCGTCCAAAATATGGGTGTTAGCATGAAAACCTCCAAGCTTAGTTACCAGCTTGGACCTGGTAATTGCTGCCACCAGCCAGGAATTATACAGTGCCTAGTTCACTGTGGTCTCCCCAAAACCTTCCCTGGGGGACCCCAAGACTCAGATTCCTTGAGTCTCACAACAAAGGGGAATAACCCCCTCCCCTTGTTTCCTTGTTACTTCCTCCCAGGCTCCCCTCCCTGGACGACCCTAGGAGATTCCCTGCTTCCAGTCCTTGAAACACCAGTACTAAGAGATCTAATCTCTCTTCCCCCTCACCCAGAGGGTATGCAAAGTCAGGCTTAGTAAATCTAACACAAAGAGATTTCCCCCCGACTTCCTCCTCCCACCAATTCCCTGGTGAGCTGCAGACTCAATTCCCTGGAGTCCCCACTAAAGAAAAACTCCAACCGGTCTTAAAAAGAAAGCTTTATATAAAAAAGAAAGAAAAAGACATTAAAAATAGTCTCTGTATTTAGGTGACAATATACAGGGTCAATTGCTTAAAGGAAAAAAATGAATAAACAGCCTTATCAAAAAGAATACAATTTAAAACATTCCAGCAACTACACACATGTAAATACAAAAGAAAACAACATAAACCTATTGTCTTACTATCCTTGTACTTACAATTTGGAAACAAAAAATTAAAAAGCCAGAAGATAGAAAGATCACTCTCAGAGACGAAAAAAGAAACAGACCAAAAAGAAAGGACTCACACCCAAAACTTCCCTCCACTCAGATTTAAAAATGTCTTGTTTCCTAATTGGTCCTCTGGTCAGGTGTTTCAGGTTACTGTTGATACCCCTTTACAGATAAAAAAAATTAACTCTTAGCTATCTGTTTATAACACGTTCACTCTTTCATTTTCACCGGGCTGGAGCAGGAGGTTGGGGGGCAAGGGCACGAGAGTGCTGGCTGGGAGTAGAGGCTCTGAGGTGGGGCTGTAGATGAAGGATTTGGAATACAGGAGGGGGCTCTGGGTTGAGGCCGAGGGGTTTGGAGTGTGAGAGGAGGCTCCAGGCTCGGGTAGGGGGTTGGGGTGTGGGAGAGGGTATGGGCTTTGGTCTAGGGGGTACAGGTTCCTGGGTGGGGCCAGAAATGAGTTCAGAGTGCAAGAGGGGACTCTGGGTTGGGGCCAAGGGGTTTGGAGTGTGGCAAGGAGCTCCAGGTTAGAGGAGGGGGCTGGGGTGTGTGTGTGGGGTGAGGGCTCTGGCTGTGACTGGTGTTGGTGTTTGGGGTGCAGGAGGGGCTCCGGGCTGGGGCTGAGGGGTTTGGCGTGCAGGAGGGGGCTTCGAGTGGGTCAGCAGGTTGGGGTGTTGGGTGCAGGCTCTGGGGGGAGTTTGGGGTGCAGGAGGGGATTCTGAGCTGGGATAGAGGGTGAGGGGTGCAGGCTCACCTCAGGCGGCTCCCAGAAGCAGCAAAATTTCTCTACAGCTCCTAGTTGGAGGTGCAGCCAGGCGGCTCTGCATGCTGTCCCTGCCTGCAGGCACTGCCCCTGCAACTCCCATTGGCCATGTTTCCAGGCCATTAGGAGCTGTGGAGCCAGTGCTTGGGGAGAGAGGCAGCCCATGGGGCCCCCGTGACCTTCCTTATATCTAGAAGCCAGAGAGATGCTGGCTGCTCCTGGAAGCCGCACAGAGTTAGGTAGGCACCCTGCCTGCCCTGCTGCAGGCGAACGGACAACTGGACTTTTAATGCCCCAGTCGGCAGTGCTGACCGGAGCCACCAGGGTCCCTTGTCGACTGGGCATTCCGGTCAAAAACCAGATGCCTGGCAACCCTATGCTGCAGGATGAAATGAACTAGGATCTTTCTGTTTCCTCCTTCAGCATTAGCATCTCTTTTAGTGTGTTCTCCTCTTCCCTTCTCCTTCTCACAGGCTTCTGTCCTGAGCCCTGGCTTCTTTGTCTTTTACACCCTTTCTTTGGGTGATCTCATCCACTCACACTGTTTCAGCTACCAAGTTTATGCCAATGACTCACATAACTAGCTTTCCACTTGTAACCTATATTTCTACATCCATTACCACAAATCAGCTTCTCTCTGTGACCACCGTCCTGTCTATGTCCTGTCATCAACTTAAATTTAACAAGGCCGAAAGTTAACATCCTCCAACACCTTCCTTACTCCCCACATTCTTTGTCACCATTACCAACACTACCATCCTTTTTGTCACGCAGGCCCCAAACCTGAGGAGGAGGGCTCATCTTCAATTCTTTCCTCTCCCTTGTCATATATATTTAGAGTCTGTCTTTTGTCATCTATCCACTAGAAACTAGGCTGAGTGAACCAGATTATTTCATATACTGTCAAACAGATACTCTATATCTTATATAAAAATTAATTGCCTTTTCTCATTACTGACCTGTGACTTTGAGGTGAAAGATGCTGTATCCCATTACCGTTCTCTGAGATTTCCAGCCTCCTTACCAATCCTAATATGTTGATAGTATCAGAGGATAAATTTTGCTTTCTCTTATGTTCATGTAACCTCACTAAAGTTAGTTGGGTTCCTTGAGTGTAAATGAGAGCAGAATCTGGCCAACTGTATCATAACTAACAGATAACTTCATATACATATTTCCAAGTAACTGATGCTTTAGTCACATTATCTGTGATGATTTATCTTAAAATCCCTTTCATTTTCAACCTATTTTTAGCCAAGAATGGTAATAGAAATAATTTTATGTTGCTCTATCAAGAACAGACTCATGGGATGCAGCATTATGTCTGGCTCAGGCTATAGCTGAACAAGAAATAAGACTACTGTCAAATCTTCATTGATTATATGACAATAATGTTTTGCTTAGTAGCAGCTTTGCACAAAATGAAGCAGATAGATCAAGTGTTCTGGAATTGTAATGATAAACTCATGAACAATCTATACAACCAAAGCAAGACACAGAAACGTGGAACAGTGCAAGTAAACCAGAGTAATTAGTCTCTTTGGTGGTTCATATTAAGTCAGATGCTAATTTGCTCTGACTTCTAACATCTTCCTGTCACACAAGACTTGCTCTGTCAATATTCTATTTACATTATTTGAGTTACTGAGATTTGGAGGAAAAACTTAGCCAACCCATGAAAATGTATTGGACATATCTCTGTTTTAAGCTAATTGTATGCTTGTTAATGTTTAATTCAGCTATTCATATAATTAGAATAATTTAGGGTCAAGTTGATTTCAATGGGTGGTTTTCATGAGACTCAGAATTGTGACTTTTAAAATTTGATGCAAAAGCTTTTGATTTCAGTGGGTGAATGTTTTCCCTAGAGATAGTATGTCTAGTGCACTGAACACAGGTCTGAGAGCCAGGAATTCAGGTGATTTCTGTTTTCACCTCTGCCACAGTATTCTGTGTATAGTTTCTACATTTTCATATTTTGTCACCTAATATGGGGGAATGGGAAAATCGGTGATTTTATTTTCCTTTTTCAATTTTTTCATGAATATATTTCAGATGACTTTACACCACCCCAAATTTAATATTTTTGCTAAATTTTCATGAGACTTAAAACTGACATTTTTAATTTGATGCAAAAGCTTTTGATTCAGTGAATGAATGTTTTCCTTAGAGACAGCCTTGTTTTGTGGACTAAACACAGGTCTAAGAGCCACTGATTGGTCTTTATAACACTTAATTTATAGAACAATTTACAAACATCATTTTATTGTGCCCATTGAGGTACTGTGATGGGGTGACTGCTCCACATTCACAATGCAGGGTTTAATGCAGGGCAAATGGACCAATTAACCAATTAGGCAGCTGATTAAGGAGGCTCAGCTGGGCAGGAATAGGAGGGACCTATAAAGGGCAGGAGCTGAAAACAGAAGGGTTTGCTAGGAAAAGGCAGATACTCTCAGGAGAAAGGGAGATGGAGTGGAGACTTGGAAAAAGGGAGGAAGTTTTGAGAACCAGTAGGTTCAGGAGGAAAAGAGGAAGCAGCCCAGGGATAGAGCAGTGAGGCCAGAGAGAGAAGGCCTAGACTGTTGATCTGAGGGTCCCTGGGCTGGAAACCAGAGAATAGGGCAGGACTAGGTTCCCTTACCAGCCACTGGGTGAGTGGCACAGAGGCAGTAAGGGAGAGGACTGCCTAGGACTATTAAGGAGCTAAACTCCCCTAGAAGGGGTGGGGAGGGGGAAGCACAGACTGTAACATGGCTGGAGGGCTGAGTCACAAAGTGGACACTGTGGTTTCTGAGGCTGTGAGAGGGGCTGTAGGCAGACAGCGGTGACTGTGTGCAAACTGCAGATGGGGGGGTGAAGGGGGCTATTGGCCTTGAGCTAATCCTCAGAGTACCAGGAGGGGGCACCAGTGTAGCAAAGAATGGTGTACCTGTCACAGGGTACATTTAAAAAAATCATGATCTTTGTTTTGCCAATGAGGAATTTCAGGATGATAGAGGGTATAGGTGGACCTAGCAGAGAAGGGGATAGAAACACAGCTGTTTGCTAGGCTCAGTTTATTGTTCTGGCTACAAAACTGAAAACAAAAAAGTGAGGCTTTACACTAGAGAGGGAGAGAGTGCTCAAACATTTAAAAGGAGAGGACAACACAATCCACCACCCTACTGGAAAAAACTTTCTTCACACATATATTATTTGTTTTTGTGTAGCACTCTATCTGTGGGTCACAACTGAGAATACCAAATTCAGGACAAACCCCTGAGAAATAGGGCAGATACACCCTAAAATTGGTGGCTATTCTTCCATAAGATATAAAAGTTTATTAGAGAATATTTAAATAAAGATGATACAGAGTTCAAAGCGTCAGTTGTTGGTCATTGGGGGCAACATACAGAGTATAGGGGGATGCTGGTATTTGGGAATTGGTTAGCACATAACATATACAGTCTGTAAGGTCCCCCAATGCAGGGTGTATAGTGGGTGGGATCAAGAAGCAGTAGGGAAGCAGTGAAGGTACATCGCTCATACAGTGGGTTATAGGCAGTCATGGGTATAAGTAAGTGGGCCAGGTAATGGGGACAGGATGACCCTCACATGGTAGAATCTAGTGCAATGGGTTTAGGGCTTAGGGGATATGGTTCAGTAC
Source organism: Gopherus evgoodei (assembly GCF_007399415.2). NCBI lineage: Eukaryota > Metazoa > Chordata > Testudines > Testudinidae > Gopherus > Gopherus evgoodei. The sequence continues at coordinate 321,266,066 of NC_044322.1, forward strand.
GGGGCGTTTATAGGCCTCCTCCCCCCCGTGGGTGCGCAGAGCTTACTAAACCCACAACAAAAGCAAATTTGTCTCACCACACTGGCTAACAAGAAGTCAGGAAAACAGTTTCCTTAGGTATTCCAGTTTTTGCATCACCACCAAAAACACTGGATTTAAAAATAAGTGGTTCGTTAGAGCCAGTCTCATCAAATAGGTTCTTCTGATCCCAAAGGACGAGCCACACACTCAGGTCAATATATAACTTAGATCTTACCCCAAAATCATCCTGCTGCCAATCCTTTAGTGTCAAATCTAAAGGTTTGTTTATTTAAAAAAGAAAGGTGAGAGTTAAAATTGTTTAAAGGAATCAAATATATGCAGTAATTGCAAAGTTCTTGTAGCCAGTACCGGATTTACCATGGTGTCAATGGTTCCATAGGGCTGGGCCCAAGCTCAGAAGGGGCCCCATAACACTCTCACTTTCTCCCTTCTCACAGTGCTGCAGAAGCAGAGGCCCTGAGAGTGAGCCTCACAGCAGCAGGGATTGAGCATGAGAGCTGAGAACCCAAGGGGCCCTGGGAGCTGTAGTTTCTTGGTCAACTCCCTGCCTAAAGAGCCAGCCCTGGAGCAGGGAAGGAACTACATTTCCCAGCAGTCCCTTGACAGCTATCAACGGGAAAGGGAGTGGGGAAGCTGACACTCCATGTGCTGCAGGTTGCGGTGAATGGAGAGCTCACTGCTAGAGCAGGGTAGCACTGTGAATGGGGAACAAGTGTGCCCAAGGAGTAGAAGGCTTTGGCCCAGATATCCCCCTCAGAAGACTTCCCCAGACTGGATTAGGGATGCTGGCGTGATCTCACCTGGCAGCCCCCAAAGAAGGAATTGGGTGGACTAAATGGACAGCTTACCTCTCTATCTGAAGCCTAGCAAGGGAGGTATGTGGATCCCACCTAGGGAGACCAGACATCCCTATTTTATCGGGACTGTCCCAATATTTGCTTGTTTGTCCCACTTCCCGACCAATGTTAGGCTGGGACACTGGACAAACAAACAAAGGCTCTGGAGCCTGGAAGGGCTTGCATCCTCCCCCGCCCCGACTCTGTTCCCTCCTTCCCCCATTGGCTCCCTTCCCAAATCCCTGGTTCTTACCAAGCATGCCATGCCCAGGAAATGCAGGGGAGCGTGGGGCTGGGGTGAGTGTGAGTCTGGCCTGGACCCGAGCAGGCAGGACTAGAGCGCGGTACCTGGAGGGAGAGTAGGGGGAGGCCTGCGGGGCCAGGCGGCGGCTGTTCTCCCCACCTGGGCAGCGGGACTCGGGAGCAGCTGCTGCTGCAGCTCCCACTGCTGTGGGGAGAGGAAGTGGCCAAGCACGTGGCGCTCGGCAGCTGTGGCTTTGGCACCCGGGACTGAACCCCCCAAAGCCCGGGCCTGCTGCGGGGACCCAACAGTACAAACTCTGCGCCCAGCCGCTGGCCAGTCGCATCAGGGCTTGCTGCACCAGCTGGGCAGCCAGCCCAGACACAACTGGCCAGGGGCTGGGCGTGCGCAGCGTGCACACTGGGTCCCCGCAGCAGACCTGGGCTCGGGGGGTTCGTGGGTGCCAGAGCCGCAGCCGCTGATCTTGGCCAGCAGCCACTTCCTCCCCCCGCGGCAGCTGCTGCTCCCGAGTCCTGCTGCCCAGGTGGGGAGAACAGCTGCTGCCTGGGCCCACAGGCCACCCCCTATTTTCCCTCCAGGTACTGCTCCCAAGTCCTGCCTGCTCAGGGCCAGGCTGGACTCACACTCACCCTGGCCCTGCACTCCCCTGAGTCTCCCGGGCCTCCCTCCAGTGCTTGCGGAGGAAGGAGGAATCGGGGGTGGGTTTGTTTGTTTGTTTGTTTGTTTTTTGCTCTGCTGCCATTTTTTCCCCTCTGCCCCCGCCCCGCCCCCCCCCCATCCCGATATTTGACCTGGGTGATTTGGTCACCCTAATCCCACCAGAAGTTAAAATAAGTAAGGGAGGGAAGGCATTACTAGAGGATATGGGCAGCTTTAGATACAGTACCAGGCATGTAGGAGGATTTCCACATCTGAGCCATGGAAGCAGAAATTGGCTTTTCTCTTTACAGATTTATCTAATAGTCAGAAAGGGAATCTAGCACCTGCCTTTCAGATTTGAACACTCTCAAAATTCAGGAGTGCTCAAGTTCAATTTAGGCTGCTTTTACTTCATTTCTCCCAAATCAAACATGCTGATCCACTGTAACTTGCTGTAGAAAAGTAATATAAAATTGAGCAACAAATGCTGGCATCTCCCCAGTGCTAACTAGGATTGCAATTGCTATTTTCAACAGCCATTACCATTTTTTTAGTTTTGTTTGTTTAAAAGGAACACAGTAATATTGCATTAGCAAATTCCCCATAGAAATGAAGAGTGGAACAAAAGAATAACAAAGGCACCAAGTTTTCCTCGTTTGTGTAGGACAGTCTTATAATATGGATCCAGATATCCTCCAATCACATAAGGTGAAAATTGTTCCACTTTACTGCAGTTCTGTAACCATGTGAGAACCAGTCCTGTCTGTGTTCTGTGTACATCAAAAATTCTTACTGAATTCAGCAAGTGCCTTGCTTTTGTGACTATACTACCTGATATTTTCAACTTTTGTAAACGAAGCAGGTTTACATTTAGTAATTGTGTGGGAAGCCTCTCAGAAAAAGGCGCTGTAGGTGCTGTTGCTTATTCACTAGGTAATGTGAGACATTCCTGTTACAATAGTAAACCAGTGCAGCATAGAATGCACTTTGCTCCTAGAGTCTAGAATGGGGTCCTTTGCTTCTATACACAGCCCACTAAAAATAATGAAAAGATTCCCACTCACTTCAACAGGCTTTGAACAGAACTGGTTATACACAGAGTAATTCCACTGTCTTCACAGGGCCCTGTGAGCTTGTTGCAGAGCTGCTGCAGAGGGAACCTCCTGGCACCCCAGGCTCTAAAATCACTCAGGCTGCACTTTCTACATGACTATGTGCTAGCTGATGGGTGCAGGGGAATTGGTGGCTTCTGCTGCAGGTGATGGGCACCTCAGGTACTTAAAGCCATGGCCTAGAGGAGGGAAGCACTTAACTGCAGAGTCTGTAGCTGCCTAGGGCCAGTGCTGAGGATTTAGAGTCCTTAGTGCCGTCATTGCAAGGTTCAAGCATGCTCAGCCTTGAAACTGCCACCTCTCCCTTGACTAGTAGTTGCAGCTGTCTAAGTCTGGCCTCTAGCAATTGGCCTCATGGCTATAGCCAGAGAAGCTACAGGTGTCTCTGTGACTACTGGGGGTCATTAAGCTAGAGCAGATAAAGAAAGTGGAATTAACCTCCAGGAACAGAGGTCACCAGTAGGAAAGGAATGTCAGGGAACGCAGGGAAAGAGGAAGCAGGTCAGGCTTGTAGTGGGAGAATAGCCCCAGCTGGTTGGGGAGCATGTTCAAAGTAGAAAGGAAACAAGCATGAGGAGAGGTGGTGGTGATCAGGTAGTAGATGAGCAGAGGGAGAAAGCCCTTGGGAATCTGAAGACACTAACCTAAGTTCTCATTTTGGGGAAATGGTGTTTGCAAGTGGCTTAATCAAATGGCAGGATGGGTGCTGAAGGAGGGATTTGTCAGAACTGGTCAGGTATCTGCTGGGTTTGGAACTTTGAGCTGAGACTGGGACCACATAGGGTGAAATAGGGTGGTACTGGAGACATGGCTATAGAAGGTCTGAATGAGGAAGGAGATAAATCTGTAGAGTGTTTCCCTGATCACTATGAAAGTTCTGCTCACTGTGGACACTGGTAAACCCACATAGGTGTACAGCTCAATGAGAAACGGGGTGCTGAGGGAGTTGTGTATGGGAATGCATATAGTCATGTAGAGGTGTGTGATCAAAACGAAAAAGTCTCTGAGATTCAGTACCAGGTCTACTATGGCACCAATGGCACTCCCACACCAGGCCCACACTCAGAGCTCACAATGGTTACATAGGGGCCCACAAATATGTTTGGTGCTGGAGCCCACAAAAGGTTAATCTGGTCCTGCTTGTAGCAGTGATGGAATTGAAGGGCCAGAATCCATGTGCTGTGTATGTAACAACCTGATATAGATTGTCAGCTCTTTTTACAAGCCCAAAGTCCAGAGTTTGGTGAACAGACCAGAGACCTAGTAAACAGTGAACAATATTAGCCAAGAGAAGCAGAGCAAACAAAAGACACCTTTTGCTTTTTGCTAAGATAAGATTGATCAGCAAAAAGCCAGGCAGGGAGTTGTAATTGGTGTATTTATCTGAAGATGCAAACAAACCGAAGGAATGAAAGAGGCCGATACCTGTATCCATTCTTTCTGTAGAAAGAGATGTTCTCCCCACACATCAACCCTGAGTTTATGGAAAGGGTTCAAGCATGTCAGTATGAAATGACATTGTCCCTACTGCTTCCCACAGATACCAGTGCCTGCCTTAGAAACACAAATGAGCAACTGAAAAACAAACTTTATTGCCATGTACTTTTCATTTGTCTTTTTCTTTAAACTCCTAGTATGTACCTGTTGGACAATCAAAAGGGCTACTTCATTCCTATGGACCCCAAATCAGATTTCAACATATATATGTTTTATACTAATACACATTTTATGCATTGTTTGAAGTACTAATTGTATGTTACTTGTTAACCTAAAACCATGGGTGGAGACATTATGTAATCTTTGATTAGCTACTATGCTTATCTTGACTTGCTGCTAGACCTATTCAGGGGTTTGGGACTACCTACCCTGTCACTTTCCTCTGCCCATGGAAAATCCATGTAATCCTTTGTAATCCATTGATTGGCAGTGTCTGAGCCTAATAAGGAAGATGACACTTCACCAGCGCTGTGCGTAATAAATCCACCTGCTTGATTCTACACTGTGTCTGTTTTGTGTTCCTTCAGAATAAACTGCTGGTTTAAGTCAAGCCTCTGGTTGCTTCCAAATCACTGGAAGGATCTCAGTCCCTTGGTTAGAATGCTCCATTAGTATAAGTCCATAGTCCAGAGGTTTGAGCAGGAAAGAGACACAATGGAGGTGTTTCTAGGGCTTTTTATAGCTTTTTGCCAACTGGAGGGAAACCCATTCTTTCAAACAAAACCCTCAGCACAGCTAGTGGAAACTCAAAGGTGACAAAATAGTGTTTGGAGTCACATAGGCAAGTCACATGTCCATGCATAATTCCACTTAAACATAGTAGGAAGCCGTTACCTATACCCCAGACCGAATGTTCACAGGACAGTCCATTGAGTGTAGATGAGCAAAGTGTCTTTTTGATGAGCCACTTAATTTGCATAGTCCCTCCAAAATGTGCTGGCTAACAACCTTGTTTGTGTTACATCAGGAACAAACATTTGAAATTCAAGTATAGAGCCAGTACTCATAGCTTCAAATAAAAAAAAGATACATGCATACAAATAGCATAATCATATTCAGCTAATCATAACCTTTCCGTAGACACCTTACTTGACAACCTTTGTACAAGATCTGTTGCAAATATATCACTGGCTGCAACAATGATCTATACAGTCATATTTTATTCAGATAGCGTGACAACATGGTTAACAAAAACACTATATAATCTAACTAAAAGTTGCTGGTGGATAATCAGACTCTCAAGTTTCCTTCTAATAGAAACTCACTAATTAAATTACTTAAGTTCAGGTGCACAACTGGTTTTCACAGTCTCTTGGGATAATATGGTGATGGTTGCGCAGCAGTATCCTGAACAAGGAACAGTCAACGCTAAGGAATATGTTCAATCTGGAACCAAAGTTTCTCCCATCAAGTTGTTGAAATTAGGAGGTTCAATTGGAGGATCAGAAAGTCCTACTGGAACAACCTGGACTCTTGTATTAGTCAAAGCTATGACTGGTCCACATGCAATTTCTATAAAATACCATTAGATAGTTTTACCATGAACAAAACAGGTTCTATGCATTTTACTAGTTCACCAGGTACCCATTTCACTCCTCAACCATAGTTGTGCGTACACACTAAATCTCCAATTTGGAAAGAATAATGATGAGTCTCATGTCATCAGTCAATCTGCATAACTTGGGATTTGGCTAGATGCGAGGCAATACATCTTCAAGAAAATAGTTGCAGGTAAGTCTTGGGTGGTAGCATGAGGTGTGGTCCTGTAGACAAGGAAAATATTGTCCCATTTCTGCTGATGACTCAGAATAGACAAGTTAGCTTTTAAAACATGCTTCAGTGTTTGTACAAATGGAGCAGAGTGTATGTGCTAGGCACCTCTGAAATTCTTCATAACAGAATTGAGGTCCACTGTCACTCATCAACTGTGATTGGCACACTAAATTGGCTTAACAAGTACAAAGATGTCCAATTGTTTTGATAGCTGTAAACTATTGGCCATTTTGAATAGATGTTGACTATGACCAGAAACATACAACATTTTAAGGGTCTGTCAAAGTCCACGTGAATAAGAATCTGAGGCCAAAACCAAAGGTGTAGATGAGCTGGGACAGGATCATGCTGAATTTGCTGACTCATGGTACAGCACTTTGCCTTCCTCTCAGTATATTTGTCTATCACTGGCCACTAGATATGAGCTATGGCCTTCAAGCATACAATGCCAAAATGATCTTTGTGAAGAGATTTCTAACCCAGAGATTGGAGTGTTTTCAGAACGATCACTCACATTCATCACTGAATTGAGATGGAACACTTTGCCCAAAGTTTCTGGGGGTTGATGGGAGCTTGGACATGGCAGGTGTGACAGCCCATCAGCATTGTTATGCTGAGTCCCTCTATGGAATTGAATAGTACAGGAATGAGCTGAAAGCAATGCCGATCGTTACATATAAGCAGCGGCTAATAATGGAATTCCATGTTTCAGTCCAAAGATTGAAAGTAAGGGGCAATTATCTGTCAGCAAGATAAAATGTCTACCATACAGATGGGTATGGAACTTCTGAATTCCAAGGATACTGCTGAGAGCTTCTCTCTATAGTTCTTCTCAGGAGTAGTGAGTATTCATAATGCAAAGGAAATTGTTTTTTCTATGCCATTAGGCAAAATGTTGGAAATAACTTCACCTACTCCATATAGTAAAGCATCACATACCAATTGCAATGACAGCGAAGCATCAATGTGCATAAGAACTTCGGCTGATGTCAACAGTTTGTTTCCTTAAATGCGCAATCACACTCTAGTCCAATTCCATTGTTTCTTTGCTTATAAGATTTCACGTAAAGGTGCCAATACTGTCACAAGATTAGGCAGAAATTTACTGTAGGGGTTACATTCATTCTTAGGACTGCTTAACTGTGACATGTTCCCCGGTGGAGCACTTGAAGAACTGCTTTCTCTTTTTCTGATGATTTCCTTAAGCCTGTGGCATCAATTACATGTCCAAGGTTTTCAACTGTAGGTTTGAAAAACTCATATTTGTCTTAATGTATTCTCAGTCCATGGTCTTCTAAAGGTTGCAAAACAGTGTCCAAATTTTGACCATGATCCTCTTGACTATTTCTTGTAACAGAGATGTCATCCAAATAGCACTGAACTCCATTCAGTTCCTTCAGGTCTCATGCATGGCTTTCTGGAACAGCGCAGATGCCAATGGGATACCAAAAGGCAACCTGTTGTAAAAAAAGCATTTTTGTGTGTCGTTGTGAGCTATTTGCAAGATGTCAGCTCAAGCTCCATTTGTAGGTATGCATTGAGCAAATCCTATTTACTGAAAGACTGTCCTCCACTAAGAGTAGCAAACAAATCTTTAATACAAAGTAGTGGATGCTGATCTGCATGTAAAACTGGATTTAGCATCTGTGATGGGGTATACAAACCCCACATTGGGCAACAAGTGGTTAAAGAGCTACACTGGGCCCAGCCACATTCACCAACTGGAGGAGAAGATAAGACAGAGGAACAGCTCATTTGGTGACAGGCCCAGGGAGGAGAGTAGACCTATGACTTGCAGCAGAGGAGAGCGGAGGGAAGGCAGAATGTCTCCCTAAACTGCCCCAAAGTACCTCCCTGAGGGAAAGGAAAGCCTACTGCAGATACAGCCTAAGAGGGAAGCATTCACCTCTCCCCCTCATATGAACTCTGGATTTGGATAATCCCCTTTATTTTTTGTTTGAACTACCCCAGTGCAGGAAAACCCTAGGTCTGAGCTGGCCCAGGAAGGTGGGCCATACTGCAGGAGGAGGCAGTTGCTGCCCAAGAAAGAGAGTGACTTTGCTCCACGCAGCCACCAGAAGGAGCCTGGTAGTGAGCAGACAACCCTCATGCTGCCTTAACCCAGATGGCGACTTTCATAATTATGCACAGGACAGCTCTACTGAATTGCTTACCTATAAGGGATTAATCAATTAACCTAGTTAGCACCTGACCAGAAGGACCAATGGGGAAAGTAGATACTTTCAAATCTGGAGTGGGGGATGTTTTGTCTGTGCTTTTTGTTTTTCCTCTCTGGATGGAGAGAGGGTCCAGGCAGGAAAAAAAATTCTCCTGGAAACATACCTGAAATGAGCATCTAAGATTACAAAAATTGTAAGTAAGGCAAGGAAATGAACTAGATTATCTTTTGTTTTAATTTGTGAATTTTCCCTATGCTAATACTAATTTCATTCCTGCTTTGTAACTGGAAAGCAGAGTCAGAGAGAAATCCTCTGTGTTTTAAATCTTTTTATTTACCCTATAGAGTTACCTTCCATCCTGATTTTGCAGGTGTGATTTTTACCTTTTTTTAATAACATCCTTGTTTTAAGAACCTGATGGATTTTCCGTGTCCTAAAAACCAAGGGGTTTGGTTTTTGCTCACATTGTAACCAATTGGTTACTATGTTATTCTCAAGCCTCCCCAGGAAAGGGGGTGAAGGGGCTTGAGGGATATTTTGGGGAAATAGGGACTCCAAGTGGTCCATTTCCTAATTTTTTGTCTAAATCACTTGGTGGTGGCAGCAATACTGTCCAAGGACAAGGAAAGGATTTGTGCCTTGGGGAAGTTTTAACCTAAGTTGTTAGAAATAAGCTTAGGGGGTCTTTCATGTGGGTCCCTACATTTGTACCCCAGAGTCCAGAGCGCTGATGGAACCCTGACAGCGACCTTGGGAAAATCATGGTGGGGCGGGGGAGAGATAGGAAGTGGTTCAGGGACTGTTTGGTTGCTTTGCCCTGCCCAGAGGACTAATTCTCCAAGTATTGCTGCCTGCCTCAGCCAGGAGGCTGCAGAGCTCTAGGCTGGTTATTGGTTTTGCCCCAGCCAAGAGGATAAAGGGCTCTGGACTGTTTGCTTGTTTTGCCTGCCTGGAGGCTAGAGGCTATTTGTCTAAGTGACCCTGCCAGGGGGCCGAGACCCACTTGGCTGAAATACCCCACTTAATGGAAGGATTCCGACAATGAGATGACAGAGTGAACCAACCCAGCACTAAGCCAACAGGGGCACCCTAGCTGGACGCAGGGCCCCGGTCACAGTTGTAATGTTCCTTTTTTACCTCAAAGAAGTTTCAGTTGTTTCCTGGTGCCTCTGGTGGTTTTCCATTGATAGTTTTGGGAGGTACAAGGCAGGTCAATGAATTGAGCCTTGCTTTACCTCACCAGCTGGTTGGGGAGGAGTGACAACTCCCATTTGCTTGGATGCACCATCCCTGAAGCCCATTTCCTCTTGGTAAGTAATTTCTACTCCAAGTCCATAAAGCATACTTTCAATATAAAAACATTGTTCCGTAAATATTACCCATACGTACATCTCGTAATGATCATGAGTCTTGACAAGTTGTGAGCTTTTGGTAGATACCTCACATATCTCTATAAATATACTGCAAAATATGGGTTTTGGTATAATGAGTTTGTCAGATCTGAGGTGAGAGCTGTTTCCAAAGCATTGGGGACCCTTTGAAAAAGGATCTCTGTGTTTAAAGATGGGGTGAATTTATTCATAGGGTCAGCTAAAATATCTCAAAGATGGACAGTCTTTGAGGAGCTGTGGATAGGATTATCCTATAGAAAGGATAACCTAATTTGTACACTGGTGAGATCATGTTAGGAAGGGATAAGCTTGAGAAACAGAGAACAGCAACAGAGGGAGAACTTAAAATTAATTCCTTGATTTCTTCCTGCTCCTAGTCAAATTCTTAGACCAGCCAGTCAAAGAAGACAGGGTGAACATTGTTTTTATTCTATTTAGATGGAATCGGAGGGGATATTGCAAAAAAAGCTATACTTCATGTTGTGTTTTTATACTTACAATCAGAGTAAACATCAAGCAGTGGGTTCTAATTGATTGGCCTGTCATTTTCCTCACAAACCAAAACTGGTAACTTCAACATTACAGCTCTTTGGTGCAGGAGCTTCTGTCACCACAAGCAGTAATTAATTTTGCATTAACATTTTGCATCAGAGACTTATTCATAGGTTAATAGACTTCACACACAGAAATCTACAGACAATTATTTTCCATAGCAGAAAAATTTGGATTTGGCTGTTATCTATCCACTTAGAAACATTTGTTGTCAATTATTGGAGAGGAGGAAGCAATTAATAGGTTTTATTTTCTCTAATAAGATCATTCCATTTGCTGATGTTTTGCCTTTTCTCCAGTGCTGATTACACTGAGCTGTGTGCACCAAAATATTTTATCCTCAGTTATTTTTGAGTAATAATTTTAAGTGAATTCATACCTATTATTGTAACAAGAGGCAGGCAGATTGGCAATAGGGTTTGTTGATTTTTTTTCTTTTTAATTGGGGAACCTGAATGCATACGCTCACAAATTGCTAACACTGAGCTTATGAGCATGGAGTGCTTTTCCTGAACTTTGTTCATTTTGCATTAGGATTCCCTAGAAAGATGGAGGAGGCTCCCTGCACTCACAAACAAGAAAATATGCCAGAGCATGTCAATAACATTCAGAATCAACTTATTTATAACCTTCCAGCTGTATTTTTCAAATACAACTTTTAGTTTTTACTCAGTGAAAGGGAGAAAGATTCTTTATCATGCTGTAGCTGCTGAAGATTATGGAGTTATATTACTTGACCTAAGGAATGATTCTTATCCCACTGATGCCAGTGGAAACAGGACTGAAAGTCTCATTATTACCAAGCCCCTCCTCTTAACTATCCATTTGACTTACTGCATTGGAATTACTTTCAGATTTTAAAAGTCAGTGCATGGATTTTTATATGCCCTGCAGATGGAAGAGAAATATCCTCAAAATGTTCATACTGCCTAAAATTAGCTACCTAAATAAGAGACCTGAGGTGAGATTCTCTATAGCACCTTTTACAAGCACAGTACAAAACTCATGGCCCAAAGGGTTTTGGGGTGGGGGGGTAAAGTGAATTGAAGTACATCTTTTTGTGTCCTCCCAATCCTTGGCTGCTCCTAACTGGAGAGGCCCCCAGTGAAGCTTAGACAGCTCTGGCAACCTGTCTTCCCCAGTAGCCCAAGGGCTATCCCCCTTAGAAATAAAGTAACTATTGTTTTGAAACCATGCATTCTTTATTAATTAAAAAAATGAGATAACGGACCAGGTAGCCCGGGTGGGGTGGGGGAAGAGGGAAGGACAAGGTCACATTGTTTATCGTAGCCACACTAAATATCAAACTGTTTGAATGACAGCCTTCTGTTGCTTGGGCCATCCTCTGGAGTGGAGTGGCTGGGTGCCCAGAGTCTTCCTCCTCGCGTTCTTGGGCATCTGGGTGAGGAGGCTATGGAACATGGGGAGGAGGGCAGGAGGTTGTACAGTGGATGCAGTGGGGGTCTGTGCTCTTGTTGGCTTTCCTGCAACTCCAACAGATGCTTTATCATGTCTATTTGCTCCCCCATTAGCCTCAGCATCGCATCCTGCCTCCGCTCTTCACACTCACTGAATTCTTTTCTGGCCTCTGCCACTGAATGCCTCCATGCATTAAGCTGTGCCCTATCAGTGTGGGAGGACTGCATGAGCTTGGAAAACATGTCATTGCAAGGCGTTTTTTTGGTCTTCTAATCTGTGATAACCTCGGGGACGGAGATGATAGGGGGAGCATACAAACATTTGCACCTGCAGAGGGATAAAAAGGGAGAGTAAAATTTATGATACATTTCTGAGAACAAAAGGGAGACTCTTTCACAGTGAATGAAGCAATTCACAGCAGACAGCACATGTGCTTTAGGTACAAGGTCATACTTTGCCTTTTATATTGAGCACCTGCCAGTATGGTGACACATCACACACAACTGGGCAACAGAATTCAGTTTCCAGGCAGGCATGGTAAGCCAAAGGGTACGCAAGGTTGGCTTCTTACACCTTCATAACATGTGGGAATGGTTTCAAACTGCAGTGCCCTCCTTTCCCAGAGCAAGCAGTGGGTTTCACATTTAAAAGGAGGGGCTATGGTTTTTGGGTGGATGTGCAGCACACATCTCCCTCCACCCCTCCACATGGCTATTCCAAAGGATGATCCCTTTTAGTCAAGCACAAACAGCCCAGCATGAACGGGGTCCTTTTACTGTTCCCTTACAAAAATTCCCCTATTTCAACCAGGTGACCACGAATGAGATCACTCTACTGAGGCTAACACAGAAAGATAAAGACTGAATGCTGCTTGAATGTGACCAAAACCCAGGACCATTCACTGCCATGCTTTGTCCCCCTTCCCCTTCCACTCACTTCCTTCCAGACTTCCAGCTCCTGCTTATGAGGCTGGCAGGTGTGGTCAGTTACTAGGGAAACAGGGTGGTTTATGCTCCAATGATTCCAGACTACTTGCTACTGGCTTGGTATGGTAAAGTGTCCTACCGTGGAGGATGAAATAAGGCAGCCCTCCCCAGAAACCTTCTGCAGAGGCTTTCAGAGTACCTCCAGGACAGCTTCATGGAGATGTCCCTGGAGGATTCCCGCTCCATCCCCAGACATGTAAACAGACTTTTCCGATAGCTGTACTGGCTGCAAATGCATCCCAATTCTTCAGGGCAAATCAAACATGGTGCCTTCTTCAGCTTCAGGGTCCAGGAACCTGCCTTGGGAGGGTATTGGCTCCAGGGTGATGAAAAGGCCCTGGCTGCCGGGGAGAATGGATTCACCGCTTGCCTGCTGTGCATTCCCCTCCTCCTCCTCCTCCTCCTCCTCTTCCACAAAATCCTCCTTCCTGTTGCAAGAGACTCCCCCCCCTTGCAGGTGTCCACGGAAAGTGGTGGGATAGTGGTAGGGTGCCCCCCTAGAATGCCATGCAGCTGATCACAGAAGTGACATGTATGCGGCTCTGACCCAGAGCAACCGTTTGCCTCCTTTGCCTTTTGTTAGGCTTGCCTGAGCTCCTTAACTTTCACACAGAACTGCTGTGTGTCCCTAAGAATAAGAACATAAGAACGGCTGTACTGGGTCAGACCAAAGGTCCATCTAGCCCAGTATCTGTCTACCGACAGTGGCCAATGCCAGGTGCCCTAGAGGGAGTGAACCTAACAGGCAATGATCAAGTCATCTCTCTCCTGCCATCCATCTTCATTCTCTGATGAACAGAGGCTAGAGACACCATTTTTACCCTTCCTGGCTAATAGCCATTTATGGACTTAGCCACCATGAATTTATCCAGTTCCCTTTTAAACATTATTATAGTCCCAGCCTTCACAACCTCCTCAGGTAAGGAGTTACACGAGTTGACTGTGCTCTGTGTGAAGAAGAACTTCCTTTTATTTGTTTTAAACCTGCTACCTATTAATTTCATTTGGTGACCTCTAGTTCTTGTATTATGGGAATAAGTAAATAACTTTTCCTTATCCACTTTCTCAACATCACTCATGATTTTATATACCTCTATCATATCCCCCCTTAGTCTCCTCTTTTCCAAGCTGAAGACACCTAGCCTCTTTAATCTTTCCTCGTATGGGACCCTCTCCAAATCCCTAATAATTTTAGTTGCCCTTTTCTGAACCTTTTCTAGTTCTAGAATATCTTTTTGGAGGTGAAGAGACCACATCTGTACACAGTATTCGAGATGTGGGCGTACCATGGATTTATATAAGGGCAATAATATATTCTCAGTCTTATTCTCTATTCCCTTTTTAATGATTCCTAACATCTTGTTTGGTTTTTGACCGCCTCTGCACACTGCATGGACATCTTCAGAGAACTATCCAAGATGACACCAAGATCTTTTTCCTGACTCGTATCTAAATTAGCCCCCATCATATTGTATGTATAGTTGGGGTTATTTTTTCCAGTGTGCATTACTTTACATTTATCCACATTAAATTTCATTTGCCATTTTGTTGCCCAGTCACTTAGTTTTGTGAGATCTTTTTGAAGTTCTTCACAATCTGCTTTGGTCTTAACTATCTTGAGCAGTTTAGTATCATCTGCAAACTTTGCGATCTCACTGTTTACTCCTTTCTCCAGATCATTTATGAATAAATTGAATAGGATTGGTCCTAGGACTGACCCTTGGGGAACACCACTAGTTACCCCTCTCCATTCTGAGAATTTACCATTAATTCCTACCCTTTGTTCCCTGTCTTTTAGCGAGTTCTCAATCCATGAAAGGACCTTCCCTTTTATCCCATGACAGCTTAATTTTGTAAGAGCCTTTGGTGAGGGACCTTGTCAAAGGCTTTCTGGAAATCTAAGTACACTATGTCCACAGGATCCCCCTTGTCCACATGTTTATTGACCCCTTCAAAGAACTCTAATAGATTAGTAAGACACGATTTCCCTTTACAGAAACCATGTTGACTATTGCTCAACAGTTTGTTTTTCTATGTGTCTTACAATTTTATTCTTAACTATTGTTTCGACTAATTTGCCCGGTACCGACGTTAGACTTACCAGTCTGTAATTGCCAGGATCACCTCTAGAGTCCTTTTTAAATATTGGCATTACATTAGCCAACTTCCAGTCATTGGATACCGAAGTCAATTTAAAGGACAGGTTACAAGCCTTAGTTAATAGTTCCGCAACTTCACATTTGAGTTTTTTCAGAACTCTTGGGTGAATGCCATCTGGTCCTGGTGATTGTTAATGTTGAATTTATCAATTAATTCCAAAATCTCCTCTAGTGACACTTCAATCTGTGACAGTTCCTCAGATTTGTCACCTATAAAAGCCAGCTCAGGTTTGGGACACTCTCCTCAGTCATGAAGACTGAAGCAAAGAATCCATTTAGTTTCTCCTTTGTAGTTTAGTTTCTCCCTGTTGTACTCTCTGTCCATCATGCCCTGTGAGATTTTGGCAAATATATTTGCATTTCTTCTTTTTGAGAAGAATATATTTGCATTTCTTCTCCCCATACAGCAATCAGATCCAGTGTCTCCCTTTTGGTCCATGCTGGAGCTCGTTTGCGATCCTGGGGGGACTGCATGGTCACCTGTGCTGCTGACCTCGCCACGCTGACCAAACAGGAAATGAAATTCAAAAGTTCCCAGAGCTTTTCCTGTGTACCTGGCTAGTGCATTGGAGTTCAAATTCTGTCCAAAGCTGTCACAATGGAGCACTCTGGGATAGCTCCCGGAGGCCAATACCAACAATGTGTGTCCAAACTACCCCAAATTTGACCCAGCCAGGTCGATTTTAGTGCTACTCCCCTTGTCGGGGAGGAGTACAGAAGCTGATTTTAAGAGCCCTTTAGGTCAACAGAATGGGATTGGTTGTGTGGATGCATTCATTTTTAAATTGACCTAACATGGCTAAATTCGACCTACCCTTTTAGTGTAGACCAGGCCTAAAAGTTATAGCACTGCTCAGAATCTCCATAGTGCTGCTTTCTTGACATGTCCCATTCAGCCCCCTTAGCTCTGACCACATCAGGTCCCCAACAGAAGGGCTTTGGAGGGGCTCTTCAGATGGCAGCTTTTATGACTGTCCTTCAGTGCTTGTGCTGTGGGAATCACTCCCAGACGAACACAGGCCATTTAGAGCTCCTTTACACCACTCAGGCCCCTTTGCCTGGCAAAAAAGGGCCAGAGCAGGACTCAGAATCTCATTCCTGATTCTCTGAGGTGCTAAGCATTTAACACAGTGAAGTACCTGGGAACTGTGGGTGGTCAGCACCTCTGAAAATGAGAACATTATTTAGATGTCTAAGTAATCAAGCTGTCAGGAAATGTATTTTATTGTCTGCAAAAAACTTTGAAGGAAAATGAATTTTTTTTGCTGAATGCTTTTCATGAATTTCTTTTTTAGTTTTTCAATGAAAACCCAGAACAATTCTATGAAAACTGAAATTTTCTCAAGAAAATGTTTTGTTAAAAAAGGCATTTGTCATTTTAAAAAATGAAATTTTAGATTTAGGAGCCTAGCTTTAGGCACCCAGTTTTTAAACTTTGGCCTATAAATGTATAGGTCAAGATTTTCTAAAATAACCTGGGGGCTTCCCCTGGTACTTCAGAAGCACCTGATTTTCAGGAAGTATTGAGCATCCATCTTCTAAGAATTAGGCCCTTTTAATATCTCTCAGGATGACCACCCACAAACTGAGATATTTAAGTCACTATTTACTTTTGGAAATCTTGTCCATTTATGTATATACGTTCAATTTAGATTCTTATACTGTTCTCATCACTGTATCTGAATATTGTCCAGAAGTGCATTAAGTGACATGAGTAGATGTATCACGTGGTTTATTCTTACCCTTTTCTTATTCTTATCCCATTCTACTCTTATCCTGTCCCCTGGGAAAAATTGTGTGTTCAGTATAGTGTTTTGGTAGGGTTATTTATTATAACATTTTTGTTTTTGTATATACTCCTGTGATCTTATTTTAGAGAAGACAGTTTCAAAGAAGTGTCCCTTGCACTTAAAACAGAAAGTGAAGTTTGTGATAGTCCTTGATTCCTGGGGGAGTTTAGTCTGGCCTCAGACTGGCCCTCAAGAAAGCTTTGTCTCCAGTAAAGATGAGGTTTACCCTTGGGTAGAAAGTTTCATCGTGCCTCAAGAGAGGATTTTTTTGACCATGGTCTTCATCCCAGAGTTTCTGGGGATCTTTTAGATAATGAGTCCAGGCCATTATATGTATAAGCACCAACAATTGGAAAAGTATATGCAAAGATACATGCAAAAATACATACATTATATTGCTGTTATGTTACCAGAAAAAATAAATAAATTACACCTGTACAACTGTTTAATTCCACCCCAAAGCACCATGGAGGCAAAAGCTGAAAAATCTGATAGATTCAGAAAAATGAATGGAATATGAGAGAACCGAATTTACCTCAAGCAGTGAACTTGTGAAGGATAAAGGTATTATTTCAGTTAGGCTTAATATAAAAAGTGAATGGACAGCACTCTGAGAAACAAATTTGGCTCATTTTCTCCAACACCTCAATAATAGCTGAGAAACATATGTTAGGTCAAATGCAGGGAGCTCTAATATTGTTGCTGTTTCGACCAAATACAAAAGATGTTTGCTAAAGGGTTAGATCCTGCGAATCTCAGTCAGACAAAGCTCCCAGTAACTTGAGACCAAAGTCCAAAATGAGCTACCAGCAGGATGATGCAAATTTTTGGTCTTAGATTTCAGCATCAATAGGGTATTAATGAGCTGGCTGAAAGCTGAAAATTCCACACTGAGCTCTTCAGTTGCTTTCTCATATGGTCTCAGCAATCAGAAAAATGCTTCCAAAAGACAGCAGCTTCAGATGCCTACCAGTGTCAACTTAATCTATTTGCTTGGCATTAAATAAATGTTTCTGCTCTGGTATCTTTTACATATGAAAGGAAGACTTCCAGTGTGTTGCAATATTTGTAGATTGTCTTTGACATTAATCTGACCCCAATAAAAATTTAGTTAGTTACATTTGCTCAGGTGCATTTCCTATCAATGCTGTCATTAATCAATACATTTCTGTGACTAATTCTTACCGAAGATGCAGACACACTGATTGACCTGAATAGGAGATCTACTGCAGTTTTATTGGATATAAAATAAAGAGTAGCTCTTGCAGTAAGGGGGAGCTGCACCCAGTTTCCTCATTGTAGACTTCCTCTTGTACTAGTTGGTCATTAAGAACATCCCCAAGCCTGACGTTTGATCAGTCTATGGATTGATGTGCTGTACAATTTAGCAAGACCTGGTCCATAGTCCAGGCAACACGTTATTCTCATAAAGCATTTATTAATTTCTATGTGCATTCAAAATAAAATGAGCTGGATATTCAGCAAAATTGTTTTCATTCTTCTTCACTGTGGAAAAGAATGCACAATTAGGCAGTATCAGGTTTTGGCAGCTGAATTACCAAGTTCCTGAAATAAGAAAAAAAATAGAGGGGAGATTGGATACTGCATTTTTTATTAGCATCTATGGTGTTTCTGTATTTTTCCAGCTCTCAGTTTTTTGCAATGATTTTCAATGGAAGCAGGGTTTGGCTCTGTACAATAGCAGGACTCCTTCTTCAAAAACGTTGCTTAGTGTATGGCAAGGGACAGAGACCTGGGATAGATCCAGATGTGAATTGCCATAGGTCCATTGAGATTAATGGTGCTATGACAATTTACATCAGCTGAAGATCTGTCTTCTTTGATAGTCATAGCAACGGAATCAGGATGGAGAGTTCAAGACAACACATTGTCAGTAAGAGCATAGTTACATTTGCCCACATGCTCTAAACATGTAATAAATTTGTTACAAATTACTTTTGAGATATATATGTACATTTAGAAGAAACTGGGAATAGTGAACATATTAGCAGCATAGGGTTATAAATGCAAAAAATTATCAAGCTATTTCTTGAATTCAATGTCTACAAACAGCAAATCTCTGCAAAGAAATGCCTATAGTATGAATCAGTTGTCAGAAAAGGTGAGATGAATCAAAACAGCCTTTAACACTGAAAGTGTAGATCACATATTTTAACTGAAGCACAAAAATCAGGCAAATAGGGGAAATATTTTTTAAATCTTTACACTTTTAAAGATTAAGAATGTTGTGCCCTCAACAAAATCTAGTTGTTAAATTGTGGATGCAACAGATGTCACTGTTGTTTGTATGCAAACTTATGCCTAAGCATTTGATTGTCCCTGTAAATGGGGACATCTAAATACTATAATGTAAAAATAGAGGCAAGGCTGAGGACCTTTTAACAATGTGACTCCTTTTAATGCTTTCTATCTTTGAAGCCACTAGTTTTAATATGCAGTTCTGAAGGCTAAATATATGTTACATGAACAGTGTTCCTACCCCATTTAGTAAGCAGGGATTGGGAACAGTTTGAAAAAGAAATGCTAATGGAGCTTTCACATTAGCTGACGAAATGCGATATGAAAGATGTGGTGTCTCCTTTTAACTACCTGTGCAAGTAGGGAACCTGAACCAGATGCATACAAAATTATTCTTGCTTCTAAACATTTCCAGCCAACAGTAAAGAAAGAACAATAGACTTAGTGATTAGTGAGGCTACTAATCTCGTAATGACAAAGGAAGCTTTATCCTGATTTGTTTGTTTACTTATTTTAAGCTGTTTTCTATTACTAGTACAATTCCATTGAGCTTACAGTATGATTTAACATTATGTGAACTCTTCCTTTGAAAGGTTTCTATAAAATGAGTTCTGCAGCATTATAAATGGCCCATCTCTGGCTCAACTTTATGCATAATTCAAAACCATTAGCACAGATTGAGAACCAGGTCACTTCTTCATTAATGCTTTAACAGAACTCTAGTGGACTGTATACTTCTTTTGAACAGGTGATCAGTGGGATCTATATTAGATACAGACAGGAGGAATCTGATGAGAGGAAGTTTACATAAGCTTCCAAACAAGCTAAACTTGCCAGGGGAAAGCATCTCAGTGTTTCCCATACCTACTTGCCTTATTTTGATATGCAGAATATTTACGATAGGTGACAGTATGCAGGGGTTGCAACTCCTGTTATTATGTTTGCTTGACAATTTCCCTTGCAAGACTTAGTTTTCATTTGCTTATGAAAACTTGCACTGCAATTTTTCATGATTGGTTCTGCCTAAGGTGGATTTTTTAAAAAGAAAATGTCAGTAAAAATGGGTCAGCTGTTTCTCAGAATGAGGTATGGAGAAAATACCTTGATTTGCCCATGGTAAAGAAGTTCTTCATGTTTGAAGCAGGAACATGAAATTTGGCCTGGGGGGAGAAAGGAGTGTTAGGGATCTGCCTTCTTTTTTCAGGAAAATCCAACCAAATTTGGCCAAGTTGTGAGCCTCAGAAAATTGCTGTTTGACAAGTCTCAGCTGATCATATGCAATGTGGCAACTACATTCTACAAATATTCCATTTGCACTGAGCATGCTCCATCCTGCTACAGCTTCTATGGAGTGACCAGACTGTGCACGATCCATCCCCCTACAGAGTGACTCAGCATCCCCCATACTGCAGTGACAGGCCAGCGTTTTCTCTGTGATTGCTCCTCCTGGGAACCAGGCCTGTGATGCTAGGCACAGGAACTGAGAACAAAGAGACTGTCCTGTGCTCTCAGTGACTCCCTGCTGTCAGTGAAAAGGTTAAGACGGAAACAACCTGGTTCAAATCTACAAGTTGAAGATCTGGCCTGGGCTGAATAGGGACTGGGAGATGAAGGCACTGATATGGGACTAATGGAGAGCATGGGCAGGGACTGAGATGTGAAGCCAAAGGGCTTGGGGACTGGGATAAGGACAGGTGACAGGTCAGAAAGGTCCAGGCTTCAGGCAGGGACAGGGGCAGAAGATCTGTAACCACTATAGCACACTCCCCTCAACAACTGGAGTAGAACCCAGGATTCTTAAATCTGAACATTCCTCTGCTGTGAAACCCCATGGCCAAATGTATGCCTCATTTTCCTCTAGCTGTGAGCCCACATAGAAGATGATAACCTACTGCCACTACCAGCTCATGTGGTAGAGGTCTATGCTGTGGATCTAAAGTTTCTGAACATGTTGGTGATGCATGATGTGTGTGTGGCGGGGTCAGTATTGTTCCATAAAATAGGATTTTTTTCAATTTGCTTTTTTAAAACCTTAGAAATTACATACAAAAGCTACATTAAAATAATGTTAATATTGTGAAGACAAGTACTCAGAAGTTAGGAAATGCCAGAATTGAGACAGCCTTAGAGTTTTGTAAAGTTTTTAAATGAATAATGTCTTTGGTTTCATTGAGAGTATTTGCATGAGCAAAATTAGCAAGATTTGGCCTTGAATGTTACATAGATATGCTGGAACAAATTAACACCTGGAGTAAACCCACTGAAGTTTATGAAGATTCATCAAGGATGAATATGGTTTATTTGTGTGTGTGTGAGATTAATTTTCCTCTTTTATGAATGCATTGTAAACAAAATCTGTAATGCTTAATGCCTGAAACCTGGCAAACTGGAGCACAATAGTATATTTGCTATAAATAATGTTAGTCTTTAAAAACAAACTTTTCACTCAATTCACTAAAACATCAAGGGTCAAAGTTGCTTGCTTTATACACACAAGAAGACCAAACAGGATTTGGCCCATCATTATGGAGATATTGGCTAGGGACCCTTCCCTCCCTCACTGAAATCAATAACAGGATTGGGCCTTCCGTCAAACATCTAAAATACCATATTAAGATGTAAGTCCAAGTGAACGTTAACAGAGTCTGAACTAGTACAGCTTGAACCTTCTTACAAGCCCTTTACTATGAAAATTACACTATCTTAGTGTCAAGATTCCCTTAGACTTCCTAGGGTCACCAGCTCTTTCATTTATGCCAGATTTTCAGCCATCCACAATACACCCTGGTCTCTTCTAGTTCCTGGTCACCTAGCCCAGACCCATGGCCTACAGAGAGTGTCACAGATCTTCTTGGGTGCCCCCTGCAGGGCACCCACCAAACTGCTGTGAAAAGATCCAGACGCTGGGTTCCTGAGTCCTTTAAACCATTGTCCCAGTCTTGAGATCCTTAAGCACACTTTTGGGGCACAGATGGTTCATCTAGCATCTAAAAATAAAATGAGACTGATATTCAGCAAAATTGTTTTCACTATCTTTTCACCCCACCCAAAGAACTAGAGCCTGCTGTTCACTTATCTAGTCTCTGTTCTCAGTGCTGACCCTTCAGACTCCCCCATCACTTAAACCTCATCAGCACCTAAAACTTAATGACAATACGCTATGTCACTCAGGGGTGTGAGCCCAATTCCTCACCATGAGGAAGGCTGATCCACTAGCTAGGAAGCTAGCTTGGATCTCAGAGATTTGGGTTCAATGCTTAGGTCTTCCACAGACTTCCTGTGTGGTCTTGGGAAAGCTGTTTTACAGATGGAAATTTGAGGAATGTAAGTATCTTTTAAAAATCTGGCCCTAGTCTCTCTGTACCTCATTTTCCCATCTGTAAAATGTGGATACTAGGATTTCCCTACCTTACAAGGTGTGAAGAGAAATACATTTGAGACTGAGATGCACTTGGGTACTATGGTAATGGGGTCTTTATAAGCTACCTTTCTGTAATAGGAGTTCTGGCTCTCATTGCTCCCTCTGTGTGGTGTTCCTAGACCTGCTGAGCAACACCTCCCACTCATAGCTGTGTGGATGCATTTTCCTTCTTATCTGAAGATGGTGATACACTAAAGCATTTGAAAGAAACTAAAGTTTCCACATTCCTGGTAACACCTTTCAATTTGTAAAGGAGGAAGATATTTCAAAGATGTTGTCTTGAAATAAAGTTATCTCCAAGCTTTCATTTTATAATTACTCTGGAACACAGAATAAGTTTAAAATCTCCCCAAAATGTGGACTTCTTTATTTCTAAAAATTCAGTGTTAGTTATCCTTTTTTCTTTTCCTCCTTCTTCTTCCAGAAAATCATTCTCAGTGCTGGGAAGCAGGAATCTATTGAGATGGAGATGTCACACAAGCAGTGTTCAGTCACAGCATGTGGCATCTCTGCCTTCGCCTAAGCAGAACACAAGATAACATGACGTAGGTAACATTGGTCTACAATTTTTGAGAAGTCTTCTGCGTCAGAGATAAAATGTGATATTTATTATGTATTTTGATGTGCTGAATTCAAATATGACAATTAAAACAACTGGCTACTGTTTCTAAGATATTTAAGTTTTTACATTTTATGTCTATGTATTTTGTGTAGATAGTAGAGTTTTAATCATAAATTGTAAACCTAGGTCTTTTCATGTGTTTATGATTGCTTTACATGATATATTTCACCTGTCCTGTTTATGTAACACTTTAAAAATCAGCAAAAGGGTTATATAAATAAAATGTATCATGAAATAAAAGGCAAAAAACTATTATGTACATATTTAAGTCCTATTCAGTGTCTACTCAGCACTTCTTGGCTTGTCTCTTGTATTAATTAAATGGAGCATCTCTTGTCACTGTCCAGCAATAGTCTGCAAACATTGATGGGCTCCATTTGCCCTGATAGCCTGCCAGGAGATTCCACTGCTGTAGTCTGGAGCCCAACAGCTCTGCCTTACTCTTTGGTAGTTCCAAATCCCTGACAAGGTCATTCAGTTCACCTTGTGTTATGAGGTGTGGTTCAGAGGAGGAGGATGGGAGAAAATGCGGGTCCTGTGACAAAGAGTGTTCAGGATCAGAAGTTTCATCCTCTTCCTCTTCCTCGTCTGACTCAAGTGAGAATGATTCTGGTGCATCAGGAACCGGCAATCCTTCTCCGTGGGGTACTGGGCATATAGCTGATGGAATGTTTGGATAATGCACAGTCCTTTTTCTTCTTTGACACACCTTTCCCAACTGGAGGCACCATGCAGAAGTAACGATTGCTGGTATGATCTGTTGGCTCTCTCCAAATCATTGGCACTGCAAAAGGCATAGATTTCCTTTTCCTGTTCAACCACGGGCGAAGATTTGTTGCACAAGTGTTGCAGCATATGTGTGGGTCCCACCTCTTGCCCTGATCTCCAATTTTGCAGCCAAAATAAAGGTGATAGGCTTTCTTAACCATAGTGGTTATACTGCGCTTTTGGGATGCAAAAGTCACTTCACCACAAACATAGCAGAAGTTATCTGCACTGTTCACACAAGTACGAGGCATCTCTGCTCACTTTGGCTAAACAGAAATGTGTCCCTTTGCAAAATCAAACACTGACAAATAAGAGAGCACGACACTGTATGATTTCTAGAGCTGATACAGGGCAATTTGTTCAGCAGAGTGATGTAAGCTTCGTTATGATTGCATCATCCATGACTTCTAGGAATAAAATGATGCAATTCATATCATGTATGACACAATACCAGCTTCAGATTGCATCATTCATTGTTTTGCCTAAAAAGCAAGTACTGTCCAAACCCAGTCATAGATTTATTCATAGATCCAGTCAAAGATGTATTTTAGTCATTTCCGGTTTAAACTGAGATCCCTTCCCTTTATAACTCACTTATGCTCCGCCATTTCAAAGTCAAGGGTCGTGTATACTGACCCAATAGCATATCTTGAAAACTAGAGCCAATCAACAATTTTAAGCATCATTTTCATTCTCAGTGACCCAGAATTAGTAAAGTTGGACTACATTTATTTCAGAAGCATTTTGGCTGTAGAGCAGTGTAATTGTAAGATAATGAGAACATACATCTTTGTTTCTCAGAAACCCCATCTCAATTTGGATTGAAGTCATTTTTTTATCACACATTTTAAACTGAGATTCCGAAGATGGAAGATTGCTTTGTAGGCCTTAAAGCACAGTCACCTTCATGTCACTTTTTCTCAGTGAATGTTACAATATCAAATTGCTGTTTTCCTTTCACCTTTCAGATTTATCTCCTGATCACTGGTATTCTGTGAAGGTACCATGCTGTCATTTCAGTACAGAAAAGAAAAATCTTCAAGTGGCAAAAGGATAATTTATTGAAAACATTCCTTCCTGTTACCTTCTTGTTATCTCTTTTTTTCCAGAGCCACTGCCCACTCCTTATTTGATTGTATTTTCATTTGTTCACTCTGTCATGTTTGTCCTCAAAGATGTATTTTAGGAATCTGTTCCAAAGGTTTATTTACAACAGACTTTAGCCTTCACCCTACTCACTATTTAGCTTCATTTCCACTGCACAATCTGCATGCTGTAGACATGAATGTATTGCTCATAAATTGTTTAACGTTAATGGGAAAATTGTCACACAGGAAGATTTCCTTATGGTTTTGCTTGTCAGGTAAGACTGACACTCCCCGAATCATTGCTCTTAGTGCAGATACTTCATTGACAGGAGAAGTATCCAATTTATCTCTTACGACAAGACCCTTTCTTAAAGATTTTGGAAGGCTTAGTGGCATGTATCTTTCCTAAATGCTATCTTTACTCAATTTATTTCCAGTTATACAGTGTTGTCTTGGAATTGCTTTTTGGCACTGATATACTACTAAGGTAGAAAATAAAGTGGCCCATAGCGTTTATATTGTGGCCATTAAATGTTTTCTTCCTGGAGCAGTTTGTTCTGCATATACACCTCTACCCCCATATAATGCTGTCTTCAGGAGCCAAAAAATCTTACCATGTTACAGGTGAAACCGCATTATATTGAACTTGCTTTGATCCGCCAGAGTGTGCAGCCCCCTCTCTTGCACTGCTTTATCGCATTCTATCCAAATTTGTATTATATTGGGTCACATTATATCAGGGTAGAGGTGTATATGTGTATATTTTTATGACTGATACTATGTACAGAACTGCCAGCAGGTATATGGTGCCTTACTAACAGCAGCAAAAAAAGCATTGGCAGCATATTCTTTAAATTCTCATGACAATTTCTGTTTGCCAAAATGGAAGGCCTAATAAATACTGGAGTGGCAGTGGATGTTTTCTATTATTTTGTTTTATTTCTTTGCAATTTAGACTTACTGCAGGAAGGCAAGAAAGGGGAGAAAATAACCAAAATAGGGTGTAATCTTTGTCATCTGGAACATACATTACTTTCCTTATTTTTTATCTTGTATTTTACAACAAATAGATGTTGTCAGGCCCTCAATCGGTTTTTTCTGCTGTTTCTTCTGAGTTATCTTTTCTTGTATCTCTCTCTTTCTACCACTTTTTCATAAAAGTCCATTTATATCCAGAGTATATTGCATGTACAGTTCTCTATGGCACATACATTTTTCTGGGGCACTTAACTCAATTAATCATTTTTCTTTCTGCAATATTTGTGATCCTGATACTTCTCCTCTACCCCTTCCTCACATAGACACCTTAACCTCTTCTTCTCATACAGCATCCTAAAACCAAATCATACACTGCACAATGATATACCCTTGAGAATTGGTCTTTAGCTATGTTACTTTATAGTTAATATTTTAAAGTGTGAACTGAAGAACAGGTGGTAGAATGAGAGAGAGAATGATAAGATGATAAAGGAACATATTATTTTAGGGGCAAGATTGTGGCTTTGAGCCACTGTTAGTGTTGAAAAAGGCTGAATAAGGAGAAGGCTGCCCATTGGCTTCCAGAAGCAGGTACAATGCCTACACAGCACTGGAACAGCATGACTTTGAGCCTTACAATAGGGTGTGTTCCTTCCACACTGGACCAACTATGTTGCCAATGTGGAGATGGTAAGCCAATGCTGTGTTCTTGTCTCAGAGTTCAAGATTGGGATTGTCCCTGGCAGGGATATATGAAAGGGAAAGGAGAAAAGGTCTTTGTACCTTTTTCCCAGCCTGCCCCCTCTGGAGCACATGGGTAGAAGCAGGCACACTCTAGCTCACAGTGTACTGTATCTGTGATGTATTTAGGGGCTTTCTTTGCTTCTCCCTCCTTAAAAAGAGAGACCGTATTAGTGCTTTGAGTAAACTTCTACAGGGGAAATAAGGAATTTATTAAAGCCACATGTCTGCATTATCTAAAAAATGTTACAGTAGCACTGTAGCTGTGGTACTTTCTGAGATGGATGCTTGTGTATGTCAAATATCTGACACTGAGTTACGCAGGGAAAAACACCTGTTATAAAACTACAGCACATGGTTCAAATTGGGCTGTCATTCAATAAGCCAATGGTCAAAATCATTGCTGTCTTGTGGGTTAAGCTTTTTGGCTAAAGGCATGAGCTCCAATTTAAAAAAAAAATGACCTTCAATGGCCTTTGGATCAGGCCAGGTGTTTACAGACTCCCCACAGTAGCGAAACATTTTTCTCTAGGTTTATCCTTCCTCTTCACAGTACAGCATGAGAAGTGGCTTTTCTCTATATGCTGTAACTTTAACTAGTCTCTCATGCATATGTCAAATATCCTTTTCATTAAGTATAACACATTAACACTATTTGATATTTAGAAAACAAACAAGTAGAGCAGAGAATTAAATCAACATGCTATAATTTGCTATTGTAACTCTAAGCAAAGTGTCTTGTATGAAATTAAGATTAATTCAGCAAACAATTGTTGGAATATATGTTGGACTCCTCATAACATGAGCAAAGGAAGAATAAATGAAAATGATAATTTCTGAAATTGCAATTTAGCAAGAAGTATTGTAATACATATGCTGGGGAATATGGTTCAGTAACAAAATGAATTAGTAAACCTCAAGAGAGTTTCTTTTAAATCAGTTGAGAGAATGGATACTTGTTAGAATGTATGGTCTCTGATTTCAGATAGTATGAAATTAATGTAAAATATTCTAAGTCCAGTATGTTGCTTAGAAATACAAAATTGCTGTATGGCAATATAATTTAGCATTAGACCTCAATTTTCAGACCTCTCCTTCCTTCCTTCTTTTTTTTTTTTACAATTCAATGTATGGGTTTGTTATAAATTTCTGTATTGATACTGTGTTTAGGTATATCATCTTAGCCATTTGATTTCATAGGAAAATCTAAAACAAGTTTTAAAATTTTTAGGAATATGCAGTGCAGGTAACAATGCAGAGCATACACTGAACACCTCTTTAGGAAGACTGGATTTCTAGTTTTATTGTTTACTGTTTATTGTTTGTTGTTTTATTGTTTTTATTGTATAGTTTTAGTGTTTATCTTATTGCTGCCTTCAGTAAGTTATTCACTGAGTGAAACATTTCTCTACCATGCACCTCGGTCCCTTTTATTTTCTGTCTGTAGCACATAATGTGGTCTGTAATGTTTTGGCTATTGGGTTTAGTGTGTGGGTACTGGGTGCCGGCCTGTGATATAAAGGAGGTCAAACTAGATGATCCAGGAGGTCCCTTCCAGCCTTAATCTGTATGACTCAAACCGTTCCTGAGGTGGCCTTCCCCAGCCAACATCACCAGTTTTGTGGGTTGTTCTGAGCAGCTGTGTGCTCCCACTAGAGCAAGGGTTATATTGCCTTAACCCCTGTCTGCATGGATATTCTGCCATTGGGAAAGTGCCATGAGTTATACTGGCAGAATCCAGTGTAACCCCAGGCACAATCAGGCCATCGGTTACATCAATAAATAATACTATGATGACCCTGTCCCCCCAGTTTCCATGCAACTAAAGGAAACCTCCTCTGAGTGAGGATTTTGGGAGAGCAAGAGCTAGTGCAGTTGCACGTGGCAGTAAGGAATCAGTACAGAATGTGCTGCCATGGGAATTAAGGGAGCAAGGTAAGAATTGTCAGGGCCCTTTACAGATGTCCTTGACCTCTACTGGATATCGCACACATATAGCTTATGGATAAACCACAAGTCAGTGCCATTGAATTTGTGTGTGTGAATTCCTTGCTTCCTGGAGTGAACTATCAGGCAGAAATTGCAATTCCAAACTTGTTTGAGGCGAGAACACAGACAGAGGTGATTTTCCTCCTAGATTTGATAAATATAGAAGACATGTTTTCACATTTTCAGTATGGGATGCACACGGATACCTGAACAGCACTAATGATATCTACTTGTCACATACACTTTTCATATTCAGTTCCCTCCTACAGCCCATTCATCACTCTCCTTCTTTGTCTTTATTAATATCTGACTTCTCAGGTTTTTGCCCAATTTACTGTGACCAAATTTGCTATTTGCAGAAAACTTAGCCGAACTTTTTTCATTCCTGTGTTTTTCTCCGTCATTGTCTTCATGTTTCCTTTCTCCTCTTCTTTTCTTTATAGTACATTCTGATGAGGTCTCCCTTCTTATTATCCTGGCATGTCATACCACTTGTTCTTTCAGCTATTTGCCTGCTTACATCTCTTCCTTTGTCCTTCCTGTCATCTGTTGTTATAGTGTGCCCCAGACTACACCTCCCTTATCTGTCTCCAACCTTCCTTCAAAACTTCTCTGTTCTCCCTTATTCTTAACCTCCATTCACCCATTGATCTAGCTCTCTGTTGTAATCATCACTCCATTTCTCTCCTCCCATTCCTGAATAGAAATCTTTGAGCAGGCTGCCTATTCTCCCTTACTTTACTCAGCATTCTATTTTTGACTTTTCCAATCCATTTTTAGTTTGGTGATTCTACTGAGACAGCCCTCACTGGGGTTATTAATGACTTGCTTGTGGCTAAATCCAAAAGTCTCACTTCTATTCTTGTCCCACATGACTTAGCTGCTTTTGACACTGTGGATCACTCATTTCCTTCATTGCCTCAGTATGTATAGATTTTATGACTCTCTACTTACAGGTCGTTCATCTTCTCAAAGTCTTCTTACCATAATTCATTCCTCTTCTTTTCAGTTTCTGAATATTGTGCTATCCCCCCTCCCTTTGGGCTCCAATTCTTTGGAAACCTCTCCACTTCTCGTTTTAAGTTCTGGAGCAAATTATTTCATTTAATAGAGGATTTATTGTGGTTGAATATAATTGTGTGATGGCTATGTTGAGGTAAAACGGGATCATGGCAGTATAAGGCTGGCACACATTTGTTAGGGATGAGTGTGTAGTAGCTATGTAAGCAAAGTAAGTTTGTAATGCAAGGCCTACAGGTTGAGGCCTGTAAGATTTCAGCTAGCCATACTAGGCTTTAGGCCTAAAGAGAGTTGACGTAAGTAGGTGCACCGGAATAACCTGTACCAGTAAAGTTAGAAGATTATTATAAAGAATGTGCCAATGGGTGATATTCCAGAAATTGTTACAGTGTATCCATCTAGACTGCAAGACATCTGACTGTAACATCACAAGAAATTCTGCAGTAACCACAGGCTACCACAAAGACTTGTTTACATAGGTTATCCTCCTAGTCTCATTAGCATCTGTGAAAAGTGGAGCACCTCAAAGTTTATGGAGTGTGGATGTGCAAATTAGGAAGAAGGGGTTGACACTCTTCTGCATATGTGTGAGACTTAGTAGTGTCATAGTATAATTCCCAAATCTGGACCTTAGCGTCCAAAATATGGGTACTAGCATGAATTTCCCTAAGCTTAATTACCAGCTTAGATCTGATAGGCTGCCACCAATCAGGACTTAAGAAGAGCACCTGATAGACTCTGGTGTCCCCAAACCCTTCCCTGGGGACCCCCAAGACCCAGATTCCTTGAGTCTCACAACACAGGGAAATAAACCATTCCCTTCCCCCTCTTTACCTCCTCCCAGATCTTTCCCGCCCTGGGTACCCTAGGAGATCTCCGTAATTCAAATCCTTGAATCACCACTTCCCCTCCCTTCTTCCCCGGAGAGAGATACACAGATAAACGCCGAGAGCAGGCTTTTCTTCCCTCCTCCCTTTCCTTTCTCCCACCAATTCCCTGGTGAGTACACAGACTCAAGTCCTTTGAGCCTTAACTAGGAGAAAAAAATCAAACAGGTCTTAAAGCAAAGCTTTTAATAAAAAAAGAAAGAAAAAAGTAAAAGGTTTATCTCTGCAGTTTAGATGGTAAATAGTACAGGGTCTTTTAGCTTATAGAAAATGGATAAACAGCCTTATACAGAAAAAATACAATTTAAACTATTTCCAGCAGACTACACATTTGCAAATACAGAAAAACAATGTAAAAGCCTATATTGTCTTACAAATTGGAACAGAAGATTAGAGAGCTCAGAGATTCGTGTGGTCCTTCTCAGAGCCCAGAGAGAGAACAGCCCAAGAACAAAGGACTCACACCCAAACTTCCCTCCACCCAGATTTGAAAAAGTCTTGTTTCCTGATTGGTCCTCCGGTCAGGTGTTGTTTGTTAACCTTTTCCAGGTGAAAGATACATTAACCCTTAGCTATCTGTTTATGACAAGTAAGCATAAGCATAACTCAGGATAAAAGGCATTGCTGGACTGTGCTGCTGGGGGAGTTGGGGGGGCAGGAGGGGAGATGAAACACATGGGGAGATGTCAGGCTGACAACCATGGGTGATGATGACGAGGAGAATAATGACTGACACTCCAGGATCCCCCAGAAGGAGATATGGGTGATGATGGTCATACTGCAAAGTGTTTAGCTTTATCTCTCTATCTGCTGTTGCATTTTTAGTATTTATGGGATCGTCTATCTGCTTAGTGAATTTATTAAAGAAACTTGTAATAAACTGGAATTGTTTCTTATGTTCTCCTAGGGCCTCTTAACAATAATAATATGCCTGATGCTGTAGCCCTCAGGGGACTGAATATTTAATCAATGCAGTCTAAGAGATCAATTAATAATCAATACACCGATCCATTAATAAGGCTACAATTTCATCCCACAACCTCTCTCTCTGCTTCTTATGCTATGTCTCATGCTTTCACTTCTCTTACTCTTCTTGCAAGTCCAATGTTTTGATCCCTCTCTAGTCCACCAGCTGTTGACTAGCTTTTGTTATGGCTTATTATTATTGGCTTATTGCTGTGTCCTCCTATTACTCTTTCCCCAACACATTGGATCAATTAGGCTGCATAAAGAAATGTTGTTTCTGTGCAAAGATTGCATTTACACATAGGAAGGAGATAACTGTACATACAAATGGGTATTTGTTTGATCTGGTGGATAAATGACAGTGAAAGACAAAATGGCTTGGAGACCGAAGAATGTAGGAGTGAGCACAGGGAACTGAGCAGACAGATCCAAAGGCAGACTAGACAAGAGCAAATACATAAAGGTAAAGTGAATGGAACTTGAGAATCACAAAAAGTAGTAATAAACATTGTATATTCACTGTGATCAGACTTACCAAAAAATTTCTCCTGTAATTTTTGAACAGAGTAAAAAATCACAATGGCAGAGTTCTCACTAAAGGTGGTTATATCAAAAGCCAATCTGCATGCCTCAGCAGAGCCACTCAAAATACTGGAAGCTGGAAAATAGACTACAGAGCCAGAGCCATCTATCATGAGAGAAAAAGTGGTGAGTGCTATTAGGGAAATGAAGCCTGGGAAAGCACCGAGGTTAGATAACATGCCAGCAGAATTGTTAAGAGATTGGAGACCACAGTATTAGTCTTGTGGAAAATTAGTATGGAGGATTAGAAATTGGCCAAAGGACTGGACAAAAGTAAGGTTTCTGACCTTTTCAAATAAAGGAACATAACACAATATAGTAACAATCATACTATCTCCCTGATATCTCATGTGAGCAAAGTTCTGCTCTCCATAATCCAGGATTGCATGAAGTGAATGACAGAAGCATAACTACCACCACAATAAGCTGGTTCTGAAAAGAGTTGAGGCACATGTGATCAAATCAAGAAAATTCATCACTTCATTAAAAAATTCAGGGAGTACAATCATACATTGATCATGTGTTTCATTGACAACTGGAAAGTGCTGATATCATTCAACATGACCACTTTGAAGGATACTGACAGACATGGGGATTCCAAAGCATCTCATTGAACAAATCACAAGTCTCTAGCATAATTAACAGACCACAATATGAATATTAACAAGAAACAGCATGCGGTTTTCCACTGGGCATGGTGTGAGACTAAGGTGCATTCTCTTCCTAAGACTTTTCAACATGTAAGCAGAATTTATTATGAGACAAGCCCTGGTAGGTTTTGACAATGTGGAAGGAGCTGGGATATCCATTGTTGGACACCTCTTATCTGCCCTCAGATATGTTGACAGCATGACTCTTTTCCACAACCACCAATACAATAGAACAAATCTTACTCTGTAAAAACAGTTAGTGAGGAATCTGGATTATTGCTGAATGTGCTGAAAATGAAATGCATGCATGTTAACACGATTAACAATGACAGGATGCAAGCAAACATCATGATTAATGGTCAAGTTATAGAGGCAACTTGTGAATTCAGTTATCTGGGATCATACATATCCAACCAAGGAAGCTTTTCCAAAGAAAGCAGATAACTAGGAATGGCTCACTCAGCCATTGCTTCTCTTATGAAAGTTTGCAAAAACTAAGGCATCTGAAAATGTAACATGCTTTGACTGGTGAAAAACCTTTTTTTTCCATGGCAACTTATGGATGTGAATCATGCGGTGTTAATGCTGCTGACAAAGAGAAAAATAAAGTCTTTGAGATGTGGTGTTCGTGAAGATTCTACCATATCTTGATGGAAAAGACAAATATTTCTGTTAAAAATATTACTGGACAGAAGCAGATTCTGCTATCAGAAATCAACAGGTGCAAACTGTGATGTGATCAGACTGGTCACGTCAGGCATAGAGATGGAAATAACCCCAAAAAGTTGTTATGAAAGGAAGGACAGTGGGTCATTGTGGTAGGGGATGATCAGCAAGGTGATGTATAGATGGTGGCAGATCACCGGGAAGTCAGCTGCTGTGTGCTTGAAGTTGGCGGAGGATCAAGAAGGCTTATGAAAATTCTTTTATGTCACCAATAACAGACATGAAAACACCCATTACTTAAACCCATTTATATCTGTGATATCATGCAATCAGTGCACACAAATACAGGTTTCACAGGCACAATTAACATCATGAACACTTTTTCAATCACATGACTCTTAAAGTCCATATGTTCAATGAGGTCTGTGTGTTCTGGCCACTTAAGACTCCTTTCTCTGCTACTTGCATTACACTGGCATACCTGATTCTACATTTAGACTGAGGTATAGACCTTGTTTTGTCCTGATATATGTACTAGATTATAGATGAGCAAAAACCTTTAAAATTTTAATTTGATATTTGCTTGCATAAGAATTGCATTCTCTTTTGTCTTCATGCAGAGTTTACCAGAAACAGTGAGTTGTAAGGGTGTATTAGAGATTCAGACTTGAAAAAGAGAGTTTCCCATCCATTGGCAACTTAAACAAAGCTTTTAATGTTACTTTTAACAAATTAGTAATGAATGCAATAGGTGAAAATGCTCCTCCATCTGATATATAACTTCAAAAAATATTATTCAGCACAAAGGTATGCAATAGGCTTAAAAGCCATGCATAGTTTTCCTTCTTAGGGTACTTAATTTTGGAATTCATGCCTATTTGTACAAAGGAAAAGATTTTCTCTTTCATCTGTGCACTAATTTGCATCAATTTATACAGGGACGCCTAGAGGATTCAGAGGGCCTGGGGCAAAGCAATTTCAGGAGCCCCTTCCATAAAAAAAATTGCAATACTATATTTTCGTGGGAGCCTCTGTGGGGATCAGGGCAAATTGCTCCACTTGCTCCCCCTCACGGGCAGCCCTGGGAAAAATAAACCTTCCGCATCTCAGCACAAACCTAGTTTTGAGAAAACTTCTTTACAAGGTATCACTGGTTCTCAGCATCAGCTAGTGCTAAAAGGCACTAAAGCTCATTAAAAGAGTTGGACAAATATTTTCCATCAAAACTTTTTCTGGATCAAAAACTAGGGGGTTTTAAAAAGCAGAAAAAAATCACAGCCAATGTCTGTTTTCCTTCAAAATTTGTTGTGGTTTTTTTAATTGAAAAGCTGAAATAGTCTGCCAAAACCTGAATATGGTTTGGGGTTTCAGAAGTGTGTGGCCAAATATTTGCTGCTTGCTGTGTTTGATTGATTGTTTAAAGAAACAATAAAAACATTCTGCTTAAAAAAAATCCAAAACTTTTGAACCACCTCAGCTTGTGACCAAACGCCTGAGCCCATCCAATCACAGATTCTTCCAGGTTTCTGATACTCTGCTGGCTTCCTTGACTCATATCCGTCTCCATAACTTTGGGTTCATTTAGGTTAGAACATAAGAACCGCCATACTGGGTCAAACCAAAGGTCCATCCAGCCCTGTATCCTGTCTACCATCAATGGCCAATGCCAAGTGCCCCAGAGGGAGTGAACCTAACAGGTAATGGTCAAGTGATCTCTCTCCTGCCATCCATCTCCACTCTCTGACAAACAAGGCTAGGGACACCATTCCTTACCCATCCTGGCTAATAGCCATTAATGAATTTAACCTCCATGCATTTATCTGTTTCCCAGAGACTGGCTGCATGGGGTCCTCCACAAACTGGAGATGGTTACTGTGGGTTTGTCTTTAGTATAGCTTATGTACAAACTCCACAAACCGAGCATTTGAGCTTGGTCCAGACTCTGGGATGAGCCTATGTTGTGAAAACTGAAATGCTCAAAATAGCACATGCATGTGAATGGACACAGGGTACTAAAATTAAATTAACCTAAGGGTTCTCAAACTGGGGGTCAGGACCCCTCAGGGCGTCATGAGGTTATTACTGGGGGTTGCGAGCTGTCAGCCTCCACCTCAAACCCCTCTTTGCCTCCAGCATTTATAATACTGTTAAATATATACAGTGTTTTCAATGTATAAGGGGGGGTCGCACTCAGAGGTTTGCTATGTGAAAGGGGTCACCAGGACAAAAGTTTGAGAACCACTGAATTAACCCCTCTGGAGCCTCAGGGAACGTAGGGGAGGGGGGGGGTCTCCCTTCATAGGGTTGGGAAGGAGGAAGGTGGTGGATATTGGAAGGAGGAATATCGTAGGGTTGGGAAGGAGGAAGGAAGGAGGAAGGATATTGCTCTTCTCATGTGATCCTCCCCCAGTGGCTAATTTTAAATGAAGCTACCCTCCCCTGATATGAATCTCCCTGTGGCACTGAAATTAAATATAGACTATAATTTGGCATTTGAGAAGTGAAAGGGATGGTAGCCCTAATGGAAAAGCTAACAGCTTGGTTCTTCCGCAAGCCTCAAACTGCTGAATGAGCTTCAGGGTAGGGAAGGCTGTGCCTCCCAAACAGCCTGTCCCTGTCCCCTATTCGACCCCCACCCACTTCCTGCCCCCCTGCTGCCCCCCTCAGAATCCCCAACCCATCCTGCTCCTTGTCCCCTTACCATCCCCCAGAGACACCACCACCACCCCAGGACCCCACCCCTCCTCCCTGTCCCAACTGCCCCAACCCCTATCCACCCCCCCGCTGAGTTGTGACAGACCCCCAGAACACCTACAATCCAAATCCCCTGTTCCCTGTCCCCTGACTGCCCCCAAAACCTCTGTCCTCCCCTTGTCCCCTGACTGCCCCAACCCCTATCCACCCCCCTGCTGAGTCCTGACAGACCCCCAGCACACCCACAATCCAACCCCCCCGTTCCCTGTCCCCTGACCGCCCCCCCAACCTCTGCCCCCTCCCTGTGCCCTGACAGTCCCCGAGACTTCCTGCCCCTTAGCAACCCTCCCCGGCCCCAGCTTTTTACCCACGGCTCCCCCTCACCCGGAGCCTCAGCCCGTTGCATCCACTGCCATCCCTGAACAGCAGTGCACCCCTCTCAGAGCCCCAGGATAAAGAGGGCGGGGCTGTGCGCTTCCTCCACTCAGCCCAGAGCTCACAGCCCCGCCCCCTTACCACACGGTTCTGAGCGGGGTGGAGCTCAGGCCCCGCCAGAGTCAGGCTGCAGCTGTTCAGGGACAGCCCTGGATGCGCTGAGGCTCTGGGAGAGGGGCGGAGACGGGGTCGGGTCGGGCTGGGGCAAGAGCCTCAGCCATTCTTTTGGGGACCCCTGCAGAGCCCAGGGCATGGGGCTAATTGCCCCACTTGCCCCCCCGGGCGGCCCTGAATTTATATAAAGAACTACAGATATTCATATTCCCATCCCTTCATCTGAGAGAAGTTTCTCATCAATTTCACAGAGGAGTAAGAGCTGGTATTTTGCTGGAGCATAAAAGATGAAATAGCTTTTCATTAACACAGCCCTTTTATTTTTTTGTTGACAGGTTGAAGGAGTTTGCAATGCACATACTATAAGCAGCAAAACCAGAGGGGCTACAAATCTTTGGCTGATCTTACTCTCAGTGAAGTCAGTGGCAAACCACCTCAATGGCAGCAGGATATTAAGATTCTAGTTTTCTATCTATATTCTCCTTAACAATGGTAGCCTTTGTGGCAGCAACCCACTGTGTGCAATACAGAACTAGGCCAGTTGAGGGGTTCTCCAAGAGTTGGCTATGTCATATAGCAAGACCTATGAGGTTTCACAGTCTTTTGTATGTATGAGGTATGGTTTCAGGGTCATGGAATTTAATCAAAAGTACAATATTTGTTATCAGAGTGAAAAAATAGCTATGCCAAGATGTTTGTACGAGCTCCCTGATGTTTTACTCCTGCTGTGGATTAAGCCTCTAGGCCCCTCTGCTACCACGTGGATCTTTTACTTGGTGTTTTTAACCTGTGGTGTAGTTGGATTATCTTTCCACCCTCAAGGCTTTTGTATTGGTTGCTTTAGTGTGAAAAGCACAACTGAACAAGAAAATTTGTAGTTGGGAATTCAGCTGTTAGTGTTAATGTAAGGTCTTAATTTGAATCAGTTCTGAATTTGAGCTGGGGGAAAGTGCAAGTCACACACGGAATATTTTTGTTTAGATTTATAAAAGACAAAAGAAGTTGCTTTTTTTCCCCCAGGCAAAAAAGTGCCTGCATCTTGAAAACTCTGAATAGTACCGTATGCTCAACCACACGTTTTAATTGTCAGATTCTAACATATGTCTTTCTGTTCTGTGTGTGTACAGTGCCTAACACAAAGGGGGGGTCTTAATTCAGGACTTGGGTACCTAGCTCCTACATTAATATAAATAGTAATAGTTCACCACATTGAATTTTGAAGCAATTTACTTAGTAACAGCCATGAGTGTGAAGCCCTCTTGTAAAGCCTTTTTTTAAAGGATAAGATCCTAGTTTCCACAAATGGACTGAGAGTGACAACGTTATGGAAAGCTTCATTCTCTTCTTTTGTACAGTTGAATGGATCATGGAATATGGTGATGGAGATCATCATCATCATACATTTACTATTGTTTTGTAGTCTACTTTTTAAAGTAGCAACTGCTGAGGTTTCCATAATTTTCCTTAGGAGGAGACTAACAGATACTGCTAGGAAGAAGTTTTTTCTGATATCTAAACGATATTTACCTTCTCTTAATTTCATTCAATCACTTCTAATAATACCTTCTTCTGATTCTTCTCCTTTGTTCATATCTATCTATTATACCTGTATATCTATACATATATAATTATTTTAATTTTTTTATTACTTTTCCTTGAACTTCCTTTGTTGTATCTGTTTCTGGTAACAAGGAGCCCAGAACTGAATGTAATAATCCAACTATGGTCACAGGAGAGCAAGAGAGGAGAAATGTATAGACTAATGACGGGATGCTTCCTTGTATGCAGCCCAGAATTGCATTTATGTCATGTCACATTACAATTTATATTGATGATAATGTGAAATTATGGCTCCTTAATTCAGGTCCTCATCAATTTTCCAATCAAGTTTTTATCCCAATTGCATGTTCTTGCACTGTCAGTGGCAGTTCAATCAAAAGCAATTCTCAGGTTAGAAATTCATACATTTGAACAATTATTCAACTGTTGAAATGAGAATTCAGTTCAAAATTACCTTCCCGGACAATGCTAACTTATAGCTAATCCTTTTTTTTTCATACATGCACACACATCACACATTAGCCCCATCTCTGTTCATGATTATTCAAAGCTGCTTCTAATTTCGCTGGAAATTCCCTTTATGTAGTTAGAAACTTCAGTTCATTTCAAGGTAGATAAGCTCAAGCTATAGTCTTGTTCCACTGTATTCCTGCCTTAAAAAGAAAGTTAGTTTGCACTGTGCTTATATGTGATATGTTTTTGGTGGTCAGCCAAAGACTCCAGTTCTGAATCTCCCATCCTGTGCTTTTGACTTGTGAGAAGTGATTTATTAAAGATTCAGGTTTCTCATATTGAGTTTTGATACATAGTCCATTGGCTGGTTCCCTTTTCAAAAAGCTAATGTGAATCAATTGGTACAAGCCTTGTGGATGGAGGGAAGCGGTAGACGTGGTATATCTTGATTTTAGAAATGCTTTTGATGCTCTCTCTTATGACCTTCTCATAAACAAACTACGGAAATGCAACCTACATGGAGCTACTATAAGGTGAGTGTAAATCTGTTTGGAAAGCCATTCCCAGAGTGTAGTTATCAGTGGTTCACAGTCATGCTGGAAGGACATAATGAGTGGGGTCCCGCAAGGGTCAATTCTGGGTCTGGTTTTGTTCAATATCTTTTATTGAAGATAATATCAATTATTTGGATAATGGCATAGAGAGTACACTTAAAAGTTTGTGGATAACACCAAGCTGGGAGGAGTTGCAAGTGCTCAAAATGATCTGGACAAACTGGAGAAATGGTCTGAAGTAAATAGGATGAAATCCAATCAGGACAAATGCAAATTACTCCACTTAAGAAGTAACAATCAGTTGCGCACATACAAAATGGGAAATGATTGCCTAGAAAGGAGTACTGTGGAAAGGGATCTGGGGGTCATAGTGGACCACAAGCTAAATATGAGTCAACAGTGTAATGCTGTTGCAAAAAAAGCAAACATAATTCTGGGGTGTATTAGCAGGAGTGTTGTAAGCAAGACAAAAGAAGTAATACTTCCACTCTACTCTGCACTGATTAGGCCTCAACTGGAGCATTTTGTCCAGTTCTGAGTGCAGCATTTCAGGAAGGCTGTGGACAAATTGGAGAGAGTCCAGAGAAATGTGACAAAAATGATTAAGGGTCTAGAAAATGTGACCTATGAGGGAAGATTGAAAAAATTGGGTTTGTTTAGTCTGTAAAAGAGAAGAGTGAGAGGGGAGATGATAACAGTTTTCAGGTATGTAAAAGGTTGTTACAAGGAGAAGGGAGAAAAATCGTTTTTCTTCTCTGATGCTAGAACAAGAAGCAATGAGCTTAAATTGCAGCAAGGGTGGTTTAGGTTGGACATTAGAAAATATTTCCTAACTGTCAGGGTGGTTAAGCACTAGAATAAATTGCCTAAGGAGATTGTGGAATCTCCATCACCGGAGATTTTTTAAGAGCAGGTTAGACAAACACTTCTCAGGAATGCTCTAGATAATACTTAGTCCTGCCATAAGTGCAGGGGACTGGACTAGATGACCTCTCAAGGTCCCTTCCAATCCTATGATTCTATGATTAATTACACTTCCTGCAAAGAGATTAGGTCGTCCAGTAGCTTCATTTATAACAATTTTCGCAGGCCAATGAGAAAGCAGGATGACTCCTCTGTGGTTTTTTATTTGTAACTGCATACCATTTTTGTGTCCCCCTCCCTCCCACCCAGAATCATGTTTGAATGCCTTGGGACATCCCAACCCGTTTAAATGGTTTAAGCAGTAGATAAAAACACCTGCTGGCCATTTTCATGGGGACTCTTCTTTTGCCATACACAGCTCTGCAGTCTTTGCAAAACTTGTATATGCAGCATGGAATAATTTCCTTTGAACAACTGAGTTCCTTTTAATACATCTTTCTTTCTTTCTTTCTTTCTGTAAAGTAATTTTGAGTCATCTCTACTCCTCACAGGTCAACACCAGCAGGGCAACACTGCACAAGTCTAACCTCTGTATCAGTACTTATTATACTTAGTTAGCCTTTGATTAATGTGCTTGATTCATTTCACATATGTACTTGGTGCAATTTTGCAAGCCTCTGTGGGCATTCAGTTTCACATGACATGCTTTGTTTGGGATTACTCATACAATACCTTTATTCATTATTTGTTAAGTATATTCATGCATCGATGTTCATCTTCTATTTCATAACCTGCTTACTATTTAAAATGAACAGACACTGTTATGGTACCTTGTGATTACCATCCCTTACAGTGTTCTTACAATTACTCTTGTCATTCCACATATTCTTTTTCAAGCTCATACTGTTTTTACAGAGTTAGGCCAATATTTTCAAAAAAGAGGAACCAAAAGATGGGCTCTTGACAGGGGTAATATAAAATTCTTATGGTATGGGGGCCCACAGTGGGACCCCAGAAGGGGCGGGGCCTTGGGTGAAAGGGACAGGGCTGGGGGGGATCAGCCTTCCCCAGCCAGTCCATTCGTGCTGCCTGGCCTGCACCACCTGGAGCTCTGGCCACTGCCAGACCTGGGGCAGCTGCCCCGTTTGCAGCATATTGCACTAGTCAAGATATTTTTCTGGAAGGGACAGGCTTCCAGTCCCATTGAAAGACCATCCTGGAGGAACTCAAGGATAAGTTTGAAATTGGTCTTGCTTTACTGTTTCAACCATAACACTAGAATCTGAATTGTATTCATTATACCCTGTAGACTGCATTTGTGGATTTTTCAGGAAGACAGAAGTATATTGACAAACTTTTCTGAGTAACCTGTGGATTCTACTGAAGTAAAAAAAAAATAGTAAAAATGTATTTAAGTCACTAAAGTCTCTAAAGTAGCTCAATATAGCGGAAATGGACAGACTGCTATTACTGTGGCGTATCTATATCCTTTAAGCTGAATTTCAGATGGCTGGTTAACTCTTATTCCCATGCAGGGGCCTGTCAATTGTCAATGACATGTAAGGCCCTTCTTCATAGGTCTCACAATTCAACATTTTGAAAATCAAAGTTAGGGACTGTGTTAGACGAGAAAATGATCTACCAGAGGAATTTTCTTATCAAGTGGTTTGCAGAATCAAAAAGTTTGAGAACTACTGTGTTAATTAACAGATACAGTGAATGCATAAAGAAAATTATATCTTATTTGCTGTTGGCTCCATTTCCTAATGACCCCAATTAGACCCCCCAATAATGTGTCTCTTTGATAAAATAAAATAAAATAAAATCTTTCTTTATGGCTGTTGAACAACTCATTTTTCAGTTAAAACTTAAATGAAAATGCATACTGTGCAATGGCAGGAGGAAGACATAGAAAAGTACAGAGTGTATTTTTGCTAATTAACTCCCTAATATTATACATATGAAATGTGTGTACCTTTAAAGTAATATAGCTTTAGAGAGACCATGTAACTCACTTACCTGAACTGTTTTTTTGCAAAACCTTTTCACTACCTTTTTCAAAAAAGGGAGCTAACAGACCTTTGTATTTGCTTTCTACAGTCTAAGAGAAAACTAATGTGGCATCCGCTTTGCTGGATAGCTGTAAGGATACCACTCACATCCTTTTTATGCACTTTTTGTCCCCTCTGATGCTGGACAGTCTTTTTGGCCTTTATTGTCGCTAGGAGGAAGAATGATTATTGGTGTGAGGATCCTTACAAGAGTCCAGCTAATCAGTATTGCCCAGATCCACAAAGACCCTTATTACCTAAGTCCTAGTTTTAGGATCCCCTGCAACCCACCAAACTCCTGCTCAGCTGCCACTTAACTCTGTAG
The DNA here is from genome assembly GCF_007399415.2 of Gopherus evgoodei. NCBI lineage: Eukaryota > Metazoa > Chordata > Testudines > Testudinidae > Gopherus > Gopherus evgoodei. Next base: position 321,308,391 of record NC_044322.1, read on the forward strand.
GCACCTAAACTCACTCAGCACCCAAATTTCCTCCATAAAAAATCCCCCCACATCTACATTACTGCCTCCGAAAGGTTGTTTACTGCTGCCTTACTCTAAGCATACAGGCACCTTAGCTGCCTGACTCCAGGAGAATGGTTTCCAATTTGTGGATGGCAAGCAGAGAGATGCACCTCCCCACAATCTGGACTTTGGCATCTATCTCCCTGAGAGTAGCAGGGCTTAGCACACTCCCTTCTTGTTGGAACATCTCATTGGCTAATTTAGGTGGCTCATTACCTAATGTGCTGGCTGTTGTGGATCACATTCTTAAGCACTTATCTCTCCCCATTCATTGTATAGGGAGAATAGGCACCTAACTAAGGCTTTGTTGCTCAGTGTTCCTGTGATTTTCTAGTCACCCAGAAGTTAGGCATTGCAACGCTCAGTGTTGCAACACTTAAGTCCCTTCGTGGATCCAGTCGTAATTTCCTTTGCAGTGTTTCATGGAGAACAGCCCCTTTGTAGGAGGACAGCCAGCTCAAGCCTGTTTCTGTATGCCAGGTAATACATGGGTATTCAAGAACACATTCTCCACCTCTCATGTTTACAGGTGTCTCTAGGAAAGGATATTTCTTCATTCTCTTTTATGAAACTTGATTATTTTGTGACACGATGTAGGATAAAGCTATTCATTGATTGGATATTACTTCTAAGCATCAACAGATGTGATCATATGTAATCGAATATTTGGCCTTTATTTGGCATTGTTTGCAAAATATGTTTTCTAATAGGCGAGATGGCATGGTAGAAACCACAACATTTCTGAAATTTGCTGTAGGTCCTTCAGCATTTTCATTCGCTCAGGCCAGATGACATATGCATTGTAACAGAGTTTGCTACAGTGTCATGCAGACCTTGCAAACCCTTGCTGCAGGATTCCCCAAGGACAGAGTACTTTTTGCTGTTTTCAATGTACCGTATTTTCTGCATTTGCTGTCTTCTAAATCCATCATGGGCTGGCATCTGTGCCCCCATTGAAATTGACACAACACCTTGTGAGTGGGCAGAATGCCACACTAACAGATGTCCACTAGCATGACTGCATTCGTGCCCAAGTTATGTGCATCAATTTTGCTTAGCATGGACAGCAGTTCTGAAAAAGCAGTCGGTGTAGAGTTTGTGCCTTTTATTATAAAATAAGCCATCATTGCTACAGCTGAGAGCCACAACTTTGAAAATTCAGAATAGGTTGTGTGGACATGTAAGGTTAGTTTTTCTGCTCTGGTGAATCAGAATTATAATGAGAGAGAGGATGATAAAAGTCTCTTCAAATCTTTGGACATTTCCAGAGGTTGTCATGGTGCTTAGGAAGAGTATTTCATATGGCCTGTAAAATTTTTGAACCCCACAAGTCCATAGAACAGTTTTCCTCATTACAGCCTTTGTAATCAATGCAGCAATTTTTTTTACAACCCTGTTTGTTTGTTTTTTTTAAAAAAAGGTCATGTCTTTGTTTCCTTTTGAAAAATTCAAGCCACAGTATCACTTTTTCCTAGATGGCAAGTTCTACAGATTGTTTAATATCTACAGTATTTTTTCCTAAATACAATTAAATATTGAGTATTAAATCTATCTTCTGCTCTTCCTGTTTTAATGAAAGACAATAAAATCGTAATAAGGGTTTTTGAAATCAGTATCTGTTAACCTGGAAATTTATTTTTGCATATAATTGTGGACAAGGGACCATTGAGAAAGTTATTGTCTACAATATTTGTCTCTATTCAAAGATTTATGCTTTATGGGCACCCACAGGGGTACACTATACTGTATATTATTTTAATGTAGAACAGCTAAGATTGAACTGTCAAAATAAACTTGGTTTTCAAAGACAAGCTTTTATTCAAAACGCATTACATACTAGGAATGACCTGTATGCTCAGTGCTGGTGTTTTAACTTCACATTGCCAATTCTTTGCTTCACTAAACAGATATGAGCTGTTCCAGCAGTTTTATTTTTATAATTGTAATATATAGAGTACAAAAATATATGCTAGGGAAGTGTCTTTTGAGCTGTTATGATAGACAATGTATTGAAACTAGCTGTAGGCAACTTTACTTTTTTGGAAACAAAAGGGAAGTAAAAACTGTCCTTTTTCATTATGGTAACACTGGAAATTGTAGATAAATATCTAAATCCGCAGTCATTTTTTCAGCAACATTAAGATGATTAATAATTCCATTATCATGATGGAGCAAGAAAGCACAGTAGAATATTGTCATTTGTACTTCCTCCTATTGTCTTTGAGAGCCTTCATCTCAAAAGGTGGAAGCTAACCAATGAGGAGGGGTTCGTTTTTAGAAGCAGATTTAATGCTACATTATCGATATGTCTCAAAGTGACATGCATGCATTACTCAATGATATTTCAAGTTCTAATGAAAGTTTATTATTAGTTATCGAACTACCAGTTAGGGCCTAGTTTTGTGTTCCTTGTTCATCCTCTCATTGACTTCCTCTTCCCTTTTCAGAATCAGGCAATTAATTATTATCATTATTTTTCTTTGATTGGGTAACTTTTAATATTGCAGAGTGTTGAGAAGATTCTTAAACAGTGAAAATTTTCTTACATTATTTAACTTGTAACTGAACTAATTAACAAATCACATAATTATTACAGCCACAATGGCAATTTTATATTAGATCCAGGCATTAGAGTGTATTGAACCCTGTATGGAATTCAAGATATGAGAATAATTAGGGCAATTCCATCAGAAAGGGATCTAACATACTAGCTGTATTATTCAAATATTTTATCAAAGTTCTCTTAAAGTTTTAAAGAAAAACAGCTAGACTTAACTAGCTTTATAGATGGAAAGACCAAGCTCTGAAAAGGGATGATCACCCTTAACTCCCAGTGGAGTGCTGAAGTCAATGGGAGATGAGTGCTCTGCATCTCACAGGATTGGCCTCTTATTAGGACAAACTGCAGTTAAAAAGCTAATACACATGTAGTCTGCATATGTTACAAAAGCAAACTTGTTTCTAAAAAATAAGCTTCATAATAATCATCAAAAGGAAAATGGAATCAGTGGGAAAATGAAGCATTTAATTCCAGAATCCTCTGTATACAGCAGCTGTTGGAAGCCACTGCTGAAAAATCAAATAAAGCCTATTTTTTTAATAAAAACACTCAAACTGACCGAAGACCCTGTTTACAAAGAAACCACAACAGTTGCACAAAAGTTCCATATGCTGAGCTACAACCCAAAATAACACGCACACCATTTCTGGGGAAGATCTTTAATGGAAAAGCCAATGAGTTAGCATAATGCATTTCAAGAAGGCAGACTTCAGCAAGCTCGGGGAGCTAGTTGGTAAGATCCCATGTAAAGTAAGTCTAAGGAGAAAAACAATTCAAGAGAGATGGCAATTCTTCAAAGAGACCTTATTAAGGGCAAAAGAGCAAACTATCCCACTGTGTAAGAAAGATAGGAAGTATAACACGAGGCCATCCTGGCTCAACCAGGAGATCTTCAACGATCTGAAACTCAAAAAAAGAGTAAAATAAAAAAAAGTAGAAACTTGGTCAAATTACAAAGGATGAATAGAAACAACACCAGTATGTAGGGACAAAATTAGAAAGGCCAAAGCACAAAATAAGATTAAGTTATCCAGAGACAAAGTGTAACACGAAAACATTCTACAGATACATTAGAATAAAGTGGAAGACAAAAGACAGGGTAGGCCCATTACTCAATGGGAGTGGTGGGGTGACGACAATAATTCAATAAGGACAAATGCAAAGTACTCCACTTAGGAAGGAACAATCAGTTGCAAACATACAAAATGGGAAATGACTGCCTAGGAAGCAGTACTGCAGAAAGGGATTTAGGGGTCATAGTAGATCACAAGCTAAATACAATTCAACAATGTAATAGTGTTACAAAAAAAGCAAACATCATTCTGGGATGTATTAGCAGGAGTGTTATAAGCAAGAAATGAAAAGTAATCTTGTACTCCACTGTACGCTGATAAGGCCTCAGCTGAGGCCTTGTGTTCAGTTCTGGGCACCAAATTTCAAGACAGATGTGGACAAATTTGAAAGAGTCCAGAGAAGAGCAACAAAAATGGTTAAGGATATAGAAAACATGATGGAAAAGAGGAAAGATTGGAAAAAATAAATTTATTTAGTCTGGAGAAGAGAAGACTGCAGGGGAACATAAGTTTTCAAACATATAAAAGGTTGTTGCAAGGAGAAGGCTGAAAAATTATTTTTCTTAACCTCTGAGGATAGAACAAGAAGCAATGGGCTTAAATTGCAGCAAAGGAAGTTTAGATTGGACATTCAGAAAAATGTCCTATCAGTGTAGTTAAGATCTGGAACAAATTGCTGAGGGACGTTGTGGAATCCCCATCACTGGAGGCTTAAGAACAGGTTATATAAACCTCTCAGGAATGGTCTAGTTATTACTTAGTCTTACCTTGAGTGCAGGGGGATGGACTAGCTGACTTTCTGAGGTCCCTTGCACTCCTACACTTTTATGAGTCTATGATTAAAATCTACTTCTCCCTTAAAATAGAAGCAGCAACAGCAAGTTATGAGAATGCAAATACTGAAAACCAGAGAAAAACTACTAGTTTATTAATAAACTAGACAAATAAAATCATGAATGTTGTTACTAATGCACAAAGATTTTAGTCATTTCTTCTCCACAAACACATACACACTCAATTCAGTCAAGAAAATACCTTTATTGTAAAGTGGTGATTTTAGTTAGTCTCTGTCCCAAAATTTTAAATGATCTTAAACATTGTGGGCCCAAGCCATGGAGCACTTTGAGGATAAGGACCGAAACCCTGAACTTCATTGGAAATTGTATAGGAAGCTAGAACAGCAAATGGAGGACAGGAGTGCTGTGCTTACAGTAGCCTGTGTTTCTGAGGAGATGTGCTGCGGTGTTTTATACTAGTTAGAATGTCCTAAGTGCTGAAAGTTTCATGCCCAGGTATATCACACTGGTGTAGCCCAAAGTTACCATGGCTGCAAACTCCTCAAAATACTTCCCCCTGCCTACCAGAACCACCTCTGTTTTGCTTGGATTCAGTTTCAGCCAGCTGTTCATCCATGAGCTGATCTTGTCCAAAGACTGGGACATTTTGGTGGTAATGGTGTGGTCATATGTGGTGAAGGATAAATAGAGCTGTGTACCACCTGCATATTTCAGGGGCTTGAATCCATGCTGGCTGATCAGTTCACCTACTGGTTGTATGTAGATATTGAAAAGGAATGGAGAGAGAATTGATCCTTGTGCAAATCCTCAGGTGAGGAGTCTAATGGTGGAGGTGCTGTTTCCCCATCATTACTTTTTGGGTGCATCCCTCCAGGAAGGACTCAAACCATTTCCCTGTATTACCCTGGACCCTGCAGTCTCTCTCAGGCAAGACAGCAGTATCTCATGGTCACCGTGTCAGATGTTGCAGAGGTCCAGGAGGATGAGAACAGATTTCTATTCTCTATCAGCTGATAGGAGATCATACATCAGTGCCACTAAAACAGTTTCAGTTCCATGTTCTGTCTTGAATCCAAACTCTGCTGGGTCTAAAATGTTAGTTTCAGTTAGATGAGCTTGAAGTTGATGTTTTCCTAGTTTCTCTGTGAACTTGCTCAGAACTGGGAGGTATGATGCTGGAAAATAGATCAGACTGAAGTATCCAGGGTGCGTTTCTTCAGTGTCAGTCAGATTACTGCATGTTCAAAGGAGGAAGGGAAAAATCCTTCTCAGAATGAGGAATTGGCTAGTTCCATCAGGAGTGGCTCCAGTTCATGATCCTCTCTCACAAGCCCAGAACAGCATGGGTCAGAGCCACAAGTTTTGGGTCAGGACTCTTTTAGGTATCTGGACCTTCTTGATGAGTGAGTGTGCAGGTACTGTTGGTTAGACATACTGAAAGCACACCTCCAAAAGGGATGCATCAACCTAACAAAATTGGAGGATTTGGCACAAAACAGAAACCAGTGGCACCACACCATACACCAAGCCACAGCTCACTTTGCAGAGAACAGACATGTTCATGAGACAGAGAAGCCACAAAGGAGGAAAGAAAAGGCACAACAGTCCAGCCAAAAACTATGTCTCCTCCAAGATTACACCTGCCACTTCTATGGGAAAATTTGTAGGGCACGAATTGGGCTCCTCAGCCACCTAAAAGCCCACCAATGAACCCCTTGACAGACTTCATCCTCACATTGAGGGATAGCTAAAGAAGAAGGATGCTGATGGGACAGATCCATGCTGTTTTAGAAGGCTTCCCAAATATGTGCTATCCTTTAAGTGAAGTAGGATAATAGTTCTCTGCAGTGTTTGGTACTGAGCCCAAGTTGTAGGCATTCAGGGTGATAGCTCCTTGAGGTGGGATTTGGCAGCCTGATAGGAGGGTTATCTTGGCCTATAATACAGGATAAATAGAGCTGTATAGGCGTTGAGGAATTCATTGTTTCCTTACTTTAGCCAAACTTTCTTTGACTGTATTTGAAAATTGTGTCTGAGAAGATGATCTATGCAATTTGGCCCACACGGACTAATATATACTTATTCAGTCTCTTATTAATCTAGAAACATGGCCAAACAATACTAAGACTGGATCATAGGAAATAGAGATTGAGGGAGAGGGAGAAACATCTGTATTAGGACATGTGACACAACCCATGTCAGTCCAAAATTATTCTCCACAATGTATTCTATAATACTTCTGTTCAGGTTTTTATACCACACACATCAGTGGGATCTGAATACCCTTGAGAGAAGCTGACTAATAGAGATGACAGTCATAAATCTCTTCCTGATACTTAGCTTAGCTTTTCCTTTTTAAAATGTCATCCCATTATCTTTGCAGTAGTTATCTCCTTGTATTACCCAAAATAATTGCACTCCCTCTAAATGGTGCCTACACTCTTCAAACATGCGTAGACCTATCAAGGTCACCACCACATTAGAATCATTCTTGAGCCTGGCTATACATATGTTGTTCTTATATTGTTTCCTGGTAAATCAGTCTCTCCAATAATAATGGTTGTTATTCTCTGAACTTCAACTAATCTGAACATTTTCCCTCTCTGTTGAAATCTTTACTACTATTCAGATATAAAACAAGAACCAAAGCAACTTAAGAACATATAGATAATGTTTTGTATAGCAATATGAATGGTATTGCTATGTGTGAAAACTAGAATTTCAATACATTTTATTATGAAAACTCTTAGGAAGGCAAACATTAGCATTTAGCTTATTCATTGCAATGTGAATGGATGCCTGCCAAACAACCATATATTCAACTGAGATACAATAGCTACAAAACTGCTTTAGATAAGTCAGGCATATTACTGTGCAACCAACACCAAACTCCCCCCGTAGTAGTAAAACACATCACACTCTTTCTCCGGCTCCTCAAAAAATGTCCATCCCTTTCCTGGCATGCTGTGTTGATTTTTAGACTGGTAACAGAACAAACCAAACAAAAAGCATAAACCCCATCTGAGGCCTCTTTATCCCAAGTCTGCCCCATTGGTTTTTTTCCCTAACCATAACTAGAAGCAATTATAAAACAAGAAATACAAAGAGCCTTAAGTCTGAGTATTATCCTTCCCTGTTATCTGGCCCAGAGGTCTTACTTTTGAACTATATGGCTGATCCTTATGGTAATCAGTCAGAGCTAGACAAATTTACCAGTTTGTACAGCTTGTAAGATTAACCAGGCTCAACTGCCAAAAATCCCTGGTGACCCTGGGTAAGCAACTGTAGTAGGCAAAAAAACAGTTGTTTCCTCCCAGAGACCAACATTACCGAGGATAAAGAAAATATACAGCAGGCGCTAGAGAGACTATTAAGGTATCTTCCTGATAGAGGCACCACACACTTGCCTCTAGGCAAGGGATTGTCCTCTGGGCAGAGGCAAGAAACACGAGCTAAGTAGAACCATGTGGAGGCACTCAAGGAGTAGAAGTCTGGCCCAATTACAGAATCTATAGAATGAAATCCTGGCCCCACTGAAATCAATGGCAAACCTCCCCATTTGAGGGCCAGGGTTTCAACCTCCATTTAAGAAAACAATTGTACCACGATAACAAGCTTTATTCTTCTCTCTCCATTCTTTCCTTCAAAGAGTCTTTACTGGTACACCAAGGGTAGCCCATGTACACTAATGGCAGCGATACTTATGATCTAACGCATATGGTGGCAGAAAGGGCCAATTGTATTTTGGAATGTATACATAGAGGTGTCACATCAATGGAAAGGGAAGATATAGTTCTTAATACTATATTGCTCTAGTGTGACTTGGAATATTATATCACATTCTATGTCCAGTACTTTGTTACTTAATGAATTGACAAGATGGAGGGAGTTCAGAAAAGAGGAACATAAAGGATTAGGGACCTAGAGGGACTGACTGGTGTGAGAAGATAAAACTTGTTAAATATAATAGCTTGGTTAAGTGACAGATGTGGGAGATTTATGATACTGTCTACAGCTATTTGAAGGCATAAATACCAAGGAGGCAGAGAAGCTACTTAGCATAATGAAAGGGGGGTATGTAGGAATGAGGGGATGAAATATAGAAAGGGGGGAAATTAAGCTTCTTAGGAAGAACCTCTTGACAATGATGTATTTGCCTAGATCCTTTTCGCCCATGACAAGTACTGTAGTGCAATCTCTTTATCATGAAAATTGCACTTACAAAATGTAGAATTATGTAAAAAAAAACCCTACACTCAAAAACAAAACAACATAAAACTTTAGAGCCTAAAAGTCCGCTCAGTCTTACTTCTTGCTCAGACAAAGTTTGTTACATTTGCAAGAGATAGTGCTCCCTGCTTCTTGTTTACAATGTCACTTGAAAGTGAGAACAGGTGTTCATATGGCACTGTCATAGCTGGCATCACAAGATATTATGTACTAAATGTGCTAAAGAGTCATATGTCCCTTCATGCTTCAACCACCATTCCAGAAGACATGCTTCCATGCTGATGACTGGTTCTGCTCGATAACTACCTAAAGCAGTGCGGACCGAAGCATGTTCATTTTCAACATCTCAGTCAGATGCCACCAGCAGGTTGATTTTCTTTTTTGGTGGTTTGGGTTCTGTAGTTTCTGCATTGGAGTATTGCTCTTTTAAGACTTCTGAAAGCATGCTCCACACCTCATCCCTCTCAGATTTTGAAGGCACTTCTGATTCTTAAATCTTGGGTTGAATGCTGTATCTATCTTTAGAAATCTCACATTGGTACCTTCTTTGTGTTTTGTCAAATCTTCAGTGAAAGTGTTCTTAAAATGAATAATATGTGCAGGGTCATCATCCAAGATTGCTATAACATGAAATCTATGGCAGAATGTGGATAAAATGGAGCAGGGGACATACATTTCTCCCCCAGGATGCTCAGTCACACATTTATTTAACACATTATTTTTTTAATGAGTGTCATTAGCATGTAAGCATGTCCTCTGGAATGGTGGCCAAAGCATGAAGAGGCATACATATGTTTAGCATATCTGGCATGGAAATACCTTGCAATGCTAGCTACAAAAGTGCCATACCAAATGCCTCTTCTCACTTTCTGATGACACTGTAAATAAGAAGAGGGCAGCATTATCTCCTGTAAATGTAAACAAACTTGTTAATCTGAGCAACTGTCTGAACAAGAAGTAGGCCCGAGTGGACTTGTAGGCTCTGAAGTGTCACATTTGTTTTTGAATGCAGCTGTGTACCAAAAAATAATCTATATTTGTAAATTGCATTTTCATGATAAAGAGATTGCACTACAGTACTTTTAGTGGGGGAACTAAAAAGACTATTTCTTTTATCATTTACAGTGAAAATATTTGTAATGAAAATAATATTAAGTGAACACTGTAAAATTTGTGTTGTAACTGAAATTGATATTTGAAAATGTAGAAAAGCATCCAAAATATTTAATTTCAAATGGCATTCTATTGTTTAACAGTGTGATTAATTTTTTTGAGAGTTAACTGCAATTAATCGACAGCCCCGGCATGAACAGTATTACCTCCACAGAAGCAGGACACACAGAAGGACACAGGAAAAGTAAAAACTTGACTTAATAGTTAATCATTTTAATTTGAAAAGACTCTGGCCTAATACTTTGTTTATAATTAATTAAAAAGATGAGCAAATAAAAGTGAAAGCAATGTTGTTTTTTTACAAAGGTTACTTACTATGTTAACAAAAGCAAAATCAACTGAAATATTTTTTCCCCTTAATTGTTGGAATCCTGTCACTTTATATCCTTTCAAATTAAATAGCAAGCTTTTATCAATATGCTGTCTCGGAAGCATCACAAATAATCTCTTAGAAATTGGCATGATTTTTATTCTGTAATAAAACTATTCCATCCTTAAAAAAAAACAAAACTCTATTACATTTCTAACCTATTCAACTGAATAAGGCTCTGCTTCTGTTCCCATTCAAGTGCATGGTAAAACTCCACGAATATCATTGGGGCAGGTTCAGAAGATAACACCATAACAGCTGCTGTGAATGAGCGATAGATGAAACAGTATGAAAACCAAGAACTGGCCCAAACTTCATACTGTAATCAAATCTTTCAAGGCAAGTGCCCTTCTTCTTTGGCTCAAAACTCTTTATCAGATGCAATTAGTGAAGAATCACAGAGAGAATAATTTTCTTCTAAAGTTGAAAATAACTGCTCACTTGCACACTCTCTCTTTCTCTCTGATTGACCCTCCTTTGGATACAATGTCTTCATCCTCTTGGGGCTTCCAGGCTACAGCTCTCCAGCTGGGTCACTATAGGTCAGTTCCCCCTTGGGGTATCTCATTGTCCAGTGGCTTAATGGGAGCTGAGGGGGACTTAGGCCCACCCACTACTCCATCTACTACTGTAGATAGCAACTATCTGCTGTGTCTCTTTATCTAAGTTACGCTGCTGCTCTAATTCCCTGGGCCACTTCCTCACTGCCCTGTGCTGTCTTCACCCTTAACCAGCTCTCCCTGGCATTTGACAGCACTTCATTATCCAAGGTCCTGTAGCTCTATCAGTCGGCCATACACCATCCACACTCCTTCAGCTCCAGCAAGGAACTGAAGTCCCTATGACCGTGCTGCTCCTCTTATGCTAGGCTGCCTGGCCCTGATTGGCTGTATCCCACACAGCCACTCTAGGAATTTGAACGACCCTCTCCACTGCCCTTTTTTGGGACAGGGTGTGGCAGGGCCAAAAGGCCTCTATCAGGGGACCTCAGAGGGTCTGGTATACCCCATCACAAACAGGAAGACAGTTTTATCTTTTCTTTTTGGAAGTTTTCTTCTTGGAAACTTTCCCAGCCACTCCTTCCTGGCTTCCTGCTACATTTTTAAAGAAAGAATACATATATCCATACATTTTCCCCACTCTTTTTCTCTGTATGAACTATTTTAACAAGTATTAATATTTAACAACCAATTATTGATCCAGGATGTGTTATTTGCCTATATCAGGTTATCTTCTACCCTTGAGGAAGGAATTGATTCACATGGTTTATTAGATGTCATCTAGATGAGTTGGGATTTGATTTTCTGCACTAAGTACCTTGATCAGTTTCAGCCATACAGGATTCATAGATTCATAGACTCTGGGACTGGAAGGGACCTCGAGAGGTCATCGAGTCCAGTCCCCTGCCCTCATGGCAGGACCAAATACTGTCTAGACCATCCCTAATAGACATTTATCTAACCTACTCTTAAATATCTCCAGAGATGGAGATTCCATGGCCTCCCTAGGAAATTTATTCCAGTGTTTAACTACCCTGACTGTTAGGAACTTTTTCCTAATGTCCAACCTAAATCTCCCTTGCTACAGTTTAAGCCCATTGCTTCTTGTTCTATCATTAGAGGCTAAGGTAAACAAGTTTTCTCCCTCCTCCTGATGACACCCTTTCAGATACCTGAAAACTGCTATCATGTCCCCTCTCAGTCTTCTCTTTTCCAAACTAAATAAACCCAATTCTTTCAGCCTTCCTTCATAGGTCATGTTCTCAAGACCTTTAATCATTCTTGTTGCTCTTCTCTGGACCCTCTCCAATTTCTCCACATCTTTCTTGAAATTTGGTGCCCAGAACTGGACACAATACTCCAGTTGAGGCCTAACCAGCGCAGAGTAAAGCAGTAGAATGACTTCTCGTGTCTTGTTTACAACACACCTGTTAATGCATCCCAGAATCACGTTTGCTTTTTTTGCAACAGTATCACACTGTTGACTCATATTTAGCTTGTGGTCCACTATGACCCCTAGATCCCTTTCTGCCATACTCCTTCCTAGACAGTCTCTTCCCATTCTGTATGTGTGAAACTGATTGTTCCTTCCTAAGTGGATCAAAAGGTGCAGCAACATCCAGCAATTATAGCTAGTGCTTTCCAATATCTTTTCTATGGACTGGTTCTCTTACAAAAAAGAGAGCCTGAGACCTTGTCAGCTATGTCTACATCAGACTGGTTTGGTCTGTTAAGTTCTCTGTATGTTCATTCTGCAAAATTTACGATTCCTCCTCATGTTGTAGTCCCGTTGAGCCACCTCACTGACATTTAGGCTTACTCCTGGCATTTTGAGAGCCTCTGTCTTTCCTCATGCATACTCTTTATCCTGTGGGACTACAAAATGATGGCTGTAGGTAATCAGTCCTTCCTCTCACATTTTATATAAGCCATGGTGCTGTTGTAGTACTCCTGATAAACAGAGGTGCTGGGACTAGGGATGCTGCATCTCCTAGCTTGACATGGATTCCATTATATACAGGGTTTACAGTTTGGTTCAATGGCTCTCAGCACCCCCACTGTACACATTGTTCCACTACCTCTGCTGATAAATAAGTAGGCCTGCCATGTCCTGTGAACTTTTATGCAGTTTGTAATTGTATATCAGCAATAGGCTAATTTTAATTATCAGCTTTAATTTCTATGACACTGATGTGAATGGGACTATATGCCTGACTAAATGCTATGTAATTCACAGAGTTTCCAGAAGGAAAATTAAGGGCCATGATCTAACGGTTCGTCTAATTTACTCTGATTTGGCCCAATATCAGTGTTTGACTAAAGGCTGACTTGTGTTTGGCTAGGGCATAACTTCCAGAAAGGCATTCAGTCTTGAAATGAAAACACCAAGGAATGAAGCACTTCCTGTGGTGGTTTGTTCCAATGGTTAATCTCCCTCACAAATAGATTTTGGGATTTTATTTCCAGTTTGAGTTTGTCTGGATTCAACTTCCAGCCTGGGTCCTTCATTAATGATCTGAGGGATGGTGTGGATTGCACCCTCAGCAAGTTTGCAGGTGACACTAAACTGGGAAGAGTGGTAGATATGCTGGAGGTTAGGGATAAGATAAAGAGGGATCTAGACAAATTAGGAGATTGGACCAAAAGAAATCTGATGAGGTTCAACAAGGATAAGTGCAGATTCCTGCACTTAGGACAGAAGAATCCCATGCACTGCTACAGACTAGGGATCAAGTGGCTAGGAAGCAGTTCTGCAGAAAAGGACCTGGGGGTTACAGTGGACGAGAAGCTGGATATGAGTCAACAGTGTTCCCTTGTTGCCAAGAAGGCTAATGGCATTTTGGACTGTATAAGTAAGAACATTGCCAGCAGATTTAGGGATGTGATCATTCCCCTCTATTCAGCATTAGTGAGGCCTCATCTGGAGTACTGTGTCCAGTTTTGGGCCCCACACTACAAGAAGGATGTGGAAAAATTGGAAAGAGTCCAGCGAAGGGAAACAAAAATGATTAGGGGGCTGGAGCACATGATTTATGAGGAGAGGCTGAGGGAACTGGGATTATTTAGTCTGCAGAAGAGAGGAATAAAGGGGGATTTGATAGCTGCTTTCAACTACCAGAAAGGTGGATCCAAAGAGGATGGATCTAGACTGTTCTTAGTGGTACCAGATGACAGAACAAGGAGGAATGGTCTCAAGTTGAAGTGGAGGGGACGGGGTTAGGCTGGATATTAGGAAAAAAAAATTTCACTAGGAGGGTGTTGAAGCATTGGAATGGGTTACTTAGGGAGGTGGTGGAGTCTTCTTCCTTAGAGGTTTTTAAGGTCAGGCTTGACAAAGCCTTGGCTAGTTGGACTAGGTGACCTCTTGAGGTCCCTTCCAACCCTGATATTCTGTGATTCTATGATATATCTTTATCCACTAGATTAGAGAGCCTGTAGCATTAGTGTTTAGTATTTTCCCTCTATGAAGTCACCTCTCAATCTTTTTCTTTTAAATAAACTGAACAGATTGATCTACATATTGCAGATTTTCTTCTCTTGCCGCAAAGCATTTTCTCCAGCCTTCAAAATATTTTGTGGCTTTTCCCTGCACCCACTCTAATTATTCAACATCCTTTAAAAAATGTCTGCAGAACTATATGCAGTATTCTAGTATCTGTCTTATTAATGCCATATACAAAGGCAAAATCATTTCTCTACTATTACGTAATATTATCCTGTTTATACAACTAAGGGTCACATTTACACTTTTTGCCACAGCATCAAAATGGGAGCTCATATTCAGGTGCATATCCAGCATGACCTCTAGATCATAAGACCATAAGAACGGCCTTACCGGGTCAGACCAAAGGTCCATCTAGCCCAGTATCCTGTCTACCGACAGTGGCAAATGCCAGGTGCCCCAGAGGGAGTGAACCTAACAGACAATGATCAAGTCATCTCTCTCCTGCCATCCATCTCCATTCTCTGACAAACAGAAGCTAGGGACACCATTCCTTACCCATCCTGGCTAATAGCCATTTATGGACTTAACCACCATGAATTTATCTAGTTCCTTTTTAAATGCTGTTATAGTTCTAGCCTTCAAAACCTCCTCAGGTAAGGAGTTCCACAAGTTGACTGTGTGCTGCGTGAAGAAGAACTTCCTTTTATTTGTTTTAAATCTACTGCTTATTAATTTCATTTGGTGACCCCCTAGTTCTTGTATTACAGGAATAATTAAATAACTTCTCCTTATCCACTTTCTCCATATCACTCATGATTTTATATACCTATATCATATCCCCCCTTAGTCTCCTCTTTTCCAAGCTAAAGACTCCTAGCCTCTTTAATTATTCCTCATATGTCCTTTTCAGAGACATTGCTTTCCACAATACACTCCCCCATACTGTAGTTATAACCTGCATTCCTTGTTCCTAGATGTATGATTTTGCATTTGGCTGTATTCAAATGCATTTTCTTTGAATGGGCCCAGCTTACCAAGTGATCCAGATCACTCTGTATGACTGCTCTCTCCTCACCATTATTTATAATTTGAGTCATCTGCAAAGTTTATCAGCAGTGATTTTATATAACATCCAGATCAATGAGGAAAATGTTTAACAGCATCAAGCCTAGTCCCAATAGAGCTGCCCTAGGAACACAATGCTGACTACTACTTTTTCAGATTTGTCACTCTGAGTAAGATTTTCAGAAACAGGCCCTTATGATTTTATAAATACAGTAGATTTAATCTACCTGGATTTCAGTAAAGCATTTGATGCAGTTCCACATGGGAAATTATTAGTTAAATTGGAGAAGATGGGGATTAATATGACAATGAAAAACTGGGTAAGGAACTGGTTAAGGAGAGACTACAATGCATCATTGTTGAAGGGTGAACTGTCAGCCTGGAGGAAGGTTACTAGTGGAGTTCAAGGATCAGTCTTTGGACTACAATTTATTTAGCATTTTCATCCATGACTTTGGCACAAAAAGTGGGAATGTATTAATAATATTTGCAGATGACAAAGGGGGCAGATATTGCCAATACAGAGGGAGGCCAGAATTTCATAGAAGATCTGGATGACCTTAAAAACTGGAATAATAGAAATGGAATGAAATTTAATAGTGCAAAGTAATGCAATTAGGGATTAACAACAAGAATTTTTGTTATAAGCTAGGGACATATCTGTTAGAAGTGGCAGAGGAGGAGTAAGTCGTGGGTGTATTGGTTGATTATAGGATGACTGTGAATCAACAATGTGATGCAGCCATGAAAAAGGCCACTAAAATCATAGGTAGCATCAGGTGATGTATTTCCAGTAGAGAGACTGAAGTGTTATTACCATTATGCAAGGCACTGGTGAGACATCTGCAATAGTGTGTGCAATTTTGGCCTCCTGTGTTTAAGAAAGTTGAATTCAAACTGGAACAGGTGCAGAGAGAGGCTACCAGGATGCTCAAAGGAATGGAAAACCTGCTTTACTAGAGGAGATTTAAGGAACGTAGTTTATTTAGCCTAACAAAATGGAGGATGAGGGCAGATATGATTGCTCTCTATAAGTACATCAGAGGGATAAACACCAGGGAGGAAGAGGAATTATTTAAGTTCAGGGCAAATGCTGGCACAAGAACACATGGATATAAACTGGCTATAAATACATTTAGGATTGAAATTAGATGATGGTTTCTAACTATCAGAGGAGTGAAGTTCTGGAACAGCCTTCCAAGGTGAATAGTGAGGGCAAAATAATTAACTTGTTTTACGACTGAGCTTGAAAAGTTTATGGAGGGGATGGTATGATGAGTGCCTCCAATGGTATATGCCCCATCTGCAACTGCTATTAGCAAATATATCCATGGCCAGAGGTGGAAAACTATAGTGTGATAGCTCTGAGTTACTACAGCAAATTCTTTCCCAGATGTCTGACCGGTGGGTCTTGCCCACATGCTCAGGATCTAACTGATCAGCATATTTGGGGTCAGGAAGGAATTTTCCTCCTGGTCAGACTGGCAGAGACCTTAGGGATTTTTTTGCCTTCCTCTGCAGCATGGGGCACAGGTCACTTTGTTGGTTTGAACTAGAGTAAATGATAAATTCTTTGGAACTTGAAGTCTTTAAATGAATATTTGAGAACTTCAGTAACTCAGCCTGAGGTTATGGGTCTACTACAGGAGGGGAGAATGAGGTTCTGTGACATGCAAGGTGCAGGAGGTTAGACTAGATGATTATGATGGTCCCTTCTGGACTTAAAGTCTATGATTTAAAAAAAAAAAGTCATACAAGTTGTTAAGAATAGGAAAACCAGACTGGCTATTTTTGGTTAGTGCTGTAACAAGGAGTCTGACTTTAGGGCTAGAGACATGGCTGACAGTCAAAAGGAAGAAATGATAGCACATCCTGAAAGAGTTTCTCAATCTGATGTTATCAAGATCATCATCAGATTTAATCACATTAGCTGATGTGGTTACATTTTCACAGTCTGACAACATTTTTGTGTCTGCTCACTATGAAATGCTAATTTCTATATCCACAGTGATCAGCTTTTGAAATTTGCTAGTGTGATGTTTGAAAAGCCAGTCTTTCAGTTTTAATATGGAACAGGTTTATAGCTGACAGAGTGAACAGTGATAATGACTCTGCTTGTACAAACAGGCTGTAAATTTTATCTTGTCAAATCTTCCAGTTTGACAGATGTGTGTTCACTGCTGTAAAAAATTTTCATAGAGATTTCATTTTTTTAATTTGGAAAAATAGTGTGTTGCCATTTGGGATTTTGCTATTTGACTAAGTTTTGTTTGGCTTTATTTTTGTAATTTACAGTAATTTTTCTTTCAGTTGGATGCTTTTCCCACAAATGATTTCTCTCCATTTAAGCATAATATTTGAGGTCCAACATAATGAGAAAGTTCTTGTAAGGGCCAGATTCTGCATAAAATCCTGTTCTTTCTGCTGCCTGACTGAGACTTTTAAAATGCAATAAAATTAATAACAGATGACAAATAATGAATAACAAGTAGTGATTGTTCTTGTTCACATATAGATTCCTTGTTAACATGTTTGTTTCCAGAACAGCTATTCCTCAAATACTTTCAAACATTCACAGTGATAGATTTTCATTCAGACCAATGTTTGGGAAATGGCTGTTCCTCACAGAAACATAAAAATAAAGAATCAATGTGTAAAAGAGAATTAATTTCTCTCATCTTTAAAATTTTTCAGTCATCCACTCCCAGAGCAGGAGCACTACCAGGTGACTACTGAGTAATCACCAGTAATAAAAAAT
Source organism: Gopherus evgoodei (assembly GCF_007399415.2). NCBI lineage: Eukaryota > Metazoa > Chordata > Testudines > Testudinidae > Gopherus > Gopherus evgoodei. The sequence goes on from NC_044322.1 coordinate 321,326,425, forward strand.
TCACAGAACAATATTCTGCAACTTTACTCATGTTGAGTAGGCATCTAATTCCTCAAGCAGAGCCTTTGTTTTCAGTTAGCCTACCTCACTATGAGTAAGGGTGTTAGAATTTGGCCAAAAGTGAACAGCTTGCAAACAATCTGGAGTCTCAAAGTCATGTGTACAAAGTACTTGTAGCAAAATTTTGATGCTTTTCTTCATGGTAACTAGAACTTCACTCCCATGATTAAAATCAATGGTTCTTTTCATGAATTGAGGTGCTAAACATGAGTAAGAGTGATACAATCTGACTCTTGGTGAGTACTTATAAAAATACATTCAAAGAAAATCAGGATCGGTCTGAAAACAGGGAAAAAGGGCTAACATTTGGCTAATTCATTTACAACAGTTCCACCAGATCAAATGCTGATTATTGTAACCAGAACAAATCTCTGTCTGAAGAGTAGTTTTTCAGTAATACGGCTATTTAATGGCTCCACATATCAGTGGGCTTCTGCACAGGTGGCTGTTTAAATATGCCTTGAAGAATCAGGACCTTAGATTACAAAAGAAAAAGCAACAGCTGTGTAAACCATTGTCATTGGGAAGAAACAGACACAGCAGGAATTAACTGAAAGACCAAGGTGAATAATTCACAGTTCCCAGAACATTGTCCTACAAAAGGCCTGAGTATTGAAGGGTTATCTCTGTGGGAGATCTAAGAAGGCAGGACTGACAGAGATTCTGGTATAACCTCGATGTTAAAATCAAAATATGTATCATAAGACTTCAGGGGGCTGTAAATATTTGTTTGAGAGACTGGATATTTCTTCATTTCATTTTTTCATAATAAATGTCTTGTTTGTTTGAACCTGTTCACTGCTGCCTCCTTTCAGCAGCATGGCTAGATACTAATCAGTAGTAGTTGCTAATGTCTGTTTCACTGAGTTATGATTTCTTAAGTACTGACCAGATTACAGAGTGGTATGGGGCACAAGGTAGTAGATATTCCTTCACAGTGGAGGTAGTTACAATATCAGAATTCAGATATTCTTTACTATTTATTGCTGGTGAAGAAGGGCATGGATCAGAGCACAGGTGGTGTCTCACTTTTGTGGAAGACATCTCAGCTCCCTGAAATCTGTAATACTATTAATGCATCTATTTTCACTCAGTTGGACACATTCAATCAATTTAGATAACAAAGCTAAACCCAAACATCTCTGTGAAAGGTTAAGTTTGAATTTACATCAACTACTAAATATATCAATTACTTTTCTCTCTCCCACAAACACACAGAGATAATATAACGTCTGTGTATGAGAGAGAATGGATAAAATGTGAAATGGCTGCTAAGCAGTAACTTCACCAAAGCCTTTCTTAAACTGTAAAGGAAAACAAAATAAAGGTGTTAATTGATCAGAAAATGTATTCACAAAAATCCTAATATAAGGTGAAATAATATGGTTTTCAATACAGTGACATATTTGAATCATTAGCTGTAGTTTCTTCTGAAACAGCATAGAAATGACACCAGTTAGTTTTCAAAGATAATGGCTTCTTAAACAAGGAATAAATCGGGAAAAAAAAATAATTGAACTGGCCGTTGGGAATGAATAACTGTAGAAACACCAAAATGGAAAGATAAGAACCTACTAAGAGTTCAGCAGTAAACAAGAATGCTGATTTCAATAACAACAACAACAACAACAAAGGATATGAATTCTACATTTTAATGTGCTTAAAAAGAATATTGCAGTTGAAGAGTTTTTTCCCCCTCATATCCTCTAAAAACTGAAGAAATGTCATATAACATTGAAAGGCAGCTCTGCTGGAGATAAAGTTGATTAATCATTTAACTTTAGAAAAATTAAGTTAATATAATTTTTGCAGACTAACTCACACTAGTGTAGTATTTATTACTAGCTTTATTTTGCTGCAGCACTAGCAACTTTCTGTTACTATGAGGAAATTGTACATAAAAAAATGTTTAAATGGCAAACAAAGCCTGACAGAAATTAGCAGTCTGGCCAGCAGCACACTTTGAATTCTGCTCAGGAAGTCACAGTAACACAGTATGGTGTGTTTGTGCCCTTGTGAATATAAGACAGAGTATTTCTCCTGCTGGAAGGATACATGTGCTTTTAATGCTTTCCACTTAGTTACCATGACACGAAAAGCTAGTTTCCCTACAAAATACATCTGCAGAGTACAGTGTTAACTTGATGGCAAAATGAAGCTAGGACAATAAGAAAATCAAGCCACATTTGCATGAACATAGTCTGTCTTTTGACACAGAATTTCTCTAGAGTGTATTTGTAGTAAAATACTCTCCATCTTTTTGTTGTCTTTATGTTTGAACTGGGGGAAAAAGGGGTTGTAGCTTCCCTCTCACACTCAGATTTTGTAATTTTCCCCTAGCTTATGAAATTCTTTTTCCCAACCAGCAGTGATGAGACATGGGTATACACTATAACCATTCACACCTCTATTCTAATTTGAGCACTGCTCAGATGGTCATTTTCCAAAATGTGTAAGCAAAAAGGATGCAGCAATGAGCTCAGAATTACCAGTTGTAATTCAAAACTGAATACATTTTGCAGTGTGTTCACTTGAGGATCACAGGGGTATGGTGTTAGTCTGGATCTGTAAAAGCAGCAAAGAATCCTGTGGCACCTTATAGACTAACAGACGTTTTGGAGCATGAGCTTTTGTGGGTGAATACCCACTTCCTCAGGTGCATGTAGTGGAAATCTCCAGGGGCAGGTATATATATGCTAGCAAGCAAGCTAGAGATAACAAGGTCAGTTCAATCAGAGAGGATGAGGCCCTGTTCTAGCAGTTGAGGTGTGAAAACCAAGAGAGGAGAAACTGGTTCTGCAGTTGGCAAGCCATTCACAGTCTTTGTTCAATCCTGAGCGGATGGTGTCAAATTTGCAGATTGTGAATGGCTTGCCAACTACAGAACCAGTTTCTCCTCTCTTGGTTTTCATACCTCAACTGCTAGAACAGGGCCTCATCCTCCCTGATTGAACTGACCTCGTTATCTCTAGCTTGCTTGCTAGCATATATATACCTGCCCCTGGAAATTTCCACTACATGCATCTGAGGAAGTGGGTATTCACCCACGAAAGCTCATGCTCCAAAACGTCTGTTAGTCTATAAGGTGCCACAGGATTCTTTGCTGCTTTCGCTTGAGGAGTGCTTCAGACTGTCTATACCTCAGGGTGGCTGGTCTAAGCAAATGGGAGTGATTTGATTGAAAGAGCTGTTAAACTCTGGAAAGTGACTGTGTACAAATGACACTGAGGAGTTCCATTATTGTTGTGTCTCAATGGCTTCTACAGCAAGTTTGTTCATTTTGGATCAGATTGAGCAGTACTGAGCAGTACCTTCTGCATGGGCAGCACAATTGATTTCAGTAGAATTAATTGTACAGTAAGGACCTATTCAGTGTTTATAATGATATCGTAATCTGGCCTTTTACAAGTAAAACAGTTTTTTTTTTCTTAAATGCCAACTCTACACACTCATCCTAGGATCTGGACATCAAGCTGAGTCCTTTCTGTCTCGTTCAGGATCTGGAAATAGTCTACAAAGTATGTTCTGCCCTCTGTTGCTGTGTGACCCTATTGCTGATAATGAACTGACGAGAATCCATCTCACTTCTACACAGTTGTGGTGTTTTTGTAGCTCTCTCAGGATATAGAATTAGAAAAGCAATGAGCAGCTATAAATCTAGATATACCCGAAGAGCAAATTGGTAGAGTGAGGCTATTTTTACATGGCTTCTTTTCAGAACAGAATCACATTTGTTTAGAATGAACATTTTCATCTGATGTTAAAGACCATATTATAAAACTTTGGTTAGAGAATTAAGGACAGTGACCTTTGGCTTCCTTCTTTTCAGTGCTCCTTGTGGATAAGAGTGAAGCTTATCAGCAACAAGTACAGAATATTGCCAACTTAAGGGTCCACACAAACCACAAATTATATATCCACAGAAAGAAATGTGGCTTGAATCCTTTTGGAATCCAAGCCATGTTTGAGTCACTAACAGGACTGTTTGGTACAGAAATATCAATTTGGAATCGGGTGAATGTTGAGAATATTCGTAGACACATCAGTTGTGTTGCAGGAGGATGTGAACCAAGTAATTAATCCAGTATTACAGGGGATAAGGGAACTGTTACAGGAAGAAAGGTTTACAGTCTACAACATGCATAACATAACCCATTAATTCAATAAGACTCAGTTTAAAATCATCCAACTGGTCAACCTAAACAATGGTCAGCGAAGGGACTAATACATGGGAAAGGAAATAATTTGTTCTGTGTATGGAGAATATGTCATAAATACCATCACTAATGTATTGCAATTTTTAGAATTAGGAAATTAATTAAAACAATTAATGGATCAAAAGACAAACACATTATACAAATTACCAGTAACATCATTGAGGCAGAGTAATCTAATGCTCATTTGATGGATGGAGGTGATGAGGTCCTAGCAGCATTCTTATGAATAGAAATTGGGTTAAAGAGATGGATTGTTATCCAAAGAATTGCAATAGGGATTATTTTCATTGTGTTGGGGTGCATACAGTGTAAAATCAGGACATTAAGTAGGAAAGGTCAAATGACTCAACAACAACAATGTAGGGAGATGGCAGATGATGAATTTGGCCAATATGTACAGCAGAGGTATCAGGTACTGGAGCATCCCTATGATGCAGTTATAACTACACAACCAGAATCAATCCATCAGAGCCTGAGATTGGCCCTGGAACCTGCCTTTCAGTAACCAGCCAGCTATATTATAATGTTGTGATGGGGTTGATTAGAAATCACCCCATCGAAGAGCGGATTTGTAGCCCATAAAGCTAGCTTTAGCATTCTATTTTACTCAGCAGTAATGCAAGGAACCTAAGGCCTTAAGTAGTTGGCATATGACATAAATTAATATAAGACTTTGAGGCCTACAACCTTTGCACTAGAAAAATAGCCTGACAGTTACCCTGAGTTTTGGGGAACTGGGAATAGTGTGCTTAAGGGGGAGTGTTTATGCATAACAATACTAGATAATGGCAATAACATTGAACTAATACTAGGCTTGGATATTTTAGGATAAAATGTTAGCAAATGCTTTAACTGTGAACTTGCCTTGACAAAGAATTGATATATATGTTGAAATTGTTATTATACTAACCTATAGGATAAGTGAGGAAATTAGATATGGATGAAGAAGGCTGGGCATTTGAATGAATATTCATGAGAGGCCCCACAATAGGCAAGACCATCATGTAAGGTGTGTGTGGGGATGCAGGGAGGGAAGGAGGTTGTTGATAGTAGATGCTGCATTCCCTGAGCTGCTTCCCATTCAGTCCCATCACCTTCACGCATTACCTTAGGGTTACAGTTCTTGGGTTCTCTCTGTCTTATCCCTGCTTGAGTAGAGTCTCTCCCAAGCCTCTTTGCCTGGAGAGTTTCTCAGTCTTCTAGCCCTTTCTCACCCTTCTGGTCCCAACCATCTGTGATGCTGTATGATTGAAGATGACCATTTGTATCATTGCTGTTACCACTGTTATACAATTGCAACAAATCTTATACCTTCACTGCTCCTTTCCTGTGGTGGAGGATGGTATGATCAGGATGCCTCCAGCAGAGGGCTTCAAAGGGCTGGAAACACCCCATCACAGAGTCTGATGTCAGAATTTGGTCTTTTATCTAACCAGCTCCTCTATGAATGTCTACACTGCAGCTGGGAGTGTGCATCCCAACTCACGCAGACAGACATGACTTTGCTCACCCTTCTATGCTAAAAATAGCAATGTAGCTGGGGCTAGCATGGGCAACAGCTTGGGCTAGATGCCTCAGTACAAACTTGCTCAGAGCCCCCTGGTACAAACTTGGACAGCTAGCCTGAGCCCAACCACTGCCCAGGCTATCCCTGACGATGCTGCTGTTTTTATCATGCTAGCTTGAGCAGAACTAGCATGTATCTGTCGAGTTAAGTTTATCTGCAGTGTAGATGTGCCCTTCATTATGAAATGGCAGCTGCTTAATAACAGCTAGAAGATCTGCACACATTAAATATGTGCTAACTGAACTGTATAGGCAATGAGAGAGAACAGAAAGATGGGCTGCCCTGGGAGGATCCCAGGTGGCTCATTTGGAGAAAAATACTACTCTGCTATGAACAGACCTAAGGTTCTGGAAGGTTAAATAACTTATACTTATGCTTCATAAGGATAAAGGGAATGACCACATTTGTGAAAGGATATTCAACTTCAAGGAAGTAGCCTCATCAACATGTGGCAGTTGTAGGCTGTTGAGCTTCATAAGACATTTACCTCATCACTTCTGAGGAAAAGCAATATGAATTGTACTCAGGCCTGTGGTCTTTTGAAACTCTTGCAATGCATGAAACTGAATTGTTTAATTATTATTTAGATAATGGCTTGAGACTTTATGTGGAAATTGTCCACGCCAACTGACACTGAAGCTGATACTAAATATGTATGTACAATTAAAACTATAATATATACATATATTTCTAATGTTACAAAGCCAAGCACTGCAGCACTAGGAAATGTTAGAATGCCGAGGCCATGAGATGGAGGCTAATTTTTTTTAAATTCGGTGCAGAAGCATATAACACTAAGGACAAGCACTTTGTCAGTGTTAAATATAGGAGATGCCTCCAAACCTGCAAAACTCTGAACAATGAGGACTCAAGACAACTCACTCATCATTGAAAGACATTCACATGTGATTTTTCATGCAATTCTCATAACTTGGTGAAATTACTTATGCCTTTAAAGTTGCCTGAATTTTACCTCTGTTTTCTCAAAAAACATACATGGTATTTTCTTTTGGCTGTAGCATTGTTGATTATTGAAGCAGAGAAAATCAGAATTTGCTGTTGTAATGGCAAACTAAAGCTAAACCCTTTATAATGCCAGCAGCTGTTTGCAGTTAAACAGGGTGTCCAACTGGGAAAACAATCTAAAGAAATATCAAATCAGGAATGCCACAAGACTTAGAGCCATAGACCCTCCTTCTACTGCCCCCAGTCTCCAATCTTCTCCCCACCCATCCCACCACAAAAAGTACCACTCCACAAACCTATTTGGTTATATCAGTATTTCTAATCAACATTCATTTATAGTGTTTCTTTTCATAGAATCATAGAAGATTAGGATTGAAAGCGATCTTAGGAAGTCATCTAGTCCAACCCCCTGCTCAAAGCGGGACTAACCCCAACTAAATCATCCCAGCCAGGGCTTCGTCAAGCCTGATCTTAGAAACCTCTAAGAAAGGAGATTCCACCCCCCCCCAGATAACTCATTCCAATGCTTCAACACCCTCCTAGTGAAATAGTTTTTCCTAAAATCCAAACTAGACCTCCCCAACCGCAAATTGAGACCATTTCTTCTTCTTCCGTCATCTGCCACCACTGAGAACAGCAGAGCTCCATCCTCTTTGGAATCCACTCCCACCCCTTTATGGTAGTTGAAGGCTGCTATCCCCCGTCACTCTTCTCTTCTGCAGACTAACTAACCCCAGTTCCCTCAGCCTCTTCGTAAGTCATGTGTCCCAGCCCCCTAATAATTTTTGTTGCCCTCTGCTGGACTCTCTCCAATTTGTCCACATCTTTTCTGAGGTGGAGGGCCCAAAACTGGACAAAGTACTCCAGATGAGGCCTCACCAATGTTGAATAAAGGGGAATGATCACGTCCCTCAATCTGCTGGCAATGCTCCTACTTATACAGCCTAAAATGCCGTTAGCCTTTTTGACAAGAAGGGCACACTGTTGACTCAGATCCAGCTTCTTGTCCACTGTAACCCCCATGTCCTTTTCTGCAGAACTGCTGCTTAGCCAGTCAGTCCCCAGCCTGTAGCAGTGCATGGGATTCTTCCATCCTAAATGCAGGACTCTGCACTTGTCCTTATAGACTCATAGACTCATAGACTTTAGGGTCAGAAGGGACCAATGTGATCATCTAGTCTGACCTCCTGCACAAAGGAGGCCACAGAGCCCTACCCATCCATTTCTATAACAAACCCCTAACCTATGTCCGCGTTATTGAAGTCTTCAAATTGTGGTTTGAAGATCTCAAGCTGCAGAGAATCCACCAGCAAGTGACCCAGGCCCCACGCTGCAGGGGAAGGCGAAAAACCTCCAGGGCCTCTGCCAATCTGCCCCGGAGGAAAATTCCTTCCCGACCCCAAATATGGTGATCAGCTAAACCCTGAGCATGTGGGCAAGACTCACCAGCCAGCACTCAGGAAAGAATTCTCTGCATCCCATCCCATCCCATCCCACATCCCATCACCGACCACTGGGCATACTTATCTGCTGGTAATCAAAGATCAATTGCCAAAATTAAGCTATCCCATCATACCATCCCTTCCATAAATTTATCAAGCTTAGTCTTAAAGCCAGATATGTCTTTTGCCCCCACTACTCCCCTTGGAAGGCTGTTCCAGAACTTCACTCCTCTAATGGTTAGAAACCGTCATCTAACTTCAAGTCTAAACTTCCTAGTGTCTGGTTTATACCCATTCATTCTTGTGTCTACATTGGTACTAAACTTAAATAATTCCTCTCCCTCCCTAATATTAATCCCTCTGATATATTTATAAAGAACAAGCATATCCCCCCTCAGCTTTCTTTTGGCTAGACTAAACAAGCCAAGCTCTTTGAGTCTCCTTTCATATGACAAGTTTTCCATTCCTTGGATAATCCTAGTAGCCCATCTCTGAACCTGTTCCAGTTTGAATTCATCCTTCTTAAACATGGGAGACCAGAACTGCACACAGTATTCCACGTGAGGTCTCACCAGCACCTTATATAATGGTACTAACACCTCCTTATCTTTGCTGGAAATACCTTGCCTGATGCATCCTAAAACCACATTAACTATTTTTAACAGCCATATCACATTGGCGGCTCTTAGTCATCCTGCGATCAACCAATACTCCAAGGTCCTTCTCCTCCTCTGTTGCTTCCAACTGATGTGTCCCCAATGTATATCTAAAATTCTTATTATTAATACCTAAGTGCATGACCTTGAACTTTTCACTATTAAATTTCATCCTATTACTATTACTCCAGTTTACAAGGTCATCCAGATCTTCCTGTATGATATCCCGGTCCTCTTCCGTGTTAGCAATACCCCCAGCTTCGTGTCATACGCAAACTTTATTAGCACATTCTCACTTTTTGTGCCAAGATCAGTAATAAAAAGGTTAAATAAGATTGGTCCCAAAACCGATCCTTGAGGAACTCCACTAGTAACCTCCTTCCAGCTTGACAGTTCACCCTTCAGTACGACCTGTTGTAGTCTCCCCTTTAACCAGTTTCTTATGCACCTTTCAATTTTCATATTGATCCTCATCTTTTCCAATTTGACTAATAATTCCCCATGTGGAACCGTGTCAGATTTCTTTTGGTCCAAACCTCCAATTTGTCTAGGTCACTCTGGACCCTATCCTTACACTCCAGCATATCTACCTCTGCCCGCAGCTTAGTTTCGTCCGCGAACTTGCTGAGGGTGCAATCCATCCCATCATCTAGATCATTAAAGAAGATGTTGAACAAAACCAGCCACAGGACCAATCCCTAGAATCATAGAATATCAGGGTTGGAAGGGACTTCAGGAGGTCATCTAGTACAACCCCCTGCTCAAAGCAAGACCAATCCCCAACTAAATCATCCCAGACAGGGCTTTGTCAAGCTTGACCTTAAAAACCTCTAAGGGAGGAGATTCCACCACCTCCCTAGGTAACCCATTCCAGTGCTTCACCACTCTCCTAATGGAAATATTTTTCCTAATATCCAGCCTAAACCTCCTACACTGCAACTTGAGACAATTACTCCTTGTTCTGTCATCTGAGACCAGTCTAGATCCATCCTGAGTGGAACCCTCTTTCGGGTAGTTGAACCCCTAGGTCCTTTTCTGCAGAACTGCTGCCTAGCCACTCAGTTCCCAGTCTGTAGCAAGGCATGGGATTCTTCCATCCTGGGGCACTCTGCTTGATATTGATATGCCAAAGAGACATTGAGCCATTGATCACTACCCATTGAGGACAATGATCTAGCCAGATTTCTATACATGTTATAGTCCATTCATCCAATTCATACTTCTTTAACTTGCTGGAAAGTCTAAATACAGTAGTCATCCCCATCTCCCAAAACAAAATCCTATCTGGATCCCCATGTCAGAGATGAAATGGTTAAATCAAGTCTAAAATTCATAGAATATGTTAAAATGCATCTGCCATAAGTATGTATTCATATCATGTATTAAGCATAATCACAACATTTGCACAAAATAATTTAAGTTATTTATGTTTTCTGGATCACTCACTTAAGCTTTTGATTATGAAGTCTGAAATGAAATAAGATCTTTGAAACATCAAATTATTGCTGGTGGCTGTGTTACTTTCCGGGAAAATTAAATGGGTAAAGCTCTCTCCTCCACATGCTGACCAAACAAAAATATACTATTGACAAATTTTGCAGTAAAACCTCCCAGATTAAAATAAAAATTTGTGTATGGATCTGTGTCACATTTTCCACCCTGTATAACTGGTGCTCTTTATATGGCTACTGTATTTAGCCACATTTTAGCGGATAAATCTACAACTGATAAAGCCTAAAAATATGTTTTAATGAGTGATGGGTTATGTTTTTTTAAGTTATCAGGCATTTGTTTGAATTAAAAGACTCCCATTTTATTTTTTATGTTCTTATTTCACAGTCTTTGATCCAGAATATTAATAATTTGAACAGTATAAATATCTGCTCAATGACTTTTTCATATTTATGCTGAGGGTCTAAACAGGAAGCCTTTCCTGCCAGTGTCAGCAGAATGTATTGAACAATTCTTACCGCTTGTGGGAAAATCCTACCTACTACAGCTCCTGTCAGGTCCTGGTTTATGGTTAGGAACCTCTGTAGGCTTCCCTCACCTCTAAGCAGCTCCATGGGTTCCAACTACAGAACAGGCTCAGGACCCCTTTTTCACTGACCTGTTCAGGCTCTGATTAGCATACTGTACAACCCACTTACATGATGGCAATTGGCTACTGCACATTTTGCTGCTGCTTTCCGTAGGTCTTAAGTCCTTACTTAAAAAAGAGTCTCATTCAACTTCAAAGCAAGAGAACTTGCTCTAGAGCAAGGGCTTGCGGAATAGAGGCAGAAATGGCAAGAGATCAGAAAACCAGACAATGAGTGAAATCGGACAGCAGAGAAAGCACCACAATGTTCTATGTCCTGGAACGTTAAATTATGGGGATAAAGACACAAAGGTTACTGAATGACCGTCCACAGAGAGCCCCCAGAAGTAATATACCACATTCTTCCTCTGTATTTGCCATCTTCCCTCAGCAATCAATTTCTTTCTAAACAACTTCACTTCTGCATAATCACTATGCCTCAAAGCCCTGCTAACACTTATTTGATTAAGAACAGTGGTGGGCAACCCTCTGCAAGCATGGCCTCCTGCAGCTCCCAGTGGCCGCAGTTCGCCATTCCCAGCCAATAGGAAGTAGTGGCCAGTTCGTACCACTTCCTGCAGTTCCCGTTGATCAGGAACAGTGAACTGTGGCCACTGGGAGCTGCAGGCAACTTTGCCTTTGGACGGTCAATGTAAACAAACTGTCTCACGGCTCGCCAGCAGATTACTTGGACGGACGGCAGGTTGCCCACCACTGATTTAGAATCTCTCATGAAATCTTCTTCCAGTCCTCACCCTTTTTGCTCAGAATCTTCTTGTTTTTTTTTCTGAAAACAAGCTGGAACCTTTATCCTCCCTCTTTCTACCCTTCACTGCCTTCATTTTTTAACTATGCACCTTCTTTCATGCAGATTATTTCATGTAATTAGAATTGTTCCCACTTGTCTTCCACCAGAGAATTTCCTTGTCATTCTCAAACCCTTCCTTTTTCCAAGAAATCTTCCTTCACTGGTTTCCTCATCAATGATCTCTGAACATCCATTCATTTGAACTTCTATTCCATTTTTAATCTTGTCTGTGATAGATTATAAACTATGCAGGACACCAGATCATGGGTAAAGTTTTCAAAAGTGCCTATCTGATTTAGGAACCTAAAACCAGTTGATATCCAGAGACTCATGCTCCTAAGTCATAGAATCATATGATGTGAAGGGACTTCAAGAAGTCATCTAGTCCTGTCCCCTGCACTCATGGCAGGACTAAATATTATCTAGACCATTTCTGAGAGGTGTTTGTCTAACCTGCTCTTCAAAATCTCCGATGATGGAGATTCCAAAACCTTCCTAGGCAATTTGAGCACGTAACCACTCTGAGAATTAGGAATTTTTTCCTAATGTCCAACCTAAACATCCCTTGTAGCAATATAAGCCCATTGTTTCTTGTCCTATCCTCAGAGGTTAAAAAGAACAATTTTTCTCCCTCCTCCTTGTAACAACCTTTTATGTACTGTTATTATGTCCCCTCTCAGTCTTCTCTTTTGCTGACTAGGCAAAACATTTTTTTTCAGTCTTTCCTCTTTTCCATGATGTTTTCTAGACCTTTAATCATTTTTGTTGCTCCTCTCTGGACTTTCTCCAATTTGTTCACATCTTCCCTGAAATGTGGCCAGGGGCGGCTCCAGGCACCAGCACGCCAAGCGTGTGCTTTGGGCAGCAAGCTGCGGGAGGTGCTCTGCTGGTCGCAGCGAGGGTGGCAGGCAGGTTGCCTTCAGCAGCATGCCTGCGGAGAGTCCGCTGGTCCCACGGCTTCGGCAGACCTCCTGTAGACATCCCACCAAATCCGCGTGACCAAGGACCTCCTGCAGGCAAGCCGCCGAGGGCAGCCTGCCTGCAGTGCTTGCGGTGGCAAAATACCTAGAGCCACCTCTGAATGTGGCACCCAGAACTGGACACTATACTCCAGGTGCAGTCTAATCAGTGCAGAGTAGAATGCAAGAATTACTTCTTGTGTCTTGCTTACAACACTCCGGATAATACATCTCAGAATGATCACTTTTTTTGCAACAGTGTTACACTGTTGACTCATACTTAGCTTGTGATTCACTATAACCCCCACATCCCTTTCCTCAGTACTCCTTTTAGGCAGTCATTTCCATTTTGTATGTGTGTAACTGATTGTTCCTTTCTAACTGGAGCAATTTGCATTTGTCCTTATTGAATATCATACTATTTACTTCAGACCATTTCTCAAGTTTGTCCAGATCACTTTGAATTTTAATCCTATCCTGCAAAGCACTTGCAATCCCTCCCAGCTTAGTATCATCCGCAAACTTTAAGTGTACTTTCTATGCCATTATCTAAATCATTGACAAAGATATTGAACAGAACCAGACCTAGAACTGATCCCTGTGGAACCCTACTCATTATACTCTTCCAGCATGACTAGGAACCACTGATAACTACTCTCTCAGAACAATTTTCCAAACAGTTAGGTACCTATCTTATAGTAGCTCCATCTAGGTGCATTTCCCTAGTTTGTTCATGAGAAGGTCATGCGGGACAGTATCAAAAGCTTTACTAAAATCAAGACATACCATGTTTACTGCTTCCCCTCTATCTACAAGGCTTGTTACCTTATCAAAGAAAGCTATCAGGTTGGTTTGACATGTTTTGTTCTTGACAAATCCATGCTGATTGTTACTTATTACCTCATTATCTTCTAGCTGTTTGCAAATTGATTGCTTAATTATTTTCTCCAGTATCTTTCCTGGTACAGAAGTTAAGCTGACTGATCTGTAATTCCCCAGGTTGTTCTTATTTCCTTTTTTGTAGATTTTCCTCCCATTTTAGCCTCTGATCCTACCTCATTTTCACTGGCATTCACTATGTTAGATGTCCAGTCACCACCAACCTTCTTGGTGAATATAAGAATGGCCATACTGTGTCAGACCAAAGGTCCATCTAGCCCAGTATTCAGTTTTCCAACAGTGGCCCATGGCAGGTGCCCCAGAAGGAATAACATAACAGGTAATCATCAAGTGATCCATCCCCTGTTGCCCATTCCCAGCTTCTGGCAAATGGAGGCACCATCTCTGCCCATCCTGGCTAATAGCCATTGATGGACCTACTCTCCATGAACTTATCTAGTTCTTTTTTGAACCCTGTTATAGTCCTGGCTTTAACAACATCCTCTGGCAAATAATTCCACAGGTTGACTGTGTGTTGTGTGAAGAAATACTTCCTCTTTTTTGTTTGAAACCTGCTGCCTGTTAATTTCATGTGGTGACCCCTAGTTTTTGTATTATGAGAAGGAGTAAGTAGCACTTCCTTATTTACTTTCTCCACACCAGTCATGATTTTGTAATCATGGGGGGGGATACAATCATATCCCCCTTAGTCATCTCTTTTCCAAGCTGAAAAGTCCCAGTCTTATTCATTGCTCCTCATAAGGAAGGTGTTCCATACCCCTAATCATTTTTGTTGCCTTCTTTGGAACCCTTTCCAATTCCAATATTTTTTGAGATGGGGTGACCACATCTGCACACAGTATTCAAGATGTGGGCATACCATGGATTCATATAGAGGCAATATGATATTTTCTGTCTTATTATATATCCCTTTCTTAATGATTTCCAGCATTTTGTTAGCTTTTTTGACTGCCGCTGCACATTGAGTGGATGTTTTCAGAGAACTATGCACAATGACTCCAAGATCCTTCTTGAGAGGTGACAGCTAATTTAGACCCCATCATTATATGTGTATAGCTGGGATTATGTTTTCCAATGTGCATTACTTTGCATTAATCAACATTGAATTTCATCACCATTTTGTTGCCCAGTCACCAGTTTTGAGAGATCCTTTTGTAGCCTTTTGCAGTCTGCCTGAGACTTAACTATCTTGAGTAGTTTTGTATCATCTGCAAATTTTGCCACCTCACTGTTTACCCCCCTTTCCAGATCATTTATGAATATGTTACATAGGACTGGTCCCAGTACAGACCCTTGGAGGACACCATTATTTACCTCTCTCCATTCTGAAAACTGACAATTTATACCTACCTTTTGTTTCCTGTCTTTTAACCAGTTACCAATCCATGAGAGGATCTTCCCTCTTATCCCATGACAGCTTACTTTACTTAAGAGCCTTTGGTGAGGGGCTTTGTCAAAGTCTTTCTGAAAATCTAAGTACACTATATCCACTGGATCCCCCTTGTCCACATGCTTGTTGACCCTCTCCAAGAATTCTAGTAGATTGGTGAGGCATGATTTCCCTTTACAAAAAAAAATGTTGACTCTTCCCAACAAACTATCTATATGTCTGACAATTTTGTTTTTTACTATAGTTTCAACTAGTTTGCCCAGTACTGAAGTCAGGGTTACCGGCCTGTAATTGCCAGGATCACCTCGGAGCCTTTTTTAAAAACTGCTGTCAAATTATCTATCTTCCAGTCATTTGATATAGAAGCTGATTTAAATGATAGGTAACAAACTATAGTAAGTAGTTATGTAATTGCACATTTGAGTTTCTTCAGAACTCTTAGGTGAATACTATCTGATCCTGGTGACTAATTACTGTTTAGTTTACCAATTTGTTCCAAAACCTCCTCTGACACCTTAACCTGCGACAGTTCTTCATATTTGTCATCTAAAAAGAGTGGATCAGGTTTGGGGATCTCTCTCACATCATCTGCCATGAAGACCGATGCAAAGAATTCATTTAGTTTCTCCGCAAGGGCCTTATCATCCTTGAATGCTCCTTTAGCATCTCGATCAGTCAGTGGCCCCACTCGTTGTTTAGCAGGCTTCCTGCTTCTGATACATTTAAAAAAAATTGCTATTACTTCTTGAGTCTTTGGCTAGCTGTTCTTCACAATCTTTTTTGGCCTTCCTAATTATATTTTTACACTTCACTTGCCAGAGTTTATGCTCCTTTCTATTTTCCTCACTAGGATTTAACTTTCACTTTTTAAAGGATGCCTTTTTGCCTCTCACAGCTTCTTTTACTTTGTTGTTTAACCCTGGCAGCAGTTTTTTAGTTCTCTTATTATGTTTTTTAATTTGGAGTATACATTTAAGTTGAGCCTCTATTATGGTGCCTTTAAAATTTTTCCATGCAACTTGCAGAGATTTCATTTTGGCATTGTACCTTTTAGCTTCTGTTTAACTAACCTGCTCATTTTTGTGTAGCCTCCCTTTCTGAAATTAAATGCTACAGTGTTGGGCTGCTGTGGTGTTTTTCCTGCCACAGGGATATTAAATTTAATTATATTATGGTCACTATTACCAAACAGTTCAGCTATATTCACCTCTTGGACCAGATCCTGTGCTCCACTTAGGACTAAATGAAGAATTTCCTCTCCTCTTGTAGGTTCCAGGACCAGCTCCTCCAAGAAGCAGTTATTTAAATAAACTTTATTTCTGCATCCCATCCTGAGGTGAAATGTACCCAGTCAATATGGGGATCTTTGAAATCCCTATTATTATTATTGAGTTTTTTAAATTTAAAATAGCCTCTTCAATCTTCCTGAGCATTTCACAGTCACTATCACCCTTCCGGTCAGGTGGTCGGTAATATATTCTAGTGCTATATTCTTAGAGCACGTAATTATTATCTATAAAGATTCTATGGTACAGTT
The DNA here is from genome assembly GCF_007399415.2 of Gopherus evgoodei. Taxonomy (NCBI): domain Eukaryota; kingdom Metazoa; phylum Chordata; order Testudines; family Testudinidae; genus Gopherus; species Gopherus evgoodei. The sequence continues at coordinate 321,343,007 of NC_044322.1, forward strand.
TGGTTCATTTAAGATTTTTACTTCATTTGATTCTACGCTTTCTTTCACATATGATACAACTCCCACCAGCATAATATATTTTGTACCCTACTATTACTGTGTCCTGTTGATTATCCTCATTCCACCAAGTTCTGATGCCTAGTGAATCAATATCCTAATTTAATACGAGGCACTCTAGTTCACCCATCTTATTATTTAGAAGTCTAGCATTAGTATATAAGTACTTTAAAAACTTGTCCCTTTTTAGCTGATGTAATTGAATGGGACTTTTTTTCATTTGACTGTTTCTGATCAGATCCAACCTGTATTTTATCATTTTCTATCCTCTCCTCCTTACTGGGACATAGAACAGTGGTCCTCAAACTTTTTTTTTCACAGATCACTTGAAAATTGCTGAGGGTCTCGGCGGACCACTTAATGATCTTTCCAAATGTTGTTTGTACCATTAGCTAACTATTGCAAAGTGCCTTGGATAAAAGTGCTATATAAAAAACCCAATAATAATTAACATTTTTTGTTCTACAAATAAAAGCACACAACTCATATTTTAATAGCAGTAGTCTTACCTTTCTAATGTGATGGATGTGCTCTCTCTCCCCTGCCATGGCAGCCCTCGAGCTGAGGCTGGGAAGGACGGGGGTTTTTCCCTTTCTGCCCCGCTCTGGCAGCCCCCGAGCTGTGGCTGGGAAGGAGTCGGGTCTTTCCCCCACCACAGCAGCCACAGAGCTGAGGCTGGGAAGGAGGACTGTCTCCCTCTGGCAGCTGCAGCCATGGAGCTGGGGAAAGTTGCCTCTTTCTTTGGCCACTGCAGCCCTGCACGTTCCAAATCCCCCCTATCCCCTATTCTCACCCCACTGCCCCCTCCCACCTATCCTCTCTTCCTCCCAAGGCCACCAGCTCACCTTACATATGTGTCTTCTCCAGAGTTCAGGAACCTGATTAGTGAAGCCAGGCCTGCACGGCTCCAGTAATTAGGTGGGTGGCCCTTCATTCTCTCATGTGCAGCCACCCAGGTGTGCACTTTAGGGGGAACTATCTGCAGACCACCTGAATGGAGCTTGTGGACCACTGGTGGTCCACAGACCACAGTTTGAGAACCTCTGAATCTCCATTAATAGCTCCTCCCCATAAGGATGTCTCTGTCTGAACCACATGGTTTTCTGCTCCTGTCGGCTTTCCCCCAGCTCTTAGTTTAAAAACTGCTCTGTGAGCTTTTTAAGTGCCATCAGTTTGGTTCCATTTTGGTTTAGGTGGAGCCCATCCTTCCTGTATAACCTCCCCCTTTCCCAAAAGTTTCCTCAGTTTTTAATAAATCTAAACCCCTCCTCCCTATATCATTGTCTCACTCACACATTGAGACCCTGCAGTTCTGCCTGTTTAACTGGCCCTGCACTTGGAACTGGAAGCATTTCAGAGAATGCTATCATAGAGGTCCTGGACTTCAATCTCTGACCTAGCAGCCTAAATTTGGCTTCCAGGAACTCTCCTATCCTTCCCTTTGTCATTGGTACTTACATGTACCACGATCATTGGCTCCTTCCCAGCACTACACATAAGTCTATCCAGATGTCTTGAGAGATCTGCCACCTTCACACCAGGCAGGAAAGTCACCATGTGGTTCTCCCAGTCATCGGAAACCCAGCTATCTATGTTTTTAATGATTGAATCTCCCATAACTAATACTGTCTCTTCCTAATAACTGGAGTTCCCTCCACCAGAGAGGTATGGTCAGTGTGAGAGGATACCACAACATCATTTCCCTCTGCTCCCATTGGATGTTCTCCTTCCCTGAGACTCTTATCCTCCTCAACAGCACAAAGTGTCCCAGAAAGTCTCATCTGTGTACCTCTCTGTCTCCTTTAGCTCCTCCAGTTCAACCACTCTGGTCCCCAAAGCTCATACATTGTCTCTGAGGCCAGGAGTTCCTTGCACATATGCCACCTGCCTATAGGGCAGGTAATCATACATGGTGCATTGGATAGCTCCCACTCTGTTTCTGGCCTTCTGCCTGCATTATCTTTTTACTTCTGAATCTTGTTCCTTTGTTGTGGTTTTCTTTTTATCATGGTTTTATTTTGGCTTTAAGTTTAAAGAATGTTAAGTGTATCTAGACCCCCTCTTCATACTCTCCCTCTAAACTCACTCACAAAACTCCCCAGGCCGCTAGGTTCAGCACACACATGGTCAGCACATGGTTCCCCAAAGAAACAGACCACATGGTATATTTCAGTCAAGCAGCAAGAACACCACAAACACACACACTACAGAAAACAGACTTACCCCAAGGGTCACTTAATAGCTCCTCCTTCACCTGGAGAACTTCCTCCCAAAACTCCCCTGTTAGCCACTCCCGTTCACTACCTCCTTTGGTTGCTTAGGAGCAGGCTTTTTAAAGCCCTGGTCTTCCTGAGTAGCTCCTCATTCTGGTTAAGGGTTGATGGGTGCTAAAAGGCTTGGGGATCAAAGCCTCGTTAAGAAGATCTCATCCTTGCCTACCAGGCTGCTAGGCTCAGCATTCACACAGTCAGCACATGGTCCCCCAAAAAGACGGTTACTCACCTTTGTAACTGTTGTTCTTCGAGATGTGTTGCTCACATCCATTCCAGTTAGGTGTGCGCGCCGCGCGTGCACGTTCGTCGGAAACTTTTTACCCTAGCAACTCCAGTGGGCCGGCAGGTCGCCCCCTGGAGTGGCGCCGCCATGGCGCCCAATATATATCCCTGCCGGCCCGCCCGCTCCTCAGTTCCTTCTTGCCGGCGACTCCGACAGTGGGGAAGGAGGGCGGGTGTGGAATGGATGTGAGCAACACATCTCGAAGAACAACAGTTACAAAGGTGAGTAACCGTCTTTTCTTCTTCGAGTGATTGCTCACATCCATTCCAGTTAGGTGACTCCCAAGCCATACCTAGGCGGTGGGGTCGGAGTGAGAAGTCGCGGCATGGAGCACTGCAGTTCCGAAGGCCGCATCCTCTCTCGACTGCTGGACCAGGGCGTAGTGGGAAGCAAAGGTGTGGACCGATGACCAGGTCGCTGCCCGACAGATTTCCTGGATGGGCACACGGGCCAGGAAAGCCAGCGACGACGCCTGCGCCCTGGTAGAATGCGCAGTCACACGGCCCGTAGGGACATGGGCCAAGTCATAACAGGTCCTGATACAGGACGTAACCCACGAGGATAACCTCTGGGAGGAGATAGGAAGCCCTTTCATACGGTCCGCTACCGCCACGAAAAGCTGGGGGGATTTGCGGAAGGGTTTGGTCCTCTCTATGTAGAACGCGAGAGCTCTACGGACATCCAGCGAGTGGAGCTGCTGCTCCCTGCCTGAGGAGTGAGGTTTTGGGAAAAAAACCGGGAGGAAAATCTCTTGGTTGACGTGGAAGGCTGAGACCACCTTGGGTAGAAAGGCAGGGTGTGGTCTAAGCTGCACCTTGTCTTTGTGGAAGACCGTGTATGGGGGGTCCACCACAAGGGCTCGGAGTTCCGACACCCGTCTAGCTGAGGTGATAGCTACTAGAAAGGCAGCCTTCCAAGAGAGGTAAAGCAGGGAGCAAGTAGCTAACGGCTCAAAGGGGGGCCCCATGAGCCGGGACAACACCAGGTTAAGATCCCAGGTTGGAGCAGGGGGACGGACGTTAGGGAATAACCGTTCCAGCCCCTTAAGGAATCTCGACACCGTCGGGTGAGAAAAAACGGAGCGACCGTCCGCACCCGGGTGAAAGGTGGAGATAGCTGCCAGATGGACTCGCAACGACGATAAGGCCAGACCATGTTCTTTGAGGGACCAAACATAATCTAAGATTTCGGATACCGAAACTTCCATAGGGCGGAGATTTCTCTCTACGCACCAACAGGAGAAGCGTTTCCATTTCGCCGAATATGTGGCTCTTGTGGATGGTTTCCTGCTGCTCAAGAGCACCTCTCTCACAGGCGTGGAGCAGCGCAGCTCGGAACCAGTTAGCCACGCAGGAGCCACGCCGCTAGGTGCAGCGACTGCAGGTCTGGGTGACAGAGGGACCCGTGGTCCTGGGTAATCAGGTCCGGATGAAGGGGCAGGGGAACTGGGTCGGCTACGGCCAAGTCTAGCAGCATGGTGTACCAGTGCTGTCTGGGCCATGCCGGGGCCACCATGATCACACGAGCCCTGTCTCTGCGCACCTTCAGGAGGACCTTGTGAACCAGAGGGAACGGAGGAAACGCATAGTACAGGTGGGTCGCCCACTGGATGAGGAAGGCATCCGCTATCGACCCCGGCTCCCTGCCCTGAAAGGAGCAGAACGCTTGGCACTTCCTGTTCCCCTTGGACGCAAAGAGGTCCACCCGGGGATAACCCCACCTCCAGAAAATGGAGAGAGCGACGTCCGGTCGAAGGGACCACTCGTGTGACAGGAAGGATCTGCTCAATCGATCCGCCAGCGTGTTCCGTACTCCGGGAAGGAAGGAAGCCCTGAGGTGAATGGAGTGGGCTACGCAAAAGTCCCAGAGTCGTATCGCCTCGAGGCACAGGGAGGAGGACCTGGTGCCGCCCTGCTTGTTGATATAATACATGGTCGTCGTGTTGTCCGTGAACACGGCTACACAACGACCCTGAAGCTGATGACAAAACGTTTGGCAAGCAAGGCGGACCGCTCTCAACTCCCTCATGTTGATATGTAGCCCCACCTCCTCCTGGGACCATAGGCCCTGCGTCCGCAGGGTCCCTAGGTGGGCCCCCCAGCCTAGATCTGAGGCATCCGTTGTCAGGGATACCGAGGGCTGAGACGGGTGAAAGGGAAGACCCGCACACAATACGGACTGGTCCACCCACCAGCCGAGGGAATCTAAGACCTTCTGGGGGACTGTGATTAACATGTCTAGCGGTTGCCTTGGTCTGTAATGACTGATAAGCCACAGCTGGAGAGGCCTCATGCGGAGCCGAGCGTAGTCGGTCACAAAAGTGCACGCCGCCATGTGGCCTAACAGGGTTAGACATGTCCTCACTGACGTCAACGGGGCTGACCGCAAGCGTTGAACGATCGCCGCCATGGTCTGGAACCGCTGCCGAGGCAGCGAGGCCCTGCCCACAGTGGCGTCCAGGACGGCCCCGATAAATTCCACCTTCTGAGTGGGCCTCAGGGTGGACTTGTCTGTGTTTATCAAGAGGCCCAGACTCGCAAACATGCCGGTGATCACGCGGACATGGCTGTACACCTGCTGTTCCGACGTGCCCCGAATCAACCAATCGTCCAGATAAGGGAACACGTGGACACGATTGCGCCGAAGATGCGCCACGACAACTGCCATGCATTTTGTAAACACCCTCGGGGCCGTGGACAGGCCAAACGGGAGGACCGCAAATTGATAATGACGAGCCCCCACAACGAAGCGGAGGAAGCGTCTGTGGCGTGGCCAAATGGCAACGTGGAAATACGCGTCCTGCATGTCGAGGGCGGCGTACCAGTCTCCCGGATCCAGGGATGGAATAATGGTCCCCAGGGATACCATGCGGAACTTCAACTTCACGAGGTATTTGTTGAGTTCTCGCAGGTCGAGGATAGGCCTGAGGCCCCCCTTGGCCTTGGGGATCAGAAAATAGCGGGAATAAAACCCCTTGCCTTTCTCGTTTTCGGGAACCGCCTCTATAGCTCCTTTGCTGAGGAGCGTCCGCACCTCCTGCCGAAGGAATTGCTCGTGAGAGGGGTCCCTGAAGAGGGACGAGGAAGGAGGGCGGGAAGGAGGGAACGAAACAAACTGCAGGCGGTACCCCGTCTGCACCACGCTCAAGACCCAGCGGTCCGATGTTATTTGGGACCACGCCGGGAGGAAAAACGAAAGGCGGTTGGAAAACGGAGGGGAAGGATCCGTAGGGGAAACTGTTACTGCGCCCTCGAGCGCACCTTCAAAATGAAGGCTTAGGACCAGGCGGGGGTTTTGAGGAGCCTTGGTTCTGCCCCCCTTGGTTCCCCGACTGCCTGCGCCTCCCGTTCCTGCCGCGGCGCCTGTAAGGGTCCTGCCGCTGGCGGAACTGGGAAAACGGCCGACGGTGCTGCTGTTGCTGCGGCCTAAAGGGTCTACGCTGTGTCACGGGGGTGTGCATCCCGAGGGACCGCGCAATGACCCGGTTGTCCTTTAAACTCTTAAGTCTGGGGTCTGTCTTATCGGAAAACAGGCCCTGGCCTTCGAAAGGAAGGTCCTGTATCGTGTGCTGGAGCTCTGGCGGAAGGCCGGAAACCTGCAGCCAGGAGATGCGACGCATCGTAACTCCTGACGCGAGGGTACGGGCAGCCGAGTCCGCAGCGTCCAAGGAGGCTTGCAAGGCCGTGCGCGCGACCTTCTTGCCTTCGTCCAAGATGGCCGTGAACTCTTGGCGAGCATCCTGTGGCAGCAGCTCCTTAAATTTGTCCACTGCCACCCAGGAGTTAAAGGCGTATCTGCTCAGCAGGGCCTGTTGGTTAGAGACCCTGAGCTGCAGCGCCCCAGCCGAATACACCTTACGGCCAAGGAGGTCCATCCGCCTGGCTTCTCTGGATTTGGGGGCCGGAGCCTCCTGGCCGTGACGCTCCCTATCATTCACCGATTGCACTACCAGTGAACCGGGAGTCGGGTGAACATGTAAATATTCGTACCCCTTAGAAGGGGCCATGTACTTCCTCTCGACTCCTTTCGCTGTCGGAGGGATGGAGGCCGGGGACTGCCAGATAGTATTGGCATTGGCCTGAATGGTCCGTATAAACGGCAGGGCGACCCTGGTGGGAGCATCGGAAGAGAGGATGGTAACAATTGGGTCCTCTATCTCCGAGACCTCCTCTGCCTGCAGACTCAGGTTTTGAGCCAATCGCCTGAGGAGGTCCTGGTGCGCCCTGAGATCCAGCGGGGGGGGACTGTTGGAGGAGGTACCCGCCACCGCCTCATCCGGGGAGGAGGATGATGAGACCCCAGGCACAATAGTGTCCAACTGAGGGTCTTCCTCAGCCCTCGCCTCTGTCTCCGGAGCCGCAGCGGAGTCCTGCTGTTTGGACCCTTCGTCCCCTTCCGGGGAGGGAGGGGGGCGAGACAAAGAGGCTTCAGGGGCCCTACGCTCCGCAGTCGCCGGCCTAGCAGGGAGCTGCTGGGGGCCCTGGGCCTGATGGTACACCCAGGGTGTCCAGAATCCCCACTGTGGGGGGCCTTGGTCCTGCCGCGGCGGATCAGCAAACAGCGCCGCCTGCCGGTCGGTGCCCAGCGCATAGCCGCTGTCCGTTTGGGAGGACACGGACGGCTGCCTGGAGGGCCACGGCGGGGCCGACCCTGGATGGTACGGGTCTGCGCGGGCCGGCACGGAGGATCGTCTTGGTGCCGGGGACCGGTGCCGGGAGTCATAACGGTGCCGGGACCGGGACCGGGATCTGTCACGGTGCCGGGCGCTGCTTCGGGACCGGGATCTGTCACGGTGCCGGGCGCTGCTTCGGGACCGGGATCTGTCACGGTGCCGGGCGCCGCTTCGGTGCCGGGACCTACTACCAGCTCGGTGCCGGGAGATCGACCGGGACCTGCCACCAGCTCGGTGCCGGGAGGTCGACCGGGACCGGGACCTGCCACCAGCTCGGTGCCGGGAGGTCGACCGGTGCGGCGAGTAGCGTCGGGACCTGCTCCTGGAGTCGCGGTGCCGGTGTCGACTGGAGCCTGACCGCGACCGTCTCGATGCCGACCGGTGCCGCGAGTGCGACCGGTACCGCTGAGGGGAGCGGTGCCGGGACTGCGAGCGGCGTCGGGATCTGGAGCGCCCAAGACGTCGGGGCCTGGATGGCGAACGACTGTCCGTGGGCGGTGCCGACATCATGGGCTTGCCTCTGGACGTGACCCGCACCGGAGGAACCGGGGGTGGCAGCCGAGTAGGCTCCGTCAGGGCAATAAGGTCCCGAGCCGAGGCGAAGGTCTCCGGTGTGGATGGGACCATTATCTCAACCCCAGATCTCATGGGGGAGCTCGGCGGCACCGGACTCAACAGACCCGCCGGGCCCGGAGTCAACGGCGCTGACGGTGCCGGCGGCGCCGCGGCCGATGTCGAGGCCGGGCGTTCAAGCCGGGTCTGCCTGGCCGGAGTATTAGACTTCGACGGCCTAGGCACTGATTCCGGTGCCGGAGAAGGTCGGTGCCGAGGAGTCTTCTCGGTGCCGGAGCGATCCGGTGCCGGTGCCGAAACCACGGTCTGCGAAGTCGACGGGTCAAGTGCCGCCTCCATTAGGAGAGTTCGGAGCCTCTGATCCCTCTCCTTTTTTGTCCTCGGCTTAAAAGCCTTACAGATGCGGCACTTGTCAGATCTGTGCGATTCCCCGAGGCACTTCAGGCACGCTTCGTGGGGATCGCTGGTAGGCATGGGCTTCTTGCAGGCCGCACACTGCTTGAAGCCTGGCGAAACAGGCATGAGCCTGGCGCCCGGTGCCGGGAAGGGCTAAGCCCCCAGCAAGAAACTACTTAACAGCTATTTACTAAACTATCTACTTAACAATACTAATTAACAACTATATAGAACTAGAGATAAGCGATAAACAAGCGATAGAAACTAGGAGAGCTAGGGACGTGGAGGACAGCTATGCCGCGCTCCACAGTTCCAACGACCGACACGGCGGTAAGAAGGAACTGAGGAGCGGGCGGGCCGGCAGGGATATATATTGGGCGCCATGGCGGTGCCACTCCAGGGGGCGACCTGCCGGCCCACTGGAGTTGCTAGGGTAAAAAGTTTCCGACGAACGTGCACGCGCGGCGCGCACACCTAACTGGAATGGATGTGAGCAATCACTCGAAGAAGAACAAACAGATCATGTGATGTATTTCAGTCAAGCAGCAAGCACACCAGAAACATAGACACACACACACACACACACACACACACACACACACACACACACACACACACACACACACACACACACACACACACACCAGACAACAAACTTACCCGAAGGGTCTTGTAATCACTTCTTCTTCACCTGGAGAACTCCCTTGCAAAACTTCCCTGTTAGCTGCTCCTGTTCGCTAGCTTGAGCTGCTCCTGTTCACTAGCTCCAAAACTGAAAACCGAAAAAAGTCATTAAGCTCCTCTGCCATTTCCACATTTTCTGTTGTTTCCCCCACCCCATTAATGGGCCTACCCTGTCCTTGGTCTTCATCTTGCTTCTAATGTATTTGTAGAATGTTTTCTTGTTACCCTTTATATCTCTAGCTAGTTTGATCTAGTTTTGTGCCCTGGCCTTTCTAATTTTCTCTCTATGTACTTGTGTTATTTGTTTATATTCATCCTTTTGTAATTTGACTTCGTTTCTACTTTTTGTAGGACCCTTTTTTGATTTTTAGATAATTGAAGATCTCCTGGTTAAGCCAGGGTGGTCTCTGGCCATACTTCCTATCTTTTCTACACAGTAGGATAGTTTGCTCTTGTTCCCTTAATAATGCCTCTTTCAAAAATTACCAACTGTGTTCAATTGTTTTTCCCCTTAGACTTGCTTTCCATGGGATCTTACCTACCAACTCCCTGAGTTTGCTAAAATCTGCCTTCTTGAAATCTATTGTCTTTATTTTGCTGTTTTCCCTCCTACTATTCCTTAGAATCATGAACTCTACCATTTTCACTCAAGCTGCCTTCCACTTTCAAATTCTCAACCAGTGCCTCCCTATTTGTCAAAATCAAATCTAGAACATCATCTCCCCTAGTAGCTTTCTCTACCTTCTGAAATAAAAAAAAATGTGTCTAATACATTCCAAGAACATGTTGGATTATCTGTGCCCTGCTGTTTTATTTTCCCAACAGATATCTGAGTAGTTGAAGTCCTCCATCATCACCAGGTCCTATGCTTTGGATGATTTTGTTAGTTTAAAAAAAAAAGCCTCATCCACCCCTTATTCCTGGTTAGGTGATCTGTAGTAGATCCCTACCATGACATCACCTTTGTATTTTACCCCTTTTAGCCTTACCCAGAGACTTTCAACAAGTCTGTCTCCTATTTCCATCTCAACCTCAGTCCAAGTGTATACATTTTTAATATATAAGGCAACACCCTTTTCTCCCTGCCTGTCCTTCCTGAGCAAGCTGTACCTTCTATACCTATATTCCAGCCATGCATATTATCCCATCAAGTCTCTGTGATGCCAACTATGTCATAGTTGTGTTTATTTACTATCATCTGGAGTTCTTCCTGCTTATTCTCCATACTTCTCACATTAATATACAGACATCTAAGATACCGATTTGATCCCCTCCTCCCCCAATTCTGTCTTGTCTCTCCTTTATCCCTGCTATAACAGACCATGCTTCCCCCAAATTCCAACACTTCTCCTAGGTCTCCATGTTTTTGACTTGTCTGTGGGCTTTGGTCACATGCCCCCTTCAAACCTAGTTTAAAGACCTCCTCACTGGGGTTAGCCAATCTGTATCTAAATATGGTCTTCTCCTTCCTCAATAGGTGGACCCCATCTCTGCTTAGCATCCTTCTTCTGGAACAGCATCCCGTGGTCAAAGAAGCTGAAGCTCTCCTGGCGACACCATCCTTGCAGCCAAGTGTTCACCTCCAGGATGCATCCGTCTCTGCCTGGGCCCCCTACCCTGGACTGGAAGGATCAAAGAAAACACAACCTGTGCTCCCAACTCTTTCACCCTTACTTCCAGAGCCCTGTAGTTACTTCTGATCTTCTGAGGTCATTAGTATCATTAGTGCCGGCAGTATCATTAGTGCCCACATGGATGAGTAGCATGGGGTAGTAGTCAGAGGGCTGGATAATCCTTGACAATCCCTCCATAACGTCTCGGATACAGGTCCCTGGCAGGCAGCATAACTCCTGGGATGCCATGTCAGGGCAACAAATGGGTGCCTCTGTCCCCATCAGACGAGAGTCACCAACCACCGCTACCCAACATTTCCTCCTAGGAATGGTGGCTGTGATCTTCCCAGCCTTGGAGTACATGGATTCTCCTTCTCCACCTTTGAGGGTGATTCCTCATCGCTCGTTGGCAGGGCAGCATAACTGTTTCCCATTACCATGGTAGGTGGGTTGGGGGTAGGGGTGGAGCATGGCCTGCTGCCAGAAGTAACCAGCAGCCAGTCTCCTCCCTGCGACAGCCATATCCTCCTTCCCTGGTGGTGTGACAGCAATCCTCTCTAGCTGGATAGCGTCCTCAGCCTTGGATGTCTTCGCATGAATACTGTCAATGAATTCCTCGTGAGCATGGATGCTCCTCAGCCTAGCCACCTCCTCCTATAGCTCTCCCACCTGCTTCTTCAGAGATTCTGCCAGCAGGCACCTCTCACACCAGATGGTCCTCCCAGCCTGGCTTTCTGTGAGTGGTAAACGCAGGCCACAGTCTCTGCAAGTCCACACCAGGATCTGGGGAGAGGCATCCATGGTTAGGGTTGTCTGCCTGGATACAAGTGCAGGTAGAGGAGACAGGAGCAGCTTTGGCACTAGCGATGCAGCCCTTCCTAACCATAGCGATTCTATTACATCTGCCTCCCACAAAAACTCCCTCTCAAACTTCCCTATTCACTTTTAAAGCCTTTTCTCCTAGGTCAGTCCTACCCCTTCATTAATAACACACGGGGAGGGTGATCACAGTGCTGATTGAGGCTGATGAAGGATGATCCAGGGAACAAAGGCTCAAACAGTGCCCAGACACACAATCCTAATTGACCCTGTAACTGAAATAACCTGAAAGAGAAACAAAAACACAAACTGCCAAGCAAACTCACTCACCCCAAGATTAATACTTGCACCTTTTTCGTTCAGCAGGAGGCTCTCCTTCTACCCCTCTCAAACTCCCGTTTGTGGTCCTGTGTTCACTTGGAGACTTTTGAAAATTTAACTCTAAATTTGTAAAACACCATGGACATTTATGGTGTAATATAATACATTCTTAGTGTTAGTAATAGGATTAGTAATGCACACAACAACATTCTTCACTATCTCTGATTTAAACCCAAATTTCCCAGAATTTTTCTACAGAACTGAAACAAGATACTCCACAGATAAATACTTCACTTCAGTAGAGAGGATGAAGGCTGTTTTCTAGCAAAAACTAGACTTGCCTGCTTCATTCTTTCAACCTTTGCTTGTTTGTTGTGGGTTTTAATCTTTATTAATTTATTTATTTTACTTCTGACTGCTCGTTTGTAAGGCAAAGTCTCTTTGATGTTTGGCTGTTAGATTAAATGAAACAATGCATTCCTTATATGCTAATATCTAAATCCCTGAGTCAACAAGAATACCTTTCCTTGGAAAAATAGATAATTAAATTACCCTTTCCTCAAGTAAACAGAGTTTTTGATCAAGGCAGGCTTCCTGCAAAAGCCTTTGATATGGGTAGTGCATTGTCTCATAGTAAGCAGTCAATGTCATTAATGAATCCTCACACTAAAGAGACTTTCTGATGGAGTTAATTTGGCTTATTGTTCAGTATGGATTTATGGATGACTGTTTATTAAAGATATGAAGGTCTGTCACAATAACAGTGTGACTCAGCATCAGGTGCCTTTTCTTTTCTTTTTTTTTAGGGGGATGGGCGGGAGTGAATTTAGTGTTTATTAAAATGGACAGATTACAGCACTGGAGAGTGAAGTCCTCTGTTTAAAGAACAATTTCAGAATCGGCTTCCCCAATAATAAGTGTCTCATTCTTCACCAAAGGAGTATCTGGATATATTTTTGAGGGGGCAGGGGGCAAGATAGTAATGCAGATTCCAACCCTATTCAATCCTGGCCCTCTTTGCTGAGGCCAGCAACAAGGAAGATTATTTTGAGGTTATTTATTTTTTTAAGATGAACACTTGCGTAGAATTGACTGATTAATTTTACAAAGACCACCAAGCAGCCATCAAACAGTAATATGAAATAGGGTCAAAGACCAGAATGCATGGAACTACTCATGAAATAAAGTGCTATTTCATAAGGGCATAAGAATCAGCACTCTTCTTCCTTTCCAAATTCTTTCTTGGGGCAAGACGGAAGGTTGATGGCTGCAACTCTGTTCTTTAGATACTTCTTTCCATTTATTAGGAGACCATATTGTTGGGATGGTGCCAAATTATTATGAATTGTTATGATTGATATAAATGAATGTGGTGAACATGAGTTTGATACAGCTTGATACATCCAGATTTACTACAGGATTCTGGGAGCAGGATTCTCTTCATATCATGTAGTTGACATGAAAATTTACTGAGAGTGCTGAGATTGCACTTGAATGATTAATTGAGACTATCTGTGTGTGTGTTTCAATATGAAACTTTAGAACATAACGGCCAATGACCAGCTCACCAAGTGAAGAAAATGCAAAAACACATCATCAGTGAGCTTGGCACAGGCTGACCCAGGTCAAAATGACTCTTTTGGATGACACCACGCTGAGAGCTCAGGTGAATGATTGATGAGAGGGCAAATAGCAACTGATCTTTGGTCTCTGTCTGTTTGCTGCCCCCTTCTAAAGTATTAATTAGAAAAAGCCATTAATAAAACGCCCACAGGGCATATTTCTGGGACATGTGACTCCTTTGAGAACAAAAGGTGTAAATGCTAAGCAGAGTGAGTTAGTTAGTTTCCCAGTTAATATCTGCAAAGGTCTGTGACACTATAAGACAGAGCATCTCAGGGTAGCCAAGACCCTGCTACAAGGGATTCTTTCTCAAATAAACAGCTGTTCATTGAGCAAACTGAATCTGAATTTTCACTGGTACTGGTAACAGTCTGCCCAGCTGTGGGTCATTAAAGATCTGTTTCAGCATTGGTAGCAGAGGATGGTTACCATGCTAGTGACCAAGTTGGCTGTTTCTGAATTGGTCAGCGAAGCTGAAATATTGTTTTGAGACATTGTACTGGGGAAATGTGGAATTGAACATAGTTTGGATCCAAAATACTGAGAAAGAGGGAAATACATAGGCATGCAGGGTTGTATTAATGCTATCTTCAAGTCTGTGATGTTCTGCAAGTGCAAGCAAGGCAGGTCCACCTCGGAGGATAAGGGGGATGCCCTGAAGCTTTCGGGTCTTGCTAATAAGTCCCTATTAAGACAGGTGTTGGATGGATCACTTGATGATTACCTGTTCTGTTCATTCCCTCTGGGGCACCTATAATTGGCCACTGTTGGAAGACAGGATACTGGGCTAGATGGACCTTTGGTCTGACCCAGTATGGCCATTCTTATGTTCTGATGTGTTTAAAAGCTTGGGATCAGACCCATAGCTGGACAATGCTGTCCTCACGCCATATAAGAAAGGTTTGGAGGATCTGTTGTCAGGGTATCAAAAGGATTACACTTCTAAGAAGGAGTAAATGATGAATGCTGCTGTTTGGGCTATGTATCATGCTGTAAATAAGCTTGTAAAAGAGCATGATGCCTGGGAACAGGAATTGGAAAAACTAAAATTGCAAAATGAAAACCTAAAGTGTGACTTGTAACTGCTGAAGCACAGAATGTAGCTAATGCTCAGCAAATAACAGCTTTAACCCAGACACGTCAGGACTTAGAGGAGAGAATAAATATACAGGTGGAAGAGGAAGAGGAACCCCTTCCAGAGCCTCTGGGGCAGCCTAGCCTGTAGTGGTAGTGCAGAGGCTCTGTCTCCATGACAAATACAATAGGAAGTAATTCGTTCTCTGACTGGAATTAAAAAACAGGCTAAACTAGGGGTCTCCAAACTACAGCCCATGGGCCGGATCCGGCCTGGGGCTTCCATTTATCTGGCCCTCCAACCAACAGGGAAGAAGAGAACAGCTGAGTAGGCATGCAGAGAGGCTGCTGGCAGCAGCTTATGCAGGATGGCAGCACAGCTGAGCTGTGCAGAGGGGTGAGTGCTCCCAGGAGCCAGTGTCCCCCCAAAAGAGGAGCATCATTGCTGCAGTCGAGCAGGTACAGGGAGAAACAAACAGGCAGGCTGCAGCTGAGTAGGCACACCGAGCAGGCAGTGGGAGGGGATGCCTGCAGCAGATCCCGCGGGGCAAGGGGGGTAGCTCAGCTCAGCTCAGCTGTGTGGAGGGGTGAGTGCCCCCAGGAGCCAGTGTCACCCCAAAAAGGGAGCCAACTTAGGGGAGAGTTGCTGCTGCAGCTGAGCAGGCATAGACCCTTGCCTTAGAGTAAAAATACCAGCCAGATGCTTAATTACATCTCCAATAAATGGAGTAAAGAAGATGGAAATTAACACTTTCATAATGGTTAAATTTTAACTACAGCACTAATAGAACCAAACAGTATTTGTATGATACAAATGTGTGAGTTTTTAGAAATAAAATGAAAAAGTGAAATGATTTTTAATGTATTGACAATTTTTTGTGTGATTTCACAGTACCTGCATCAATTAACTTTTATATCTGTCAAGGTTTATTTCCCCACTTTGAACTTTAGAGTACAAATGAGGGGACCTGCATGAATACTTCTAAGCTTAATTACTAGCTTAGACCTGGTATCGCTGCCACCAGCCAGAAATTCAGTGTCTGGCGCACTCCCTGTCCCCTCCCCAGACTTTCCCCTCCCTGGGTTGCCTTGGGAAGCTTCACCAGTTCCCTGGTGAACACAGATTTAAACTCATTGGATCTTAAAACAAAAAGGAATTAACCATCCCCCCTCTTTTCCCCCCACCTCCCTGGTGAGTTCAGACCCAATCCCCTTGGATCTTAAAACAAGGAAAATCAATCAGATTCTTAAAAAGAAAGCTTTTAATTAAAGAAAGAAAAGGTGAAAATTATCTCTGTAAAATCAGGATGGAAAATGCTTTACAGGATACTCAGATTCATATAGACCTGACGGACCCCTCCCTAGCCTTAGATTCAAAGTTACAGCAAACAGAGGTAAAAATCCTTCCAGCAAAAAGAAATATTCACAAGTTGAGAAAACAAACATAAGACTAATCCACCTTGCCTGGCTACTACTTACAATTTTGAAACATGAAAGACTGATTCAGAAAGATTTGGAGAGCCTGGATGTACGTCTGGTCCCCCTTAGTCCCAAGAGCGAACAAACTCAAAAAAAAGAGCACAAACAAAGACTTCCCTCCACCAAGATTTGAAAGTATCTTGTCCCCCTATTGGTCCTCTGGTCGGTGTCAGCCAGGTTTACTGAGCTTCTCAACCCTTTACAGGTAAAAGAGACATTAACCCTTGACTATCTGTTTATGACAATACCTGATTTAGAATTTAATGCAACACTGACACAGTAGAGTAGTGTTGTTTAACGATTTGCATATATTTAATTTCTTTCCCGGTCTCTTTGGCCTGCAAAGCCCCTTCAAAAATCTAATATGGCCCTTGTCTCATAAAGTTTGGAGACCTCTGGGCTAAACCATTGGGTTCTTTGACTAAAAAAACATGTTTGTCTTGGCTGTTGGGATACATGGTTTGAAAACATCTAGATTTGGAGATTCAAGAGAATTGATAATAATGTGTGCTGGCCCTATGGAAGGAACTGAATTGTAGGCAGAAATTGAGGCAGAATTAAGCAAAGATGACAGAAAAGGTGCTATGCAGAAAATAACTAGAAATTTTCTGACCTCTTTTCAAGTCCCCCCTATCCCCTTCCACCCGAATTAAGAAGGTCAGTTTTGTTGATGCATCAGGAGGAAAGGGAATCTGTTATGGCTTATTGTACTAGATTGTTGCTGGTATGCTTTCTGGCTAAAATTGAGGGGCCTTCTGTGAGAAGGTATTCGAACAGGAAGAAGAGTGGAGTTAGGAATGTATTGAATTTGGAATAGCCAGACAAATCTTTAGGGGCTGGTTACTGCTGACTTTTGCAAACCATGCTACAGGATTCAGGTCACAAACTCACCAGGATCTTCACAGTCTCGGTAGAAGGTCTGATCACAATTTATAAATCCAAAATCTGAGCTAACCTGTAGGTTAAAATGCTTTTATGGAACCTGATTCTAATTTCAGAGGTTCACCAACCTGATGCAGAAACAAATTCATACTGATGATGATATGTAGCACTTATATAGCACTTTTCATCAGTACACCTCAAAGCACCTTACAGAGGAGGTAAGGACTATTATCCCCATTTTACAGTTGGGGAAACTGAGGCTCATAGCTGTGCCTTGTCCAAGGTCACCTAACAGGCCAGTGAAGAGCTCAGAATAGAATCCAGATCTCCTAAGTGCTTTGTCCACTAGGTCTCACTGCATCTTTCAAATTCTTGTAATGTCATTCAATTACTTTTAGTCCAAGGGCAAAGTAAGAACTACTAAATCAAAATGTTACAGGTAGGATTTACTGACAAGAACTGTAAATATACTTTAAGTTTTGGAAATCTCTTTTCTTATTTATGAATCAATGTAATGGGATAAAAGCAGCTGTGGCCTAACTCCAGTGAAGTTCACTGAGGTCAGAGATTAATTTGGCCAGTGATTTCAAAGTTAAGTAAATAAATTTGGTGCTAATTGTAGAATTATCAGGTGGTTTAGGACCAAACTCTGACTAACCCCTGACATGGATGTGCAAGGAGTAAGAGAGGGTGCATGGAGCCTCCCACTGGAATTGAGGTGAGCATAGTGCCATGAAGGGAATTGCAAAAAAGTATTATCCTAGCTCAGCCTCCCACTATGGAGCTGCCCAGTCACAGGGAGAGAGACAGTAAGCTGTACACCTTAGAGGGTTTAGCAGCAGGTGAGTTGCCTCTGCGTTCCCAGGAATTCCAAGAGGCACTCAGCCTTTCTGAGAATCTCTACACCACCACCTATGAAGTGGCTGTATTTGCAAAGCGCCATTAATGCTGGGAAGGATGCAGTAATAAAGGTACTCATATTAAGGCTGTGAGTTTGTCACAGAGAGCATGAAATCTGTGACCTTTGTGACTTCTGCAGTGTGGCAGTGAAAATACATTACCTAGAAATAGTGGTCAAAGCCTGGGATGTTCTTCTGACTATAGAGTTATCTTTCTTTGGAGAGATACCTATGATGAGCACATTACCACGTGTAGCCTTCGTTAAATTTTGAGGAGAAGTTTCTTTGCTAGTATGTCTTTAAATATAATTGGATTATCTCTTTTTTGACTGTGCTTAGTATTACCAAGAATATACAACCAGAAAGTTTTACTTACACTGCTCAACCTGAGGGGATGGGACTAGATTGAATATTCAATCTCATAGGCTTTATAAATAACCTGCCTGCTTATTTTCTTGCCTTCAGTTGCTTTTGTAGGGAAGACCTGCTATAGATGAAGGTCCTGATTCAGCAAAGCACTTAAACATGTGCTTAGCTTTTAGCACATTAATAGTCCTATTCAAGATGGACTGAGGTCTCAATTATCCACTGAATGAATGACCAAACCTAAGAATCAGCCTCGTGGTTAAGCCAGGGCAGTATAGATCACAAGCCAAAAGGCCACCAACCTTGGCCATAAATTTATGTTCTATAAAACAGATTTATAAATCAAAATAATATTTTTAGAAATTGAGTCTGGTGTGCTATTAGACCAAGAAACAGCTACAACACTAATTTGCTTCCGATAAAATAGTAGCATGATTCAATTTCATATCTGCCATGAGATCTTACAAGGTGTAAATCTTCATTGCTGAGAATTACTGCATCCACAAACCATTATTTCCAATTATTGTGATGTTCAGTTACCAGATCTCATGACAGATATGGAGTTAACTCCTGTCAGAAGTGTGTAGACTGTCTTCTCATTTCCATGACTGTTTGTAACGGAGCCCTCCTGGCTCCTCCATAAAACTCAGTCGGAGACCACTCAAAGTGTATGCACCAGTGCTCTTTTATTTTGTGTCAGTTCCCACCACCTGCTACATACACTTTATACACTGTCTCCAGGCCAACACCCTGGGGGACTGCTAGCTTCCCCAGCTAGCAGGGCTCTAGAGCCACATGCTTCTCCCCTTCCTGCCCCCCTTAATTTCCTTCCTACTGACTTTATATGGCTGGCTGGCTGATTAGGCCCGCAGGTGCTGATGCTCAAGTAATCAAGGCTTGGTCTCCGCTGCCAGTCCCAACTAATCCCCTTAATTGGAGAGGGGCTGATGGCTTGTGGGCCCCATAAACAGTTGACTGGTGGGTGCCCCCTATGGCTGGAGGGGCATGCCCCGATTCCACCCCCATCCCCAAGGCCTCGCCCCCACCTCTCCTCCTCCCAGGAGCGGTGAGCTTGGTGAAGCTCAGCTCTTCCTCCTCCCTCTTGCTAGGACACAGCTGATCAGTGGCAGGGAGGGGCCAGGCTGGTACACAGCAGGCTGGGGGAAGTGGCAGGGGAGGAGTTTGGTTGCCACTAGCAGAGCCTGCTTTGCTGCAGCAGAAGCCCAGTGCCGGCAGTGCCAGGCTTCAGAGAGAGCGGGGAGCAAGAAGAGCGGCCAGCCTGAGCCCCTTTGAAGCGTGGGCCCAGTGCACTGGCGCCATGGTAAATCTGCTGTTGCTCATCCGGAATATCAACTGGGATGTCTCTAAAGCTTGGGACTCGCTCCCTCAGCTATGGAAAATATGTAACCCACACACCTCCTGTGTGTAGTTCTCTTTCCCATATGGTGGCTCTGAGACCACTTAGCTAAGGCTGCAGAAGACTCATTAATCTCTAACAGCCAGTTGACTTTTAGCTCCCAGAGTAGAGACTCATGCACTAAGCTTCAGAGTTCCCAAGTTTGGTCCCGCCCGGGAATCTGAAGAAAGAATTCAAGTTGAATGATGCGTGTAAGTTATTTCTCATTATTGTCACCCGCAGTTCAGATTGCCACCTATAGGTCTGCATGAAGATCTAAATAAAAGCCTGCTTGACTTTCATTTACTCCATCTGTTGCAACTATTAGGCCAAAGTCATTCCTGCCATAACTAAATTCATACCAGTGATGTTACACCAGAGATAAGTTTGGCCTACTCTTGATATGTAATTAAGTATTACAGAAAATCAAAATGTGTGTATTTTCAGTTCTCTGTGAAACATCTTTTTCTATTTCCCATTCTTTCCTTTTTTTTAAAAACGTAAGAATTTTAAGTAGTACACATTTCTTAAAATGAGTAAACAGTATTTTTGAAAAGAACTGAGGTCTGGGTACACAGCTATGCTGAAGTGAAGCATGTTGCAACTGATGTTAATAATGGATCAGTAGCATGCTTGATTATTAATAGGAACATAAGGACCTACATTTATTTTGAAGAATTAAAAAAATGAACAAGTACAAAGCAAATTAGCTGAAACAAACTAATAAGTTCCCACTGGAAGTAAAAGTATAAATATTAATTAATTAAATATTTCTAATTAGTAATAACTTAAGGGTACATCTGGGTAATGTCACAGCACCTGGCATTGCCATAATTTCAATGAGAGTTAAGCAATTGGGTATATTTTGTGTTGAATAAGGGCCTTAGTGACTTGGGCCCCAGTACTACAAACACTTTATATATAAATTTCAGCACATGAGCAGACCCACTGAAATTACTGTAGATTTGCACGTGTTTATGGTGAAGTATGTGCCTAAGTATTTGGAAGATAGCTGCCTTGTACTATATTTGACTATAAATTTGCCATGATGTTGCTCTCTATTATTTTTATAATTTGAAAGTAATTCATCTGTATTGTATGTCTTTACTTTATTCCAGAATATATTTTGGATATTTGTTTGCCTAATCAGTTGTCAATCAAAAGCTAGTTTAAAACTGTTACAGAAACAAGTTCTAGAACATTATCCCTATTAAAGACTGACAGAGGATTTCCTATGCTCTGGTTCAGGAATACCTGTATGCACATGTTTAAGTCCACCATTATTAAAGACAGAACTTTAAAGCATGTCCTTAAGTCTGCTTGATTTCAATGGAACGTAAGCCTATGCTTAAATGCTGTGACAAATGTGGGGATATTTGGTGGTAAACATTGATTTGTATCCCAAAAATGTGGATTATAGATAGGATTTCAGAGGTGGTGTGTGTTGGAATGTTGGGGGAGCAGATGGCTTCAACATACTCCTCCACAGTTGCTGGACCAATGATTACAAACGCTTAAGGTTGAATGGGTCTAACTGAAATGATGGAGATACCACCAAGGGGGCATTCTCTTAGATGGCCTGGCTATTTTTTCCCATTCAACCAATCTGAGGCAAAAGGAAGACATCACATGTGGGACCTGTAACACAAACCACTGGTCACTATGGTATTTGGGGAATGAAGGCTTGGTGGTAGATTTTTGTTTTTGTTTTTTGAGAAAAGCTAGTTTCTTTGAAAGAAAAAAACAGATTGGGACAATAAATCACTGAAAGACAATTGGGATGAAGCTGGGTATCTGGAGCTTTGTAGCTTCCTGGATGTAAGCTGGATCCATTCTACTCCTGTAACTCAAGAGGGAAGCCTGTTTAATTAGTTTATTGGGAAGCACAAGATTAGATAAGACAAATACACATGTAGATTGTTTGTTGTTTAATCATTTTCACTAATGTTTTTGTCCCATTTGCTAATAACATACTTGGATTTAACAAGACTGTTGGTCACTATATCACTTGTCACAGGTCCCCAAAGGGAAGATCAAGCAAGTGCCTAACCCCCTGATGGCATAATAGGGTGTTGCATCCAAATCCTATCTAAGGCCTTGTCTACATGGGGAGGGGGGCAAGCTAACTCAGTCTAAGTACGCAACTTCAGCTACAAAACTAGATCCCCACCGACTCCACCTACGCTTCTCATTCCAGTGAAGCACTGGAGTCAATGGGAGAACACTCGGTGGTTGATTTATCACGTCTCACTCGACACGATAAAATGACCGCCGCTGGATTGATCACTCTGGGAGTAAGTGTAGACATGTGTAAAATGCCACTCCACATTAAGGACAAGAGGCCTATCACCTGAGGCAATATACTCAGAAAGGGAACTAACCTCATAAACATGACAAATGGTATCGAGAATAGATATCCGGAACAGGATATCCAGACAAACGATATCAGAATAGGGACTGAATCAGGGCCTTAAACGTTCATTACTGATATACTGTGTTTCATTTTACCTGTACTATTCATCAGGGTTTCTTTATATATTTAAAGTTTTATCATGTATCACTAACTCAATGGGCTTTGCATTAATTTTTGAAGAGGGTTAAGAACAGCTCCTAAAGTTTCCTTAACATAAATAATCTTATTTGGGGTAATTAATTCAACTCAAGGTCCCCTTTTTCTAGGGCTGTACACACTGCACCGAAGTGGCATACATTTGTGCCAAATCAGATAGATGAAAATAGGTAACAGAGGGCATTTTGAAGCTGAGGCAAATTGCCAGGCCACTGAGGCATACCAGATGTAGCTGGGCTGCGCATATCAGCCCACTCAATAACTGCAGAAAGATTTGGCCAGCAAAGAAATGGAAATACAAAATAACCCGACATGGCACATTGCTGTGCCAGTGTAGTTGATCTGAAGCAATGCTGATTTCATTGGTGAAAAAGACTTTTACAATTTCTACTATGTTTCTAAAAACAATCAGATTAGTTCCTGCTTACCTGGAATATACACAGGAAGTTAAATAGAAGAAATTCTAGAATATTGCTTGTTTTGTAGGATTCCATTTTGCTGCTGGAGCCTGTGCTATTATATTAATCACATCAGAAGGGTCATTTAAATCATTTTGTAATCCACAGCTGGCTATCTAGGAGCTTGATCCTAGTCCTTTTGATGTTAATGAAAGTTTTGCCACTGAAGATTAATGAAAACTGTATCTGGCCTTAAGAAAATGTCACTCTCCTTCTATTCTTGTGCTTGCATATGATGATTAAAAGAGAGAACACACAAACAACCCAAAAATATTTCCTTTGGTGTTACCGCTTGAGAGCCCTTAATTCAGAGCTATAGAACACACTTTGTGGTTCAGTGTAGTCTGGCAGATGTGATCAATTTTGTTTGGGGAGCACAAGACTTACTCTTACGAAATTGCAGCAAAGAATCCTGTGGCACCTTATAGACTAACAGACGTTTTGGAGCATGAGCTTTCGTGGGTGAATACCACATTCCTCAGATGCATCTGAGGAAGTGGGTATTCACCACGAAAGCTCATGCTCCAAAACGTCTGTTAGTCTATAAGGTGCCACAGGATTCTTTGCTGCTTTTACAGATCCAGACTAACACGGCTACCCTCTGATACTCTTACGAAATTGTTACTGTAAGCCAATCTGTGGTGGTTAATAGTGACTTTGGGGTATAGAAGGAATGAATCTTGCTAGCAAATGTACAAATGATCAAATGAAAAGTTGGCTTTGCTAGTCTCTGATGCCTGTGTACTGGAAGTTAGGGCAAATGGCAACCAAATTTCAAACAATTACTGTATTTTGTTAAAATATTTTAATGATATCAACCTAAATTTAAATGAAGAGAGAATACCGTAAACTTTCTTCCCTGTTATTGTGAGCAAAGCAAAATTCTAATCAGAGTACTTATGAGGGAGCAAAGATGCATAGTGCCAGATTGATGGACAATTTCTATCAAGAGTAATATAATCCTGTTATTAGCTGAATGGCAGCCAATAAAAATTCACTGTCTTTATGTGGCAAAGAAGCTCTAATTTATTCTGGTTTTTGATTAATGCTCGCGTGAATGGCTCTTTGGCCATTGGTGTTTTGATCCTATGTGACCCATGGGACCCAACTGTTTGATGGACTTACATATGGATTCCATAGGAACTGGTGACCAGTCCTTTATGTGCCAAAATAGACAAAGAAACAATATCCTTATAAACAAACTAACAAAAAGATTTGTCAGTGGAAAATGGTTTCCCAATCACAATGGCAATAATTAGCAGGCATACCCCACATTGCACATAAGTAATTTAGCTTCCCTTCTAATCAAACAAAATGTTGGATAAGTGATGGAAATTAGGTCTTCCAAGTAGCTAGACACAGACCATTGCTCAGCAAAAGCAGTAAAGAGTCCTGTGGCACCTTATAGACTAACAGACGTTTTGGAGCATGAGCTTTCGTGAGTGAATACCCACTTTGTCAGATGCATGTAGTGGAAATTGCCAGGGGCAGGTATATATATGCAGGCAAGCTAGAGATAATGAAGTAGTTCAATCAGGGAGGATGAGGCCCTGTTCTAGCAGTTGAGGTGTGAAAACCAAGGCAGGAGAAACTGGTTCTGTAATTGGCAAGCCATTCATAGTCTTTGTTTAATCATGAGCTGATAGTGTCAAATTTGCAGATGAACTGAAGCTCAGCAGTTTCTCTTTGAAGTCTGGTTCTGAAGTTTTTTTTGCTGCAGGATGGCCACCTTAAGGTCTGCTATAGTGTGGCCAGGGAGGCTGAAGTGTTCTCCAGAGGTTTTTGCATATTGCCATTCCTAATATCTGATTTGTATCCATCTAACCAACAAACCTCGATGCCAATTCTGCTCACATATCTACACCAGCGGACACCATCACAAGACCTAACCAGCTCAGCCACACCATCACCGGTCATTCACCTGCACATCCACCAATGTAATATACGCCCTCATATGCCAGCAATTGCCCCTCTGCTATGTACATCGGCCAACTGGACAGTCGCTACAGAAAAGGATAAACGGACACAAATCAGATATAAGGAATGGCAATATACAAAAACCTGTAGGAGAACACTTCAACCTCTCTGGCCATACTATAGCAGACCTTAAGGTGGCCATCCTGCAGCAAAAAAACTTCAGGACCAGACTTCAAAGAGAAACTGCTGAGCTTCAGTTCATCTGCAAATTTGACACCAGCAGCTCAGGATCAAACAAGGACTGTGAATGGCTTGCCAATTACAGAACCAGTTTCTCCTCCCTTGGTTTTTCACACCTCAACTCGCTAGAACAGGGCCTCATCCTCCCTGATTGAACTACTTCATTATCTCTAGCTTGCCTGCATACATATACCTGCCTCTGGCAATTTCCACTACATGCATCTGACGAAGTGGGTATTCACCCACGAAAGCTCATGCTCCAAAACGTCTGTTAGTCTATAAGGTGCCACAGGACTCTTTACTGCTTTTACAGATCCAGAGTAACACAGCTACCCCTCTGATACTTGACTGCTCAACAAAAGGCATTTCAGCAGGGCCGGTGCAACCATTTAGGCAAAGTAGGCGGCAGCCTAGGGTGCCTAGTGGTGGACGGCGCCTAAAAGCCCGCTCAGGCGAGGAGGTGGAGTGGAGGTGTGCTGGGGTGGGAGGCGGGGAGGGCTGCCCACTGTAACGGGGGGGTGCACAGGGGAACCGCTCCCCGCCCCAGATTGCCTCCATTCTGCCTCCTCTGCTGAGCACACAGCCCCCACTCTAAGTCTCCTCCAATCAGTGCCTCAAGCCTGGGAGGGGAGGAGAATTAGAGCAGCGCCAGCATGCTCAGCAGAGGAGAGCTGGGGTGGGCTCCCTGAGAGGGTTAGCTGCCACAGAGGGGGCTCTCTGGGCAGTGTTAGCTGCCATGGAGGGGGGCTTCCCGGGTGGGTTAGCTTCTGCGGAGGGGGGCAGGGTAAGCTTTAGCTGGGGGGGGCTCCCCAGGTGAGGTTAGCTGCCACGGAGGGGGCTCTCCGGGCAATATTAGCTGCCGTGGAGGGGGGGCAGGGTTAGCTTCCGTGGGGGGCTCCCCGGGTGGGGTTAGCTGCCATGGAGGGGGAGCTTTCAAGGAGGGGTAGCTGCCTGTGAGGAGGGGTTCCCAGGTGGGGGGGGGGTAGTTGCCAGGGCGGGTGGGGTTAGCTGCCGAGAGGGGGAGGGGCTCCTCTGGTGGGAGGGGCTGGTGGGCGTGGTTAGCTGCCATGGGGGGCGGTGGGCAGGGTTAGCTGAGGGGGGCGCAAGGTGGGAGTTCACCTAAGGTGCGAAACTTCCTTGCACCGGCCCTGCATTTCAGGCCTCAACATATAATCCTGCATCTGCCAAGTACACCTTCTGGCTGGCTTCAGTGCAACACATATAAGGGGGAAGAACAAAAGGAGATTGCTCAAGAACACCAGCAAGAGGAGAAGGAGGTAAATAGATGGTAGCAAAACTGCATTCCAGTTACCACTGTCCACAGTAACTGCATTGTCCTTCAGGAAAAACAAAATTGTGCTAACAGAAGTATGCTCTTTTAAGCTGATTTATTTCCTTTAGAGTCTTTTCAAGCAAACTAGATGAAAGTAGTAAATATTTAATTTTCCATAAAGGGCTTACAGTGTCTACTTAAGTAATGGAGAAGCAAATAGTAATACATTCTTTAAGTCATAGAAAAGTTTATAT
The DNA here is from genome assembly GCF_007399415.2 of Gopherus evgoodei. Classification (NCBI taxonomy): domain Eukaryota; kingdom Metazoa; phylum Chordata; order Testudines; family Testudinidae; genus Gopherus; species Gopherus evgoodei. The sequence goes on from NC_044322.1 coordinate 321,369,128, forward strand.
TTCTGAAAATAGTATTTTTAATGATTCTAGTACAGTGGGTCTCAAACTTTTTTACTGGTGACCCCTTTCACATAGCAAGCCCCTGAGTGCGACCCCCCTTATACATTAAAAATACTTTATGTATTTAGCACCATTACAAATACTGGAGGCAAAGCAGAGTTTGGAGTAAAGGCTGACAGCTTGCGACCCTCTGAGGGGTCCTGACCCCCCAGTTTGAGAACTGCTGTTCTAGTACTTACTCAATCTTGTGGCTCCTCTATGAACCCTCTCCAATTTGATCAACATTTCTTCTTCAGTTGTGAGACCAGAAGTAGCAATTAAAGTTGTTGGTCATATCTTCAAATATTGAACAAGTTGCAGTTGACTGTGAAATGAAAATAAATATTGACAAAATTGTTCTTGCAGTGCTGACACATTAACCCAGTTCTACATCCCATGCCTCATGTAGACTAGGATCTTCTGACTTCTTGAAGTCAATGGAATTGTTGTGTGAGTACATCCTACTCAGTGTGAGAATAAGGCTGTACTGTAGGTGGTAATATCGCCTCCTGAAATGAGTGTCTGAGCTATTCAATAGCTCACAAAAAGTGTCGTATCTTCTGAGCAATTACGAAAGTGGACTCCTGCAGGTAAGTAATGTGGTAACAATGGTCAAAGTTCCCTACTCAAGAATCTTAAGCACTGTGGGCCTGACCCTACAAGGCCAAGACCCTATTGTTTTACAATAAGAAAAATAAGATGATTTCTGCTCTCTGAGGAAACAAGCAAGACAACTGTTGACTCAAATGAAAAGCTAGTAAAATGTCTTAAGGGAAGTTCTTTGCACAAAGAAGAAAATCCAGGATTTTGTATTTCATGATAAGCAATAACCTTATCACATACTTTAAAGTTACCAGTCTTGTCTCAGACTAAACAAAATAGGTTCAGATGCACCAATAATGAAGACTTGATGGGACAGAAAAAATGTCTTTTAGCTTTAAGTAAGCCTTAATTAAGTAAAATGATGTAAAAAGTTCATAAGTCATATGTAAAGTTTAAAAAAAGACAAAACTTGGTGGACCCCTAAACCCTTTTTGGATATTTACACATTTGTGATAGTTTCTTTTTAGAATATAATATATTCTGATAACAAATATTTGAAATATTTTAAACAGTTGTTATGACCGTTGATAGTAGTGCACATTGGAAAACATAATCCCAACTAAACATACAAAATGATGAGGTCTAAATTAGCTACTACTTCTCAAGAAAGAGATCTCAGAGTCACTGTGGATAGTTCTCTGATAACATCCACTCAGTAAAGCAGTAGAAATAAAAAAAAATAAAAATAAAAGAATGTTAGGAATCATTAGGAAAGGGATAAATAATAAGAGAAAATATCATCATGCCTCTATATAAATCCATGGTACACCCATATCTTGAATACTGCATGCAGATCTGGTTGCCCCATCTCAAAAGAGGTATATTAGAATTGGAAAAGGTACAGAAAAAGGCAACAAAAATGATTAAGGATATGGAACAGCTTCCATAGGAAGAGAGATTAAAAAGACTGGGACTTTTCAGCTTGGAAAAGAGACAAGTAAGAGGGGATATGGTAAAGGTCTGTAAACTTTTGACTGGGGTGGAGAAAGGAATAAGGAAATGTTATTTATTCCTTCATATAACTAAGACCCTACCAAATTCATGGACATGAAAAAACGCATCATGGACCATGAAATCTGGTCTCCTCCCCCTGAAATCTGTATAGCATAGGTTAAAAGCACACAAAAGATGAGATTTCAGGGGGGGAGACCAGTGTTTCTCAAATCCTGACCCAAAAGTTGCAGGTTTATTTTATGGGGGAGAGGGGTCACAGTATTGCCATCCTTACTTCTTGCACTGCCTTCAGAGCTGGGCAGCCGGAAAGCAGTGGCTGTTGGCCAGGTGCCCAGCTCTGAAGGCAGTGCCATGCTACCAACAGCGCAGAAGTAAGGGTGGCAATATCATGCCACCCTTACTTCTGCACTGCTACTTTCAGAGGTGGGCAGTCAGAGAGTGGTGGCTGCTGAGCAGGGGCCCAGCACTGAAGGCAGCAGCTCATAAGTAAGGGAAGCAATACCATGCCAAGCCATCCTTACTTCTGCACTGCTGCTGGTGGTGGCTTTGCCTTCAGAACTGGGCTCCCAGCCAGCAGCTCCCAGCTCTGACAGCAGTACCGATGCTATCAGAAGCACAGAAGTAAGGGTTTCAGTATGTGCCCCCATACAATAACCTTGCCATCCCCCAAAACTTCTTTTTGGGTCAGGACCCTTACAATTACAATTACTGTAACATTTCAGATTTTAAATATCTGAAATCTTGAAATTTACTATTTTTAAAGTCCTACGGCCATGAAATTGACCAAAATGGACCATGAATTTGGTAGGGCCCTACACATAATACAAGAACTAGGCATCTCTGAATGAAATTAATAGGCAGCAGGTATAAAACAAACAAAAGGAAGTATTACTTCACACAATACCGAGTCAACTTGTGGAACTCATTGCCAGGGGATGTTGTAAAGGCCAAAACTATAACAGGGTCAAAAAAAGAACTAGATAAATTCATGGAGGCTAGGTCCATCAATGGCCATTCCCTAGGATGGATACAGATGGAATACCATGCTCCGAATGTCCATCACCTTTGTTTGCCAAAAGCTAAGAGTGGACAACAGGGGAGGAATCACTCAATGATTGCCAGTTCTGTTCATTCTCTCTGAAGCATCTGGCATTGGCCATTGGTGGAAGACAGGATACTGAGCTAGATGGACCATTGGTTGACCCAGTATGGCTGTTCCTATGAAGTCATATTTCATATAAAAGCAACTTACTGTACCTTGTGGAATATATACAATGTCAGATATAAGTGAACTGGAATAATTATTACTTTGCTATGTTTATCCCTTTATCTGTCAGGAATGCATACATTTTTCTATATGTTGTTACCTGAAATTATGAAATTAATACATTCATTGAAATAAGTATCTGTGTTGTTAACCTATTGAGAGCATTAACAGCAACTATTGCTATAACTAGCTTGCTGTCAACTAAAGTTAATTAAATACTTGGGGGAGAGGACTTGGAATAAGAGGGGTCATCAGATTGGTTAGGCCTTTAGAACAGACCTCTGAATTCTTAGATGAAGTTCTGGTCTTATTGAGTATTTGTACGCTGCAATGTAAGCCCAGGGTTAGTGGAACTTGAGTCCACTGACCCATTGTTTGCAAGCCCGGGCGGGGCTATCCACACTGTATATTGACCCTTGGTTTAGGGTTTCCAAACCTGGGTCTTACACCTGCACTCCAGCATCTACACTACATTTTGCTGACCTGAGTCAAAACTTCATATCCCAGGTTTCCTATGCCTTTCCCAGCAGTAGACACTCTAGTCATTTGTTCATGGTGCATTGTGGGAAAACTTTACTGTCTTCCCCACAAGTTACAGGAAATTGTAGCAGTCCACCTAACATATTCTTCCAAACATCTTTTGGATCTGCACTTTTCCAGCAACCGGAGCCAGGAACCTGGAAGAAGCATTGTGTCCAGAACTTTCACATGAAGAGAACTTTGTGAACAGCTTGACCTGCTCCTCCAGCAACACAACACACTCATGAGGGTGGCCATACTGCTACAGAAGCCTACCTCAGACTGCTACAGGTCCATTGCTAATTAGTTTGGTGTTGGAAAGTCAAGTGTGAGTAAAATGGTGGTGGAGGTCTTTGATGCAATCAGGCATGTGTTTACCCAAAGGTGGTGGACATAAGAACCCAAAGTAATTGCTCGTTTGAGAGAATGAGGTTTCCAAACCGTGCTGGGGCCACTGATAGAACTCACATGCCCATAATTTGCCCAACTCAAAGAGCACATAAGCACAAAGGGCACTACTCCATTGTTATGCAGGGTCTTGTGGCTCACAGAGGCCAATCTATGGATGCCAACATGGGCTACACTAGAAAAGTTCAGGGTTTTCCCCTGATTGGGAGTCTATCTTCATGGACAGGCAGGGACACAATTCCCAACAAATGGCATTGCCATAAATTGGATTGTTGTTCCCACTATAATTCTAAGGGATCCCACTTGCCCCCTTTTGTCTTGACTTATGAAACCATATCCTGCTTTCAGAGGGCCTGGCAAAAGAAGTTTTAATTACACTCTCAGTATATGTAGAATGGTAGTTGAATGTGCATTTGGCTGGTGCTGCCAACAGACCTGTTCGGATTCCAGTATCATTGGTGCTGTTCTCTTCACAATCTTCTTGAAGCCAAAGGTGAGCCATTTCCCCCTAAATGGACTTATGACAGTAATGGATTACTGAACTGGTACACTCAACCAGAAAGTGCTCCTGTCACAGCTGGAGCAGGATGCACCCAGGCAACAGCCATCAGGGTTTCTCTGTATTCCCGCATTATGGACACGTATGGGCCAGTGGAAGAGGGAGAATAGTGAGTTTGCTTTTTAAACACATTCCTAATGTTAGCCGTAAATGAGGTACTGTCTTTACGCACAATGAAATGAGGTGGCAATTGCTTGTCATGCATTTTAATTACGGATCAAGTGGCTGATTATGAAATAGGTGGGGATTGTGCACTATGTGGTAAGAACTTGATTTTTATTATGGATTGATGCAGTCAGATGTATTGTGAAATTTTGTTTGGATACAATTTCCCAGTTGTCCCTTATCATGTGGTCTGCAGCACATGGTACTCTGAATGGCCCTCAGGATGTGATTAAGTTGCAGCAGGAGCCTGTATTCTTGCAGCCATAAAGTGAAAGCAGCATATCAAACAGCTGTTTTGTGCCGCTCTCTCTCTTCCTCCCTCAACTGATATTCCTGCTCCAGAAACTGTGCTACAAGTCTCTCCTTGTGTGCTGCAATTCTGTCCTCACGCTTTGCAGTCTGTCTGTGACTTTTGCACTTGTCATGAATTCTTCTCCCTCTTCTACTGCACCTGCTTATTGACCCTGTCCAGAATGTCCACCATAAATTCATAGAATGGTCCATGACAGTTTGGAATCTGGTTGAAAACTTGGATGGTAAAAAAAAAAAAAAAGGCCAGCTGAGTGGGGAGCCAACTAAATTAGTCAGGAATTAAATGCTGAAAAGAGAGTCCAGCAGAGGAGAGGGTTTTAGGGACTTATTCTGATAGGCCAGAGATAGGTGCCTCCCTCCACTTGAAATCCATAGTTGCGAACCCTCTTCTGGAGTTAGACACTTAAGCCAAGTCAGTTGCTTAGGTAGCCATGCAGCAGCAGCTGAAACAGGCTCTCTCTCTTCCCCCGACTCACCCTCGTCCATGGAAATCAATGCAGAAGCTCCAACTGCTTTCAATGGGGAGTTGTTTAAATTCTTATATACATAAAAAGAACCAAAGCATTCTAATTAGACATGAGCAAGCTGAGAGATAAAACTCACAGTAACACAGCACAGAATAGAAAGAGGCACTCCTTGTGATGCATTTAGATTCTGCTACTCAGTATTCCCGATTTTGTCCAATAATAGATGTTCACATTTTCTGGATCATGGACTCGTGTTCAGTGGCCATAACTGTATACAGTGCAGGTCAGAACACTTCAAGAAACAAACTCTCTCTCTCTCTCTAGCACCTTCCTATCACTCAGCCACATTTAGAAAGACAAAAATAGTGTCTGCTATATATCAGTTTCTTCTCTCTCAGAAGGTACAGCAAAACATACATTTGTCCGTACGTAAACACATTTCCCAATATAGGATTTAATTTTCTTCCATGACCGATATCTTGATTTAAGGAATTTTCATGTACAGTTTTGAACTCTTAACCAACAATATGTACCATCATGAAACAATTATGTGTATCTCCATTGAAGCTCGGGTTTTTTGGTACCTCACTGCTGCTCACAAGGACCTAGCATTTTTATAGGCCAAACCAGGAATTAAATGAAATATTTTTTTTATTTTTGTCCAGCCATTGCAGTACTAACACATCTGTTTGGATGTTGAAAACAAAATTTTAAAAAGTTCCATAAAACAATAAACCAGTATGCCTCCCTAGTGATCTCTTGTACACCTCTCACTGTCACATCTGTTTATAATTGGACCATGACTAGGGCTCCTAGATGCTACAGTAATACAAATAATAATTTCAGTTAAAATTTGACTATGTTGTAATTTGAGCTGTGCAAAACTTGCTTCAAGTTACAAACCCAACATTTAAATCCCGTGGGCCAACAGGTTTGCTAAACCAGCACTGAGCCAGGGCTGTTTCAAACAATCCTGAGCTGTGCACTGTAAAATCAACAGCCATTTTGAAAAAGAATTAGTTGTTTAAATAGTCAGGTAAAGCAATTGACTTTGTCCCCTTCTTAGCATTCAAAAATTCACATTTGGGAACTCCTGAAGGAGGAAGGGAACAAAATTAGTCCTCAGAGTAATTTATTTGCCTAGACTATAAAGTAGTTAATGCTTCCCTAACATGGCAGTTTTTACAGGTCTTTTTCTAAGTTAGCTATCTCATGCTGTATGTGAAATGTTTTGGCTCAGATAATAAATTATACTTACAACTGTCAATGATTCTATTTTTGTGAATAATACAGTTCTAATTATTTAATATTTCAAGGAAAGAGGTTTTGCAAAGTCCTGCTTGGAATTTAAGTTGATATTGTTATACAATATTTTGCAGTAGTTGGAATAAAGATGTGTCATTATTTGGATATTTGAAACATAAAGGGGAAATTATTACAACTCTATAATGTTCAATGCAGCAATATAGTATGCCTCTTTGTTATGATAATTGTTTTAATTCCTCCTAATGTGAGAATATCACCCTCCGGTTACAAGATATTCTCTCTCATATGACACCATCCTTTTCCCCTCACATTGATGATTTTGTTACCTACATCCCTGGGAGGGCCAAGTTCATCCTTGGTGTGATTTAAATGTTAGTGCAACTCAACCAGGGATGAATTTGGCTCACAAACTTTGGTCTATGTCAGTAATGTGGCAGCAAAAATGGGACAGTTCAGTTAGTAATGAAAATTGCACAAGAAAAATAATAATGGACGAAAATACTCTATTGCCTGTGAGTGAACACTCTTCAGAAAGCAATCACATGCTATCTAACCTCTCATCCTCATCCTCAGAAGAAATATGGACTTCTTCAAAAACTAGCATGGGGACTTAAATTCATAACATCTGCTGGACATGGGTTTTGCATGTATTTAACCCAGACACTGGTGTTATGTCTCAGTACAACAATTTGTAACATACCCTACTGCCTGCGAACCCTTAATCGCCCACTTCAGATTAAGTGATCTCTTACAGCAAGTGTGAACCCCTTATGCTTAACTATCTGTCCTACCCTTGTATTTAGCTTGAACATGCTGATTACCTTCTCCAGACCTGAAGAAGAGCTCTGAGAAGCTCAAAAGCTTGTCCCTTCTATCTCACCTACCTTGTCGCTTTCATATGGGACCAGCACAACTACAACAACATTGCAAACAACTTAGGAAACATAAGAGTGTTTAAAACACACATGACACAAAGAAGTTTTTAAAAGTCCAAGGTGTAAACTTGGCTACTAAAAGCCAAAAAAATAAACAAATCTCAGAATTAGAAATTAGAGATTAGATCATCCAGGCCAACTCTCTGCCAATGGAGGCTTGTTCATTATAGAGTCTTTTCTATAATTTGGCCAGTATAGTTTTAAATACACCGAATGTAGTAAAAAGAGAGAGCCTGAAACAGAGACCTGGTATAAAAGGCCTGAACTAAAGTAGTAGTCAAGCTGTCATGGTATAATTCCCCACTCTGAACCTTAGCGTCCAAGAGATGGGGTACCAGCATTAATTCCTCTAAGTTCAATTATCAGCTTAGTACTTGAAGCGCTGCCCCCAACCAGGAATTCCAGTGCCTGGTACACTCTGGTCCCCCCAAACCCTTGCCCAGGGACCCCCATGGCCCAGTCCCTCTGGATCTTAACACAAGGAAAGTAAACCCTTCCCCTCACTGTTGTCTCTCCCAGGCTTCCCCTCCCTGGGTTACCCTGGAAGATTACTGTGATTCAAACTCCTTGAAGCTTAAAACAGAGAGGAAAATCCACCTTCCCCCCTCCTTCTCTCTTCGTCGCCCAGACTCTCCCTGAGAGAGAAAGTAATCCTAACACAGAGAGAAATTAACCTCTCTCTCTTCCTTCCCTCCTTTCTCCCCACCAATTCCCTGGTGGATCCAGACTCAGTCCCCTGGGGTCTCACCAGAATAAAAAAATCAGGTTCTTAAACAAGAAAAGCTTTTAATTAAAGAAAGAAAAAACAGTAAAAATTATCCTTGTAAATTTAAGATGGAATATGTTACAGGTCTTTCAGCTATAGACACTGGAAATACCCTCCCAGCCTAAGTATACAAGTACAAATTAAAATCCTTTCAGCAAAATACAAATTTGAACTCCTTCCAGCCAAATACACATTTGCAAATAAAGAAAACAAACATAAGCCTAACTCGCCTTATTTACCTAGTACTCACTATTCTGAGTACATAAGAGCCTGTATCAGAGAGATTGGACAGAAACCTGGTTGCACGTCTGGTCACTCTCAGAACCCAGAGAGAACAACAACCAAACACTAACAGCACACACAAAAACTTCCCTCCCTCAAGATCTGAAAGTATCCTGTCCCCTGATTGGTCCTCTGGTCAGGTGACTGCCAGGCTCACTGAACTTGTTAATCCTTTACAGGCAAAAAAGACATGAAGTACTCCTGTTCTATTAATCCTTAACTATCTGTTTATGACAAATGCCCTGCTAATATAAAGCAGTTAGCAAAAGTCAGGCTGTGAACAGAAGTCAGGCTTTGCCTGTGTGCAAGTTCACAGAACCTGGCAAGAACAAGGGCTGGCATTACAAAAACTCACACATTCCTGAGAAATACTAAGCACAGGACACTCATGCAAACACATTTCAGAAGGGTGGTACCAAAACACCCCAATATCAAGTATGGTATAAATACATTCCCCAAAGATAACAAGAACATGTTGACCCCTTCTAAAGATAAGGTCAGGATGACAGTGTGATGGATAGAAGTGTTTTGATCAACTCAACGTGTACAAGGTAAAGGGTGATAACTAACTTCATCAGAGGGACAATATGTAACTTCTTTGTATCACTGTATAAAGAGGGGTCTCTTTGGCCAGCCAAGGGGCGAGTGGAAAGTCCTGCTATTCGCAGAGCTAAGTCCATGGTTATGGGCATACATGTGCTAGTGTAACTGTAGACATTGATTCGGGGAGGTAAGACAATAAACCTGGCCAGGTGCCTTTGCTACAAATCAAGTCTTGTGGTCCTTGTGGGCAGTTCAACTGAGGTCTTCTGTGTCAGCTATCTGTGCAGAATTGGGATGGCAAACACGCTGGAAGACACATGCTGCCAACGATTAACTACAAGTTTTATTTAATCAGATTTTCAAGCCAGGAAAAATCAAAGCAAGAAATCCCAGAGAATACTACCACAGATTTTTTGAGACTAGGCCCAGTAGAAGAATGGTCATTAGACAGGACTGAATGTACTAGAAAGAGCTCAGCCTACACAGAGACTCACTGTCTTCAATTACGCCCCTGCAGAGTCCATTGAGGGACATGGACCTACATGTCTTTTATGACCGTTGGCCCAGATCCTGAAAGGTACTTATACATTGCTCTGCTTTGCATTGCAATGCCCCACCCCGTGCCTGTTGCCCAGTGGAATTTTCAGTCCTGACCTAGGCACTCAGGCTCCCTCCACAGTTTATGGGCAGCTACAGGTGCACAAGGGAGGGATTTTTAAAAACAATAAAATAAAAAGGTCAGCTGAATAGAACTACTGCCCGTGTAAGTCTGGGGAATCAGATGTCAGCATCTTTTAAATCAGTATCTGGTGTCAGACAGGGCTGTGTCTTGGCCCTGTAGCCCAGTGGGCCAGTTTACCTGTATTTTACTCATTCCTTTTTTATTCTGCTTTATTATATTTAGTAGTAATGCAAGGAACCTACAGGCTTTTATCCTGTAAGATTTGGCTTTAGTAGATAGTGTGAGGCTTAATGCTTATAACCTTTGGTATAGATGAATTTAAGTAACTCATAAATTATAGGGAACTGAAAGTAGCATACAAGAGGGGGAATTTTGTCCAGAATACCGACATCAGTCACCCACAGAACATAGCTGACACCAGCATCCGGAAGGTTCTGGACAGAATGTCCAACCTCAAAGGTGCCATGACATCAAATTGACATGTATGCTAATAGGGTAACATCATATATACACTAACCTATAGAAAATGCAGCAAAGAGTCCTGTGGCACCTTATAGACTAACAGACGTTTTGGAGCATGAGCTTTCATGGGTGAATACCCACTTCCTCAGATGCATGTGGTGGAAATTTCCAGGGGCAGGTATATATATGCAGGCAAGCTAGAGATAATGAGGTAGTTCAATCAGGGAGGATGAGGCTCTGTTCTAGCAGTTGAGGTGTGAAAACCAAGGGAGGAGAAACTGGTTCTGTAATTGGCAAGCCATTCACAGTCTTTGTTTAATCCTGAGCTGATGCTGTCAAATTTGCAGATGAACTGTAGTAACATAGTGTTATAACCTTATTCCCAGATTTGGACCTTAGCGTCCAAAAGATGGGGGTTAGCATGAAAACCTCCAAGCTTAGTTACCAGCTTGGACCTGGTACTTGCTGCCACCACCCAAAAAATTAGAGTGTTTTGGGGCACTCTGGTCCCCCTGAAAAACCTTTCCTGGGGACCCCAAGACCCAAATCCCTTGAGTCTCACAACAAAGGGAAATAATCCTTTTTCCCTTCCCCCCTCCAGGTGCTCCTGGAGAGATACACAGACACAAGCTCTGTGAATCCAAACCGAGGGACTTGCCCTCTCCGTTTCCAATCCTGGAACAAAAGCACTTTCCTCTTTCCCCAGAGGGAATGCCAAGTCAGGCTAGCAATCCAACACACAGATCTCCCTTGATTTCTTCCTCCCACCAATTCCCTGGTGAGTACAGACTCAATTTTCCTGAAGTAAAGAAAAACTCCAACAGGTCTTAAAAGAAAGCTTTATATAAAAAAGAAAGAAAAAATACAAATGGTCTCTCTGTATTAAGATGACACAACACAGGGCAATTGCTTAAAAGAATATTGAATAAACAGCCTTATTCAAAAAGAATACAAATCAAAGCACTCCAGCACTTATATTCATGCAAATACCAAAGAAAAGAAACCATATAACTTACTATCTGATCTCTTTGTCCTTACACTTAGAAACAGAAGATTAGAAAACAGAGCTACTTCTCCAAAGCTCAGAGGAAGCAGGCAGGCAGACAAAAGACTCTTACACAAACTTCCCTCCACCCAAAGTTGAAAAAATCCAGTTTCCTGATTGGTTTAAAAATCCGGTTTCCTGATTGGTCCTCTGGTCAGGTGCTTCAGGTGAAAGAGACATTAACCCTTAACTATCTGTTTATGACACGCCCCCCAAATTGCAGACAGTGGGGAAGCTCACTGGCGGCAATTTCCTTCTAGAACTTGAAAATAAACAGATTAATACAACACATGCACCTTTACATATACTACTAAGTATATAACTAACAGACTTTTACATTTTAAGAACACTTTTTAACTACTGGGTTCTGGGAAACTCTCACGGGAGAGTGCATCAGCAACTTTGTTAGAAGCTCCTGTGATGTGTTGAATTTCAAAATCAAAATCTTGGAGAGCTAAACTCCAACGAAGAAGTTTCTTGTTGTTCCCCTTGGCAGTATGAAGCCACTTTAGTGCAGCATGGTCAGTTTGTAGTTTGAACCGCCGTCCCCAAACATATGGGCGTAGCTTTTCCAGGGCGTACACAATGGCATAGCATTCCTTTTCACTGACTGACCAATGACTTTCCCTCTCAGACAGTTTCTTGCTGAGAAACACGACAGGATGGAAGTTGTGATCTGTTGCTTCCTGCATGAGCACTGCTCCTATACCACGCTCAGATGCATCTGTGGTTACTAGGAATGGTTTGTCAAAATCCGGGGCCCTGAGTACAGGGTCAGACATGAGTGTTGCCTTAAGCTGGGTAAAGGCTTTTTGACACTCATTAGTCCACTTAACGGCATTTGGCTGGGTCTTTTTGGTTAGGTCAGTCAATGGGGCAGCGATTTGGCTGTAGTGTGGTACAAATCGCCTGTAGTATCCGGCCAAGCCTAAGAAGGATTGGACCTGCTTCTTTGACTTTGGGACAGGCCACTTTTGGATAGCATCCACCTTGGCCTGTAGGGGGTTTATGGTTCCTCGACCCACCTGGTGCCCCAGGTAAGTCACTTTGTTTTGGCCTATTTGACACTTTTTGGCCTTAACAGTTAGTCCGGCCTGCCTGATGCGCTCAAAGACCTTTTGCAGGTGTAGTAGGTGTTCGGGCCAGGAGTCTGAAAAAATGGCCACATCATCGAGGTAGGCAACTGCAAATTCTCCCAGTCCAGCTAGTAGACCATCTACCAGCCTCTGGAAGGTGGCGGGTGCATTTCGAAGGCCGAAAGGAAGGACATTGAATTCATACACCCCCGCATGGGTGACGAATGCTGACCTCTCCTTGGCAGGTTCATCTAGCGGTACTTGCCAGTACCCCTTGGTTAAGTCTATTGTAGAGATGAACTGGGCATGTCCCAACTTCTCCAATAGCTCATCAGTACGTGGCATTGGATAGTTGTCCGGACGAGTTACAGCATTTAGCTTACGGTAGTCCACGCAAAAGCGTATTTCCCCATCTGGTTTGGGTACCAGAACCACTGGAGATGCCCATGCACTGGTAGATGAGCGGATTATACCCATCTGTAGCATGTTCTGGATCTCCCGTTCTATAGCAGCTTGGGCATGAGGAGACACCCGGTAGGGTGGGGTTCTGATTGGGTGAGCATTACCTGTATCAATGGAGTGGTATGCCCATTCAGTCCGTCCTGGGGTGGCTGAGAAAAATGGGGCGAAGCTAGTGCACAGCTCCTTGATTTGTTGCCGCTGCAGACGTTCCAGGGTGGTTGAGAGGTTCACCTCTTCCACGCCACCGTCTTTTTTTCCGTCGTAGTAGACACCGTCAGGCCACTCAGCATCATCTCCCTGGACTGTAAACTGACAAACCTGTAAGTCTCTGGAATAGAAAGGCTTGAGAGAATTAACATGGTACACTTTAGGCTTTAGTGAGGAATTGGGAAATGCTATGAGGTAATTTACAGCTCCCAGGCGCTCTTGGACCGTGAATGGCCCTTCCCATGATGCTTCCATCTTATGGGCCTGTTGCGCCTTCAAGACCATAACCTGGTCTCCTACCTTGAAGGACCGATCTCTGGCATGTCTGTCATACCAGGCCTTTTGCTCTTCCTGAGCATCCTTTAGGTTCTCTCTAGCAAGGGCTAAAGAGTGTTGGAGGGTGCTTTGTAGGTTGCTTACAAAGTCCAGAATGTTAGTTCCTGGAGAAGGCGTAAACCCTTCCCATTGCTGCTTCACCAACTGTAATGGCCCCTTAACCTCGTGACCATACACAAGTTCAAATGGTGAAAACCCTAAACTGGGATGTGGTACAGCCCTATAGGCAAACAGCAACTGCTGCAACACTAGGTCCCAAGTATTGGAGAATTCGTTGATGAATTTTCGTATCATGGCCCCCAAAGTTCCATTGAACCTTTCCACCAGGCCATTGGTTTGATGGTGGTACGGGGTGGCAACCAAGTGATTCACCCCATGAGTTTCCCACAGTTTTTCCATGGTCCCTGCCAGGAAATTAGACCCTGAATCTGTAAGGATGTCGGAGGGCCAACCTACCCTGGCAAAGATGTCTGTTAGGGCCAGGCACACAGTGTTAGCCCTGGTGTTGCCTAGAGCTACTGCTTCTGGCCATCGGGTAGCAAAGTCCACTAAAGTCAGTAAGTACTGCTTTCCTCTGGGCGTCTTTTTTGGAAAAGGGCCCAGAATATCCACAGCTACTCGCTGAAATGGAACCTCAATTATGGGGAGTGGCTGGAGAGGGGCCTTGACCTGGTCTTGAGGCTTTCCCACTCTTTGGCATACCTCACAAGACCGGACATACTTGGCAACATCCTTGCCCATCCCCTCCCAGTGGAAGGACTTCCCCAACCGGTCCTTGGTTCTGTTCACCCCAGCATGGCCACTGGGATGATCATGGGCTAAGCTTAAGAGCTTCCCCCGGTACTTAGTTGGAACCACCAACTGTTTTTGCGGCTGCCATTCTTCCCGGTGTCCACCAGAAAGAATTTCCTTGTATAAAAGTCCTTGGTCTATAACAAACCGGGATCGATTAGAAGAGCTGAGAGGCGGTGGGGTGCTCCGTGCCGCCGCCCAAGCTTTCTGAAGGCTGTCATCCGCTTCCTGCTCAGTCTGGAACTGTTGCCTTGAGGCTGGGGTCACCAGTTCTTCCTCAGACTGTAGACTTGGGCTTGGTCCCTCTGGAAGCGATGTAGGTGATGGGGTTGTTTCCGTTGCTGGTGAACCGCTCTCCGCTGGTGCACCTGAGGGTATTTCAGGCTCTGGCTGAGCCTTTTGGGTATGGCTGTCTTGTGCTTCTGCCAGTTCTGGCTCGCTGGCGCCCTCTGGCGTTGAGTTTGAAGATGGGGTTGCAATTGCTGGTGCTGGTTGCTGTTCCAGTTCCGGGCCTGGGACTGGAGATGCTGTGGCTGTTTCAGTGGTAGGCATGGAATCCGGGTCCACTACCTCTGTCTGGGTCTCAGGTAACACAGACGGGGCGTCTGTGGACGGCTCAGGAACAGGAATGGATCTGGAAGCTTGCCTGGTTTGGCTACGTGTAACCATTCCCACTCTCTTGGCCCGCCTCACCTGGTTGGCCAAGTCTTCCCCCAGTAGCATGGGGATAGGATAATTGTCATAGACGGCAAAAGTCCACATTCCTGACCAGCCTTTGTACTGGACAGGCAGTTGAGCTGTAGGCAAGTCTACAGCTTGTGACATGAAGGGGTAAATTGTAACTTTGGCCTTTGGGTTGATGAATTTGGGGTCTACGAAGGATTGGTGGATAGCTGACACTTGTGCCCCCGTGTCTCTCCACGCAGTAACCTTCTTTCCGCCCACTCTCAAATTTTCCCTTCGCTCCAAGGGTATTTGAGAGGCATCCGGGCCTGGGGATCTTTGGTGTGATGGTGGTGTAATGAATTGCACTCGCATGGTGTTCTTGGGACAGTTGGCCTTGATATGTCCCAGTTCATTACACTTAAAGCATCTTCCATCTGATGGGTCACTGGGCCGAGGTGAGTTACTGGAGACTGGTGAGGTGGAAGGGTAGGGTATCTGTGGCTTTACTTGGGTGGTATGTGGGGTCTTTGGCTGTCCTCGGTTGTAGGGTTTATGGTCTGTGTGCCCCCTGTGGTAATCGTTCCCCTTGACAGTAGCTTTCTTGCTTTCTGCCAGTTCCATCCATTTGGCTCCAATCTCCCCCGCCTCAGCGATATCTTTGGGATTTCTATCTTGTATGTACCGTGTGATGTCTTCAGGAACACCATCCAAGAACTGCTCCATTTGTATGAGGAGGTTCAGTTCTTCCAGGGTTTGAATGTTGTTTCCTATTAGCCAGGCCTCATAGTTTTTTGCAATGTAGTAGGCGTGTTTGGGAAATGACACCTCTGGTTTCCACTTTTGGGTTCTGAAGCGCCGACGGGCATGATCTGGGGTTATCCCCATTCTGTATCTGGCCTTGGTTTGAAAAAGTTTATAGTCATTCATTTGCCGCTTAGGCATTTCAGCTGCCACCTCTGCTAAAGGTCCACTGAGGTGTGGCCTTAATTCTACCATGTACTGGTCTTCGGGGATGCTGTACCCAAGACAGGCTCTTTCAAAATTTTCCAAGAAGGCCTCGGTGTCATCACCTGCCTTGTAGGTGGGAAATTTCCTGTGCTGTGGAGCAATAATTGGCGCCGGGTTGTTAGGGTTGGCTGGCACAGGCAGCCCAGCTTTTGCCAACTCCAGTTCATGTTTTCTCTGTTTTTCCTTCTCTTCATTTTCTTTTTGTTGTTTTTCCATTTCTCGGCGGTGGGCCAATTCTTCTTCTTCTAGTTTTCTTTTGTGTGCTGCCTGTTTGATTTGTTCTTCTCTTTCTTTCATCTCCATCTCTGCTTGTTTTATTTCCAGTTGTCGCCTGTGTTCAGCTTCTCTGACTTGTTTTTCGGCCTCCATTTTTGCCTTAGAAGTCATGATTCCTGTTTTCTTGTGTTGGGGTGCCCTCCGGTGTTTATCCTCTGAACTGCAGGTTCTCTGTTGCCTCCTGAAGTCTGCCTAGCAGCAGTGCTTTTTTCCTTTTCTCTCTCTAGCTAATGTTCAATGAAGGGAAACCAGAAAAACCACTTTATTTGCATGCATATAAGTGCTGGTACTTGCCTCCTAATGGGAGGGCTATTGCATGACAAAAGACCCTTAACATGCAAGACACAAACTGCCAGAGAGAGCAGAAAAAAATAATTCTCTCTGGTTCCCTTTTAAAACCAAACTGTTTCTCTCTGCTAAAAAGCCCTTAGCAGAGAAAAGAAAAATATAATATTCCTACTGGCTTCTGGATTCTGTCTATCTCCCACCAGCTGCCACTCATGTTATAACCTTATTCCCAGATTTGGACCTTAGCGTCCAAAATATGGGGGTTAGCATGAAAACCTCCAAGCTTAGTTACCAGCTTGGACCTGGTACTTGCTGCCACCACCCAAAAAATTAGAGTGTTTTGGGGCACTCTGGTCCCCCTGAAAAACCTTTCCTGGGGACCCCAAGACCCAAATCCCTTGAGTCTCACAACAAAGGGAAATAATCCTTTTTCCCTTCCCCCCTCCAGGTGCTCCTGGAGAGATACACAGACACAAGCTCTGTGAATCCAAACCGAGGGACTTGCCCTCTCCGTTTCCAATCCTGGAACAAAAGCACTTTCCTCTTTCCCCAGAGGGAATGCCAAGTCAGGCTAGCAATCCAACACACAGATCTCCCTTGATTTCTTCCTCCCACCAATTCCCTGGTGAGTACAGACTCAATTTTCCTGAAGTAAAGAAAAACTCCAACAGGTCTTAAAAGAAAGCTTTATATAAAAAAGAAAGAAAAAATACAAATGGTCTCTCTGTATTAAGATGACACAACACAGGGCAATTGCTTAAAAGAATATTGAATAAACAGCCTTATTCAAAAAGAATACAAATCAAAGCACTCCAGCACTTATATTCAAGCAAATACCAAAGAAAAGAAACCATATAACTTACTATCTGATCTCTTTGTCCTTACACTTAGAAACAGAAGATTAGAAAACAGAGCTACTTCTCCAAAGCTCAGAGGAAGCAGGCAGGCAGACAAAAGACTCTTACACAAACTTCCCTCCACCCAAAGTTGAAAAAATCCGGTTTCCTGATTGGTTTAAAAATCCGGTTTCCTGATTGGTCCTCTGGTCAGGTGCTTCAGGTGAAAGAGACATTAACCCTTAACTATCTGTTTATGACACATAGTAACTCTAGCTCAGGAACCAATCCATGCAACAAACCTTGATGCCAACTCTGCCCACATATCTACACCAGTGACACAATCACAGGACCTAACCAGATCAGCCACACCATCACTGGTTCATTCACCTGCACATCCACCAATGTAATATACGCCATCATATGCCAGCAATGCCCCTCTGCTATGTATATTGGCCAAACTGGACAGTCGCTACGGAAAAGGATAAACGGACACAAATCAGATATTAGGAATGGCAATATACAAAAACCTGTAGGAGAACACTTCAACCTCCCTGGCCACACTATAGCAGACCTTAAAGTGGCCATCCTGCAGCAAAAAAACTTCAGGACCAGACTTCAAAGAGAAACTGCTGAGCTTCAGTTCATCTGCAAATTTGACACCAGCAGCTCAGGATTAAACAAAGACTGTGAATGGCTTGCCAATTACAGAACCAGTTTCTCCTCCCTTGGTTTTCACACCTCAGCTGCTAGAACAGGGCCTCATCCTCCCTGATTGAACTACCTCATTATCTCTAGCTTGCCTGCATATATATACCTGGAAATTTCCACTACATGCATCTGATGAAGGGGATATTCACCCACGAAAGCTCATGCTCCAAAACGTCTGTTAGACTGTAAGGTGCCACAGGACTCTTTGCTGCTTTTACAGATCCAGACTAACACGGCTACCCCTTTGATACTATAGAAAATGGACACCTTAAGGGAAGGAAATACAAATAAGGACCTCTATTGAATATTCATTGGACATGGCAGCGTCAGCATAACCTACTATAAAAGTAACATCTCAGGGGCAGCAGAAGGGTGGAGAGATATAGACTTTGTGAGGGACCAGAATGATGGCCACCAGGGAAGATGAGTATGGTAACTGTGATGGTGTTGAAAAAGATGATGGTTGAGTATGTATGATGATGATTAAGTAGGTTAAGAAAGATAAGGGTGTAAGTTTGGACGTCCAAATGTACTTTCTGTATTATCTCTATCTGCCTTGTTGAGTTTAAGTGTGTGTATAACTTTATTAAATTATTAATAAAGAGTTCCTTTGGTATGAGTGTTGCACCTGTGCACATCTGGGTTCTCAAATTATATGATAATTTTACAATAATCTTACTGGGCCTGATCTTGGGACAAGAACCTGTTACTGCTCAAGTTACAATTATATATACCCAACTTTGGGTCAGGCTAGAGCCCTTGCACTCTTTTGTTGGGCAATGGATTTCATAATAAAACATTCTGTCAGGTCCACAGGCACTAAGATTGGTGATCTCTTGCTCAGACCTTGGCGACACTAATGACATTGTTCTTCTAGTACATAGCCCCAACAGTTTTCACAAGGCACTCAAGCAAATGGAGGAGGAGTCGGATAAAATTGACCACCATGTTTCATGGTCAAAGACAAAGCTGCAAAATCTAGGACCAGGTCCACCTGCAACTCCAATCTCTTTGAATAATGAAACTGTTAAAGCAGACTGCAGCTCTTGCTATTTGGGTTCTATACTCACCAGTTCCTCCAACTCTCACATGGAGGTTCTCCATCAGATTGGCATTGCAGCATCTGCCAGAGGTCATTCACAATGAATATGGAATCAACAGCATCTCAGCATAAGAACCGAGCTGTATCCTCCATGTACTGTTGTATGGCTGCGAAACATGGACACTACACTGCTCAGACTGGGCAAAATTGGAGGCTTTCCACATAAAATGCCAATGTCGTAAATTGGGCATAAAGTGATATAACTTCATCTGTTGCAAGAATGCCACAAAACATTCCAGTGAATGCTGTTTTCTGGGTGGCTTGTAACATCTGGGATAAAATTCCATGAACCGAGGTATGGAGGCAGCTCAGAGGCAGACCCCCTATTACATAGGTTCTTCAAATCTGTTTTGATGTTGGACTCTCGGGCCATCAAACCCTTGTGGCCACACAGATACAGACCAAATGGAGAATTATCACTACGTCCAACTGTTTGGTTAAGCATTGAAGAAGTGAAAAAGCTGAGTGGGGAGCCATCCAAGCTAGCCAAGAATGAAATGCTGAGTGGTTCCGGCAGAGGGAGGGATATAGGGACTTAAGCTGATGGGCCAAAGGTAGGTGTATCCTTCCATTCAAAATCCATAGTTGCAAACCCTCTTCTGGAGTTAGGAATTTAAGCCAGGTCCATTGCTTAGGTAGCCCATGCTGCAGCAGCTCTATCTCTCTCCCCCACTCATCTCCTGCTTGCACTTGACATCTCTCTCAAACTTGTTCTACATTTCCCTATGCCCCAGCTGTCTTTTGTGGAGGCATTCTGCTGCCCCTTCACCAACCAGTGGCCTGGCACCAGATACAGTAGCCGGCAGGTAACCCTCCTGATGTGAGTCTTACAGGTAATAGGTGTTAGTTGTGTCTGAGAATGCCTACAAGATCAGGTCTATCTTGTGAGACAGGTGTTCCCCTGCCTAGTTTGAGAATTCTGCTTCAGGGCCTCTGGGACTTCAACTTGTGCTAGTGCTCTGAATGGCTGGTCAGCTGTGGGATGTGTGATAAACCCAGGCCAGTTGGGAACAGCAGAGTAGTCCTATTGGTATCCACTTCTAAAGGACCTCCCCCCAGCCTAAGGGGAGGATCCACAGGTCCATGACACCTATGCAAAGCACGGGTTACAGAAACAAATCCAGTTTTTCCCCAGTTTAGGGATAATGTTATGTTTTGGATTTGGAAGTTTACACTGGTGCAGCCCCTGCATTTTAACAGGATTGTGCCTGCTTACAGTAACTGAGGGCAGAATTTGGTCCCAATATTGTATTTTTCAGTTTTATAAGCAATAGGAAAAGATGGTTAGGAAGACCTCTGAAATGAATCAGTCTTCACCTGATGTGCCTCTTCTCATGAGATGAACAAGAGGAACAACATGAACAAGCCATCTGATATTGAGCTTTTCTTTCCTGGAATGTGAATGGCTGACAAAACTAGTAGCTTTGACAAAAAAGAAGAATTTTCCAAGCTGTATCTGAAAGGAATGGCCTTTCCTTTCTTAGTGTTGTATACTGCCATTATTCTAGTCTCAGGGAGCACCTGCATATGCTTGCCCACCAAAGGCCAAAGACTTGAACTAATTTATTGAAAAGACCTTGAGACAGTTAACAGTTCCAACATGTTTATGATCAAGCTGGTTACTGTCACAGACAAAGTTCAAAAATAGGTATGGCATAGAAAAGTGGGTCCCCATCTGTCTGAGGAACCTCTCTCCTTCTCTTTCCAAAAATTGAGGTGGGAAGGAAGGAGCCAGAGAATAATATACATTTTTTTTACTCTATTTTATGACATCCTCTCAGGATACAGGTGTTAGGTATCGGTCTCCATGGATGAAGAGCTAAGGATCAGACATCCAGACCCTGTCAGGTATCTCTCAGGCATACAGTGGACAGCCTATGCAATACTCAACAGTCAAGTAATGGCTATTAGATGTCAGGAATAACAAAAACTCATTTCCAGTAGATAAGCCCCATATTGTGGAAAGATGTGGGTAAAAGACATGCCTGGAATATGAGGATAATAAAACTTAAGTTCTACCTCACAGGTGCATTGTGAGACTGTAACTTATTAATGGTTCTAGATTTCTTTGGACTCCTCATAATGGGAGCAATATATAGGAGTCTTCCCAAACTTTACTCTCTGTATACACACATGAGTTACAAAGGACAAAATGTGTCTGCAGTGCTGTCTAGGCCATGGCAACTGGTTTATCTATTTTGTTCCATTGTGATGTCAAAGGAATCATAGGCACTGACTTCCTGATTTCCCAGTGGGGTGCTTGACCCCTGCTCCATCCAAAGCCCTTCCCCCACTCTACCCCTTCTCCAAACCCCCACCCTGCCCCACCTCTTCCCACTCTTGCTATGCCCTTGCTCCACCACTTCCCACCCCATTCTGCCCCCTTCCCTGAAGATGCCCCATAGACAACTGGTGCCTCCCCATACTGGAGGGACAAGATCTAAAGCGGAGGTCACGTGTCCTCCGGCCGACTCTCCAACAGCGCCCAGCCCAGGGCCACTGCACAGTTCTGGAGCACCTGCAGTGTCGGCACCTATGAATGAAATGTTAAAAGAACTCTGATGCAGCAGAACAACCAATCTGGAGGTGTAGCAGCATATCTGTTAAATAAATATTCCCTCTAACTTTTGCAACCTATTAGGAATCCTAGCTACTCCATGGAATTTAAAGGCATAATGAATTCATAGTTCACTTGCCTGAAATCTGAAAGTCTTTTAGATTTAGGAGGACTTTTGATTTCTCTTGAGAAAATGAACTATTGAAATATCAACTAGGATATTAACATTTTGATCACAGACTTTGAATACCAGTGTCATAAACAGATAAGTAAGAGTTAATAAAACAGAAGTACATCATATCGCTTTTGCCTGTAAAGGGTTAACAAAATCAGTGAGCCTGGCTGTCACCTGACCAGAGGACCAATCAGGGGACAGGATACTTTCAAATCTTGAGGGAGGGAACTTTTTGTGTTTGCTGTTAGTTTTTGGTGGTTGTTCACTCTGGTGGCTCAGAGGGGTCAGACATGCAACCAGGTTTTTCTCTCCAATCTCTCCAATACAGGCTCTCATAAGTTCAGAATAGTGAGTACTAGGTAGATAAAGCAAGTTAGGCTTAGGGTTGTTTTCTTTATTTGCAAATGTGTATTTGGCTGGAAGGAGTTCAAATTTATATTTTGCTGAAAGGATTTTAATTTGTACTAGGCTGGGAGGGTATTCCCAGTGTCTATAACTGAAAGACCCTGTACCTATTCCATTTTAAATTTACAAAGAATTTTTACCATTTTTCTCTCTTTAATTAAAAGCTTTTCTTGTTTAAGAACCTGATTGTTTTTTTTTATTCTGGTGTGAGACCCCAGGGGACGGGGTCTGGATTCACCAGGGAATTGGTGGGGAGAAAAGAGGGAAGGGGGAGAGAGAGGCTAATTTCTCTCTGTGTTAGGATTACTGTCTCTCTCAGGGAGAATCTAGGAGGGGAAAAGGGAAGGAGGGGGGAAGGCGCTTTTTCCTCTCTGTTTTAAGATTCAAGGAGTTTGAATCACAGTCATCTTCCAGGGTAACCCAGGGAGGGGAAGCCTGGGAGAGGCAACGGTGAGGGAAAGGGTTTACTTTCCTTGTGTTAAGATCCAGATGGTCTGGGTCTTGGGGGTCCCCGCGCAAGGTTTTGAGGGGACCAGAGTGGACCAGGCATTGTAATTCCTGGTTGGTGGCAGCACTACAGGTTCTAAGCTGGTAATTGAGCTTAGAGGAATTCATGCTGGTACCCCATCTTTTGGACGCTAAGGTTCAGAGCGGGGAATTATACCATGACAACCAGATTTTGTCCCTTTCAATCAATTTAAAATCCCCTACCTCCTGAACATGCAATTGACATAGTTTGCTTTGAAAAGCATTGATCAGCCCTATATTTGCCAATAAATGAATCTGTAAGTTATTACTTTTAACAATTTTTATGAGGCTTAGAATCATATTTAAAAATTTTAGATTTAATACAGTCCAAAAACCACTTCGAAGATTTGGGATGGGAAATAAACCACTTGACTAGGCTTCTTCATTGCTGTAAGGAAAAATATAAAGTGTGTTTCTGACCCTTAGCATAAGAGTTTTCATAGCCTTTTGACCCAGGATCAATCCTCTAGGCCTTCTTTTTTAAGCACTATTTATTATTATGGAGCAGCTGCCACCATTCAGGTAGCAGCTATTATAAGCCTACATTTCAATTCCCCATCCTCACTTTCCTCTGAAAAATTCATCCCCGGTACATTTTTTGTTTGTTTGAGAATCAAATAGCAGACCCTGTATAATTCATTTCACTGAAAAATCTAGTGGGCTTAACAGTCCTTATGATTTCTCATGGTGTTGTATCCTTCTTGGATTTTTAAATGATTTAAAGAGGAGGAAAACTCATTCTTTCAGTAACTGAACACAGACAGGAGGATTAAACACATCTAATATAGTCCTTTTGTAAGAAATGCTGGCTAATATTCACTTTCAGGACTCTAGTAGCAAAGCTTATTCCTCTGGAAGAAAATGGATTGGTGTACAGTCCTTACTTACAATTTGGAGGGAGACCTCTTATGAAGATAAACTTCCTGTGATTCAGTATAGATAACCAGTACCCAGAAGTATGCTCCTTTCTTTAAATTCATCCTTATATGCAGAACAACAATCTCTCCTCCTTGAAGACTTTGCTGCATATGCAACTGCTGTTGAAGAAGGGCTAATAATTCACAGTCAATAATTTATCAGATTTATTTACACTCATGCAGCCAAAACCAGGAGTCATGCATTAGGTAGTGTGAGTTGTGCCCCCATATAATAACTTATGTCTAGAGTTATTAAGAGCTGCTCTAACCATGTCTGAGGCAGCGTGTGTTGCTATAACACAAACCAAGAAGTCAGCAGATAGCGTATGAAAGTGTATATTAAAGTGGTCCATTTAGATCTGAATACTATTGGGCCAGCCCATTTCTAGTATTGGCTTGTTAACTTTCAGACAATTTGCCAGTCACAACTCATCCTTGACCTCTGCTGTCTCCAATGGGCTGTAGTAGCCATTTGAGAATATCTTTTTCACTCATTTTACCATTCCTCTGGGACAGTCTGATGGCAGAGGTGAGCACTTTGAAACTGGTCAAGAGCTCTTGTTTCTGCCTTCTGTCTGAGAGCTTTGGGAATCTATAGTATGATTGCTGACTGTCCAGGTCTAAGAACAAAGTGCAATATTTGTAAGTTATTTGAAACAATAATTACCATAAAAATGGGAAAGGTCAAATGTTATAGAGACTTGAAACAAGTCCTTGTGCCTTTTGTAGTAATAGGGCCAAATATTCAGCTGGTGTTAACTGGTGTTGCTCCATTTAATTCAATAGAGCAACACAGACTCACACCAGGTGAGAATTTGATCCACAACATCAGGTGAGAAAAAATACAATCAAAGGTACATTGAGAAGGATGTATTTGAAAAACAGAACTTGGTGAATAATCTAATAGATGGATTTGAACAGTGTGTGACATCAGCTTTCATTATGAGACAAATCCATGTGCAAATGAATGGTGAATCATTTCTCTTTAACTATGACATTTGAAAAATGTGGAAAGAGAAAATAAGATGTCTTTCTAAATACTGTACCATCAAGTGGTACTTGATTATTACCATGTAATACATAAGAATGGCCCTACTGGGTCAGACCAAAGGTCCATCTAGCCCAGTATCCTGTCTACCGACAGTGGCCAGTGCCAGGTGCTCCAGAGGGAATGAACAGAACAGGCAATTACCAAGTGATCCATCCCCTTTCACCCATTCCCAGCTTCTGGCAAACAGAGGCTAGGGACACCATCCCTGCCCATCCCGGCTAAACCACCAGGCCTAAACCACGTAATGGAAATTTAAACCTCTGATAATATGAATGAATATGGCATATTATCAAATCATATCTAGGGTAACCTTTGAAACTCAAACTATGTATCAACAGATCATGGCACTAGTCATATCTGTCTATTGAAATACAAGTTTTGAACAAACATTTATTTTCTGTATTTTTTATACTGTAAGCAATTTGGAAGCAAAAAATTTAGTTCATGTATATCTATATAGCACTATAGCGAGGGAGGGATGAGCTTCTACAGACACCAATGTGGGTGGAGCCAGCAAATCCTGCACCCGCTCCCAGAGGTCAAGTCGCAGGATAGGAAGTATAAAAGCCGAGCCTCAGAACTCACTGGAAGAACAGCTGCCAGAGAGGCCAAGCGCCTGTGGCCTAGCTCCAAGTTGGGAGACCCCGGCAATCAGCGGTGGACCCGGAGACTGGCCTGACCTGCCGTCACCTGACTCTGACCAAAACCCGTAGGATCTGTCAAGCCTGTCCCTTGCAAGTTACCCAGAGTAGCTGCCAAGCCTACCTCTCTCCAGTTACCCTGAGGAGCCCATGGTGCCCACCCGGAGGACACCGTCATGACCCAGGTACCTATAGAGGGGGAGTTAGGAAGTAGCCTGGGGGCAGCAGACCCTACTCTGGCTGCAGCACTGCCCGAGCCTATGTCAATGTGTTGTGGCCAGGATCCCCACTGACTCAGCAGCTGGCCCTCTGCCGCTGCTAGGGCCCTGGGCTGGGATGGAGTGGGAGGACCTGCTTCCCTCTGCCACCCAACTTATGGGTGACAGTCTCCCCCTTTCCTAGGCCCTTCAGAGCCAAGAGTCTGGACTTGCTGTTTACTGCCTTTGCTCAGCCCCTGCCTGAGGGCCTGAGCCATTGACTCTCTCTTGCCCCACCCCAGGGCTGGGGCCTGCTCATTATATAACAGTTGCTCAGCTCCTGTCTGAGGACCTGAGCCCATGACTCACTATTGCCCATGCATGAATAACTGTTTTTGTGTTTTGCCTCTAGTGCTGTCGTGGTGAGAGACTCCTGAGGCCAGGCTAATTTCCTGACACAACTGAAAGGAAGTAGCATGGCAGTGTGGTTCCCTGCTGCCCCAGAGAGGGACAAGCCCTGGCCAAACCCCTGTACATGTGATAGAGAATGCAGACAGTGGTTCCCTGATCCCTGTGAGAAGGGATCTGAGGAGGAACGTGCCCAGGATGGCCATGCCTATGGACAAGCTCATTAAGTTTCTGGCCAAGAACCAGGAGCAGCAGCAAGTAGCCCAGCTTCAACAGCAGCAGCAGCAAGTGACAGCCCAGCTCCAACAGCAGCAGCAGCTGGTCCAGCAGTTAGGGGCACAGCAGCAACAGCTGATTTTAGAGCTGGGATGCCAGAACCAGGACCACCAGCAACAATGCCTGAAACATTTGGCAACTCTGCTCCCCCATCCTGCGGAACCTGAGCTGGGAGATGCCACTGGGCCATTCAGTGTATCCTTACCAATTCAGCTGACCAACATGGATCCCAACAATGACCCCGAGGCTTTCCTCGTGACCTTTGAAAGACTGGCATTAGTCGTGGGGTGGGCCCGAGACCAATGGGCCACCCTCCTGGCCCCGTACCTGACCAGGACCGCCCAAACTGTGTCCCAGGGGCTATTTACAGAGGATGCATGAGACTACACACAGGTAAAGGTGGCAATCCTAGATGCCTTGGACGTCAGCTCGGAAACCCTTCCAGCAGCAGTTCCGGAGTCTGACCTATCCTATGGGCGCCCGACTCCGGTTGGTGGCCTAGGAGCTGAGGGAGGCATGCAAGTGATGCCTACAGCCCGAGAGGCAAACCCCAGACGAGCTCATTGAGCAAGTTATCCTTGAACAATTTGTCCACATCCTCCTGCCGCGAGGAAGGGCCTGGGTCTTCCGCCATTGGTCTGCGACACTAGCCACCACTATCACTCTGATGGAGGATTTCCTTGCAGCTGAAGCCCCGGAGGGATCGGCTATTTGAGCCCACTCACCAGGGCCCAAACGCCCTAATCTAGAGAAGAAGGGGAGTGCCCAGACTGAACTTCAATACCCTCCGTGGGGCCAGGAGCCCCAGTATAGACATCCTGAGGTGCCGGTTCAACAAGGCCCAATGCCTCCTGAGCCAGCGGTCAGGGGGATCAGTTGAAGCCCTCCAAGGGGCCGAGTGTGACGTGGCTGATGGTGATGGGCCTGGCTCCTCGAATAACCTAACTGGTGATCCTGGGATATGATTGGTCAGAGTTCCTAGGGGCCCTTTGTTTGAATGCCGAAGAAGATCCTGATGTCACCCAAGCGCTGGAGGGGGGCTGCCCAGAGACCCACTCAGAGGAGGGGGAGGAATCGGACCCCAACAGACAGGGAGGAGACCCTGAGGACTCCCCCCCGGGGCCTGCCATCAATCCCATGCTTAGCACTGACTTTTGCCAGGACCAAAAGGAGGACCCCATCCTCAGTCAAGCATATGAGCAGCTAGTGGCCATTGACGAGACCCTGATCGATCCATACCAGGCAAAGTTGTGGCCCAATTTTAAGTTGTGCCGCGACCATCTCTATTGGGTGGAATGAGACCACTGCACCGGAGAGCTCCAGACCCAACTGCTGGTGCCTCGATGTCACCGACGAGCTGTAATGAAACTCACCCATGACATCCTAGCTGCAGGACACTTGGGCCATGAAAAGACCCTTGCTGGAATTCTGACGCGATTCTTCTGGCCCCGTGTCCACTAGGAGGTGAGGAACTATTGCAGTTCCTGTCTGGAATGTCAGCTAGATGCTCCCCCATGGACACCCAAGGCCACATTGATTCCCATGCTGTCCTAATTAGCTAATGCTCTCATTTAGAATGGTAGCTGCACCTTTAACATAGTGAACCAGATTCTCAGCTAGTGTAAATGGGAACCAGATAACAACAATTTACATCAGCTGAGCATCTAGCCTGCAGTTATTCAGATAAATCACTTTCATTTAATAGCCATCCTTCTGATGAAATCTATTTGATTTCAGCCAAGGGAGAATAATTACATGCACAGTAATAGAAAGCATGGTTTCTGAATGAAGATGCTTGTCTGCAGTATTTCGTGCTATGCCATTCCATATCAGGCTGAAAGCTGAAATACTGTAATGTTTCAGGCTGGGGGCAGGTATTTTTAAATTTAAACAGTCAGTTATTAGATGGGAAGGAAAAGTGGGTGGGATTATTCATTTTCCTGTAGTTCACAAGCTGAATACTTTAAAACTAAACTTGCAAGCAGTGATTCTTTATTACTTATACTCCACCATATGTGTACATGACTGAAAAAAAGGTGGGCCTATGTCCTAAGGAACCTCCTGCTGACTTTAGTGTATTATGCCATGGTTAGTACCATCAGTTTCATGCCATTGTGGGACAGAGTCTGCCTAACTATTACTTGGGTGCACAGTTATTGGAGAGGGTGCAAGGAGTCATTTCCACACATACACACCTGTCACTGTTCACATAAAAGCTGGAAGCTGTTGTGCTCACTTGAGCACCAAAAAAGAGCTGGAAGAATTATGGGAACCAGAGTGAAAGATCATGTCAAGGGTTTAATGTTGTTTGTGCATCTTGTTGGCTCCTTTTATTGACTAAAAATTACTTTGAGCCTAGAGATTGACATTAAAGGCACAGGATGATTAAACAAAGCCACAATCCTAAAAATCATCAGTTGATGACTCAGTGTCTCAAATATGGATGTGGTAGATTGCATGAGTAAAATATTGAAGGATAGGGAGTAAGACTTAATTTTTTTAGAGGTTTAGTGCTTGATCCTTCTCCTACATAAGTCAATGGTGAAATACTAACTGCCTCCGGTGGTGCATAAGACCTTTATTTTCTTCCATTTGCAGACTTTCCTTTAAGTAAGGCCACAAATTCTGGACCTATTTCCTTATCTAAAGTACTCAAAAGTTCATGGATATTATGTCCAAGGTTGTGGCAGTCGTAGGGCCAGTCACCAAAGTTTGGAGATATTCAAAGCTGCAGGTTTGGATTATGCAAATTTCTATTTTTTTTCTTGTAATATTTGCTAGTGTCCTAGCATACTTTATCTCCACGTACCTTTTAGGTAGCAGCACAAACATCTTCCTTTAGCATCTCTATCTTCACTATATGCCAAATGTGCTAAAAGGAAGATATCACTTTTATCAGATTTCTTAAAGAGTCTTGGGACCCCTTTTGAACCCTGCTTTTAATTATTCCTGTACTACTAATAGTAGTAACAACAATTAATAATATACTAATTTGTATTATGGTAGCATGTAGAGTAGAGGTCCCCATCTTGGATCACTGCGCTATTGTGCTAGGCCCTCTGCAAACACATAATAAAAAGATGCTTACTTTTGAGCAGGAAGGAAGGTCAGGGGAAAGTGCACTGAGATTTGCTTTTTCAGACTACTTGGGAAATCCCACTAAGGATTGAAGGGAGAGATGGGTGAGCTGTTGGCTAGTAAGTCTCCAGCTCAGGCCAAGGCAGCAGACTAATTCACTTGCATGCTAATAGAAATCAAAGGAGGGTAAAAAGGCATTGTAATGTGATCAGGCTAATTCACTTATGTGTTGGCATAATTCAAATGAAATGTGATGATATTCTCTTCATTTATCTGTAACCTGTTGAATGTTGTTAAAATTTACATATCTATATATAAAATCAGCCCTAGATCAAAGGATGTATTAGTGTTCAGATGACAATTTACTCAATGTATAGAACTCCATGAAAACTAAAGAAGGATTATTTCTGGCTATCACATTGTTCATGAAAACTAATGAAAGATTGACTGGATGGCTATAACTAAATGCATTTTATGTCTCTGTCATTAAATTGCTCATTAACCAGGATTGAAGCCTTAGAACTGTAAATAAGAAGCATGCTAAATTATAAGCATGGGTCATTGTGTTCAACAACGGGAAATTTACAGATCCATGCTGTGATGGGAACATGTGCCAGACTGCTTTCCAGGGGAGATAGCTTAAAGAATGAACCCTGGGAGCAATCCTGTATCTCTGGACTGAAGGGTTCTGCTGGGGCAATACTGAGCAAGAGGACACAGACCCTCCAAAGCCATTCTGGGCAACCCTGAGAGGCTTATGAAAAACCAGCCCATTACTACACCTCTGCTACCATTTGGATTTACAAACTCTAATTCACCTGTAATGTGTTTTACCCGCTTTAACCTTTAAATAAATCTAATTTTATATTCTTAGCTAATAAGTTTTTAGCTAGTTTACTAGAAAAATTGGCTACAGCATTGTCTTTGGTGTGAAATCAAGAGTATCCAGTGACTTGGGGTTAAGTGACTGTCCCTTTGGCAGTCACTAATGACCTAATGTGTGGTGATTTTTGGTTTTAATAAACTTTCATCACTTACTCGAGTTTGTCTGGGTGGAAAGCTGTGCTGGAGAGCCTAAGGGGGACTGTTTGTGACTCCAAGGTAAAACCAATATAATAATCCAGGAGTGCACAGTTGTTAGTGGCTTGGCAAAGTCTAATTATAGAATATACCACCAGTTTGGGGTATCTGCCCTATTTTCTGACAATCTGCCCTGAGATTGGCACTCACAGTTGTGAGCTACTACAGGCAGCATGACAATGGGCATGAATTTCACTTTTAAATGCACAGTCATTTTGAAACACTTTGCCTCTGCTTTCCATGAAGTCAAATACTCTGCAGTCTCTTTTATAAAGCGTATCTGCACTGCTTGATTAGTCTATTTAATTTTACAAAGCACATCCTTTGCCTGTTGAGATTCTCTTCAGCGAACACTTGAGTTTCTTTATGTGGCGTTAGTAACCAGGAATTTTTAAAAATTGAAATTGAAATACCTAATCCCATAAGACCTGCCCATAGAGAGAGTGAGTACTGCAGAAAATTCACAGTCTTGTTAAAGAGCTACACATTAGGACAAAGTGTTTATCCTGATGGACATAGCCGAGAAGGCAGGCTTCTTTCAGACAATCTTTTATCCTAAACCATGTACATCTTATGCTTGGTGAACTATATAGTAATATATTGAGCTATATACTAAAATATGCAAATCCATACTGGTTTGCTGCGCTGCAAATCACAGACCAGCAAGGGGTTATAATAATTGGTGTATAAAAGAGGTAATTTACATGCCTGGTAGGTTTTGTTTTTAAATAGTGATGAAGTGCAGATGGTGTATCATTAACTTTGTCTGCAGTAAGTGTGATTCGAGGAGTCAAAGTATAAAATATTAGAGGCTTTGAATTGAATTTTTTGTGAGGTGTTTGTATATTTGTAAATTTCTGATGTATTCACAAGTGTTCTTGGTGTCAAATTGGCCACTGCATTAATCAAACTAGAAGTGTATTTAAAACTAAATTGATATACGTTCTTATATGATTATCCTATTCCTTTTCCTGCATCCAGCAATGGATGAAATGAACCTGAGATTCCACTCTCCTACAGTAATGCCCTACTTTATATTGTGAAGGATTTTGTTTTGAGCAACAATATGTGGCACTGAATGAAATCAATAGTCAAAGAGATATGGTGCTGTTAACATGGTCCCTAGCATATAGTCTCTCTGCAGTCATGTTTACAAAACCAGATACATGAGTTAGCTTACGTTAGTAGGTGTGGCAGTCCTTCCAGGTGTATTTCTCATGACTAGGTATGACAAACCCTGTGGGAGGACTATTAATATGCATATCACTTCTGACTATGTCAAAGTTCTCAGAAACTATCCATCAGAGTTTACTCCAAATGCCCTCTGGGGGTGTAGTCTTCTCCTCATTTGTGCCCATTGATTCTACAATAATAATAGTTTGGAACTTGGGACCTATTGTGAGGCTTGTGCATGACTATAAATGCAACTTATTCTTTTAGGGCATGTATACAGTGTGTCTGCTCTGGAATTTGTCCTTGATCAAATGAAAGGCCAAATCCTGCCTGCCTAGTAAATATGATGGTCCTATTGAATACAGGGGGATTGGTCACATGAGTAAGGCGAGTAAGATTGAGTTCTAATACAGTATCAGCAATAGAGCCAGAACCCTCCCTTTTTTCTCACATATGTACCCAATTTTCTTTTTCTGTTTGAAAGAAAGTAGAAAATATACCCAGCCAGTTAAGATTTTGATGTGTATCTTCAACTTGGTTAATATGGAGAAGATCTCTTTCTTGAAGCAAGTAGATGGTTTATAAGTTATATTTTTTTTCTCTAGATCTATCACAAATACCTTTTTCAATGTGTTTTTTTCTTTCTCTCACTCAATGTCAGTATCAGCATAAGATACTGTCAGGTATTTGCAATAATGTCAACATTATCTCAGATAGAGTTAATAGATTTCAGACATGACATGTTTCTAATTTTGCCTAAATTAGTGAGATCGTGCCAGACTTGATGGATTTTGTCCAGAACCACATTGACAAGTATGGATTAAATTGTTATGATGTTGAGCTGATGAAGTAGATGTCTTTTCCTGCAAAGTATTGCTACTTTATTTTTGGCTACTGTTATCTACCCTTAAACGGATGTCTGCCCATTGTAGTCTTCAAACAATCTGAAAAGGCTTCAGAGTTTAGATAATTTCTTTCTCAAATAAATTTAGTTCAAAATTATCTTTGGGGACTGCGTAAGCCAACATACATTCAGGATATACCTGCAGAGCAACTTGTGGTTTTTCACATTCTATCCACTTGTATAATGTGCCAGGAAAGAGGGAAAAAAAGGCCTTATATGAACAGCAAATTTCCTCAAATTTCTTCTGCTTGGATTTTGAAAAACTGTATTGCTTTGGGTCATGCTTTTCTAGTGTTTTCATCGCGCTTCATTATCAAACTGTTCAGAGTAATGCTCAAAACAAATAAGAAATGAAGAGCTGAGGTATTTCAAACATTTTGGTCATTTCTCTTACAACAGCTGTGGTACTCAGCATTTCACCATAATTGTTTTTTTTTTTAATTTACAAACAGAAAAAAATATTGTTAAAGCTTCTAGATTGTAAGCTTGGGATCTTTTGGCTAGCATCCTTTCATTTTCAACAAGACTTTCATTTAGACTTTAGGTCAGTCAGATTTTTCTGACCATTTCTGCTTTTAACATTAGATGATTACAGTATTAAATAGTTCAGCTATCGTTCATCTTTGGAGATGTTAGACAAAGTTTTATATCATATTAAGTGGGCCAAATCCTGTAGCTTTTGATTTCCTTAGTAACATGGGCTGAACAAGAACTATAGTATTTGTTCCAGAGTGTATCCAGTCTCATTCAGATTAAATTAGTGCCTTGGTATATTTCTTAAAGTGATAAATGTGCAAAGTTTCATGGCTTTCAGATTACATATGCTTTATTAATGCTCATTCCATTCAGGTCACATCATTGTTTATTATCTCTTCCCTTTCTTTTAGTCCTTTGAATCACTGAGAAGTAATATTACGTTGGCCTTACTGAATGTTAATAGATTTAACAGCTCAGTGAAATGCAGAAAGATATTTGGAATTACTGGAAAATCCTATATTCAGATGCAACCTACATATGCTAAAAAATCTCAGCTAATTAGAATAAAACATTAAGGAGTCAGTTCTGGCCCCAGTATGCAGTCCAGCTAGACAGGCTATAATGGAGGAGATATGAATGAACAGAGTAAAGAATCTTACTGCTGAGCGATGAGATGCCTGCAGAACTGCTCTGTGCCTACTCCTGCATCCTCAGGGTTGCAAAAGCCAGTGCTCCAGCTGGAAATCCATCTCCTCCGGAAATGTCTGGTGGATCAATCTATTGAGCACTGTCCCCAAATCTGTCCCCAGACTGTACTACATGTAAAGCTGGATGAAAAAATTCAAATTCCAACATTTTTTCAAGAAAGGGGGGGGACAAAAATCACAAAAAAAAATCTGAAAAAAGTCATCCCAGCTCTAAATTCAGGCAAATTAAGGATGAGATAGAAATTAGGAGTATTCACTTCGAGATGTGGGAAACATCGCAGGTTCAGGTTTACATGGATTTTAGTAAAGCTGTTTTTGTATTAGTTTGTGTGACATCTTACTCTGAGTTTTGCATGTGTTTCAGATCTGAATCCTTTCTGATTTGGAGAAATGATGTCTAGGGTGTGGCTGACAAGCAACTCCTCCGGGGAAGGGAGATATATGGAGACAAAAGAGGCTCACAGATTTCACAGCTGAGAAAACATCTTCAGCCCATGTTCATGTACTCTGGTTAATGGTTTTAATTCAGAGCAACAAAAATGGAGTTGTTAGATTTACATTGGTGTAACAGCAGAATGTGGCACGCTCAGTGTGTGTGTGTGTGTGTTATAAGTGAGGCGGGTAGCAATCATCTATTATTAAAATTGCCTGACACTTATAAGACTCTCTTTTCATCTGCATATAACTTTGCCAATCTTCAGCCATTCAAGATGAAATTTTCCATGCTGGAGGTCTGCTTCACACCCTCAGACTATTTGTTTGTTTCTGCCTAAATGGTTCAGCCATTTTTGAGAATGAGACTAGCAAAAAAAAAATAGAATTTTTAACATGGGCAAAACAGTGTAACAGTCTTTTCAATGGGAGACTCTAGCATGCTTTGGATGGATTTGAAATTTGGCAGAGTGTTGAATTTCTTGTCAGAGATGTATCTTGTGCCATCCCCATGAAAATCTGCCCAAATTTGGCCATGTTATGAGCTAGTACAAAATCTCAGTTTGCACGTCAGTGAAGACTTCTAATTTTTAAGCAGCTAAACTTCCCAAAGATTCCTTTCACAACAAACAGGCTCCGGGCTGGGGCTGAGCAGGGTTTTATCTGCAGTTATGGCTCTACCCTGCTGTGGGCTGTGCTTTTTACTAGAAGTAAAAGTAGGGAGGTTGTTTTATCTGTATTCTCAATGAGTCCACTGCTGGGCCCAGGAAGTGTGACGGAGGAAGCTGCTGATGGGACAAGAGCTGGACCTGGGTGGGGAGCACATGGGAGAAGTAGATAGATGAAAATAGGAACTTGGAGTTGGGATGTGGGGGAAACAGACTGGCTGGGCAAGTAGACTACAACTGAGCACCAAGGGGAAGTGGGAGTGGGAGCCAGTGGGGACTGTGGATGCATGGAGGTTTGGGAGACTGACCTTTGGGGGAGGGAAGAGAGACAGATCAGACAAGAAGTTGGGAAGGGGGGAAACTAGACTGGGAGACAGAGTGGAGGGACATGTCAGGGGGAATAGGAAAGAAGGGGTCAAGCTTGGCAGGAAAGTGGGCAAATGAGTCTGTGTTCCTTAAAGCACAGTCTACTCCAGAGCCTGAAATAGAACTCAAGATTCCTGAGTCTCACCATCCCGTTCCTGTCAGCAAATATCTGTGAAACTCACTGGCAAAGTGTCCACCTAGAGGATGACAACCTACTTCTGCTATCAGTTACTCTGTGAGCTCGAAGTAGGGGAGGTCTGTGTAGAGGAGTTAAAGGTTCCAACAGTGCCGATGACTAATGTGCATATCAGTATGATGCCACCTGATGAAATTTCTGTTTTTTTCAGGTTGCTTTTCTGAAAACTCATTCACTATTCACCACACAACTTCTGGAACAACCAAGGCAGGGTCCTTCAGACAACAGGTTCCTTTACTAACTGTTCTGATTCATCCCCACAGCATCATCCATCCTGGACACTGACTGAGGCAGGGGTCCAATTTAAAAAATAGTATGTGATCATCATAATGCATACATACAAGGGGGCTGAATTAAGGTCGCACAGGCAACTGTTCTGACCATTCTGGCATTTCTTAACATTTGAGTGCTCGACTTTGCAACTTCATAATGTTTTTGTGTATATATCATATAAATTTAACATACTGAGAGTATTGACCTTTTTGTTGCCTTTTTGGAATAATGGTATCGTTTCTTTAGGAAGAAAGGTGCTCATTTTTGTTAAAAAATGTTCTGGTTAGTTACTGCCAGTCTAAAATCATAATAAGATATTTTGAAATGTATCTAACTATAAAACCATATTTCTGTTGTCTTTGAAGGCAAACAGCTTTATTTTTCCCCCGGAGCACCCCCTGAGGCAAGTGGTATCTCATAGTAACACATGCTTTATTTTGTGTCTTAGTGCTGAAATAAGCACTACATTTTGTGAAGAGAACAAAAAACATGTTTTCCATTTGGCTTCTACTTTTGGAATATAAAGTAACTAAAACAGTCGGGGGGATTTTTTTGTTGACAGGAAACAAAAGTCTCTCCAGCCAAAGATCCTCAATTGTTACTACACTGAATCATACTAATGAACTTAAGGAGTATCTTGTAACTTCACAATCACTACACCCTGATGTTCTGTTGGAGACTATGTAGTGTGGGCAAACATACTCTGGTATCTCTGCTCTGTCACTAAACTTCGAGCTGCTTCAATCACAGTTCAACATTCCATATCCTGTCTCCACAGCTGAATCGGTTTTGCCCATGAGAATTCAGACTTGATTCTATTTATTGTACGTTATTCTTAATAGTAACAAGTTAGCCAAGATGTTTTGAGTACAAACTGTCTATTAAAACCTTTTCTTTGATACTTGACTATGGGCCAGTCACAATTACCTCACAATTGCAGAGATACCTGTGATTGCTCAGTCAGGGCAAACTGCAATGAATGTGGTAGATCATTCCCAAAACTAGTGATTATTTCTAATAGTTAGATCAATCAAGACAGCAAAAAAACAGCTTTTACAATACCTTAATGGTTTCCCAGAGGCAAAAAACACAGTTGCCTTAAAGCAATCCAGCCTTGGGTTCCCACCCAGACAGCCAAGTCAAATATGATGGAGATTACTGAAAATCTTGTTTGTCATATAAAAAGTTCTACCAGTCCCAAAGGATCAGACGCATTACCCTCCAGGTTAATTAATATTTGAGATCTTACCCAAATACACACTTACAGCTAATTCTTAACAACTAAACTAAGATTTATTAAAAAGAAAAGAGAGAGAGAGAGTATTGGTTAAAAGATCATAATACATACAGATATGAATAAAGTTCTTAGGTCAGTTTCATAGATGAGATGATGAGCTTTAGAGTTGCAGAGTTCTTTCTAGAATCAGTTCATCAGGCCATAGTCCAATGTCCAATATCAGGGAGATCCAGAAAGGAACTGGAGACCTCAGTTTTGTGACTCAACCTTTCCCTGATGATGCTTAAGCAGATCTGAGATAACAGGATCAGGGCCCAAGAGTTGTTTTTATATTCCTCTAGCAGCTTCTTGACAGTGTGCAGCATTGTGGCTTTGAAGTAACCTCCTATTTCCTAAGCATCACTGGTAATTAGCTACATGAATTAGCATAACGCTAATAAGTATACTCACAGCTTCTTGTCACACTGTCTTAAATGGGCTATCTTGAATATCACTACAAAAGTTTTTTTGCTGACAAAGTTTAGCTTAATTAATTAGCCTCTTAAGAGTTGGTTGGCAAATTCCCACCTTTTCATGTTCTCTGTGTGTATATATATCTCCTGACTGTATGCTCCATTCTATGCATCTGAAGAAGTGAGCTGTAGCTCACGCTGAAATAAATTTGTTAGTCTCTAAGGTGCCACAAGTTCACCTGTTCTTTTTTCGGATACAGACTAACAGGGCTGCTACTCTGAAACCTGTCATTTACAAATAGTTCACTACATACTTCAGAGAGAATGAAGACAATGATATTATTACATTCACAGTTCATCTAAATGTTAACATCTCCTTTTGATCTCTGAATTAACAGAATACCGCAACATGCAGGAACCATTTGGTTACTTTGTCAACCTCTAACAATATATATGTAAACACACAGAACACAACTATTATCTACTAATACTGGGTCAATTAGCCTGCTACTTGTGTAACCTTTCTGGCTCTGTGGCACTGTCATGGTACAATTCCCCACTCTGAACCTTAGCGTTCAAAAGATGGGGTACCAGCATGAATTCCTCTAAACTCAATTACCAGCTTAGAACCTGTAGCACTGCCACCAACCAGGAATTCCAGTGCCTGGTACACTCTGGTCCCCATAAAACCTTCCCCGGGGACCCCCAAGACCCAGACCCTCTGGATCTTAACACAAGGAAAGTAAACCCTTTCCCTCACCATTGCCTCTCCCAGGCTTCCCCTCCCTGGGTTACCCTGGAAGATCACTGTGTGATTCAAACTCCTTGAATCACAAAGCAGAGAGGACAATTCACCTTCCTCCTTCCTTCTCTTTTCCCCTCTCAGATTCTCCCTGAGAGACAGTAATCCTAACACAGAGAGAATTTAGCCTCTCTCTCCCCTTCCCTCCTTTCTCCCCAACAATTCCCTGGTGAATCCAGACCCAGTCCCCTGGGGTCTCACCAGAATAAAAAAACAATTAGGTTCTTAAATAAGAAAAGCTTTTAATTAAAGAAAGAAAAAACAGTAAAAATGATCTTTGTAAATTTAAAAAAAAATGGAATTGGTACAGGGTCTTTCAGCTATAGACACTGGGAATACTCTCCCAGCCTAAGTATACAAGTACAAATTAAAATCTTTTCAGCAAAATACCAATTTGAACTCCTTTCAGCCAAATACACATTTGAACTTCTTCCAACCAAATACACATTTGCAAATAAAGAAAACAACCATAAGCCTAACTCGCTTTATCTATCTAGTAGTCACTATTCTGAACTTATAAGAACCTGTATCAGGGAGATTGGAGAGAAACCTGGTTGCACATCTGGTCCCTCTGAGCCCCCAGAGTGAACAACAACCAAATTCTAACAGCACACACAGAAACTTCCCTCTCTCAAGATTTGAAAGTATCCTGTCCTCTGATTGGTCCTCTGGTCAGGTGACAGCCAGGCTTACTGAACTTGTTAACCCTTTACAGTCAAAGAGATATAAAGTACTTCTGTGCTATTAACTCTTACTTATCTGTTTTTGCCAGGCACAATACTATTTTAGCTCAGACATTCACAATTCTATTTCTTCTACTGTAACAGTGACCAAAAGAAGACCCAAAAAAAAATAAAAATAAAATCTGGATTTGGAGTACATTTTATAACAATACTAACGGGGGAGGGATAGCTCAGTGGTCTGAGCATTGGCTTGCT
The DNA here is from genome assembly GCF_007399415.2 of Gopherus evgoodei. NCBI lineage: Eukaryota > Metazoa > Chordata > Testudines > Testudinidae > Gopherus > Gopherus evgoodei. The sequence goes on from NC_044322.1 coordinate 321,408,100, forward strand.
AAACCCACCATTGAGAGTTCAATCCTTGAAAGGGCCACTTAGGGATCTGGGGCAAAAATTGGTCCTGCTAGTGAAAACAGGGGGCTGGACTCAATGACCTTTCAAGGTCCCTTCCAGTTCTAGGAGATTGGTATATCACCAATTCTTAATATTAATATTTTGGTTCTCAAAATTGTGATGACCTGACATGGTTTACCATGTCCTAACTCCCCCACCAAAAAAAACAACCCAAAATCAAAAGCAGTAAATATGCGTATACTTTATTAGTTTCCAATACTGTTCCTACATACCTTATTTAATGACCTATGCCTCAGTTACTTAAAAACAAAGTTCCAGGAAGGGTGACTAATTCAAATAAATTACTTTTAATTTGCCTGAAATTGTATGCCAGTATGAGTTTTTCATATTCTACATATATTTTCAATTGTCCTGATTCTCTTTCCAGTTACACCTGTTTAAACAGTGGATTTAAACCCATTTAAAACTAACAGAACTGAGATGAGAATAAGGCCATCTGAATGTTAAGGATTGAAGTGACTTCTGTGCCCTAAGTGTAAGTTGGCCAGGTTCAATATCTAGGGGTTCCTTTTAAAAAAATACAATACAAAACCAGCTCAAGCCCCCACCCAATAACCTGGAAAAATTACACTATAAGAGGCAATACTTCTCCTCTCTCAAGCAGTGAGCGTGTATGTAGAAAAGAAACTTAACAAAAAGGGAAAGTAACCAGGCATTAATTTGAGAAAACACCACAAGCAGGATTCAAAACCATATGACCATGAGCAAACCACCCATCCCAGAGTATGCTGGGCAGTGTCCTTTGCCTCAGGTTCTCACTTTGCTGTGAGAAAGTTCAAAAAAAAATCCTTCAATGTGTCACTCCCCTCTTCCTCCACCACACCCCAATCTGTTGTCCTTGGTCAGCGAAGACCCAGAGTTCAGAGGTACAGTCCTATGATTTCACTTCCTGCTCAGGGGTGGGGAGAGGCACCTCAGTGCATGCCCCCGTCAGTCACTGTGCCTCCACTTGTTCATTCTGCCATCAGCTACTCCACTCATTCACTCTGCCACTGCCTTCACTACTGTGACTGTTGGAGTGTCTTGAGCGCCCACCAATTAATACAGCTTTCAGTGATTTCAGTCCTCAGTGGTTTTAGCTTATTGATGGGGAAGCCTCACTGCTAGTGCAGGCTGGGCAGTCTTTTTCACCAGAGATACTATCCTATCACAGGTCTAATACTTAAGCCATGGCTACACTTACAGCTGTACAGCGCTGGGAGTTACAGCTGTCTTTGTACAGCTGTGTAGAGAAAGCGCTGCAGTGTGGCCACACTGACAGCTACCAGCGCTGCAGTGTGGCCACATTTGCAGCATTTGCAGCGCTGTTGGGAGTGGTGCATTGTGGGCAGCTATCCTACAGAGCACCTCGTCCCATTTTGGCGCCATGGGTTGTGGGAAGCGGACAGAAGGGTGCAGGTCATTCCACTTCCTGTAGCAACGCCCCATGGTGCATTGCTCCACATCCGAGCACTCACAGTTTTTCCGTCCACGTTTGGCTCCATTGTGAGTCTCTGTGCAGAGCGATTTCTGTGGGAAATGAAGCCCGAGTGGCTGAGGACTTTGCTGATGACTGTCACCAGCACATCACATTTGGCAGTTGAGCTATTCCTTCAGCTCCAAAGTGACAGTGAGGAGTGCGACGATGATATCGAGTCACCTGACGCATGTGACACTAAATTGCTTGTGGCATTCACGGAAATGCTCAGCACTGTGGAACGCCACTTTTGGGCTTGGGAAACAAGCACTGAGTGGTGGGATCACATTGTCATGGAAGTCTGGGATAACGAGCAGTGGCTGCAGAACTTTCGGATGAGAAAAGCCACTTTCATGGGACTGTGTGAGGAGCTTGCCCCCACCCTGTGGTGCAAGGACACGAGACTGAGAGCTGCCCTGCCGGTGGAGAAGAGGGTGGCTATTGCAATCTGGAAGCTGGCAACTCCAGACAGCTATCAATCTGTTGGGAACCAGTTTGGAGTGGGAAAGTCAACAGTTGGAATCGTGTTGATGCAAGTTTGCAGGGCCATTAATCGCATCCTGCTAAGAAGAACCGTGAGTCTGGCGAACGTGCAGGACATTGTGGATGGCTTTGCATAAATGGGTTTCCCTAACTGTGGAGGCGCGATAGATGGGACGCATATTCCTATTCTGGCACCACCCACCTGGCATCCGAGTACGTTAATCGGAAGGGGTATTTCTCTATGGTTCTCCAGGCGCTTGTGGATCACCGTGGGCGTTTCATTGACATTAACACAGGCTGGCCTGGAAAGATGCATGATGCATGCATCTTTCGGAACACTGGCCTGTTCAGGAAGCTGCAGGCCGGGACTTTTTTCCCAGACCGCAAGATCACAGTAGGGGACATCGAAACGCCCATTGTGCTCCTTGGATACCCCGCTTACCCGTTAATGCCTTGGTTCATAAAACCGTGTACAGGGAAGCTTGACAGGAGCCAGGACTGGTTCAACTACAGGCTGAGCCGGTGCAGAATGACTGTGGAGTGTGCTTTCGGCCGTTTAAAAGGGCGCTGGCAATCTCTTTATGGGAAGCTAGACTTGGGGGAAAGCAGCATCCCTGCGGTTATATCTGTATGCTGTACCCTCCAAAATATTTGTGAAGGGAAGGGTGAAACATTCAGTCAGGAATGGACCTCCGAGGTTCAATGCCTGGAGGCTGAATTTGCATAGCCAGAGAGCAGGGCTACTAGAGAGGCCCAGCACAGGGCTCAAGGACTAGGGATGCCTTGAGGGAGGAATTTGAGGCTGAAAACCAACAGTAATGTTTGGTGCCTTGCACGGGAGTGAAGTGCAGTGGTTACAATAGTAGGAATCTGTTTTTCCTAAAATGATTTGCAGTGCATGTTTCTTTCCTGGGCTATGGTATCTTTCACTTTCTGCAATAATAAAAGCTATTTTCAAAGACAATAATTCATTTATTGAAAAGAAAATAACTTTCTTGACAGACACACAGCTTTTTGGGAACCTAAAAGGGCAGGGGGGGTGGGGTGGTGAACTGTACAGTCACAGGTTTGAATATGTCCTGTCTGGAGTGCTGTGCAATGACTGCTGCACTTCAGGATGAAAATACTGCATGGTGATGGGAGTTGAGTGCAGAGGATAAGGGTCATAGTTCTCAGGGCTGGTTGGTGAACCTACAGGTGTTGGGGGCAGCTGGTGGTGGTAAGAACCCGGATGCTGGGGAAGGGAGTTTGGAGCTGACATTGGGGCACAAGGGAAAGAGCTTTGGGACGGGGGGTGGGCTGGCACCGTAGTGCTCTGCCTGCATGGCAACGAGTGACTGGATACAGTCCGTTTGGAGCCCCACGATGCTTATCAGCTGCTTTGTGCTTTTCTTCTTAGCTGCTGCATTTCTCTGGCGGAACATGCTTTCCCTTTGTCTCCAGTCCTGCAGTTTTTTACTCTCTCTGGCAGAGTTATCCATAACTGCTTTAAGCATGTCATCTTTGCTTTTTCGTGGCTTCTTCCTGAGGTTTTGTAGCCTCTGCCCAGTGGATGATACGGGCAGTCCAGTAGTCAAGGACACTATTCGAAAGACAAAAATGGCAACAGTTAAAACAGGACACAAGCTGCATTGTTTATAATGTCACCCAGACAGTTATTCCCACACAGTGAAGGAGTTTACAGTCTCATTTTAGCATACTTTTTCCATACCAAACAGAGCGCACCTAACCCACAGGAGGCAGGAAATGGTGAGTAAAGGGGGAATGATTGCTTCAGGGATGTGCAGGGGTTTCTGTGCGCTGGGAAGAGCAAAATGCTGCAGGGGGCACCTACACTGAACACTCTCCCAACATTTTCCACAGGAGTTAATCCTGGAAGATATCTCGCTGCTGCGGGTCACCTGGGAAGAGTGGGAGGGTCTTCTACAGCAATGCGGATTCCGCCTTGGCCCCTGTGCAGCTTACCTGTGTGCAGCAATGGTCCCGCCACCCCTCGCGGCACAGTGGTGTGGACGCGTTAGCCTGACTGGGACAAGGACCACAGTGGCTCTTCCTATAAACTTGCGCAAGCGCATTGCCCATGCTCTGACTGAAACTTTTGAAGAGATTACTGAGGCAGATTACCCCAATGTGATAGACCACATCAATGGGCTATGCCACATCTAGGAATGCATGCATTCAGCCCAAACCCCGCCTCTTCTCCTGAAACATTTGCATCCTGAAACTAAAAGCTGCTTACCGTGAACCCACTCCTCTGCTTGTCCTTCTCCAACTAGTTCCAGCTGCTGCAACTGGCTACCTTCCTCCTGGCTTGAGAAGAGCTCCTGGCTGCATGCCTCCTGGGATTCCGGGGTGTCTCCCCCCACCCCAGTACCCTCACTCTGTTTCCTCCACCTTCTCCCCTTCCCCCTCCTCTAACCCCCCCTGGTCTGAAGTGTCCATCCTGGTCATTGGGTTGGCAGTGGGGTCACCCCTAAGTATCGCATCCAGCTCCTTGTAAAAAGGGCAGGTCATGGGGGCAGCACCTGAGCAGCGGTTTCCCTCGTGGGCTTTGCAATAGGCACCCCGCAGCTCCCTTACTTTAACCCTGCACTGCAGTGCATCCCGGTCATGGCCCCTTTCCAGCATGGCCCTTGATACCTGCCCATAGGTATCATAATTCCTACGGCTGGAGCCCAGCTGTGACTGCACAGCTTCCTCACCCCAAACACTGATGAGGTCCAGCAACTCGCCATTGCTCCATGCTGGGGCTCATTTGGCACGTGGTGGCATGGTCACCTGGAAAGATTCACTGATTTATTGCACTCCATACCTGGCTGAGCAAACAGGAAGGGGATTTTTAAAATTCCCGGGGCATTTAAAGGGCGAGTCACCTGAGGCCAGGGCAGTAGAGTGCGAACTGATGAGCAGAGTGGCTGAACAGGCATTCTGGGATACCTCCTAATACCCTGGAGGCCAATTACAGCGCTTTTGGTGGCCACACTTGCGGAGCAGCGATGCATCACCAGTGCCGCAATCCTTATACCCCAAGCAGAGCAGGAGTACAGCCAGCGCTGCAATCAGGGAGATGCAGCACTGTATGTGCCTTGCAAGTGTGGACGGTGAGTAAGTTGCAGTGCTGGTGGTGGGTTTACAGCGCTGCAACTCTCCAGTGTGCCAAGTCCTTAGACCTGGTTATCAGTAATTTCAGCTCTAGTGATCTACAACAAATGACTCTCAGTTGAGTCTTAAGCAGCTCTGTCATTACACAGTGGAGAGGGGGACGGTCAAATGGGGTCTAAGACCCTTAGTTAGGACTCGCACCACCAGGTAAAAACATCTGTCCCTGCCCTGTCATCTCCACTCAGCTTTGGCACCCTACCCCTGCTTAGCGGGCACCATTCAGTTGAGGATGAACCCTTTAATCATGTCATGCCAAGCACAGTTCTGCTGCCCTTGATTCACACAAAGACAACAATACTTTGTTTCCCCTGCACCCAATAACAAAGTGACTTGAAACCCAACACCACTGAAAAGTGATCATTTGGGCAAAACAGCCCCATGATGCTGTGCACCTAGGCCGAGTGGGCATGTCTATGCAAACAAGGTTGGTTCATGAAGTCTTCTCATCCAACTCATCATTAGATGTCAGAGGAGAGCTCATGCAGACCCTGATTATATCAGAATTATTTTCCAGGTAGCTTTGGAAGTCCTGTTCTAGAATATTAGTTGAGGTGGGTCCAAGCTGTAAAGTTGGACACAGAGCTAAATGTCCCCAAAGTTAAAGCATGTTTTGTTCCAAGGCTTTGTCTGAGCCTCTACCCACTTTTAGGTAACTGTCTCAAAGAGGTTAAGAGTTTTAATTCATAATGTTATAACCTGGAGTTCAAACCCAGTCACAAACTTTCAGTTATCTTATGAGATTTATTCCATTTTTCAAAAAACTTTCTGTCAAAAATAGTTTTGGGGGCTGATTCTGATCTGACTGTACCACTGAAGTCACTGTATTTACACCAGAATAAGAATTGTGGTATGTGAGATCAGAACTGAACCGGGTCTATTTCTTTCCATCAGAACTGAACCGGGTCTATTTCTTTCCATCAATATTTTTAGTTCCTGCAATCCTCTTTCAAAAAGTCATGTTAGACAGTAATAAAATCAGGCAGAGATTCTACATCGCACTTCCATGGGATTACTCCATATACAGCTCTAACATAGTTGGAAATTTCAAACCTTTCCTCTGGCATTATTTGTACATTAATGCATTTTTCAATGTTGAGAAAATCCTGCATGGTTCTATATCTCCTTCCTGACAGCCCTTTATATTTCATAATATAAACGCATTATGTTGCTGTATCAATGCTGGTTGCTTCCTTTTAAAATCATTAATACATTTTTTACAGGTGGTAGGAAAGCTTTGAAATCAGGAATACAGGTATAATGGGAATACATATAGGTAAAAAATATAGATACATCTATTTTGTGCTAAGAAATTGCTTCTCTGGAATAGTCATGCATAATGTGCCAGACATGCTCCTCCTCCATCTATTTTCTTTTCCCACAGCACTAATCATTCAGGGCACAAAATGCTATGTATTATTAGAGAAAAGGGAATAGGAGATTTATTACATCCTAGATCTTTTAAAAATCATACTGTGTAGTCATAAGCCCTGCATAGTAAGCAATGATTGTTTGCCCATTGGACTTAACTGAGGGTGGGACACTTCCAGGCCAACATTTTTAGCATGGTGTCCTAGGTGTCCCATTTTAGGCAATTCAGGGGCCTGATTTTCAGAAGTGTTGAATATCCCCAACTCTAATAAAGCCAATGGGAGCTGTGGATGCTCAGCACCTCTGAACATCAGAACTATATTTTCTCAAGCTAGGCACCCAAATGTTTAGGCACCCAAAAATCAGGGGTTTCTTATGACAATTTTGGCCTTAGTGTTATCTTTTACTATTGTGATTCAGAAACTTTCCCTGTAGTGCTGGTATCCTAGTGATCTTGTACCAGCTACCCAGTAATATTGACATAAGCTAGGAACTCCCACTTCTCCATTTTGAAAGCACATTTGCAATAGATTTCTCATCAGTTGAAACCAGTTAAAGGCCCAGAGGGCTCTGGAGAGGATTATTCATCTTTGAGATGAAAATAATTTGTGACGTGTGAGGACTATTTAAAATATAGAGGGAAGCTGGCTCAGGTGGATTGTACTTCTTATTCAAATAATACACAACTTCTTGTTTTCTAAATGACGTATACTCTCTTGTGCTTTATCTTCAGTAAAGAATAATTTGCTAAGCCTGTATCTATTGGCTCCTGCCACCTTTCACCCCTGCAAAGGTAGATGAAAAGCCAGGGAAGGTGCCTAAATTCTACCCAGCCCCAACAAGTTCAGGAGACATGTGATTCAGAGTTTTGATCCCCTCATAGCAACCTGGCAAGTGTGTTGCAGGGAGACCTTTTACTCCAGGATGAAGAATCAATCAGTAGGTGCTAGTGGGTGGGTAAGAACTTTGCATCATACAATTTCTAAATATTGCTAGATCTCCACTACTTAATTTTTTAAAAATATCAAAAGATTTAGGTGTATGCAATAATTAAAAAAAAACCAGCATGGTAATTTAGCCAATGGATTCAATAAAAGTCCACCCATTCATCTCCCTGCCAATGTAGGATTGTTCCTTTTTTATACATTTCCCACTGCTTGTCCAGTCTAGTTTAAACCTTTTTCTTTGTCCTTCCTCAACTCTTATTAGTACCTTCCTTCACTCCCTGTGCCCCTGAAAGTACTTCAGCACATACCTATCTTAACCATGTCAGTAGTTCTATCTGATTTCAGTGACTATTCATGCACTTAAAGTTAAGCACATGCTTAAGTACCATGCTGAATTGTGCTGCGTGCCAGGAATTCTTTTCCTGACCCAAATCGACCAACACTCTAATCCTTGCACCTGTTTGCAAACACTCTCTATGAATTAAACTTATTTCCAGACATTTTTTACATGTAATTGTAAGTAAAAAACATTATAAAACAATTTAAATCTATCCAAAGGCTATTCACAAACAACAGAGGTCATGAAATCTTCCGTACACTATGTATGTAAAATATTTGTCCAGCTCTCTCAATAGCTTACAAAGCACAGTTACTGTACCTGTCCATAAGATTCAGAAAGATCATTTCAGACAGAGCAGAAACCCTTTCCGTTAGCAATTTTAAAAGCTGTAAGAGGAACATTATAATTTGTCTACCAACTTATAAGTACTATAAAAAACAATTAGCAAATAGTTTCTACTAATTAATACTTTTGTAACAAGACTAGGATATAAAGCCGCTAATCTTCTAAATTTGGGGGCATTTTTTCTCATATTTTTATTTCTTTAAACTTTCAAATAATTTCTGGACAACCTTCACAGAAGTTTCTTTGCTTTTATAGATGAGTAATTTCTTGATTTTGTTTTTCCTTGCTTTGTTTTGAGTTGATTTTTGGATTGAACCACTGAGATGCCAGTCCAGATTCTGTGCAGACTATGCTTCTGATTTTCTACTGCCTTGCGCTTTAGCCATTTAGACCTATGAAGGTGCCTCTTTCCTTGGCTATGGTGAAAAGCACACAATGAGATGAGGAGGACAGATTGCAAAAGGGGCTGCTCCATCTGTGCACCTTCTCCCAGCAAAAATTAGCACAGCCTAAGAAGCTGCTGGAGTCAGCATGGCATAGGGAAGCCCTGAAAATATACATTTTCCTCTAAGCCACTGGCGACAGAGTGGGTAGCAGAGGAACCACTATTCTTGGATGACCCTCTGATGTATTGTTAAGCCAGCTTTAAGACAACTTTAAAGGCCATTCCAGTGGCCAGGGGTCACTGAAGAGCAGTTTGTATATCAGCCATATCCCATTTTCTCTGGCCAAGCCCCATGCGATGGCTCAGTGCCACTCAGCGATTATTTCACTCCAGGTAGCCGGTTAAGATGGCTTAAAGGCTGCTTTGCTCTGGCAAAGCAGCACAATGCCTTAGCAATTCTGATGTGGGAACATTTAGACTAGAGTCGAGGGACATATTTTAACATTTTGATGAATAAATAAGAAAAAAGTTATGAATATTTTCCTAAACTTCTCCTCCCCTGTCTCCACACGTTTCAATCAGCTGTAATATATATTCCTTTTACACAGGTACAAATTACTCCATGGCATGAAAGGCAGTGAAAAACATAAGAGCTGCATATTGAATGAGACCATGATCCATCTTGCCCAGTAGCCTGTCTTCAGCAGTGGCCCGTACCAGAGCGTTGGGGGGAGTGTACAGAACAGGGTAATTATGGAGTGATCCACCCATGTCTTCTGCTCCTGACTGTGGTGGTCAGAGACTTAGGGTCACCCTGAGCAAAGCGTTTGTCTCTCTGACCATCTTGGCTAACAGCCAGCAATGGAGCTATCCTACGTTAATTTATCCATTTTTTTTAACTCAGTTATACTTTTGGCCATTCACCTTTTCCATACCAGTCATGATTTTATAGACCTCTATCATATATCCCCTTAGTTGCCTCTTTCCTCAGCTGAACAGCCCTAATCTATTTAGTCTCTCCTCATATGGAAGTTGGTCCATACCCTTGATCATCTTTGTTGCCCTTCTCTGAACCTTTTCCAGTTCTACTATATCCTTTTGGAGATGGTTAGACCAGAACTGGATTCAGTATTGTAGTTGTGGGCACACCAGGCATTTATGCAGTGCTATTATGATATTTTCTGCCTTGTTTTTTCATCCCTTTCCTATTAGTTCTGAACATACTGTAAAGTGCTGCGTAAAGTGCCGCGGCAGCACTTTGAAATGTCAAGTGTAGTCATACCCTTAGATAATGAAAATGAATATGCGTCAGTCTGCACTGCTTTGGATTGTTATAGAGCGGAACCCGTCATCAGCATGGACGAATGTCTCCTGGAACGATGGTTGAAGCATGAAGGGATATATGAATCTTTAGAGAATCTGGTACATAAATAGCTTGAGACGCCAGCTACAACAATGCCATGCAAACGCCTGTTCTCACTTACAGGTGACTTTGTAAACAAGAAGCAGACAGCATTATCTCCTCCAAATGTAAACCCCAAACTTGTTTGAGCGATTGGCTGAGCAAGAAGTGAGACTGAGTAGATGTGCAGGCTCTAAAATTTTACATTGTTTTATTTCTGAGTGCAATTTTTTTAAACATAATTCTACATTTGTAAGTTCAACTTTCATGATAAAGAAATTGCACTATGTTACTTATATTAGGTGAACTGAAAAATACTATTTCTTTTGGTTTTTTTACAGTGCAAATACTTCTAATCAAAAATAAATTTAAAGCGAGCACTGTACACTTTGTATTCTGTGTTGAAATTGAAATCCATATATTTTAAAATGTAGAAAACATCCAAAAATATGTATATAAAAGATATTCTATTATTGTTTAACAATGTGATTAATTGCACATATTTTTAATCATGCAATTAATCTCAATTCATTTTTTTATAGCTTGAGAGCACTACTCCAAATGTTTCCAAGATACCCTAGGTCTAGAATTGTGTCATCTCTATTCTGGCTTCCTTCTGGGTGCTTTTAATATTTGGAGATTAATTTTAAACTAATATAAAACTTTTTCACGTGTAGCGGAGTTAAATGAGCAATTAGGTTAGCAAGAGTGGAAGTTTAATATAACATTGGAGTCTGAAAAGAATCAAACCGATGGTCAGTAAAATTTAGAGATGAAAGTTGGAGAGAAAAGATAAGATAAAACTGAGTTTCCCCGAAGGTACTCTGATTTTTTTTTAAATGCAGCAACGTAAGGGAAATCCATTTAGGAGATAATAAATGAGAAATCAAGGAGTGAAAACCATTGTCCAGACATAGTGTGATTAAAGGAAGAACATCAAGGATGTTATGCTGTCCTTATTCTTGGGGGGTGGGGGAGGGACGGAAGCAATATTCACACAAAACCAGAACCTGAGGTGACCATCTTCTGAAAATGCTGAGGGGCTTCAACTCTTACTGAAGTAATTTGGAGCTGAGGTCATTCAACACCAGGTAGGAAGCGCTCAGACTCTGGTGGGATCGGACCCATACCAGGGAAACATTTAAGGCTCTAGTTTTGAAAGCAGAAAAGCAGTGGGGTTTTAGCCTGAGAAACCGTGATACATGTGCTCCTCTCATAGGTACTCAAGATTTGCTGGGAGCTCATTGTACTCAGGTGTTAAGCACGGAGTAGAAGGAGTAAATGCTGTACACACAACAAAATTAACTGCTTAAAAAGGGTATCTACCCTTTCTTCCTCCATTTAGCAATATAAGCATTCAATCAGAAAGGACAGAAAGCTTTTGGGGGAGACAAAGCATTTGTAATGGTGTTTGGTACCGAAGAACAGATGATCCAAATAAGCATTACGTTGGGGATTTGATAGGATTGGGCAGAGGGGAAGGAAAACCCCCAAATGAATTGCCACTGAACTCTCCACTACTACTAGTGCAGCTCATAAGTGGTTGGAGTTCCTGGTTGCAGCTGGAGATCCTGCCTATCATCACCAACATACTGGTCCCCAATTGTCATGAAGAGAGGCACAGCAGAGCAGAGTTCTACAGTCTATCAGGGTTGGAGGAGTTTCCTGAGTGGTCTCTTCGCAGTGGAACCAGAGCAGTTCTACTGCATTTAGGGCCTTCCACACTCATGTATTTCTTTTGCCCTTTTAAATTTTGTCATTAATTCCTTTTGCAGTATTTTATAGACCTATCATCTCTCTTTTTGACAACCTTTCCATTTGTAGTACTCTGAAAACCTGCCTGATTAAAAGACAGGTGTCACTTCATTCCACCTTCAAAGCAGCTGGTCTGAATGCAAGCACACAATGGAAAAGAAGGTCTTTATTATTTGCTGATTGTTTTCTTTCATATCAGTGATGGCAAAGTCTATTGCCGAAGACCTTAAACCCTAAGCCAGAGATATATAATGCACAGGCTGAGACAGTTTTGTGTACAGTAAACATATATATTTGATAAATGATCCATGCATAACAATATTTTCTTCATCATGGCGAGAAATTGTAAGAAGAGAACTAGGATAATAAATATTGACAGGCCTTACAGGAGAACTGAGGCTTTCCAACCAGGCTGTTGGTTACATGACAGACTTCAAGCCTTGGCTACGTCTGAAGCATAATAGTCAGATAGCCATACCAGATTCACACAGGATCAGATTCAACCTGGGTCAGTTTCACTGACATCAACAGAGTTCATTCATTCCAAGGATAAATTAGGCCCAATATCTGGCCACACATGAATTATACAGTCTGCCCTCAAACAGGTACAGCCAAGAATACTGTATACTTATTCCTCTGAAACTGACAAATCAACCTTTTTTTCTGATCTTGGCCCATCTCTAATTTTGTTCTCTATAAGAGGGCATCACATACAAACTCTTTGGGCTTTGTGTTTTTAATCATTGTTTTCTGGACTGACACATTTACAGTTATGCCTATGTCTAACGCTAAATGGCAGTTTTACAAAGCACTATTATGCAAGTATATGAAAGAGTCAGGTCATTTAATATTAATTCTGCTGAAATCAGTGAGCCCAATTCTGATCACATTTATGTGGGTTATTTCACCTGTGCAACTCAATGAACTGCTTCTTATTTACCTGGGCAATTGAAAAGAGAATCAGGCCCATTATGTTCTAGTTCACAGCCTAGCTCCTCTGGTCTGGCCAAACTGCACTTGTCAAGAGACCAGAGAAGCCAAAGATGGCTTTAAACCACTGTTAACTTCCCTTTGCTCCTGGAGCAAGCCATATACTGTCCTGACCAACAGCATAAGTTAGAGCAGCTGCAATGGAAGCTGCAAGTGGGGCATGATATAGGAGCTACTATGGTGGCTCTACACTGCTCAAAGATTACCTTATGCAAGGGGACTCTTCAGGGCACTGAATCTGATGGCTTTTTGAGACAAAAACAGCACAGACCATCCAGAGTGGTATCCCAGATCTGGCCCCAAGTCTCTTACATGGAAACTTAAACAGAGAAAGTCATCTGATCTAAGCTGTGCAAAGTTCTGCAATAATAATATATTCTTACTGATTATTGTTATTTAATGTATTTTGTTGTATGATGTGGGACACATTCTAGGGTAATGAGATGCAAGCAGGACAATTCTGATTATCTACTTTAGATTTTAGTTTTTTAGTCTTATCATAGTCTATAGTTTTGTAAAGTTTATTATTCTTCCTATATGAACCCTTCTGCCATGTGTTGTCAGCAGCAAAAAGGACCAGTTTTCTAAGGGTTCCCAGGTCAAGTCCCCACCCAGAAACTTGTGAAACTATGCCTCTGATGGCAAATTCTTTCCTACTTGCAAGCACTGAGTCCAAGGTTTACAACAACAAGAACTTTACAGGGAGAACAACAACAGAATGAATTTGGGAAAAATCAGCATTTAACTCATTACCATTCTATGATGTAAGACTTTTGCCGCCCTCCTCCCCCGCACCAGGGAGTTTTACCAGTAGTCCCAAGCGCAGGCCTGCTTTGGCCATTGGGGGTGACTTATGCATTCTGGCCCTTCCACTTCCCCACTCAATTTGCTGTCCTCAGGGGGAGAAGTCATAGAATCATAGAAGATTAGGGTTGGAACAGACCTCAGGAGTCATGTAGTCCAACCCCTAGGATTCTAGCAAGCCATTGCCACCGAGCCTGCTTTGGGGACTTTGATTGAAAAATGACCATTCATATAATTGATATTGCTACTGTTAAACAATTGCAATGAATCTTGTACAAAGCATGCCATGTAAGGTGTCAATGGAAAAGTTATGATCTACTAAGTAGGATTATCATGTTTATATGCATATATCATTTTTGTATCTGAAGTTATGAATATTGGCTATATATCTGTATCTCAAATGTGTTTGTTCCTGGGGTAACACCCAAAAATAGTTTACACTCAGTCTAGCCAGCACATTGTGAATGGACTTTCAAGTTTGATGGCCCAGTAAGGACACTTCACTCTAACAATGGACCATAGAAGAAACTCATTACACACAGATAGCACTTCCTGTGGACATCTCAACATGGATATGGGCAATGGCTCCTCTGTGAGTTATCAAAGCGGGTAATATGTGATATGCTCACATGACCCTGGACACCATCTTAAACCTGTAACTTTCCACAAACAGAGACTGTGAGCTGTGTTTGAATCAGTAAATTTCCAGGCACATGGCAAAGGGTATAAAGGACCCTTGAGATGACACCATTTTTTCTCTTTCCTGCCCTGATTCTCTGGAATGTGGATTTACAACTAAAAGAAGCATATTGAGATATAGACTAAGGACCTTCCAATCTTTTGGAAGTTACCAGAGAGACTGTACAGTCAGCAGTCTATAACACTGCAACAAATCTGATAAGGACATTGCAATTATTATATATATATGATGTATTAGCTACTTAACATGCTTCTTTTTTTCTTTTATAAATAAACCTTTATATTTCAGTGACTAAAGGATTGGCTGCAACGTGATTATTAGGTAAGACCTGAGTTATATATTGACCTGGCTAAGTGACTGATCACTTGGGACCCTAAATGTGATTACACTTGTTTTCAGTAACCACTCATCACAGAATCCAATGTCTGGTGGTGAGATAAGGGCTGGAATACCTAAGGATACTGCATTTTTGACTTCTTGTTAACCAAGGTGGTGAGGCAGAGGTTTACATTTGTTACTGGCTTGGCACGTGTAATGATAGAATAACCATCAGTTTGGGGTGAGTCTGTCCTATTTCTCAGCACTTCGTCCTGAATCTGGCCCATTGAGACACAGTGATATTTGGTGTAGTCTGGTTCGGATCCATAGAATCAAGTCAATTAAACTTTGGACCAGAATCCCCTGCTATTCAAATTTTATATTGGGAGTTGTAAGGGTTAAAGGATCAATGACCATAACTCAGACTTGAAAACAAAAGGCAACTGCAGAATCACTCCACCTGCAAGTTCAGGCAGATGAAAAGAAGCTTGAAAATGAAGCAAAACTGGCTGATATCTGCTTAAAGGAGAAATAAGCAAGTGATGAAATTCAGGGGTTTTACTATCTGATCAAGCTGGGGTGATTTCAACTTTAATGGAGGCGAGCACCAGAGTCCCTTTCATAGATTGCTGCTTCCTCTGAGTCTTCAGCCCAAGATACCTAGATCTGCATCTTTCATCCCTTCAAAGGTGCCGCTACCACCTCTCTGAGCCACCTGTCACCTCAGAGAAGCTATTGCTACTACCACTCTGTGAAATCCATCACCTTGGAGCTCCAGCTCTGGCCATCCATTGCCACCAAACTGTTCTCTCTGCCTTGAAGTTGCCATAGGTCTGCACTGTCCATTGTTCAATGGTTTCAGCTCTTAGGAAATGATCAGCGGTGCCTTACAGAGTTCTCACCACCAGAGAGGCACTCCCAGCAGCAGTTAGGAGCCCTTTCCTCACTCTCTCCTGTAGCTTTGTCCAGGCTCCTTTAACCAGCTAATCCCAACATCAGTCTTAGTCAGGGCAACACCAGGCACATTCAGTGTCAGTGTTTTGTCTTTGCATTTCCCAAGAAGTACAATTGCAATTTTGTTGCCCCCAAACTCAAAATTGACCTGAATTTTAATCAAAAGGAACCTGTTACTCACTGCTGGAGTGCCTCCTGCTGCCCATGTCTGGGAATTAGCTCTGCCAGTCTGACACCACTTCCTGTGGTTGCACACTCCATCTCACTCTCCCGGGACTGGGCTGCTTCCAGTTTGTGGATTGGCCGTCCAGCCACGCGCCTGTAGTTTTCCTCTTTTGGAGGGGTGCATTTATCAAAGTGTTTTGGGACCCATTGTCTCAGGCAACCTTTTATTGCCCTTTGAAGCTACCACTTCCCCAGTGGCTAGTAGGGGAACCCAGGCCTGCCCTCTACATTGGGTTCCAGCCCAGGGATCCTACAACAAGCAGTCAAGGTGTGCACAACCATAACCCTTACTGCTGTCTTAGGTGCTGGAACTAGCGGTTCTGGGAGCGCTTCCATACCCTTGCTTGAAGTGGTTCGCATCATATCCACAGTTTACAGTTTGGTTCAATGGCTCTCAGTGCCTCACCTATACAAATTGTTCCAGCACCCCTGTCATAGGTTTCCCCCACTCTAAACTTTAGGGTACAGATGTGGGGACCTGCATGAGAACCCCTAAGCTTAATTACCAGCTTAGATCTGGTTGCTGGCACCACCCAAATCATTTAAAACAGCTGTTTATGAGTCATTTCAAAAAATGTGTCTTCCCCGCTCCTCAAAATCTCTCCCTCCTAAGTACTGTAACCCTTGCCTGGGTAACCTTGAGAGACTTCTCCACCAATTTCCTGGTGAACACCAGTCCAAACCCCTTGGATCTTAAAACAAGGAAAAAAAACTCAATCGGGTTCTTAAAAAGAAGACTTTTAATTAAGGAAAAGGGGTAAAGGAATTACCTCAGAGATTAGCATACAACCTACTCTCACAAACAACAGATTCAAAACACAGAGGATGCTCCCCTGGGCAAAACCTTAGTTACACAAAAGAAAACCCAAACTGATTATCCTTGTAATACAAAAAGACAAAGTCACGAAAGGAAATAAACATAAGCTAATTCATTCTTTTTCTAACACTCACTACCCTGGGCAATTCCTGGATCTTTTTACACCAGCACAGAACTTAATGGACTGACTGAACAAAGGACTCTTCCCTCCTTCCTGGGTGAAACATTTTGTCCTTCCATTGGTTCCTCTGGTCAGGTATCAGCTAGGTTAGGTGAACATCTTAACTCTTTACTGTCTGTTTATAACAACCCTTGACTGCTGTATCCCTGGGCTTCTTTCTCCCTTGCCTTCTCCCACCCTGAGTGGCCACAACACCTCTCTCTGCAATCTCTTCTACTCTCAGCTACTGGGCTTTATACAGCCCCCTTCTATTGCTCTCCAGCTGGACTTCATCTCTAATTAGTCCTCCTTGCTCCCTAGCTGCTCCTCCCCATGCAGCCTATGTGGTTAATTGGCCCACCTAGCCACTTTCAAGTATCATCTGAGCACATGCATCTGAGGAAGTGGGTATTCACCCACGAAAGCTCATGCTCCAAAACGTCTGTTAGTCTATAAGGTGCCACAGGATTCTTTGCTGCCTAGCCACTTTAACTCCTTTAGGATGTGTGTGGAGTATACACTACATCACAGCCCCAAGCCACCACAAAACCAAAAGGTAAATGAGGCTTGGGCCCTTCAGTGAACTCCCCTTGCTTCCCCACAGATGCCATAAGAGATCTCCCTCACCAGGGGACCACAGGCTATTTGAAGTTCTTAAGCATTTTTGGGCCATTCTTCTGCAATTTCTTCAACAGTTGACAGGCCACAGTGCTTAAACATACAACAGAGGAAAAATTTAGTATAGATAAGCTAAGCGACTGAGGTGAAAATTTGATGGAACCAATATTATGTCAAAGTAAAGGGATAGTGTGACAGGAGATAGGAGGATAGATACCTTTCTATCCTAGGTATTTATATTGCTCCCTTTACATTAGCAACTGAGTGCCTCAAAATCTCTTAGGTAGTGTGAGGTAGGGAACTATTGTTATTCCCAATATACAGATGAGGAACTGAGGAACAGAGAGTCAATCTAGATTCACAAAGGTTTTTAGGTGTCTAACTCCCACTGAAATCAATCCTCTGACCTCATGAAAAGTGCAGCTTGGCCAGACTAAAAAGCAATGGGAGTTAGGCACCAAAGATCCTTTGTGAATCTAGGCCTGAGTGATTTGAGCAGGATTACATCAGAAGTTGTGGAAGAATAAGGAATTAAACCTGGGTCTCCTGAGTCCCAAGCTAATAACCAAATCACTGGACCATTTGTCCTCTCCAAGGAAAGTACAGAACCTCTCATTTTCGGGTCACTGGTTCAGATCCAGACTTTGCAGGTAGCAACCTAAATCGACTTTTCTGATGACTTTTTGATGTCCTGTCTGAAATTACTTAGAAGTTGTGATCCCATGCAGAGGTGTCCACATCCCTAAAAACTACCACCACAGTTTATAACTTCTTGGCCTTTTCCCTAGAGAGGTTAAGGGACTGAATGGGCATGCAAACAGCTACACTCGTCCCCCCTTAACATACCCCCTCCAAATGATAATGATGTACGTCACTTGAGCAGTGTGGAGAAGTTTATAAAGCTGCTGCCTCTCTTATCCCTGTTCTTTAGATTAACGGAGATTTTGAGTCTTCCATGTCAATATGTCTGCAATATCAGGAGCACTAAATTCTCTGAAAAAGAGAAACACAAAATCTGTCAACAATATTATTCAGTATATTGTTCCTTGAAAATGATGGATGAGTGTACAAGAAACCACTTGAAAAATGGCAATAGTTCTTCTTGTATATATGTCAGAAAAAAAACAATAAATGATTACTTACAGAGATACTGTAGCTCATACTTATTTCTGTAAAACAAACAGTAGGTAGGAATTGGTCAAGATAAAATTCAGTTTCTTTGAAATTTACAAACCTTTTCAGTGACAGTTGTCCTACAGATAATGTTTTCAATATAAAACAAGTTCTGTTTAACTTTATCATGGTTGTCACCAGAATATGCAGTATAAACCTCAGTAATCTGAGCCATAAGACTGCCTCACATATATATGATTTATAATGTCCTAAAACAAGAGCCCTTTTAGCAAATTATTGAACAAATCTTCAAAGACTGCTTTCATAATTTATATGCATTCCCATGCGCATGATTTTCTAATTTTGGCCACCATCCATTCCTGAACAACATTTAGGTCACCACTGATGAAAAACAGGCTTAATGCAAGTTCTCCATGGACTTTTTTAATCTAAAAAGGGCAGCATATCAAATAAATTTATGGCTTAGCTGCAAACAAAAGAACTGGCTAAGCTGACCTTTGGGGTCCCTTTCTGACCCTTGTGGTCCCTTCTAAACCTATAATTCTATGCAATTCCACAGTAAGAACAACCCAGAGAACTGTAGGGTAGCAAATGTAGTACCAATTTTTTTAAAAAAAGTTGCAAGAGGTGAGCAGGGGAATTGCATACAAGGACGGCTTATTTGAATATAAGGTACATTGTTTGAAACTACTAGTGAAAATAGAATTATCAAACACTTTGATTAATATAATATGACAGGACAAGACAGCAGGGCTTCTGTAAATGAAAGTCATGCCTCTAAAATCTATTTTGAGCACATTAGCAAAATAGTGGATATAGGAAAACAGATTGATATAATTTATTTGGACTGAAAACCCTGTCTAAATCTTTCACAAGAGGTTACAAAGAAAACTAATTAGCCATGTCTTAGTATTATCATGTACTGTCATTAGAAATTGGCTAAGAAACAGATAAAGGAGTGGAATAAATTGCCAATATTCAACTTGGCGAAAGGTTAACAATGGAGTGCCCCGAGATTCTGTATCTGGAGTGATCTGGAAAAGGCAATGAACAGTGAGGCAGTAAAATTTGCATATGACATACATTATTTAGTTTAGTCAAGACTAGAGGAGACTGTGAGGAACTTCAGAGAGACCTATGAAAGTTATGTGAACGGGCAGCTTAATAGCAGATGAAATTCGGCGCTGACATGCACAACGTAGTGTACATTGAAAGATATAATTTGAACTGTTCACATACATTGCTGTCATAATTGAGGAAAAATACCTAGTCAACATGGCCAGCTATGTACAATGCCTGTCACGCTAACTTAAAACAGATATAATGGAAACAGTGGGGCTTCAAGATGGGACACAAAAGTGATATGAAGCATGAAAACTTCTATGTGAAGAAAGGATTAAAATATTGAGACTTCTAAAGTGAGAAAGTGTTATGTTCAGGGCATACATACAAACATTAGATAAAAATAAATATTCTTGCTGGAAGTTTGCAACATAGCAGTGCTTTACTTCTTAGAATTCAGAACGATAACCCATAAGAACTCAAAAACACACAGAGAGAAAACAGGCTTCTCCCCGAGGCTTTAAGACACAATTCACCCCCATCTTGCTTTAAGCTGTCTTTTTCCAGGCTGACTCCATTCCAGTTCTGCACTTTGCTACCATACCAGCGTCAGCAAGCAGGACCATGTAATATCCCATCTCCCAACACACACTCTTAAAGTGAGAGCTTACAATCCAACACAGTTCTCAGTGCTGCACAGAGAGCAGACAAACAGGAAAAGACACAGTACAGATATACAAAATAACTAAGGGTAAATCACACACTGTTAGGGTGCCTCTATACTTACGACTATATCCAGATATATGTATGTTGTTGCACCATAACCCCCCTATTGTCCACATCTAAAGCCCTGGAATGCATTCCTGGAGGATAGTATAGTGTGCAAAAGTTAGCACACATAATGGGTATGTATCCACCTGTGCTATAGCATGGCCCTGAACTCATCCTGCAGTGAAGTGTGTATTTGCATAAGAGACATGTACTAGTTTGTGATTATTGATAGTCCTCCAGGGCCATTCCAGTAATGGATTGATCCCTTTGCTGCCTGATCCTCACCCTACCCCATTGCCAGTAGTAGTAGAGACCTGCACTGAGCCCTTAATATCAACTCTTTCATGAATTCTGTTGATCAGCACCAATGGTCATTGATCATGTTGAAAGAGGTGCTGCCTGGTCTCTGAAGTACACCAGGGTCCTGATCAATTTGTGCACTGTCCTCCATGACTTCATAGATACCGGCAGGACCATACACCTGTACTGGGAGATTTCACAGTGGCTGGAGGAGATGGGCATCCATCAAACTCTGTCCCAGTGCCAGGAATGCATAAAGGATCTCAGGTTCCTGTACTAGATGGTGAAGGAGTCCAACAGATGCTCCAGGTGGGGACTTAGCACATGTCCAGGCTACAATGAGTTGGACCAGGTGCTCTCCAGGGCTGCAAGTACAAATTCTGAGGAGACTCACAATGCCCTGCTCAAACCTGCCAGGATCATTGTATGCCAATGAAGGAAAGGACAAGAAGGCAGCAGGGATAGTGGAGGAATTCCTGGAGGAAGCCCAGGAGGAAGAGAAGCATGTTATTCTGCACCTTTACCCAGTGAACCGGATTGAGGAAGCCCCCTCTGACGACCCAGGGCTGCTTCAGGAACCAGAAACTGATGCTGGTAAGCTTCACAATGGATCCCTACCCTCTCTAACAATACCCCCTCTGGCTACATCCTCAGCTCAACCCCCCTACCACACCTTGCCCCCACTCCACCTCGACACATGGAGCAACACATGACTGTAAATCAATGATTTTATTGAAATCCTATGAACCATTGTAAAGCATTTAGCAGAAGCTATAACAGATTATTAATGAGCAGTCACTGTGCCTCTGTCTGTGTATTTCTCAGCCAGCACTGACAGTGTGTTGCCTGATCTATTGATTAGGTATTATCTAGCATTCCCAGTTCAGCATGATGTGTTTTGGCAGGTCTCAGTAGCCTCTAGATCAGCCACAGTATTGCAGTTAGTTTGAAGGTGAGGACTCCGGTGTGTGCAGGAGAGATGCTCATACTTAGGGAAGACAGTTCAAATGTATAATGGTTTTATTGGCACAATCAGGAGTATCACAAACACTACAACACAGAAAGTAGCCAGAGGTAATATAGAGTGTCCAGCACTTGCATATTCACATCATCCTTTGTGGAGAGCCCTGTAGTAGGTGAGATGACCCACAAATGGACTATGGCCTGGCAGGTTCCAAGAAATCTCACTAGGGTACACTGGCCAAGCATCAGTTTTTATAATGGGTTATACTAATGCCCCTTATGCCCCATGCATATATAATAGGGATTTCAGCCCCTTTTCCTTATCTGTACTTCCTCACCCAACTAATGTTAGGGTGTTCTTCTCTCATAGGTTGTTAGGCCATTTACCACAATTTTATTAGCATATACATCAATTAATTACCACAGCATTACTCTGACTGAACATCTGCTGATGCTCCTAACTTAAAATATCCAAAGCTAGTACAAACTGGCATTCTGCAATTACCTAGCAGTTTGGCATCAATTACTTCCTGCACCACTCTACCTTGTGACATCTTGTGTTATGGTGTCACTTACTTATTAGTTGCTTAAGTCAAATCTTTAGACCTTATGTCTCAGTTAGTTTGGCTAAACCATTGTCTTAAAGACTTGAGGCCTGTAGATTTCTTGCATTACTGCCTATTCCATAGCTATACTTTACCTAATATATGTCTCTATATTTGTAGCAAAATAGCCGAATACAAGCAATAGTCCCTGGACCATGTGAAATGAGGAGAAAGAGGGAAGGAGAGAGAGTGGAGGGGGGGAAGGGCAAGTTTTAAAAGAGGACGGATAGTTTCATGACACTTACGGTTGTGCTAAGACCCGATATCAATACTCTCTCATCCCCATCTTTCCTTCCCCTTATCAAAAAGAGTGAGTGGAGGGAAGTGAGTGGAGAGATGGGAGGGAAGATGTGGGATGGTGGCTTGTCTGTGGCTTACACGGGGGTTGTCCAAGAAAAGTCAGTGCAGTCCATTCTCCTATTGACCATTTCAAATCTTTTGTACCATTCCCAGTTGCTGGCACCTGTCTTCTTCTCATGCCAAGCGACTGTACAGAAACTGAGAGAAGTGGGTGAAGCGTATGCTCTGGCAGTTGCACGAACACAGTGCCATATCCACTAGCAGTGGAGATGTGACTGACTTGCTGTGTTAATCCAAAAGTTCTGGGAAGTAAATACACTTCTGGAGTCATTCTCTACTTCCATGTCCCTTTTAATGCTCTTTGCTAAACACAGGGGCTGGACTTTCTGGTGATGCAGGAGTTAAGAGGTAGATGGACATTTTCTATGGTTCTTGGTTCCTCTTCCATGGGAACTCCATTTGCGAGTTTAGAATACAGTCAATTTTCTCTGAATTGCGCCCCAGTCTTGTAAGCATAATTCAGCAATTTTTTGGTGTAGCAGAAATTCAAGCTTATTCTTCAGGTTTAATGGCAGGACAAATGTGTTTGTCCACCTTCATAGATCACAAAACACAACCACTCAGCAAGATGCAGAGGAGTCAGCTTTAGCAGAAACATCTCTCTGGCAGAGGTGGCTGGGTATCCTCCATAATCCTGGAAAGCCACTACTCTTTTCCATCTGGTACTTTAGAACTGCTACATTCTCCAAGTGATGGCCAGCCTTTAAAGAAGAAAAAGATTACTGGTGACATTACCTCTGAAGGAACCAGACTGTCCCTCAACCAGTCCCTTCATACACTGTAAACATGACAACATTAATAAAATCAATGCAGCTATCTTAACATATTTACCTTCAGCTCCTCTGCTTGTGCACTGCAAAATAGTCTGGAGAAAGGAGGGTGTAAAAGTTGCATTCCCAGGATTCAATATTGTGGCCTTTGGCAGCACAGTTATATTATGTGAGGGATTTAGGTATGTAGTGTGGAAAAATTAAATATAAAACTGGTCTTTAACTTGGAAGGCCATCCCAATGCCAACAGGAAACCATTCCACTGGTTGGGCAGGAGCAGCACCACAGAGATAGCAGAGGAAGGTGCAGAAGGACCTTGGAAGACCTGCTTCTTGGCATAGATAGAAGGAGTCAAGAGCAATTTGACTTTCTTCAGGCAAGGGAGGAACGGGCTACGAGGCAGAATGAGGCATTCCTGTAAATGGAGAGAGAGCACAGGCAATGGGAGTATGCCCACAGGAGTGGGAGCATGCACAAAGCGAACAGGATCATACATTCATGCAAGTCCCTAGCCCAATCAGTGGAGAAATGCTTTTGAGGCCTACCTGCTACCATGGCCTCTGCTCAACTATGAGAACACCTCCTCCTCCAGCTGCTTCCCAGGCTGCTGTTGAGGTAGTAAACCCCACCACTTCCTGATGGGAAGGAATATGGGAATGCCCAGCACAACATCCTCTGCAGTTACATGAATCCCCTCACTGGGAAACCTTCAGGAGGAGAACAATCCCTGTAGCCTCCTAGCAGTTAGGATGCGATAGCTATCTAAGAATTTATAGGCCTGTGTCTCAAACCTGTGTGTTCCTAGACAGCTACTGCATATTACCTGCTAGGAGGCACAAGAAGTTATGTGAGCAACTATGATTCCCAGTTGCTGCTACATTGGACCCTACTTGTGCCTGCTTCCTGCATTTCTCATCCTACACTGTTCCTGATTCTCCTGACCTGCTCCTGACTCCTATTTCATCCCTGCCACCATTCTATGCTCCAAGCCTGATGCTTGCCTGTCCTCCGGTTGATGCCCTTGTGTGTCGCTTCTGACCATCAGTTACTCATCCTGGCTCTGAGCTCCAGCTCTGACTTCTTACTCCAACTCTGGCTCGATCCTTGGCTCTTGCATTTGGTTTCTGACCCAGGCTCCAACTCTCAGCTTGATTCCCGGCTCTGACTCTGGCTCGACCCCAGCTCTGGTAATTGGCAGTTCACTCTAGTACTGACTCTCAACTCCATTTCATGATTTGGATGCCTGCTCCACCCATTAGACCTTACACCTACTCTGAACACGAGGTCAGACTACCTATAACCAATCCCTAACATGGGGTAGCAGGATTCGCAGCACATGACTGTGATTTCTTTAAAAGACTGGGACCATGAAAATGCAAACAATTCTATCACTTCTACAATCTCTTCCTCACAAATTTGATTTCTTTTTCTTTTCTTTTTTTAAAGGGCTCCTTAAACTAAAGTAAGCTGTGAAATAACTGTTGCTGTCCAAAGCACCAGAATGGAAAACAGAAGACAAGCTACCTGAAACATCGTTATGGCTTTGTGAATGATGTAGACAAGGGAAACAAAACTAAATTAACACTGAAGATATCTGATACTCAGCAGTGCTGTTTTGACTCCTCCTCAAACCCCACTAAAGAGTGACCACTGGCAGCCATGGGAGTACTCATGCCATTGGAGTAATTATGTCTAGCAGCTGACACGTGTCAGAAAACATTGTGAGGAAGGCACGTGTGAAGTCCCTCCCCAACCCTTATAGTACTTTTTTAGAAATTACTTGTATAAAGCAACCCAAAACAAAGCAATTAACATCTAATAAAAACATTGCTCAGTGATGCCCTTAGAATGCATTAACACTCTCCTCCACACAAAACCATGGCCAAAGGTGTTATCCTTGAGGGCCCTTCCCCACTTTCAGTTAGTATATTAACATTGGTGGCAGGGGATCAAAACCCACCCAGATATGTCGCAACAGATGTATGTGGCAATAGTGTGTTGAGCTTTTCCAGTAGGACCACACAGTGACAATAGTGGCCCTTGACACAGTCCCAGGTCACCTTGTTGTTCTCTGCTGTTCCATGATTTACAAGCACACAGCATCATGAATTTCCCTGGCCCACCGGGAGCCATGAACTGTGCCCGTACAACTGGCTGCCCATATAACTTTGAAAAAAAGATCTGTCCTTTGCCCACTCGCTGTGGAAGCATTATGCTTTAGCCTCATATATGCATAGGTGCAGTTTGACTGCTGTATTTGGGAAGCAAAGCGCAGGTGCGCACGCACAAACACACACTTGCGCACTGAAGCCAGTTCCTTTGGCTCCTTGGCTGTCCCCCTGCCTGGAGTGGTACCTCGGCTGCGGGTGTGGGGAAGGGGCTGCTTAATGAGGAAGCCTCAGCTGCTGCTCTCTGCTGTAGCGACCTGACATGGGAGCTGCAATCACTGGCACGGCTGCTGCAGCAATGTAGCTGCTTTGGTCCCTCCCTGTGCTGCTGTGGCTGCCTCCCTGCTGAGGTTTCTGATAATGATGCCGAGGGGAGTCACATGCTGGGCTCCCGTTCCCTCCTGCATTCCCATACCCCTTTCTTGTCCCCATCCCATCCCCCTTCCCCTCTCCACTGTTTCCCACCTCATGCCCCCCACCCCGCATACCCTTGTCTTACTCCTGCCCTATCCTCTCCTTCCCCACTGTCTCTTCCCCCACCCCTTTTCCCCAGACCTTTGTACTTTTGTATAGGAAACAGGCAGCCTAGGACCTAGGACGTGGCATCAAGCCACGGAGGCAGCCACCTGGAGCAGCTGCTCAGCCTTGCTTTCTGCCTCGGCTGTCCAGCTGCAGGGCTTGCTCTGCGGCCTGCTGCAGGGAGGTGGAGTGTGGGAAGGACAGTGTCCCACCTCCGGTCCCGCGCAGGCTGAGCAGAGCATGGCCTGCAGGGCAGCTCAGCACTCGCAGATATCTGGGAGAGGGGAGTGACATGTGATCCCTCACCCCCTTGTCTCTCTTTGCAGGAGGCAATGCCCCCCTTACATCCCTCCCAAACTACTCCCATGGTGTTGTGCAAGGCACAGCATACCACAATAATCCAAACTATATGCCAGCACTGGCATCTGGTCAGGACCAGAGACATTGCCAATGTGCTTTCAGCAGCCCAAAAGAGTACTCCACCACCATTCTGCAGCTACTCAGTCTAGCTGAATTCCTTTTTCCTTGGGTCAGCAATATCAGGGTACAGCTGTATGAGCCACACTAGGAACAGATATGTGGAGTCCCCAAAATAAACACCAGCACAGAAACACAGAACATAATCATGTTGTTTCAGGGGAGTAAAATTCCTTCTTCCCCTCCAATGTCCTGAATGCCCTGGCATCTTTGCCATGTTTTCAGCCTTCGTGTTCATAAACCTATCCATGTGGTCCGCTAAGCCTTGGAGAACCAGTGAACAGTAACCTTTTCAGGTCATGTATTCACTGGCCTTTATGGTGAGCAAAGTATAAGGATGTGTGTTCTGTCTCTGACCTCCACACAGTTCGGAAACTCCATCCTCTGAAATTCCACAATAATTTCATGTACTTGGGTTTGGCAGTGACCCTTGCTATATCACATTATTGATAATATGGCAAACTATACAATCACTACCCTGACAGTTGACTTCCTAATCTTGAATTGGTTTGCAACCGAGCAATAGCTCTCAGGTGCTGACAGCTTCCAAAGGGTAATAGCCACACATTTCTGCACTGCTGTGGGTTCCCAAAATTGAGTGGTCTGCTGCTGGAGGGTTGATCCATGTTCCTCATACAACTCTATGAAGGTCTGCTTCCTCATTCTGAAGTTCTGCAGTCACTGGTCATCATCCCAGGTTTCCAATATGATGCAGGCCCATCACACAGTGCTGGTTCTCCAGGACCAGAAGTGACAGTACACCCAGGGGCATACCATTACAATCCATTGCAGGGGATTTATATTCTCCCTTTGGGTCAGCTGTCTTCAGCATCTCACATTTTTCTGGATTTATTATCCGGTACTGCACTACATGACCATTTGTCCAGCAAGAAGGAGCAGGACCAGAAGCACATCATCATATACGTGCTCCATGTCTCCAATGCAGTTTGGCAGAGTGGAGAAGTAACCAGAAGCTGCTGTCGCCAAATGTGCAAAGCTGGCATACAGTGTCAGCAGTAAAGGAAAGCAAGGCAGTTCCCGGAGTGACTCTGGGATACTGTTCCTGAAACAGTAGTGCTACCACCATGTACCAAAAATGGGTCATGTGGGTAAGAGCCTATGCCTGTGTATAGTGTACCCATGCCCAGCTTGGTATATGTGAACAATCAGTGCTGTGCTAGTAGTACATGGACAAGGACCCAGGGAATCATGCAAGTGTAGACATAGCCTTACTAACCATTGCTCATAGTACAAGAGCAAATGCCAGCACCTCCTGGTGTTACATCACCCTGGCAGAAAAGCAGTGTTTCACGCTTATGATTTTATTGTGAGTCATGATGTTTTTCTTACAGCAAGAATCCTGGAACCATATAACAGGAGAATTTCAGCTTTCATTTGAAAATAGTAATTTTCTAGTCCTTACGATTGCAGAAGAAAGCTGGAAAATGTGAACCCTAAAGGCTTAGAAACCAGGATGCAAGTTTATTGTTTTAAAATCTTTTATGATTTTTAAGTCAATCTCATTATTTCTGGGGTCTCACTCAAACTGTTTGAATGCTTCGGGTTCACAATACTGCCCAAGTCAGCTGGTGAAAATGTGAACACTCCTACAATACTTACTAATACAAGTAGTCCTTACTCACATGAATAGTTCAAGTTTTTACAAGCAATATGAGGGAAAGTCTAAAATTAAAAAAAAAATCAGCCTGAGTCAGGATGAATAGTTGAAATTTCCAACAAAATTCTGAAAAAAAAATTGATTTAGAAACACTGAAATATTGTGTTTCAATAATGCCAACTCATTTGATTTTGACAATGCTGACAAGTTTCATTTTGATTAGGTAAAAAACTTTTATTCAATAATGTCAAAACATGATATAATATAAAATATTAAATATATTACAATCAAGAATATAGAAGCTATAAAAGTTGAAGAAAATGAAATGATAATGATGAATCAAAATGTTTTGACATTATTGAAAAGAAATGAGAAAGTCAAAATGAATTGTTTCAAAATCAACACACTCTCATGAAAAGTTTTGATTTCAACATGGAAAATTGTTCCATCTAAATGTTTTGACCAGTTGTAATATACACAAAGAGTATATAATAGAATACACACATACACAAACACAATGTGTGTATGTGAAACACTTTATGATTGCTAATGTAAAAAGAAAGTGTGTGTTGCCTCCAGAAATATGCTTTGCTACATCATCTTGCCATAAGAATAAAAGTGTACATTATTTTTGTGAGACTCCACAGAAAATATTAGATTTTATAGATATTTTCCTGTTAGTACAACTAGCTTTCACTGTGTGATTTATAAAAGCAAATAAAAATATTTTAAAATACAGATAGTCTATTTCCTGCTGTTATAAATAATGCAGCTTTTACTGCTGTGAAATTGTCAGGGAAATTTCATACACCTGGCCCTGAATTTAGTTAAGATTGCTGTAGAAATTAGCCCTGAGGTGCTGTGTATTCGTGCATCCCTGATAATAGTCTGAATGTAAATGCAATACAAGCTTTTCTTCCCCCAGCTGTTTCCTTTAACCACCTGATACAATGTCAGTAATGAGAATGAGATTTCAAATGAGGACTACCATTATTTGTCACAGACGAATGGGCAAAAGCATGATGAAAAATCTCAGTGCTAACAGGCAAGAAAATGTTTAATTTTACAGACTTGTTTTATATTCAGTCAATTAATATGCTTCTGTTTTAACCTTATCTGTTCAAACATTGCAAGTGTGATGACTAGCAAAATTTCTAAAGGACGCTCATATTCTCTGCTACTTACTTTTACTAACATAGTAATCGTCCTACTGGAGCAGACCAACGGTCCATCAAGTCCAGTATCCTATCTCTGGCAATGGAAAATGCCAAATGCTTCACAGGAAGGTGCAAAGAAGCCTATAGGGGATGATTACAGAATAATCTGGCCATGAGGAGATGGTTGGACAGAAGTGGCCAAGCACAATTTAAATAAACTGCTCTAAGGGATTTATTGGCCCACCAGCTGAGCCCAGGATCAGGGAACCATGAGGTAGCAAGAAGCCATCTCGTCTCCCTCACGTCCTGTGCCCAGTGTTTACTGTCTGGAATACAGGTTTAGTCCCTTCTGTACTTGTGTTTCACTAGGAATTTCTGAAGGAGAACAGATATTGCAGTGAAGTGGGTTTTAGCCCACAAAAGCATATGCCCAAATAAATTTGTTAGTCTCTAAGGTTCCATAAGGTCTCCTTGTTGTTTATTTTTAAAAATTAAATGTCCATTGCCTTTTATCTGTGCTATTATTTTCTCCCATTAAAATTATAGGTTTACCTCTCAGTTCTGCAAGATGCTGAGCACTGTGGCCCCACTCCAGGAAAGCACTTCAGCACATATGTAACTTTACTCATGTGACTAGTTCCCCTGAAGTCAATGGGCCTATTAGTAATTTGCTTATATGCAGCCATAGAGAACTGGAACCCTTGAATTAATACGGTATGTGGACTATATTGCAAACACAGACTGCTTGCAAACAGGACAGAAAAAAGGTTAGGTTTCCATAAAATTCTTATAGAAAGTGTTCCCTATTAATTAACATATAATTATTGACACTAAGCACATACCAAGTAGCTAATAAGAAAAATGAATATATTTTATTTGACAAATTATATCACTATTTGAATTGCATGCCAGCATTAATTTAAAACAAAAAAGATTTTGAAAGTTTTCTGCTCTTGAGTCTTTGCAAATGTGAAAATTCCTGCAAGGGTTTTTATAAATAAAAATCTGTGCTCTTCTAAATATTTAGAAAAATGGGCTATAAAGTGATATATCTGATTACTGAGTTGATTACTGGATTGAACACCGTTCTTACCCATGGGAAAAGGGGATAAAAATCCTGAAAAATAACTCATTTTAGCCCATTTGAATAAAAAAGCCTCCCCTTTTCTTCACAGCCTGTAAAGTATGCTGCCTATCTTCAAAGTGGAGTAGCTGAATAGTTACAAATAGGGTGACCAGATGTCCTGATTTTATAGGGACAGTCTCGATTTTTGGGTCTTTTTCTTATATAGGCAGCTATTACCCCCCACCCCCGTCCTGATTTTTCCTTGCTGTCTGGTCACTCTAGTTACAAAGTTGGGATAAAAGTCATGCTTCATGCCTGATAAGCCTTATATATTTTAAACTATTTTCCTTTTTACGTGTATATCCAGTCATTTGAGTTTTACTCCTCCGAGAATACTGCACATGTGTATGCGCAGAATCCATGTCCCCCACAGACTTTTTGATGGGGAAGCAAAGGAAAGCCACAAGAACAGTCATGCAACCCTTCCCAGCAGTATGTTTTGGATGTCCAGGGAAGCCAGAAGAGAGATAAATCACTGTGGGGCAGGAGGCAGGACTGGGGAAGACCTGGCTGGTGGCTCCTACCCTGTGCCATGCTCAGCTGCTAGTCCCATCTGGGCTGGGGAGGACAGGATTTCATCTTTCTCTTCACAGCATCTGGGGCCTGGTCAGGTCCACCCCAAGATTTCTCCCCCGGATGCAGGAAGTACTGCAAACTTCCCCGCCCCACTTCCTGCACCCATCACTCCTCAGCTTCAGGGAGTGGGATCCCTGTACAGGCATCAGTCTCACATCTACACAACCCCCATGCATCCAGATCTGCTCATAACCAAACACTCCTGCCAAGCCTCACCCCCCTGCACTCAGAATCCCCCTGATAAGCCCCACTCCCCCTGCACCTGGACCATCCCAACAAGCCACCTGCACCTGGATCCCCACCCCACCAATCCCCAACCAGCCTCCATGCTGAGCCTTAACCACCTTCACATAGACCCTCTGCAGGGTCCCTTTATCATTGCATGCAGATCTCCCCAACAAACCCTGGTGCATCCAGATTCGCCTGCACCCAGATCCCCCACTGAGCCACCCGCCCACAAATTATCCCACACAGAACCCTCTCAACCCACACCTGGATCCCCCCAAACTAAGCCCCTCCACGCTTGGCTCCTGCTTTGTTGAGCCTGCCTGCCCAGACAGTGGGGCAGGCCCAGTCCTTGCGCTCTGTCAGGGTTGGATGAGGCCTCACTGCTAAGTCCATGTTCCAGGGAGGAGCTGCACAGTGATCTCCCACCTCTGTGCAGCCATTGGCCTGTGCTCCCCAGTGCCATGCTGGAGCCTTCACATTTATTTGACAAAATTTGCAGAATTTTGAACTATTGTAGGCATAACTTTTAATTTTTTTTCCACAAAATTTTCAATTTTATTGGTGCAGAATGTCCTCAGGAGTAGAGGATCTACTCAGGGGAAAAGGCTCATATCAGGCTTTTGCACTCATTTAGAGAGACCCAGGCATTACATATTGAGGTAGCAACTTTATTTTCAGTATTTTAATGTTCAGCCCTCAGATGGGTGGCTTTGTTTCCAGGGACCTGCAGATGGGTGTTTATCATTTTTTGTTCTGATTCAGATGCTGCTCTTCTTTGCTCCATTGTAGTTTTGAAATACGTCTACCCTTTCAGTCAGTCAGTTCTAGAAGGATTGCAAGGGCTTTTTGAATTCTGAAAACTTACTGTCCATAACTGTGGTCAAGTTTTAAGGTCATTTCTTCTTGGTGGCTGGAACACTGATTTTTGCAGACTCTGCATCTTGGCAGTCCTCGTGGTGTGCTTTCATTCTTTGAGAAATGTGAATTTTTATATCAGATTTAGCAAGTCTGACTTAGTGCTCCAGAAAAAGATTTCACAGAGATTGCGTAAGCTATTTCTGTAGTTTGATCGATTGGGGGAGAAAAATTATCAAAAAATGAGGACCTTAAAAAAGATTCAGC
This sequence comes from Gopherus evgoodei, assembly GCF_007399415.2. Classification (NCBI taxonomy): domain Eukaryota; kingdom Metazoa; phylum Chordata; order Testudines; family Testudinidae; genus Gopherus; species Gopherus evgoodei. The sequence goes on from NC_044322.1 coordinate 321,440,363, forward strand.
CAGGAGCCCATAGAGGCAGTGCTTAGTTACAGTGCTATATCATATAACCTCTCACCTAAAGTTATTCTTGCACTGACTACTGTGTGTTACTTAGGAATAAATCAAGAATAGCTTCTTGCATGCTGTAGACTGGCTGTGCCTAAAAGAAACATTTAAAGTGTTGAGAAACTGCATCTCTGAACTTTGTCCCCTGTTTTGTTTCATTAGTGTATATGCAGGTAGTTGAAGTCACTTTGGTCTTTCCTATTTTCTGCCTATACCATTAATAGTCTAGCCTCCTGTGAGCTGTTATACTCTGGTCTAATTTCGGTTGTTGGATTTAGTGTGTCGGTGCTGGGTGGTGATGGTGACCTGTGATGTACAAGAGGTCAGACTACATGATTTTGTGGTGCCTTCTGGCCTTAAAGCTATCATTGCAGTTTTATGAGCTTTAGTTCCCTTCTTAAACATTCCTCAACACTGAGCACTCTATGTCCTTTTCCAGACCTAGAGGCTAGAGCACTAACTCAACTAGTATATGCGTAGATTGGTGATTTGTGTACAAACAGATTTTACTGTATGGTCCTCTCCGCTTAGATGTTTTATCTCATAACATTTTATTGGATCTTTTTGGTATAATGCTATATTCGCACTTCTATGACCTAAATCTATCTGTTTGGCTTATAGACAGTTACGTGCAACCTCATTAATTTTTATCATTCTACCGTGTTTCAGTAATGCCTATCATGTTAGATCCTCTTCCATTACATATTCTAGTTCTGTAATATTTGTTGTTTGCACTGAATTACTAGGAAAGTTTAGGCAAATTTCAGAGCTGAGTCTAAAATAGAGTAACATAGACCTTCTTCTGGCCCCCTGAGCATGTAAGACATAGTATTTTGTACTCCCTTACACATCACTTGTGAGTTTATCCCACTGTGTCTGAGATAGTCAAAAATGGTCTAACTTATGTGCTGTTATAAAGCCCTCTGTCTCTTGTAAGGAGCTTCAGAGGACAGAAAGTCTCTAACCTAGTCCCAGAATGGGGGAGGGAGACTCTGAAGACAGAGCTTTATTGCATATGGCTTGTCATACCCTAGTCCCAGATTTGGACTTTAGCGTCCAAAATATGGGGATTAGCATGAAAACCTCCAAGCTTAGTTACCAGCTTGGACCTGGTAAAGCTGCCACCACCCAAAAAATTAGAGTGTTCTGGGGCACTCTGGTCCCCCCAAACCTTCCCTGGGGACCCCAAGACCCAAATCCCTTGAGTCTCACAACAAAGGGAAATAAACCTTTTCCCTTCCCCCATCCAGGTGTTCCTGGAGAGATACACAGACACAAGCTCCGTGAATCTAAACAGAGGGACTCCACCCTCCCCGTTCCCAGTCCTGGAGAACAAAATTACCAAGAGCTAATCTCTCTTCCCCCCTCACCCAGAGGGAATGCAAAGTCAGGCTAGTAAATCTAACACACACAGATTTCCCCCTGACTTCTTCCTCCCACCAATTCCCTGGTGAGTACAGACTCAATTCCCTGGAGTTCCCCACTAAAGAAAACTCCAACAGGTCTTAAAAAGAAAACTTTATATAAAAAGAAAGAAAAATACATAAAAATGGTCTCTCTGCTGTAAGGTGACACATATAGGGTCAATTGCTTAAAAGAAATATGAATAAACAGCCTTATTCAAAAAAGAATACAATTCAAAGCACTCCAGCAACTATAGACATGTCAATACAAAAGAAAAAACAATAACCCCTATTGTTTTTATGATCTCTGTACTCACAACTTGGAAACAGAAGATTAGAAAGCAGGAAATAGAAATCCCCTCATAGCCGAGAGAGCATACAGGAAGAAGATCCAAGAACAAAGGACTCACACACAGACTCCCTCCACCCAGATCTGAAAAAGTCTGGTTTCCTGATTGGTCCTCTGGTCAGGTGATTCAGGAACTTCTTTCTAGGTGTAAGAGACATTAACCCTTAGCTATCTGTTTATGACATGGCCTGGGTCTCTGGCACACAAAAAGATCTTTACAAATCTCTGGGTACCTGCAGGTTAAGAGATGGCATGCAGTGTTGGGTTGCTGCTGCATATTCCTCCAGTCCCCTCCAGAGAAACTTATGGGAGGTGGTGATCATGCCTTTTGAGCTCCACAGTCACCTTTTTTCTAAGAATATGCTAATTTTTTCTTAAAATTGGGCTCGTTTTTATTGTTAAAGAGGCCAGTTTTCAGTGAAATATGGATTTTTTTTAAAAAAGTCTCATATATACTTTTATAGTGAAATGAAAACACCTTGAAATTTAATTACAAGTATTTCATTCATCATTATTACACATAAATTTATGTATTGTGTGCAGAAAAAGTATTTATATTCTTTTCTATATATCCTACATTGTTGTAATAATAACAATTTTGCTTTCATTAAGATCCTTTTATTCGGTGATCTCAAAGACGTTTGCAGCTATTACTTAATTCTATTACTTCTTAATATATTACTTTAACACTTTAAAAACATAATTACTACAAAAGAAATACAACCATGATGAACTTTGTTTACTGGGATGGACAAGGTAGTTAACAATACAAGTGATTAAACCGTGTAATGTTGGTTATAATAATTCTAGATAGAGTTAGACATAATGCATGTATTTCAAGCTTCCTTCAAACTGTAGCTATGCCAGTACACCTTAATCTTCAGCTGCCAACTGGGAACTATGTTAAGTCTTTCACTTTAATTCCATCTGTGACCTACCTAAACCAAGTTTTAATCTTGGTGAATAAATACTCTAACATGCTAAGTCACTGTAACATAGTAGACAGCACATTCTAGGCTATTTTAATACCAAATATACATGTATGGAAAATATTAATTCAAATTTTAAATCATTAATGAATTCTCATATTTGAATATATTAATTAAATCTAATAAGCTATAAATTTTTAAGAGGCTTAAATAGTCCTGTCAGTTTTATAGATTTTACAATTACTGAAATAGTTGCTACTAGCAACAGATCTCATTTAAAGCCATAACAAGCTTCTCAGAAGCATTTAGAAACTAAACTCAACTGAAATCCTGTCAAACCCTCTTGGATCACTAATACAGCTTTCCAGTAAGGTACTTACTAAATCTCTTTTCAGCACACATAAGCTATTTATAATCTGAATTTGAAAACCAGTTATGTTTACATAACAAATGGTATAGGAATTCAATTTTTGGCCTTACAATGGGAATGCACTGATCTGAAGATGATGGGACTGCTTACACTATATTCAGCAACACTAGGTGCCCCTGCATAGGAGTCTTCAGGAAAAAGTTGAATTCATAAAGGATTCAATCAATTTCACCATTAAAAAACCTAGGCTCATGCTATATGACACCCTCAAGTACATAGAAAAGTGAGAGCTGCCAGAAGATCAGACTTTAGGCCCACCTGCTTCAGTATCCTACCTATGCAATCAATATTTGCTATGTCCAAGGAATGCAGGAGGCACAGCCCAGGGTAGGGAGATGGAAAGATTACTTTATGCAGCTCTGAGATTTGGGGCTGGTGTAGCCTGCATTTTAAGTTAGGGGAGCCTTGCAGGGGTTCCTCTGGTATATAATAGCTGAATAAGAACCCAGGGTTGCAGGCAGGTATATACAGCCCATGCTGCCGTGGCTTCATTGCTATTGGTACCCAAGCCAGCTTGGATATGCCTCCATGTGCTACAAGCAAACAGCCTGAGTGCAGTGTAGACATACCTTCAGAATACCCAGACAGTACATCCTTCCTATCCCTTCCACGTTCAGCCCTGTCCTTAATATGCTCTTATGACAGAAGGTGCACGGGAAAGTGCTGAAGAGTCATGTACTCTGCTTTATCTCTCTGGTAATGGCCAGTTAAACTGGCTATGCATACACCATATAGAAGCACAGTGAAGCTGGATTTGAGCCCCTATTCTTTGCAATGTCTCCTTTTATACAAATCCTGTCATATCATTTTCTGTTTTCATTAGTTTCCTCTGGAATTTCACTCTCTACTCTTGTTTTTCTTAACATGGAGCTGTCAAACTGGGACTGAGTACACCAGCCTAGCTCACTATAAGAACCTGGGACCATGGGGGTTCTGGGTCACCGACATTTCTTCATGTGGAAGTCTAGTCTGGGGTTCTTCTGGAGGACCCTGTGAAGTTAGACACTGCAGGATGTACTGCCCCATAGGACGTACCCACTCATGGGCTCCTACTGGTATGTAAACTAGGAAGCCCTCACGGGGAGATGTCTGAGCAATGACACAGATGCCTGCTTGCTTCTGCTTGCCATGCTATTGACCGTAGACTGTGCTTCTGACCCTAGCTTTTCCTCGTCTCTACTACTTGCTTCCTACCTGCAACTTGGTGCCTAACCTTGACTTCCTCGTATCCGGACCTGACTCAACTCCAACTCTGCTACTCATTTCCTGACCTAGGTAACGGACAGGTGCACACAGGCCACCAACAGCCTGACAGTCACTGTAAGCCGGTTGTGTCGGGGCTCGTCCCCTTCAGGCGCAGCGGGGAGCCAGGGCGCCTCCTTGCGCGCCGCAGTCCGGGTAGGCTTAGCCCTCGGCAGGTGTTGAGCGGGGTACGGGGTCTGTAAACAGGGTAGAGCCCCGGCCCTCTAGCTGGGGTCGGGGCTCTCAAAGTCAATAAGCCCCAGCCCTTGGACAGGGCGGGCAGCAATAGTTCAGGCTCAGGCCTTCAGCGGGGCTGAGCAAACACCATATCAGTCCGGGCCCTTGGCTCGGGCGGGGCACCAAACACAAGTCTAGTTCGCTCTGGCCCTCTGGGTCAGGGCAGCGCAGTGGCAAAGTCAAAGGGGCCCAGCCCTTGGTTCGGGCGAGGCACCAAACACAAGTCTAATTAGCTCTGGCCCTTTAGGTCAGGGTAGAGCAGTGGCAAAGTCAACGGGGCCCAGCCCTTGGTTCGGGCGGGGCACCAAACACAAGTCTAATTAGCTCTGGCCCTCTGGATCAGGGCAGAGCAGTAGCAAAGTCAACGGGGCCCAGCCCTTGGTTTGGGCGGGCACCAAACACAAGTCTAATTAGCTCTGGCCCTTTAGGTCAGGGCAGAGCAGTAGCAAAGTCAACGGGGCCCAGCCCTTGGTTCGGGTGGGGCACCAAACACAAGTCTAATTAGCTCTGGCCCTCTGGATCAGGGCAGAGCAGTGGCAATAGGCGGGAAGAGGGGGAGTCTGCCACCCAGTGACGGGTGGCAGGGGGAACGCAGGCCCTCCCACTCCACTGCGTTCCAGCCCGGGGCCCTAGCAGCGGTCAAGACCCGCTGCGGTCAGTGGGGATCCTGGCCGCAACACACTGACATGGGTTCGGGCTCTTCCGGAGCCAAACCAGGGTCGGCTATCCCCGGGCTACTTCCAACCTCCCCCTCTCTGGGTACCTGGTTCTTGCCGGCGTCGTCTGATGGGTCCCAGACCATAGGTTCCTCCGAGTACCGGTCGTGGGGAAGCTCAGGCCACTCCTCGGGATATCGGGCACACGGCAGGTCAGGCCGACGTTCCTCCGGGTAGTGGGCGTGAGGCAGGTCCGGCCAGCGTTCCTCTGGGTAGTGGGCACGAGGTAGGTCCAGGCAACGCTCCTCCGGGTAATGGGCGCGAGGCAGGTCCAGGCAGCGCTCCTCTGGGTAGTGGGCGCGTGGTAGGTCCGGCCAGGCAGGAGCGCGGGCACCAGCGTCTGTCCTCTCCGGCGGCCGGCGGCCAATTGAGTGCTGGGGCTGGGCTTTTATACTTCCTGTCCCGCCCCTTGACTTCCAGGTGGCGGGGACAGGCCGTGCTGACTCCGGCCACTGAGGCGCCGGCTCTGGCTCGTCCCCCTCAGGCGCGGCGGGGAGCCAGGGCGCCTCCTTACAGTCACACTACTGTTTTATATAACAGAATTTTATTTGTTGTTATTTCATTCCCTTTAATACAACCTAGGAGCCTGTTTGCTTTCTTAACTGCTACTGCACACTGGGCAGTATGGTCTAGGAACTATGGTTACTCATTTTTTTCCTATAGGGAACCTGCAAGATCAGAGCTTGATGAGGCACTGAGTGACTACCATGAGGGCCCTTAAATCTGCATGAGGCATTTAGGGTGCTTTACGCCTTGAGAAGCACTCAATATCTCACAGAATATGTCCCTCAGAGTCCTCAAGCACAGATAAAAAAATTAGACTATTTTTGCAAATATGCATTAGTTTAAAAATAACTGAATTCATCTGCCATCATGAAGCACCTACATGAAACACTTCTGAAAAATTAATGTTCAGTCCTTTCTCCTGCATAGCATTTCAAAATGGTAAAAAAATCTGACATGAGAAAGTGAAGGTGATAAGATAATGGAATGACACAGAGACTTCATTTGTGAGATGTCTAGCATTACAAAATAAATAGGTTGGTTTGGTACCTTCAAACACTGCTTTCATCATACAAATGATAGGGGTAGCTGAATCAGAGCAGTGGTCCACCTAGACCATCATCCTGTCTGTGACAGAGGAGAGTAGCAGCAGCTACTTCTCAAGTATAGGGGGTATTAAGATCTCCATAATCTAGTTCTGGAATTACCGGCTTCCAGAAAAAGCATCGATTTCCTCCCTCCCGAGTATTAGAGGTTGATTTATGCCCTGATATAGGTGGGTTCTATTTTTTCAAAACTTTTTTGTTCTTGTTATGTGTTATTGTTAATATTTACTATTACAATTCTTTATAAGCTTGTTATATATATAAATGTCGAATCCTTTCTTGAATCCTGCTAAGATTTTGGAACCAGATTTACGAAGGTATTTAGGTACCTAAAGATGCAAATAGACACCTAGTGAGATTCACAAAAGCACTTTAGCAGGTTAAGTGCCTAACTCCCAGTGAAGTGAAGGGATTTAGGTGCCTAACCTGCTTTAGATGCCTAATCTGCCTAACCCACGAACCATGTAACTGCATTTTCAACAACTTTGTAAATCTTACCCTAGGTCTCAGTGACATTTTGGAGTAATGAATATCACAGATTAATTATGTGTGTGAAAATCTTATCAGTTTTGAATTTCCCATCATTCAGTTTCATTGTATATTTTTTTAGTCTTGTAGCAAGAGAAGAGGTGGATAGACGTTCCTGATATACCTTCTCTATACCATACACTGTTTTCCATACTCTTATCATCCATTATTATAGGATTATTCATGACATTTCCAGATATGTCAACAGTTTCTGCTAGATTGTGCCTGCAAACCTAGCATTTGTACACACAAACAATTGTACATATGAATTAGGGGACTGTGCGACTAACTTGTATGTGGTTTTCATTTACAGATACTAATTTTTCATGCCTTTGTGTCTGCTTTCATGTACAAATGCAGTATTTTGCCGGTGAAATGGGAAGCAGCATATTTTTGAAAATGCATGCCCTTCTTTTCAAAAGCTGGCCTTTAGTTACAAAATCATGCTCCTTTGTCTTTCTTGGAGAAAGCCTCCCCTCCTTTCATTTTCCTCTGCCTTTGTTTCATTTTCCTGCTTTAGAGAAGTAAGAAAAATATTAATGCTGGAGAACACTGAATTTGGCACAGCTTAGGCTGGAGAGTCACGTTCTACAACTTTCCCGTTTGAATTATGAATTGAAATGAATAAATTATGAGAAAACTGGCCTTATGGGATATGGCATGCAAATCTCATCAGAATAGGAGGGCTCTAAGAGTTTTTAATTATTTTTAATCATATAAACCAAAAATATATAATATTACATAAATATGGGCTAGACTCTCAAGGCCAGTTACACTCCTGAATGCCCAGCTGAGAATTCTTCTAGATGATGGATTTGCTGCTGGTTCATCTATGCTTCAGGCAGGCTCCTCTGCACCCTTCCTACTCAACACAGTAAGATGGAGGGGATGGGGAGTGGTCGCAGTGGAGTGGAGCTCTGCCACTTCACATCTATCCTCTACTGGTGTGGATTCCATTATGAATCTTTCAACAGTGGTGCGCCTTAGAGCTGCCCAGTAACAGTTCTAAGTTTGCTGGGGCCACAAGTGCAACCATTTCAATAACATCTACCCTTCTTGCACCAAGTAGAGCTCTGTTCAGAAGAGAAATTGGCCAACATAATGGGCTAGAACCTCAGCTGATGTAAACTGATGTGGTTCCGTTGAAGTCATACCCTTCTTACCAGCTAAGGATCTGGTATCCATAATTTTGGGGCCTGATTTTCCTCAGCTTTTTTACTATAATTATAGTAGCATTTTACACCTGCTATGTGATAGTTATTGTTAATCCCTTCTTTCTTGCTACAGCTAGCAGACTGTGTAAAAACTTAATTTCCTTATGCATATCATGTGATTGTAGGGACTCCTGAGGAATCAAGATTGTTCCTTCTCTAACTATTGTAGGTATTACTATTTTTTCAAATAAATTTGTGATTTGTAGTGTAAAGCTACACCAGTCTAGGACAAAGTGAGTTATATAGAAATCCTTATATTCTGTATATTACCAAACAGACTTGAACACATAAGATAAAAATCTGGGATATTAAAAGTGTAATGAAAATGAAAATTGTATCAGAAGCTCAATTTTTCAAAAGCTTAACTGTGCAAATAAATAGAATTTGGTTTGTTAGAATATCCTCTCACCTAAATACAAAAGTTCCTGATCTGAAGTTTACAAATTACAGTACAAATAAAAAATGTAATCCAAAGGATACAGATGTTTGTTTCAGAAAATATATCTTCTTGTTGGAACAAATTCATGCTCTGATCTACTGAATTGCAAATATCTAATTGATGGAAATTATATATTTTAAATATCTCACAGCAAAATATTTCATTGCAGGATGGAGATACTTTGCAAAGGGCCTTCGGAGTAATGAAAATGAAGTTCTCTCAATGCACATGATTTAGGAGCAGGTATTTGGTTGATTAAAGAAGTCTGTTGGGAGATATAAGGGTAGTTTGTGTTCAGTTAGGAAGAGACTCCAGAGATATCATGGTGGAGAGGATTCTTTATGGTTCCCAGGAGGAAGACCTATGGAAAGAAATCTGAAGGGAGTAGAAGTAGAATGAGGAGCCTGCTGGGGCAGAGAGCCTCAGCTAGGAGAGCTGCAGAGAGCAGATCACCAGAGAGAATTAAGCCTCATTTGGGAAGGGCTGTAAGAGGGAAAACCCTGGATGGAGGGCTATGGCTGTTGAAGCTCATTATGAACTGAATAGATTAATAGAGCTCAGGGTAGAGAGCTGGAAGACTTGCCTTTGCCTATTATTCTTATAAGACTATACTAGCGGTAGGAAGGAGAGAGTTAATTTGAAAGCACCAGGGTTGGTGTTTTGATTGTTAGAGATGATAAATGAAGGCAGTACCAGGGCCTGATGGCATTTTGGGTGAACCTTTTTTGCAATTCCCCTTTAAATAATAAATTAGGATTTGGTCTTGAAAGAGGATTAATGCCTCCTGCTAAATAGCGTCGGCCTTCAGCTCCCATCGACTTCCCTGCAATGGTGTTGATGTGCCATGCTTCTATGGGACCATTCTCTCACATGGTCAAACTGTGTCTATATGCTATTCCTTTTGAATGCCTATGGCTGTAGGCGTATGCTTTGTCAATTATTATTGATCTGCTTATTACTCTTTTTAAAAAGCCTAGTTTTGTCAAGAGGGAAATTAAATCTACCAAATACAGTCTACTGTCACAAGAGACTTAGAAATTGGAAGTCTTGAGATCAGTAACCATATCTACTTCAGAAATTGCAAATAAGGATGATCCTTTGTTATATTAACAATCATTTCCTGGCATCATTATAGGAAAGCCACAGCATAATCTGCAAATAATGTTCAGAATTGTGTTACACAATTTAAATATATATATTCACTAGTTCTCTGTGGGAATCCAGGCTTAGATTTCAGTATATGAAACTAGTAACCACAGTCATAGATATCATTTCAAAAGCTTAATTTAACTCCAAGCTAGCTGTTGTCTATTCCTGATAAATTATCACAAACAAGTTGGTGAACAATATGTAAATGCAAATAGTTACTGGGAAGCTATTAAAATTAGTATCTTCAGGCTCTGTGATACAAGAGAATGGCACCATTGCAGGTAAATCAGAGTGTGAATAAGGTCTCCTAATTGATTTTTGGGTAAAATAGGGTTACAGAGTAATTCTGCACCATTTCTAACCATTAATAAATTGCCCTTCTCCCTGCATATGGAGAGCTCTCTGGCTGCAGAGGGAAGTCCAGACTCGACTTTCTGTGAGAGTGATACAACAACTGTGTTGCCATTGTGGCAGTCAAATTCATGTTCACGCTCAACATATTTTCCTCTTCTGGCTTTTTCAGTATTTCATGTTTTCCCTGCATCATCTTTAAAGCCCCAATTCATGGAAGCACTTAAGTATGTGGCCGAAGCTTGAGATTATAGATTCTTCAAGGCAGGAACTGTCTTTAGTGTTTCATTCAGTAGAGAGTACATTGTTAATATATAACAAGAACAATGCAGAGCTGTAACACCATTTACATCACCATTTAGTTCTAAATACTGATTATGAAATCTCTGAATTAGCTTTAAAAAACACAAAACATATTGACAAGTGTGCAGATAAAAAGTATATTATTATTTTAAAAGGGAACTTAAACATAATCATATGTGGAAAAGGAAATTCTAAAACAGAGCTATGCTTGTGCTGGAATATTGTTGCTTGAATATACAATTTAAATATGTGGGTTTTTTGCTGTATTGAGCCACTTCTATCTATTGTGAGTGTAGCATGGTGGTGTGACTGCAGGGCCTGCAGAGCATGGAGCAGCAAGACCTGACATAAGAAGAAGCCCAACAGGCAGGTGTTGGGAACCAGGTAAGCAGCAGCAATGATAGGCTCTGATTCCAACATGGAAGATGTAAGTGGTGACCCTGTGATGTCCCTTTAAATGTTGGAGCACTCTACCCCCCACCCCCCATGGCAGCTAGATATACATAAATGATCTTCTCTATGTATATCGCCTTCTCTGTTGGGAGTCCAAATATAACATTTGGCAATGAAGGATTTCTATCCCACAAGGGTCCAGTGCTGCCTCTGCCTGAACAGGAAGGAAAAAGTAAGCCAATAATACTATAAATGAGGAGGATAGTTCACCTAGAGGCACAAGGTGACAAACTGCTGTTGGGACAGCATGAACTAGCCAGCTAGAGAGGGAGAATTGTCCATTAAAAACAGAACAAAGGAACCAGCTGCTATCTGGAGCTACTGCAGACAAATTAGTGAGGAGGAGTTTCTGCCATTGCTGTGTACCTGCTACACAGACAAAGAAATGAGGGGAAAGTAAGCAGCCATCTTGACTGACCACATGCAAGCAGGAAGGCAAACTGCTTAACCTGCACTGAGGGTCTACTGCCGAGAGGGAAGTCAAATATAGCCAAAGGAAGAATTCAGTGGTCTGCAGTGTTGGCAAACAGCCAGAAGAGGTAGACTGAGTACAGATAGTGCAGTAACAAAAACATTTCCCTGTGGCAGAGAAGATGACCGAAGGCACGAAGCCCAATAGAAAAGCAAAGAAAATGGCAACATTTGTGAGCAATGCTGGTGAATTCAATAACATCTGTGATTAAGAATGGTGTACTTCGAATGTCTTGAGCATTTATAAACTGAAACACTACTTCAGACAGACAACCAGTTTCAACCTTGCCGACAGTGATGAATCTGAAGGAATATGGACTACTGTTGTTTCCAACTCTGCCTGGAACTGCCATGTATGCTGCAATTACTGCAGCAAAGTAGGAACATTTTTCTCCCCCACTGATGACAGACGAATGATATCAGTTCCATCAGCAACATCAGGGAACCAAGTATCAGAGGGGTAGCCTGGATCTGTAAAAGCAGCAAAGAGTCCTGTGGCACCTTATAGACTAACAGACATATTAGAGCATGAACTTTCGTTCATGCTCTACTTTATGGCACGAAAGCTCATGCTCCAATACCTCTGTTAATCTATAAGGTGCCACAGGACTCTTTGCTGCTTTAACATCAGGGAAGTGAAGAATCAGTTGCACAGTTTGTTGCTGCTCTAAGGAAGTTGTCAACATTTGTCCAAACTGACTATGTCTAAGTGATGGCCTGCATGACCAGTTAGTTTCTGAATTGTGCCATGACCAGGTCTGGGAGAAGTTACTAGTTGTATCAGCGCTTTCATTCAAGAAGTTTGTTGAAGTAGCAGTTGCAATGTAAACCACAAAGATGGATTTTCTGGAATTTAGTGTGAACTGAGAAGTTCATCTTGTGAATAGGCAAGACATAGAAGTATGTGAATGTAAGGAATTTCCATGTGGCCATTGTGCACAAACTACACATGCTGAGAAATATTGCTGAGCATGCCAGGTCATTGCAGAAAGTGCCATAAGGAAGTACACATTGCTGTTATCTGCTGCACAGTTCAACAACCAGCAACACAGAGTAACTGTCCATCCAAGAAGACATCTGTGAAGACTGGACCTAAGAAAGGGATGGAAATTGGGAATTCGTAATGTGGAGAAAGACAAGAAAGAGCTCTAGTGACACCAGTCAAGACCTAGCACTGCACATGTTATCGCAAACTGGAGTCAGAGATAGCATGTGGATCACACCCTCGATTGAAAAAGTTCCTACATGAATAGAACTTGATCTAGGAGCTGCTGTTTCACTGATTTCTGCATCTACTTATCATCAAAAATTGTCATAAATTCCTCTGAAAGAAACCTCTGTGGTTTATGAAGACTTATACCAAGGAAAAGTTGGTCCCAAAAAGGATATTCCAGGTGAAAGTTCAAATAGATGAACAGTCAGTTATTTTAGCCTTATATGTGATTGAAGGAAAGTATCCACCATTGTTTGGCAGATCTTGGCTTATGAAGCTCAAGATGAATTGGACTGAGATCAAGCAATCACAAGAGCATCCTGAAGTCTTCAAGAAATGCTGTTTTTGAAGAAAGCTTGGACAGATGAGCCATGTGTCAGTGAAACTGACTGTTAAGTCTGACAGCCAGCCAACATCGTTCAAGCACAGAGTTGTACCTTTTGCTCTGAAGCCTTTAGGGGAAGCTGATTTGGACCATGTAGTGAACATCAGAGTCTGTCCCTGGTTTTTCACACCCATCATTAACAAGGATTCATAGAATGTCAGGGTTGGAAGGGACCTCAGGAGATCATGTAGTCCAACCCCCTCCTCAAAGTGGGACCAACCCCCAAATTGCCCCCTGAAGGATTGAACTCACAACCCTGGGTTTAGCAGGCCAATGCTCAAACTACTATATTCAGACCACAATCCACTACCTCGAATTAAAAATTTATTTGCTACTTTTAGTGGAGGATAGTGTTTCAGCAAACTGGATTTGCTCAGTGTAGACCTACAAATGAAGCTGGATCTGGCATCTTGCAAATATCTCACAATCAACACCTAGAAAAGGCTTATTTTGTTACAACAAGTTACCTTTTGATATCCTATCAGCACCTGCTCTGTTCCAGAAAGCTATGGATGAGACCCTGAAGGGACTGAATGAAGTTCAGTGCTATTTGGATGATATCCTTATTATAGGAAAGGATCAAGAGGATCATCTTCAAAATATGCATGCTGTCTTGCAACATTTGAGACAAACATGAGTTTTTCAAGCCTTCAGCTGAATACATTGGGCATGTAATTGATGTCACTGGGTTAAGAAAATCACCAGGGGAAAAAAGGCAGTTCTTGAAGTGCCAATACCAGAGAACATGTCACAGTTACATTCATACTTAGGACTGCTTAAGTACTATGGTAAATTTCTGCATAATCTGGTGACAGTATTGGCATCTTTACATGAACTATTATGAGCAAATTAAAAATTGAAATGAACTGGACATTGTGAGTGTGCATTTAAGGAAGCAGAGAAACTCTTGACACCAGCTAAAGTTCTTATGCACTTTGATGCTTCACTACCATTATAATTGGCTTGTGATGCTTTACCATATGGAGTGGTGCAGTTTACCAAATTTTTCCTAATGGCATGGAGAAATCAATTGCCTTTGCTTCACAAACAATCACCACGCCTGAAAAGAATTAGGTACAAATAGAGTGAGAAGCTCCCAGCATTATCTTTGGAATGCAGAAGTTCCATATCTATCTGTATGGTAGACTGATGGATTATCTCCTGTTAATTTCAATTTTTGGACTGAAACATAGAATTCCATCATTAGCTTCTTTCACCTCATTCCTATACTATTCACTTTTGAAAAGGGACTCAGGATGCCAATGCTGATGGGCTGCAATGCCTGCCATGCCAAAGAAAATTCTATCTCAGTTTGATGGGTAGGTTACCCATCAGTAGCACAGATATAATAATATGAACTGTTAAGGATGATATGCTTTCTCTTATGAAAGGAATTATACTACAAGGTACAGTGTTAGATGAGAAGAATCTCCAGTTTACACAATTCATGTCACATTGACATGACACATCTATGAATCACAGTTGCATCTTATGGGGAACACAAACAATCATTTCAAAATCACTTCAGTCTCAGGTTTTGGAAGCTCTTCACAAAGGTCATTTTGGCATTGTACTAATGAAGGTGATAGCCCGAGTCATGTCTGGTGAACGGGAATCAACACATTGAGATGAAGGTAAAGTGCAGTATTACATGTTAGCAAATTCAGCATGATCCTGGCCCAGCTCAACTACACCATTGGTCATGGCCTCAGACTTCTTGGACATGTATTCATGTAGACTTTGCCAGACTTTAAGAAGATTACGTCTTTGCTTATAGTTGACAACCATTTGAAATGGCCAGACATTTTCAGAATGGCTTCTTCTACAGCTACCAAGATCACTGGACATCTTTGTACCTTGTTTAGCCAGTTTGCTTTACCGTTACAGTTGATGAGTGACAACGAACATCAATTCTGTTGTGAAGAATTTCAGAGGTTCCTAGCTTCAAATGGAATTCAGAGCAAATGCTTTGCTCCATGCCATCCTGCTACAAACAGAGTAGCTGAACACTTTGTACAAACTTAAGCATGCCTTAAAAGCTAACAAGTCTATTTTTAGGTCATCAGCAAGAACTATTACTATGTCCTACTACCCAAGAGTCAATTAGATTTTTTTTTTCATCCTGTTGGGACGTGCTACATCCTGATATTGCTTCACAAGTAGCCAAATACCAAACTATGCAAATTGATCGATGTGACACTTTGTCATCTTTCTTCTTAAAGTCTGAGACTTAGTGTGGACTCACAACTATGGGTAACAGGTGAATTTGTAAAATGCATGGGATCTCTTTTGTCTGTGGTAAAACTATCCAATAGTATTTTATGGAAATGACATATGGAGCAGTTGCACCCTTGACAAGTATTGGAGACTGGTGAAGTTCCATTAGCACTTTCTGTTCCCCCAACTGAACCTTCTTCCATTACAACTCCTAATTTCAACAACTTGTTGGGAGAAACTTTGGTATCAAATCAAATTGATTCCTTACCACCAACTGTTCCTATTCTTCAGGACACTGCTGCACCCCCATTGCTATGTTATCCTAAAAGAGTACAAAAGCCAGTTTTGAGCCTGAATTTATAAGTTGCTTAGTTAGTGCTGTTCCATGGCAGAATAATCCCTTGCAATTTTAGAGTCTGTAGTAGTCAACCCACAACTTTTAGATAGATATGTAGTGTTTTTTATAAGTCGTGTAAACAATATTGTGTACATATATGTAGAAAGCTTTTTAAAGTAGGGTGGAAGTATGTGATGTCCTGTCCCTTTAAATGTTTCAGCACTCTCCCTCTCCCCAGTCAAAGCCTCAATTTCATGTTGGTTTGCAACCAGAACAATAAGTTTCCGTGGCAGCTAGCTGTGCTTAAAGGAGCTCCTCTGTGTCTGTGTCTATGACCTTCTCTGCCGTGTCCAGATATAACAGACCTAGCTCTGTGGTGAGGTTGCTAGGAGACAAACATTTTCCTCAGAAGCAGCAGAAGGCTGCAGCAGAGAAGGTAGACTCTGTGGTTCCCCGAGGCAAAGGGAGGAACATAGACCTTGAGCTACTGGGGGTGGGAGTATTAGTTACTTTTCCAAGTTTTTTTGAGTTTGTGTGGAAGAAAAATTAAAGAGCCTGCTTCAAAGGCTGAAACAGAGCTGGGCTTGGCTGACTTTACTTTTCCCCGTCAAGCTTGGGGACAGGTCCACCAAAGCACAGAGTAAAACAATATTCTTCAACTTGAAATCTTAACCTATTGAATTACACTGTTCCATAACAAAATATATCTCAGTAAGACTCAGAGTTGCCTCCCACTGGAGCAGAGAGAACAGTACTGTGGGCACATTTACTAACACAACAGTGGTAGCTACTTACTCTAACAGAAGAGGAAGTATCGGTTATTTCCATAATGTACCTAAATTAAACTACAGTGTTCAGCAGAAATGTATTAAACCAAACAAACAAAAGTGGAGACCTTTAATGTGAGCAGACATTGAGCAGAACTCTCATATGCTGTTGTAAAGGGGGCTTATATGTACATTAGAGAGAGAGAATGCTCTTTCCAGTACTGAAAAGACTTAGCAGATCTTGAGAGATTAAATGATTACCTGATAAATACTAAACAGCTGTCTAACCTTCAGTGCAATAGGGACAGGAAAGGGAACACAGGATGTTGTAACATGTAAACACATCAGCCAGCCAGAAAGCCCACCTGCTCTATCTCTGTCCCTGCTTATAATTTAACAAATCTACTTTCTACTGTGGAAAATCAATTTTGCCCCTAACTACTTTTCTAACTCATCTTTAAAACTATTTATACTGGTTGCTTTTCCTGCTGCCCTTGATGATTTATACCACATGTCAACACTTCTCAGTAAAGAAATTCTGCCTAATTCCATTAATACACAGCATTCTCTTAGCTAAAGATTGTTCTTATATAACATTAGCTCAAATGGCCACATATCAGACATGCTTTATTTTTTTCAAGATTCCTCTCATAACCAGCACTTACCTAACAATGAAGGTTAAAGCTCTGTTCCTTCTTTTTAAATAATTCTTTGAGTCTTCCTAGTATTTTAGGTGGGAACTAATACTAATGCCCTATAAATCTGAAAGCCTCCAGAATACTGCAGGATCTAGATTTAAACATGCTTTGAAGATTCTGTTCCCATGCTGTTACTTATTTAATAGCCATGGTTTTTATAGTCATGCCTGAGGACCAGCCATGAAGGGGCCCCATTATGGTAAGCACTATACAGATACAGAGCAGTTGACATTCCCTGACCTAAATATCTTACAATCCATGTTAGCTTCAAACCAGAAGAGGCCTATTTCCATTTCCTGATCTCGTATACAGTGTAGAAGAACCAAAGTTCCGACAATAGTTACTCTCTCCACAACTGCAGGGCTCAGCTCTCCTTGAGTTTCTCCACAACATTGCCAATGTCCTTCCTACACTTAGCTCTCTCTTGGAAGATTGGCTTAGCGTCTTTCATCCTTCTCCCCCATAATACAAAAATGCTGTACAGGAAAAGTTTACTATGTGGTTTCATAAGGCTCCATTCTGAAAGTTGCTGAGTACCCTCAACTTCTAATAAAGATTGTCAGGTACTCAGGAGGTGAGAACCATAAAGAGAGCCTATAAAACTTTACACTCTCCTCTTAAGTGTCAAGCCATCCAAGAACACTGGCTGGCAGTGAAAGGATAACAGACTAAATGGGTTATTGGTCTCTTCTTTTATGGCAGTTCTTTTGTTCTTGTTTAATTAGCAAGAAGACTGAACTAGGTGCTCCCTCTAATTCAGTCCCATCTCTAGCATAGTGTGGCAGAAGCTTGCAGAACTGTGGATGCCCTAGTGTAACTGTTCTGTAGGTAAACTGAAGGCTTCCATTTCCATGCTATAAAGTAGTTAGATCAGATGATGTTATAAAATAAGACGAATAGATCAATAAATGAATAATACAATACATTACTTTTATATAATGCCTTTAAGCCAGAAGGATCTCAAAGTGTTTTGCAGGCTGAATTGGGATCATTCACCCCCCTCTGAAATACAACCACTTCAGAGGTGGAATGTGACAGCCACCCTACACCAGTGACACCACACAACAATTTTTATGAGAAATGAGGATGACTTATCTAGCTGAAAGTATAGGTAATTAAATTCTAACTCTGAGAACTGCACTGTAGTTAACATCCCTACTCTTGCAAGAAGTTTGTGGGCTTTATTAATGACCACAAGTGATCAGGACCTTGGTTCTCCATGTCATCTGAAAGACAAGTTAATGTAGTGTTCCCTAAGAAAGCATTGCAGCATTAGTTCAAAATTGCATCAGCGGGAAGAGTGGCAGAGTCAGGAACTAGGAAATATAATATCTGCACCTAGTGAATGTAGCACTTTTGACTTTGTTAAATTCTTGTGAACCAAAGTTCAGCTTCTACATAACAATTGCTTATGTTACTTTTTTCTGGTAAAACTACCAAAACACGGAAGTTATACACAAATACATTTCTCCATAGTTTGTAAAATGCTGGTGAATGCAGACTGTTCTGGTCCATTACATCTGTAATGTGAATGTGCTAAAAAACTGGACAGAGTTGTCAAGTGAAATCACAAGTTTTTGACAACAGTGAAGTAATATTTTTTTTTTTGAAAAATGACACAAATATAAATTGAATGAAACTGAACTGGAACTAGAAAACAGTAAGCAGGAATTACTTGTAGATCTAAATGTGGAACTTTCACTGAATATCTGGATTATGCAAAGAGGTGTTGTTTTCTCTCCCCCTGTCCCCTCAACTTAAGATAAGGTTTTGTACATAACTAACACTCTAAAACAAAGGGGATGGTAAAAAAAAACAAAACTTAAGATGTATGATATTAATACAAAGACAAGATATTGTACAAGCCCTGCTTATTTTTAGCTTGGATAATAATAAACAACAGTATGGTATTTCATTAATCTAATACAGCTAAAGAAGGACAAAGAGGTTAAAGAGCAAATAAAGAAAAATAAGATTTAAACAGATGTCGAGAAATGCTTTTCACATAGAGAATTATAAAAGTGTGGAGCAGCCTCCCAGGCAAGCGAGTTGAGGCAAAACTCTAAGGTCCCCATAGAAACAATTAGACATCTTCATGAGGAAATAGCATATTGAAGAAAACTAATCTTAAGTGGCAAAAGATCCATGCCTCAAGAACTGTCTGTTTTAAACAGTGTTGAACGCCAACATGACCAGATTAGTGATACCATTGAATAACCATTCCATCAAGGACGAGGTGTTCCTTCTGTATCCTCTCACAGACAGATTGCACCTGTGTGGAAGAAAAAGCAACATTCAACAGTAAAACTTTTCCTGCATTGACAAAACAGATATTTAATGTGCAAGGATTTCCCTTATATTCATATGATAATAAAGTGAGTAAGACCTTGTCAATACTGCACAGTTTTGTCAGCAAAAGGAAAACCACCTTGATGAGAGGCATAGAGCATTTTGCGGCAAAGTTAAAGCAACAAAGCGACAGTGTAGACAGTGCAGTTTGTTATATTGCCAGAACTGGCCTCCCCCAGTATCCCATAAGGCCCACAGTGACTGCTGTGCTCACTGTTTTGAACTCAGCTGCCCTGAAGGCATGAGCCCCTTCCCTTTCAAAGCTCTGGGAAGTTCTGACAGCTGCTCTGCCCTGGCAGCAAAGAGCAAATCATTAATGTGGAATCCTCCTGCTGTCCCCTAAACTAGGAACAATGCAGTGGCAAGCAGGCTGCTGCTGTGGGCGGGGGGCAACTGATGTGCTGCGCAGAGCTGGGAAAGAGGCAGGGGCTGATGAACTCGGATGCCCTGCATCTAGCTACATAAGCATGCACCCCTCCCCTTTCAAAGCTCCCCAAAGCTTTGACATTCCTGAGCTTGGAGAGCTCACATAGTTGCTGAGGATGCTGCTCCTGGCAGCTGGGAGAACTCAGAGGGAATCACAGAACCATAGGCAGGCAGGCAGATTGGTCTGCTACGGGGGCGGGGAGGTGAAGGGAATGAGGAAGAGAGACTGCTGTGCTGTGCTGTACTGTGCTGACCTGGGGGCTGATGTCCTCCCCCGTCTCAGGATTGGTTAGTCAGGCTGCTGTCTGAATTTACAGAGACAGCTTACTGACACACTCACTCTCCCCCAATACACACACTTCCTCAACTCACCCACGGTCTTTCCCCCCCAGACACATACACATACTCCCTATCAGACACTCTCACATCCCTTTCCCAATGCACACTTCAGTTGAAAAGCAGCTGGGAATCTAGTAGGATACAAATGGAATGATGGGATTGATAAATCTGTATCACGTGATGCTGTACCTGCCCCATGAAACATTTCAAACCTTTCCCAGAGCATCCTATGGCCAGTCGCACAATGGGAACATTGCAGTGCTCTCTGTGTCGATGCAAGAGCTGCTAGTATGGATGTGCTCTGCCCACCCAAGCAGCATAGTGTGGACATGCAGCAGTGGTTTAATTAAAATACTTTAGTTAAGGCAGCATAACTTCTGTTGACAAAATTCTGTAGTATAGACAAGGCCCAGATCATGGTAAGCCTTTAAGTCATTATGGCAGAATTACACTCAGTTACACCTCATTAACAGTTCATCTGCTACAATAGGCTGACTTGAAAAACCCAACCATGATCCTCTGCTATTGAATTAACCTTATAAAATCTAAAGCTGGGCAATTTCCATGCAATAAGGAATTTAAATTTTACCACCTTACCTCTTTGTGAATTATCTGAACAAATTCAACTTTTAGATTTGCCCCCTAGTCAAAATTGTTTGAGAAATATTTTGTGCAAATTTTGTAGTATTCAAAAGTAACATTGCACATCATCACTCCCATAACTGCATTAGTCCTTGGGGCACCCTCACTGATAAGCAATCAACCAACTGTCTCCACCCCTGACAATTGTATGTCAGTGCTTGAGTCTCCGTGAAGTCCGTTCCTGTCCACTCTTTTATGTTGTCAATCCATCTCTTCTTTTGTCTACCACTTCTTCTCTTCCCCTATACTGTCCCTTGGAGGATGATCTTGGATAGGATAGGTGATCTTGTTATATGGCCGTACCACTTCAGCTTGCGCTTCTTCACGGTCATGAGGAGGTCTTCATATGGCCCAGCACATTGGGCGATGTGTTGTGGGCCTCTTCATTAGTAATGTGGTTGAAGTAGGAAATGGCCAGGATTTTACAGAAGTATCTCATCTCTACTACCTATATTTTCTGTTCAAGTTCTGTTGTAAGGATCCATGTCTTGCACTCATACAGAAAAATTGAGATGACCAATGAGTGCAGCAGTTTCAGTTTGGATTCCAGGGAGATGTTCTTATTTCTCCAAACTGGCTTTAGTTTTGCCACTGCTGCTGCTGTTCGCGCACTTCTTGTCAGAATTTCTGCCTTTGATCCTTCATCAGTGACGATTGCCCGCAAATACTTGAACTGTTTCACTTCCTCCAGCTCTTGTCCACTGACAGTGATATGTGAGCTGACCCTGTCATGTTTGTTTGTCATCAGCTTAGTTTTCTCTGCACTGATTTCCATGCCTTATTTTGTGGAGGTTTCATCCAATCGTTTCACAAGGTTCATCTTCACTGCCTGCCAGGCCATCAATGTCATCAGTGAACCGAAGATTTGAAATTGTTCAGCCCCCAATGCTGATTGTGCATATGTGATCTTCTAGGGCATCAGTCATTATGTGCTCCAAGTAGATGTTGAACAGTGTGGACAAAGGAGGACAGCCTTGCCAGACTTCAACAATGGTGCGAAACCACTTTCCTGTTGTGCCATTGATGAGAACTGCACTGATGGCCTTGGCATACAGTCGTTTAATGGTAAGAATAAGCTTACGACCAACATTGTACTTCTTCATGGTTGCCCAGAGAGCTTCGTGCCATTCTCTGTCAAATGCCTTCTTGAAGCCAACAAAGACATGGTAGATGTCCTCCTGGTGTTGTAAGTACTTCTCACACAGAACACAAAGGTTGAAAATCTGTTCTGTGGTACTTCTTCCAGCACAAAATCCAGCCTGTTCTTCGGCAATGATATTCTCTGCTTGTGGCTTAAATCTGTTCAGTATGACTTTCAACATCACTTTGCTGGGCTGGCTAATTAAGCTTATGGTCTGCTAATTTTGACACAATTGCAGGTTGCCTTTCTTTGGCAGAGTGATGATTAGTGATTGTGTCCACATGGAGGGCCACTCATTGGTTTGCCAGATCTTGTTGCAGGTCTTGTTGAGTACATCTATTACTCTTTCTCCTCCGAATTTCATCAGTTTGGCTGGGATGTTGTCAATGCCTGTAGCCTTTCCATTCTTGAGTGATTTCAGAGCTGTCTCCACTTTTTCATACAGTATTGGAAAGTCACCCTCCTCTGTTGAATCTGGGCTGTCTAGGACACTAGGATCTCCATTTGTCTAGTGGTTGTATAGATCAGAGCAGTAGTTTGTCCACCTCTTGCTGATGTCTCTTTCTTCTGTAAGACTGTTCCCTTCTTTGTCTTGAATTGTGCTAGCTTTGGTCTATCTTTCCTTTGTCAGATCTTTTACAAACTAGAAGGCTTGTTTTCTATTTTTATTATTGATACACTCTTCAATTTTAGAGCATTGTTTTTCAATCATATCTCCTTAGCCACCCTCATTCCTTTTTTGATCTTTCTGCCTATCACTCTGTATTTATCAGCTCCCTCACTGCTGTTCTTGTCTCTCTTAAGTTCTTGTCTAATGTCAGACATTTGTTGTATTTCATTTGTCACCTGTGGCTTTGTCTTCTTACGGTGTTTCCCAAGGATGTCCATTGGTGCCTCATTCATTACAGCATTGAAATTGTTGTCATTGTTTCTACATCTTCCTTTAGAGCAAGCAGCAGGGCAAATTTTCTGCCAATCATTGCTTGGAATGACTCTGCAATGTTTCAGTCTCTGAGTCTTTCTAAGTCAAACTTGGTTCTGGTGAACTTTGGCCTGACTATTTTTCTTAGCCACAGCGAAAAGTTTAGCATCACAAGATTGTGATCACTTCCAATATCAGCACTGGGGAAGCTTGTTTTAGCTCTGTTAATCCCAGAACAAAATCAGTTTTGCACCATGATGCACATGTTTAAATATATCATTTAAAAAAATAATATCTCTTTAATACAGAACATGTTGGAATGTCAGACCTATATTACCACAGATTGTCTTTGTAAGGTTCAAAATTCTGCTGAATAGTCAGTAGTACACAGCGATTGTAAGCGGGGTGTGGTGACAGAAGGGTTTTGAGCTTCACCAAACCCTTCAGCTGTAGGCTGTCTTGTTGGCAGCATTGCCAACTCTCATATCTGTCGTTCTTAAAGGCCCAGCTCCTGAAATCATGTTACTTCAGAGAATCACAACTTTAATTAAACCACAAATGTTTTGAGTCCTCATGGCTGCAGAGAAAGGCTTGAAAATGTGATCTGAGGGTCACCTAAAGGTCCCAAAACCATAAGGAAAATAGAAAGAATTGAAAATGTATTGCTTTTTTAAAATTCCCATGGTTTTTAAGATAATCTCATGCTTTTTGTTGTCCTGACTCATGATTTTCAAACATTTTGGGTTGGTAATACTGATGGATTCTTTAAAAAGTTGCAATAAAGTATTCCTGTCTTAAACATCACCTTGATTTGAGAGTGTAACAATGGCTCATGAACCATTTGATACAAATATTACTCTGTAATCAGTATTTGTGAACGAACAGTTGAGCTGTGTGATCAAGTATGTAGGCAACAACATTGTGTGTCCAGTCCCTTCCTGGTTGACCTAACCTCTATTATTGATGTCTCATTTTGTGTAATAACAAACTTAATTTTGTTTATTGATTAAACAAATCATATGCATGATCCCCAAATTTGCTTTCCTTGCACATGCATATAAGCAAAGCTTTGCTAGAACATTTTTTGGTGAAAAAATAAAAAGAAGAGCAAGCATGGTCGAAACAAAATTCTGGAAACATTTTTCACACTGTTAATCTAATAAAGACCAAGACTTAGACCAGTTGTTGCACTTATAAGAAAATTAAACTTTTAAGCAAAGGATTTTAATGAATCTCAAGGTTGACACACTATGTGAATTTAGAGAACTTTTTTCTTTTTCTAAAATTATTGCTTTACCCAAGGTTGCCCAACTGAATTTGTTTATCAGGTTTGCCCAAAATATGAATTCATCGTTCTATGGAGACTGCTCTGTTGCAGTTCATAAGCCAAAGCAAACAGCAAATTATGAATGGCCTATAAAGTAGTAGTAAAATTACTAGATTAAAAAGCAGTCATAATAAAATCATAGAAATGGAGGGCTGGAAGAGACCTTGAGAGGTTATTTAGTCCAGCCCCCTGCACTGAAGCAGGACCAAGTAAATCTAGACCATCTGTTACCATCTGCTGAGAACTGAGTTATTGTGGTACCCCTCTCAGTCTCAGCAGTTGAAAGTTTAGCTGCTGCTAAACTACGTATCAACTCCTTGATACACCAGCTTGTGTGCCCTGCCAGCAAACTCTTCAGAACTCTGCTCATCCAAACCTTGCCTACCAGGTAACAATCAGTGAACCCCAAATCTTGAGAGCCTCACAGATGTCTCTCTGCAGTGCTCAGCTCCCTCATGGAAGACTCACAGAGGTTATTAAGTTTGCTGCTTCCTTAAAGAGACAGTACCTAGCAGCTTATTATTTTACGAGGGATTAACAAAGACTCTGTTTTATTAAAAGAAATGAACTGGTTTATAGTAAACAAGTTTATTAAGCAAAATGTCGTAAGTTGAAGTGACACCAAGAGAACAAAGATCGAAAGGGTTATAAGCAACAAAAGTAAAAATATGCTTATAAGACTGAAACCTGATTTAACAAACTTTGCATCTCTTGTTCAAAGAACTGTTTCTCCCCAAGTCTCTTTTCCAAAATTGCTGACCTAAATCTCTGGAAGGCCTCTTGACACATCTCAGAGTGTTCAGTCCCTTTGTCTCCTCAGGTGAAGGATATCAAGATGCCTTTTTCTCTCTGCTTATATGTTCTCAAAGTTCATTTACCATTGTTCAAGAGGCAGGAAGCCTTCCTGGGAGTGCAATTTGCATCCTCTATCAAAATTGTTCTCCAGATGGCTTTGTTTACCTTGCATGTAAATGTGCTTTTATTTATGACTGGCTAAACTTGCAGAACCACATTTCTTTGTCTGGAAATGGTGTGTCTTACACACTGCTTGCAAAATACATTTTAAGAACATATTTCCAGCACATATCTATAAAGTCTTTTTATGAGTTTAACATACTTATATCAAGCAAGAATACTGATGATCAGTGAGTAATTATTTCCCAATGATATATTACATGTCACCTTTTGGATATATAGCATAACAACGGTGTGCCAACTGGAATTGGGATGCTTTTAGAGTCACACCATCCCTGACATGTGTTTGCTCAACCTGTTCTTAAAAACCTCCAGTGATAGGAATTCCACAACTTCCAGTATTAACTACCCATATAATTAGAACATTTTCCTAATATCTAACCTTAATCTCCCTTGCTACAGAGTAAGCTGGTTACTTACATTTTGTCCTACCTGCAATGGCCATAGGGAACAATTGATCACTATCCTCCTTATGACAGCCTGTAACATATTTAAAGACTTGAAGAGTTGTCAGGTCCCCACTCAGTCTTCTTTTCTCAAGGCTAAACATGCCTATTTTTTTAAACCTTTACTTACAGGTCAGGTTTTCTAAACCTTTTATCCAGGGGTGAAAGTAAGATAAAATACTTACTGGTATGGGGGCCCAGCTCCAGACCCCCAGAAGAGGTGTGACGTTAGGGTGGAAGGGGCGGGGCTGTGGGTCAGTCTCCCCCAGCCAGTCCTTCTACGCTGCCTGGCCTGTGCTGCCTGGGGCTCCAGTTGCGATTTAAAGGGCCTGGGGATCTGGTAGCTGCTGCGATAAAGGCAGCAGCATCCAGAGCCCCAGGCCCTTTTAAATTGCTGGGTCATGCGGCAGCTGCCCCTTTTGCCTCACCACCCCTCCCCGCCGCCTTGTTGGCAGCCCTTCTTGGGCAGCCCTATAGAGCTTTAATGTGGGTTGTGTACAAGCCAGTACTGGCAGCCACTTCTTACCAGTAATGCTATACCGGTCCATACCAGCCCACTTTCATCTTTGCTTTTATCATTTTTGTTGCCCCTTTCTGGACTCTCTGCAATTTGTCCACATCTTTCCTAGAGTGTGGCACTCAAAACTGGACATAGTACTCCAGCTGAAGCCTCAGCAGTGCCGAGTAAATTGGGACAATTATCTCCTGTGTCTTACATATGACACTCCTGTTAATACATCCCAGAATGATATCTGCCTTTTTTGTAACTGTATTACATTGCTGCCTCATATTAAGTTTGTGATCCATTATACAGTTCCTTTTCAGTGGTGCTACTGCCTAGCCAGTTATTCCCCCTTTTGTATTTGTACATTTTTAATGTTCCTTCCTAAGTGTAGTTGTTTGCAACGGGCTATTGACTTTTTATCTTGATTTTAGACCAATTCTCCAATTTACCCAGGTCACTTTGAATTCTAATCCTGTCCTCCAAAGTGTTTGCAGCCTCCGCCAGCTTGGTGTCATGTGCAGATTTTATAAGAATACTCTCCACTCCATTATCCAAGTAATTAATGAAAGTCTTGAATAGTAGTGGACTGGACCCAGGACAGTCTTCTGCGGGACCCCACTAGATATCTCCTTCCAGTTTGACAGTGAATTGCTGATAACTACTCTTTAAGCAGTTTTTCAATCAGTTGTGCATCCTCCTTATAGTTATTTCATGTGTTCTAGACCACATTTCCCTAGTATGCTTAATAGTAATGGAATACTAATTCACAGTGTTGATATTTTATATCTTATTCAGGCTTTTCATATTTACTTACTATTTAAATAAATACAATATAAATATGCAGATTTTAATGGCCTTTTTATTTCTTCCTTTTTAAATATGTATCCTTATTTGCATGCTTAAGAGTGGCTAAGAAAGGATGTGTAATCATGCCATGTGATGAATTAGAGGAATGCTAAAATCTACATTCATTTAATCGTGTTCTAATTGTAAGTATGTTGGTTTAGAATCAACCGATTGGATTCAGCAGAACAAGTGGACTTTTTTTATTTTAGAATTTTAGTGAATAAGTGGCATTTCTATTAATTAAAATTCTAAAGCAGGTAAACAAAAACACATTCTAGTGGTAGTTAATTATTTAAACTTCTGTATTTATCTAAACCCGTCACCTTCATCAATATTGAATTGTATGGTTATTTACATATGTGCGGTTTCTCTGTAAATATAGAAACTTGGTAATTATATCTACGGTCTGTTTGATTGCAAGGCTACTGACAACTCATGCATGTCAGGAGTTAGCCGTGGTGTTTTGAAGGCTGGATTCACAGTTTTACTAGCAGAAGAGAAAACAGAGAGGTTTGACAAGTTATCTCTTTTTTACATCTAATTAGATAAAAGTGGATCTCACCTCCCTGGGGATAAGCTTCAAATCTCTAAGAGATTACTGGCACAAGTATTGCAAGCCCTTGTTAATTAGCCATCTTAACTAAACTCCTTAAGTTAGAGAAACAAAGCACAAGATTTAAAATTATTATGGTGGAATAGGGATAGAAAAGTGATACCGGGCCATGATCTTGGCCCTGCTAAGTCCTCTTTCAGCTGCTCTGATGGGACAAAAGAGGACTTAAAGATGTCCTAAAGTAGTCAACAGAGGGTTCCCATTTGTGGATGAAACCCTAAAAGGCATAAAGCTTGCATTGCCAACTCTCACCGACCCCCTCAAAATCCAACCTTTGCATAAGGAATGAAATAGGAGTGGTGATTCCCCAACTGCATAACAGCCCTTCAGTTGTGACGTAACTAGGGGTGCTGAAGTGCTGCCATGCCCCCTGGTTTGAAGTAGTAATAGCAAACACCACATATATGGCTACATTGGTTTCCATCATCAGCACCTCCACTATAAAAATTATCCCACATCACCTTCAGCCCTTAGTGGTTTGTTACAAGCTGGTACCACTTAGAACAGCTTTGAATATCATCTAGTCTAACCTATAATATGGTCTGTACTGAAGATCATCTACTCTAACTCCCTGATAATAAAGGATTGTTCCGATCTTGACTCTTCTTAGAACACTCAAATAGAGACCACAATTACATGAAAAAATGAGGAGCCATTCTAACAGGTGATCTTTCACCTTTTTCTCATAATTGTGGTGTTTTAAATTTCAGATACAGATCCATAAATGTTGGCATATTGGCTTTTGGGTTATTTCAAGAAGTGATCTGATTCAAGGCTAATAATAAAGTTACTGATTTATTTATTATTATTTTAGTATTTCAAAATATGATGCTTATTATGACCCTTAAGACAAATTATGTGTCCATAATTACACTGCTATCTTTCTGTCCAGTGCCTTGTTTCACATTATTTCCATGAAAGTTAAGGGAAAATAAAAAAAAATAGCTAGAATTGTTCAGATTCCTTCTTACCAGTGGGATGAGAGCAATTAATGTGGGAATCAATAGACCTAAGACTAAGCAAATTTATGAAACTTTATCATTTTTTTTTTGGCCATGGGATTTAGGTGAGGCCTTTTCTGTCCTCCTAGAATTAACATGCAATTCTAGTTTTACTGTATTTATTATTTTTATACCATATAAAGGGTTAGTCCAATTTAGCACTGTATCATAGCTGGCAAGAATAACATTCCTCTCCATCCTAAGGGATTACTAGGACCTTTACCTGAACTCTCTTCAGAGATTTGGCAGATTTGTTGAGGTACCACGAATAATGGTATAAGTAGGGAAAACCCATAAATCATCAAATGTTCAGAGTCCTTCTCAAGGCTCTAGATGATGTACGAGAGGCTCCTTTTCTTTTTGTTTATGGGTATACTTAAATGTAACCACTGCAAAGTATCTAGAAACAGCAAAGTCTTTGAGTATTATGCACAGTAGGAATGTGAACATTCCTAAATACTCCTGACAAACGTGGCATCCTGCAAGGTTCGGAGACAGCTCATGAAAGCTAAGAAAAAAAAATATTTGTGTGAGTTTCACTTGGGTGGTGGAGATGGTGTAATAGGGGTTGATAGATGGCGTAACAGGGGTCAATGTATGCAATATTATTATAACCTAGAGCTAACAGCACCCAGATGCTGATATTACCTACGTATATCTTTAACTCTGAGTTACTAATATTGTAATATTTTCTTAGTGGATGGAAAATGTGACTTGGAAAAATAAGCAGTTACTAAACAATGAACATTGGCTGGTCTCCACAGAGGCTTTTATTGTGTAGCAACAAAACTCCCAGTTACAATTGTTTCTATGCATGAAATTGATACGATTTGTTGTTTTTTGTTGTTGTTGAACAATGCAGTTTGCAACCGGCAACATTCATATCAACCCTATGGAATATTGAGGACCCATACTGTAGGGCCATTAGGCAGTTTATTAGAGCACTTTAGTCAAGTAGAAATGTAAGGCCAAACAATATTTATACAAAGAGTCATAACAGCCTGTTTGCTGGATCAAGTGACTAGAATATTTTTAAAGTGCTACTTATTGCCTCCAGTTTCTGATTTCAAAACATGTTTGCATGTCACAGAGGATGACCAGCAGTGTGCAAAATGCTTCATTATTTTAAGCATCAAATTTTTTGAATTGTCCTTTCTAGCTGTTCTAGATAAATGTGTAGAGACAGTAAGAGCCATGCTTGCAACAGAATATATCATGTCACCTCTTTTTAATGCCAACTTATTTCTTTTCTGCTTTAATTTAACATGTTGATAACTTCTGTAATTCCATTGTCTCCAGACTCCTTTGTGCATAAGACATGTACTCTGTCTCAAAGTGTTTTATTTTTAATTCTAGTTTAAATAGAGTTTATTGAAATGCTGAATTAGTCATTAGAGTAACTGGGTAGTTTAATGGATATTTTCTTTTTCCTTTTAACCTATTGGACCCTAGATCTAGTCTGACCTGAGTGATAGTGAAATGAGTTTTTCTAGCTGGCTGACTCTTCTGTTCCCATATTATAAAAATTACATAGGCATGCAGTAAAGTAGGCAGTGTCCCTTCAGCAGTCTTGGAAAAGGAATATTCTTCTACAGCCTAATAGGAGTGAGACTATAATTTTAAGCTGTTGAATATAATGTGGGGTCTCCCTCAGAAAACATACTCCTCTCTAGACCTTGCTTTGCAGGTTGCTCACCTGACCACAGGTTAAGAGCAAGACATAATGGCAGTCTCTTTCCTTGGTGGGCAACTGTATTATATTCCTCCATCCACACCCATGACACTGACCACCCTAAAGAGGGTTTGGTGGTAGGGCCTTGGGACTGTGCAATGTGCAGCCTCCTTGTGTTCTAAGGAGCTGAGAGAGAGATTATACCTCCTGGAGCTTCTTTTGGAATAGTGGAGTGCCATATTACTTCCAGCACAGGACTGTTTCATTTATAAGCTATCTGCCCTAGCTAGATTTAAAGGCTACTTCCTTGTACCTACAGGACAGTGATTAGAAGCTCCTGTCCCTGCCCATTGGAAACTGTATGTCAGCACATACTCACGAAATGAAGAAGTCACACCAGATAGCTAGGGACTCCAGTGCTCACACATGAATCATAGTGGAGTGATAACTTATGTTTATACTTTATAGTATTTTTTGTCCTAAAGAATCCAAAGAACTTTGCAAAACTAATGTTACGTTCTATGTAAATGTATCTTTCATTTGCTACTCTTGGATGGAAATGCATGCATAAATTTTGTGTTTTCTACCATAGATTAGGCCAAGGAATTAAGGCAACCATATCTAACTGAAAATGCAGGATGAAATTAGATAGACAGAAGGTAATTAGTAAAGTCTGAATATGGCAAGATGCTAGGGATACCATCTCTTCCCTTGTGAAAAGTCCTGTAGGAGTTTTAATGACTAGAGCTGTCAACTACAGTTTTACATATCCGCCACAAGATGACACTACTGGTAGCACAGTGCCCTGTATTACCATGCTTCAAATTGTCTTACTAGAAACTCTTTGGAAAGAGTGACACCTACTAAATCCGAAACACCTCTTCCTGCAGCCCATAGCCGTAGCTTGGAAGTTTACAGTTCGAGTAATGAACCAGTCCAGCTTTACTCAGTTTGTGAAAACAAAGAATTACAGCACAAGGTAGTTCTGAATTCTGCAAGAGTGAAATTAAACAGGATGTAGCGAGGCGGTGTGGGTCTCTGCCACCTCAGGGAGAGATGAGCCCCTCCGGACACCAGAGTGGGTCGATCCAGGAAGCCCAGAGCTTGACTGTGCCCCCCGCCTCCTGGAAGGTCAGGTGTGGCACAGGAACTATAAAGGCCCAACCCCAAAGCTCACTGAGAGGGCAGCCACCGGGGAGGCCAGACGCCAGTTGGGAAACCCCAGTGACCTGCAGTGGATGTAAGGGCTGGCTGGGCCTTCCCCAGGCCAGCTACCCAGAGGAGTTGCCAAGCTTCCTCTGTGCCAGCTATCCCAGGGAACCCATGGTTCTGGCCCCCCCCAAGGAAGCCACCCTGACCCAGGTACCTAAAGAGGGGGAGTCCGGAAGTAGCCCAGGGGCAGCTCACCAGAGTCTGCTGCTGTTAGGGCCCCAGGTTGGGACGCAGTAGAGTGGGAGGGCCTGCGTCCCCACTGCAACCCAACTCGCTGGTGGCAGTCTCCTCCTCTCCCTGGTCTTCGGACCTAGGACCTGGACTCACTGTGTATATAGTGTTATTACTCAGCCCCCGCCTGAGGGCCTGAGCACCTGACTCATCATCACCCCATCCTGACCTAGGGCTTGGGCTAACTACTAACTGTGTTAATTTCTGCCCTCACAAAGGTCATGGAGGAAGACTCTTGTGGCAAGATAATTCCCTGCTTGGCCTCCTCCTGAACCTAGTCAAGTGGTAGGGTCCCCACTGCCTCAAAGAGAGACAAGCCCTGGCTAACCTCTCTACACAGGGCTTACTATACCATAGTACAACAAAAAACTTGATTATCCAAGTGAATGGTAACTATTCGAACTACATGGTAGAGTAAGGAAGAAAGGGCTGCTAAATTATGATCTAGCCTACCCGCATCCACAAAGAGACAGATGGAAGAGGTGGGCAGGCATAAAAAGTTTTTGTTTGAAAATCAAAGTTGAATTAGGTGAGTTAAGCCCTCATCATCTCATGGCTTGACTACTGCAGATTTCTCTCTGGGCTTGACAAATGCCATCTTGCTCCAGTTATATTCACTCAATCCATCCACTGCTCAGAAGGTCATTGTCCTAGATTATCCCTCTAAGTACATCAGCCCCCTCATTGCATCCCCCCTCTGATTCCCCTCTTCACTGTGCCAAACACAAACTATTTGTATTCACTTTTAAAACCCTCCATCTTCTATCCCTGCCCTCAACTATTATTTCATAACAATATCAGCCTTTATGGTCTATTTGGCAGATTTGCAAACAAACACCTTCACACATTGTCCCATGC
This sequence comes from Gopherus evgoodei, assembly GCF_007399415.2. Taxonomy (NCBI): domain Eukaryota; kingdom Metazoa; phylum Chordata; order Testudines; family Testudinidae; genus Gopherus; species Gopherus evgoodei. The sequence continues at coordinate 321,472,853 of NC_044322.1, forward strand.
TGCCTCTTATGCATGGAAAGAACTCCCTATACAACTCCACAGAGTCACCACTTTGTCCGACTTCAAATCCCTTCTCAAGCTCTCCTGTGCCATGATACCTACAAAATAGTCAACAATGGTTAGGCAGCTGGTGTGCTGTTATTGCTGCTTACATCACCTTGATCACAATTTTTTCATTGCTATCTTGAGCTGCTCCCATCTGTTTGCTGTATCCACTTCTCTCATCTTATACCAACACTGTCAGCTCTTCTGGGCAAAAACAATTTTTTTGTTATATGTTTGTACAATGTCTAGGACAATGGTGCTTGGGCCACTAGGCCCTACTGTAATACAAATAAAATAAATAATAATAATAATAAATAAAGGATGGGAAAACTGAACCAGGAAGCTTCGTTAGCAGCTGTACCTATATCTTTGTTGTCTATGTTTAGACAGAAGAATTCAGTTTCTAGAACTGACAATTTTATCTTTGACAGAAACAGTCACCCTGAAATACTGTTTGAAAGTTTGAAAGACTCATTAAATGACACCTCCCATCAAGAAAGAATGCTGTGCCATACCTCAATCTGTGTGCTTTCTCTAGCAAAGTGTATGTGCCAGTCTGTCTAAATAGCATATTATAACTGTAGTGTACATAAAAATGTACATGATGCTAATTTTCTTATTATGTAGAGGCAGTACCTCCACACCCAACAGTTGTTAAAGTTACAACCAGAATCCCATTATAAGGCAGATATTGAACCTATTTGTAAATCAAAACAAAAATTTCCCTATAGTTTTACATTTGTAGAGATTTCTTGCTAGAAGTAAATATGTTCTAAAAATAATGAGGAAAAAAAATGAGTGGGTATTTTTTTTAGATTAAAAGCCTTAAAATGGTTAAAAGGTTTCCAAATTGTCTAATGTTTCTTTGGCTTCCTTTATCTGCCCCGTCATTTCTCCAAACTCATGCACTTTGTGATCCTTCTGTACCATCTTCCAGCAACTTCCATGTCCCATGAATAATACCCCTCTGCTGTCTTCATCACCCCAGCTCCTCAACTCCAGTCCACTCTTCCCTCTCATGTCTCTTGTTTCCCTACCCGTCCTGTGTAACTTTGCTGCCATCTACCTTCCTGCTCAGTACTCCCCACATCTCCTCCCTACTCCTCTGTTGCCCTCTGACATCTAGAAGTCCCTTTTTCCCCCATACCATTGCCCCCCTTGGAGTACGTCCAGACAACCCGCCCTATTGGTGGGTAGCGATCAATTTATCAGGGATCGATATATCGCGTGTCATCTAGATGCGATATATCGATCATGAACGTGCTCCCTATTGACTCGGGAACTCCACCAGAGCAAGCGGCGGTAGTGGACTTGACAGGGGAGCCGCGGACATCGATCCCGCGCTGTGAGGACCCGAGGTAAATTGATCTAAGATACTTCAACTTCAGCTAAGCTATTCACGTAGCTGAAGTTGCTTATCTTAGATCGACACCCCCCCTAGTGTAGACCAGCCCTTGGTCTCCTCTGCCCTCTTCCAGCTTTATACCCAACACCTTACATATTTCTCTGAATACAATCACACAGCACCCTCATGCCCCCCCATCTCCTTCTTCCATCCTTATCACCCCCACCTTTCCCTATCCAACCAGTTCCTGTTCTCCTGAAATATCAAGGTTGCACTCTCATGCATAACCTTTCTCTCCAATTACAGAATCACTTAGGAGGTAATAAGATTACAGATTTTTCAAATTAAAACTTGTCTAACTTTGTTTAGTGACAGTTAACATTCCATTAGGAGGACACAGCTCAACAACTCAAAACCTGAAAAGCATAGAAGTAAAAGAAGAAAGTCTTCTGTCTAGAGATTCATATGTCCCTTCATGCTTCAACCACCATACCAGAGAACATGCGTCTACACTGATGACGGGTTTTGCTCGATAAAAATCCAAAGCAGTGCAGACCGATGCATGTTCATTTTCATTATCTGAATCAAGTGCCACCAGCAGAAGATTGATTTTCTTTTTTGATGGTTCAGGTTCTATAGTTTCCACATCAGAGTGTTGCTCTTTTAAGACTTCTGAAAGCATGCTCCACACCTCGTCCCTCTCAGATTTTGGAAGGCACTTCAGATTCTTAAATCTTGTGTCAAGTGCTGTAGCTATCTTTAGAAATCTCACATTGGTATCTTCTTTGCGTTTTGTCAAATCTACAGTGAAAGTGTTCTTAAAACGAATAATGCGTGCTGAGCCATCATCTGCCACCGCTGTAGCATGAAATATATGGCAGAATGTGGATAAAACAGAGCAGGGGACATACAATTCTCCCCCAAGGAATCCAGTCACAATTTAATTAACACATTCTTTTTTTAACGAACATCATCAGCATGGAAGCATGTCCTCTGGGATGTTGGCTAAAGCATGAATGGGCCTACAAATGTTTAGTATATCTGGCACGTAAATACCTTGCAATCCGGCTAAAAAAGTGCCATGCAAGTGCCTCTTCTCACTTTCTGGTGACATTATGAATAAGAAGAGGGCAGCATTATCCCCTGTAAATGTAAACAAACTTCAAGTATCAGAGGGGTAGCCGTGTTAGTCTGGATCTGTAAAAGCAGCAAAGAGTCCAGTGGCACCTTATAGACTAACAATCAGTGTGCTGTTCAGTGTTGTCCTGAAAGTATTCTTTGAGTCGGAGACGGCGGAAGTAGGCTTCCAGATCGCAGCAGAACTGTATCATGTTGGTGGGGGTGGCAGGGCAGAAAGAGAGTCCCCGAGATAGGACAGACTTTTCTTCTAGGCTGAGTGTGTAGTTGGATAGATTGACGATATTGCTGGGTGGGTTGGGGGTACCACGGTTGTGGCCCCATGAGGCAGGTAGGAGTTTAGACAGCTTACAGTCCTTTTTCCTTTGTAGAGAGGTGAAGTGAGTAATGTAGATCTCCTGTCTTATTTTAGTGAAGTCCGTTTGTATGGAAGTTTGGTTATTAATGAGAGTCTCCAGGTTGGAGAGCTCTTTTTTGATGTTTTCCTGTTTGCTGTATAGGATGCTGATCAGGTGGTCCCTCAGTTTCTTTGATAGAGTATGACATAATCTCTCACTGTGGTCTGTGTAGTATGTAGATAGCAGTGGATTTTTTACCTTTAGTCCATTTGGTATGATGTCCATCTGTTTGCATTTGGAAAGGAAGATGATATCTGTCTGTATTTGTGCAAGTTTCTTCATGAGGTTGATGGATTTCCACTCCGTACGGCTAAATGCAGTGCCTTGCATGGTGTCAAGTATCAGAGGGGTAGCCGTGTCAGTCTGGATCTATAAAAGCAGCAAAGAGTCCTGTAACTGTTTGTTAGTCTATAAGGTGCCACAGGACTCTTAGCTGCGTAAACAAACTTGTTTGTTTTAGCAATTGGCTGAACAAGAAGTAAGACTGAGCAGACTTGTAGGCTCTGAAATTTTACATCATTTTATTTTTGAGTGCAAAAATCTACATTTGTAGGTTTCACTTTCATGACAAAGAGATTGCACTACGATACTTGTATGAGGTGAACTGAAAAATACTATTTTATTTATCATTTTTACAGTCAAATATCTGTAATAAAAATAATATACATTTTATTTCAGTTACAACACAAAATACAATATATTTGAAAATATAGAAAAACCTCCACAATATTTAATACATTTCAATTGGAATTCTACTGTTTAACAGTGTGATTAAAACTGTGATTAATCGCGATTAATTTTTTTTAGTTAACTGCAATTGACAGCCCTAATATTTAGATTTATAATATATCTAATGTCAAATTATTTATAAGTAAAGGAGGGCAAACATTTTTGACTTCTAATAATGGGCCATCAACCTGAAAAGACTGAGAACACCAACACGGAGACTCAGATGTGTGCTTTGTAGAGGATGTAGATTGGAAGTGAACAGGAGTTTGTTGTAGATGTGAGATGAATGGCTTTTGGTATGTGTCAGTGTTAAGGTGCATCTGGGTGTTAATGTTGCTTCAGTTGAGGTTTTCTCAATTTTTAGTGATTACATTGATAGGAAATTCCCTTGAGTAAGCTTAATTCTAGTTAGCAGAATTGTCAAAGGTTTGCAGTTCTCTAGTTCAGATATGGCAATTTTATTTCTGAACTAAAATATAAATCTACTTGTTCCAATGATTTTTAAATTTTTGTGCATTATTTTACAAGTACACCTAGTCTGAAAGTGTAATTTCTGACTTGAGAAATTTACAAATAATTTTACAGAATGGAAATGCTGAAAAATTTTGATTTGAAAACTTCAGAACATTTAATTGATAAGGTCAAATGTTTTGTTTCAATAATGTCAAATATTATAATATTTTAATATATAAAGTAATAGTATAATTAATATAATATTTTGATATAATCAAAATGAGAAATTTTGAAAGATTCATTTTTACACTCTCCCATCTAATGTTTTGTTGAAACTGACATATTCCAGTGAAATGTTTTGACTTGAGGAAGCTACATTTTCTGAAAATGTTTCGGAAAACTGTTCAGGTGAAAACTTTCAATCCACTTTTGATTTGATTTTCCAGTATCTCCCAAGAGTAATAAATGCCTGTTTTTAAAAATAAACCAATTTTATAAGCACAGTGGCCAGTGATTTTACATTTAAGAATACATTTTAACCACATTTTTAATAAAAAAAATTACACTTACAAATTTGATTCATTAATGTGTTTAAAAATCCTAGGCACCTGTTTCAGCACAATAAGTAAGTCTTATCAGATGACCCTCAACTATTTTCACAGTTTCTGCACTTTTAAATTTTAATATGTCATGACATGCAGATAATGATGCCCCAGAGCAGATTTGTAAAGTAAGTAGGTTTTTTTCATTTGTGTTTTGTTTTTGTTTTTTCTAATTCTTCTCATTATTTCAAATTATGACAAAATTGCTATTGCATTAATTTTGTATTTCAATATCATGAAAAGAGGCTATTCAAAAAGGTTTCAGCAACAATGTCTCTAAGATTAATTTGGAAAGATGCATAGCTCTTGTGCATCTAAAAATAGTGTTGCCAAGCAACTAGCTAAAATATAAGTATATCACTAGAAGAAACCAAAATACTTATACAGTCTAAAAACATATGCAGATTAATTCTGTCCTGTAAACTTGGGAGTCATTTCTGATGTCACATTTTTAGCATGTAATTTGCAACTAGTATTCATAATACAGGCCCTTCAAAGCTCGTAGTTTCTGCAATACTTGTCTTTCTGCTGTGAATATGATTTGAAGACATTAGGAAACTGAAACAATGCCAATTGTGTTTAATTATTCATTACACCACTGAGTCAGTATTAGTATTCTGCAAGACTCTGGAGTAATACTGAGCAGTGGTTGTGGTGATGTTTCCAGATCTAGTTTGTTCTTTGAAGCTTATGCCTTTGTACACCAACCATTTCCTGAGGGACAGGGTGATATTGGCAAGCCAGCAGAAATGGTAATTGTGTCGAAGCAGCACAGCAAATGATGAGGTACTCTAGTGGGAAACTAAAAGAAAGTTCAGGGTTTAATTACAGTCTGCAAATCCACAAACTGTGGAGCGGGAGAAGCCTAGACTATGTATTTGGCATTGATTTATAAGTCATTATTAACTTTCCAGAAGACCTTCAATGTTACAAAAGATAAAGCTTTACATAACAAGAGCTGTGCCTTTCAGATTTGCAATATTATATACTCTAACTGCTATTAAAAAAAATCACCTGGCAAGTCAGAGGCAACTATGCAAAATAGAAATATATATTTTCACGCCTGTTAAAGCAGCTCACATAGGGGGAAAACAGACTTCTGTCAAAACAACCTTTAGAAGGGTTCCAACTGTTTTTGACTCTCCCTCCCTTGCCCCTCCCTTCCCAGTTATGGGAGTGTAATCCAACAACAATTTGCAGTAATTAACAGAACAAAATTTCAAATAGTAAAATTCAATTTAAACTTCAATTCCAATCAAGCTGTAGCTGTATTCAGCTGGATGGATGATTGACAAAATCCTTTTAGAGTATAAGGAAAGAAAACAATTATTACATGAAGTAGAAATAAAAATGAAATAACATAAGCATTGCATTTTTCAAGGGAATAAATGTAACTGATATGGAATTAAACTCTCCATTAGCAACTAATAGAATACAGTTTACAGTTACTGTAGGGGGTTATGTTTGAGTTTGGCCCCACTTTTGACTTACTGAGTAACATTTGATCATGTTGGATTGCTACATTAAAAAAAAACAACTTTTTTTAGCAAACAAATACAAAAGTGGCTCCCGGTGGTCCTAGCAGGTTCTCAATATTGCCATCAAATCTGCTATCTGGTTGAAGTCCCAGACTGTGGGGCAGTCAAGGAAGAGGCACAGGGTTGCCCCTAATGGAATTTCTGCCTGTTTCTTAGCAGCTCTAAAGTCCTCTGTGATTGACCATAAAACTGGATTAAGAAGTGTTGTCTAAAATATGACATGTGGCTGTTTCCTATGGACTGGTATGGAGAGCCCCAATGATCACTGAGTTGCTCTTGAATCCTTTAGGGTTTGGAGGGCTTTCTGTCCTGTTGCTGAAGAGTTTGTTACCCTCAAATGGGAGATCCTAAGTTATTGCCTGAACCTCCCTAGGGATTCCAGAGTACAGAGGCAATGGGTACCTCCTCATGGCTTTGGCCGTGGGTACTGTTCCATGTCATGGTGTCAGATGATTCAGCACAATCTGTGGAGAGGTCTGGAGGTATGGACAGGCAGTTGACCTTAAGCTATTAAGGACTTCACATCTCCTAGTGCTATTGGAGAGTTTATTAATGAATTGAGACCACTTGTCACAATTAACAAAAACCTGTATTTAGAGAGAACGGCCTGATAATTTGCCACAGGAGGCTTGCAAAAAAATCATCTACCCTAAATGTCTGATTTTCCCTTGCTTTGTTTGCTCCTGTACTGCTACCACTACTAGAAAGTCTGGTATAGAATTGTCATGTTCTGGGGTGCAGTACAAACCAGTGAAGAGTTATGTCACCTCTTACTCTGTAACCCTTAAGTGCCTTAAAGCTTTGCTACAGTAGCTCTCTGCCAGGGATGCCCACAGTCAGCAACAAGTGTGCACTTATGTCTATTTACTGGGCAGCCTGGTCCAATACTTTGGATCCAGGAGCCTGCCTGCAATACCATGAACTTCCACTGGTTTCCACCAGCCTTGGTTTAACAACTGGTAACACTCTCGCTAGCCCTTAATTTTCCCAAACAATGTGTTGTGAAATGTTAAGCCCTGTCCTGGAACAATCAGAGGAATGTGAAGGTTTGTTGCTCCTTTAAAGATCCAAAATCCAAGAGTTTGTTAATCTAACTGGAATTACCAAACAGTTCAGTTCAAGCACAATGCTGGATTGTTTGAATTACAAATAACACATTTACTTAATTTCAAAAAGAGAGAGGATCTGCCACCACGACAGGGAGCACAACACTGTCCTCCACCAGGTACCCCCTCCAGCATGCTCCAAATACCCTCTCCTAGTACAGTAACTCCTCACTTAAAGTCATCCCGGTTAATATTGTTTTGTTGTTACATTGCTGATCAATTAGAGAACATGCTAATTGAAGTTGTGCAATGCTCCCTTATGATGTCGTTTGGCAGCCACTTACTTTGTCAACTACTTGCAGGAAGAGCAGCCTTTTGGAGCTAGCTGGTGGGGGCTTGGAACCAGTATGGACTGGCAGCCCCCTCCTCCATCAGCTCCCCACTCCCCTAGGTTCCCTGTGCAGCAGCCGTCCAGCAGGCTCAGTTGTTGGCAGTTCAGCTGTCCCTCCCCCCACTGCCATGTGCTGCTCCTGCCCTCTGCCTTGGAGCTGCTCCTGGGAGCCTCCTGCTTGCTGTGCAGGGTGGGGAGCGGGAGGGGGGCTAATGTCAGGGTGTCCCCCTCCTCCCTCATCCTGCACCCCACTTACCCCAATCCATGTGGGGGATGACGACAGGACAGGCCTCAGGATGAAGGGAGCTTCCTGGGAGCAGCTGCTGTCTCAACTTTCTGATCTACTTAACAGGGCAGTTTACTTAGAGTGGGGTCAGCAACGCTTAAAGGGGCAATGCACATCTCTCTTTCTCACACAGGGTGTGTGTCGCTGTCTGCCATGCTGTCTCTCCTCCCTCCATTAGTGCTCCCTTGTGGAGTGTGAGGCTACATTAACAACAATGGGTTGACCCTTGAGCGCTCAGCCAAAAGCTAGTTCATAATTTAGCAGCAAGGCATTCCCTGGGAAATATCCCACCCTCTTCCACCCTCTGACTTCACCACCTCAACTAAGCTTCACAATCATCATCACTGTGTACAGTATTAAATTGCTTGTTTAAAACTTATAATATATATAATAGTATTTTGTCTGGTGAAAAAAAATTCCCTGGAACCTAATCCCCCCTATTTACATTAATTCTTATGGGGAAATTGGATTTGCTTAACGTCCTTTCTCTTAAAGTAACATTTTTCAGGAACATATCTACAACGTTAAGCAAGGAGTTGCTATACACACACCGCTCCAACACCACCAAATACCACATTCTGTGGGGCCCCTCTCCCTGATGGATATGTGTTAATTGAGGGCCAAAGTCCCTATTGCAGCTGCACAGGTGAGTCCCTAGGAAACAAGTTTGGAAACCCCTGCTTTTATAGCACCCTATCTAGTTAAAGACCTGTACAAACTATCCCACTTATCCTAGCACAATGTTTATATTTGACATCACTTCTGGAATGTTCTGCATACACAAACAGAGATTCCATAGAGTTCACCTGCTAATAAGTTTACTCACTGAGGATTCAAATATGTGAAAAGTATGCTGGGAGTCTAGTTCATAATTTGCATAAATGCAAAGAATACGAAGTCACCTAAGATATAAAATTAGCTAAAAAGAGAAATTTGGCATATTAGTCTATTAGATAGGCATTTCATTTAAATAATTACAGTAATAGTGGAGATGGACTTACACTCCTGCTGATTTTGGATAACTACACATGGAAGTACTCACCATGCAGTTGAGAAATAATGGACAAAGAGAAGCATATTTTTAAATGTGGCTTAGTAGGTGGTGAGGCTCCCAGCTGCCCCGGAGCAAGAAGATCCCATCCAGAGGCCGGAGTGGGCGGAGCTACAGAGCTCGGAGCCCGCCCCTCAGAGGGTCAGGCGGTGACCAGGAAGTATAAAGGCTCGCCCACAGAACTCAGTAAGGCTGGAGCCCCTGGAGAGGCCAGACGCCTCCAGCCTAGCTCGTGACTGGGAAAACTCTGTGGCCCAAGGTGGCCACCAGGACTGGCCGGGCCTGCCCTGCGCCTGCTACCCGGAGGAGTTGCCAGGCATGCCCTGCGCCCGCTACCCGGAGGAACTGATGGTGCTGGACCCCCCCCGGAGAACAACACCCTGACCCAAGTACTACCTGAGGGGGAGTGTGGAAGTAGCCTTCGGGCAGCTGACCCTAGTTTGGCTGCAGCACTGCCAGAGCCCATGTCAGTGTGTTGTGGCCTGGATACCCACTGACTGAGCAGCGAGTCTTCTACGGCTGCTAGGGTCCCGGGCTGGGATGCAGTGGAGTGGGAGGGCCTGCGTCCCACCTGCCACCCAACTTGTGGGTGGCAGTCTCCTCCTCTCCCAGGCCTATGGAGGCTTGGGTCTATGGCTATTGCTCAGCCCTGCCTGAGGGCCAGAGTCTTTGACAACTTGCTGCCTCACCTTGATCCAGGGCCTGGCTTCCCTTTGGTTGTACTGCTACTGCTCAGCCCTGCCTGAGGGCCTGAGCCTTTGACTCCTTGTTGCCCCGCCCTGACCCAGGGCCTGGACTCCCAACCATTTGTACTTACTGCTCAGCCCTGCCTGAGGGTCTAAGCTCCTGACTCAGGAGTTGTTGCCTCGCCCTAACCTAGGGCTTGGGCTTATTGCTACTGTTTATCGTGCCAGTGCTCAACTCCGGCCCGAGGATCTGACCCAGTGTTGCCCCACCCTGACCTAGGGTCTGGGCTTACAGTATTTGTTCCAGTTACATCAAGGGCTGCTGAGGGAGACCCCACGGCCAGACTAATTCCCTAACATCAACTGTGTGTAGTGAGCCGGTGTGACTCCCCGCCGCTCCGGAGAGGGTCGAGCTCCGGCGAACCCTTGTACGTGTGGTCTCAAGGTTTAGCTGGTTGATCCCTCAGCACTGGAGTTCCATTTCCTCTGGCATCAATTCCATTGTCACACAGAGTATTTCTAGACTGGCATAATAGAAAGTGGCTGATACAGACATACAACATATCTTCTGCTAAATTGCACAATTGTAGATAGCCTTGGCCAGCTGGGCAACCTGAAGTTTTCCTGGCAAGTTCAGTGTTCCACAATGTAACTGTTTACAAGAGCCAGCTAACTCAGGAATTTCTCACTGCCTTCAATGGCTCATGGTTCAGGCCTGTATACTCCAAATTTTCCTGTGAACCAGAACTTTTTTTGGCAAAACTGCTTTCAAGTAGGAAATTGATGATGCATCATATCATAGGGGGAATCTGAAGCGCAAAGGGTAGTTTTTTGTGATGTATTCTAGAGCTGTGTATTATCCACATGGGTCTTTCTAGTGGTTTCTTGTATTGTAAGTGCTTAATCTTTAATATGAAATACATGCTGGTAGCACTGAATGTCCTTGCCTCCTTGATGCTGGCCAGAAGGCTGTGGGTCAAGTTGGTTATGCTAGGCAAGGCTTTTGTTAAAGGCACGAGTTGAGGATAAAACATTTCTAACACAATCAAAAAGCTTCGCTAAAGAAAATATTTCCTGGATGCTGGAAATTAGCTTATGAGTAACAGAACTGCAAAGGGGCACTGTTTAAAAGGGTGAGAAAAACATTCAGGTCCCATTGAAGCCTATTGGAGTCTTGCCTTTGACTTCGATGGGATCTGGATTTCACCGGTAGAGTTTTCTCCACCATCTCCCTCCTTAGGAAGCTGGAGTTTGGACTCAGGAAGTTAGTCCTGTTTACCTTATTATTTTTACTCATTACTTTTCTTATTGAAAACTGAAAGGGCTGGAGAATGCTGAATGAACCCTCACATTAGGAGAAGATGCTGACTCCAACATCTGACATATAAGCAGCAAAATGATATGATACTAAAGAGAATGTTCTTCCTATGACATTCCCTACACTGGGGAGGAGTTTTATAAACCTAATATGAGATTGTCATCAGTCTCACAATGGTTAACGAAGAGACAGTCAGACAGAGGATTTTTGTGATAACAATGCTTTGTACCTGAGTTTACAGGATATTATTGTATCAGAGGGTAGCCATGTTAGTCTGGATCTGTAAAAGCAGCAAAGAATCCTGTGGCACCTTATAGACTAACAGACGTTTTGGAGCATGAGCTTTCGTGGGTGAATACCCACTTCCTCAGATGCATGTAATGGAAATATCCAGGGGCAGGTATATATATGTGTGCTAGCAAGCAAGCTAGAGATAACGAGGTCAGTTCAATCAGGGAGGATGAGGCCCTGTTCTAGCAGTTGAGGTGTGAAAACCAAGAGAGGAGAAACTGGTTCTGTAATTGGCAAGCCATTCACAGTCTTTGTTCAATCCTGAGCTGATGGTGTCAAATTTGCAGATGAACTGAAGCTCAGCAGTTTCTCTTTGAAGTCTGGTCCTGAAGTTTTTTTGCTGCAGGATGGCCACCTTAAGGTCTGCTATAGTGTGGCCAGGGAGGTTGAAGTGCTCTCCTACAGGTTTTTGTATATTGCCATTCCTAATGTCTGATTTGTGTCCATTTATCCTTTTCCATAGAGACTGTCCAGTTTGGCCGATGTACATAGCAGAGGGGCATTGCTGGCATATGATGGCGTATATTACATTGGTGGATGTGCAGGTGAATGAACCAGTGATGGTGTGGCTGATCTGGTTAGGTCCTGTGATGGTGTCGCTGGTGTAGATATGTGGGCAGAGTTGGCATCGAGGTTTGTTGCATGGATTGGTTCCTGAGCTAGAGTTATTATGGTGTGGTGTGCAGTTACTGGTGAGAATATGTTTCAGGTTGGCAGGTTGTCTGTGGGCAAGGATTGGCCTGCCACCCAAGGCCTGTGAAAGTTTGGGATCATTGTCCAGGATGGGTTGTAGATCCTTGATGATGCGTTGGAGGGGTTTTAGCTGGGGGCTGTATGTGATGGCCAGTGGAGTCCTGTTGGTTTCTCTCTTGGGTTTGTCTTGCAGTAGGAGGCTTCTGGGTACACGTCTGGCTCTGTTGATCTGTTTCCTTATTTCCTCATGCGGGTATTGTAGTTTTGAGAATGCTTGGTGGAGATTTTGTAGGTGTTGGTCTCTGTCTGAGGGGTTAGAGCAGATGCGGTTGTACCTCAGTGCTTGGCTGTAGACAATGGATCGTGTGATGTGCCCGGGATGGAAGCTGGAGGCATGAAGGTAGGCATAGCGGTCGGTGGGTTTTCGATATAGGGTGGTGTTAATGTGACCATCACTTATTTGCACCGTGGTGTCAAGAAAGTGGACCTCCCGTGTAGATTGGTCCAGGCTGAGGTTGATGGTGGGGTGGAAGTTGTTGAAATCATGGTGGAATTTTTCCAGAGTCTCCTTCCCATGGGTCCAGATGATGAAGATGTCATCAGTGTAGCGTAGATAGAGAAGGGGTGTGAGTGGACGAGAGCTGAGGAAGCGTTGTTCCAGGTTGGCCATGAAGATATTGGCATATTGTGGGGCCATGCGGGTGCCCATAGCAGTGCCACTGATCTGGAGATATATATTGTCATCAAATTTGAAATAGTTGTGTGTAAGTATAAAGGCACAGAGCTCAGCAGCCAGTTGTGCTGTGGCATCATCAGGGATAGTGTTCCTGACAGCTTGTATTCCATCTGTGTGTGGGATGTTTGTGTAGAGAGCCTCTACATCCATGGTGGCTAGGATGGTGTTTTCTGGGAGGTCACCAATGCATTGTAGTTTCCTCAGGAAATCAATGGTGTCGCGGAGATAGCTGGGAGTGCTGGTGGCATAGGGTCTGAGTAGAGAGTCCATATATCCAGACAGTCCTTCAGTGAGAGTGCCAATGCCCGAGATGATGGGGCGTCCAGGATTTCCGGGTTTGTGGATCTTGGGTAGTAGATAGAATAACCCTGGTCGGGGCTCTAGGGGTATGTTGATTTCTTCTGGTGTTAGTGTAGGGAGTGTCCTGAGTAGATGCTGTAGTTTCTTAGTGTATTCCTCAGTGGGATCTGAGGGAAGTGGCCTGTAGAATTTGGTATTGGAGAGTTGTCTAGCTGCCTCCTTTTGATAGTCAGACCTGTTCATGATGACAACGGCACCTCCTTTATCAGCCTCTTTGATGATAATGTCAGGGTGGTTTCTGAGGCTGTGGATGGCATTGCGTTCTGCACGACTTAGGTTGCGAGGCAAGCGATGTTGTTGTTCCACGATTTCTGCCTGTGCACGCCGGCGGAAGCATTCAATGTATAGGTCCAGGCTGTCATTTCGACCCTCAGGAGGAGTCCATGTGGAGTTCTTTTTCTTGTGCTCTTGGTGGGAGGGCACCCGTGTATCAGTGCACTGTTCAGTGTTGTCCTGGAAGTATTCTTTGAGTCGAAGACGGCGAAAGTAGGCTTCCAGATCGCCACAGAACTGTATCATGTTGGTGGGGGTGGCAGGGCAGAAAGAGAGTCCCCGAGATAGGATAGACTTTTCTTCTGGGCTGAGTGTGTAGTTGGATAGATTGATGATATTGCTGGGTGGGTTAGGGGCTTACAGAACCAGTTTCTCCTCTCTTGGTTTTCACACCTCAACTGCTAGAACAGGGCCTCATCCTCCCTGATTGAACTGACCTCGTTATCTCTAGCTTGCTTGCTAGCACACATATATATACCTGCCCCTGGATATTTCCATTACATGCATCTGAGGAAGTGGGTATTCACCCACGAAAGCTCATGCTCCAAAACGTCTGTTAGTCTATAAGGTGCCACAGGATTCTTTGCTGCTTTTACAGATCCAGACTAACACGGCTACCCTCTGATACTTGACACCATGCAAGGCACTGCATTTAGCCGTAAGGAATGGAAACCCATCAACCTCATGAAGAAACTTGCACAAATACAGACAGATATCATCTTCCTTTCCAAATGCAAACGGATGGACATCATACCAAATGGACTAAAGGTAAAAAATCCACTGCTATCTACATACTACACAGACCACAGTGAGAGATTATGTCATACTCTATCAAAAAAACTGAGGAACCACCTGATCAGCATCCTATACAGCAAACAGGAAAACATCAAAAAAGAGCTCTCCAACCTGGAGACTCTCATTAATAATCAAACTTCTATACAAACGGACTTCACTAGAATAAGACAGGAGATCTACATTACTCACTTCACCTCTCTTCAAAGGAAAAAGGACTGTAAGCTGTCTAAACTCCTACCTGCCACATGGGGCCACAACAGTGGTACCCCTAACCCACCCAGCAATATCGTCAGTCTATCCAACTACACACTCAGCCCAGAAGAAAAGTCTGTCCTATCTCGGGGACTCTCTTTCTGCCCTGCCACCCCCACCAACATGATACAGTTCTGTGGCGATCTGGAAGCCTACTTTCGCCGTCTCCAACTCAAAGAATACTTCCAGGACAACACTGAACAGTGCACTGATACACGGGTGCCCTCCCACCAACAGCACAAGAAAAAGAACTCCACATGGACTCCTCCTGAGGGTCGAAATGACAGCCTGGACCTATACATTGAATGCTTCCGCCGGCGTGCACAGGCAGAAATCGTGGAACAACAACATCGCTTGCCTCACAACCTAAGTCGTGCAGAACGCAATGCCATCCACAGCCTCAGAAACCACCCTGACATTATCATCAAAGAGGCTGATAAAGGAGGTGCCGTTGTCATCATGAACAGGTCTGACTATCAAAAGGAGGCAGCCAGACAACTCTCCAATACCAAATTCTACAGGCCACTTCCCTCAGATCCCACTGAGGAATACACTAAGAAACTACAGCATCTACTCAGGACACTCCCTACACTAACACCAGAAGAAATCAACATACCCCTAGAGCCCCGACCAGGGTTATTCTATCTACTACCCAAGATCCACAAACCCGGAAATCCTGGACGCCCCATCATCTCGGGCATTGGCACTCTCACTGAAGGACTGTCTGGATATATGGACTCTCTACTCAGACCCTATGCCACCAGCACTCCCAGCTATCTCCGCGACACCATTGATTTCCTGAGGAAACTACAATGCATTGGTGACCTCCCAGAAAACACCATCCTAGCCACCATGGATGTAGAGGCTCTCTACACAAACATCCCACACACAGATGGAATACAAGCTGTCAGGAACACTATCCCTGATGATGCCACAGCACAACTGGCTGCTGAGCTCTGTGCCTTTATACTTACACACAACTATTTCAAATTTGATGACAATATATATCTCCAGATCAGTGGCACTGCTATGGGCACCCGCATGGCCCCACAATATGCCAATATCTTCATGGCCAACCTGGAACAACGCTTCCTCAGCTCTCGTCCACTCACACCCCTTCTCTATCTACGCTACACTGATGACATCTTCATCATCTGGACCCATGGGAAGGAGACTCTGGAAAAATTCCACCATGATTTCAACAACTTCCACCCCACCATCAACCTCAGCCTGGACCAATCTACACGGGAGGTCCACTTTCTTGACACCACGGTGCAAATAAGTGATGGTCACATTAACACCACCCTATATTGAAAACCCACCGACCGCTATGCCTACCTTCATGCCTCCAGCTTCCATCCCGGGCACATCACACGATCCATTGTCTACAGCCAAGCACTGAGGTACAACCGCATCTGCTCTAACCCCTCAGACAGAGACCAACACCTACAAAATCTCCACCAAGCATTCTCAAAACTACAATACCCGCATGAGGAAATAAGGAAACAGATCAACAGAGCCAGACGTGTACCCAGAAGCCTCCTACTGCAAGACAAACCCAAGAGAGAAACCAACAGGACTCCACTGGCCATCACATACAGCCCCCAGCTAAAACCCCTCCAACGCATCATCAAGGATCTACAACCCATCCTGGACAATGATCCCAAACTTTCACAGGCCTTGGGTGGCAGGCCAATCCTTGCCCACAGACAACCTGCCAACCTGAAACATATTCTCACCAGTAACTGCACACCACACCATAATAACTCTAGCTCAGGAACCAATCCATGCAACAAACCTCGATGCCAACTCTGCCCACATATCTACACCAGCGACACCATCACAGGACCTAACCAGATCAGCCACACCATCACTGGTTCATTCACCTGCACATCCACCAATGTAATATACGCCATCATATGCCAGCAATGCCCCTCTGCTATGTACATCGGCCAAACTGGACAGTCTCTATGGAAAAGGATAAATGGACACAAATCAGACATTAGGAATGGCAATATACAAAAACCTGTAGGAGAGCACTTCAACCTCCCTGGCCACACTATAGCAGACCTTAAGGTGGCCATCCTGCAGCAAAAAAACTTCAGGACCAGACTTCAAAGAGAAACTGCTGAGCTTCAGTTCATCTGCAAATTTGACACCATCAGCTCAGGATTGAACAAAGACTGTGAATGGCTTGCCAATTACAGAACCAGTTTCTCCTCTCTTGGTTTTCACACCTCAACTGCTAGAACAGGGCCTCATCCTCCCTGATTGAACTGACCTCGCTATCTCTAGCTTGCTTGCTAGCACACATATATATACCTGCCCCTGGATATTTCCATTACATGCATCTGAGGAAGTGGGTATTCACCCACGAAAGCTCATGCTCCAAAACGTCTGTTAGTCTATAAGGTGCCACAGGATTCTTTGCTGCTTTTACAGGATATTATTGGATATGCTTTGTTGCTGATTGCTTTAAAAAAACAAATTGTTTATTAAAATATTCCTATTTCCTACACCATTGAAGACATTTTCATTGTTTCAGCCCCACTCCTGAAACTGACTGCACATAGGCACAACCCTGGATTGGCATGGCATCTCGCTGAAGCCAAAATTTTCAAAGGTGGCCATTGATTTTGGGAAACTTCAGCTAGAGATATGAGTGTTTGGTGCTTCTAAAATCATTCTTGACATAAACATACCTGTAGTGTGGTGGGGTCATCCCTCCTCATTTGGGTCAGAGGGAAGCCACACTGCCTCACTATGTCACCAAGGTCACTGCCTAATATCAGGGGAATTACCAAACAGGTGCTAGTGCCCAAACCCTCTTGGTGGGGTGGAGCACCTCAGGAATGGCAGAGCGAATAAGCAGGCTATAGACTCTGTCCCCCAGGCAGGCAGGGCTATCAATAAGTCTATAAGCTCAGGCCTCAGACAGGGCAGAGCACCACATAGTCTGTCATCTTAGCTCTGGCAGACAGCAGAGAAACACAGGCCTGTTAGCCTATGATAGGGAGGCTGCCACCCCAGGGGTGGAGTTGTCAGCAGGGGGTAGGAGGATTGGGCCCACCCTACTCCACCAGGTCTCAGCCCAGGGCTCTAACAGTGTCAGAGTGTTCCTCCATTGGGTCAGTGGGGTCTGCCCAAAACACGGCAGACCTGGATTCAGTCAACTACACAACCAGACTATAGTCTAGTTTCCCTGGGTCACTGCCTACTACCCCTTTGTTTGGTACCTTGGCCCAATGGGTGTCCTCTGTCTCCCTGGGGTTGGCAGCCAGTGACAGTCCCAGCTGATCCTTTGTGCACTTGGTCTCCTCTGGGGCCACAGTGTCACCTGGTTCGGCAACAGAGTCAGTGGCCTTCAGTGAGCAAGATACATCTGTCTCCTTCCCTGGCTAGGCTCCAACTGCCTTTTGTATTTCCTGTCCTGCCTCTCAACTTCTGTTGTGGGGGCAAGCCCAACCTGACTCTGCCCACCTGGGAGAGTGGTTCCTCCCCCTCTGGCTTGGAGGGAGGCCACACTGACTCACTAATACCCCAAAATAAAGACTTCCCAAAGCAAAGTCCACTTTTCAAAGGGTTGGCCTTTGTGGTTCTATTACATTATTGCTCTTGAAAATGGAGGTGTTTCTGGCCTGGCCTTGTTAGTCACGGGTGTAACAGATAATTTTTAAAGTGAAATTATTACTAGTTCTCCATCTATTGAAGTTGATTTTAGCTGAGTTGCCTCAGTGTAAATGAGAACAGAATTTGCTCAGAATCTATATTTTCTAAACCTTTAGCAGAGTTAACTAAAGAGTAGCATGAATTTATCGAACTGTGAACAATCATTTATGAAAATGGAATCCAGGTATCTCTGTGATCCTATAGAACGATTCTTTGCTCTCTTAGGCTATTTCCCTGGTCAGTACATTCTAATTCCCAAAAAATCCTGCGACGAATGCATAATACCAGCATCAGGGTTTTGTGCAACCTGTACTAGCTTCCCATTTACTCATCAATCTATTATGAATTTTGATACTGATCTACAAGGCCCTTAATAGAAAAGGCCTGCATGAACCCAAAGACTATCTTTCCCTCTGAAACCCACCACAACTGCAATGATCATCAAAAACACTACATTTAACAGAGTTGAGGTACAACTGCAAAGGAATCAGAAGTAGCGCTATCTCAACAGTGCTCTTGTGGAAGACTGGGAAGAGTCTAAACCTTGCCGTTTTCAGGTTGTGCTGTAAGATTCACCTCTTTGGCAAAGTATTCTCCCAAGTACTCAAAACACAATTAAAACCTGGCAGCCTGCCCATTCTGTGTTTTGTAGGATTAATTCTGGATTAAACCACAAAGGCATTTGGCTTTTGGAGAAAGCCAAATTGATTCTACAAATTGTGCATTGGCTGATCAATAGAAGCATCTGCTGGATCTGAGTTTCTTGCATATGACAAAAGGAGGAAAACACAAAATGATCAACACTGCACTCATTATTAAACATCATTGCAGTCTATAGGAATAAAATTAGAGCGCTGCAAAGGAGAAGACTAATAAAACAAAAATCCACACAAATATTTCTCCTTAAAGTCTGTTTATTTGCAGTTAAAAACCAGGTATTTCAATACTCAGTTTTCTAATTAAACAATAAGCCTCTTCAACAGGGGCTTTGATGTTGGCTAAGCACCATCTTCCATTATGAGTGCTGGCCTGGGTAAATACTGATCCATTGCTCCCTCTCCAAAGCAATTCCAACAAAGATGTGCATTATTAATCCTGGTACATCTTTGTTTTGGTTACATATGGTCAAGTGGGATTAGAAGGGACAAGATGTCAAAACACAACAAGTATGCATTTCCCTCAAAGGATCATGTTTATAAAGTTGATTGAAAAGCCATCATATAAATTACATTTCAGAAACCCAAACTCCTTCCAGCTGCTAAGAAAAGCTTCCAGTACTACCTCACGTCTCACACAGTCTTCACAGATAGCATGCCAGCAGTCTTGAGTTCACTTTTGGCCATTAAAATTAAACTAGGGGAGGAGCTGCTACCTTGGAAAATAACATATCTATGTGTTATGAGAGAGTGCCAGTGCTGGAAGGCCTTGGATGCTGGATGCATGTTGGGCTGATGTATCCAATATGACACAGTGCCAAAACTGAAAAAATAATTAGGTCCACAACTTGAATTATACAGAACATTTACAGGGGAGTGGCTGAAATTTAAAAGAGTTTGCTGACTGCCATATGGGGCGGCTCCAGGCCCCAGCACGCCAAGCACGTGCTTGGGCCGGCATGCCAGGGGAGGTGCTCTGCCGGTCGCCAGGAGGTCCACCAGAGCTGCAGGACCAGAGGACCCTACTTGGGGCGGTGAAATGTCTAGATCCGCCCCTGCTGCCATACAATGTATCTCCAGTTCCCATACTGGGGATGCATAGTTTACAGAAATGACTGTATGCTAGGTTGTTACATAGCAATCTGCTCTGAATAAGTGGCAGGGCTGAACCAGGTATAGACCTGGCAGGGAACTGTGACTTGTTACTGGCAATGGGAACATTTTCAAATTCAAGAATTTCATTCTGAGTTCATACAACTGCAAATTTCAAAGCAGAGCTTAGGGAGGGGCAAACCTACTCACACTGGGGAAAAAATGCTCACATGAAATCTCTGTGACTCAAACCCACTAGGTTTTGAATACGTCTAGAATTGAATACTTCTGTGCTGAAAGTAAACAGAAGTTGCCCAGACCTGACAGCCCACTTTCCTAATTTAAAATAGATAATTCATAATGAATGAAGTTTGGGATGTGTTCCTAGCTGATATTTTGTATGTTTTTGCATAATTTTCACATAATTGACGGTCATGCTATGCCTCAAGTTATTTTTATTCATTCATAGTTCATTTAGTCTGGATTAATGTTCTGGTCTTAACCTAGTTGATGTGCCCCAAGGTATTTTATTCATTTATAAACTTCTCAAGAAGACAGCAGCATAATAGGTGATGATATGAGTTTCCTGTATTTTTCTGCACTGCTCAGATGACATTGGATGGTTATAATTTACACGAACCAATCGACTCCCCGCTTTTTTATCTTTTTTTTTCAGGATTCATCCTATCTCCTTCCTGCTTCTCTCTTCTGGCTCTGTATGTGTCAATAAACCCTCAAAATATCCCAGACAGCTAGGATGGAATTGTGGAGGGACACAAGAAAGAGCACTAAGCCTTTTACAAAGAAATTAGTGCAGAGCCGTTGTCCCTTGCCAGCTTTTATCATCCAATGTCACTTCAGTCATTCTCTGTATCTCTCTTTTCCTTTTCTTGCTGTCATCTTCTATGTGTTGTAATAGTGACTTCTTAGGAAGCTTTTACATGAATAATTAATCAACCAATAGTGCTTTTTATATGCAGAACATATAATGCTCTCATACCCAAGCTTGTTACAGCTCCTATATTTTTTATTGTACATTGCACCCATTCCACCAAATTTTTTATATAGTTTTTATTGAGTAAACTAATAAAAATTAATTCCCCCATAAGAATTTGATCTTATAAACACACAGTACCCAGAACTTCCACTAATGTAAATAAGAGCTCCTTGAACCAAGAGTTAGCAGAATTGGGCCCACTTGTTGTCAAGGGGATTTCTAAAAACGTATTTAATTCTGACCAGTTTAAACTCACTCAAAGTATAATCTTCCACAGACAAATTGCAAGCAGTCCATAGACACATACATATTTTTTAATAAAATAAGTCCAAAACTTCCCTATAGTGTAACTATAGGCACATTAGGAAACATTTAGCGATAATTAAGGGGATTATTATTATTATTCTCCTATTGCTTTTTCCTATTAGTTACTTTGGCCTTAATTATCTGATTGGCTTTTTCATCTTTTGGTATATTGTATTTTTCCTCCAAAGTGCACTAAGGGGACTCAATCTTTAAAACATCACAATCCACTCAGTTCTTCAAAACCATTATATTCACTCAAACCTTTCAGTTAACAAAAATATCTTGAGGTGAATGAAATGTAGTGCTTCTTGTAAAACTCTTCCACTGAACTCCATTCAGCTCATTTTCTTCTCTTGTTAACTTTAGAAGCTGCCTTACAGTATATCTAAGGCCTAGCTGGAACAGTAGTCAATATAGTTCACAGAAAAAAAATTCCCTTTTCACCTTCAAAGAGCATAAGAAGTTTCCTGTTGAAAAACTCTGTTCCACAAATACTGGAGATGAAGTGATTGAATAGATGAAGTTCACTTTAAAACAAACAGGGCACAATTTAAGCAAGGGAGAAAGACCATAAAGAAACTTAGGGTATGTCTACGCTACAAGCACTACAATAGCACAACTGCAGCATTGCAGCTATGTTGCTGTAGCTGAGACACTTACTACTGTGATGGAAGGCTTTTTTCAGTGCTGTAGTAGATCCATCCCCTTGAGAGGCAGTAGTTAGATCGACAGAAGAAGAATTCTGTCTACAGTGGGATTAGGTTGACCTAACTATCGTACAAAGTGCATGAAATTTTTCAAAGCCCAGAGTAATGTAGCTATGATGACCTACGTTTTAGGTCTTTACCAGATCTTAATCTCCTAGTATTATTTCTACAGAGCTAGAATAGTACAACAAAAATGTATATAGCCCTATTCTTACACCTAAGGCTTGATTCTCCAGTGCTTTGTACCTTGTGTAGCGTGCGAACAGATACCAATGACTACGCAAAGTGAAAGGTGAGCCAATTCAGACCATCTAATTCCAAATAGTCTGTCAACTCTCTGAGCTGAGAGCACCTTTAATTATTCTGGAAAGCTATTCTCCACCGAGCTGTACATTCTGACCTCCAGTTATGCCTTCTCTTCAATAATTAAATAAATCTTGCACTTTTACATACTGTACCTTTTGTTTTAATTTTGTAAGCAGCAGTCACAATGTTATTCTTAGGACAGCTTTGCATTTTTATCATTCTCAGGACAACGCATCTGTCATACAGCAGCAGACCATGGAGGTGGATGGACTGGCAACTTATTATATTTTTAATTTAGGCTTAACATTGGGAGAACTGTACTGCCTGTCTCCATTTCTCTTATTACTTAGTGCATCATTGAGAGAACACATATAAACAAAATAAAACTATAACAGCCTTTAGCTTATTTATATTAGGAGGAGTTGCCATTCTGTTTCCATTCTGGATGACTAACTATTCTTTCCTGTCCAGCATCAGCTCCAATGGAATCCACCTTGAAACTACAATTTTGGAGGGCATCCAATTACTAAATATTTGACCATCTTTTAACCACCATTAGCCTCCCCTGCTTGAGACTTAGCTTTATTAATGGATAGCTTTGTCACATTACCCCTTGAGAAAATAGTTAGTACTTAACAAAGCCAACTGACACTCTGCTTTGATCAGGATTACTTATGTGTGCTGAACTCACTCTAGATTCAAATCCTTGACAGCTTGGATCACATAGTGAGTATTAGATCAAATCAGGGACTACTGATGAAAACAAATTCTGTAAATGATCTGGTAAAGTTCCAAAATCAATTTGCTCTCACTAGGAAGAAGCTTATGTCATAGTAAGCTGCTTGTAGCCCAAGACCATGATTAAGTGGTGTTAAAATTACTTAACCTGTTTGTTGTTGCATTTCCTAACGTTTAATGATTCACACATTAACACAAGATGATAATTCTATACCATAATCCTGCATCTTTAATTGTCTGCTTCCTTGTCTGTGAAAGTTGATCTGTCATTCACTTCTGTCTGAACAAAAAATAGCTGAAGCTGAAACCTGAGCAGTTTAGCTTCGCAGGGCTCCCTGTGGTGTGGGGCCCCAGACAGTTGCCCTTCTTGCTCCCTGTGGTGTGGGGCCCCAGGTAGTTGCCCTCTAATGTCGGCCCTGGATTTTATACAGGGTAACGGGAACAATTTGTATAGTGGGGGTGCTGAGAGCCATTGAACCAAACTGCAAACCCTGTATATGATGGAAACCATTTCATGCCAGGGGGTGAAGCAGCACCCCAAGTTCCAGCACCTATGCTTTTATATGAAGAAAAACAGCTGTTGTGGCACAGGTGAGCCATAGAATTTTTATAGCATGTTGGGAAGACCTCAGAAAGAAAAAGGTTGAGAACCCCTGTTCTGTACATCAAAACTTATCACCCTTCTGGGGAATTAGAGAGGGTGAAAACTTATCTCCACCTTTCTCTTTCTCTAGCCACATGGCACAGATCCTTAAAAGTACGTAGGCACCTAAATCCATCATATAGCACAGGGATTCTCAAACTGGGAGTCAGGACCCCTCAGTGGGTCACAAGGTTATTACATGGGAGTTATGGGCTATCACCCTCCACCTCAAACCTCGCTTTGCCTCCAGCATTTATAATGGTGTTAAATATATTAAAACTGTTCTTAGTGTATAAGGGGGGGTTGCACTCAGAGACTTGCTATGTGAAAGGGGTCACCAGTACAAAAGTCTGATAATCCCTGATATAGGAACCAATGACTTTTCAAAGATGCTGTTTAGCTGCAGTCCAAGCCCATAGGCTCCTAAGTCCCTAGGCACCTATATTTCCTCTGGTTGGCATTTGTAAATCCCCCTAAGTACTGATGCCATCTGTGACAAAGTTCCTCCTCTACCTTGGTGGGCCCTGTGCTTATTGACGGATTTGCTCGCCTCACAGATTCCTGTGGGTCAGGAAACAGGCCAGAGACCTTTCCTTCAGTCCAGATCAATTCCTCCTGTGTTTGATCAGGAGTTGGGAGGTTTGGGGGGAACCTGGGTCCGCCCTCTACTCTGGGTTCCAGCCCATGGCCCTGTAGACTGCAGCTATCTAGAGTGCCTCCTGGTACAGTTGTGCAACAGCTACAACTCCCTGGGCTACTTCCCCATGGCCTCCTCCCAACATCTTCTTTATCCTTACTACTGGACCTTCCTCCTGATGTCTGATAACTCTTGTACTTCTCAGTCCTCCAGCAGTATGCCTACTCACTCTCAGCTTCTCGCACACCTCTTTCTCCCAGTTCCTCACATGCACGCACTTCCTCTCCTCTGGCTCCGTCTGGTCTGATTGGAGTGAGCCCTTTTATAGCATCAGAGGGGCCTTTATTAGAGTCAGGTGCTTAACAACCTCACCTGACTCTTAGCAGTTTAATTGGAGTCAGGTGTTCTCATTAGCCTGGAGCAGCCCCTGCTCTGGTCACTTAGGGAACAGAAAACTGCTTATCCAGTAGCCAGTACATCTCCCTTCTGCTACTTTGCTGTTCCCCTGTACACACTCGTGCTCCACACTCTCCAAATGGTGGGACCTCCTGCCACCTCTCGAGGGTGAGAAGCCCCAGTGGGCCAGCTTATACTCTGCCCTGGTCCCGAGATCCGCCGGGAATGTCAGTTGGCGGCTCCTTCATGGGGCCATGAGCATGGGTGTGTTCTTGGCACAGTTTACCCGTCCCCAACACCTGCCCTTTTTGTGGCATGAAAGAGACCCTGGAGCACATTTATTTAGAGTGCACCAGATTGCAGCCCCTATTCCGGCTCCTCTTGAACCTTTTATTGCATTTTTGGTTGCCTTTTTCCCCTCATCTGTTTATCTACGCAGTCCCCATCCGTGGCCCCACAAAAACGTGGGATCTCCTTGTTAACTTCCCCTTGGCCCTGGCCAAACTAGCTATCTACAAAACCAGGGAGAGGTGGCTGGCTGACAGGATTTCCTGAGACTGTGGGGCCTATTTCTGCTACTCCGTCCGTTCAGGCATCCGGGCAGAGTTCCTCTGGGAGGCGTCCACTGGCTCCCTTGATGCTTTCGAGGAGTCGTGGGCATTGTCTGGAGTTCTCTGCTCGGTGTCCCCATCAGGTTCCATTCGTTTAGCCCTATGACCTCACTCCCAATCCTGTTTTTTCATTAGTTGTCCCCCGAACTAGATGTGTCTAAATATACCAGGAAGTTCCTTTTGGCCATCAATCAAGATTCAGAACTGGAGGATCAACCACTCTGGAAAGTTCCCCTTGCAGAGTTTGACCCCATATTATTTCATTTTGGATCAATACTCTTTACAATCTGTAGAGTGGTTCAATCTCCAAACCTACAGTGATCCTGAACTCCACTCCAAATCACAGGTAAGTGCAGAGACTGAGATATGCTCCCAGGATGCACATCACCTCACATGGAGCAAGGAAGATGTGGGTTTGATGCTGGCAGACCAGGTCATGTCAGAGTCTATTCAGGCCAATTGACTGATTTATTAGTATAGATCAAAGCAATTGTTAAATGTATAAGTGTTTTGAGTGTTTGAATTTCATAAAACTAATGAGATGTTACATGCATTGTTTTTACTTATCTGTCTTCTGTCATAATGTTACAGCAAACATTTACACTGTAAATACCCCTGTATCTAAATAATTCCTCAGACATCAAAGAAGCCTTGTGGAATGCTAGTGAAGGACTTTATCAGAAAAAGTGCTAATTTCAAAGCAAATGGCCATTGTGTGTATGATGACCAGAGGTCAGAGATTCAGAGTGCATTCCTTACTCACTGTCATCAGAGGAAAAGCCCATGTGGACAGAGACACTGTCAGTTTGTCTTCTGTGAGAAGATATAAGGATTGATTCAAAAAAAGATCTTGGATCTTTGGACTGTTTGGACTCTTACAGAGAAGTTTACCAGATGCAAAGCAGAGATCCCCTGAGACAATCTGGGTACCTTGAAAGACTTTTGGGAAAGTTGCAGTTTATTACAACACTGTCACCATTTGGTAATATGAACTGTGATTCACCTGTACACATATTTTACCTGCTTCAATTTCTCAATAATGCTCATTCATTTTTCTTAGCTAATAAACCTTTAGTTAGTTTGCTATAGAATTGCCTGCCATCATTGTCTTTGGTGTAAGCTCCAGAGTACCAACTGACACGGGGTAGGTGACTAGTCTTTTGGAACTGGGAGCCACCTGATGTGGTGTGATTTTTGGTTTAAGTGACCATTATTACAAAGTTCAGTTTGTCAGGGTGGCAAGATAGGCTGGAGTGTCTAAGGGGACTGCCCCTGATTCCATGGTGAGACTGGTATAGTGATCCAGGAGTTCACTTTTGTTACTGGCTTGGTGAAAACTAATTATAGAACACACCACCAGTTTGGGCTATCTGCCCCGTTTCTGACAGTCTGCTCTGAGGTAGGCACTCAGAGTTGTGAGCCACTCCAAACAGTGTAAGGCTGGGCACCTTGCACAGACACCTGCACAGCAGGAAGCTGAGAGACAAACTGCTGTCCATGAGATAGAATCCTCCCTAGAGAGCAACCTGGGGCTGCCTAGTGCTGCACCCAGTTTTGATGGCACATTAAGTACTTACAGTGTTATCCCTTCAGGGCAGAAGAACTTCCTATATTTTTGTCTTTAAAGTGCCTGCTATCCAATAGGAAACTTTTCTCAAGTTTCATTGTAACTACTCGCAGTGCATAAAGTTAATAATTCATGTAGACCTTTGTAGGATCAGGACATTAAGATGGTAATTTTAGACCTCTAAATTTGAAAATTTTGGCCCAGGATTTGGGTAAAACAAGAATAAAAGTGATTTAAATATGATTAAAGTAAATACTCTTTAGTAAACACTTTACCTAAACATTTGAATGGTGCAATTTTGCTAGTTCTTGAAATTATGTATACTGCTGTGGATGAGTAGTTAGATATAACCAATTATCAATGTAATGATCTGAAGAACCTAACAAAAATGAAAGAAGGTGCGCTTGACAAATTATAGTTAACTAGCAACTCAGTAAAACAAATTTACAAAGCTAAATCTTCAGGAAATATTTTTAAATATAATTTAACAAATATTAAGTTCTTGCAGCATGGATTCCATGCCTTTTTATTTACAATCCTGATTTCTGAATTGCTGTTTTGGTCATTGCAGACATCATACCTGGAATTTGCAATGTTCTGTGCCTCTTTCTCTATGTGTGATTGTGAAATGGTGAACTAGGTCTAGAGGCCTCGTGGCCCTGCCTTACCCTAGCCCAGAAAAGAGCAGAGGAGAAGTCCTCCAGGCAGTCTAGAGTGGCTGCAGGGAAGTAGCCAATCAGAAGGGCTGCTGAAGTGACCAATCATAGAATCATAGAATATTAGGGTTAGAAGAGACCTCAGGAGGTCATCTAGTCCAATCCTCTGCTCAAAGCAGGACCAACACCAACTAAATCATCCCAGCAAGGGCTTTGTCAAGCTGGGCCTTAAAAACCTCTAAGGATGGAGATTCCAACAGTTCCCAAGAGAAACCCATTCCAGTGCTTCAACACCCTCCAAGTGAAATAGTGTTTCCTAATATATGATAGCAGTTTTCAGGTATCTAAAAGGATGTCATCAGGAGGAGGGAGAAAACTTGTTCACCTTAGCCTCTAATGATAGAACAAGAAGCAATGGGCTTAAACTGCAGCAAGGGAGATTTAGATTGGACATTAGGAAAAAGTTCCTAACTGTCAGGGTAGTTAAACACTGGAATAAATTGCCTAGGGAAGTTGTGGAATCTCCATCTCTGGAGATATTTAAGAGTAGGTTAGATAAATGTTTATCAGGGATGGTCTAGACAGTATTTGGTCCTGCCATGAGGGCAGGGGACTGGACTCGATGACCTCTCGAGGTCCCTTCCAGTCCTAGAATCTATGAATCTATGAATATCCAACCTAGACCTTCCCCACTGCAATTTGAGACCATTGCTCCTTGTTCTGTCATCTGCCATCACTGAGAACAGCCTTGTTACATCCTCTTTGGAACCACCTTTTCAGGTAGTTGATAGCTGCTATCAATTTCCCCTCACTCTTCTCTTCTGCAGAGTAAATAACCCCAATTCCCTCAGCCTCTCCTCATAAGTCATGTGCCCCAGTCCCCTAATCATTATCGTTGCCCTCCACTGGACTCTCTCCAATTTGTCCACATCCCTTTTGTAGTGGGGGGACCAAAACTGGACGCAATACTCTAGGGGTGACCTCACTAGTGCTGAATAGAGGGGAATAATCACTTCCCTCAATCTGCTGGCAATGGTCCTATTAATACAGCCCAATATCTGTTGGCCTTCTTGGCGACAAGGGCCCACTGCTGACTCATATCCAACTTCTTGTCCACTGATGTCCCCAGGTCCTTTTATGCAGAACTGCTGCTTACCCAATCAGTTCCCAGCCTGTAGTGATGCATAGGATTCTTCCTTCCTACGTGCAGGACTCTGCACTAGTCCTTGTTGAACTTCATCAGATTTCTTTTGGCCCAATCCTCCAATTTGTCTAGGTCACTCTGGACCCTATCCCTACCCCCCAGCGTATCTACCTCTCCCTCCAGTTTAGTGTCATCTGAAAACTTGCTGAGGGTGCAAGTAATCCCATCATCCAGATCATTAATAAAGATATTGAACAAAACTGACCCCAGGACCAACCCGTGGGGCACTCCGCTTAATACCAGCTGCCAGCTAAACATCGAGCCTTTTATCACTATCCATTGATCCTGACAGTCTAGCCAGCTTTTTATCCACCTTATAGTCCATTCATCCAACCCAAACTTTTTTAACTTGCTGGCAAGAATACTTTGGGAGACCGTACCAAAAGCTTTCCTAAAGTCAAGATATATCACATCCATTGCTTTCCCTATGTCCACAGAGCCAATTATCTCATCATAGAAGGAAATCAGGTTGGTGAGGCATGACCTGCTGTTGGTGAATCCATGTTGACTGTTCCTGATCACCTTCCTCTCCTCCAAGTGCTTCAAAATGGATTCCTTGAGGACCTGCTCCATGATTTTGCTGGGGAATGAAGGGAGGCTGACCAGTCTGTAGTTCCCAGGGTTCTCTTTCTTGCCTTTTTTAAATATGGGTACTATATTTGCCTTTTTCCAATCATCCAGGACTCCCCCGATCACCATGAATTTTCATCACATCAGCCAATTCCCTCAGCACCCTCAGATGCATTAGATCTGGACCCATGGACTTGTGCATGTCCAGCTTTTTTAAATAGTCCTTAACCTGTTCTTTCACCTCTGAGGGCTGCTCACTTCCTCCCCAAACTGTATTGCCCAGTGCAGCAGTCAGGGAGCTGACCTTGTCTGTGAAGACTGAGACAAAGATAGAACTAGGGACTGTGTAAGACAGTATGTGTGACTCGGCCGGAGGGTTGTGTCATTGAAGACCCGCCGAAAGAACCATCCCCGGGGGATGGGGCAGGGGGGACAGGGAGTGATCTTGAAAGGCAGGTGCTGCCCCATTTTAAGAACTGAAAGGAGAGCAGGCTTACGTCCAACCAGAAAGGGGGCACTTGCGAGAGGCAGACGCCGACACTGTTATAGTGATAAACATGAAAAATAAAGAGTACTCAATTTCTTGAAGATGTTAGGAAGTGTATGTATCAGATCTGATTCTAAGGTCTTTTTCCTCCTCCCCCTGAATTTTTCACTTTCCTATGTAATGGCCACATTACTCAGAAATAGCTACTGTACATTTCTATTCCTATATTTCCTGGTGAGAGGCACATGTATGTACTGCATACTAATTCAAGAACTGGTTGTCACTGGTATCGAATGAATAATCTATTGCTTTTTCACTCACATTAGAAATGCAAAAATATTTTACGCATGTTTTCTGCTAGATAAGAAGCATTTCTTTTTCAAACACATTTCTACATTTTTTTTTATCTATCACTTTTTTCAAGTACCTATGTAAGGGAAGATTTTACCATTAGTTATTGCAGAATTTCCAGAAAGACTAACAATAGACAGTTTACTAACAAAAAATGAAAATACACAATAATTATATATAAAGAGATGTATTACAGCCAAAGCCAATACATATAGACAGGCATTCTCATTTTTTTCCCAGAGCATAATCCCCTTTCCCATATCACAACAACTCCAGCACCTTCCTATCTAGTGACATGGGACATTCAAGCAGTCATTATCCAGAGACTGAGAATCCATGCATACATACACATCTCTGGATATGCATTCATTGACACTTTCTTGGGTATCATTCTTCTGAGCTTCCTTCACATACTGCCATCTCTGTAGCCAACCTCTGATAACAACTTGAGATATCCCAAGGGCCCCAACACTTGGACTTTCCCCTTCACCAAGGAATAAACTGAAATCAGTTCCAGCCATTGTCCTGCTAGTGCCATACCAGCTATCTTTTCTGGAGAGTTACTCCATTTCCTACAAGGGTCTCTAAACAAAGAAAAAAGTTAGAGCATGTTGGTTATTTTTCGACACAATACTTATTTCTTCAGAAATTCCTGATTCATTGAAACTGAAACTTTTAACTGAAACATTGGTTTTGATGAAAATTTAGTGTGCCAATACAAATTTTTTGATGGGAGGGGGAAGATGGCACGGGGAGGGAGAGACAACAATGTCCCAATGTGGAATAAAAATAAATTTTGAAACCTCCCATTGTTTTCATCAAATGGAATTTTTTGTTTTCCAGACAGCCTTAAAAAGAACTTTATGGTAGTGTTAACAAGCAGCAGTCTAAGGACCTGATACAATGCCCACTGAAACCCACATAAAGACTCTGATTCCAGTTGGCTTTGGATCAGGCCCTAATACCCTTATAGTAGTCTTGTCGTGCAATCCGTCTTCCCGTGGATTTTGTCCGCATCTTGCTTCTTTGATCACCTGTTCCCATCATCCTTACTAGATCTTCCACAGGCTTTAAATCATGATAAAAATGAGCTAGATAAACTCTTCCTTCATTGTCATCCGTTGAAATTAAAAATAATAATAAAGACAGATACTCTACAAACATGGTTACCACATATTAACTGACCCAACTTTAAGTTTGTGCAGTCTCTCTGCACTAGAGAAAATTTAAGTCTGGGTTGTTAACCTGGCAAAGCATCTCACATAAAATCCGCAGATCTGCTGTGTAGAAGTGCAGGCAAATTATCTTAGTATCATTTGCAGTAGTTAGTGGGTGTCACACATGAGGTAATGTATAAATTGGCATTTATCACAGCCTTCTCACAGGGAGGTCCTTTTGTTCTCCATGGGGCTGCTTTCCTTTTCTGTTAAGGCAACTGAATGTGCAAGAGATATTAGATTAAATACAGTTTTTTTAAAGAGGTTTTGTGCTTTGTCCCATACTCCTGCATAAGGTGATTCATGAAATGAATGTGAATCTCTCCAAGCACAAGGTGTTCTCATTAGCATGTGATGATCAAAATGGCACCATAGCAGGCATACTCCTGTTCCCAGGTGCATGTGCCAGTTAAAATTAACTAAACCGATTTGCTTCCAAGATCCAAGTGTGAGTTCAGAGCACTTGTTTTAAAAAGACATCGTAGGCTGGAGCATTGTTTGCCCTTCAAAATTTCTGGCTTTTCTATTCATTTTAATTTATAATTATTCACTTATTTTAAAAAAAAATAATGTACATTTGTACATTTGTACATTTGATATCACAAGTGTTCACATTTGGCTCTTAATAAACACAGCTGACATCTGTATATGTTGAAAATGTTCAAATTGAAACAAAAAGGATGTAAACAATGACTAAAAGCTACATACATAGTGCACACTGACCAAGACAACTGCAAGGACATGCAATATAAAATATGACAATATAATATTGAGGAGACTGACTTATAAATTAAAGTCATTAACTTAAATTAAAGCTACAGCACTCTTAACTCAGCAGCTTTGGGCCATCAATGCAGTGCATATTTACTTCAGTAACACTGTGTCCCAACTCTGAGACACGTGGCAGGCTTTTGTTAGACTTCCAAAACAAAATCCAAATTATATCCCTTAATCAGAAAAAAATATATGGAAAGCCAAAGGAGCAAAGGTTTTAGGAAATCCATAAGATAAGAATAAAAAGCACATGGCTGAAGGGGCAAACATTTCTGAAGTTTCTGTGCCAAAATAGTAGCATAAATCTCTATCCTATAGAGTACTACTTCATGAGAATGTTGATGTATTAATTTGACAACAAAATTGGCTTGCTAATAGTAAGTGATGTTGTCTCGCTTATGGAGTTCAGCATAACCTCTTATGTCAAAAAAGTAATCATGAAATGTGTTGAAAAATTAACATTTGAGCTCATCTGTCCTTTCAAGATTTTTTTTCACCCTTATATCACAGATGTTGACTCTTCAGTAAGTCTTCACATGCCAGGCACCAAGGATGAATAACGTTCCTTTGTGAAGATAGTAGGCATTATATCTGTTTTCTAGTGACTGAAACTGATGCACATAGTGGTTATGTAGCTCACGAAGGGTCATATGGGAAGTGATGGGAATGGCAACCTAATATCCTGAGTTCTAGATCTGTGCCTCATTCATTCTAACCTAATTTAGGACAATGTAATCCATATATTCCTCTATCTTCTGAAAAAAACAGGCAAGATTTGGACTTCAGACGTGTGGCTGTTTTCTTCTCAGGAGACAAATGAGTGGACAATTGCAGGCTGTTCTTTCTGTAGTCTATCACTAATTAAAACATGACTGTTTAGCTGTAGAAATCAAATGCATATTCATAGAAAATATTTTGCCAAGTTTGCCTGATATTGTGTAAGGTAGTGATAAAATATTGATTCTCCAGTGAACTCTGACCAACTTGCTCCAGCTTAAGCTGGGTTTACTGCTGCTTTTCATCACCAAAGTGGTGCAAAACACTTGGACTCTAATTTAAGAAAGCACTTAAGCTACTTCTTACATTTAGCCCTGTTAGGACAGCATTTCAGTGCGTGCTTAACATTAAGTATGTGCTTACATCCTATTAAGCAGGAGCTCAATTGCTGTCCTGAGTAGAGATGTTTGCTGAATTGGGGAGCTGAATCCTACCACTGAATCTGGCCCACTGTTGTTGCCTAAATATGTGTAAGACTGCAGGGCCAATTGTGCCATCATTCTGAAGCTAGACTCACTTGTCAAGTGAATGAGGATTCTTACTACAAAATTGACAGGCTGAAATCTTTAACTATTATCTTATTAATTCAAGAACATCCTATGGCCTATATTAGGCAGGACATTAGACTAGACAGTCACAATGGTATCTTCTGGCTTTTCAATCCATGAATCTCCTCTGTTAACTTGTCTGTTAACCCTTTCAGATGTTATGCCATGTAAGGATTCCAATTATAGCATTGGCTTCATATACTTGCCACTTCAATTACAGATTTTCACCCAGCTAATAAACAACTTTGACCAGTCCTTAAGGTTAGATACGATCTATTTGAAAAGAGGGATGAAATTGCCGTTAGCTTAAGATTCTCTTTTATAAATCAGCAGGATTCCAGTGTATTTAAATCACTTTTCTGAAAGCATGAGGGGGCCACATATGTTTAATTTAATTAATAGAAATGTGATAATTTATTTCTTCTCTGGACCTGGCAAACTGAAGGCTGCAGGTTTATTTATATTAATTTTAAATCCAGAGTTGGCCCCCTAGACATGAAGTGTGGGAATTTCAAAAATGCTTTCAAGACTTAGGAGCACAAGTTCCATTGGCAATTGCTTTTGAAGATCCCATCAGAAGTGTTTTGCTGAGCTAAAGGACAGATTTTTCTGGATTAGAAGGAAATGATAGTGTTGTTAACTACAACTTTCATTGCCAAGTGACAGTTATGAGAACCAATGGAGAAATGCTGATTGATGGCAAGAAGTCTTCTCATTTCTATACTTGTTTTATAGCTGAATTTAATGTGAGACATAGGGCATTCCTAGGCTATACCCGCCTGCCCCCATCCCAAATTGATTAACTTTAGTTCTCCTGATCAGAAGAGAAGAGTGTTTTGGGAGATATAATTTGCATGAATCAAGTTAAGGAAGTGTACCTACATATATCACATTGAAATAACACTTATAAGACCTTGGTAATTGCTTTCTCAGTGCCTAAGGAAATAATCTTACAAACTTTTATCTTGCTCTAGTGGAGGTTTCTATCCATTATCAGCATTGTGGTAACCTAGGCTTGATGCAATATGAGTGAAATCTCTGTCTTCTCCTCTCAGTACTAGAGGGACACAGGGCAGAGGAAATGGGTCACAGACAGTGGTATGTTGTCAAAATCTGACTTTCTGTGGTCTGTGGATACATGCGATATTCCATGGGTAAAACAGCTGACCAAAATCATCAGAAACCTTCTACTTGTTGATCCACAATGTTTCCTTATCCACAGCCCTTTCTGGAGATTCTTTTAGGTGATTCTTACCTGGCAGCTTTCCTTACAACAGCAGTGGAGGTGGTAATGATGTGTCTTATAGCCCATGGCTGTGCACTGGTTAGTCAGGTGAGGAACCAGTATCCTTTGTGGTGGACTGGGTGGTTATTATTTTATTAATTATGTATTATTATTGAGATTACAGTAGCATCTGGGGGCACCATTTAAGGGTCAGTAGAGCCAGGCTTAGACTTTTTGGGTGAGCTTCACCCCTCCCAAAGGTAGTTGATTCCTGTCCACTATAATTACCTCATAGCAGAGGGATATCTCTCAAACTTAACTAGCTCATTTTACTATAAGAGTGTCTGTGTGTGATGGGGGTGGGGATTCTCTAGGTTTCCAGTCCAACCCCCTGCTTTACATGTGGATCTGGCTGCAGTCCCTTTAAACTTAGCAAATGGTTAATCCTGTTTATGGACAGATTCTCTTATGCATTATGGCTGCTCTCAGGTAGGGCACAGAGGCCATAACCTGGCTGTAAATGCCCAGCAGAGAACTCCTCATTTGGTGGGATACTCCATGCTATCACAAGCGTGCTACAGGCAGATCCTGTACATGTGCCTCTCCCCCAGTTTAGGGGGCATGACTCAACCAAACTCTGCAACATCACTCCTCCACAAAGGAGTCTATGTTAATGGTGCAATTGTGTAAAGCATAGCAATTTCTCTAAATCACACTGGGACTGAAACTGGACCTTTCCTGAGAATTAGGGAGCTGTAACCAGCTCCCTGATGCCTCTCTTGCATGGAGAAGAGCTCTGGTGCAGGAAAAAAATCTGGCCTTACATTTCAAGACAGTCTCCTCCAGGAAAAGAGCAAGAAACTTCCATTATAAATATCTTCATGGAACCTAATGGATGCCTCGGCTGTCAAGAGGCTGTGTACTCATCGGTGATCATGATCAACTTTCGAGACAGATAATCCACTAGCCCTGTGCTAGAATTGCTAAAATCACTGAAAAATCTGTCAACTACCCTGCACAGAATGATAAATTATCCCATGGGCTGGATGGACCACCTCATGAGGCAACAATACACACAGTGTAATAACTGGCTGCCAGGAGATGAAAGGCAATTTCTCACTGATGCCTTTTTTAAACTTAGTTATTTATTTTTGTTTTTGCGTTGAATATCACGTTTCACCAGATCCTCTCTGCTCACCAGGGCAGTGAACTAAACTCAGAGCTTGATTGGTAGGTTACACTTTCTTATAACTGTTCACACCCACACTGCTCGTGATGTAACTTATATGTGTAGCGCCCTTGTCACCCCTCTCCACCTGGTTGCCTCATTTAGCGCAAATCTCCTTACCAGCTTTGATGGACAGGTCTGAGTTCTTTGGGAGACCACCTCCAGCTCAGCAGGGGGTAATTCTGATTTAATTCCCATATTAATTTATTTGGCAGTGCCGCCACTCCCCTCACTTCTTTGTGGCAGGGTCACCAGGTAAGCTTGGAAGGAAAATTCTAGTCACAGGGTAATTCCCACTTGTGTGCCAAAGAGTTGGAGACTCCCAAGAAATAACACAAAACATTCAAGACAGTAATTAGATCTTCTGTAGCAGCAATTAGCAATTGGGCTGTACTGAACCAAGTCATCCAAGAAGACTTACAAGTAGGATAAGATGGTAAATCTCTCCACAAGTTTAATAGGCAGTAGGTAACAAACCCCCAAACCCAAATCCCTGTCTTGAGGACACAGTTCAGGGCATATGGGGTCTCCCAAACAATTTTCCTAACTAAAAGATGGTGCACTCCTTAGGTTCAGAGATGGATCTGAACTTTTCAGCAGCTGCAGACAGGCTGATGACCACAGCTGGCAGGGATCCTTTTCATGCAGGAGTCAAGCTGCTTCTGTACCCAGGATTTCTCCTCACCCCAAAGGGATGCAGAGTTAAGGAACAGATTACAATAACTCTACTAAAATCCTAATTTTAGTTTCCTGCAGTAGTGCTCAGACACACTCACAGCAGGCAGGCGGCCCTGGATTAGCAGCCAGAGCAGTGGTGCTATGTGCAGGGCCGGCTTTAGGCCTATTCCACCAATTCCCCCGAATCAGGCCCCGTGCCTAAGAGGGCCCTGTGCCCAGTGAGAATCCATTCCCTGGCTAGAGGCACCTTTTTAATTTTTACTCATCTGGCTGAGCTCCGGCATTTCGGCGGCAGGTCCTTTGCTCGCTCCAGGTCTTCAGCAGCACTTCGGCGGCGGGTCCTTTGCTTGCTCTGAGTCTTCGGCGGCACTTCGGCGGTGGGTCCTTCATTGCCGCCGAAGACCTGGAGTGAGTGAAGGATCTGCAGCCAAAGTGCCGCCGAAGACTCGGAGCACCGCCCAGTGAGTACAAGACCCATGTGGTTTTTTTTAAGTGTTTTTCAGTCATCCCTGCTGGGGCCCCATCAGAACTGTTTGAATTGTGCCCCGCACTTCCTAAAGCCGGCCCTGGCTATGTGCTGACTGAGTTTACCTCAGGACCTGGAGGGTCAACTCATCTTGGTTGGGTGGAGAGTTTTCCCAGCAAAACTCTATACACTGGCAATTACTTTGAGGAGGGAAAGGACCAAGTTGAGGGATATTGCTCCCTACCAGTTCTCAGGAGAAACCCTGCTTGCAGACCTGGACTCACCAGCTCATCCACAGCAAGTCCTGCCCTTTCAGTGATTGGCTTCTCCCCTCTCCAATGCTCCCAGAGGCAGGCATCACACTTCTTATTGGTCAGGTTAACTCTTCTTTCTGGGCCTTTACTTGTCAGTCATTTGGCTCTGCCCCCTCCTTTCTCTCAGGCACTGCCCCTCCTCTGAGCAGGGGGCTGGGGCCATCCAGGCACCCTCTTGTCCTTCCCAGAGCCTACAGGGGCCCTTGTTTTTCTAAGTTAGTGGTTCTCAACCAGGGGTACACATAGTTCCAGTGGGTATGTCAACTCATCTAGATCAGAGTTCCTCAACCTTGTGGCTGGGGGTTGTGGATGAGTTCAGGGGGGTCACAAGTGCAGGGCTGGCATTAGGGGATGGCAAGCAGGGCAACTGTTTGGGGCCCCATTCCACAGCGAGTCACACAAAGCTGTTATATGCTTCAGACCGACATTGCAGGGCTCAGGCTTCAGGGGTACAGTAGTCTGGAAAGGTAGAGATCCACTGCCCTGAATAGTCTCTCTTCTCTCTGTCTTGGTTGTCTAGCAGACTCTGAGTCTGCCCTTGGCCCCTCTTTCTCCCATGGACGGTGCCTATCCCTGTGTTGCACACACACAGAGAGCTCCAGGAACCTAGGTAAGCTCCATGGGGGTTACATATGTAAAGGAGCCAATAGGAGATGCAAAAATATGCAAGTGAAGGCAAGAGGGGAGTTACTGTGACTGATGCCTTATTTCACCTTCTCATCATATCAGTTACACCATCTGAGACTTCTTTAGACATGACAGGAACCTAACTTGAACATTTGGCCTTGACTTGTAAGTCTAAGGGGATCTAAATAAGACAAGGAGGCCTTGTCTACATGGAGACTGTATGGTAAGATGGGGTGTGAATCTACAGTGCACTAATTTGATGTGCACTAAATTGTAGTGTGGATCCTGATACTGCACACTAAAAGCTCTGTAATGTGCTTTGTGTTTCAAACATCAGTACATCAAAGCTTGCTACAGAGTGGTCTCAAGTTGCAGTGGGGGAGGTTTAGGTTGGATATTAGGAAACACTATTTCACTAGGAGGGTAGTGAAGCACTGGAATGGGTTACCTAGGGAGGTGGTGGAATCTCCATTCTTAGAGGTTTTTAAGGCCCTGCTTGACAAAGCCCTGGCTGGGATGCTTTAGTTGGGAATTGGTCCTGCTTTGAGGACTAGATGACCTCCTGAGGTCTCTTCCAACCCTGATATTTTATGATTCTTTGATTCTAATATAGTCTGCCTGGCAACTTACTCTGGACATTCACACCCTGGCTTCCTGTGCACTAATGGCATATCTACATAGCAGCCGGGAAGTGTAATTTATAGCTCAGATAGATGTACGTATGCTAGCTCTACTCAAGCTAGTACCAAAAATTAGTATGGCTGTGGTGGCGGCTCAGGCCAGACACCTGAATATGTACGAGGGAGTTGGTTGAAACTGTACTCAAGTGGCTAACCTGAGCTGCTACCCATACCATTGTGGCCACTATTTTTGGGTACTAATTCAATTAATGCTGGCATATGTATGTCGACCCAAATTAGGAATTACATCTCCTAGCTGCTGTGCAGATGTATGCTAAGTCTCCATGTAGACAAGCCCAAAGGTCTAAATTAGTCTAGAATCTACACTGGTATAACCCACACATAAGATAAAATGGAAATACGAGTATTATACCAACTTTCTCAGAATTATTCAGGGTCCCTTAAATTTATCTCTGTATGTATCTAGTGCTTTTTTTTTCATTTTGTACTTGAAGTGTTGCTTGTTTGCTAAAATTGGTACCAACACAGAGAAAGAGATTTTCCTTTTCTCTTAGAACAAAAATGGGGAAGTCAGTATGAGGAAAGGACTGCACCATTTTTAGTCTTGGCTCGGAAGGGCTAATCCATCACTGCATGCATGTAACTATGATAACTTGTCACAATCTCATTTGGCAGGGATTATATTTCCTAGTTAGAAAACATGAGCTCTTATATTGTTATCTTTTAAAAGGTAAGAGATAGCACGGAGATGGGGTCTCTCTGATTGCACTGCTGTCTTAAACAGATAAAAAAAGTTAATAGCACAGAAGTACTTTATATCTCTTTGACTATAAAGGATTAACAAGTTCAGTAAGCCTGGCTCTCACCTGACCAGAGGACCAATCAGAGGACAGGATACTTTCAAATCATGAGGGAGGGAAGTTTCTGTTTGTGCTGTTAGAATTTGGTTGTTGTTCACTCTGGGGGCTCAGAGGGATCAGATGTGCAACCAGGTTTCTCTCCAATCTCCCTGATACCGGTTCTCATAGATTCAAAATAGTGAGTACTAGGTAAATAAAGCGAGTTAGGCTTATGTTTGTTTACTTTATTTGCAAATGTGTATTTGGTTGGAAGAAGTTCAAATGTGTATTTGGCTGAAAGGAGTTCAAATTGGTATTTTGCTGAAAAGATTTTAATTTGTACTTGTATACTTAGGCTGGGAGGGTGTTCCCAGTCTCTATAGCTGAAAGACCCTGTACCTATTCCATTTTTTTTTTAATTTACAAAGATAGTTTTTACTGTTTTTTCTTTCTTTAATTAAAAGTTTCTTGTTTAAGAACCTGATTGGTTTTTTTTATTCTGGTGAGACCCCAGGGGACTGGGTCTGGATTCACCAGGGAATTGGTGGGGAGAAAGGAGGGAAGAGGGAGAGAGAGGCTGATTTCTCTCTGTGCCAGGATTACTTTCTCTCAGGAAGAGTCTGGGAGGGGGAAAAAGAAGGCGGGAGGAAGGTAAATTGTCCTCTCTGTTTTGTGATTCAAGGAGTTTGAATCACACAGTGATCTTCCAGGGTAGCCCAGGGAGGGGAAGCCTGGGAGAGGCAACGGTGAGGGAAAGGGTTTACTTTCCTTGTGTTAAGATCCAGAGGGTCTGGGTCTTGGGGGTCCCCGGGCAAGGTTTTGTGGGGACCAGAGTGTACCAGGCACTGGAATTCCTGGTTGGTGGCAGCGCTACAGGTTCTAAGCTGGTAATTGAGCTTAGAGGAATTCATGCTGGTACCCCATCTTTTGGACGCTAAGGTTCAGAGTGGGGAATTGTACCATGACAACTGCCAATTAGAACAAATGTGGTATGTTGATAAATTCTTTAGGCTGAATTAATAGCATTCACTTGTCAACAAATTGATTACTCCAAAGTGGCTTACAATATATTTTTAATGAATTATTTGTTTCCATTGAAATGTTATACATGTGAATTTCAATAGTAATAGCTCAAAATTATCACTTATAACAAACGATTTTCAACAGTTTTAGCCCTATTTTTCTTTGTGAAAGCTTAATATGATAACATTTAATAATATTAAGTTAGTATAAAAATGTAGACATTCATCTATGCTTTTATTAATTATTTAGTGCCGATAGTTGGAAAAGTGACTTCCTTGAATATCACTTTCACTTTATAAGTATGAAAATAGCAAAATTAACTAAATGTGTGTGAAATAAACAGTCAAATGCTGACAACAGTTTAACAATTAAGTGCCTCAGGGTGTTCACTTTAATGTTGTGTATTATAAGGCCTCAAAATATTTTAGAAAGAGTAATACTGAGATATAATGGCACAAAAAACATTCATAATCACAGAACAATTCTTAACTCTAATTCTCAAACTGTAGTAATTGATCCTACAGTGAGATTTATTCTATAGTCATGGAAGGCAATGGCATTTACTACTAGAATAAATTTAAGTAAATGAAGAGGAAAATTGTATTGTGTGTAACATTTAGCTCATTACAGGCTTAAACAACTATGCCAATCCGTGTTCATCAATATAAGTTACGATGCTCACAGACATAATTAAATAAAAATGTTATCATCAAGAAACAGTCCATGTTACACAAGCATAGAAATTGTTACATTATAACTGATTTACTTTTCTTAAGGGTTTATTGACAGTGCTCTAGAATACAGATAGCAGACACGAACATGGCAGACTCTTGTGTTTTTTCCTCTAGATGTATAAATATGTGAAATTATAGCCTTTACTCACTTCTGAGTCTGCCGCTGTGTCTTACTCCCTGCAGTGTCAATACTGCTTTAGTAAGCTACTCGTAGTTCCATTTTGTTGGTCAGCTAAGGATCTCAAATTTTAATTGCTTAATACTTTGAGACGCCTGACAGAGATATGAATGCTTTCTTTCAGAATATCATAACTGTAAATTTTCTTATTGATGGTAAATTTCATTTGTGATAGAAAAAAAGCAGATAGAAAGCATATGTTATATAGTAGGATAGGAATCAAATAGAGTAAATGTAGATGCTACAATAGAAAAGATAATTAATCTCCATATAAGAAATAGGGTCAGGGACTATTCTGCACCAGAACTCTGCTCAGCATGGGGTGAGCGGCATATTTTAAGGTTCATGTCAAGCCCCTGGGTGGTTTAAAGCTGCTGCCACACAGCTCTGACTTCTACCACTGGCATAGACTCTTTGAGGTTTAGAGCTCCACCTTGCTCCCAGCCACAAACAAGGGAGCAAAGATCAGGTCCAGCGCCAAGATCCAGCACATGTGTGTGCTAATAGGGAGTTCCCCTCCAGGAGAGTTCTCTGCTGCCCATTTGTGGACCGCAATGTTGCCAGCTGCAAGTGTTAAAAAATCCTGACTCAAGCACCGAAAAAAGTAATGAGATTTTTTACAAACTAATACTTTTGTGGTTCTTTGTATTTGTTTTCCATTTTTTGTTCATTTAGAGTCAATGTTTTACAGCATTTTTCAGCAGCTATGAGGGCTAGAAACTTGCCTTTTTATACTGACAGCTGAGATTCTGGTAAATTCACAAGATCCTAGAGCTGAGGCTTTAAAAAAAATCCACCAAGGGCTAGATCTACAAAAGGACTTAGACACCTAAAGCGGCAGTTAGGTGCTTAAGTCTAACATTCAGTCCCCAATGAGTTCCTCAAAATCTCTGCTTAGCTGCTACCTATCTCTGAAGTCACTTAGAATCCCCAGGCATCTAAATTACCACCATTAAAGTTTCCAGGTGCCTATGTTTCTGCTGTATTAGAGATGTATTGGAGCAAGGGAAATGGAACTTGGATCTCCCATTTTCTTAGGTACATGCTCCAGCCACTGGGCTATACAGCAATTTGTGTGCTCTCGTTGGCCTAATATATATTTTTAGTAAATAGTGGCTCAGCTTCAACTGAAATGACAGAAAAATATCTGCCTTAGAATAACCCCTAACCCACTGGTTAGGTCACTCTCCTGGGGGGTGGGAGGGCCAAGTTCAAATCTCTACTCCAAAGAAGGGGAACTGATCCTGTCTCCCCCACATCTGGTATGAGTGCTCTAACCACAAAGCTAAAAGTAATAAGGGGGAAACCTTCCTCCTCCTCTGGTGGTTTTTGCAAGAAATGTTTTAGGAACCTCACTCCAGGATAGGACTCAGGGCTGTAAAATCCAAAAGGAGATAGGTACCTAAATTCCTTTGAAGGGTGGGATTTAGGTCACATCTATCTCCTTGGCATTTCCTACTGGCTAGCTAGATGCTCCCTACTCAGCATCCCATTCCTGGACACCCGACCGGGAGGGCAAGATGCCTAAATCCCTTTGTGGATATAGCCCCAAAAATCATGAAACTTGCAATAAAATCACAAGAGATGGCAACGCTGGATGATGATTTCAAGTCCCATTGAACCTTCTGAGTAGTATAACAGAATTTGATCTCTCTAGACTATCTGGCCCAAATTGTGGAAGCAAGGCAATGAATGGTGCCTAATTACTTACTTCATATTATGTATAGGCAACACATAATATAGCAAAATATAAAGGTTTTGAAGTTAGGATGGCAGCATTACTGACATACAGCAAAACCAGCTGTCACATATGCAAGTTGTCATTCATCTGAGTAACAATAAAACACTGTAACTGCATACATGACTTACATCTCACATATTCTACAAACTATTTTAGAAATATTTTAGAGCACTGTTCTCATGAGACTTCAACCATACCCAGCTTGGAGGAGTAAGCTCCAATTTAGGGATTTGTATCCATCCTCTCCCAAAATGTAACAGGGTCTGAGTGGAAGTTCTGGTCCCTCTTTAATTGTAATCACAGTACAGAATTAGCTGCTATATTTTTTAGGGACACTTTACTCCCCGGAATTCGATGTGGAATTACTTAGAAAAATTCATTATTTTGATAGCGATTCAGATAGTACTAACCAAAAGTCAACCCAGTCTTCTCTACCACTATATGACAACATTAATAAGAAAAAGCAGAAATAAAATGTGCTAAATGAATAAACCATTAATTGATTTTTTGTACTACACTGCAGTTTAAAATATGTAATTAGTGCTATAGTTCTTATAGTACTTCAGTTGCTAAAATCTTTTGAGCAGAGCTTAGCAACAAATTCAGCTCAGGGATAAGTAACAGATATAAGTCATAAGGGTCTAACACTCCAGAAGGCTGAGGACAGAGACTGGACTTTATTTCATTGTTCCAATCTCTCATATGGGTTGGGGTTACAAAAGGTAAATCCTCCTATTGGATGACCTCAACCACTACCGATAGAGTGCACCATAGAAATTAATACAAAGAAATTTTTTTAAACTAGTGTTGAAATAGCAACACTAATTTGCTGAAAATGATGATGGACACTTTAAACCTTCTAAAAATCAGGGCAGCTTAACATCACGAAGAGTCAGCAGGCTTTGAACAATCTTCATCCTGGCTCTCATCAAACTTATAGAGTATAGAACTCTGGATAGCTCATAAAAGGCCAGCCTTCTGTCTAGTAATTTTAAACACAGACAGGTACCTTTAAAATGACAGGTAGTGAAGCCATCCAGTATTCACTTCACTCTTTTGGGGTTGGGAGTCCAGAGTGCATTAAATAGCATGGTAGATTCCTGAGGGACACTAATGAACTTTCTTTAACAGGAGATTTCAATCATGGTTATACTGTACTGCCACACTTAACAATGTAATGAGAACTGCAAATGTAATAAGCATCGATGAAAGTATAATAGATTAAGCATACTGAATCAAGAACCCTTTTTATTCAAAATATCTAGTAAAGCCAGGTCTGCAATCTTTGGAAGAGCACTGGTTAAGAAGATAGCTCACTGACATACAAAATTCTACAAGGAACACAGTTACATGTATCTAATATAGCACAGGAGTTAAGAAAGGACAGGGACTAGAGAATTTTAGAAGCAATTATTTCCTCAAAACTGTAGTTGATTGGGAAAAAAATCAAAAGCAATAA
Source organism: Gopherus evgoodei (assembly GCF_007399415.2). Classification (NCBI taxonomy): domain Eukaryota; kingdom Metazoa; phylum Chordata; order Testudines; family Testudinidae; genus Gopherus; species Gopherus evgoodei. The sequence continues at coordinate 321,517,340 of NC_044322.1, forward strand.
TAGGATGATGTGGGATCTAGCTATATAACCAGTCAACATGGGCAGTACTTTGATTCTTGCTTATGCAACACATATACAAAACAAAGAGGTCAATAGTTCTAACAAATATTTCAGAGACAAACTTTTTAGATGCTTTATAAAGCTTAAAATGTTACCTGAGTTTTGTAGTCACATAGCCAATAACATCATCACCACAACGAACAGACATATATATTCAGCTCAAAATTTTCTTTATTGAAACTCAAGTGTTTTTAACTGTTCAAGGCTGGGAAGCAGGTGAAGAAAATCCATATTAATACATGCATAGATTAATACATATTAAATCCATATAAATTAATCTCTATTAATACATACATAGATTAAAATCCTTTAGCTTTTTAAATAAGTCTTGCCTTCAACTACTAAGGTCCAATCTGTTTGTTATAGCCAGAAAAAGGCACCCCAATATATTTTATATCCTCCTGAAGGATCCCAAAATGCTGTATATTTTCATGGACATAGCATCATTAACATTCAACCACCTGTGAGTTGGAACGCAGCAGTTAAGTCCCATTCCACAAAACCACTTAAACATGTGTGTACCTCTAGGAATGCACTTGTCATAAACAGATAGTCAAGGGTTAATAGAACAGGAGTACTTCATGTCTATTTTGACTGTAAAGGGTTAACAAGTTCAGTGAGCCTGGCTGTCACCTGACCAGAGGACCAATCAGGAGATAGGATACTTTCAAATCTTGAGGGAGGGAAGTTTTTGTGTGCGCTGTTAGTGTTCGGTTGTTGTTTTCTCTGGGTTCTGAGAGTGACCAGACGTGCAACCAGGTTTCTCTCCAATCTCCCTGATACAGGTTCTTATAGATTCAAAATAGTAAGTACTAGGTGATAAGGCAAGTTAGGCTTATGTTTGTTTTCTTTATTTGCAAATGTGTATTTGGATGGAAGGAGTTCAAATTTGTATTTCGCTGAAAGGGTTTTAATTTGTATTTGTATACTTAGGCTGGGAGGGTATTCCCAGTGTCTATAGCTGAAAGACCCTGTAACATATTCCATCTTAAATTTACAAAGATAATTTTTACTGTTTTTTCTTTCTTTAATTAAAAGCTTTTCTTCTTTAAGAACCTGATTGTTTTTTTATTCTGGTGAGACCCCAGGGGACTGGGTCTGGATCCACCAGGGAATTGGTGGGGAGAAAGGAGGAGAGAAAGGTTAATTTTCTCTCTGTGTTAGGATCACTTTCTCTCTCAGGGAGAGTCTGGGAGGGGGAGAGAGAAGGAGGGGGGAAGGTGAATTTTCCTCTCTGTTTTAAGCTTCAAGGAGTTTGAATCACAGTGATCTTCCAGGGTAACCCAGGGAGGGAAAGTCTGGGAGAGGCAATGGTGAGGGAAAGGATTTACTTTCCTTGTGTTAAAATCTAGAGGGACTGGGTCTTGGGGGTACCCGGTTTTGGGGGGGTATCGAGTGTACCAGGCACTGGAATTCCTGGTTGGTGGCAGCGCTACAAGTACTAAGCTGGTAATTGAGCTTAGAGGAATTCATGCTGGTACCCCATCTTCTGGACGCTAAGGTTCAGAGTGGGGGTTTATACCATGAAAGCACTCAATTCCCATTGACTGCAAGCCATGCATGAAGTTATACACATGCTTCTGCACTTTTGTAAAGAGGGATACTTTCTTGATTCAAGATCTGAAAGAGAAAGATTTGTCCATGAACATAAGATTAGGAGTTTGTTCCAATAAGTGCCATGGGACACAGGTCTACTTACAACAGACAAGATTTCAGTTTTTAATGTCTCCCACTAATTTTCTTTAGTACTGTGGCTTGTAGTAATAGTCACGTTAATACTTAAAGAAGGGCATATTATATGTGAATCCCTGTAATATTCCTTAAAAACACAAAGTTAATGGATTTCCATTTAGCTTGCAAAATAGTAAGAAGGCTATGAAATCATTGCCTTATTATTCTACTTTTCTGTCCTGTCATAAGTTTGCCTTTATAATGTGACAGTTACATGGTGTATGTTAGTTACTAACTTAACCCATGTCTCTTCACTGCACACTGCAATAAATTCCAGTTGACCTATGATACCTCTCAGCTCGAAATAATTATTTTAAAAACTATTTCTTTATTTTTAGATCTGTGGCTGTCTGGATTTCAGTCATCTGCTGCCTTAACTGAATTTAATAGGCATGGATGCATAAATATTTGAAATTCTCCAGTAGAGGCAGTTGTCAGGTATTGATTTCATTGCTTTTAAGAAACTGTCACACAGTAGACTAAGAGGATCCAGGACTCCATTAAAACAATCCTTATGATGTCAGTAGTTCTGCAGATTAGTTTGACAATAACCTGCTCATCTCCCTTTTTGAGAAGTTAATTCAAGAAAACTCCAGTAGAGCTAGTCTACCATAAGCAATATAGTATTTCACTAAAATGGTATTAAGATTATAATTTCTGTGTCCGTATAGATTAGAGTGACCAGATGTCCCAATTTTATAGGGACGGTCCTGATTTTTGGGTGTTTTTCTTATATAGGATCCTATTACCCCCTACCCCCTGTCCTGATTTTTCACATTTGCTGTCTGGTCACCCTAGTATAGATACAATGCTGAAATTCTATGGCTGTGTTGTAACAATGAAAATGCCTTGACTTTCCAGCGTTTTGCACACACTAACTTGACAAATTCTTAGAGACATGAAATATCATTTATGTAATATGAAGGTCCTAATTTAAAACTTTCCAAAACTAAAGGGAAAGGTCTAACTTTAAGTGACAGAACAGAATTCAAGAGGTAAGACTGTGGTTCCATCTTGTTTTTGTCAGTCCACTTGTAACTTCTTATATTGCAACTAGGTAAAGCTGGGGTTTCAGTACAGTGGCACTTACACCACTGTGAGCCAGTGGTATAAGATGAGGAAGAAATACTCTCTATTCTGACTGAATTTATCATCAGCTCCCTGTCATTCTAGCCTGTAACCTGTGGATTAGCTTTGACTACCATCTTTCCCTTAGCCATCCAGGCCATATCCAAATCGTGCTGCTGCTTCATTTACAATGTTTACTCCTTTCCCTCTATCCATCTTTTATCCAGCCCTTGGACAGCTCCTTTCTTAATCACTTTATCCTCATTCTCACTGGTTGTCATAAACAGATAGCTAAGGGTTAATGTCTCTTTCACCTGTAAAGGGTTAACAGTGACCTGCAACACCTGACCAGAGGACCAATCAGGCGACAAAATACTTTCAAATCTCAGTGGAGGGAAGCCTTTGTTTGTGTTTTTTGGGTTTTCCATCTAGGATGTACCTCTCTGTTTCCTCAGGAACACCATCTAAGAACTGCTCCATTTATATCAGGAGGTGCAGCTCGTCCAGATTGTTAACCTGGGTTCCTGATATCCAGGCCTCATAATTCTTTGCAATGTGGTAGGCGTGTCAGGGGAATGACGCATCTGGTTTCCATTTTAAGGCTCTGAACCCCCGACGGGCATGCTCAGGTGTTATCCCCATTCTCTATCTGGCCTTGGTTTGAAAAAGTTTATAATCGTTCAGGTTCTCCTTAGGCATTTCAGCCGCCACCTCTGCTAAGGGTCCACTGAGCAGTGGCCTCAGCTCTATCATGTACTGGTTTTCAGAGATGTTGTATCCATGGCAGGTCCTTTCAAAATTTTCTAAGAAGGCTTCAGTGTCATCACCTGCCTTGTAGGTGGGAAATTTTTGGGGATGTGGAACAACAACTGGTGAAGTGTTGTTAGGATTGGCTGTGTTCTGTTGCTTAGCCTGTTCTAATTCCATGGCCTGCCGGTGGGCTTCCCTCTGGAGCTCTATTTTTCTTCTGTGGTCCGCGTCTTTGACTTCTTGTTCTCTTTTGTAGGCTTCCTCTTTGGCTGCTTGTTCTCTTTTGTAGGCTTCCTCTTTGATTTTTTCTTCTCTTTCTCTCAGCTCCACCTCTTTTTCTATTATTTCTGTTTCTTTTTGTTTTCTTTCCATGTCTCACTTGTGGTCGGCATCTCTGAGGTATTCCTCTGCACCCAGTCTTGCCAGTTCCTGTTTCAGATCCTTGGTAGTCATGGTTCCTGTTTTCTTGTGTTGGGGTGCCCTCTGGTGTTTACTGCCTGAACTGCTGTTCTTCTGCTGCCTGCTTGGGGTTGCCTAGCAACAGTGCCTTTTTTAACTTCTTCTACCTAATCTTTCGCATTTAAATTAAAACAAAAGAAAACCCTTTGATATGCAATTGTGTTCTGCTGGTGTAGCTGACTCACAGCTGGAATCCTACTGTTTAACAAAATACCCTTGTTAAACCTTAATGTGTGTGCCTTTAGGCAATCTCTGCATAACTAGAAGGAAGCAAGGAAAAAAAATTCTCTGGCTGTATTTTAAAACCCCCTTCTCTCTGCTTACAAGCAGCTAGCAGAGAAAAAGAAAAATAATATTCCTACTGGCTTTTGCTTTCCATCTTTCCCACACACTGACACCATGTCATAGTATCTTTCCCCAATCTGAACCTTAGAGTCCAGAAGTTGGGGTACTAGCATGAATTCCTCTAAGCTTAATTACCAGCTTAGATCTGATAAGCTGCCACCAATCAGGAATTTGAGTGCCTGATACACTCTGGTCCCCCCAAAACCTTCCCTGGGGACCCCCAAGACCCAGACCCCCTAGATCTTAACACAACGAAAGTAAACCCCTTTCCTTACCATTGCCTTTGTCAGCCTTCCCCTCCCTGGGTTACCCTGGAAGATTACTGTGATTCAAACCCCTTGAATCACAACACAGAGAAATTAGGTCTCCTGGAGAGAGAGACAGATTCACGCTCCGTGAATCTAAAACAAAGGGATTCCACTCTTCCCCTCCCTTCTCCTTCCCTGTTAAGTACAGACTCAATTGCCTTGAGCCTCAACAAGGGGAAAAAAATCAGATAGGTCTTAAAAGCAAAACTTTTAATAAAAAGAAAGAAAAAAGTAAAAGGTCTATCTCTGCAATTTAGATGGTAAAAAGTTACAGGGTCTGTTAGCTTAAGAAATTGGAGAAACAGCCTCCTCCAATAGAAATACAATTTAAAATACTTCCAGCCAAATACACATTTGCAAATAAAGGAAAACAAATAAAAAGACTATACCGCCTTTCTACCTTTATACTTACAAAATTGGAATAGAAGATTAGAGAGCCTGTAGGTACGTGTGGTCACTCTCAGAGCCCAGAGAGAACAAAGTAAAACCCAAAAAACACAAATAAAGACTTCCCTCCACCGAGATTTGAAAGTATTTTGTCTCCTGATTGGTCCTCTGGTCAGGTGTTGCAGGTCACTGTTTGTTAACCCTTTACAGGTGAAAGAGACATTAACCCTTAGGGTATGGCTACACTTGAAATTTCAAAACGCTGCCGCAGCAGTGCTTTGAAGTGCGAGTGTGGCCAGAGCACCAGCGCTGGGAGAGAGCTCTCCCAGCGCTGCACGTAACCACATCCCTTACGGGTGTAGCTTGCAGCGCTGGGAGCCGCGCTCCCAGTGCTGCGGCACTGATTACACTGAGGCTTTACAGCGCTGTATCTTGCTGTTTTTTCACACCCCTGAGCGTGAAAGTTGCAGCGCTGTAAACTGCCAGTGTAGCCAAGCCCTCAGTTATCTGTTTATGACACTGGTGCTTTCAACTTCCACACTAGCTCTCTCTAGTTAAAAAAAAAGAGAGAAAAAAAACACAGTGCCAAACCCCTTTATTGACACCCCCTCACCCCACTGCAGGAAGTTCAAAATTTGTGTGAGCTTCATCAAGGCCTTACTGAATTTTGTTCCTCCTGAATAAACTGGCCATATCTCTTATGTTAATTCTGCCCAGCCAAAGATGCAGGGTTTGATAAACTAGTTCTTCCTTTAGCCCACAACCATCTCCACAACTTCCTCCATCACATCCCATCTGAATGGACCACCTTTCCTGAGTTAGTCTGCAAAGCTAATACACAATTTAAATTCCTCCTCAAGACTCACTTCTTACACAATAACTACAAGAATTATCTGATACAAATCTGCTTGCTTTAATTGACAAGTTCACTGTGCATTTTAATGGAGAGGAAGAGTCACCTGTTCAGACAGAAGGGTTTAAAGACTCTGGAATAGGAGCTGTGAGAGAAGAGCAGAGAGGTTGTGCTGGAGAACACACAGATAGTGAGCCAATTCTGCTCACTGAGAGCAGAAAATGGCCTAGGAAATCCAGGCACTGAAAGGAGGACTTTGCTGCTTGGTTACATTTGCAGCTGCATTTCAGTTCACAGAGGTTGGTGAAAACTTTTTTTTTTTTTAAATTTCACTTAGTGGTTTCGCATACTCAAGATTTGCCTTTAAGTTCAAAGTAACATGCAAACACTATAAAAAATTCTGATAAAATCCAGCTGAATTCATCCAAAACTGGGAAAAAGTTCATATAAAACTCAGCCTGGACATGCTAGCAAAATCAGGGCAAGATTTCTGAAGGAATTAGGAACCTCACTGAACCTGGCCTGGGTTTTACATCTGTGACAAAGTTCCATAATCAGGTGAATTTCACTTAGTTTTTGATTCCCCCTATAAATATTGAAACACCTCTAATTAAAAGCAGCAAAGAATCCTGTGGCACCTTATAGACTAACAGACGTTTTGGAGCATGAGCTTTCGTGGGTGAATACCCACTTCCTCAGATGCATGTAATGGAAATATCCAGGGGCAGGTATATATATGTGTGCTAGCAAGCAAGCTAGAGATAACGAGGTCAGTTCAATCAGGGAGGATGAGGCCCTGTTCTAGCAGTTGAGGTGTGAAAACCAAGAGAGGAGAAACTGGTTCTGTAATTGGCAAGCCATTCACAGTCTTTGTTCAATCCTGAGCTGATGGTGTCAAATTTGCAGATGAACTGAAGCTCAGCAGTTTCTCTTTGAAGTCTGGTCCTGAAGTTTTTTTGCTGCAGGATGGCCACCTTAAGGTCTGCTATAGTGTGGCCAGGGAGGTTGAAGTGCTCTCCTACAGGTTTTTGTATATTGCCATTCCTAATGTCTGATTTGTGTCCATTTATCCTTTTCCGTAGAGACTGTCCAGTTTGGCCGATGTACATAGCAGAGGGGCATTGCTGGCATATGATGGCGTATATTACATTGGTGGATGTGCAGGTGAATGAACCGGTGATGGTGTGACTGATCTGGTTAGGTCCTGTGATGGTGTCGCTGGTGTAGATATGTGGGCAGAGTTGGCATCGAGGTTTGTTGCATGGATTGGTTCCTGAGCTAGAGTTATTATGGTGTGGTGTGCAGTTACTGGTGAGAATATATTTCAGGTTGGCAGGTTGTCTGTGGGCAAGGATTGGCCTGCCACCCAAGGCCTGTGAAAGTGTGGGATCATTGTCCAGGATGGGTTGTAGATCCTTGATGATGCGTTGGAGGGGTTTTAGCTGGGGGCTGTATGTGATGGCCAGTGGAGTCCTGTTGGTTTCTCTCTTGGGTTTGTCTTGCAGTAGGAGGCTTCTGGGTACACGTCTGGCTCTGTTGATCTGTTTCCTTATTTCCTCATGCGGGTATTGTAGTTTTGAGAATGCTTGGTGGAGATTTTGTAGGTGTTGGTCTCTGTCTGAGGGGTTAGAGCAGATGCGGTTGTACCTCAGTGCTTGGCTGTAGACAATGGATCGTGTGATGTGCCCGGGATGGAAGCTGGAGGCATGAAGGTAGGCATAGCGGTCGGTGGGTTTTCGATATAGGGTGGTGTTAATGTGACCATCACTTATTTGCACCGTGGTGTCAAGAAAGTGGACCTCCCGTGTAGATTGGTCCAGGCTGAGGTTGATGGTGGGGTGGAAGCTGTTGAAATCATGGTGGAATTTTTCCAGAGTCTCCTTCCCATGGGTCCAGATGATGAAGATGTCATCAATGTAGCGTAGATAGAGAAGGGGTGTGAGTGGACGAGAGCTGAGGAAGCGTTGTTCCAGGTCGGCCATGAAGATATTGGCATATTGTGGGGCCATGCGGGTGCCCATAGCAGTGCCACTGATCTGGAGATATATATCGTCATCAAATTTGAAATAGTTGTGTGTAAGTATAAAGGCACAGAGCTCAGCAGCCAGTTGTGCTGTGGTATCATCAGGGATGGTGTTCCTGACAGCTTGTATTCCATCTGTGTGTGGGATGTTTGTGTAGAGAGCCTCTACATCCATGGTGGCTAGGATGGTGTTTTCTGGGAGGTCACCAATGCATTGTAGTTTCCTCAGGAAATCAGTGGTGTTGCGGAGATAGCTGGGAGTGCTGGCGGCATAGGGTCTGAGTAGAGAGTCCATATATCCAGACAGTCCTTCAGTGAGAGTGCCAATGCCCGAGATGATGGGGCGTCCAGGATTTCCGGGTTTGTGGATCTTGGGTAGTAGATAGAATAACCCTGGTCGGGGCTCTAGGGGTATGTTGATTTCTTCTGGTGTTAGTGTAGGGAGTGTCCTGAGTAGATGCTGTAGTTTCTTAGTGTGTTCCTCAGTGGGATCTGAGGGAAGTGGCCTGTAGAATTTGGTATTGGAGAGTTGTCTGGCTGCCTCCTTTTGATAGTCAGACCTGTTCATGATGACAACGGCACCTCCTTTATCAGCCTCTTTGATGATGATGTCAGGGTGGTTTCTGAGGCTGTGGATGGCATTGCGTTCTGCACGGCTTAGGTTGTGAGGCAAGCGATGTTGTTGTTCCACGATTTCTGCCTATGCACGCCGGCGGAAGCATTCAATGTAAAGGTCCAGGCTGTCATTTCCACTCTCAGGAGGAGTCCATGTGGAGTTCTTTTTCTTGTGCTGTTGGTGGGAGGGCACCCGTGTATCAGTGCACTGTTCAGTGTTGTCCTGGAAGTATTCTTTGAGTCGGAGACGGCGAAAGTAGGCTTCCAGATCGCCACAGAACTGTATCATGTTGGTGGGGGTGGCAGGGCAGAAAGAGAGTCCCCGAGATAGGACAGACTTTTCTTCTGGGCTGAGTGTGTAGTTGGATAGATTGACGATATTGCTGGGTGGGTTAGGGGTACCACTGTTATGGCCCCATGTGGCAGGTAGGAGTTTAGACAGCTTACAGTCCTTTTTCCTTTGAAGAGAGGTGAAGTGAGTAATGTAGATCTCCTGTCTTATTCTAGTGAAGTCCGTTTGTATAGAAGTTTGGTTATTAATGAGAGTCTCCAGGTTGGAGAGCTCTTTTTTGATGTTTTCCTGTTTGCTGTATAGGATGCTGATCAGGTGGTTCCTCAGTTTTTTGATAGAGTATGACATAATCTCTCACTGTGGTCCGTGTAGTATGTAGATAGCAGTGGATTTTTTACCTTTAGTCCATTTGGTATGATGTCCATCCGTTTGCATTTGGAAAGGAAGATGATATCTGTCTGTATTTGTGCAAGTTTCTTCATGAGGTTGATGGATTTCCATTCCATACGGCTAAATGCAGTGCCTTGCATGGTGTCAAGTATCAGAGGGTAGCCGTGTTAGTCTGGATCTGTAAAAGCAGCAAAGAATCCTGTGGCACCTTATAGACTAACAGACGTTTTGGAGCATGAGCTTTCGTGGGTGAATACCCACTTCCTCAGATGCATGTAATGGAAATATCCAGGGGCAGGTATATATATGTGTGCTAGCAAGCAAGCTAGAGATAACGAGGTCAGTTCAATCAGGGAGGATGAGGCCCTGTTCTAGCAGTTGAGGTGTGAAAACCAAGAGAGGAGAAACTGGTTCTGTAATTGGCAAGCCATTCACAGTCTTTGTTCAGTCCTGAGCTGATGGTGTCAAATTTGCAGATGAACTGAAGCTCAGCAGTTTCTCTTTGAAGTCTGGTCCTGAAGTTTTTTTGCTGCAGGATGGCCACCTTAAGGTCTGCTATAGTGTGGCCAGGGAGGTTGAAGTGCTCTCCTACAGGTTTTTGTATATTGCCATTCCTAATGTCTGATTTGTGTCCATTTATCCTTTTCCGTAGAGACTGTCCAGTTTGGCCGATGTACATAGCAGAGGGGCATTGCTGGCATATGATGGCGTATATTACATTGGTGGATGTGCAGGTGAATGAACCGGTGATGGTGTGACTGATCTGGTTAGGTCCTGTGATGGTGTCGCTGGTGTAGATATGTGGGCAGAGTTGGCATCGAGGTTTGTTGTATGGATTGGTTCCTGAGCTAGAGTTATTATGGTGTGGTGTGCAGTTACTGGTGAGAATATATTTCAGGTTGGCAGGTTGTCTGTGGGCAAGGATTGGCCTGCCACCCAAGGCCTGTGAAAGTGTGGGATCATTGTCCAGGATGGGTTGTAGATCCTTGATGATGCGTTGGAGGGGTTTTAGCTGGGGGCTGTATGTGATAGCCAGTGGAGTCCTGTTGGTTTCTCTCTTGGGTTTGTCTTGCAGTAGGAGGCTTCTGGCAATATACAAAAACCTGTAGGAGAGCACTTCAACCTCCCTGGCCACACTATAGCAGACCTTAAGGTGGCCATTCTGCAGCAAAAAAACTTCAGGACCAGACTTCAAAGAGAAACTGCTGAGCTTCAGTTCATCTGCAAATTCATCTGCAGTTCATCTGCAAATTCATCTGCAAATTTGACACCATCAGCTCAGGACTGAACAAAGACTGTGAATGGCTTGCCAATTACAGAACCAGTTTCTCCTCTCTTGGTTTTCACACCTCAACTGCTAGAACAGGGCCTCATCCTCCCTGATTGAACTGATAAAGGAGGTGCCGTTGTCATCATGAACAGGTCTGACTATCAAAAGGAGGCAGCCAGACAACTCTCCAATACCAAATTCTACAGGCCACTTCCCTCAGATCCCACTGAGGAATACACTAAGAAACTACAGCATCTACTCAGGACACTCCCTACACTAACACCAGAAGAAATCAACATACCCCTAGAGCCCCGACCAGGGTTATTCTATCTACTACCCAAGATCCACAAACCCGGAAATCCTGGACGCCCCATCATCTCGGGCATTGGCACTCTCACTGAAGGACTGTCTGGATATATGGACTCTCTACTCAGACCCTATGCCGCCAGCACTCCCAGCTATCTCCGCGACACCACTGATTTCCTGAGGAAACTACAATGCATTGGTGACCTCCCAGAAAACACCATCCTAGCCACCATGGATGTAGAGGCTCTCTGCACAAACATCCCACACACAGATGGAATACAAGCTGTCAGGAACACCATGCCTGATGATGCCACAGCACAACTGGCTGCTGAGCTCTGTGCCTTTATACTTACACACAACTATTTCAAATTTGATGACGATATATATCTCCAGATCAGTGGCACTGCTATGGGCACCCGCATGGCCCCACAATATGCCAATATCTTCATGGCCGACCTGGAACAACGCTTCCTCAGCTCTTGTCCACTCACACCCCTTCTCTATCTACGCTACATTGATGACATCTTCATCATCTGGACCCATGGGAAGGAGACTCTGGAAAAATTCCACCATGATTTCAACAGCTTCCACCCCACCATCAACCTCAGCCTGGACCAATCTACACGGGAGGTCCACTTTCTTGACACCACGGTGCAAATAAGTGATGGTCACATTAACACCACCCTATATCGAAAACCCACCGACCGCTATGCCTACCTTCATGCCTCCAGCTTCCATCCCGGGCACATCACACGATCCATTGTCTACAGCCAAGCACTGAGGTACAACCGCATCTGCTCTAACCCCTCAGACAGAGACCAACACCTACAAAATCTCCACCAAGCATTCTCAAAACTACAATACCCGCATGAGGAAATAAGGAAACAGATCAACAGAGCCAGACGTGTACCCAGAAGCCTCCTACTGCAAGACAAACCCAAGAGAGAAACCAACAGGACTCCACTGGCCATCACATACAGCCCCCAGCTAAAACCCCTCCAACGCATCATCAAGGATCTACAACCCATCCTGGACAATGATCCCACACTTTCACAGGCCTTGGGTGGCAGGCCAATCCTTGCCCACAGACAACCTGCCAACCTGAAATATATTCTCACCAGTAACTGCACACCACACCATAATAACTCTAGCTCAGGAACCAATCCATGCAACAAACCTCGATGCCAACTCTGCCCACATATCTACACCAGCGACACCATCACAGGACCTAACCAGATCAGTCACACCATCACCGGTTCATTCACCTGCACATCCACCAATGTAATATACGCCATCATATGCCAGCAATGCCCCTCTGCTATGTACATCGGCCAAACTGGACAGTCTCTACGGAAAAGGATAAATGGACACAAATCAGACATTAGGAATGGCAATATACAAAAACCTGTAGGAGAGCACTTCAACCTCCCTGGCCACACTATAGCAGACCTTAAGGTGGCCATCCTGCAGCAAAAAAACTTCAGGACCAGACTTCAAAGAGAAACTGCTGAGCTTCAGTTCATCTGCAAATTTGACACCATCAGCTCAGGATTGAACAAAGACTGTGAATGGCTTGCCTATTACAGAACCAGTTTCTCCTCTCTTGGTTTTCACACCTCAACTGCTAGAACAGGGCCTCATCCTCCCTGATTGAACTGACCTCGTTATCTCTAGCTTGCTTGCTAGCACACATATATATACCTGCCCCTGGATATTTCCATTACATGCATCTGAGGAAGTGGGTATTCACCCACGAAAGCTCATGCTCCAAAACGTCTGTTAGTCTATAAGGTGCCACAGGATTCTTTGCTGCTTTTACAGATCCAGACTAACACGGCTACCCTCTGATACTTGACCTCTAATTAAATCTCTTCTAGTGTCTAAGTACCAGCTGGTAGACACAAATGCAGTGTACTTCAAACATTGTTAAAAATAGCAACTGTGGTAGGATCTCTATGAAGATGAATAACTTTTCTATTTAAAGTATTTAAATATAGCAGAAGACAAAATTCATACTTAAAGGACTACGGCTATTTGCTTACAGAATTATAGGGTATGTTCTGTTTCTTTTTTTACTTAAGCCGTTTATCTGGTATGAGTCAAGCAAACATCCAAAGACTGTGAAAAGAACTATTATTTGGATTGTTATGTCAGAATATGATTTAATCAATTTAAATCCACCTTTTAGAAAACAAATTACTTCCAGGCTAACATCTTGTAAATCAAGTTCCATTCCAATGACAATTAAAACCACTGAGACAAACTCCCGAAAAGCAAAGATTATAATAGAACAGTGCTTGCAAGCAGAGCTACAATTAGTCTTTAAATAATGGCAATGACAAAGTAAAATAATAGGTTTAATGAGCATCTCCAGTAAAAGGGAAAACCCAGCATTTGTGCACCTGATGATGAGCAAATTAAACTCTGAAGATAGGCTGAACTGTTGAAAATAAAACTTTCAGATATTTCAGAACATGGAGGCATTTGTCCTGAAGCTACACAAGAAGGGAAGGCATCTTGTTTGTTACCTCAATATCTCCTTGATGCTGTCAACAATGTTGGGTAGCTCACTGTAGGACTAGAAGGTGATACTAGCATAGGAGCTCTTCTCATGTTACACCACTGTCATTATTTGGTTTTTTGTTTTTTTTTTGTTATTTCAGTTGTGTTAAGAGGCCCATGGCTCTACAATCATTACCCTATGAGTGACACTTTAGTTTACCGATAAACTGTACAGAAAAGCAATGGGACTGTCGGAATGGCAAGGGAAAAAAAAAGCAAATAATCAAAAGTGACTTTAAAAATTACAAAAAAGATCTGCTGCCCTATTTGAAATGCTTGAAGAGTCTCAGTCTAGTTTCTAATGGACACACAAATGTCCATCATAAGTAGCAGTCATCAGAGACCGGCCAAAATTTGAGGTGCTGTGTAGCCTGAGTAAAAACAGCTTTTTCGTGAGAATCTTGCTTAACATATAGAAGTAAAACCAACCTCCTGTTTCATGATATTACAGACCTGGGGATTTCCTCAGTGAATATATCACAGCTCTTTTTACTGCAGGACAATAATAAAGAACACACTAGGAGAATTCAATACATGCCAATGAATAAAAGGAAAAATTTTATATGATGTCAACTGAGTTTCTTTAAAACCAGTCAAAGCTTTCCAGTTCCTTAAATATTTATTCTGTCATTTTTCCATGAGTAATTTTTTTCACAACAAATTCTTCTTATAATTTGTTTATCCATTAAATTATTGTACATATATTCAAATTAAACCAGTGAGGCAATGGTTAGTCTTATGGCTATAAATGGGATACAAAAAAGTTAGTATCTTTCCTTAGGAGTTCCGCACCTTAATTCTTAATTAAGCAATAGGCAGGGATGCAGTGCAGAGGTGGGGGTAGGCACAGGTGGCTCAGGCCCCCACCTTTGCCCATAGATGCCTACCAGACATTCAGAGCAGACATTGTGTTGGGTATGGCTTGCCCTGTCTGAAGCTGCCCAGGTGGGAGTGAACCCCCCAGAGACACACTGTGCAGGGGTCAGAAGAGAAAAACTTCTTTCCCTTCCGATAGCCCACAGTTCATCCCACAGCTGGGCAGCTTTGTGGCACAGCTGGACAGCTTTGTCTGCTCCAGCTGAGGATGGAGCCGCTGAGCAAGGCCAGGCAGCTGAGCTTCTTCTATGGCTGGAGTGATACAGGCTACAGATCCAGCATGGCTACCCCCAGCTTTGAGGTAGGGCCTGAGCACTGGTAGAGGTAGGAGGAAACTGAGGTTGTTGGGGCTTGAGGAGAAGATGGTCCATACCTCTGTGCAATAGGTGCCTTTCATCACATACTTGGCCCCAGGGAGACCTTCACCAATCAAAACCCCTGAGCCTCTCTTTGGGAAAATTCTGGTTGTGCCCCCTGGCAACAGCTCTAATCAATGTTCCCAAGTATTTTTTTTATACCATCAATTACATTCCTCCCCCCCCAAAAAAATTACTCCCTAGCATCTCTACCATATGTACTCAGAATTCTAGTTTCTTGCACATCCTTTCTGTGTGTCTAGTGAGTCAGATCAAACCATCCTGAATAGCTCAGGTTCAATCCTGAAAATGCTTCCCTTGTTGACTTTAGGGGGCCTATAAGAAGCCACTCAGGATGTATAAGCAGCAAAGAGTCCTGTGGCACCTTATAGACTAACAGATGTTTTGGAGCATGAGTTTTCGTGGGTGAATACCCACTTCATCAGATGCGTCTGTTAGTCTATAAGGTGCCACAGGACACTTTGCTGCTTTTACAGATCCAGACTAACACGGCTACCCCTCTGATACTTGTCAGGATGTATAGGGGTCATAGAATAAGGGTCCAAGTGGATAAAGGTTTGCAGGATCAGGCCACCTGTTTGGAGACTAGTTTATGTTATACTCGACATAGCCTTTGATACAGGGCTAGTTTGTGGCCATGTAAGAGGTTGCTGGAAGCTCTACCCTTCCAGGAGTGGTGCAGAGAAGGAACTGTGGTTTCCCTTTTATTCATGGGGATTGGAGTTTTCTGCTGGCCTATATCAACAGCTAATTCTGACGCAGCCTGCACCAATTCAATTTTGCTGGTTGGCACATTGGATATTGGGGCAGATCTCTCCATGGTTGGATGTCAGGGTGTATAATTTGCATGTAGCCCATGTGCCTTCACCCAAGGACAGAAAAATCTCACATGACTGGACATCCTCCTTCTCTTCTCTGCATGGTCAGACTAGGGCCAGGCTGATCTGCCTAAGTGTGCTTTGGTTTGGTTCAACTAAGCATGCAAAGATTCTGGTGCTTAATGACCCTTTATGACCTGGAAATTAAGGGAGGACGTATTTCAAGATGAAGGTCTCTCATATGCTTTCCAATATTACTTGACTCTGACAATGGAGAAAACCCCAGCTGGAGAATAGCCTTTCTCGCAGTACTGTGGCACACCTAGTTGAAACTACCAAGTGCTGGATATGTGACAGTGTGGGGGGAGGTGAAAATTATCTCAAAAAAGGGTTGGATTTAGATTTTGATAGAGTGCAGAGAGAACATTTGATGAATTATTTTTTTCTCTTATCCCTTCTGATGAAAAAAAATTTATACTGAATAGCGTTGTTGTATTGTGTTAGCCAAAGTGTAGGTTGCCTACAGTAGGTCTGTATTGGTGATTTTGAGACAGCAATTTAGTAAAATACTGGTGTAATTTGCTACTTGTAGTCACATCCTCTATATATTAGCAGTGGAGCATTTATAATATCTCTGTTTCTTTCACTTACTCATCAAAATTTCCACCAAGCTCTTTACACTGCTAACACAATGAACTGTCCTTGTTGTACTGAGTCTGTTATACTGTCTATTTCACATCAAACTACGCAGTTCAAACTCATATAGTTTCAATGGTTATTCTGCTGTTCCTCATGAAGTCAGAGTGAGTTTTGCCATCCATTTAAGGTTGACAGCAAACTTATTCCTTCAATGTGTCACCACTGTAGCCTATATTTGGTGCAATCCAAATTATTGGCAGGCAGTTTTCTGAATTGCAGACAGAAGAAAAACTCTTGCTATTTTCTAAAATGTATTGACATGGGAAAAGAAAGTTGGAGCTTGCCAAAGCGCTCTGGATATTAGAAGTAGAACACTCTTGTTTAGTGAGGAAAGGCAAACATTGTTGATTATTCTTAGAATGCAGCTGTTAAAATATCACCATGAACTTGCAAAGGGTGCTACACTCATGTGAATGTTAAATAGGTTTCTAGGACAAGAATCATTCTGCCGCCATCATCTCTTATAGCTTTAACTTTGGTTTTGAGTCCTAATTCTTACACATTAATTTAAAATTCCTCTTCGACAGATAAGGACAAGCTGAAGTATTTGGTGGATATTTCCTAAAACTAGCTAATACTATATAAAATAATTCTTAGTAGACAGTGCATAGTCATGTAGGGTTTGATTAGTGCATGATGCAAATATACAGAGCTCAGTAACCCTACAGTTATATTAAACTGAAAAGCCAGCTTGATGATAAAATGTCTATGTTTAAATGTGGGGATATTAAATTATTTAAACTATTCTGACCACAGGCAAGTTGGACAATAATTTTTTTCACTGCTTCATGTCTAATTCTAAAATATGGGTTAATGTTCAGGGGTTTTCAAGAATAGAATCCTAGATGCCATCAATATGGCTTTCAAGTAACAAGTATAGATGTGGGAACTTGATGGTAATTTCATCCCAATGAGATGGAAATGCTTTGATTGGACTCTAAGGGCTAGCTCCACAAAGGAATTTAGATGTCTAACAGACACTTTAGATGACTAAATCCAAAGTTTAGATCCTCAAAACCCCAGTGCAGCTGCCACCCAAAGTCTCTAGAACATGGACTTGAATCTGGGCCTCTCACATGAGTGCCTAAACCATGAGGATATTGAGTTATTCTCAGCCTGTGCTTGGCCCAATGACTATTTAGTATTTTATAGAACATTGAACTTGAATAGGAGAGATTGAGATGCTGCCATAACCTAGTTGTTAGGCAGAAAGGTTTACATGAAACTGCCCCTGTAGTCTAGGGCACTCACCTGAAAGGTTGGAGAATCAGGTTCCAATGCCAGCTCCGTCTCATGGGGAGGATTTGAATCTCGGTCTCCTACATCCTGTGTGACTGCTCTAGCCACTGAACTAAAGTTACAAGGGGACTGTGATAAAGGGCCTAGTCACCTAATTCCAGGACAGCGTTCACAGATGCAAGGTGACTCCCTCTGGCCCAGACTTAGGTGTCTAACTCACTTTGGTGGGTGGGACTTAGGTGACACTCCTCTCCTCAGCATTTCCTCCTGGCTAGCTTCGGTGGCTCCCTGCTCAGCTTGCTGGCTTTTTTGAATCCCATTCTTAGGCACCCAACTCTGCCCAGGCACTGTACAGGGAGACTGGGGACTAAAGGCAGGGCTGTGGATTCCACTAGGTGGCAGGGTGCCTACTTGTCAGGCATTGCAATGCTTATTGTAAGTCCCCTTTGTAGATCAAACCCTAAAGGACTTCTTTCATTTCCTTCCCTTACTGCTGAAAGGAACAGCTTGCAAAGAGCAGGGAGAAGAGAGGAATCTTAGAAAGGTTGAACAGGATGTAATGGAATGAGATTCAAACTGAAATCGTACAAACCACGTGAGGAAAAATAATCCACAGCACATATATTTAAATGTGTGGAATCACCTGGAAAGGAGTAATGCTGAAACCATGGTAACAGTAGACAGTTTACACATTTGTTTTCAGTGTGATATGACAATAAAAGAAGCCAATAAGGTTCTGAGCTCCTTAAATAAAATCATCACATCATAGACCAGGCAGGTTATGTTCTTCTCTACAGTTTCGGTGAGCCTTCACCTATAATACATCCTCCAGTTCTGGACGTATCCGTATCAGAACAATGTAGACAAACTGGAGGGAGTTCAGAGAAGAAGAGAACAAGAAGTTTCGTTGCACTTACTTTCTCAAAAAGACTTCTCAGCTCATCAATTTTAAAAACATCAGTTTCATAATCAAAAGACACAACTAATCAACATTTCTTAGCTATCTGACTGCTTCTTTAGTTTTTTTAACCTCCTGATTCTCTTATTAACATCTGTCCCTGCCTGCAGGTATATGGGATCTTGGGGAGCAATTACCACACAGGTGGGGTGCCAATTAATTTCTTTATTAAAGGAAAAAGGAAGTGGTGGGAATTTAACAATGAAATGAGATGGGATGGGGTGTATAAGGTGTTTACAATAGACAATGATAAGGGGGGGTTCTTATCGAACAGTGTAGGGAGTTTTAACAGTGGGGTACAGTAAGTGGGGTTCAGCACAATGGGATACAGTACATTCAATAAGCAACTCAACTTTATATAGGAACAACTCTAGATACAGTGTGGAATGCAAAATAAAATGGTAGCTTCTATATAAAAATGGTATACAAAAATGGAGGCAACTAATGGGGTGTTATAACCACAAGTAAAATGTGAATCACAGTGCAATAATACAATATGGGTGATAAGTAAAATTATGCAATGTAGAAAATTACTGACTTAATTTGTGAGGCCGTGATAGCAAGAGTGTACATAAAAGCTGTGTCAAGAAGTGGGAGGGGGGAGGGGAGTGAGTGATTAGTGGTAACTAAGGAGAGGAGAGTGCAGCTGTAAGCTGCGAGAGACTCTGAAGCCCTGTGGGGTGAAGCCCAGAGCAGCAGTCTTCAGGAGCCTGCGGGCTGGAGGTACGGGAGACAAGAGCAGCTGGAGCGCACTTAAGGGGAGTCTGGGAGCAGCAAGAGGGGAGGGCGCTGAACGTGTAAGCGATGGGAAGGCACGTGGAGAATGGGGGAGACGGCTGAGGGAAGAAGCAGGTTGCAGCAGCGGAGAGCACTTCAGGGAAGTTGCGGAGCAGCGGGGTGAAGACAAACGGAGCAGTGTGATGGTGATCTTCGGTAGGGGAGGGGCAGCGGAGGAGCAGGGGCACAAACACAGGGGATACAGGGAGAGGCAGCAGAGAGGAGTAAAGAAGGGCTAGAGGGACACCCCAAAAAAAAAAGGAAAAGAAACGGCAAAGGGTTTGGGAAGTTACGGGGGGGGGAGCAAGGGGTTACCACAGGGAGACACGGAGAAGTACACAGAGGGGGAGATTGGAGCGGGGGAAAAACAGACACGGGAAAGTTCAGGGAGAGATTGGGACAGCGGGAAGACGAATTCAAGCAGTAAAAACCTTATCTATCTTCTAACTTAATTAAACGTATATAAATTACAAGCAGCTTATACAAAGTAATAAAACAGGTACAGAATACAATCAGGCAATGGTTTTTTTAAATCTATCTTAATCAACCACTAGGCAAAACAACAAATATCACAATTCTAAGCAAACTATAACAAGCAACTATACAGAGCAACAAAACAGCAAACTATAACAAGGCAGGTGAAACTTACAAGCTCTACAATCTTAGCAAACTATGACTTATTAAACTAAAAAGCAAAACCTATGGTGCACCTTATGCTATGGGGAAGTCACAAAGGGCAGAGTGGTATGTGCCCAGGATACAGCTCCCAAGGCAGCCCCCAAGGAAGCCAAGGGATGGTGGCTGCAGCAGTGGATACAGCTGAAAGCAGGGAGCAGAGCTTAGCAGCCTCACAAGCTTATTTTTAGCAGCAAAGCACCGCGGAGTTTAAGAGAGGTTTTAAGACACAGACCAAGGTTTAGCTTGAGTCTGTGTGCTAGGGAAACAAAGCCAGCAGCTAAAGTAATAAAATAAAAGTATGGAAAGTTTTACAGAGGGATTCTTACCAGTCCCCAAGGCAGCAGCAAAGGCAGAAGCAGCAGTAACATCAGAAGAAGCAAGGAGTGCTCTGTACCGTCTTGATAATCAGGAGATCTCTCAGGCAACAATTCGTTCTTCATGGGGGGGAGTTTAAAAACCGGGGGTACGCTCAAAAATAAAACAAGAGCAGAGAAAGTACCCCCCCCCAAACCCCTGGCTGATCAGACCAGGCAGAAATGCAGGAACCTTTCTGATGTTTGTTTCAAAAATGTCTGTTTTTAAAGGCAAACTTAGGCAGTTTCCCGCCAGTGATCCTGATAGGCTCCCTCTGTCACAGGGGAGGAGGCACAGGGAAAAACTGCAGGTGAGCACAGAGACATGCCTGGGCAGAGTCCTGTGCAATAGGTGACTCAAAAGCACTGAGGCCTATGACTCATGCCCAGGATCTTAAAAACACAATAGGTCTTGCAGCTCTGGACATTGCCTGCCCTACACCAAGCCCAGGTTCAACAAGGTGATAACAGGACTAACCCTTTGAACAGGGCAGTGGTCCCACTTAGTACGCAGCACAAGTGGCCATCCCTTTGAGAAGGGCAATGGCTCTTGGTAAACAACTTAAAGGGCCCTCCCTTTGAGAAGGGCAGTGGCCCTGGTAAACAACTTAACAGCCAGGGAAGGGCGGCCACAGGAGGAGAACAAAAACAAAATGGAGTATGGGGACAGCTGTAAGAAACAAAATGGAATAGGGGGATAGCTGTAACAGACAACATCATTCTATAATATGGCACTAAAGTTAACCTTAAAACTATTAAACAGCTGCCAATTAGCCCATTATACATTTCAAACATAGAAAAGAGCAGAAATGCAAAATTACATTAAAGCTGATGACTATTTTATTGAGTGGGAGGTAGGTGGTACCATAAATAGCTACACAGTGCAGAAAACACATCACATTAATAGTCAAAATATATTTTCAGACTGTAATTAACTCAACTTAATGCAGTTTAGAGGAAGTTTTTGATTGCCAGAGTGAC
Source organism: Gopherus evgoodei (assembly GCF_007399415.2). Classification (NCBI taxonomy): domain Eukaryota; kingdom Metazoa; phylum Chordata; order Testudines; family Testudinidae; genus Gopherus; species Gopherus evgoodei. The sequence goes on from NC_044322.1 coordinate 321,538,515, forward strand.
CATTTATAAGCATTTTATTGTAAAAAGCTTTTAAAAATTCTCTACATATGGTAAAATGGACCAAATTTCCTTACTTCCCAATAAAAATAATAGTCCACAGCAGCTGACGATAGCTGATCTGTGCATGTCACATTTGATATAAAGCGGAATTCATGTTACAAGTAAATTATACAATTTTGCAAGCCCTACATCTTTAAAAGCCAACTAAGCAAGTTTCAGGGTTAGCCCTCCAACCAAAATAATTACAGTATCTTGACTAAGCATGGCGGTTCAGGAGAGCACAAAAAGCTTTGGAGGAAGATACTTATTTGGGGTGATAAAATGCAAAGTGAAACAGGAAAATAGGAACAGAAATTGTCTAGCCACAGCAATGAACACAATCTTGAATAAATGCAATGACAATGCCCTAGAAACACCACGGTATGATAATAATCCAGGCCCATGAAGGAAACCTTGAAAAGAATTACAAGGCTGTAAGAGGTAAAGACAACATATTGTGGAAAAGGCAGCTCAATTTAAGAGATCCATGCATTGTCACAACTTGGCTTACAACTCTATCTTTCTAGGTGACCCCATTACTGTGTTATGTGAATATGGCATATAATTCCTAGAACTAATTTACACAAAAATGAGAGAAAGCTCCCTGATTTGCTATCCAGTTGCTCCTTCATGTTGCTGAAGATGATTCTGAGGAGCTGTGATGCTGTATGATTGAAACAGTTATATCATTAATATTGCCACTGTTAGTCAATTGCAACAAATCTTGTACAAAGTATATCATGTAAGGTGTCAATGGAAAAGTTATGATTTGCTAAATGATTATCCTATTTTTATGCATGTATCATTTTGTATCTAAAGTTATGAATATTGACTATGTGCCAGTATTTCAAACATGTTTGCTCCTTCAGTAATATCCACCAGGTAGTTTACATCCAGTCTCACCAGCACATTATGAATAGACCATTCAAGTTGATAGCTCATTAATGAACACAATGGGCTATATAGAAGAAGCTTATCCCTGCCCAGTGAGCCTTCCTGTGGATGTTTTAGCCAGAATATGGATAATGGCTGCTCCTATGACTAATCAAAGCTTGCAAAGACTTGCTCATGTGACCCTGGACTCCATCTCATGCCTGTAATTTCCCACACACTAAGACTGAGAGCATTCCCTCCACATGGGAGAAAATATAAAAGGCCCTGAATGCATCTCCATTTTGCCTCTTTCCTTCTGTGATCTCTGGACTATGGACTACTTACAAATTGTAAAATTCTTCTATCAGATTTGAAGCCATGATGGACTAAACTGCTGGCTTGTAAAGTCTCTAGTATCTTCCAAAAAATTGGAAGGGCCTCATTTCATTGGTTCAATGCTCCTTTTAGTGTATGTATGTGCTTGCCTTAACCATTTTAACACTCTCCTTATTCTTTTCTCTTATAAATAAACCTTTGGATATTAGATACTAAAGCATTGGCAACAGTGTGCTTATTGGGTAAGATATGAGTAATATATTGGCCTGCCTATGTGGTTGATCTTTATTTGATTAATTGGTGTTCAATAACCACTCATCATAAAATCTAGTGTCTGGGTGGTGAAACAAGGACTGGAACATATAACGAGTCTGCAGTTTTGACTTTTTGTCAGTGTGGTGAGACAGATGTTTACCTTTGTTTTTGATTTAGTATATCTTTTGATAAAATAACCACCAGTTTGGAGGTGAGTCTGCCCTATTTCTCAGCAGTTTCTCCTGAATTTGTCACCCTCAGCTGTGACTCTCTCAGGCATGGTAATAGGAGCAACGCTGTAGGGAGGACAGGAGCCTTAAATGTATCTATAGAGGGACAGAGACTCATTACACAGGCACTCAACAGTGATAGTGGAATATCTGTCCTGACTTTCCATATTGATGCCTAGAGGTGGTCAAATTATTCGCTGCAAATAATGTTAATTGCAAAGCCTGCTCTTTTTTCTGCCTGTGCAATGTTCACAAAGAAATTCTTATTTCTGAGATTGTATTTGATTCTATTTATCAAATAGTCTCTCTGAACAATATTCCAAATATTCATTAATTGTTCACTTGGACTCTCTGCTACTCAGCATTTGTTATTGGTGAGGAGTAATGTGACCTAAGTCACATGGTCTTTTTTTCTGCTCCCTGATTGAATGAGTATAGCTTTTAAGATATAAAATTGAAATTGTATACTGAATAGCAAATAGAGAATAAGATTTTAAAGAGACAAACTTTACAAAAAAAAGTAATTTGCTTTAAAACTCATGGAACTTTCAGAATTCATGAACATTTCCAGAGACCTGGTGGCCACAAGTCATCAGGAAGGCAGCCTATTCATTTGTAAGTGTATTCACAAATCTGTTATTAGACCACTGGTAGCTCCGCTATGTGCTAGCACTATTTTCTTAGCTAACATCAAGGTGTAGGCCTTTCATCTATACTCCAAATATGCATGTAATTAAGTCTTTTCATTCATTTGAAATTGAGACATTGATTCCAAATTATAAATCCAAAAAGCCTATTGCTGCTCTGATATTTATTACCTATTACATGCTCTTTTAATTATGGTACATGATCTATTGCAACTGGAACTGCAATTGGGACAACAAGTGTGTCAAACTATTAAAATGACATGATATTGGGGATTTTAGATAATTATTTCTCAAGCATTTTATGACTCTATATTTTTCACATCCTAGAAGTATCCCCAATATAAACTGAATCACATATACATTTTATTAAATGAACTACATAGTCACTGTGACAATTCACACAAAATTTAATATGAATATTTCCCCCCACAATTGAGGATGATAGAATATATCCCCTGTAATCCCTTTATTTCATTATACACAATCTCTACATGGCTAAAATCCTGGCTAAAGTACTTTGGATTAGCTCAGCAAACTTTTTTTCTTTCCTCTTCCTAATTATTCTGGGGTTTTGTTGGGAAGCTCAAGCCTTCAAGCAAGTTTTTTAATGTTCATGATTTTACAGATAATTTTTGAGTGTACAGTATCTAGATTTCTTGTATTTCTAGAATCCAGAGAGCATCAAAAATGATTAAGGGACCCAGTCAGATGGCAGTGGTTAAAAACAAAACAGCACAGAAAGTGTTGCATTCTCTTAACAATGAACTAGTAAAACAGTAACAGCCGAAAGCTACTCTGTCTCTCTCTGTGATTCACTGTAGCATCTGCTCTAGACCCTTCCCAGGGACCCTTCTATTTGGCTTCTGGCTAGAGTTTTAAATGGTACGCATATTGTCAGAGGCTGGAGGGAGTGACTTATACAAAAAAGATTAAAGAGATGCCCATAATTGGGGAGAGCTGTTATAACACTCTAAACTGCTTGGAATAAACTTCTTTGATGGCTTTCACCTTTGTTCTGTCTAGACATCGTCCATTAGCAGATCACATTTTTCTCAAATGTTTTTTCCCATTTAAAAGTTATATAAACAGTCCTGACTTATTCTTGGTCTGTTGCTAATTCATGACAATCTTGTTTTAAGTTTCTGGCATTCAAAATTCAGGCTATTTTGGTTGAACTAATGGTGTATTTCTGTTAACTGATTAGATGACTATACCTCAGGTTTCCAATGTGAAGACTCATACTTACATGCTCAAAATACCTTTTCATAGTAGGATTCACCTCAGATACAGGCATCTTCATTTAAAATTTGCTAAACATTAGGGAAAGCTCCCTGTCAGTGAGTTAAATGGGAAATCACATTTCGTAAAATTGACTTTACGAAAAAGGAGCTGATGAGTCTGACTTACACAGAACGATTAAAGAGATAAATATGTAAACCTTGGCTAATGTATTAGTCATTAGCTTCCTAAGCCAGAGACATATGTCACTGAGTAAGAGACAACAAAAAGGGGAACTATTCAAGGGTTAATGGAAAAGATATTCTGCATCACTGAAACGAATATCAACCCCCCAATATAAAGCTAAAAGGAAAAAACAACTGCAGCCATTAAGATCCTTTAGGAACCCTGGCATCTAAAACAACAGTGGCCTCTGCCCCAGACACAGACACATATTGCCACCCAAAACAGAAGCACATGCAAGGCACATGTGGGCAGAGGGGTCTTGCTGTCTGTTATTTTGTAAAGGTTTGTATGTCAGAAGAAAGATCAGAGAAACAGAGAGAAGGAAAAAAGAATTACTAGATATGGCAACAGAAGCACTAGTAGTGCAGCCCTAGGGAAAAGGTAAGAGAGAGGGCTGGTGTGAAAACAGCTTTTGGCCAGTCAGTCTCCCACTTTCCATGCTGAGATTGTGGAGCCAAGGGACCGTAAAGTAGATCCCTAGGAACTAAGACAGACAGTTTAGTTTAGTAGTTGGGGCTGTGTAGACTTTGGTTTGGTCAGGTTCCTGTTTGCAGTGATAGTATGAAAAATGAATATTCATTAGTCCAGGTAAATTCCCTCCCCCCTTTTGCAGATTATAGGAACTGACACTAGCCAAGGAGAAACAAGCAGAGAGATGAATTCTCACCTCAGGCAAAGGAGTGACTGCAGAACTGCTTTGTAGCGTCTACTCCAGCCTAGTGTCTATTGTAGCATCTTTGGCTTTTATTCCCTTTTCAGACGGATGGAGTAGAAGAACCACACCCTGCCTCTCCTTTGGCCTTTCCACACCCTTCCACATCTGAACTTCTCTTTGTCCTGGGAGTGCATATTACATGCATTAACCCCTTAATCCAGGTCTGTCTTGCTCAGTGGAAGTTCTCTAGTTCCCTTCCTGGGGATCATCTGCACCTATAGGGATAGGGCTTTGGTGTCCTTTTATACTTAAAATAGAAGATAGCAAGGAACCACAATCACTTCAGTGTGACAAATGTTGAGTTTTCAGTGGTACTCCCTGTAATGTAACAGTGAGATAAATTAATTTCAATAAAAGTTTCCACTGTCTGTATAATCCAAAGGATATAGCTAAGCAATTTGTGATACTGTTAACATACTCCTGCCTAAATTGACAGTGTCTCCTTTTAACTGTAGCTGAAATAAGTCTGCTGGATGTAGATTTTGCTGTTTCACACCATCCTCCATTAAAAAGGAGAGATTCTATGTGCTGGATTAGTAGTATCTCTCTTGCTAATAACAACATTTTACAAACACTGGGAATGCAAAATAAATAAATCTCATGTGGCTGGATTGTCCTCTCCCCTGGAAGAACCCATGAGTTGGGCCATAGGAAAAAACACTCTGAGTCTTTCCAGATTGGTCAATTATGGGGCTGCTTCTTTTCTCAGGAGCAAGCAGAAGGTTTGGCCTCCAAAATTAAGTTTTTTCCATATGTCCCAAATGCAGATCATGTGACAATGTGCTGTAGGGTCAGAGTTATCTGTGGCAAGCCATGCTAATGTGGATTCCTCCAGCTGCTGCTGCCCCTGAAACACACTCCTTCAAAGGTGGCAGCACAGCACAGAGAGGTCGCCACACGTTGTACTAAATTTTCTGCAGAAACTCTGCTTGTTTCTAGTTTAAAAAGGCATTTAGAATAACCAGTCCTCATCCCTGATGCTCCCTCTTCCACGATGAATGTCTGACCTCATAAAACTTACTCTGCATAATATCATGGAAAGTGGCATTTGAATTTTGCTTATATGTATACGGAACAGGGGCAGATCTTTCTGTATGTGGGGAAAGTGATTATAGCTGGGTGCAGATTTCAGAGGGATAATTCATCTCACAGTTACCAGAGGATAATTCCATTGGAATAACAAGTTTCCATTACTTAGATTACCCCTCTGCTTACTTAAGGGGACCTATCACAGATGGGGCTCCCCAGGACCAGGTGGAAGTGACATGTCACCTTGATAGCATTGTCTCATCCTCTCTGGAACCTCGTGGGTATCTCTATAAGGAATTTTGGGGTTGAGATGGTTACAGAATATATTTACCTTATTATGGTTTTGTTCTCTGAGTATTTATGATACCGAGCACCTTTAAACCTCAGCACCAAGTGACAGCCAGTTACAACCATGTAAGTGATGGGTGAAACTCAACCATTTCAGATAATCAATTTGATTTGAAGAACCATTCATAAGTCTGGATCCTACTTCATACTTTTCCAAATATTTTGGCAGTGAAGGTCTGCTAAGAAAATGGTTTCTAACCTGATTTTCAGCACTTCCTCTATCTTTGACTAGAAACAATCGATGCATATTTTAAACACTTTGCTACAACATATTGGAAAGTAGAGAACATGGATATACAGGGTTACAAATCTAAGGAATAAGCACTGATTACTAGCTCTGTGCAGAATCACATTCCCAAGTTAATAGAATCCTGGAACCTTGCTCATTGACAAAACGTTTGCGTGCTAAAAATGTCCTCCTCCCAATGCCATATGCTAAGCCCTGTAGCATCAGAATAATCTTTTTTTCTCTGATACTCATGGGTGATGTTACAGTTTCTCTCTACTAACTACTTCCATTTAGTTTGAATTCAACTGTGATTTTCCCTTTTATTTTTAAAGGCCACATTTTCAATGTTTAAACTGCTCCAAAATTTAAGACACTGTAAGCATGTCTATTTGTGGACTATGTGCCAGCATACATCTGTAATAGAGATGTATTGGTCTTCTTACAAATTACATCATATTGTTTCACTTTATTTTAGGGCTGTCAAGTGATTAAAAATGTATCGCGATTAATCACGTGATTAATCATACGATTAAATAAATTAATTGTGATTAATCCCACTGTTAATAATATAATACTATTTATTTAAATATTTTTGGATATTTTCTACATTTTCAAATATAGTGATTTCAATTACAACACAGAATACAAAGTAGACAGTGCTCACTTTATATTTATTTTTATTACAAATATTTACACTGTAAAAAACAAAATAAATGGTATATTTCAATTCACCTAATACAAGTACTGCAGTGCAATCTCTTTATCATGAAAGTTGAACTTATAAATGTAGAATTATGTACAAAAAATAACTGCATTCAAAAATAATACAATGTAAAACTTTAGAACCTACAAGTCCACTCCGTCCTACTTCAGCCAATCACTCAGAGAAACAAGTTTGGTTACAATTTGCAGGAGATAATGCTTCCCACGTCTTGTCTACAATGTCATCTGAAAGTGAGAACAGGTGTTCGCATGGCATTGTTGTAGCTGGCATCGCAAGATATTTAGGTGCCAGATGCGCTAAAGATTCATATGTCCCTTCATGCTTCAACCACCATTCCAGAAGATATGCATCCATGCTGATGACGGGTTCTGCTCAATAATGATCCAAAGCAGAGTGGACCAACACATGTTCATTTTCATCATCTGAGTCAGATGCCATCAGCAGAAGGTTGGTTTTCTTTTTTGGTGGCTTGGGTTCTCTAGTTTCCACTTTGGTGCATTGCTCTTTTAAGACATCTGAAAGCATTCTCCACACCTCGTCCTGCTCAGATTTTGGAACACACTTCAGATTCTTAAACCTTGGGTCGAACGCTGTAGCTATCCTTAGAAATCTCACATAGGTACCTTCTTTGTGTTCTGTCAGACCTGCAGCAAAAGTGTTCTTAAAATGAACATGTGCTGGTTCATCTTCCAAGACTGCTATAACATGAAATATATGGCAGAATGCAGGTAAAACAGAACAGGAGACATACAATATCCCCCAAGGAGTTCAGTCACAAATTTAATTAACATGTTATTTTTTTAATGAGCATCAACACCATGGAAGCGTGTCCTCTGGAATGGTGGCCAAAGTATGCAGGGACATATGAATGTTTAGCATATCTAGCACGTAAACACCTTGCAATGCCAGCTACAAAAGTAGCTTTCAGTCACTTTCAGGTGACATTGTAAATAAGAAGCAGTCAGCATTATCTCCCATAAATGTGAACAAACTTGTTTGTCTTAGCAGTTGGCTGAACAAGAAGTAGGACTGAGTGGACTTGTAGGCTCTAAACTTTTATATTGTTTTGGTTTTGAGTGCAGTTATGTAACAAAACAGTCAACATTTGTAAGTTACACTTTCATGATAAAGAGATTGCACTACAGTACTGTACTCATATGAGGTGTATTGAAAAATACTATTGCTTTTGTTTATCATTTTTACAGTGCAAATATCTGTAATAAAAATTAATACAATGTGAACACTGTACTCGTATTCTGTGTTATAATAGAAATCAATATATTCAAAAATGTAGGAAAATGTCCAAAATATTTAATACATTTCAATTGGTATGCTATTGTTTACCAGTGTGATTAATCACAATTAATTTTTTTAATCGCAGTTAATTTTTTTGAGTTAATCGTGTGAGTTAACTGCGATTAATTGACAGCCCTACTTTATTTCTATTTTATTCCATTGGTTCTATACTGTTTATGATAATACCATTTTCTTTAATACACAATAATGACAATGTATTAGTATGAAAAAGGGATTAATTCATTGCTTCTGCACACATAATAGATTATAAACCATATGTGCAAACACTCAATGCCCTCCATACATGGAATGTTACATGCAGCTCAAATACTGTAAAATGTAGTAAATGAATGTTCTTCTGATGTGTGATGCAACATAACAGTGCAGTGGTCAAATAAGTTAGTATTAAAGTCTTTAAGGCCTTTTTGGTTGGTTCTCTCTCTACTAAGGCAGGATCATTTGTTTTGCTCAATACAAAATCCAACAGAGTAACTAGATAGTTTGCAGATTTAGAACAGATCTTGAAAGTTTAGCAGTTTGAATTCTATGTGGTTCTGGCAAAACGTGATACTGTTGATGTGTAGTTACTGTCATCATGTTAAAATACTCTTTTGTACGAGTAGCCATTAGCATCAGTGTGTATTGACCTCTGCCATGTGACAAGAATATAACATTTTGTAAAACTGATTCATGTCATATGATTGGGGCTAGAAAATGATCTGTCTCTTCTGAGCATTCCTGTGTTACACCTGTATTACATGATGTCAGCAGCAAACAGAAATCTTTGGCAAGATAGAGCAAAGGAAGCCCCTTCTCAAGTAGGGTATCTGTGGAGAACTGGAAGGGGTGGTTGAATTATTCCCAAGTTTTCCAGGACGCAAGTGATACTGAAAAGAAATTGGAGTAAAACCCCACAGTGCATTCCAATAGAAGCATGAAATGGACTGCAAACTGTTACATAAAGCAATTATAAGTGTCAAAGATATTTTGATCCACACAATAACGTAATATACAAAAGACACATTTTCTTTATAAGAAACTAGAGCTGGTTGAATTTCCCCTCAGAGCATTGAAAAAATTTCCTTTGTTCAAAACTAAATACTAGCAATTTTTGTCACATTATCAAAATGTTCAAATTTTCATGACTTTTAATTAATATTTTATAGAAGTTTCAGAAATTGTTTTTTTGTTTGTTTACTAGATAAAACCAGCTCTACATGAAACCAGTTGCAAGGTGAAATTATAAACCATTGTGTTACAGACCTACATAATAAAGTTAAGATATGGGAATTCAAAATGTCAGCAACTAACTAATTATATGTAATTTGTAAATCACAACATTTCATGAAGTCCAAACCTTAAAAGTTTCCAGAGTTTTCTCCAAACCACCATGCTTCCCAACTCCTACTGTATTTAAATTATCAGAGGGGTAGCCGTGTTAGTCTGGATCTGAAAAAAGCAACAGCGAGCCCTGTGGTACCTTATAGACTAGCAGATGTATTGGAGCACAAGCATCTGCCAAAGCGGGTATTCATCCACGAAAGCTTATGCTCCAATACATCTGTTAGTCTATAAGGTGCCACAGGACTCTTTGTTGTCTTTAAACTGATCACTCTGCACTGCATTACCAGCATCAGTTTCTGCACTCAGTTCTTTTCTAATCCTCTGCCAACACTTTTCTTGTTTTTAGTGCTTCTTGGCTGCTCTACAGCTAGTTCACATAGGCACAGTATAATAAACATCACAGGTGAAATCTTGGCTCCATTGACTTCAGTAAGGAAGGATTTTACTCTAGACTTACAAAGGATCATGTTCCTGCCTTTGAAAGGAAAGTAATATTGTGTTTTTCCATTGCTTAAGAATTTTTCAGAAAGACAATGAAGTGTATAAACCATTATACAATGGAAATGTACATGCTTTATACATTAGTTTTTACTGAGTTTTAATTTGAAAAGATTGACCCGTATGTTGTTCAAAGTCATAATAGAAAGAGCAAGACATATTTTTTTTAATTTCAATACATTGTAAAAGATAGAATTTTATCATCTTATTTTAATTTACTTTCAAATCTTGAAGTTTGGGCTAAACTGTGGCTCATGGAAAAATTATTGCCATCAATAGAAATTTTGTTTGAATAATGACTGCGGGATATGGCCTTCAATTTAAATTTGATTGAAGGCCTTTATAAGTAAAGAATTTAGCTTTCCCATTTACTGAGAACTCTTTGCCCTAAATATATTTTTGGACATTTATTTTGGATAGTTAAAAGAACTGAGGAAGGTTCTCCCCTGAATTACTTTGGTATAAATCTGGAATACATCCTTTCAAATCAGTGGAATTACTTCAGATATACAAGGGTGCTTTAATCTTGTCTCAAAAATGATGCCATTAAAGTGCATACTACATATTTTAAAATCCTAGACAGATTAGCAACACCAATAAAATAGTGGATTGATTTTTACCTAAAACCTTTCTGATGCCCCAAGAAAGGTGCCATGCTGAAACCTAGATTCAGAATTAAGTTGTTATATGCACAAAATATCAAGATAATCAGGGGATTATGGCACAACTGACCTACATTTTATTTTCCAGCTTCCTGTAACTTAGTTTCTTATGTATTGGTTTTCGAGAGAAAAATTTGGATGTGATTAAACTCAAGTTTTTAGCATAGATGGTACATTTTATACCCTTGCAATTTATCTGATTCAGCTTCCTTCTGTTCTCTGAGCTCCAGCATTCCTCTCTGAAGACAAGTCAGAGGATGAAGATGGTTAAGCCAGTTGCTGGCAAGGGAAGAAAATGAAGGAAACTAACTATATGAAGTATATGAGCTGCTGAATGTTTAGCAATAGAATCTAGTCTGTTTGATTTTCATCTTAACCTTCTATCAGATAAATCAGATAAGCTTCAATCAGATAATATCACTGATTTATAGTATAAGAATAAATAGGAGTGGAGTTTTCCTGTCTCTGATTGAAAAAAATGCTTTGGAGCAGAAAGGAATCAATTATAAATACCTCTGATATGTGTTCAGTTTGCCAGTCATTAAAAAATCTGAACAGGAGAAGCATTTACAATCTAAATAGACTTCACATTTCATTTCTTCTGTTTTTTTCCCCTGTTTAGAAGAGGCTTCTATTCAGCCACTCTTCTCTAAAATGGTTGCCTTGGAAATGGGCCTGAACTGAACTGTGGTTCTAGAAATCTAAACAGCTCCTGTTCCCCAAAACTGTAATGAAGTTCCAAATCTGAACCTGAACTTTAAATTGTAATCAGCCACAGTTACAATCAGCTGGATCGCAGTGCAGAACCAGTTCCATGCCCGATTTCATATGTAACCATCCCTCCTACACACTTTATCAATTTTAAATGCGCAGTCTCTGATTTTCCCTAAATATTTCTTTGTATGAGAGGGTAAATAGAAGCACTCAGTTTTCTTCCTCTATATATCACCTGAAAGATTGTGATTACCTTAAAATGGGTACCCATAGGAGACTCATAAATCTCAAATTGTTCTCTTTATTCAGCTAGGTAACCTTTATCTGACCATTTTGAAGTCCAAACTAAGCCACACATCCCATTTTTCCCATTTGCACATATTTCCTTCCGCCAGTCTCCAACTCCCCGCTACCTTGTGATTGCTGTTCTCGGGCATTCATCTTGACACCTCCTCCAATGTACACTGTGCTATTTGGAAGGTGACTGGGCACACACTATTCCACTGTGGAATATTCTGAGGGCCAGGAAGCACGAACACTTCCCAAAGCACTTACCACATTGTTGGTGCTATGCCAGTAAATAAATAGTCGGAAACAGAGCATGGGGAAAAATTTGAAATTCTCCATGAAATGGAATTTTTGAAAAAATTAATTTTGGGAGAATACAAATGGAACTTTTTTGAAAAGTTCCAGGCAGTCAGGAAGCCAGCTGGGCAGCTGAGGAGCCTGACAATCTGAGGAGGCAGTCAGCCTGCCTGGTTTCAATCAAAAAATTCCCATTTCCCCTTTTGATTCCATTGAATCAGCATTTCCCAACAGAAAAATCTTCAGTCAAAAAATATTCAACCAGCTCTAGTCATTAATAATAATAATAGAGGGGCCAAATTCACTCTTCCCACAGACAGCCCCAGAATGGAGTACCACAAGGAAGACATCACAATGAGGTTTATTCTTGCAGAATTTCCCCTAGCTTTTCTTATTTGATCCAGTTTTCTCATCCTTAGTATCCACCCCCTGCACTTTCATCAGCAGAAAACAGTAATATGTGGAAGGCTGCGAACTATGTATACAAATCACTTATGCTTCATGAATTGTCTAGCAGGATGGGGTTGCGCACTGACTCAGTCACATATTGATGACCCTTCCCTTTGGAAGTCTTCTTCATTCCGCACCACAGGTTTTCTGGAAATGAGAAATTAAGATGAGTCCTAAATCTTGGTCTCCTTTACCGTAGCACAGAGTAATTGCAAAATACTCTTGTATTTTGGAAAACTCTTAAATTCCTAGGCATTTGCTTCTAATCCTGACACATTGCAGAGCATGAATGTTCATTCCTTGTTGAAGGGAGTGATGAATGTTGCCCAACAATGACTCAGTCAGTCAATTAAGAAATGGTGTTGATGCAACACATCATGGGGATTACCAGAGGTTAAGTTAGTAAAAAGGAGGAAAGTCCAGGGTCTCATTAAGAATGCAGATGACTCATATCCTCCCCCACAGGAAATTTATTTTCAAAGCAGAAGTAATATAAAAATTATATTTTTGTCCCAAAAACATCTGTATTAAAAAACACAAGGCGTTTTCTCAGACTAATCAATTTACTGAGGCAGTACTGTTGGGCAGTTAGTGAATGACAGTCTGAGCAGAGGCATTTAAATACAGTGCAGCATGCCAATCCAAATCCAGTAACGAACCTCTAAGCTAGCCGCTATCTACTTTTGTGCACTTTGATAGGCTGTGCTCCCAGAACTCTACACTGCTTAGGGGAAAAAGAAGAGCAATATCATATATAGCTGTTCAGTCATACTTGATCACATCTTTTTAATAACTAGGTGAAGCCTGACCTTGACTTTGATGTTTATAGGCTAACAAAAAGGCATAACCTAAGTTGAAAAACAGCAAGCAGGCAGACAAAAGCAGACCAAATTTTGTTATAGAATGTATAGTTCATTTTCATTTGGTGAGTGCTTTCCCAAAATATTATTTTCTATTTTATCAGATATAGAGATGGAACAACTGCTCATCTATTTCTCCTTAAATTCAGATTAGGTTTATCAGTACGACCGGTCACTTGATCATGCAGTAATTCTCTTGATAAATTTATAGCAAGAAGACAGATTTTTTTTTAGCACTAATGAATTTTCCTTATTAATGACTTTAAGGTACACTGAATTATTAGCCTATTAGAGACCTAGGAAATGATGCACACCTCTTTCCGCTCCTCGTTATTACATATTTTAACCACTCTGCAGTTTGTACAAAGGTAGGATGCAAACTCCCAATTCTTCTAAAAGAAAAAGGGGTATAAACTTTTTAATAAGATCCAAAAGCCAGATTCACTAGTATTTGAATAAGGAAGTATAAACACTTCCCTATTCCAGATAGGGCTCCTGCCTGCTAGAGAGTATTTTTCCTGCAAGAGAAGAGAGGGTGTTACCACTAGCTTTGTTGCTTGGCTTTTGCACCAGGAGAGCAGCTTTAGTTTCCTGCTGGGATGCCAAAGGAGTCCTCCTGATGGACATTGTTTAGATAATGAGCTAAATAAAAGCCACCCTAGTCACAATGGTTGGAGTTCCCTTCCCAGTCAGAGTCATGCACTTCTTGGGCTTTACTGTGCCTAATCAGAGCTTTCTGGTGGAGGGGAGGTTTTTGTCTGCTTTTTGCCATAATATTTTTATTCCAGGGACTTCTGGCTTACGTGCCCAGAGACCTAGGTGCCAACATAAACCTAGATTGAATCTGGACATTTTAAACACTAGGGCCCAGATCCACAAAGGGATTTAAATGTTGCAACACTCATCATCATGGTGTCCACCTTTAAAGTGCCTAGAAAATCACAGGAACAACACTGTGATCTGCAAAGCCTGAGTTAGGCACCTAGGTGCCACTGAACTGCAGAATCATTCTCTCTCTCTTGTCCTATGACTGCTCCACTGTGGATAAATTCTTAAATAGTCAGAGAGAGAGAGAGAGAGACTCTGTAATCCAGTGGTTAGATTACACATTTGGAAAACCCAGTCCCCCTGTCCCAATCACTCTTCCTTTGTTTATCCACAGCGCAACAGTTTCAATGAAAGAGTGAGGAAGCCTCATATCAGACTAACCCATAGTTCAGTGATTAGAGCAGTCACCTGACTGGTGGAAGACTCACACCTGTTTAAATATTTTCTCCCACTCTGGCAAAGAGGAGGGAATTGAACCTGGGTCTCCCACATCCCAGGTGAGTGCTCCTGGGCTAAAAGTTATAAGATGGGCACTAACAGCACCAATTCTTCCTCCTCTGGCTAGAGTTTGACTGTGATCTGATCCAGTAGGCAGCCTCTGAACATGCCCCTGAAGTGGATGAATGCTTATCTTTCCCTGGATGATTCATGAATCATCCTGGAGCTTAGGTGAGAGATAGATGTCTGGATGTCTGGAGTGAAGCCGCAGTGGACATCCCCAGAAGCAGAAACTTAGATGCCAAGGGAACATTTACCAAAACTTAGACATTGAGTGAGTTTAGGCACCTACAGGGATCAGTGGAGGTTTTGTGGATCACAGTGGAGCCCAAAACTGGGACTCAAGTCTCAGGTTTAGGCACCTAAACTCTGAGGCTTAGGCACCTAAATACATTTGTGGATCAGGGCCTAGGTCTTGACAGTTAAAAACCCAGGTCCACTAGCACACTTCCCCGACATATGAAGCACACATATCTGAAAATATCTGAATTAAAGGACAGAGCTTTACTACAGGCCATGCAGCCACCTCAGGCAATATTGTTTAGCCAAAATCATTCAGAAAGGACCTTGCAGGATGCCTGAATCTCATAGACTACATAGGTCAACTAGTAACACTGGCTTCCTATTAGAAAAGATCCCAGGGGAAAAAAACCTTGATCCAAACACCCCTAAACCTTGAGTGAGTTTGAAACTGACCAGGACCTTTGTGATACTATCTCATCTCTATGTTTCCTATAGCTGGACTACAAATTAGTGTATCATAAGTCAGTGTATCAACAGAAAGGGGAAAAAATTAGTACAGAATGGAGTTCAGTATGGTTACTTTTTTAGTGAGATGACTGCAAGCATACCACAAATGAGCATCAAATCTGACAGCTGGGTAATTTTAATTTCAGTATAATTAATACCTTGGGGGAAACAGGAAAAATATGGTAAAAGGCTTCTATCATAAGCAGATCCACTGTGCATGTAGTTTTCTTCAGAAAGTTAACATGTGCTGGTATGATGACTGAGGTTATAGAGCTAAGATATAAATTACTCTGTAGACAATTAAGTAATCCCTTTGGAAATGAAATAGGAATAATGGGAAGACAACCACTGTGAGACATTTTTCTAAGAAAACCAAAATGAATTAATAGGTCTTTAACATTTGAAAATTAAACCCAAGTGAACTGCGGTTGTGGGAGCTGTTAGAAGATATTTTGTAGTATTGTCTCATTTTACCAGAATGAAATAAAAGATTCCATGCCTTAATTAATTTAAATGCTGATACGATATGGTTGTTGAGATACACAGGATCTCATTTAACAATTCCCTTGTTTACTCTAATTTGGATGCTTAATAAGATAAAGGGAATGTGAGTTACTAGCACCCAGAACACTGTAACCGTGAGGTTTGTTCCACAAAGTGCCAAAAGCTTCAAACTCAGTCAACAGTGATTAAAAAACATTACAATATGTCTAATAAGGAAGCAATCCTATTTAAAATGTGCTCTCAGTTACAGTAATACATTAACTTGTATGTGGTAATGGGCCATTATGCCTGATTCATTGAAGGATAATAGGTAGAGGTTTTTTCTTTCAAAATATAGATGAATAAATGTCACATATATTTACATTTATCTTTTTGAGTTGTATCATATAGTTCAAAGATAATAGCCAACATTATGATTAAAGTCCCACCTAGGGACAAGAGCTGCCACATGCAGAATAAACAGGAACTTCAGCTCCCAGGCTCAACAGTTCTTGTAAGGTTTCTCGGTGTCTTGACATGATCCTATTCCTTTTGTCCAAATTCTGATTTCACAGGGCAGGGCTGCAAGGGCTCTCCTGCTACCTGGTGCTCCTAGAATTCCCCTGTCTGGGGGCATCCAAAGCATAAATTGTGAAAACACCTATGATTCTGCAAGCATTAGGAAAGAATTCCAGTGGATTTGTGGGGACACAGCAACTACCTCTCATCCCCCAAATACCTCCCTCCAACAGAATAAATAGCCTTTCCTACAGACATGCTATCTCTGGATCTGTGGATTGGGGAAATTATGCCCCAGAGGCTCCCTGTTTTTGTTTTCTGTGTTCTCTTAGATCTGTCAGGTTTTCACCTCCTTCATCTGTGCAGCTTTTTGCCCTAATTTTTGGAGACCGAATCTTGAAATTCGTATTCAGGTTTTATGCAGTCAGACAAAATGTCTAGTGACTCAGATGGGCCAAATCCTTATTCAGTTGTTACTCAGGTAACCCTTTGTTGAACTCAACAGGAATATTGCCTGAGTAAATGCCTCAGGAGGATACTTTATATTCTAGAAAAAAATGAATTTCTTATATGATGAAAATTATGTCATATCCATACTGCATATGCTGTCACTTCACATCTGTACTCCATGGGGCCTACAAAATCCTTCGTGCTTAGGCCTACAAATCACCGCTATTCATGATCACGTTGTTGGATTCTCCCCTTAGGCAAAGCTTAAATAATCTTTTTCAAACAAATGGGAAGTAGTGGCAGGTTTAAAAGTACCATTTTTGGGTTCCTTTCTTCTGAAGAGCAAGTTGTTTGTGCACTTCTCAGAGATAACAGGAATTTCAAAAGTCAGCTCTTCAGCAATCAGAGGAGGTAATGAACAGGAGCAGCTAACAGGGGAGTTTTGTGACGGAGTTCTCCACGTGAAGAACAAGTGACTTCATGATCCTTGGGATGAGTTTGTTGATTGTTTTGTTTGTTTGTTTGTTTGTGTGCTTGCTGCTTGCCTGTAGTATATAGTGTGATCTGTTTGTCAGGGTGGGGGTGGGGGTGGAAGAAGAGAGGAGGATGCATGTGCTGAGCCCAAGATTGAGAGCTCCTTAACAACACTTTAATCCCTAAGACATTTATCCTTAACCAGGGGCGGGCTACTCAAGGAGAACCAGGGTTTAATAAACCAGCTCCTAAAAGTGACTAGAGGAGCTAGTGACCATGAGCAGCTAACCAGGGAGTTTTGTGAGGGAGCCTGAAAGCCAGCTACACCTGATTAACATTCTCTAAACTTAGGAGAAGACCAAAAAACCACCACCACCAAAAAAAAAAAAAAGCAAAGTTTTAAAAAGCTGCAGGAGTAAAAAGAATGCAGTTTGAAGTCCAGCAGCAGAGTAGGGGAGTCTATTGCACTGAATGCAGCATGGATGATTATTCATCTTGTGGGCAGGTGTGTCTGACATTAAATGAGGATATTGATAAAATAGGCATCATAGAAACTTGGGAGAATGATAATATCACAGTACAAAATATATAGGAATGACAAAGTAGTTTGTGCTGGTGGCGGAGTGACATTATATGTGAAAGAAAGCACGGAGTCAAATAGAGCAAAAATCTTAAATAAATCAAACTGTACAACGGAATGTCTATGGACAGAAATGCCATGGTTAAATAATAAAAATATAGCAGTAGGAAAATACTACCGAACACCTGACCTGGATTGTGATGGTGATTGTGAAATGCTTTGGGAGATTAGAGAGGTGATAAAAATTGAAAACTCAATAGTAATGGAGGATTTCTACTATTCTCATATTGATTGGGTACATGTCACCTCAGGATGAGATGCAGAGATTAAGTTATCTAGACACCATAAATAACTATTTCTTGGAGCAGCTAGTCCTAAAACCCACAAAGAGACAGGCAATTCCTGATTTAGTCCTAAGTGGAGCACAGTCTCTGGTCCAAGCAGCTGAAATGCTTTGTAATAGTGATCATAACATAATCAAATTTAACGTCCCTGTAAGGAGGAAAACATCAAAGAAGCCCACTTCAGTAACATTTAACTTCAAAAGGGGGAACTACCCAAAAATGAGGAAGCTAGTTAAATGGAAATTAAGAGTTACTGTTACAGAAGTGAAATGGTTGCAAGCTTCATGCAAACTTTTTTAAAACACCATAATAAAGGCTCAAATTAGATATGTACCCCAAATCAAAAAACATAATAAAAGGACCAAAACATTACCACCTTGGCTAAGCAACAAAGTAAAAGAAGTGGTTAGCAGCAAAAAGGCATCCTTAAAAAATTGAAAGTTAGATGCTACTGGGAAAAATAGAATGGAGCATAAACTCTGGCAAGGCGAGTATAAAAGTATAATTAGGCAGGCCAGAGATAATTTGAAGATCAACTAGTCAAAGACTCAAAAACTAACAAGTTTTTTTTAAGTACATCAGAAGCAAGAAGCCTGCCAAACAATCAGTGGGGTTGCTGGATGATTGGCCATTGTGAAGATGCTAACTGAATTCTTTGCATCAGTCTTCACAGCAGAGGATGTGAGAGAGATTCCTGCACCTGAGCCATTCTTTTTAGGTGACAAATCTGAGGAACTGTCCCAGATTGAGGTATCAGTTGAGGAAGTTTTAGAATAAATTGATAAATTAAACAGTAATAAGTCACCAGGACCAGATGATATTCACCCACAAATTGTGAAGGAACTCAGATAAGAAATTGCAGAGCTACTAACTGTAGTATATAAACTTTAAATCAGCTTCTGGACCAGATGACTAGAGGCTAGCTAATGTGAAAACAATTTTTAAAGAAGGCTCCAGAGGCAAGCCTTACAATTATAGGCCAGTGAGACTAATGTCAATACCAGACAAATTGGTTGAAACTTTAGTAAACAACAGAATTATCAGACACAGAGATGCACACAATTTATTGGGGAAGAGTCAACACAACTTCTATAAAGGGAAACCATGCCTTGCCGATCTATTAGAATTCTTTGAGCAGGGTCAGCAAACATGCAGACAAAGGTGATCCAGTGGATATAGTGTACTTTGACTTTCAGAAAGCCTTTGACCAGGTCCCTCATCTCACCATTTTAAGCAAAGTAAGAAGTCATGGGATAAGAGGGAAGTTCGTCTCATGGATCAGTACAGTAACTCCTCACTGAACGTTGTAGTTATGTTCCTGAAAAATGCGACTTTAAGCAAAACGATGTTAAGTGAATCCAATTTCCCCATAAGAATTAATGTAAATGGGGGGGTTAGCTTTCAGAGAATTTTTTTTTGCCAGACACAAGGCATTATATACATTTTAAACAATTTTGAACAAGCAATTTAATACAGGTATTAAACAGGCTGGCAGCCCCCCATCAGCTCTCCTACACCACTCACAACACATCCCACTCACTGGTGGACCCCGTGGATCAGCACCTTCCCCCTTCTTCCCCCACCTCCTGTCTATGGAAATCAGCTGCCTTGCGGCATTCAGGAGGGAGGGGGGAGGAGTGAGGACGTGGTGCACAGCCTCCCCCATCCCTCTCTGCTGAATGCTGAAAACCAGCTGATTCCCACAGAGAGGACAGCAGGGTAAGGTTGCACGCCATGTCCTCACTCCTCCCCCCAGCCTCCTGCTGCAGGGGTCTGCTGGTAGGCGAGAGGCGCTGGGGCGGGGCATAGGGGAGTTGATAGAGGGGCTGCCAGCCGTGGACAAAGCAGGTGACCAAACAACATTATAGCGGAGCATTGCACAACTTTAAACAAGCATGTTCTGTAATGGAGCAGGACGTAACATCGAAACAATGTTAAGTGAGAGGATGTTAAGTGGAGAGTTACTGTAACTGATTAAAAGACAGGAAACAGAGGGTAGGAATAAATGGTCAGTTTTCAGAATGGAGAGAGGTAAATAATGGTGTCGCCCAGGGATCTGCACTGAGACCACTGACGTTAAACATATTCATAAATAATCTAGAAAAAGGGGCAAACAGTAATGTGGCAAAACTTGCAGATGATACAAAACTGCTTAATATAGTAAGTCCAAAGTGAAGAGTTACAAAGGGATCTCACTAAACTGTGTAATGAGGCAACTAAATGACAGAAGAAATTCAATATTGATAAATGCAAAGTACTGCACATTGGAAAATCCCACATAATCCCAAGTAAACATACAAAATGAGGGGATCTAAATTAGCTTTTACCACTCAAGAAAGAGATCTTGGAGTCATTTTATATAGTTCTATGAAAATATCCACTCAATATGTAGCAGCAGTCAAAAAAGTGAACAGAATGTTAGAAAACAGCTGAGCAGCGAACAACAGAGAGGGTAACAGAGGGAGTTTGACTGGGAGTTTGGGAGGGGGAGCCGACTGAGGCTTTCGACTTGCAGGGTTCTCTAAATAGTTGCTGCAACAGCTGAGGAAGCTCTTAGAAGGAAGGTAATATGGATGGTGAGTGATCAGCTATTGTGACCTGCACAGGATGTGCCATGTTTGTCTTTCTTCCAGAGGACAGAAGCAAATTTGTCTGTACAAAGTGCAAGCTGGTCTCCATATTGGAAGTGAAGGTGCAAGGTCTGGAGAAACAAGTATCGACCCTGTGTTGCATAAGAGAAAATGAAGATTCCTAGACAGACGTCAGGATATGCTTCTACGGACACAACATTCTGAAGAATCAGAGCAGGCTACGCAGCTGGGACAGAAGGAGAGTGAAGAAACTTGGTAGCATGTGACCTCCAGAAGAAGAAAGAGAAGCATCCATGTACCAGCAATGCAGATACCGATGAGCAACCGTTTTCATGTTCTCTCCACAGGAACTAATGTGGAGAGGGGACTAGATGATACATCTGAGGGAAGGGAGCAGAAGGAGACTCCACCGATTAGAAGGCATGAGATGCACTGTCCTAGGGATGAGGGTTCCACGACAACCGCTCCCAAGAGAAGGAAGCAGGTGGTGGTGGTCGGGGACTCCCTCCTCAGTGGGACTGAGTCATCTATCTGCTGTCCTGACTGGGAAAACCGAGAAGTGTGTTGCTTGTCAGGAACTAGGATTCATGATGTGATAGAGAGACTGAGGAGACTCATCAAGCCCTTGGATTGCTACCTCTTCCTGCTTCTCCATGTGGGCACCAATGATACTGCCAAGAATGACCTTGAGTGGATCACTGCAGACTATGTGGCTCTGGGAAAAAGGAGTTAGAGGCGCAAGTGGTGTTCTCGTCCATCCTGCCTGTGGAAGGAAAAGGCCCAGGTAGAGACCATTGAATCATGGAAGTCAATGAATGGCTACGCAGGTGGTGTTGGAAAGAAGGCTTTGGATTCTTTGACCACGGGATGGTGTTCCAAGAAGAAGGAGTGCTAGGCAGAGATGAGTGCCACTTAACGAAGAAAGGGAAGAACATTGTCGCAAGCAGGCTGACTAACTTAGTGAGGAGGGCTTTAAACTAGACTCACTAGGGGAAGGAGACCAAAGCCCTGAGGTAAGTGGGGAAGTGGGATGCTCGGAGACAGCACGAGCAGGAGAGAGCAAGAGGGGAGGACTCCTGCCTCATACTGAGAAAGCAGGACGATCAGTGAGTTATCTTAAGTACCTATACACAAATGCAAGAAGCCTGGGAAACAAGCAGGGAGAACTGGAAGTCCTGGCACAGTCAAGGACTTATGATGTGATTGGAATAACAGAGACCTGCTGGGATAAATCACATGAGTGGAGTATTGTCGTGGATGGCTGTAAACTGTTCAGGAAGGACTGGCAGGGCAGAAAAGGTGGTGGAGTTGCATTGTATATAAGAGAGCGGTACGACTGCTCAGAGCTCCAGTATGAAACAGCAGAAAAATGTGAGAGTCTCTGGATTAAGTTTAGAAGTGTGAGCAACAAGGGTGATAATGTGGTGGGAGTCGGCTATAGACCACCAGACCAGGGGGATGAGGTGGACGAGGCTTTCTTCCAGCAACTAACAGAAGTTAATAGATTATAGGCCCTGGTTCTCATGGGGGACTTCAATCACCTCGATATCTGCTGGGAGATCAATACAGTGGTGCACAGAGAATCCAGGGAGCTTTTAGAAAGTGTAGGGGACAATTTCCTGGTGCAAGTGCTGGAGGAACCAACTAGGGACAGAGCTCTTCTTGACCTGCTGCTAACAAACAGGGAAGAATTAGTAGGGAAAGCAAAAGTGGATGGGAACTGGGAGGCAGTGACCATGAGATGGTCGAATTCAGGATCCTGACACAAGGAAGAAAGGAAAGCAGCAAAATATGGACTCTGGACTTCAGAAGAGCAGACTTTGACTCCCTCAGGGAACTGATGGGCAGGCTCCCCTGGGAGAATAACACGAGGGGGAAAGGAGAGCTGGCTGTATTTTAAAGAATCCTTATTGAGATTGCAGGAACAAATCATCCTGAGGTGTAGAAAGAATAGTAAATATGGCAGGTGACAGAAGAAGGTCGGCTCCCAGACTACTGTACTTGGCAGCACAGCCTGGGGAGGAGGTGACTAGCCCTCTGTGGAGAAAGAAGTGGTTCAGGACTATTTAGAAAAGCTGGACGAGATAAGTCCACAGGCTGAATGTGCTGCATCGGACGGAGCTAAAGGAGTTAGCCAATGTGATTGCAGAGCCATTGGCCATTATCTCTGAAAACTCATGGTGATGTGGGGAGGTCCCGGATGACTGGAAAAAGGCTAATGTAGTGCCATCTTTAAAAAAAGGGAAGAAGGAGGATCGGGGGAACTATAGGCCCGGCAGCCTCACCTCAGTCCCTGGAAAAATCATGGAGCAGGTCCTCAAGGAATCAATTCTGATGCACTTAGGAAAGTGATCAGGAACAGTCAGCATGGATTCACCAATTCACCTGACTAAACTAATTGCCTTCTATTATTAGATAACTGGCTCTGTGGATGAGGGGAAAGCAGTGGATGTGTTATTCCTTGACTTTAGCAAAGCTTTTGATACGGTCTCCCACAAAGTATTCTTGCCAGAAAGTTAAAGAAGTATGGGCTGGATGAATGGACTATAAGGTGGATAGAATGCTGGCTACATCATCGGGCTCAACAGGTAGTGATCAATGGCTCCATGTCTAGTTGGCAGCCAGTATCAAGCGGAGTGCCCCAAGGGTCGGTCCTGGGGCCAGTTTTGTTCAGTATGTTCATTAATGATCTGGAGGATGGCGTGGACGGCACCCTCAGCAAGTTTGCAGATGACACTAAACTGGGAGGACTGGTAGATACGCTGAAAGGTAGAGATAGGATACAGAGGGATCTAGACAAATTAGAGGATTGGGCCAAAATAAATCTGATGAGGTTCAACAAGGACAAGTGCAGATTCCTGCACTTAGGACGGAAGAATCCCATGCACTGCTACAGACTAGGGACCGAATGGCTAGGCAGCAGTTCCTCAGAAAAGGACCTAGGGGTTACAGTGGATGAGAAGCTAGATATGAGTCAACAATCTGCCTTGTTGCCAAGAAGGCTAACGGCATTTTGGACTGTATAAGTAGGAGCATTGCCAGCAGATCGAGGGACATGATCATGCCCTCTATTCAGCATTGGTAAGGCCTCATCTGGACTACTGTATCCAGTCTTGGGCCCCACACTACAACAAGAATGTGGAAAAATTGGAAAGAGTCCAGTGGAGGGCAACAAAAATTATTAGGGGGCTGAAGCACATGACTTCTGAGGAGTGGCTAAGGGAACTAGGATTGTTTAGTCTGCAGAAGAGAAGAATGAGCTGGGAGGTGTTGTATGTAAGATACAGGAGGTAATTGACCCACTCTACTCAGCACTAGCGAGGCCTCGTTTGGAATATTGTGTCCAGTTCTGGGTGCCACATTTTAGGAAAGATGTGGACAAATTAGATGGAGTCCAGGAGAAAGCAACAAAAACGATCAATGGTTAAGAAAACCTGACCTATGAGGAAAGATTAAAAATGGGGTATGTTTAGTCTTGAGGAAAGAAAATTGAGGGGGGACTTGATAACAGTCTTCAAATATGTTAAGGGCTGTTATAAAGAGGACTATGATCAATAGTTCTCCATGTACATTGAAGGTAGGACAAGAAGTAATGGACTTAATATGCGGCAAGAGAGATTTAGGTTAGATATTAGGAAAAAAATTCTATCTATAAGGGAAGAGGAACTCTGGAATAGGCTTCCAAGAGAGGTTGTGGAATCCCCATCATTGGAGATTTTTAAGAACAGATTGGATAAACACCTGGCAGGGGTGGTCTATGTTTATTTGGTTCTGCTTCAGCAAAGGGGGCTGGACTTGATGACTTCTTGAGGTCCCTTCCAGCCCTACATTTCTATAACTCTTTGGAAAAATGAGGACATTGCAGAGCCATAGCGAAGTAAGGCATCTCCTGACAGACAGCATTAGGGTAACAACTGAGAGCAAAATTTTACCCTTCTTCTAATGGGTAAATTAAACCTTTGATAATTAATGTATTCTTTAATAGTAAGGCACATTTGCTAGTTTTTAAATTCATTCTAGCTAAATGAAACAGCAAGTGGCTTTTTGTGCAGTTGTGTGTTTGAACTCTTCTAAAGATTCAACTGATTCTGTATGTTGGATTTGAACAGTCACCTGTGTACAAGCTTCATTTGTACTATTCATCTGTATTATTTCAGTTTATCCCTTCTGAATTTTTTATTTTTTACACCTTGGATTATTCACCTGATTTGTATGAAAGTATAGTAAGAAAGGTGACTGTAAAATTAACAGCTTGCCATATACATTTATTCTTCAACAATGATTTTCACATCAAAATTTGTTCATTTTAAATTTCAAAACACAATATTTTCAACTGCTGGCACTAGAAACTCACCTTGCTATGTGAACATCAAGCTGTGCCTTTCTGCTTTATATACCATTGCCAGCCATGACCAACAATAATAATTGCAAAATCAAAATTCTGGTTCATGACAGTTTGGCAGTGAAATTATTCTAAAATGGGACATGCTGAATATTGCCATTAGTCAGGAGCATCACCCTAATCCTGAAAACTCTTACTGTTAACTGACTGTAGTTCTTTTTCTTTGGATATTTCTGGTGCTTTTTGTTCCTCCCTCATGATTTCCAAAGCATTGCAAAATCATTTCCATCACCAAAGCTACACGTCTTCAAGGTTGGCTCCAGGATTTGCAAGGATCTGAAATAATGAAAGAAAAATGAAAGATTTGCCTTGATACAAATTTAAGTGCATATTTAGTGTTTTCACAGCCCACATAGTGACATGCAGAAGCTCAATCAGATTAAACAAATTCACATCTTTTGTTGAACGAAAACAATATTCTTCAGTTCCACAAACATGACGCAGCTGAAACACTGCACAGTATCGGAACATTCTCATGCAAGGTTAAGATAAACATGTAGTCATAACCCACCTTTCTGGAAATTCTGTTATGAGTAAACTGAGGACAGTCCAAAGAAGTTGCAATATCATTTTCAATCCAAAGCAGTACTAATGTTCATAGATGTTCATTTGACATGGATGAATGGAAGTATGTTTTCATCAAGTCTAGGTGGTAAAATCTATGGTCTGCAGATGCTACAGTCACAAGAATTGTCAGTAATATTCTCACTGCAGTATAACAATTTGGAGATATGCCATAGTATAGATTCATAGACTCTAGGACTGGAAGGGACCTCGAGAGATCATCGAGTCCAGTCCCCTGCCCTCATGGCAGGACCAAATACTGTCTAGACCATCCCTAATAGATATTTATCTAACCTACTCTTAAATATCTCCAGAGATGGAGATTCCACAACTTCCCTAGGCAATCTATTCCAGTGTTTAACTACCCTGACAGTTAGGAACTTTTTCCTAATGTCCAACCTAAATCTCCCTTGCTGCAGTTTAAGCCCATTGCTTCTTGTTCTATCATTGGAGGCTAAAGTGAATAAGTTTTCTCCCTCCTCCTGATGACACCCTTTTAGATACCTGAAAACTGCTATCATGTCCCCTCTCAGTCTTCTCTTTTCCAGACTAAACAAACCCAATTCCTTCAGCCTTCCTTCATAGGTCATGTTCTCAAGACCTTTAATCATTCTTGTTGCTCTTCTCTGGACCCTCTCCAATTTCTCCACATCTTTCTTGAAATGCGGTTCCCAGAACTGGACACAATACTCCAGTTGAGGCCTAACCAGCGCAGAGTAAAGCGGAAGAATGACTTCTCGTGTCTTGTTTACAACACATCTGTTAATGCATCCCAGAATCATGTTTGCTTTTTTTGCAACAGTATCACACTGTTGACTCATATTAAGCTTGTGGTCCACTATGACCCCTAGATCTCTTTCTGCCATACTCCTTCCTAGACAGTCTCGTCCCATTCTGTATGTGTGAAACTGATTGTTCCTTCCTAGGTGGAGCACTTT
This sequence comes from Gopherus evgoodei, assembly GCF_007399415.2. Taxonomy (NCBI): domain Eukaryota; kingdom Metazoa; phylum Chordata; order Testudines; family Testudinidae; genus Gopherus; species Gopherus evgoodei. The sequence goes on from NC_044322.1 coordinate 321,565,234, forward strand.
GCATTTATCTTTATTGAACTTCATCCTGTTTACCTCAGACCATTTCTCCAATTTGTCCAGATCATTTTGAATTTTGACCCTGTCCTCCAAAGCAGTTGCAATCCCTCCCAGTTTGGTATCATCCGCAAACTTAATAAGCATACTTTCTATGCCAACATCTAAATCGTTGATGAAGATATTGAACAGAACCGGTCCTAAAACAGACCCCTGCGGAACCCCACTTGTTATACCTTTCCAGCAGGATTGGGAGCCATTAACAACTACTCTCTGAGTACGGTTATCCAGCCAGTTATGCACCCACCTTATAGTAGCCCCATCTAAATTGTACTTTCCTAGTTTATCTATAAGAATATCATGTGAGACCGTATCAAATGCCTTACTAAAGTCTAGGTATATCACATCCACCGCTTCTCCCTTATCCACAAGGCTCGTTATCCTATCAAAGAACGCTATCAGATTAGTTTGACACGATTTGTTCTTTTCAAATCCATGCTGGCTATTCCCTATCACCTTACCACCTTCCAAGTGTTTGCAGATGATTTCATTGATTACCTGCTCCATTATCTTCCCTGGCACAGAAGTTAAACTAACTGGTCTGTAGTTTCCTGGGTTGTTTTTATTTCCCTTTTTATAGATGGGCACTATATTTGCCCCCTTCCAGTCTTCTGGAATCTCCCCCGTCTCCCATGATTTCCCAAAGATAATAGCTAGAGGCTCAGATACCTCTTCTATTAACTCCTTGAGTATTCTAGGATGCATTTCATCAGGCCCTGGTGACTTGCAGGCATCTAACTTTTCTAAGTGATTTTTTACTTGCTCTTTTTTTATTTTCTCTTCTAAACCTACCCTCTTCCCGTAAGCATTCACTATACTAGACATTCCTTCAGACTTCTCAGTGAAGACCGAAACAAAGAAGTCATTAAGCATCTCTGCCATTTCCAAGTCTCCCGTTACTGTTTCCCCCTCCTCATTGAGCAGTGGGCCTACCCTGTCCTTAGTCTTCCTCTTGCTTCTAATGTATTGATAAAAAGTCTTCTTGTTTCCCTTTATTCCCATAGCTAGTTTGAGTTCATTCTGTGCCTTTGCTTTTCTAATCTTGCCTCTGCATTCCTGTGTTATTTGCCTATATTCATCCTTCGTGATCTGACCTAGTTTCCATTTTTTATATGACGCCTTTTTATTTTGTAGGTCACGCAAGATCTCAAGGGTAAGCCAAGGTGGTCTTTTGCCACATTTTCTATCTTTCCTAACCATGTATGTTTATACTGGTAATAGAATAGTCATTTATATTCATTTTCCCTTTCTGATATATCTGTCAGGGTAGTTAAGCACTGAAATACATTGCCTAGGGAGGTTGTGGAATCCCCATCATTGGAGATTTTTAAGAGCAGGTTAGACAAACACTTGTCAGGGATAGTCTACATCAGCAGTTCTCAACCCATGGCCTAATTAGCACACAGCTGCGGTCCACCTGTGTGCTAAAAATCAAACAAACAAAATTTGCCTCTTTGGTCTGGCAGGGAGCGGGGGTGGTTGAGGGGGAGACAGTGTCTCGCTGCCTGCACCAGCATACCTGCCAGCAGGGGGCAGGGGAGTGCCACAGGGGACAGGGAGAGTGGATCTGTGTGTAGGTTTAGGGGAGGGGTGGCTCTGGGCAGTGAAGGGTAAGAGGGCACTGGGAACTGGGGGCTTTTTGGGGTGCTGCAGCATCCTCAGGTTTTAGGAGGGGCGCCATTCCTGTCCCCCCTTCTCGGGTTCTGGCTGCCAGCCTGCGCCGGGTGCTCTGCTCCAGGCCCAGTGCAGGGGGACCCAGCTGACCGTCCACATGCTGCAGCACTCAGGGCCCAGCTGCTCATCCTCGCGCAGCGGCACTTGGGATCTGGATACGGCTGCTGGACACTACAAATCCCTGCCTGGTGGGGTCCTGCGATCCGGCCGCTGCCTGATCATGCAGTCGGCTGCCTGACCCCATGTGGTGGGCCTGGGTCCCAGCTGCCCAGCCCATGCCCAGATCTCTGCTTCTGGCCCCACTCTGAGCCGGGGCACTGTGCATAGGGGACTGTGGGCAGTTTGGTGGGGGGGTGGGGTGGTTCTCAACCCTCAACCTGCAGCCCACATAACACACTGTGGGCTGCATATGTGGCCAACAACGATAAACAAGTTGAGAACCACGGGTCTAGATAATACTCAGTCCTGCCTTGAGTTCAGCGGACTGGATGAGAAGACCTCTCAAGGTCCCTTCCAGTCCTACAATTCTATGATCTTTAAGTAGCTCTTGAAAAAGTTCAATAGAATACTTATCAACTCTGTCACCATCATCTTCATCTATCTTTCTCTGACTTGTATAGTTCTTTTTTTTCTGATATATTAGCTTTCCTCTGCAAATGTAATTGTATTTCTATCTTTGAAACCCAAATGGTTACTGAGGAGCATTCTCAAGATTTTTTAAAAAATCTAAAGTTATATAGCATTCTTTCTGTTGCCCAAATTATTCACTAGATGGTAAGGCAGTTTAGAAATAGGAGAAACAGAATGTATCTATTATAAAAACTTAAGCTTTGCTCTGTCAGTAGAAATGGTGTTTGTGCTGAAAAATTGTCAAATGTCAATAAAAAAATTTCTTCCTTGCACAAAGTCTAATTTTTCATGTTTGTACCCCAAGTAAAAATTTAACCATTTCCCCTTTAAAAAAAATCATCAAGTAGAAAAATGCCACCTGTTTGTTGCTAAAATATACCTTTCATTTTCCTGAGAAGGGAACATAAAATCCCAATGTGTTATTTTTGCAAAGCACAGGAGAAAACTTGGGTTTTTTCACTTGTGGTCACACAGCCTTAATCTTATTGCACCTACAAGCTCTCTGTGAACAGTTCCTGAGGATCCTGGAAATGCTTTTCTTATATTCCATTGTCAGAGAGAGTTTTCTTCCAGGAGTTCAATGCTTGCAAACTCATGGATACTTTGTTCTTCATAATTATAGCATTGTTGTTTCCACTGCTAGCAAAAAATTAAGTTATGTGGAGGGAAAAATAATACAGAATTCTGCAGCTCCAATGGAGACACAGAATCCAAGTATTACATTTCCCTACTTCACTTAGTCCAGGAGACAAATGGGTGGGAGGCTGGATCTGAAAAGGTCCAAAAGACCAAGCCCTAACTCCACAGATCAGACCTAGCTACTCAGACTCATTAGCCATGAGTGTCATGAGGTTCACCTTGTTGTTGTAATGCAGGTATTGAAACTGTGCTAATTAATGCTGTATGTGAAAACCTTGGAATCTAATTGTGGAAGCACAGTAGGACTAGTACCCACTGGCTGCAGGCTCCCTGATGCGGTTGATGACCCACAAAAGGAACTTTTTGGATAGTATTAATTACCTTGCTGTTTTTCCTGTGGTTTATCTCAAGGCTTGGGGATGGGGAAGCATCCCATTTAACTCCTTCTCCCACTATCGGAATCTACCAGAGCTTTCTCCATGGAGTTCACACCATGAGGGTTAACGTATAGGCCAATGTCAGTAAAAATATCGCACAGGAAACTGTTCCATATTCTAGAAGTCATCAGCCCTGAATGGTTTGCCAATTATATCTGTATTAATTAAAATGCTATTTTGGAACAAATAATTAGTGCCTTGAGAAATTCCTGTGAGTCGTTCATCGATAAAGAATAATACAAAACTTTAGACTCTGTCTGGATTGTCAGTATGCTACCATGGTACCACACACAACAAAAACTGTTCCATTTGACTGAATCTACTGCTAGACTGGTTTCAAAAGAAGGAGAATGAGTGATTTGACATCAAATGAAGCTCTTACACTTTATTGCAAAATTGCTCTAGATCACTGGACTTAGCTGGGGGTTTCTGTCAAACCCATATCAAGGGAACCTAGTGAAACTTCATTCTTTTTAAGTATTAATTCAGTTCATAATGACAATAAAGTGCTCTAGGCACTGTATTTCAGGTATGCTATTGTACTTCATAGGAGGTTAAAATCATTTGGGCTAATGTTTTATTCCACCACCCAAGATGTGCTGTAATCAGCCAAAAATGCACAGCTTTTCATGTCTAATTGCTTAAGAAATATGATTATTCTCAGTAGGTGTTATTCAAGTGCTGTTTAAATTCACAAACATGCTTCTTGGAAAATTAGACTCATTGCTTATCTATTACCGTATCATAAAACACAAAATTACTTATAGGAGTTTACACCAAACTGCATATTCTCACATGAGAACCCTTGAAATTAGAAGCTACATTAATTTTCATAGTTTGAGGATAACTAAAGAACCACTGAACTTTTTGTAAGGAGCTGATTAATTATTTTTGTATACAAACTGCTTAAAATTCTATTTTTTCCACTAATTTTCATCTTGAATGCATTTAATTAAAATGTTGTATATGAAGAAGGATTTTTAAAACAGTTTAAATTAAGGCAAGGAAACATTTAAAACAAAACATTTTGCTACTACCATCATACAAATGAGGTTATTCTAAAATAAATAACTAAATACATAAAAATACAAATGATGCTTGTTTTTAGTACTGGTAGGTTGTGTTGCCCCATTTGCAATTAGCCAACATTTTCCATTTTCCATTTTTTCCATTAAAATGAGAAATTGGTGTTATGAGTTAGATTTATTCTTAGTGAAATCTTATTTACAAAGTCCTATTTTCCTTTAGTATGATAGAAACAAACAACGACAGTCAGTTTCCCTGCTCAGAAATCCCCAGGTCTGCCACTCCAGAAAGCTCTGTGCCCAAAAATCTCCATCTCTTTGCCTCTTCTCAGGGTCACCCTCACAACTGATTCTCCAGGGTTTTCTGCCCCCAGCACACACACACAGCCTGCAAACTAAGTTCCAGTATTGGCAACCAGAAAATCCCCTCGGTCCACGTAGTTGAACTCTGATCTACAATTGCAACAAATTCTTGGGCAGTAGCCTCATTATTTGCAGCTGTGTTTTTAGTTCAAAAGTGGATAGATTAATCCTTCTGTGATACTGAAGGAGGGTGCTCAGCACCTCCAAAGACATCTGAGATTGTCTTTGGATTGAAGACAACCCTGCTAGCACCCATTAGCTCCTTAGAGCATAGTTGTATGCATTCACAAATCTATCTAGTAGGTAAATATTTCACTTCTGGAATTTAGTCTCTATCAGATAACTATCTATTGAAATTCCTAAAACTAAAATGCGCTAAAATAAAAATTTAAAAAGCTCCCTTAAAAGTACATTTTTTTTATATAGAGAGTTGTCTTAAAGATTTGAGAAAAATCCCAATGCCATGTAAGTTGCAAACTCTTATTTGTGAGAGTAATCTTTCTTCATATTAATATTTCCATTCAACTAAATGATCAGACTGTAAAACTGAAGTCCTGCCCAATGAGGTTTGCATTTTTCTACTTTATGGCTCCACTAAAAAATGTAGGCAGGAGTGTGGGAATGGGCATGTTTGCACAAGTTCCTCTTCTTAAAGTGCTGCTTCTTTATCTGATATTACAGTAATAGGCCCAAATCCTGCAATTGGAACTATATGGGTACATCCCATTGGGGCCTATGTCTAGTAATTTTAGGACACCATTTCTAGAAGTGGTGTTATGGGTGAACATAACATAATATTCACCCAAACATTAAATAACACAAGTCTTCACCCATAACTTTAAGGGAGCCTGATCTGAGCACATTCTGAGGTTCAAAATGCATGCATAACTCTTCATCTCATGCCTTTCTTTACTGGATTGCTTGGTTCATATCGGACAACAACAGAAGTGCAACAAGCTTGTGATAAAGGCTACTCTCACAGTATCTCTGCCCCAAAAAGAAATACTGAAAGGAGTTATTTGCACAGGTGCTTTCAAATTCTCCCATCACTTCACCCAGAAATTCCATATTTGGAGCATGTAGGTCTGGCGTCATACAGTCTAACAGCATGGCTGGAGTACTGCTGTTTCAACCCCTATATATAATAAAGTAAAACTGATTCTGAAGAACCTACAGTAACATTAAAAAGCAAAAGAACAAAACTGGCTCCAGTTTGGAGTGGTGACAGTCTTGTTATACACCAGGCATTATAACCCTCAAGCATAATTAATAGATTTATAGGAGGGGAAGATCTTTCAAGACCTCACAACTCTGATGATTTTGCCTATTTTTCTCCATGACAGCATGAGTTACCATCTGCAGCGAATCATTTGACAGAGCTGAGTGATGAGCCCTGTTTTTCTCTGTGTTTAAACACCTGACATAGCGTGAGCACAAACAAAATCGTTGTAGTGGTCTGTTTCAAACAAAATTAGCCCCATATGCCAATGAGAAGTTGTTAATATAATGCTGACTGTGCCTGACTGAAAGGGAGAGGGAGAGATGACTCATGGTCCAAAGATTTTTTTAGGTGGGGTGGCTAGGAGATAAATATGAATAATCCACCAACTGAATTCGGGGTGGCGACACGTAATGCTGCACTATCCAAGGATTAATTTCAGACTGAGATTGAGAATCTGACATTAAGAAAGAGGGGAATATCTGGAGGAATAGCAAAGGATCATTTCAAATGAAGTATTGAAGCTGGCTAAAACAAAATGCATGGTGTGGGGGAGGGATAGCTCAGTGGTTTGAGCATTAGCATACTACACTTAGGGTTGTTAGTTCAATCCTTGAAGGAGCCATTTAGAGAACTGGGGTAAAAATCTATCTGAGGATTGGTCCTGCTTTGAACCAGTGGGTTAGACTAGATGACCCTCTAAGGTCCCTTCTAACCCTAATCTTCTATGATAGTCATGAGGAGAGGCAGGGAGACAGCTAAACCTTCAGCTGTGACAAGCCTTCTGTCTTACCCAGAGGTTTGAAGTAACCTTAGACAATAATATGAAGCTTTGCAATTCAATATAATTTACATTGTCTTTCTATCTGTTTTCCAAGTTGAATAAACAGCTTTATATAAGCTACATTTCAGTAACTGACAGTTCTGAAATATTTGCACCATGATCCTTCAACTCTGAGGGGTGGTTGTAAGGGAATCTGAGCAAAGGCTCATCTTAGATTTTTGGTCAAAGGAACAGACAAGAAGGTCCTATTCAACAAGATGCTGTGGGCACATGGGAGGCAGTCAATCAAAAACTTGGAAAAGAATAAAGACCAAGGAAGAGTCACATATTTTGAAGTGTTGAGGATAAATCATGTTTATTTCTCCACTCTCAAGTCTGCATTTGGGTGAGCTTCCTACCAGCAAGAGGCATAGCCTGTTCTAAGTCTTGTGATAGAGTTTGCCTTTGTTGGTGTGATTCTTCCGCAGAACTTTCCATCTGCTGCCAGCACCAAATGAGGGCCTGATCAGGAGGCCCTTCTCAGAAACAATTCTGCTTTTCTCCACAAGAACCTCAGAATTAAATATCAACAATGAATGAGTGGATTGCCTTTCTCTCATATTGGATGTGACTTCGAAAGGACAAGGTGAAAAGCATTAGCAAAGCAACTTAAGAAAAGTTGTGTTTCATTTGTGTACTATTGTTTGACTGACTAATACACTGAAGGATATATGGTTTCAAGAACACCATGCAGCCACGTTTATCAGAAATCTAAGCTAGGAAACCACAAAATATTAAGTGGTGTGGTATAAATAAGGTATAGTAAAGCTAGAAATACTTGCAAAAGAGCAGTAAACCAGTGGAATTACAGACCAGTTAACATAACTGCAGAATCCGGAAAGATAATTGAGCAAATAATTAAGCAATCAATTTGCAAACACCTAGAAGATAATAAGGTGATAAGTAACAGTTGGCATGGATTTGTCAAGAACAAATCATGAAAACCCAACCTTTTCTTTGACAGGGTAACAAGTCTTTTGGATAGGGGAGAAGAAGTAAATGTGGTATATCTTAACTTCAGTAAGGGTTTTGATACTGTCTCGCATGATCTTCTCATAAAGAAACTAGGGAAATACAACCTAGATGGAGCTACTATAAAATGGGTGCAAAACAGGCTGGAAAACTATTCTGAGAGAGTAGTTATCAGTGGCTCACAGTCAAGCTGGAAGGGCATCTCAAGTAGGCTCATGCAGGGATCAGTTCTAGGGCTGGTTCTGTTCAATATCTTTTAAAGTTTGCAGACAATATCAATCTGGGAGGGGTTACAAGTGCTTTGGAGGAGAGGATTAAAATTCAAAATGATCTGGACAAACTGGAGAAATGATCTGAAGTAAATAGGATGAAAGTCAATAAGGAAAAATGCAAAGTACTCCTTTTAGAAAGGAACAATCAGTTGCACACATACAAAATGGGAAATGACCACCTAGGATGGAGTACTGCAGAAAGGGATCTGGGGGACATAGTGGATCACAAGCTAAATATGAGTCAACAATGGAAAACTGATGGGGAAAAAAGCAAACATTTTGGGTTGTATTAGCTGGAGTGTTGTAAGCAAGACATAAGAAGTAATTCTTCCTCTCTACACCATGCTAATTAGGCCTCAGCTGGAGTATTGTGACCAGTTCTGGGTGCCACATTTCAGAAAAGAAGTGGACAAATTGGAGAAATTCCAGAGAAGACCAACAAAAATGATTAAAGGTCTAGAAAACATGAGGTAAGATTGAAAAAATGTGTTTGTTTAGTCTGGAGAAGATAAGACTGAGAGGGGACATGATAACAGTTTTTCAAGTACATAAAAGGTTATTGCAAGGAGAAGGGAGAAAAACTGTTCTCCTTAACCTTTGAGGATAGGAAAAGACGCAATGGGCTTAAATTGCAGCCAGGGTGGTTTAGCTTGGATATAAGGGAAAACTTTCTAACTGTTAGATGGTTAAGCACTGGAATAAATTGCCTAGGGAGGTTGTGGAATCTCCATCATTGGAGATTTTCAAGAGCAGGTTAGACAAACACCTGTCAGGGTTGGTCTGGATAATACTTAGTCCTGCCATGAGTGCAGGGGACTGGACTAGATGACCTCTTGAGGTCCCTCCCAGTCCTATGATTCTATCTGTGAATGAGGCTTTTTATACTATTGACAAAAAACTGAAATTACATGCAAAATAGACAATGACTGGACTGCTCGTCCCTGTGATATGTGTGGTAGTGCATGCACATATGTGGTGCTCCCATTAACACTGATGGGACTGAAGCTGCTCCAAGGGAGAATATACCCTTAAACTGTGGATGGAGGGAATAGTAACCTATTAAAAAAACCACATATCTGACTGCCTTGATCTTTTGGAGATCTACTTTCAGTCCCTCTGCTGTGAGGAAATATCCAATGTATTTTATCTCATGCTGTGAGCGTTATATTTTTCTAGGATGAGTTTTATGTTTTTGTCTTGCATCACTGTAGAAAAACTGTAGTTTCCTACAATGGTCTCATTCAGCTTCTGTATCACTGCTCCCTTCATCTACAATGGGAGATCATCTGCAAATATTTTCATCCCACAAAGTCCTTCTAGTGCTTGGATGACCCCATTTGGCTTTCTGTATGGCAGATATAAAATTCTGATACTGCACACTGATCAGATTCAGGGCTTGTAACAGTATTACATTGTTGACTCATATTCAGTTTGTGATCCATTATAACCTCAAGATTCTTTTCTGCAGCACTCCTTCTAGACAGTAATTTCCCATTTTGTATTTGTGTAATACTTTGCATGTGTCCTTACTGAATTTCATCCTGTTTGTTTCAGACCATTTCTCCAGTTTGTCAAGATCATTTTGAATTCTAATTCTATCCTCCAAATCACCTGCAACACCTCCCGGCTTGGTATCCTCTGGGAACTTTATGAGTGTACTATCTGTGCCATTATCCAAATCATGTATGAAGATATTGAATAAACCAGACTCACAACAGATCCCTGTGGGATCCCACTCAATATGCCCTTCCAGCTCAGTTGTGAACCATTGATAACTACTTTCTGAGTACAATTTTCCAATCAGCTCTGCACCTAACTCACAATAGGTGCATCTAATTTATATTTCCCTAGTTTTTTTATGAGAAAGTTATGTGAGACAGTATCAGAAACCTTTCTAAATTTGACATATATCACATCTACTACTTCTCCCCAGCCACAATATCCCCTGTCAAATAAGGATATTACATTGGTTCAACATGATTTGTTCTTTCATGTTCACTGTTACTTATCACCTTATTATCTTCTAGGTGCTTACAATTAGTTGTTTGATTTGCTTCATTTTCCTTCTAGGTAGTAATGCTAAAATGACTGGTCTTTAATTCTATGGTTTGTCCTGATTCCTCTTTTTATAGATAGGTACTTTATATTTGCCCTGTCTCCGGTCCTCCGTGAGTTCCGAAAGACAATCGCTACTGGCTCAGAGATCTCTTCAGCCAGTTCCTTAAGTATTCTAGAATATATTTCATTAGCCCTGACAACTTGAAGTCATCTAACTTGCTTAAGTAATTCTTAACTTGTTCTTTTCCTATTTTAGCCTCAGCGTGTACCCCATTTACACTGATGTTCACTATATTAGTCGTCCAATCACTGCTAACTTTTTGGTGAAATCTGAAACAAAAAAGGCATTTAACACTCCAACCACTGCTGAGTTTTCTGTCGTTGTCTTTCCCTCCTCATTGAATAATGGGCTTGCCTGTCCTTGGTCTTCCTCTTGCTTCTCTTGTATTTGTGAAATGTTTACTTGTTGCACTTTATGTCTCTAGCTAGTTTAATCTCACTTTTTGCCTTGACCTTTCTAATTTTGTCTCTATATGTTTCTGTTGTAATTCGTAATTTGACATAATTGACATGTTTTTATATGACTGCTGATCCCATTTAGAGCTCTTAAAGAAAAAGATCATGTCACACACTGCCTTGACCCAGAAGCTAGCATCCTGGGGAGAAGAGGCAAATGTTTTACAAACCTCAGTCCTGGCACTGATATTTGCTGCAGTTGAATATTGTGCAGCAGTTTGGAGAGAAGTTAACGTGTGCATGTCATTGATTCAGAGCTGAATACAGACACATACATTATTATTGGATGTATTAGACACATATTATAATCTAATTCAGGAGTTCTCAAACTTCATTGCACTGCGACCCCCTTCTGACAACAAAAATTGCTACACGACCCCAGGAGGGGGGACTGAAGCCTGAGCCCACCCAAGCTTTATCACCCCACTGTGGAGAAGGATCAAAGCCGAAGCCCCACTGCCCTGGGGGGCGGGAGGGGAGCCAAAGCCCAAGGGCTTCAGCCCCAGGCAGGGCCCTGTAATCTGAGCCCCACTCAATAACGTGGCTTCAGCCCCAGATGGTGGGGCTCGGGCTTTGGCTTCGGCCCCTGGCCCCAGCAAGTCTAAGCCAGCCCTGGCAACCCCATTAAAATGGGGTTGTAACTCGCTTTGGAGTCCTGGCCCACAGTTTGAGAACTGCTGATCTAATTTATATGTATTGACTTATAGCTCCCCCGAAACTTCAACAAGATGCCATCACCCTTAAACCTGCATGGATGGCTAAAATACATTAAATCAACCTGATACATAGAAGGTTGGAAATGTTTCCAATAGGTTCAATTAAGCAATGCACACTTCCCACAAGATCTGCCCATTTCCAGAAGAAAATACCTTCACCTGTAGTTCCCACTGACTTGCCACAATTGAGTTTGTGACATCCATTTGTAGCAGGCATTCATGTCTAATGCTTCCAGTCCAGTGCCAATCTCAGATGAACAACAGAATATCAGGGCTAACAGCTATGTCCTCATAGGGGAACAGCAAGAGAGACAGGTTTGGTGACAGGACTTCAGAAGCCCCTAACTCAGGGGTCGGCATCCTTTCAGAAGTGGTGTGCCGAGTCTTCATTTAGTCACTCTAATTTAAGGTTTCACGTGCCAGTAATACATTTTAACGTTTTTAGAAGATCTCTTTCTAGAAGTCTATAATATATAACTGAACTATTGTTATATGTAAAGTAAATAAGGTTTTAAAAATGTTTAAGAAGCTTCATTTAAAATTAAATTAAAATGCAGAGCTCCCCTGGACTGGTGGCCAGGACCCACGCAGTGTGAGTGCCACTGAAAATCAGCTCGCATGCCACCTTAGGCACACGTGCCATAGGTTGCCTACCCCTGCCCTAACTTATATCCACCTGTTAGCAATCTGGGACACAGATCCTGGACTAGGTTAACAGGCTGCTGACTAGAACGCAAGGGTAGCTGCAACAATGCAGAAATTTGTCTCAGTGTAATCTTCACAGTGTGATTGTGTAGCAGCGATGCAGATGGTCAAACATGTGGTGAAAAAACTACCCTGAGTGATGCAGCAGTTACATGGTTGAACAATCTACGTATTGACTTGTGATATCCACCACCACAAACTTCAGTTAGTACTGGCTGTAATTTATTGAATTAGTCATTATGAAGTCAAATTTTCCAATGGGCTGCATTATGTTGTCATTGTACGATATTAAATTGAGTCTACTCTGTGTAATGGATATGTTCAAGTTCATTTCACCCTGAGGGATCACACTGCAAGAGGCTCTGCTATCCAACTGGAAACACACAGACATTTCCCTATTAACCCTGTTGTATGCATGGAGATTTTTATTGCCCTTTGTTGCTTTCCTATCCTTTTAGTTTTCTTGAACCTGACTCCTGGAGAGAGTCATGATGTGCCATTTCCCTCTCGCAGAAGTCTGACTGAATCTGGGATCTTCCACCACTCTTGCACACACTTCTAATATGGTTCAACTTGCCACATTTCTTACAATGCTGTCCTAGTATAGTGCACTTCTCCTTTACCTACTCATGCCGTCTCCCACAGTATATGCATATCACTACACGTTGGAACCCTGGCCACCTGCTCTCTGTGCTGTTGTCTCACTGCACCTGCATCTGCTGATGTTGTGCCTCCTAGGGCTTTTCTTCCTTTCTCTTGAGTCTCCTGCTGCATGTACAGTGACAAGATAGCAAGTGTGAAAAACCAGAATGGGGATGGAGATGGAGGTAGATAGGGTCCTATATAAGGCAAAGTCCTGAATATCAGGATGGTCCCAATAACATCGGGATTTCTGGTCACCATAGTTGCATGCCCCATGTCTAAGCACCTGTCTAATGTGAGATCATCTTCCCAGAGCAGCTGCTCCTGCAGGTGGTGATCCTAAGTGCTGCAGACTATCCTGTCCCAAATCAGGAAGTCTGTCAAGTCCCCAAAATTCCATGTAGCACCTGGTGTGCATAATACTGTAATATAGGAATCTATCTCCTCCCCTTTGGATTGGTCTCTAATGAAAAACCTGTTTTGCTGCACAGCTTTGTTTTGCTTTGGGGAGGAACAGTTCTCCAGGGCTCCTAAGAATGATGTGAGGCAACCTCTGTCCTGTTCTTCAATAAGGTAAAATAATAGCTTTACTTTCCTTCTGTTGTCACTCTCCTGCATGGTCAGGTCTATGTACAGCTTGAACTCCTCCTTCCACTGGCTCCATCCCTGGGCTAGGTTTGTGTTTGCAAAAATCCAGGGCTCTAGGAGACTTCTGACCAAGTTCCATGACTCACACTGCCAGCTGCTGCATTTCAGAGAACTTACAGCTCAGACACTGCCACCATGGTTCATTTGCAAACAGTGAAGCTGAATGCAGGCTAAGTTGAACAAGTGAAACTTTATTAAACCCTGCACACTGCTCATCCAGCATAACTTTCTGCATTCCCAGTTTCCCTGACGTCCCATCAATAACAATCTCTCCAGGAAACATTGGCCCTCTGACTCCAGTTCCACTGATAATGACACAGGACTGAAGCAGGGATCCTAAAATGGCTACCCCTTTTGGACAGCATTGTGATGTTTTGGGGTTCACCCAGGCCAATAAGGGGTTTGGTCGCTGTCTGCCTTGTAACACTGGTGTCTTGTGGCTGTGCAACTTTGGTCCAGAGCTCTGATCCCAACAGCCTGCCAGCAGCCCGCAAGCCTTGCCCTGCCTTTGGTCAACCTGATTACTCCCTGTGGGCTGACCTTAGTAACGTTCCAGTCCCAAGATTGCCTCAAAATCATCTACTGCAGGCACAAGTCCCTTTCACTGGACCTTCACAGAGAAACTATTAGGTTCGCAGCCTTTACAGAGACAGTAAAACACTCCAATCTGTCAGCTTCCTAGAAGAACACCCTTACTGAACTTACACAGCACTGATTATTTATAATGAAAGTAAAACAAGTTTATTAATAAAAAGAGATTTTTTAAGTGAGCTCAAGTACAAAGGATAAAAGCAAAAATGGCTACAAACTAAGTAATTATATTCTTTCTAATGGCTAAGACCTAACGTAACAAACTACAGCCTTTGTTCAAGGTAGATTTCTTACCAATCTTTCTTCTTTTCTGCCTGGGCTGACTTTCTCCCTATCAGGACATTCCAAGGAAGTGCCAGGTGCTCGTTTCCCTTATCTTTCTAGGTGAAAGATGCCAAAATGGCTCTCTGTTTCCCATTAGTTCTCTCAGAATTCATTGACCTTGTATCAAGATGCAGGATGACCTCATGCTGTTCTCTTCCTGAAGACTTCCCATACCCTTGCTGATCTGTATGTAAATAGGTTTCCATTGTTTTGATTCCACAGTGCTACTTTTCCTCTTGTCTGGGCGGAAACCAGTTTCTCTCTGGGTTTTGTCACAGACTTTAAAGCATAATATCACTGAGTATCTATAATTCCTCATATAGTGTTAGTACATATATATCACAATGATATTAATCACCAGTGCATCCTTAGCTTTCATAAAAAGACCTTACTAGATACACTTTTATAATTCAGTAATATTGTATACAATTTGAGGTGCAGACCCTGCAAGAATCTATCTCCCCCACTTGCGAGCTTGATAGCTTTGTTTACCTTTTAGGTAAATGTACCTTCATTGTCTCTGCCTGAGAACTAGGCTGGCCAGACAAAAAATACACATTCCTTTGTCTAGGGCAGACTGTGCTTATGCATTGCTTGCCAAACAAATTTTAAGAACATAATTCTGGCACATATCAATAATTGTTTGTACATACACTGTACATTCACCACACAAGCATTTCAATAATCAGTGAGTTATTAGTTTTCCAATGATATCTTAAATGGCACCTTTGGGTATATATCATGACACCAGTGTGTGAAGTGTAATGAGCATGTCAAGCCTGACAGGAGTTGCTGACACAGAGTAGTGAACCACCAATGGGCCTCTGTGCCACAGCTCCCCCTGACATTGACACAGTAGGATTAGCCACTGGCTACTCTGCAGGCATCAATTCAAAGTCCCACCAAGCCCACAGACTAAGTGGCACCTTTCCCTTTCTTTAACATCCATACTCTCCCAGTGATTGCTTCACACCTACCTGTATTACCCAGGCCAGTAAAGGGTTCTGTCACCCACAAAAGCAGGAAATCAGATCTTTTACCATCCTGAGTCTTCCTTGCTCCCAGTGGAGTTCTGGCCCAGAGCTACCCTTAGCTGTGCCAGTGTCTCTCTGCACTCAGCAGTTTTTGAATCACAGAACTTTCTAGATGTGCCTCAGTTTCCCTGATGTTCTGGCCCACAGCTTTCCTAGCTGTGCCAGAGGCTCACCATGACCCTGTATTCACACTCTACACAAAATTGTAATGAATTTGTACAAAGTACGTCTTGTGTGGTTTCATATGAATGCTAATAAAATGCTGGCTATTACTATCATTGTAAAATTCATGTGCTAAGCTTATATGTGAAGTTATGAATTCCCTCTGTATGATGTTACCATAGCATGTTTAAGACAAGACAGCCTAGATAAAGGTGATTAACAGGTCTGTCTTAGACAAAGGAGTGTGGTTTTACCTCAATTTACATATTAGCAGTAAAGAAAGCAATCAAGCTAAACCAGCCTAAACTCGAGAGACAGAGAATTAACATGGCTCCTACATCCCAGAGAGATACAAGAGACTGAATCCCCAAGAAGCCTTCCTGACTTGTAAGACAAAGACATCCCTTTTGAAGGTATAAGAAACAAAGATAGATTCCCTCTTCCTCCTTCAACTTAGGAGATAAAGAAACCAAGCAATTTGATCTCTGTGATGGGTCCTGGCCAGGCTGGCCAGTAAAAAGCTGAAAAAGAGACGGCTTGTAAAAGAAACCATCCTGAACAAAGATGGTATCTTAGACTTTCAGATGTGTTTTCAATTTTATTTGCTGATAACCATCTCTGCCTTTATCTCTTGTACCTGGCATCACTTAATGCCTGCTCTTTTGTTAATGAAATGGTTTTACTTTTAATCTAAACCAGGGGTCTCAAACTCAGTTTACCCTTAGAGCCAGTGCCAGTCCTTAAATCCTCCCAGGGGGCCAATAATGTCACTGAAGATGGTGTTCAGAAAAGAAAACGTTTATATTGTATTTTTTATTTTGAATTTCTTAGAAATAATAAAACTGTCATACAACTTTATAAAATTCTTCACGTGCTAGAGTTTTTAGTGTTTGCCAGACACCTGGCAATGTTTCAGTTCTGTCAGTTTGTTAATGTTTGGACTCAGTGACTGAGAAGTTGAAACCTTCAGGATTGCAGCAAGGTGTGCATCAGATAGTTGTGTTCAGTATTTTGACTTGTTTATAGTGTGGAAAAAAGTGACTCTGCCTCTATAGCTGACTCTGCCTGGCAACTAATGAAGCTGCCTCCATGGCTGCCTCTGCCCGGCGACTAGTGATGGTATCTCTGTCCCTCTCCCCCAGCCTGGGAGCTGCAGGGGGCAGTGCCTGCAGCAGACAGCCAGCAGCATGGCTGCATGCGTCTCTCCTCCCCAAGCAGCAGTGGGGAGGTTCTCGGGCCAAAAAATGGCCCAGGGGCTGGGACTTTGAGACACCAGATCTAAACCAACCACATGCTGTGCTGGAACTGAACTGATTGCTAACTCCAGTTACAGTCATAAACTGTGCTTTTGTCTCTTTAAAGGAGCAAAGAACCTTATTATGTCTCTGAGTGTACCAGAAGAGGGTTGCAGGCTGCAGGGCAGATAGCTTTAGGGAAATTTTGGACTGCAAGTGAATTTGGGTCTCCCTGAAAGTAGTAACCAAGGCTGGTGGAAACCAGGGTGAGGCTGTTGTGTTACAGGCAGACTGAGTGCTGACCCAGGGCTGCACAGCACACAGACACGCAGGGAACTGCATGCTTGTCTGCTGGCTGTTGGTGTCCGGGCTGTGCGTCACGGCAGCAGAACAATTAAATCACTCAGGGCAGGGCAGGTGGTGACACAACCTCTCACTGGTCCAGGCTGAACTCCAGAACATGACAAGCAAACTGTACCAATCTCCTTCATACTCTACCCCTACCAAACAGGAGCCATTCACCCAGTGCCCACTGAAAGCTGTGGTGGGTGAGAAAGATCCCAGAGGTCCAGATGCAGGATATGATCACCCCCACCTCTCCCTACAACCTGAGCATGTGGAAGGAAGGGTTGGGGGAAAAAGAAGAAAGAAAAGGCCTCCCCCCACTAAAAGCAAAGGGGAAAGGAAAGGAGAGGGCACTTGGACTACTGTCTCAACTGCTCCCTGTAGAGATCTACCCCCCTGTCTAGCCCAAGGCGGTGTCTCCACTGCTCCTGGTGATATCAAAGCCATACCTCCACTAGTAAGGTGGACATTTTCCTTACTGATCACTTTCTCTGTAGTCCTTTCTCTTACTTAATTTTAGGCTATACGTTTTCTGGAGCAGGGACCCTGATTTCCGCAGTGTTTCTACACTGATGAACACAATGAGACCACCTCCCCATCTTCCCTGAGACTTTTGGGTACTTCCACAGTACAAATCATTAATAATAATAATGTAATGTCAGCTGTAGGTGCCTTATCTGAACAGATGTCTAGTTATTTATGTTGGCACTGCAAACTTTGCATAGGCCTTTCATTAGCCCAAACTGATAACAGAATTCATCTCTAAATGTGAGACGTTCTATGTGTGTATTATATATATTTATATACACACATATCTGTGTGTGTATGTGTGTGTGTGTGTGTAGCCCCCAATACTTCCTTCCTGGGTTACTTGGGAGCAGGCAATTCCTGGGTGCCTGATGATGTCAACAGTAAAAGAGATCCTGAGTATCCCAGTAGTGATGTGTTGGATAGCTGGGAATCCTCTTCCTACCCCTCACATATAAAGGACATTAATCCTGGTAGTGCTTCCACCTGGCTGGACCCTGTACACGCTCAGTGGAAGTCCTGTGGGACCTCCAGGAGTAAACTGGAGATAATCTACTCAATGGGTCTAACTCAAAAGTACCAACTATCAATGATATACTACCACTATATACTTAGACTCGAATTAACACACTTTCACTTACCAATTTAGAAAAACCTGATATAACAGACAGAGTAATTCAGATGTCCCAATCAATATAAATAAGCAGGGGGCACATCAATAAATCAATTAAGAAATGCAGTTTACAGCAGTAAATGAAACTTAACCCACTTACATTTACACTGGCAACATTTACCCCACCCCTGCTTATACACGCCTCTGAATTTCAGAGTTCTAAAAGCTTGCACGGGCATGCATCAAGATCCTGAAGCTGGAGACAGCACTCTGTTGGTCCACTAGAACAGTCCAGCCCAGGGAAAAGAGGCAGAGCAATTCTAATCTGGGATTATTCCAAGATGCACAACCCCTGTAAAGATGGGAGCTGTTTTAACCAGAGGTCACTTAAGTCTGGATCCTGGACAGACAATAAAAGTATGCCATCTCTTCTCAGACCTCTTGCTGTCCCTCTTCCCTGGCAAGCACTTTCCCCAACAACAAAAGTGGTGGTTACTCACATTATCTTCACTGCAAGCCCACCTCAATCAACTCTGGGCACAGCAACAGTCTGTGTCCTGGCTCCAGTGAAACCCAGCAATAGCTTCTGTGGCTCCCGGCTTGGTCAAAGCCCCAGTAGTTTCTTACCAGTAGCTCCTGGCTTGGACAGAGCTCAACAAAGTAACCTCAGCACTCTACCAACATGGAGCCCACCATACATACTCCCTGTATCCTCTGGAAACAGAAGTCTCTCTCCTTCTCAAGGCATCATGGGAGATGTAATCTCCAGGCTCAATTGCACCGCTCAGGATCTTCCTGACTGGAATGCTTCTAATTAAGTTTAGAGGCCCCTCTAGTAGAGGATATCTACATATTCATGTACATCCCTGCTTAAAACTGAAGTAGGAAGACTGCCAGGATCTTGAAATGTTCTAGGGAGATATAGGTTACCAGATAGCAACTGGACAGGGGGTGAGGGGTAATAGGTGTCTATATAAGAAAAAGTCCCAAAAAACAGGACTGTCCCTTTAAAAATGGGACATCTGGTCACCCTACTCTGCAGTAAACCAAAGACAGCGAAAAAGAGAGAAAGTAGGTTTACAGATAATACCATTTTCCTTATTCTAATACATTTCTTTGTTCAGTTTTAAAAGATAGCAAGTCTTTCTGTGCTTCACTTCTTTACTATTGTTACATGACACCAAACATTCAAGAAAGATGATCTTACTTCCTTTGTGGGAACAAACCCTTTACAGAATATGAGAGCTTTGAACTCTCTTTGAGAGGTACTGTGGGGAGAGCACAGTGATTTTCCTTCAGTTTCAAAGCACATTATCTAGCTAGAACTCTGCACAACCAATAATCTATGTATTCACCTTGAACTCTGTTTCTAGAAATTCCACAGGCAGCTTTCTGCATCCAAAGCCACAGGGGTCTGATACTATGGTTCTATCTAATCTGTTATCTAAGGGACATATCAGCAAAATTATAATCCTAGCTGGAACAGAGCTCAGAAAAAGAAATTGCTGCCTTGCAGTTTTCAACTCATTATAGTAATAAGCAACAAGGGGGGGGAGAGTCTGAAACTTATTCAAATTATTATATCCTTCTTAGCCCTCTAAGGATAAACACCCTCTGAGGGTGTTGCCAACTCTCGAGTCTCAGCTGCTGGAGTCATGTGAAAACATGAGAATATAAGGTTTTATTTAACAAATAAATAAATTTCTGGCTCTCATGGTTGCAGAGAAAAGATTGGGTATTTGAACATGCGATGGCTCAAAAAAACAGAAAACAAATAAAAAAATAATGAAAACCTTATTTTTATATACATATATCAGGCTTTTTAAGTCAACCTATGATATTTTGGTGTTTTGATGGGAGTGACCAGTTAGCAAGTGTAAAAAATTGGGACAGGAGGTGGGGGTAATAGGCACCTTTATAAGAAAAAGGCCCAAATATCAGGACTGTCCCTAAAAATCAGGACATCTGGTCACCCTAGCTTTGATACATGGTCACAGTGGCAGTCATAACTGGAATGTACTTAGACATTATATATTTTCAGACGTGATGAAGTACTACTGACATAAAATGCCAAATTCATCCTCAGCATCAGCAGGTTCTATGTCAGGGCTAAATTTGATCCAAAGTTATATGTTTTAAAGCAATAAATACTGTTCATTTTTCAAAAGTGCCCACAAATAAAATGTGGTTCAGAAGTCTGCTGTGACAGGTGGGAAATCAAACTCTGAGTGGCATCTATCGCCTTTAAATCTTATCTTGCTAGAAGTTTGTCTGACTACAGAACCATAGCAATGTGTATTTCTTCTATCAAATAAGCTATGATTATATGAAAACACTGTTTTCTGTTCATCTTCAGTTTCAAAAAAATAATTATGTAGCAGCCTAGAGGAATAATAAGCTCAGAATTCTTTGAAGAATGATACAATTTTCCTTTATTTAATGCACTCTGCAGTATGAATATCCAGTATGTGGCAATATGTAAACCAGGTATTAATAAGAAATGTAAAAGTAAGTAGTTCACTGATCAGGAGTTCATTTCAGGATTCAGAATTAGATTTCAGGGTGGATAAAATGCTAGCAAATGGCTATAAGAATATTAGGCTAAGGTAGTAGACTACATATGATTCAGATAGCAATTTTAACTGCCAGAAACCCTTTTTTTTTAATCCCTAATATTTAAAAGAACTTAACTTTTGTTCTGTAACTTTTCAATACAAATCCAGCTCTTTCCTTGAGCAGGTTATCACTTTCTTTTTGGACCAATTGGAAAACAAACTCAAATCCATCATCTTATTGTGTAATATACATTAAAAACAGAAATCCCCTAGGTTTTTATCATGTACCTTTGAGTCATAGACTGAGCAATAAGCATCTATTTATTTTTATAAAGATAAATGAATGAAGATTTTGAAACAGAGAAGGCATCATTAACAGTCCGTGCATATGTGTAAGGGCAAAACACCTCCATCTCATAGTATTTTTTCTTCTTTTGTAATAAAAGTGGGGTGGGGTTCAAACAAAGGTTCAGATGGTGTATCCTCCTTACTGTTCTCTATTAGGGATGGTGCAGAGCCTCATAGAACTCCAGCAAGGATTATCACAATCAAAATTCCCTAGTTCATATGGGGAGTGAGCATGCTATGCCATCCACCTGAACATGCAGCATGTCCCATCTCTTCAGGCAAAGGGAGGAAGGGTCATGACTGTCTCTTCCCCACCTCTTCCGGACTCTTTTGAGTGGTTTGAACACCAGGGTGATAGGAGGGAGCTGCTTCTTGATCCCCAAGTCCATATGTGTGGCCAAGTAGGAACAGGATTTCATCTAGTTTTAATGGCCCTGATCTAAAGCCTGCTGACATATTTAGAAAGATGCCCATTGACTTCAATGAGATAAGATTAGATCAGAGATATAGCGGGGGCAGTATTATATTGAGAATTATAGGTGAGGAAGAGGAGCTTGAATATAATGCCATAAAAGACAAGATGCAAATGAAGGGATTAACAGAAGATGATACATGGTCAGACTGGTGAGACAAGTAGAGCTATCTACACATACATGATTGCATCTGTACTATCACCAACTGCTGTGGAATCCAGGCACGGTGACTTTTGTAATGGTTTAAAGGAGCAACTAAGGAAGGAAGAAGTCCAAAGCGTGGCATCGAGAAAGGAGAAGGACACAATGATAAAGGCAAGAGATGACCACAGAATGGACAAAAGTGTTAGCTGTTGGGATGGAGAGAAAAGGCTAGCTTTTAATGATAGTGTAGATGAAAAGACAACAACAAAATTTAGCAAGAGACTGGATATGAAAGCACAAATGTGTTAAAAATAACAGAAGGGATGGACAACAGAGGAAAGTGGAGAAGGTTTAGAAAGGTAGATGAGAGAGATTAGAAGGGGAAATGTTGCATTTAGGACCCTTTACAGCTGAAATCATGGTGGGACATCCAATAGTAGACATCTGAGAGACATTTGAAAACACATGACTAAACAGAAGAGTGGAGACTGAGTATGAAGAATATGAATTTATTCTGTGACTTTTCTGGAAGCTTTAGGGTTATTGTTGTTGTTTGTTCTATGGAACTATCAAATACAGTTCACTGTGAAAATTCTATAGGTAGTATTAGAAAATTGAGTTGTGTTGTTTAGTTGTGACTGGTCACCAAAGTCCTAATATATTCTGACTGATCCCTGATGAGAGAAGCATGACTCTTGTAATCAGTAGGGGAGCCTACAGGAAACGAGCAAGGCTTTGACTCTGTACAGGAAGTCATAGGTTAGAAAGGTAGAGGGAATTTTTAGAAGATTTCCAACTTTTTCCTTTCTCAGCCACATGGGCCTTGCCCCAGGCATCATGTCTGCAATAATTAGGTTAGATATTTTTGAGTGGATGAAAAATTTATATATAATTTTCTCTCATCACTTTCATGCAAAATGATAAGATTGTGAGTGTACATACAATCTTTTGTGATTCATGTAATTCCCTTTATGAAGGAGGTCTAGGGAGGAGTTTGGGGAATCCTGCCCCCTGCTATGTGAAGTGCTTTATTGTCCCAGGTAAAATATATCCATGGAAACTTAAAACCTGCTTTTTGCAAATATCCATCTGAGAGAAACTCAACTGCTTCAACACTTGTGGGAAACAAACACAAAAGGGGGCACAAGCACAACTGTAACTAATTCATTTTTAAGTTCAAGTGAGTACTTGAAGAAATTATTTTGAGATAGTCACCCAGCTCTAGTGGCTGGGATACAATGCACGCAGGAAGAGATAGAAGCAGACAACCTGTCAGCACTGTTTCTCGTCAAGTCGCAAACCAAGTGGCAGGCTTATTGAACAGTCAGTTAAATCTTCAGTAGCAATTCTGATGCATTTCCAGTAAAATACTTTCTTCCCCCCATGAGTTTGTTTACTTATTTATTTATTTTATACAACAAAGTCTTTTCAAGAACACCAGTCCTCTATTGCTCAGCTATACTACATGACAACTCAGTATAAACAGAACAATTTTTTTATGCCATGTCACAAAACTACAAGTGTTATAGTCCCATCTAGATTGGCAGGCATGCAAAGCCATTTATTAGTATTATTTCAGAATATACAAAGAATTTCAATTGTCATCACCGATGTTAACAAGAGCCACTTTTATCCATTTTTATTTAGGGCCAGTTTCTGATATCTTTACTCCAAGTGAGTAGCAAACATGCAATTAGTCCCACTGAAATATGACATCTGAAAATAGACCAAGGTGTCGAAAATTCGCTCTTATTTTGATACAAGACATATGGCTAGATTTTGTAATCTTTACTCATTAAGAGTAGCACTTACTCACATGAGTATTCCCAATAAGGGACTTGTTTAACATTTAAAAACTAATTGTAATGCTTTGCAAAGCCAGTGTTTTCATACTAGGAAATTCTTCATACTTTAGACAAAAATCAAATCTCAAACAGTCAGAACCCAGGAAAATATCATTAAGACCCCAAAGTGAACTGGGGAATTAATTAGTATTAAACAGCCAGATTCTACTCAAGTATGACTAATGAGTTCTGTGCAAGTGGCATAAATAAGTGCTATTTCCTTACTTCAGAGTGTATTTTTATCAAACAAGCTATGATTATTTAAAAACTATGAGAATTTTCTGTTTATACTCTGGACTTTTAAAAAATCAATTAAATTGTTGCCTAAAGAAACAGAAAACAGAAGTATTTTTCAGAAAAACAGAGTTTCTGTTGATTCACTACAAGCTACAGTGGTCTGTAGCAATATTTTGACAGTTCATTACCAGCATGACATTTAATATATTAGTGTAGTCTTTGCCCATTGCAGCACACTGCAATCAATTTCAAGCAGCTAAAATCTAAAATTAATTTTGCCTCTGTCTACGAAAAAGTAAGGCAAGTTTCTCTTTTGTCACAGCACATTCCAGTAGCTTCCCTTGGCATCTTCACATCTTGATTAGTGCAAGAAATAATTACAAATGTTATTTGTATTCAAACTAGAGCCTACCTCAGGTAACTCTACACTCCCTGATTACAATGTAGACATGTCCTGAGAAGTGTACTTCTTTAGGTACTTAACATTAGAACTCACCTCTGACTTGAAGTCAGAATCATTTAGGGCCTGATTTTCCAGAGCACAGAACACCCCAAACTCTAACTAAAGTCAATGAAAGGAAGAAAGAGTAGCTTGCATTTTTACAAGCCCCCCTGTACTGACCTGAGAGCCCGTGGGACCCTCACCCATCATCCTCACATGAACCAACTAAAGCTATGTGTATTGATACCTTTACTGTGTGACTAAGGAGAAGGCACAATCAACATATCACAGTCAACAGGGGAACAATCCCAGTATTAATGGGGCAGGGGAGGGCTGTTTTCCCATTATATGGCAAGGGTTTAAATGACTGTACACTTATGTGTGAGAAACTATGGAGATGAAACCATGCACATGGAAGGACTCACGCTGCCAAAAGACAGGGCTAAATTAGGCCTAGCCCTGCATAGATAGACACATGGTGGGGGAGAGGTTACAAGGAACTTCCACCCTACACCTTTGCGCACAGCACACACAGCGTGTGGGTGTTTACATGGCTTTCAGCAGCCCTACTAGAGATGTTAGCCTCAAAAAGGGGCAAGTGAGCACGAGGCTCTGCTCCCTGCCAGCTAGTGGATTTGGGTTGGCATAGAGAGGATGATCATACAGGGCCTGTTTTAAAGGATGGCAAAGCTGCCAGCTCATAGTGCACTCCCCTGGAAATCAAGGAGGAATACTGGCTGAGTTAGCCATCGTTTCTTCAGCAGCACAGCCTGTCAAGGTTCCTTCCCCACTCTGAACTTTAGGGTACAGATGTGGGGACCTGCATGGACACTTCTAAGCTTAATTACTAGCTTAGATCTGGTATCACTGCCACCATCCAGAATTTTCAGTGTCTGGATCACTCCCTTTCCCCCCCAAAACCTTCCCCTCCCTGGGTAGCCTTGAGAGACTCCTTCACCAATTCCCTGGTGAGCCCAGATCCAATCCCTTGGATCTGAAAACAAGGAGAAATTAACCATCCCCCCTTCTTTCTCCCACCAATCCCTGGTGAGTCCAGATCCAATCCCCTTGGATCTAAAAACAAAAAAAAATCAATCAGGTATTAAGAAAAAGGCTTTTAATTAAAGAAAAGAAAGGTAAAAGAAAATCCTCTGGGAGAGATTATCATACCAGCTACTCTCCCAGACAACAGATTCAAAACACAGAGGATGTTCCCCTGGGCACAAATTTAGTTACACAAAAAAAATACCCAATTTGATTCTACCTCTATTTGCATGAGACAGGTTACAAAGAAATAAACATAAACCTATTTATTCCTTTCTAAAACTTACTACTCTGATAAGAGGCTGGTTCCTTGATCTTTTTCACTCCGGCTGAAACTGAAACTCCAAACAAAGGAAAAACTTCCCTCCTTCCTTTTGAAACATCTTGTTCCCCCATTGGTTCCTCTGGTCAGGTGTTAGCTAGGCTAGGTGAACTTTTTAACCCTTTACAGGTAAAAGAGGCATTAACCCTTAACCATCTGTTTATGACATAGCCCCTCCTTCAACTCCACATGGCTCAGCCTGTCTCTTAGAATTTACAGGGAATCATATACAGATTAAACATTGCTTGCCACACTCTGCTAAGAGCAGTGAGATGTGGAACACAAAGGAATGAATTGCCCATATATTTCCCACCCACACACTTTTACTCCTTTTTATAATACATTTAAATAGAAGAGATATTATAAGGAAAAGAGAAAAAACTGTATTGAGCTAAATAAAGAGAGCAGCAAAATCTGAGACTAATACAGAGTTGTCCTAAAAGCACCCTGAAGTTGTTAGACTTAATGGCTAATCATACCGAATTGTGCTGGTGAGATTCTCTCTTGAAGAGTAAATTTCATTTCTGCTTCTGTATATAAGTAACACCAGAGAAGGGATTCAAATAGCATGTAGAGATAAATCAAGTATTTACATTGTGTGTCTTTTCTTTTTTCCTAACTTATTATCATTATAATTATTCCCAGGAATTAAGGGTAATTTACACACTAAGGAGACAAGGTGCAGGGAATAGGTCACATAAGTGAGAGTAAAAAGACTAAGAGTACTTGTGGCACCTTAGAGACTAACAAATTTATTTCAGCAAGACTAACATGGCTGCTACTCTGAAACCAGTAAAAAGACTCTGACTGGCTTTTCCACTTACTAAGGGTGTGACCTTCGATTATCCACTTGGTTCCTCTATGCCTCAATTTTTTCTTATCTGTGGGGACGATGATGATTACATGAGCAATTTGAATAAAATGCTCAGAGAACTTTGCAAGATGCTTTTAAGATCCATGGATGAAAACTCTATGAAAGTGCTCATAGCAGAGGTAGAATTCTGTATCCTACTTGTATGTGGTGTGCTTTTTATGTTATTTAATGAATGATGGAGTTTAAACACACACTACTAGCCCCACCACACTGGACTTTATAGTTTATTCATTTTATTTATAAAGCACACTTTCACAAAGAGTGAAATTCATCTTTTGGCAGAGGGTCTGCACAAAGCTTATTACTCACTATTTAAGTCCCCAGAATAGGGGCATGGTGTTGATCAGTTGTACCACAAAAAAGTAAAAGCATTCTGTAACATCATAAAATATCTGAACCCAGATCTTGGAGTCCCTTTTCTGGGATTCCTGATTTTAAAAGCTGACTTGTTTTGAAATAGTAGCTATTTTTCCCCATGAACCTTATTAAAGATTCCTCTAGGGGAAAGCATATGTTATATGGAATTGTAGAAAACTAAACCCTGATTGTGAACAGCAGAGCAGTAAAGGTAAATAATATCCAAAGAGTGAGGGTATATAGTCGTGGCATAAAGGAGAAACATAAACTGCATAGAACTATAATATTGAATGAGAAAAATGCAAGAGGTATAATAATTTACCCTCTAAATGAGCCATAGTCTTGTTTGTTGCACACATGAATACAATAATGAAAGCAGGAGCTGTGTCACTTGAAGGAGATGAATTTAGTGGTTCAAATTCAAATTATAATCTGACAATATGTCTATACTGCAATTAGGTGTTGTGATTTAATTTAGCTAGCTTGGGTATCAAGAGTAGTGAAGCCATGGAACCACGCACTTCAGAGCGGACTGTTCAAGCCTGCCTAGGACTCTGGGTAATTACTTGGCCCACACTGAAGTCAGTGCTGTCTCAGCTTCACTGCTATTTGTAATTGAGCTAGCTAGATTAAACCTTCCTCAGGTATCTCTACACCCCCTGATAACAGTGTAGACATGTCCTGAGAAGCGTACTTCCATATGTACTTCACATTAGAACTCACCCTTGACTTGAAACCAGAATAATTTAGGGCCTGATTTTCCAAAGCATGGAACCCCCAAAACTCTAACTGAAGTCAATGGAAGGAGAGTGACCTACATCTTTACAAGCCCCACCTGACCTGGTGGGACCCTCACCCGTCATCCCCAAAGGAACTAACTACAGTTATGTGTATCAACTTTAAAAAGAAACTTTTTGGGGTCTACACAATACAATTACAGTTAAATTATTGCATTTCCACAGCAATGAACAAATGTTTGGCTTCAAGTAATTATGCATTTATTATATGTACAAACACAATCACCGACTATTGCACTCATGCATGCACAAACATCAGAAAATAATCATTGTAGTGATAATAGAAAAGCATACAATATTGTATAATTGAAAACTTTGCTCAAATTGCTGGCCATCAACTCTTATTATAGCGTTGGTTTTTACATAGCAAGTCATGCCAAATGGCCTGTGATTGTTATAGCTTTTGTGTATACTAAAGTTATTTTCTAAATTTCTGTCTAAACCTCTATTTTCACATGGCCATAACTTTCTTAAATATTCAGTTACAGGGCTCACATTTTCCATATTTGCTTGCAGTTCAAGGTAACTTTTGGAAAATCCCCGCAGCTGTTTTCTAATTATGGGACTGTAGGGGGAAATAGAAAAGAAAAAAATATTTTTCCTCAGTGAGAACTCAAAAATGACAAGAAATGTGGCTAGTTCTCAATGAGGCATAGCTAAGAGTCCTTGCCCCCCCCCCCAACACACACCACTTCCTTCTGTGTGCACAGGGAAGCCAACAATCATGGATTTGGCCAAGGGAGTGCAAAAGATGACACAACTGGCTCTGTGGCATCCTTCTTTCCCTTTAATAATGTCTAAACCTCCTCCCAGAGGCTTGATGGGCATCAGTGTGGGGTGGAGATACAGAGAGGACAAGAGTGAGGGTATGGGTGTGGTCATTCTCTGCAGGATTCTGTCTTCCCAACCTCCTGCAAAGTAAATCAGTAGAAGCAGTAGCTGCCTTGGATTCCCTTCTGTGACATATACCTCATCTAAATGATCACAGAGGTTAGTTGCAGACTGGGAGCCCCTGGCAGCACAGTTGGCCTTGTGATGTCAGCCAGGTCTGGACAGTGGTGTGTCAGAGTAGCAATGTGAAAGCAAAGGGTAGAGTCAGTGTAAACACATTTCCCTTTGCCTACACTATACCCTACCAAGATCCATGTGCATTGGGAGGTAAATGAGAGTCCTTGTTTTGGGAAGCAGAACTACTGGTGGCATTCATGGGAGCCATGCAGTCCCTCCTGCAGCAATATCTCATGTAGATCAGCATGAGGCCCATCATTTTGGGGAAAAAAAAATAATTCAGAAGATAAAATCCTTTGACCAACCACCTCCAAAGTGCACTCAGCAGTATCTGCTAACATTCTAACACAGCCAAATGAAGACCTGCCTTTTTTGGGGTTTACTAAGCAATCCCGGAGACATGCACATTCTCCTCGTCTAGCGTACTGAGGGACACCGCTAATCTTGGGGTGCTGTGAGGCATCTGACTTTGTATTTGAAACACACACAGCTAAATCCTTCAAAAAGTCTGCTTAAATATGAGATCTAGGAGCAAAAACCACAGGCATTAAATAACTGAGGATCCCACAGTGTTAATGCCTCTTTTCAGTATTTGCTGCCTTGCATAATATACTGCACAATCTTAGCTTTCAGTTAGTGAATATAGCTTTTTCTGCTTTATTTCTGGTTCTGCCACAAATTTTATTTGTTACTTTGGGCAAGTCACATTCATATAACCTGATTGTGCCCTAGCCCCAGTGTTTACAATGAAGATAATAATACATCCTGCTTCACAGACGTGTTGTGAGGCTTATGGGCCCAAATCTGCTCCTATTGAAGTCAATGTCAAAACTTCCATTGTCTTTATTGGCAACAGGCTTTGCTTCTAACTCATTCATGGTTGTGCCATAAAAGGCTTCGAGATCCTCCCCAGAAGTGGCTATAAAAGTGCACAGATTTGTTTATTAGACTGTTAAATCACAAATATTATATATGTGCAAAGTGAATGAATTAATTAATCTCTCAATAACAAATCATGCCAAACCTAAAAGAAGAAAAAAAAATCAAATGCACAGCTACAAAATGGGTAATAACTGGTTAGGCAGTAGTACTGCTGCAAAGGATCTGTGGGTTATAGTGGATCTCAAATTGAGTAAGAGTCAACAACGTGATGCAGTTGCAAAAAAAGGCTAATATCATTCTGAGATGTATTAATGGGAGAATTGTACATAAGGCATGGATGGTAACTGTCCTGATCTACTCAGTCTTGTTGAGACCTCAGGTGCAGCACT
Source organism: Gopherus evgoodei (assembly GCF_007399415.2). Taxonomy (NCBI): domain Eukaryota; kingdom Metazoa; phylum Chordata; order Testudines; family Testudinidae; genus Gopherus; species Gopherus evgoodei. Next base: position 321,595,175 of record NC_044322.1, read on the forward strand.
GTATCAATTTCTGGGCACCACACTTCAAGACAGATGTGGACAAATTGGAAAGAGCAACGATAGTGATAAAAGGTTTAGAAAACCTGACCTATGAAGAAAGGTTAATAAAAATGAGCATGTTGAGTCTTGATGTACGCCGCCCCCACCCGCCCCACCTTCCCTCCCTGGGTAACTTGGCAGCAGGCAACACTCACCTGTATGCCAAGATGCCTGATGTTATCAACAGTAAAGGAGATCCTGAGTATCCTAGTGGTGATGTTGGATAGGCGGGAATCCTCTATCCATCGCTCTGCTATAGTCCGTTTACTTACAAGGAAATTAATCTTGGTGGTGCCTCCACCTGGCTGGGCCCTGTACACACACACTAGCATGCCTGGGGAGATGCCAGGAATAAACCTGCGTTAAGCTATGCAATGAGTTTAACTCCAGAGTATAACCTCTGTACAAACAACATACTCAGATTAGAGTTAACCCATCTTTACTTAACACACAAAAATATAACAGACTGAGATTAATTAAAATGTCACAACCACTTTAAATCAGTAGAGGGCACTTCAATAAATCAAATTAATAAGTGCACTTTATATTTACACTGGCACCATGTCCCCCACCCCTGAGCAGGCACTGCTCTTCATTTCAGAGTTCTAGAAACTTGTGTTGGGGCACCTGAAGAACTTGAAGCTGGGGCCAGCACTCTGTTGGTCCTGTAAAGCTGTCCAGCCAAGTCAACAAGGGGCAGAGTGAGTCTAACTTGAGATCAATCCAAGCTGCACAACCCCCCTGAAGATGAGAGTTGTTATAACCACAGGTCAGTAACAAACCTGGATTCTGGTTAAACAATGAGACCGTTTTTTCTCTTCTGACTCAAGGAAACCACATCAAGTCTCTTCACTATCCCCCTTCCCTTTAAAACATTTTCCGAAACAAAAAGGTGATGGTTTCTCATACTGCCTTCACTGCATGCCAATGTCAGTCAGTTCTGGTCGCAGCAGCATCTTTGACTTGGCTCTGATGAAGCCCAGCAACAGCTCCCTCAGCTCCCTGATTGACTGAAGCTCCAGCAGGATCTCAATGGCAGCTCCTGACTTTCTCATCACACTGTCTTTGAAGGTCAGTATGTATCAGTCTGTTAAGTGTCTCTGAATCATATTGGTTTTCTAATTACATAACCTAAATTCATAACAACTTGGCCATCTGGCTGTCCATTAGTTGCAACACTGTCTTTGTTTGGCTTGGAATCTTTGAGTCTTCTTCTTGTTCTATAGCCACCATATGTGGAGTTTGCTCTGTGATTGTTCTTTCTGAGGAACAAACTGCAGATGTCAACAGTTTCTACTGAACTCTCCTTTGTTGGTCTCAATCGCATATGATGTCGGCACAGAATTTTTTTCTTTATGACAGCTGGAGTTGGCTATCCTTTTTCTCCAACCAATTTGACATGAACGTGGTCATCAGGTTCTAGACCTGACAGTTCTCTGAGTGATGTCTGTTGTTAAAGTGTTCATAAGCTGTTTACGCCTTTTTATCCAATATTTATCCACTTTATATCTGGCTGTTTTGGAGATAGATTTTTTTCCAAAATTGGAGCAGTAGTTCTGAGTATCTTCTCATCAGTAATTGTGCTGGACTATATCCAGTAGCTGCATTGGTGATTTGTAACTCAGAAGAATAAAGAATGGATCTTCCTGCTATAGGGTTTTCTTGGCTGTCTATACAGCTCTCTCTGCCTCTCCACTCACTTGTGGTTAATGTGGGCTGCTAATAACATGATCAAAATCATATTTTGTTTGGAATGACTTAAATTCTGCTGCAGTGAATTGTGGTACATTGCCCATCACAAGTTGTTCTGGAATACTGAAATGATCAAAAATGCACTTCGGTTTCTCAACAACACTGCTACATGTTATGTCTTTCAAGTGTATGATTTCTACATACCTATGACCATGTCCTCTAAATTCACATAAATCAGCAGCTAGTCTCTTCCAAGGTCTGTATGGGAGAGGTGTTTATACAATGTGTGGTTCAGTGTTGTCTTTTAACTGATTTGTACTGGATCATGTCTCAAAAGCCCAGTATCATCAAATCCTCCATCAAGTTCTTACATCTTTCTCACTAGGCCTATCATGGGTGCCACACTGTAACTGAGAAGGTTGTTGCTCTTCGATTCTTCGATCAGATGCACTCTGAATGCATAGCTTTTGTCCTTGTAAGTGGTTTATGTGGTGAACTTGTCCATGCAGTTCAGAATGCCTCCAAGGCTAGTCAAAGCTGTGTCAGGTAAGGTTGAAGGTAAGTTTAAGTCACTTCTGAAACCACAGTGACATCAGCTCCTGAGTCAATTTTAAAATCAAAAGTCTTGCAATAAATAGTCAATTTCAGTCTCCAGGCAGGTTCTGTGTCATGACAAGTGATAGATCCCAGAAACAATGGCTTTTGATTGTCTGCAATATAAGGCAACTCCCTGATTCTTTTGGGGCAGCAAATCGCTCTTCAATGGCCATATTTTGTGCATTTATTACACTTATTTTTCCTCTGGCTGGACATGCATCTTCTTCTGAGATATGGCTTTTTCCACACCTTGGACATGTAAGCTGGAATTTGTCCCTCTTAGCCTCAGGTGTCTTATGATAATGACTTTTAACAGTCATGCTGAGTATATTTACTGCTTACAAGCTAGGTTCTTGTTTTTTTAGCTGAGTCTAGGGTTAAGCATGTTTTCAGTTGTAGCTGCTGTGAAAAATTTGTATATGTTAACCTAATAACCAGCCTGTCTCTGATATTTTCATGTTTTATAATCCTACAATCACAGTTTTCAGCCAATGCATGCAGAGCTCTTGCATAACATTCAACATTTTCCCCTGGTTCTTGAATTCTCTGAAGTAAACATGTCTTTCATAACCACATTCCTCTGAGGTAAAAAGTGTGCATTAAATATAGTTAGAACCCTTTCATACTCATCTTTGTGGCTGGCTTCAGTAAAGTCAAAGGATGTAAAGATATATCCTGCTTGCTTCCCCATAGTATATTAAATTAAAGAAGTTCTCTGTATATCCCCACGGGTTTTTTTGGAGCTTGCTTGTAATTAAAAATCTTGCAAAATACTTTTTCTAGTCTGTCCATGATGAAACTTTGTCAAAACTGAAGTTCCCTAGGGCATTGAAGAGTGGCATGTTGATGAGATCCTGCAACTTTTGTTTCATTGTTCCTTTTGTTTGTAACCTTTGTTGCTGTTTTCCTTCTGTTTCTGTTCCCCTCTGACACTAATCCCACTATCAAAACCATGTCATGTTCCCATATTACAAATGGATTGGCTACAAAGTGTTCATCATAAAATCTGTTAATCCTCTGGTAGGTCTGGCCAAGGTTCATTAAAATAAAATATGTTATACACAGAACAACTAGTGTCTGAATAGTATAATATAGTTTAGCATGCCATTACAGTCTGCAAGGCTGTAAGCAGCACTCATGGTCTTCCCAACTGGAACACTTCCAATTAAGTTTAGAGGTCCCTCTAATAGAGGATGCTGACACATAGAAAAGAAGACTGAGTGGGGACCTGATATCAGTCTTCAGATATATTAAAGGCTGTTATAAAGAGGACTACTAATTGTTCTACATGTCCATTGAAGGTAGGACGAGAAATAATTGTCATATTCTAAAGCACAGGAGGTTAAGGTTAGATATTAGGAAACACTCTTTAACTATAAGGGTAGTTAATTTCTGGAACTGGCCTCCAAGGAAGGTTGCGAAATCTCCACCATTAGAGGTTTTTAAGAACAGGCTAGACAAACACCTGTCAGGGATGGTCTAGGTTTACTTGGTCCTGCCTGAGTGCAAGTGGCTAGACTTGATGATCTCTCTTGCAGGCCCTACATTCCTATTGTTCTATGATTCTATTATTTTACTGTGGGGGAGCTTATCTTTTTTATATTTCATAACCATAATGTTGTAATAATGCAGCTTTTTGTAGCATACTATAGTGATGAGCTAAGCTGCTAACTATACATGCTATATTAAGAAACTGATGCATGTTTTAAGGTAAAGTACCAAACAACATCTCCAAGAGAATGAAAGATGTTCTCTCTATCATTTTTGTAATGTTATTTCAGGATAAAGTGTTTCAGAAGCACATTGGCAGGGTATTAAATTTAAAAGAATACAGAAGTAATGCAAGAGACATAAATTAGGAATAGCACAGTATGATCACATAGCAACCAAGAAAGAACTGTGATTTTAAAAAGCAGAATACAATGCAAAGAAAAAGTATAAGAAGATTTTTATGCAAAATACCAATGTTAGAAATAATTACATACAAGAGCAGCAGAATGAAATACATTTGTTAGACATTTGGAAGGGAAAATATTAAGGAAAAAACAAGACTGAAGTGAATACAGAAAGGATAAGAAGTAAACCTGACCACAGGAAAATTAATCTTAATGTTTTCCTTCACCATCCAAAATATTAAGTGGATACATTCGGTGTTGCCAGCTGCCAAACTCCATGGTTTCTGAGAGTCTGGATGCTACATATGATTCACTCTCAGTAATAGTCAAAGAAAAACATCCCTGTGCAAACAGTCAGACATATTAATGAATGGAAACAGGCAATATGTGCATTCTTCCAGTCTCTGGTCATAGACTCTTGAGACTCTGGTATCTTCATTTAAAATACATCCGCTCTAAGTGCTGTATTTTTTGTTCTTGATGTATAACTCACAATAGATTAATAGTCTGGTTTATATATTGTTTAGAAGTGAGCTTGAAGATGTGCCAGTTGTGCTTATTTGCAAACAGAGTTACTACATCTTCTCTACACTAGAACATTGAGTATAATCAAGGAAAAAAATATCCATTGCTCTTGGGTACTTACTCCACCCCTTGTCACATATACCTGTTTGACTAAATGCTTTGTAATTTAATTACCAGAAACACTCTGTCTGAAAGGTGGGAATTCCTGGAAACATGTTTCAAGGCAAAGCAAATCAATGACCTGATTGCTGAAATCGTATTTCTGATATTTCCTTCCAGAGCTATATGTCCATGAATGATAATACAGTACAGAAAAAGAAATATGGCATCATACAGCAGGTGATGCAGTAAGCAGTAAAATTAAATATTAACCCTTACACTTGGACAACACAACTCTATGACCCTAAAACCCATATTTTGGGTACCAGTAATCTCACTCATTTTGATATTAGAAATAGGTTTATGACATACTATAGTGATGAGCAAAGTATTAAAATCTAGGCACACAGACAGAACTATAGGTGGGAAAAAACATTAATTTTTTCAGGAAATTTGTGACAAAATTATTTGCAATCATACTGTGAGCCATTATATGATCTCAAGAATGTGTTTTATTGAAATGTTCATGAGCTGGTGGTTTTAACATATCAGATCATATAACAATTTGGTATTATGCATGTTTTAATGCAAAAATGTCTTGCTATAAGAAAATATTGAAATTTCAAAAGTAGGGTTTATTTCTCACTCAAAACCCATCAATCATGAATGAAAATGAACCTTCAAATTGGCGTTTTCTAGAATAAGAAACCTGAGCATCTCAGATCATTAAAACAAATAAAAAGCAGAAACCTTGCATTTTGTTTTCAAATTGATCTGTGAATGTTTTGTACTGTTCTAGTCTTGAGCAAGAATGCTATTTGCAGAAAAGGAATTGTACTGGGTTCAGTGTACAGCTTAAATTAGAAGTCTGAAAATGGTTCAGTATTCTAAAAACATTTTATGTTAATAATACAATTATGCTGATATTTAGGTACAACATATTTTCTATTTTACGAGATCTACTACACGCTCTTTATTTCCACTATATTAAGAGCATCGAGCAGTACGCTACTATGGTAACACGTTCAGGATCTTTAGGACAGAAGTCATCATTACGGCATGACAAAAGAATTAGCATTCATTGTTCACATTCAATGAAATCTCCTTCAGGTTAATTTCTATGATATATGTACATATGATCTATGTGAATCATCATCATCAAGATGACATTCTGGTATTTGTGCCACCAAACACAATTCTCTAACGCTCTCTTAAGATATATTCCCAAGAATCTTATACAACAGTTCTACAGCCTCTGATTTATTTTAAGTTAGTAGTCACTGCATTTTTGTGATTGTTTTGCTTATGTGCATTTTATAAGGCAACCATCATGCAGAACTGTTGTAATGGACCATTTCATAGGCCCTACAAACATGTGACCAGGATTATTCAGCAGTCAGACACCTTCAAAATGCATTTTAGCACAATCAAAATGCTTTTGAAAACCGAGGACAGAAAATAGTGCAGGAAAGTATTTGGAAACGTTATAAGTTATATTGTTTCTTGTGCTTGTGTGGATGAGCTGAAGGACATGGGGAGTGCTAAGTGGGTGCCAAGAAAAGAGCATATAAAATTGAGTTCCCTATCCTAAACAGAGCACATGGATTGATTGCTCCTTCCTAGTACACCAGGGGATGCCAATGATCCCAAGGGCAATGGGAAAAGCTGAGGAAAAAGCGAAGTCATGGCTCTTTCATCCACCATCTGAACTGGCTGGGCACAAAGAGGCAATCACACTGCATTATTATCCTAATGCCTTGGATAATGGCATGGAGAATTAGCATATAAAATGTGTAGATATAAAAGCTGGGAGGGGTTGCAAGCACTTTGGAGGGCAGGATTAGAATTCAAAGTTATGCTGACAAATTGCAAAATTGGCCTAAAATCAGTAAGATGAAATTCATTACAGATGAGCAAAGTACTACACTCAAGAAGTAAAAATGAAATGTACAAATACAAAATGGGGAATAACTGGCTAGACTGTTATATACTGCTGAAAAGGATCTCAGGGTTACAGTGGATCTCAAATTGACTATGTGTCAACAACATGATGAAGTTGTAAAAAAGGCTAATATCATTCAGGAGTGTTAACAGGAGTGTTGTATGTAAGGCGTGGAAGGTAACTGTCCCAATCTATTCAGACTTGTTGATGCCTCAGCTGCAGCACTGTATCAATTTCTGGGCATCACACTTCAAGACAGATGTGGACAAATTGGAATGAGTCTAGAGAAGAGTAACAAAAATAATCAAAGGTTTGGAAAACCTGATCTATGAGCAAAGGTTAAAAAAACTGAGTGTGTTTAATCACAAGAAGAAAAGATTGAGGGGGACCTGATAACTATCTTCAAGCATATTAAGGGCTGGTATAAAGAGGATGGAGACCAGTTGTTCTCAATGTCCACTGAAAATATGACAAGAAGTTATTGGCTTAATCTACAGCAAGGGAGATTTAGGTTTGATATTAGGAATTTTTTTTAGCTATTAGGCTAATTAAGTACTGGAATAGACTTCCAAGAGACGTTGCAGAATCCCCTTCATGGGAGGTTTCAAAGAACATGTTGAACAAACACCTATCACGGATAGTGCAGATATACTTGGTTCTGTCTCAGTGCATCTGACCTCTTGATGTCCCATCCAGTCCTACATTTCTATGATTCTAATGTACATCATGCACCCACCACTGTGCAATTAGGAGCTCCAAGAGGATTGTGTGTTCCAGAGGGAGAGTTATCTGCACTTCACCCTTACACAAACTGTACCTAAGAAAATAATTTGCCAAGGGGACAGCAGAATGGCAGGGTTGTGGCAAGAAAAGCAGCTAACATTCACATTGGCTTACAATGATTCATTCACATTAATATTACTAGTTCTGCAACAGCAGCTAGAAGCCCCAACTGTGATCATGGTCAAATTGTGCCAGGCACTGTACAAAACACTTAGAGCTTACAATCTAATTACAAACCAGAAAAAAAGATGTGAGGGAAAACAGGCACAGAAAATCATAGAATCGTAGGACTGGAAGGGACCCCAAGAGGTCATCTAGTCCTGTCTCCTACACTCAAGGCAGGACCATCCCTGACAGGTGTTTGTTTAACCTGCTCTTGAAAATCTCCAATGATGAAGATTCCACAGGGCCCCTTGGTAATTTATTCCAGTACTTAACTACCCTGACAATTAGGAAGTTTTTCCCAATGTCCAACCTAAACCTCCCTTGCTATAATTTAAGCCCCTTGCTTCCTGTCCTCTCCTCAGAGGTCAAGGAGAACATTTTTTCTCCCTTCTCCTTGTAACAACCTTTTATGTACTTGAAAACTGTTATCATGTCCCCTCTCACTCTCCTCTTCTCCAGACTAAACAGACCCATTTTTTTTCAATCTTCCCTCATAGGTCATGTTTTCTAGACCTTTAATCATTTTTGTTGAGCTTCTCTAGACTTTCTCCAATTTGTCTACTTCTTTCCTGAAATGTGGAACCCAGAACTGGACACGATACTCCAGTTGAGACCTAATCAGTGCAGAGTAGAGCAGAAGAATAACTTCTCATGTCTTGCTTACAATACTCCTTATCATACATCCCAGAATGATGTTTGCTTTTTTTGCAAGTGTTACACCGTTGACTCATATTTAGCTTGTGATCCACTATGTCCTGCAAATCCCTTTCTGCAGTATTCTATCCTATGTGGTCATTTCCCATTTTGTATGTGTGCAACTGGTTGTTCCTTCCTAAGTGGAGTACTTTGCATTTGTCCTTATTGACTTTCACCCTATTTACTTCAGATCATTTCTCCAATTGTCTAGATCATTTTGAATTTTAATCCTGTCCTCCAAAGCACTTGCAACCTCTCCCAGCGTAGCATCATCTGCAAACTTTATAAGTGAACTCTCTATGCCATTATCTAAATCATTGATGAAGACATTCAACAGGACCAGACCCAGAACTGATCCCTGTGGGACCCCACTCGTCATGCCCTTCCAGCTTGACTGTGAACCACTGATAAATACTCTCTGGCAATGATTTGCCAACCAGTTATTCACTCACCTCATAGTCGCTCCATCTAGGTTGTATTTCCCTAACTTGTTTATGAGGAGGTCATGGGAGATAGTATCAAAAGCATTATTAAAGTTAAGATATACCTCATCTACTGCTTCCCCACTATCCACAAGTCTTGTTACTCTGTTAGGTTTGACATGCTTTGTTCTTGACAAGTCCATACTGACTGTTACTTATCACTTTCTTGGTGTCTGCAAACTGATTGCTTAATTATTTGTTTCATTATCTTCCCAAGTACTGGATGGACAGGACTAAGCTGATGTGTGTAGCAGGGCAAGTGACGCAATCAGGAATAGAACTTTCATCTCCTGAGTCTAAGGCAGCACATGGCCCACTACATCACACTACCTCTCACTAGTAGAGGGCCATTTATATCCTTGATGAAGTTGACCCAGCTTGCCAGAATTAATATCACCCTATACACACAAATCAGGGCATAAATCCTCAGCAGCAGAAAGTGTGCAATTGTACTTACTTAGGCTAGCAAGCGTGACTCCACCACAGTGTTTTTACCATGTACATGTACCATGGGATCAATGGGAGCAGGATCAGATCCCAAGCCAGGAATCTCACTATTATCAATTGATTTCAAATGATAATGTAAAAAGAAAAAATTGAACAATAATAGTCTTGTATTGATGTTTTGTAACAGCTTTTTCTTAACTGTGGCAGAGGACATTTTTCTGGCTGTGATTTTGCATATTAGCAATATTCCACTGCTTGAATTATTCCCTGTAAAATTCCATCCATCCATTAATATGCTAAGCTTTTCTAAGATATTACATAGGAAAAAACATTACAAATTAATTCTGTACTCCATTACCTTAAGTCCCTCACGTTCAGTATATTAATATTGGAACTATTTTGATGGAAATCCTCATATTCAATACTCTAATGAAAATAAAGAGGTTTTTAAAAATAGCATCCATATTGCTGTGGTCATCCTTAAACTTCCAATTGTCATAGGTTACTATTTATTTATTTCATTACATTTAAAATAAAAAAAGACACTTATCCCAGGCTGTAAGTACTCTGTCATTGGATGTTGAAACAACTCAATAAATATAATTCCAACAGTATGATAGTAACCATTTAAAACAGGAACTCAGCCAGCTATCTACAAAACCTCCATTCCTTCATCATTCTGGGACAGATTCCCTCAGCCCTATCCAATAACCATATCAAATATGCCTTTTGCAGCATACCAGGAAGGTCAACAAATAGAGGTTATTGATGCAGGTTCCTAAAAAATAAGCTCAATGTTAATATTAAGTATTATTAAATATTACCTATTCAATTAATATTAAGTTGTTACCTCCGTATTTGCAGTATTCCTGAAGTTTTTTCCTGTAGTAAGCATGGGAATGTATAGGAAATATTGCTATTACTGAGGTATTTTGATAGACTCATAGACTTTAAGGTCAGAAGAAACCATTATGATCATCTGGTCTGACCTCCTGCACAATGCAGGCTGCAAAATCTCACCCACCCACTCCTGCAACAAACTCTTAACCTATGTCTGAGTTATTGAGGTCCTCAAATCGTAGTTTAAAGACTTCAATGTGCAGAGAATCCTCCCTATTCACCTTATGCAAACTGATATATTTTTAAGGCTGGCCACTCTATGCTTGTCATGGAAGCCAACAGGAAGTAAAAAATGATATGAAAAGCATTTACTTCACATATAATCAACTGATACTTTGGACATTTTATCAAACCTTTTTTATCATATGCAAAAATGGATTAGCCCTTGATAAGGACTAACTGCTTGCAAAACTGTCATTTCTGGTACAGAATTAAGTGAATGGGGATCTCAAAACTCACAAACAATATTATGCTCAAAGGTACCACTAGCAATTAATAAAATATTTATCATATGAAACCTATTTCAAACCCAACCTAACATAATGTTTTGAGGTTTAAGCTGGAGTTTGCTTAAGTTCATATCAAGAAGACTGATAAAGTAAACACACACAGAATACCCATTAACTGTGTTATGTTTCATTCATCTTTGTGAAGACATTACTGGACAGATGATATTCTATTTAAATCTCTTCAGTTCACAAAGCAAAATCAGAAGCCAAATACCTGTAATAATTTAATTTGCTTCCTGTCTGACTGCATCTATTACATGTGAACCAGCCCCCCAAAATATTAAAGTAGGTGAGAAAAGAAGCAATTTAAGCCATAATAATTGTGATAGTCTTAATGTCCTTCTGGTATTTCTTGGATGAATTCTTTCCATCAAATACATTGACAGATGCAGACAAAAGTAAAATGATAGTCAGTAGCTTAATGCAGAAAATGTTAAGTGATCATTTTCATGATGTCAAATGTGCCATCTTAAACTTCTTTGATCAGCGATTGCTAACATGTGTTAGATCTTGGTATTTAATTCTTTTGCCCTTTGTCCTGCCACAACACATTACCAAGACCGTTTGTACTGGAACACCACAGAAATGTATTTGGACTCCCTTGAGTAGCCATTCACAACCTTTGATTTCACACACTATCAGGTTTAGATCAGATATATTTCCCTGAGCGTATGGCTGCCTTTTTGATAGATAACTCCTGCCTTGAAAAGTCCTTATCCCTGAATCAAAGCCTGACAGCTGGGCAAGGGCCAGTTCTTTTTTCTACATTTGTCACTGGAAGAAATTCAGGGTCACTTGTCAAAGCACCTTTCCTCTGAGCAAAGAATGGCTGGCCAGAAGCTTTCCACTTCAAATGGATTGTTTAAAGCCATTTAATCCTGATGTTTGGGAGAATGTACAGTAGAGATGGTTTGGATGGTTATACTAGAATAAAAACTTAATAGAAAAACAAGAGGTTGTTACAAAATATTTAATTTAAAAAATCAGCAAGCAATTTCGTACACTAATGTTTTAGGACTCAAGTATTTAAAAGGCAGTATAACCATTTGACCTAGAGTTGCCATATCTTCCAAGTAGATACCTTTCTTCCCCTCCTCCCAAGGGCTACATCAACCCTTGCCCATACAAAAGAGGAGAAAACATACAATTTTGCAATTGACCCTTCAGTCTACCACTTTACATTCTTACTCTTTCCAAGGTAGTGGTGACTTGAACCCAGATGAGCAGTTAATGCTCCAAGGAGCAGGATAATCTTTCACAAATAGGAATTCCATTCAAAATGCACCAGTTTGGTCAGGGGACTTGCCAACTAGAGCAGTTGTTATCCTTTACATCTTCACCCTCTGGGATGGCCACATTCTCAATTTCTGCAGAACCCCAGTTGCATTTGATTACTTTGAGGGGCAAGAAAGAATGCTATTCAGCTACTGTTCCCCTCATTTCGAACTTGTGTATTTAACATGGGTTTTCTTCCTGGTACAGCATGGCAAAGGGAAAGGATAATTTGACTTCAATATCAGAGTCCCCAGGAATTATTAATGGGTATGACTGTGATAACAACCACAAGCTGGGGTTCTGTAAATTCAACAAAAAATATCTACTGGTCACCTAAAAAGTCTAATGTTTTAAAAGTGTTGTGCTTAATACCTAAGGAAAATATGTTAAGCCTATTCTGTAGTGTTGTCGAAAATAATGTGTCCCTAGTACTCAGCAGTATTGCCAATAAGTGGGCCTTGGATTTTTTTCCCTTTTCCCAACAAGTATTTCTTGTCTGTAATCAGAGTCAAATCTGGTTGCAGAGCAAATACAGCTAATATAGAATGAACTGGATTCTATTCCTTCTGATCATCAACATAATTGTTTAATAACTTCCAGTCAGTTACAGATAATCAGACTCATGGAAGACAAAAGATATGCACAGGTGTCATTGAGGGCATACTTTGCCATCAGTCCAGAACCTTAATTACTGGTGATGATGCATGAGAAGGGAAGAATCCAGATTGTCTCTTTGTCAACTGGGGATATTTAATATGGAAATCACTGACAATATACTTGGAATCCCATGATGCCATTTTTATGTCACTTCTTAGAGTAAAACCCCATTTTTAAATTGTCAGCTCATAGGAGAAAATACAACAAGTGAAATCTTCCATTGAGATCAATAGAGCCAAGATTACTCCCCATATCTCTTAGGCATCTGTAAAAGGACATGGTGATGATAAACACAAGCTTATTTATCTTTTTGTATTTGTTGTTTTAATAGTAAAGCATTCATCTAAAAATGAAATCATTTACAACAGACTGCATAACCATAATGTTATACTTATATAAACTTACATATTCAAGGAAATCATAATCAATCATTGGGTGAAGTTAATGCAACCTATGTTATGTTTTATGCATAAAGATGACCTAAATGGAGACCTCAGAAATTGCTAGGCAAATGGAATCACTTAAGGACACAGTGGCATTGCAAAATATTAAAGTTCTTGTTTTTCAAAGTCTGTTTCAATCAAAATTTTAATGCTATTGTAAGGAAGTTTTCTTTTATCCAATATATTAGCACATCCACAAGCTAATTCTGTGTTCCCCAAGCATCAGTACTATGTATAAATGCATACAATATGAAATGAGGAGTAGCATAAAAATACTTCCCAATGTCCTTAAGGAAAAAATAACACAATTGGATTGATTTGAGTTCTGCTATCCATTTATTAAAATGAGCATCATTTATGAAAATAGTGTTGCATATTTATTTGGTCCCGGCCACTCTGCCTAAAATAATGTGTTTTGGGGCATCTTTTCATTTATCATATTTCTTCTTTATAACTCAGGGCAATATGTTATCAACCTTACCAGTTCTAAGTAATTATCACTACCTTTAAGACATATATAATTGAAATTGGGGCAAAGTAGAAACATTCTTAAAGTACAGGTAATTCTACTATAACAAATTTAGTTCAATGACTCACATCTCCACACTTTAACATTTGGGGGTGGAGGGAATGTGCACTGAAGCAGGCCAATTTTAAGTGTCTCTAGAGTTCTCCTTTGCTTTCTGACTTTACTAGAGTTAATGTACAGACTTTTAAAGATGTTAACTCTGTGATCCTATATGTATATGAGGCAGAAATATCTTTGTTTTCAATAATGTATGAATTTCCCTCCTTTTAAACCTGAATATTCCTTGTATCTTCAGATGGTGCAGCATCCTTAGCTCACTAACATGTTGTCCTATATTAGTCATCCCAGACCTTTTTGGGACAAAACACCAGTTCACCAGATTAATACCTATCACAGTTAACCACAATCTACTCTTATCTTCTCTTGCACGCTATCAAGCCATTGACTTCCATTTCCACCTGCCAACAATGTCAGCCTTTTGTGTTCCTTAGTCAGCTCAATAAGCTGTAACCTTTGGCCATACCAGGAAAGGGAGGTCATATTAAGGGCCTTAGTGAGCTTCTGAGGCCACTGAATCCGTCAGGAAGAGCGGGACCCACCAATACAGACTTGGAGCTTTGTCACATTTGTCTGATACATTCTACATTTATTGCATTTACTTTTTTCAAGCCACATTACATTGGTAGCTTACAGTTATCCTGTGATGAACTAATGCACCCAGGTCTTTCTCTTTCTCTGTCATTTCCAATTAATGAATCCCCAGTTTATAGCAGAAATTCTTGTTATTAATCCATAAGTGCATGACTTGCACTTTGCACTGTTTCATTCATCCTGTTTCTATTATTCCAGTCCTCTAGGTCTAATATTCTGATCCTCCACTGTATTGATGGTGCCTCCCAACTTGCTGTGGTGGTGAACTGAAAGGGACTATTCCAGAAGTTGGACCCCTTGCATGGACTCCTGAAGTTCTGTCCCTCCTGCTCTGCAGTAGAATGGCACTAGTTCTATTGTGTGGACCTCAAGCTTGTCTCTTTGTGATGTTTTGTTAGGAAGCTAATATTAAAGCTACAAAGTGGTATTAATTGATGAGAGCTGATGAAATAGTAAAATCAATCAAGAATATTTCTGCGAGTAAAAGCACTGAGTTCATTTCACTAAATGTAGGGTTATCCTACTTGTTGTTCTGAATATTTAGGCAACTGACATGCGTGTTAGTGGCATCATTCACAAATCAGGAACATGTACCAAATTTGAGCCCAAATAAACGTTCATCTAAAAATTCATACCAGTGAAAGGTATTATTATCTGTTATTCTCCTGTTTAAAATGTTTCAGTTATCCAGTAAAGAGAAGAAATAATACCATATACAACCAGTCCATAGTCAAACATTTTTCATCCAAACTATTCAAATATTGATTACATAGGAAAATCAGGATCAGTTCATAGATAATTTGGTAACAGTTGGAGGTGATTATAACAAATAATAATTATTGTTCACCAGCTCTATTATCAAATTTATTACACTGGATTTAGTTCCTGTCTTGCAACTCATTCTACCTTCACTGATTCAGGAGACAAAACTGAGACAAGAAGTGAAATGCTTCACTTGAAAGTCAGTTGTCATCTGCAACACTAACCTTCCAAAAGACATGAGTGCAACTTCAAAGCACATTTTTTCACAATCTTTTCTATGGTTATTAATTACATTGCTGAATTATATTTTTCCTGAATGTTCCCATCCTATATTCTGTATTTGTTTTATTTAGGACTCATTTCTTCATCTCATGTCACGTCTGTTATCATGTTCTGCCTACTTTTCATCTCAATTGAAATGATTTTCCCAGGGTGCTGATGGTGGTTTTATGTCATTGGGAGGGAAAGAAAAAGGGAAACTTTTTTTGTATTTACATTGCAAATATTCCTGTCTTTTTGTTCTGTTACAGTGGAGTAGAAGGGGCAGTGTTTTTAAATATTAGTGAAGTTTCTCCCATCTGCAGAGCTTTGACAGTTTTAGGAGAACTCACCACTCTGTTCAAAAAAGTCAAACCCAGAAATCCTTTCTCAAAACATTACACGAAACGTGTAATATGTAGAACAAATTACAAAACTCCTTATTCAGTTACTGACATCCAGAATTTGCATAAATGATTGAATAATATTTGACATTAAACTTTTAGCTGTCATACTGGAGGACATAGTGGTGGGAAAAGAACAATAGTATAGCATGATCCATTAAGAATTTTTTAGTACTGTATGAGATATATAATTTAAGAACTTTGAAAGCAGTGACAGATAAACATCAAAAGCTTTGGCGGTCAGCTGGGTTCAGATAACCATCCAGACTAATCAAATCTTTATGGGCACAAAAGAAGGACAGACATCTCAAAAGAAAAGGCTTTTTCACAAGGTTTTGAAGCAGTTCTGTTTCCAGATTTGTTTGGAAATATTGTACTAAAAGACCAAATCTCACAAAGATTTGTAAAATTCTACTTGAACAGCTACCTCTGGCAAATGAAATATATATTCATATAAAATATCAATAGTTCATTCATTATCAACATCACCATGATAAAAGGACAAGTAGAATTTTTGTGCTTCCGCAGCTGAGTATTCATGATAATTTGTAAGAATCTCACAGTATCTCAGCACTTCTGGGTACTGCTTTTTTTTTTAAGCTAGTATTCACGTACCTATCAACATTTTGTGACAAAAAGGTAGCTATTTACATTTGCTTACACTTATATAAAGTTGTCTGATTTAGTTAGGGATTTTCTTCCTGGTCCATGTTGTGGGAGAGGGTTACAAAATGCAAATGTCAGTTAATTAATTCTGTCCCTCCATTAATTAATTCTGTCCCCCCCCGCAAACCTTTGTTCCCTAACATATCTCTTTGTAGCACCCCACTCTGCCTCCTGGATTTGCCCCACTCCTTGCTTTCCTTCCCTACTGAGGAAAAGGCAGCAGCTCCATGCTGCTATAGGGGGCAGATCCAGAAGTTCTTCACCTCCTTAGGCCTGTGCTAGGGGGCATGAGGAAACATAGAGGGAAAAACACTAAATCCAGCAGAAAACAGCAGCCCCCTGGGCAGCTCAGAGAACACAGTTCTGAGTGCTTCCGTAACAGGCCTAGTCCTTTGCGTACAAAGGGGAGAGGGATGACAAAGCTTGCTTCACATGCTGAAAGAGGAAGCAGCATGTACAGCTGCACACAGGGCTGGCCTTATGGGTGGACAATGTTGACAACCACCCAGGGTGCCATTGCCAGAGAGGCACTGCAGTCAACTCCCCCACTCCCCCCACACACAGCCAGCCTATGTCTCCTTTAACCCCTAAGCACTGGGCCCAGAGCCAGGGAGGAGCAGGGAGGGGAGACTCTGGCCGAGGGCTCCTACCATGTTCTGGGCTCTAGATGCTAGTCCCAGCTAGGTTGGAGGGGGATGAGACTTCCCCTTCCCTTGTGTGGGCTGCTCCCAGAGCTAGATCAGACCCACTGGGAACCTCCCCTGGCTGCAGGAAGCTCCACCTCCCCATTCCTGCCCCCATCACTGCCAAGCTCAGAGGGAGGGGTCACTGTATGGGGAGCTGTCCTCCCCCCATCCTCCCAACTCCCATGCATCCAGAGTCAAAGAAAGGTGCCAAAATACAAGTTCACCCAGGATGCCATTTTTCCCTAAGGACAGCCCTAGCTGCACAGATTTGTAGCTGCCCTTCCCCAAGAGGTAGGATAATGAGGATTGCCTGGTAGAATGATAACTCTTTCCCCAGTGACACAGGAGGATCTGAAAGCCCTGCAGTTTATGGTGAAAACTATAGCATTGGCAGCTCTGTCTGTGCTCAGCAGAAGCACATAGATAAGACTCAACCCTTCAGAAACCTGAAGCAGTGCTTAGTGCATTGCCACATGAAAGACCTGAATTTGTCTCCAGAACTCCTGCATCACCTGGGCGAACTGCGGTCAAAACAATTAAGTACTTTGGAACCAGGGAGAGCTTTAGTTCCCTCCACTGGCCAATATCTAAAAAAGATACTAAGAGTCCCCAGAGGAGATGGTTCAGGCATCCATTTTTCTTTATTGGAGGAAGGGTCACCACCAAGAAGAGGAGAGGCTAAAAAAGGCTGAAGACCCTAGGATTTGTTTTTTAAAATTCCTATTTTAACAAAAAATACACATCACATGCTGTACAGTTTTTTTCCAGCCATTGCTCATTCAAAAATTCTCTTTCGTTTAATCTTTCTTTCTGGTCACAATCCAGTGACTGTGACATCACAATTCACTGCTGTTGAAATGCCATCACTGACTTAATTAGGCAGGAGGAATTAAAAAATAAGAAGCTTTCCTTTATAGTCCAGTACAGTATTTTGGTAAATAAGCAATGGTCAGAAAGGAAATCCTGAGAGCAGAACTGAGTTTAAGAAACAGATTTGTTTTAAAAGATTTTAAAAAGCCTGAGTTCAGTAATGTGTTTGTGCTTTCTAACCTGGCTGTAGCTCACAAAACCTTATGCTCAAATAAATTTGTTTGTTTCTAAGGTGCCACGAGTACTCCTTTTTTTTTTTTTGCTTTTTCAGAATGTTTCAGCATGTTCTTTTTTCAAAATTTTAAAAATGTTATCATTTCAATTAAAACTTAATTCCTGGAGTAATGGAACTGGAAAAATAAAAGCAATTAAAAAAGAGAAGAAAATAAAAGATGCTCTTATCGGTTTATCAGAGTAGCAATTTTCCTTTCAATTACCCGGCTTCTGAACAGCAAGAGACAACATGACACCAGCAGATTAGTTAGATAAGGGAGAATGAAGATGGGAAAGCTGCATATATCAAAGGCATTTGAAAATACAAAATTGTAAATGGGACTCAGATAGCCATACAAAAAGGAATTGGGAGGCAACACAGAATGAACAAACCATCTGAGAAAAACAAAAGGTAATGAAAAGCCTTGTCTAAGACTGGATTAAACCATTAGTCTATATAGATTTGTGCACTGGGACCCACCTTTTGAAGTCACATCAGGAAAATTCTATTCTATTCTACACGAAGAAAAGCTTGAAAACATGACCTGAGTGTAACTGATGTTTTCTGAGTCTGCAGACAGTCTGAAGCAAGAGATTCAAAAGTTGTGAACTGCTCCATTCATCTTTAATAACTGAAATCTTCTGCCACACCAAGGAATTGAGGGAACAGTATTGGGAAGGGCAATGGTATTGATGTGGGATCGTGGGGGAGATCCATGTAGGGTGCACCTTGGGCCCCAATATGCCATAAAACAGCCATGAACCTAGCTAGATTTGCTGAAAATATATTAACTATAAATGTGTATGTTTTTTTTAAGTAAGAACAGAAGAATAGCCATATTGGGTCAAACCAAAGGTCCATCTAGCCCAAAATCCTGTCTTCCATCAGTGGCCAATGCCAGATGCTTCAGAAGGAATGAACAGAACAGGAAATCATCCCTGTCGCCCTTTCCCAGCTTCTAGCAAACAGAGGCTAGGGACACTCAAAGTCTAGTGTTCCATCCCTGACCCTTCTGGTTAATAGCCATTGATGGACCTATCCTCCATGAACGTATCTAGTTCTTTTTTGAGCCCCGGTACAGTTTTGGCCTTCACAACATCCCCTGGCAAGAGTTCCACAGGTTGACTGGAAGTACTTCCTTTTATGGTGTCAAGTATCAGAGGGATAGCCTTGTTAGTCTAGATCTGTAAAAAGCAACCAAGAGTCCTGTGGCACCTTAAAGACTAACAGATGTATTGGAGCATAAGCTTTCGTGGGTGAATACCCACTGATGAAGTGGGTATTCACCCATGAAAGCTTATGTTCCAATACATCTGTTAGTCTTTAAGTTGCCACAGGGCTCTTGATTGCTTTTTACTTCCTTTTGTTTGTTTTAATTGCCATCAGGTTTAAAAGTAATCTAGGAATGGTATGTGTGTACTAAAGTTGGGGTCCATGTTCCAACACAGCTGGTTATGAGGCTAAATTGTTTGGTTCTGAGGGTAAAAATTTATTTAATTAATGTATTTATTTTTGATAGTTTGACCAATGATTGATTCTGTAACATATTTACTTAAAAAACACACACACACACACACACACACACAAGCATGACGATGCTGAGTGTCACCATGCCTAACTTTTAGGTGCTTAGAAAATCACTGAAATTCACAAAGCATGAGTTGGGCACTTAGGCTCCTTATACAATGAATGGGGAGAGACAGGTGCCTTCGAATAGGATTCTCAAAAGCCACCATGCTGGGTGGCTCCCTGCCTAATCTAGCCAATGGGAGGTTCCAAGCTGAGAGGTGTGTGCTAAGTCTCTCCCATCGCTTGGGGATGGGCACTTAAATCTGAGCTGCACGAAAGCATCTCCCTGTGCTTGGATTTCTCATCAGCAAACCCTCTTGGTGTTACACACCTTTGTAAAAAGCACGGAGGGGGGAGAAGGATGATCTTCCTTATAACTTTTAGCCTAGTAGTGAGGGTGCTCACCTAGACCCTTCCCCCAGTTCAGATTCCCCCTTCACCAGAAAAGGAGAAGAGATCTGAACAGGGATCTGCCACCTCCCAGATGAATGGCCTAGCAATGTTTGCCCCTCTGGCCCACTGAGTCTTTCATTATTTAGCCACTGTGCAACACCTTTAACATTGGGCCAGAGAGAGCACATGAACACACATAAAAACCATGCTGTAGCCTGGGGATCAGAGCACTCCCCTGGGAGATAAGACATCCAGTCTACAGTGAAATTTTAAAATGATTAATCCAAAGTGGAACAGCTTCAACGGGAAAGACTGAGGGAGCCTCCATCTCAGAATATTCTATACCCAATGGTAGTGCACTCCCCTGAGAGGTGGTAGAGCCCTCATCAAAGCCTTTTTCCCTCCTCATGTTGGCAGGGCAACTTGAACTGAGTACAAGTGAGTACAAGTGATGAAGGCCAGACACCGGTGGGGGAAAAGGGATAGAACACACTAGCAGTGTGAACAATGTGATCGCGGCAAATGTCATGTAACAGCCTTTATTTTATTTATTGGATGGGTTTAGTTAGGAGGGGATCAGCTAAATAGAACAGAAGGAGGTGAAGGGTCAGGACAGGGAGAAGAGCCAGGTGTGGAGTGAAGCTGAGGTGAAGAGACTGGGAGAGTTGACACAAACAGCCAATCAGCACAGGGCAGAGAAAGTCAAACCATTCTACCATTTTCACTGGAATGTCCAGAGGTCTCTGCTTTGGCTGCTCCTGTTCCTACTGGCTGAGTATCTAGCTGAATCCTCTCTGGTGGGGAGGGCCTGGGGTGAGGTGGGATTGAAAGAAAGGGAGGCACTGCCAGGGTCCTGTTGCCCCAGGGGGGGTCTCCCCTGCATTGTGCTGGGTTCAGGGGGTGCTGGGGAGAGGAGTAGCCCTAGCTGGGTGCTGCTTTATCCTATCCCCACACCAGTGTAGCTATCCCTGCTTTGGCTGCTTCTTTTCCTACTGGAATGGTGCTGCTATTGTATGTGGCTTGAGCTGAGTGATAATTCAGGATCCAGTCCTGTGAGATGTAGAGCCATCACCTCCCACTGACTCAATATATTGCTGAGACAGGTGCCACTGTTCCTGAGATAACTTCACCTCTAGCCCCCTCATGGCCTCCCTGAAGGCACCCCACACAGTTCTCAGGCCTCTAGCCCTCACCTTTCTCCTGAGAAACTGCATTCCTCTCCCTTCAGACTAGGGATTTAGGCTGCAATTCCTCCTGCAATTCACTGTGAAAACATATCTTGTAAACTGTAAATAGCTTATCCGCATGCTTTTCCTATCAGGTGTTACTATCTTCCACATGGAGACGCTGTTAGGTTCCAAAGTCTTTCAAACTCTTTCTTCAAGGTCTGTCCCACAACTCAAGGCATGTCTCTAGGATTGTTTCTCTTAGAATGTTATCATCTGCTCCGAGTACGTGGTGGTGTATAGCTATGCTGCTGCAGAAACAGGCCAGGGAAAGTGAACTCTGGGTATGTCTACTCCTCTCCATAAATGTAGGTGTGATTGCAGCATGGGTAGGTGTACCCAAGCTAGCTTGAAACTTGTTAGTGGAGTGAAGAGAGACTTCAACATGGGCTAGCAATCCAAATCTGGAACCCATGGTCCTCAATGGGCTTGGAGTCAGGTTGCTAGCTGGCACTCAAGTCTGCCACCATTTCTTCTATTGTTACCCATACTAAAAGAGATTCAAGCTACCTCCAGTATGCTTGCTCTGCACTACAATTACACCTGCACTATGTCTACACTACACTACAATTGCAACAAAGAGTCCTGTGGCGCCTTGTAGACTAACAGATGTATTGAAGCGTGAGCTTTCGTGGGTGAATACCCATTTTGTCGGATGCCAGACTAACACGGCTACCCCTCTGATACTGTACACTACAATTGTAATTGTAATGTAGTGTAGACATACTTGAGACTCTTGAGCCCTATTTAGGCACCTGAATAAGGGCCAGGTCTCAAAAAAGCTCAGTTTCAATTTAAGGCACCTAAATAAGGACCAAAAGAAGTCATAATTCTGTCCCAGGTCCACCACTTGCTCCACAGAAGAAATAAATTGCACCAGCCCCTTTATTTTATACCTAGGTTTGAAACAATTAGATTTTTATTGCTGAATGTCTCAGTAAATGTCAATTGTACTGTACACACACAAACAAATTTCCAGTGATAATAAGAGAAATTTAAAGAGAGACAAAGAAAAAGAATGCTTGAGTTCAAAACAGTGAAAATTTGAATAGATAATAGAAAAAGCGCTTAAAACCTATACTTTGCACAATTATGAAAATGTAAATCAATAAAAAAAATTAAAATACTTAAAAATAAACATTGATATTATTCATCAAAATTAAAATACTGCCAAGCATATATTTATATCTGTGTCATAAATCATTTTCAATCTGATTGGAGTTAGGCAGTCCTAATGTAGGGCCAGATTCCCTTATTCACTTTGCATAGTATCTTACTCCATGAATGATCTCATTGACTTCCATGAAACCACTCATGGAGTAAAATGATACTCAACCTGTATCTGAATCTGGCCCACAGTAATTTGCTATAGTTTTGTTTTGTGAAAGAATATATTGAAGATGAGGTACCTACTCTCTGTGAGTTCTATAAACAAGATACTGTTCCTTCTATAGTCATTTCTGCGGCACTATACTTTTTTCTGTTACTGAACTATCTTCATTTAAAGGCTTTAGTTCAAAATAGAAAGGATATGAAATAGCATAAAATATTAAAGAGAGTTCTGTGCATACAAGTGAAGAATGCAACAGTCAAGCTCTACCTTTCATATCCGAGAGCAGAATATTCCCCATAGTGTTGAACTTTGCAAAGAAACAATCAAGATTTAATCTATCTTTTTTCTACTCCTTCTGAAGCAGTAGGCACTTTCCTAGGTTCCTTAATTTTATTTCTTCCTTCTGATATTGAATTCTGGTTAGATTTTGGCAAAGTATTATGAAGGCGTTCCTTCATATTTTAGCATGAAACAACTTTTCATTATAAGCCCAATTTCCAATTTCTCCCAATTTCCCCCCAAGCAAATCATTCCCTGTAGAACTCCACAACTCATCCCACAATAGATTATTTTTTTCTGGAAAATCATACAGTGAGTTTTAAATGTATAGGCTAAATCCTCAGCTGGTGTAAGTCTGCATAGCTCCAAAGTCAATGAAGCCACACAAATTTATACCAGTTGAGGAGTTCGCCTACAGGAGTCTTGATTGTAATTCATTTTAGAAAAGCATATTTTTTAAATTTAAAATAAATATTAACTTGTAGATGTGTCTGTGTCTTTTCAACAAAATAAATGTTGTCTTAAAAAAAGTGAGGAGACTTTGGGCCTGAGTCACCACTGCATTACTCTGGGTTTATGCTGATGTAATTCCCCCAAAGTCAGTAGAGTGACAGAGGTGAATTGCATTTTGTGTGTCTCATTTGGAGATAAGAGTCATTAACTATAGCTCAGAGTGGAAGCAGCCTGGCACAATGATCAGAAATTGCCTCAGTCTTTGGCACTTGAAGGCAAAGCTAAATCAAATTCTTGTGAACTCTGATGGTCTCTTATAGTGTGTTACTGATATGTTGTACTGAAAATGCATTTTAGAGGAAAATATGCAAGTGTTTTAATACTAGTTTGTCATGTTGTGTGTGTTAATTAGGCCTGGTCAAAAAATGTCCATGAAAACTGTTGTTTGATGGGAAATAGTTACTTCAGCTGAATGAAATGTTTCAAAAAGAGTGTGCTTTCTGAAGAAAATTTCAATTTTTCATCAAAAAATGGAATGTGTGAAAATCACAATAATTGAATTCTGAAATGCTGCCATAGAGCCTCCTGGGAGTTTTATTCAGGTGCCTCATGTTCTCATTCTTTTCTATGAATTGGGCTCCCCTGCCAGACTTCATTTCCCATGGCGCACTGAGGCCATGACACTACATGATGCCTCCCTGCACCAAGCAGAGAGAGACTGTGGTTTAACAAGGAAGCTGTTCTCCAGCCAAGGAACCCAGCCTCCAGAGTAGAGGGAAGCATCAGGCACCTGAAGTAGTACTTCCATGAGGCACCACAATGGAATTTCAGAACTAAAATATTTTGGCTTTCAATTTTACACCAAAACCAAATGTTTTCAATGGGGAAAAAACAAAAACAAAACACTCCCTGTACACACCATCACCATTTACTGCCTCCTGCTAGTGTTAATGTTTGAAGATTTAATGAGACAAAGCTAAACTTAAGTGAGTAAAACTAATATGCTGGTACTGAGTAGTCAGTTGTTATATGGCAGTAGGGAACTCGTGGAATACCTTCACTTGTTTAAGGTTTTATTTTGAAGTTTATGACAGAAAGGATTAACATTATATAGTTAGGTAATAACTGTGGTGACTTTTTAACACTCTTCCAGCTTTCACTATCTTTCAACAAAATATTTTCAGTAGCAATTTCTCTTAGGGCCCAAGCCGGCTCACACTGACTTATGTGGAAACAGGATTGGGCCCTATGCCCTTCTGACTAGCATATCTGGGAAAAGAACATTAATCCTCAACTTTTGATGAGTTCATCTTCAGGTTTACCCAGAATACTATATATTGACTCTCGATATTGGTAGATGATATGATAATTCGCTAGAGAAGCATAAGACTTTTACATGCCTTCATTCCTACTAACATTTTAAATATATCTTCACTATCAGCTAGTCAAGTGTATGATTTTTGTCCTTGTGGGAGAGGCTAAATCTTGACAGAGCTTTATTCTCAATTTTTTTACTATTTTAGTGAAGAATATTAGTTAATTTTATCATCCACTCAGCGAAAAACAATTGTTGGAACGATATTAACTTCTGCATTTTCAAGATCAGTATGAATAAATTATTTAAATATCTGCTGTATTTACTTAAGTTTAATTCAAGTTGTTTTCTTCAACTTTTCTAATCAATAGTTTTCCGAAGCATTTTGGCATCTTTAATTTTGTTCATTTATAAAACGTGTGTTTATCTTCTTTTTTTCTTCATAGCTGTTGTATGTTTTTCTTATAGGCTAGACACTTTATTTTTAGACAATATAACTTCTTCCTTTTCTGACTGCTGCTTCCTAATGTTCCAGAGAGCAGTTTCTTCACTGCATGCATAATATTTATTCCCATTCCAAAGCTCAAATTTTATTTGCACATAATATATGGTGATCTCATTAACTCTCTAAATATTTACAATTTACAATTATTGAAATGTGTGCTGCATTTTTCTAAATAGAAAATACTTATGCTCATGTAAAAGTTGTACTGAATTAATATCTTCTAATTCATTGGACTTTATTACCTTTTAATGAGATGATATATTTATCAATGAATAAATTACTTTGAACCTGTGTAAAAAGGATGTCCTTTCAAAATGGATGCTTTGGAGGCTCTCAGAGAAGGGAGGAAACTGTGAGACCTACTGGAAGATTATGAGGATGGAGGGAAAGTGTGCTAGACCACGTTGGGAATCTGAGGGTTCTGGTTTTGGTGAAGGTTCATGCTAGTTTCATTATTCATACTCGTTTGCTTATTCCAATCCCAATATAATCTACACAGAGAACTGGCTAATATACTTTATGCACCTATGGTTTCCTGCCAGACCTCACCCAAATGCCGCAGTGTTTTGTGGCTACAAAACTTTGTTGAACTGGATCTCAGCAAGAACACATAGCAGGCTATGACTGGGGGTTTCTGGGTGCTAGTAGGGGGACTGATGTGGTGCTTGGAGTGATACCACTAGTTTGTGGGATTCTGAAGTTTCTACGTGTCAGTGCTGAGTGAAGGTTGCTGGGTAGGTTCTTTTCGCACTTCCTGGTTCTCCTACCTCTTTCACACCGTTTCAGACAGCACTCAGCTGAACAGACACTTCAGGACACCGTGGCTGCTGGCTCTCCTGATGTGGTGCTTCCCCTGGAACTCTACTTGGTGTAGGAAAGAGCAGTAGGGTTGATTTGGGGTTGGGACAGAACACAACAGGGATAGGACATTGGCAGCAGTAGGAGGAGGAGGAGGAATGAGTTTCACTGCCACTAACTTTCCTTCCTTCAGTGGCATTAACTAATGATGAACTTGGCCCATTATGACTATTAACAGTTGTCCACACAAGGCCGGCACTTCCATTTAGGTGACCTAGGTGGTCGCCTAGGGCACCAGGATTTGGGCGGGCGGCATTTTGCCGGGAGGGTGGCAAGCTGCTCCGGTGGACCTCCCGCAGGCATGCCTGCGGAGGGTCCGCTGGTCCCACGGCTCCGGTGGAGCATCCGCAGGCACGCCTGCAGCAGGTCCACCAGAGCCGTGGGACCGGCAAGCGGCAGAGCGCCCCCTGCGGTGTGCCGCCATGCTTGGGGTGGCAAAATGCCTAGAGCAGGCCCTGCGCCTAGGGCGCCAAAAACCCTGGCATCGCTCCTGTGTCCACATGTTACAATAGCCTTATGCAAGTACAGTGGCTACCATTCAAATCTTTCAATTGCCATTCAAGTAATTAACATGACTGCAGGTATCCTGTGATGTATATGGTAAGAATACCATGAATATCACGGTAATGCTAACTAGGCTGAAGGCTAACTGCAAAAATTTTAACAGGCACCCTGTAGAAGACTCTGCCATCTAGAGACTGCACTATTCTAGAATAAGTTCTCTGCTAGTATAAATGACAAAACTGCATTAAAGTTGATGGAGCAGAATCCGTTTATACCAGCAGAGTATTGGCCCATATTTATGTTCTATGTGCTCAGAACTGAAAATAGATATTTAAAAACACCACTGAGCCAAAACGAGACATTTGTTCTCACTTGAATAGCGAATATGAATAGCCTTTGTTCTCCCTTGAATAGCGAAATTTTTATAGGCATCCTGTAGAAGACTCTTCCATCTAGTGTCTGCACTAGTTTTAAATTATATAAAATACAAACATAAAAATAATAATGTAGCATGTATTAAATGTATTGGTGTATGATTTGATCATATCCTGCCAGCCACCCTTTTTGAATAGCAAAAAGGAATGATCTAATGGGCCACTGGTAAAAATACATCAGCCAGAATCTATATCTGTGCTGATTTCAAGTCAGTGACAGTCCTAAGGGTCACCAATTTGTTATAGGTTTAGCATTTTAAAATAAGTAAAAAAATGCAATGATTGTTTTTCTTTTGCATTGCAACTTGATGTTCCTGTTCAAAATGTTCTGTGTACATTAATTTTGTTTCATGTGTGAATAAGGAATGTATGTATAAAAAAATAAGTGTAAAGGCCATCGCTGTTCCAGATGTACAAGGAAGGAACCAGAAACAGACGCAGGAGTGCCAGGAGGCTGCAACACGCCCCTAGTGAAATGTCAAAAAAGGGTAAATTAACGACTCTAAAAATAAAACAGGCACCTATCAATAAAAACAGAATAGTGGTAATCAAAACCAGCATGGGATAACTCCCTAAAAAAATTAATAAAAAAACAAAATAAAAAATAAAATTAAAAAATTAAAAACCAAGCACTCATCAAACAACAATTAATTAAAGCATAACAGTGCAAAACTCATTGGTCCCATTAAAGAAAAATCACTATATAAACAGGGTGCCTTACCATGAAACTTTGGGTTCGTCCTGCCAAGACTTCCCCAGAGCATCATGTCATGACCGACAGAACCCAGCTCCCCCCTACCCCTGATCAACCTAGCTGGCCACTAGATTGGTTTGGACTCAACTGGTAACTATAGCATCGACTGGCAAGACAGTGTGTGTGTGAGTGGTGTAATTGAATGCATATGCTAATTGTTCTATCTTCAATAAATGAGGCGTATTGCCTTTTCCCCTGAAAAAGATCCCATGTGCTTCTTATAAGCATAACACTAGTCTAGGCTAAGTTCTCTGCTAGTATAAATGACAAAACTGCATTAAAGTCAATGGAGTAGCATCCATTTACACCAGCAGAGAATTTGGTCCGTATTTATGTTCTGTGTGCTCAGAATTGAACTAGATAATAGATATTTAAAAACACCACTGAGCCAAAAAGAGACATTTGCTCTCGCTTGACTAGCAAATGTTTAAGGGAATGTTTCTGCTTCTTAAGTGATTTGTGCTCAATTAAAACAGAAGTCCAGTACGCCTGTGGCAGATTGCTGAACAGGAAGTTATTTAGTTATTCTTATCGATGCTGCATTAGTTTGGATATAGTGTACATGGAAATCTATGTAAGGACATTTTCTGAGCAGCGAATGGAAGTACCCCCCAGTTAAGCTAAAAAAATTTAGAACACTCTGAGGACTGAATCTTGACTTTGCTACAAGCCACGAGCATTGTTCTCTCAGTGACACTCTCTGCCTCTCAATTTCCCTCTTGTGCTGGGGGAAAGTACCCGGTGCCAAGTCTATTGCTGCCTCAGCATACTTATCCAGCATGCTGGGGAGTGGATCTCAGCACTTTGCCCATTCCTCTCTCCTGCCTGCTCAGACACGCAGAGGGGTGTAGCATCTCTCTTGTGTTGCTACCAGCAGTATGGGTTGCCCATGAAGGGCAGCAACAGGCACCTTACACTCATTCCCCTACATGGCTACACAAGCCAGGCCACAAATTGGCCTTAGATTATCTCAGGTGGCACCTGCAAGGCGCTGTGTACCCTCCACCGCGACACTCAGCTTCCCTCAGTATCAGGCTCCTGTATTAGCATTTTTGTTCTAGAGAAGAAAATGTTAATTGTTAGCTACTTTTACTGAAAAGTGCAAAGCCAGACCTTTAGACATTAACTAAACTGTCAGCATGTACCATGCTGCACTTAAACAAACAAACAAACAAACGCCTGCAGAATCTCCAAGCTAGCCTGGTAGCTAGGTCATAACCTGTACAAAACACATGAACTGTGGACTTGTAAAAGGCCAGATTAGTGGAACAATCAATAGAAATTAAAAAGCAATTGCATTCAGTTGCTATCAAATTGAAAGGGAACAAATGACAATATACAATATTATAATAAGATCTTCTTTCATATCGAGTTATTACAGAACTACTTTATTTACCAGTTTATATCTGTACCATTTAATTTTTGGAAACATAAACTTTTATAAAGTGATTTAGTGCTTCTGGAATGATCTGGAGCAATGTAGCTGCACCTCAGCACAGCTCAAGGCCAGAGAACTTCTCTTCTACTTCTGTCTTGAAAGGCAAATCCAGCCACTCACTCCTTATTACTACTTCTCTTCTTCCCTACTCCTTGCATCCCAAATACATCTCTATATCCCACTGGGCTCTCTGGTGAAGTATCTGGTGTGAGTCAGGGAACAGGAAAGGGGAGATAAAAGTTGGGCCAAATTCTGCAATGTGTTTTAAGTCCCTCGACTCCTGTTGAAGTTGTTGGACATAGAGAGATTCCACATGTTGGAAAAGAAGATCAGCACCTCACAGGAACGAGCCCAGGAAAAAAAAAGACAGGGAGGGGCATTAAAAATATATGGTGAGTAAATCAACTAAGGAAAAGAGTAGAGCAGAGAACTGGTGAAAGTGAAGAGACATGGGGAGAGAGAAGGAGAAAAAAGAAAGAAGAAAAGATGAGATTGAAAATGAGAGAGGAAAAGAGGGAGAAGAGGCAAAAGAGATAAATAGTAAAGAAAAAGTCAGGCCTATTCAAACTAAAGTTTCATTACAGGGACAGGCAGGCTGTGCTGCCTCCTGAAGGGATAACTGAGCCAATGGGAAGTGTAGGAATTTATAGGCACAAGCCACCTGATCTAAGTTAGGAAAATGGAAAATTATATCTTAAAATAAAAGTAAAAAAAGAGGATGAAAGTGAGGGAGGGCACATTTTTTCCACCACGAATATGCTTCCAAATGACATTGCTTTAAAATATAACTACTCAGAGCAAATCATGATTCCACCTGCTCCACACACTTTGATTAATCATCATAGCCTTCAGAAAATTTACTCATTCGCCTGCTCCCCTCCACCAGCTGTCGATTCATTTTAGTCTGCTGCAGTGCAAATCCTCACCGATAGCTGCCTGCCAAAACTTTGCCACAATGCCCCACTGGGCCCTAAACAGACTCTAGACACCACTCCACCCATATCAAATATTTCTGTAAGTGTTTCTAGACTGTGAGCTCCTAAGCCCTTTCTTAGTGTAGACCACATCCTAGTAGAAAAAATGTTATGCAGCATCATGTCCCCTCCACTTAGTGATCTTCCTTGGCTAGCCCCCCTCCCATTTGTGATGGCATAACAGTGAAAAGGAAATTAGCAAAGTCTTTAAGATATTTTAGTTTCTTTCAATGTAATTTGGCTGCTGGAAATGAGGAGAAGCTAGTACCACTTGAACAACCAGAACTCATGTTCCACAGTTTGAAACGGACTGCTTAGCGCTTCAACCGTTGCCCCTTGGACCACTGCTTCTGTATCTGAAAGGATCCTCTGTGAATGTACCCCATTAATATTAAAATAAGGATTTTTTTGTTTGCTAGAATATTTGTGGAGAGCTAACATCTTGTAAATACTCACGAGGATGTTTTAAATTGTTGTTGGAATTTGATCAAATCTTCCTGCCAGTTGTTTCTTTTTCAAACCCTCCTTTAATTTAAACATTTTTCAAACATGTAATTCAGGAAGCAGAACCAATACCCTATGACTTAGAAAAATCAGATGTAGAATGCAAATAAGGAATTACGAACAGCTAGTGCTCAAAGCAAGTAATTGTCATGGCTAATAGCCAGTGAGCAATCCGTAGGCTAAAATTTGTGTGCATAAGACATTTGTAAATAACTTTGGATAATAAACATATTTGTTTAAAAAATAAGTCTGTTTGTAGATAATTCACAAACAGAAAAAGGATAAAGCTGTAGTTTTTAAGAGTTTGGAGAGGGGATTATTCAGCAAAAGAAAAAAAGAATGTATGAATGCACTCGTGCTTTCTTCACTGCTAACTCTGTTTTTAATGTTCATTATTTTGTATCTGTGGGTTAGAGAATAAATATAGCCACTTGCTTCTAGTGCCTATAAGTACAAAAGAAATGATGCTGGAGTTTTTTCTTTAGTAACTTGATCAAAAGGTTATTTACAACAATTCAGGTGAGACTGTTTGCTATCTAAACTGTGTGTTTGAGTCAAAATTGAAAAAAGAAAAAAGTTAGCTACTAATTAATCTAGTTAATTTTCCTTTAGCTGTTCTTTTTATTGTACACACACAAATTATTTCATGTACTTGTACTTATCTTGTGCCTCTGTATAATCCTTTCGTGGATTACTGTGAAACTGTAAGCACAGCTCTACATTCACTGTTTCATAAATATTTTCCAATATCAAAGGTGCTTTTCATTTTAAGTGGAATGAATATTGTATCCCACTGGAAGCCTTTAGATATTCTCTATAGCACGCAAAAGTGAAACACTGTAGTATCTTTGAAATGTAAAGTAGCCTTCTCAATAGACAGATTTCTTTTATGTGGTATTCTTAACAGCTCTGACACTTTAAAGTTTCTAGAGAATATATTTCTTTTCATCAACTATGAAAGGATGGATGGGGAGATTAGTCTGATAAGATCAATACAGGATAGATAGATAGATAGATAGATAGATAGATAGATAGTATCATTCACTTCTGCTGTCAGTTACACTGGGTCTACACATGGAGAAATTCCACTGAAGTCAGTGGAGTTATCCTAGATTTCTGCTGGTGTACCTGAGAGCAGAATTTGGCCTACAGAATACAGTACACACTCTGCAACTACTGCCAAGGAGTTAAATTGTCATTTTCAAATAGTTATGTTTTCTTTTCTAGAGAAACAGTGATTTAGACTTATGGCACTGATTACTCTGTTTTCCAGATGCACTCTTCTGCAGTTTTACCACTGCAGCATATTGCATTCATGCCTGTTCTCATGGTAGGGAGAAGAAGGTGAAAAGAGTCTTGTTGAACAGGGGGTAGCATGATCTCTGCTGTTACCTACCAGAAAAGAATCCGCTTCATGCTGGAAAGGTCAAGGGAAAGAGCAAGGTAAGAGACCAAATATTGACCTACCTACTCAGAATCAAGCATTTGATGTAAATGCCACCTTTAGCTAGCTGAGAGAGACATGTATCCAATTACCTTGTGATAATCTTTCTGGCAGTGTTGTTAACATAATCATGCTGTACTGTGGGCTTCCTTTTCCTATACATCTCTTTTGTACAACATGCTACAGCATTGTTCAGAAGGACAACAATAAGAAATCCTGCCAGGACACATTCTTTTCATTTACTTGCTGCTGTTGTGGAATAAATGGGAAGAAAATATATGCTGTTGTGAGGCATAATGACCTCTAGGAAACATGTGCAGTAACGTAATACTGTTCCTGCCTAATCAATAAGGATCAGATGCAGGGCATTTCTTGGGGACTGGTGGATAAAAAATCTCATTAAACCCCAGAATAAAAGTTCTGTACCAAGGCCAGTAGTGCTATTGCAAGATGAAAAATGAAAGAAACAGAGGTGTGTAGATTGTGTTTTTGTAGATGAAGCAGATTCTGCTGGTATGTACTTTCGAGCACACTTCTGTAGCATTAACATAGAGCCAGACTTCAAAATCAGAAGGAACCACGAAATCATCTCACCAAATCTAGACACCACAGACCACTGAACCACTCAACCCACCCAGCTATCCTGTACTGAGCCTAATCAGGATTTGACTGAAGTATTACAGCCCTCAGAAAACTAAACTATTGTGTGCTATTAGAATAGAAGAGACTGAGGTGCACCAATGCCCAAGGCCAATCCAATGGCAGGGAATTGATTTTGTGAGATATGTCTGTGTGATCCCAGCAAATGACCTGTGCCCCACACTGCAGTTGAGGGCAACAAATAACTCCCATAATCCCTGCCAATCTGACCAGGGGGAAAAATTGATCCTGACATAATATATGGAGATCAGTTACAGCCTTAGTATGTGATAAGACCCACCAGTTAAAGCACCTGAGAAAAAGGAGTCTCTGTACCACCTTAGAGCACCATCCCCTCCCACTGAGTGTCCCATCTCCAGCCATGGCCATTTCTTATGCTTCAGAGAAAGGAGGGGAAAAATCTCAGAAATACATCAGGAAAGAAAAAAAAATGCTTCCTGGTCTTTTCAGGCAACCATCTGAAGACCTAAAGCATGAAATTTAGGAATGGAAGGGACATCCTAGGCCACAAACCCCAGTCCCCCACATCACTACAGGTAACTCTGTTGTACAATCGCACACAGAAATTTATCAAGCTCTGTCTTAAAACTAATATGATTGTTAGCCTCCACAACTCCCATTGGGTGGTTGTTCCAGAACTTCACCCCTCTGATAGTTAGAAACATCCTGTACATTAGCCAGTCATATTGCCCGTATCTCCTTGTTCTCTGTGTAACTTTAAAAAGTGAACCAGAACCACAAATTAGTACAGATCCTTTTACTCAGAAATAAGCTTTTCCATTGTAGTATATCATTTTGAGACAGATTTTTCAAGTTTAGGCACATGCAATTCCATACATAGATTTGCATGTACACAATTTATAATTGTAAGTATATGATGTGTATGCAAACAATATTATTTATATGCATATATGGAAATTAGGCATTTAACTTGCCATGTGTGTATGGAAATACCTATTTGTGCATGCATATTGAGTCTTTGTGTTTATAAAGTAGGCTCATGAAAATGTATGCATACAATTGTCTGTGCCTAAATTTGAAAATCTGATCAAGTGTGATCTACAACATGGGGATGGGGGTGGGTGGGGAGAGTTCATTTCTAGGGAATAGACTGATTCATGGTCCTGAAATTGGTGAATGTAAGGGAGTGTAAGTTAGTGTAACTCCCATGCCATCCCATACTTGCATGTATACATTTGTACACCTATTTCTGCCTCTTCACGATATAAGTTGCACCAACTTAGGGTATGTCTACACTTGGAGCTGGAGGTATAAATTCTATCTTAAGGAGAAATAGCCATGCTATCTCTAAGCAAACTAGTGTGCTAAAAATAGAGTATAGCCCATGAAAGCAGCAGGAGGGACTAGCCACCCTTCATATGTACCCATCCAAGACACAAGATACAAAGGATCCAGTTTGGGAGAGGGAATCTGGCCCAAAATGTGCAGATATTTTGATTGACTATTAGTAACTACCTGACTTGAGCATTTTAGTCAGTGCGGGGGAGGGGGAACTCAAGAAGTAGCTCCTTAATATGTTATGTTCCTCATGCTATTGCTGTGCTGAGTGTTGCAGAAATGACCAGGCTGAGGCAGAGATGTGAAATAGTGGCTTTTGACTATCTGAGTGTCCCAGTGCTGCTCTTGTAGCCAAATAACCCTTTGAGCATCTGTGCAGGGCCGGCTCCAGGCCACAGCGCGCCAAGCGCGTGCTTGGGGCAGCACGCCATGGAGGGCGCTCTGCCAGTTGCTGGGAGGGCGGCAGGCGGCTCCGGTGGACCTCTCGCAGACATGCCTGCGGCATCTCCACCAGAAACATGGGACCATCGGACCCTCCGCAGAAAAGCCTGCGGCAGGTCCACCGGAGCTGCAGGACCGGCAAGTGGCAGAGCGCCCCCCGCAGCGTGCCGCCGTGCTTGGGGCGGCAAAATTGCTAGAGCCGGCCCTGCATCTGTGGTGAGCATCTTAGTGTTATGAATGGACAAAGACACATTGTACAGGAACAGCAATTGTATTCCAGTCACACCACAAGTACTGTGTCTGCCAGCTTCCCACACGCCCCAACTTCCTCTGAGTTTTACAGAGGCAGTATGTAATATCTTCACATGGTTCCTAATAGAAAATGCTAACTGCTGACACTACAGTGTACACATTATAACCTCAAAATAATTATTACTGAATAGGTAATTATCTTTTTGCTGTCTACTTGTCTGCTTCTTTCTAGCTTTACAGGGCTGTATGTAATTGTATCTGATTATACCTTAACCTGCATTTGTGTCTCTTTTCTCTTTGCCTCAATGCCATTTCTTTTCTCTATCTCCCTTATACAGCCCCCTCTTTCTAAATATCATATAGTGCAAGTAAAGGTGTAATTTTTTTTTATACAAATTACATTTTTTTTATTTATATAGCAATTGTAATCCAAGGTTTTGGGGAAGGATAAGAGAAGGACACAGCAAGGAAGTAAACAATGATAACAATGACAATTAGAGCTCGTCTACAGCCAAGTTCTAAGATACAACCACATTTGCTCCAATCCCTCAGACAGAGATAAACACCTACATAGATAGAGCTCTATCAAGCATCCTTAAAACTGCAATACCCACCTGGTGAAGTGAAGAAACAGATTGACAGAGCCGGAAGGGTACCCAGAAGTCACCTACTACAGGACAGGCCCAACAAAGAAAGTCACAGAATGCCACTAGCCGTCACCTACAGCCCCCATCTAAAACCTCTCCAGAGCATCGTCAAGGATGTACAACCTATACTGAAGGATGATCCCTCATTCTGACAGACATTGGGAGACAGGCCAGTCCTCGCTTACAGACAGCCCCCCAACCTGAAGCAAATACTCACCAGCAACTACACATCACACAACAAAAATACTAACCCAGGAACCAATCCCTGCAACAAACTCCATTGCCAACTCTGTCTGCATATCTATTCAAGGGACTCCATCATAGGACCTAACCACATCAGCCACACCATCAGGGGCTCGTTCACCTGCACATCTGCCAATGTGATATATGACATCATGTGCCAGCAATGCCCCTCTGCCACATACTGGACAGTCTCTACACAAAAGAATAAATGGACGCAAATCAGACATCAAGAATTATAACATTCAAAAACCAGTCGGAGAACACTTCAATCTCCCTGGACACTCAATAACAGACTTAAAAGTGGCAATTCTTCAACAAAAAAACTTCAAAAACAGATTCCAACGAGAAACTGCAGAACTGGAATTAATTTGCAAACTGGACACCATCAAATTAGGCCTGAATAAAGACTGGGAGTGGCTGGGTCACTACAAAAACTAATTTCCCCCTACTAATACTCACACCTTCTTGTCAACTGTTTGAAATGGGTCTCTTTGATTACATTGGCCTCATTAGCACTACAAAAGTGATTTTTCCTCCCTTGGTATTCACTCCTTCTTGTCAACTGTTGAGAATGGCTCACTTTCACCTTAATTGAATTGGCTCATTAGCACTGATCCCCCACTTGGTAAGGCAACTCCCATCTTTTCATGTGCTGTGTATTTATACCTACCCACCATATTTTCCACTCCATGCATCCGATGAAGTGGTTTTTAGCCCACGAAAGCTTATGCTCAAATAAATTTATTAGTCTCTAAGGTGCCACAAGGACTCCTCATTGTTTTTAATGATAATTAACAAACACATCAGCAACTGGGGGCCTGCATGAGAACAAAATTTGTGATTACAAACAGACATTATTTCATTAGGAGAAGTAGCAAGAAGAGGAAAAGAGAGATTTTGAAACTGGATTAAAATTAGAGAGATTCTAAAAAATTAAGAGAAGGGAAAATGTGTTCCAAAAAAATTAAATTAGAAAGAAGGGGAGTAGAACATTGATTTATCTGAGATTATGAAAGCTATTGGCACTGGACTGAGCAACAAAGACAGTCACAGCCATGACAGCTTTACACTCTAAAACTCTAACACAATTTTAGGCAATGTTGCACAAAAATGGGATCACAGGGCATGTTAAAATCAGACCAGAGGTCCATCTAGTCCAGTATCATACCTTCTTTTGAAAAATCACCAGATGTTTCAGAGGAAGGTGCAAGAAGCTTGTAGTAGACAGATGTGGGGTAATCTCACTGCCTCCTGCCTCCCCCACAATTGGGTCTCATCCTGATCTGTAATATTTAGAGATTGGCTTAAACCCTGAATCTTGGGCAATAAACAAAAATTCACAGAAACCTGCAACCTGTCCCTGACTTTTACTAAAAATACCCAGAGAATGGAGACAAAGAGAGCACCGCTGGGGCTTGCAGCTGTTCCTGCAGAAAGGGTGGACCACTGCTGCTCCAGCATCAGGGGAGCTGAGCCAACCCCAGCTGCTACCCCAGATCAACCTCATGGAAGACCTGGAGCGAGATTTTTCCCCCCAGGAGGTGAAGGTGAGACTGACGAGGAATAAAAACACTGCCCCTGGAAAAGATGGCATCTGCTACCTCCTGCTGAAGAAGTGAGACTCTGGCTGCTTGGTGCTTGCTGCCATCTTCAACAAATGCAAGCAGTTCCGCCATGCTCCCCACTCCTGGAAAAATTCCATGACTGTGCTCATCCACAAAAAAGGCGAATGAGATGACCCCGGCAACTGGAGGTCCATCTCCTTCTGCTCCACGATCTACAAGCTGTATGCCCGCTCCCTTGTGGCAAGGATCATGAACTGGTTAGTGTGTGGGGACACCGTCAGCTCAGTGCAGAAGGGTTTCATGTCCTGTGAGGGATGCTACAAGCACAACTTCCTTCTTCAGAAGGCCATCCAGGAGGCCAGGAGATCCAAGAGGCAGTGCACCATAGCATGGCTTCATCTGGCCAACGCCTTTGGGTCCATACACCACATCACATCTTTGCCATCATGGCAGAGTTTGGGATGCCAGAAACCTTCATTCCAATCCTCTGGGACCTCTACAAGGACTGCACCACCACCATCCATGCCACGTACGGAGAGACGGTTGTCATCCCTATCCTCTGCAGCGTGAAACAAGGATGCCCCCTTAGCCCCATCATCTTCAACCTGCCATGGAACTGCTCATCTGAACCATCTCCAGCAGCCCGACCGGCTTCAACCTGCACAGCAAGAAAATCAGCATTCTGGCCTATGCGGATGACCTGGCCCTGGTTGCCAACAGCTCGGAAAGCCTCCAGCAAATGCTCGACGTCACCAGCCAAGCTGCTGAGTGGATGGGCCTCCGCTTCAACCCCCAAAAGTGTGCCTCTATCCACATCTATAGTGGAGCCAAGGCACTGGTGCGGCTATCATGGTTCTTGATCCAGGACGATCCTGTGGCCTCCCTCGAAGAGGGAGAGGTATACCAACACCTCGGCACACCCACAGGAGTCCACATCCGACAGACCCCCAAAGACACCATCGCAGAGATCCTGCGAGATGCGGCCCAAATTGACTCCTCCCAGCTCGCCCCCTGGAAAAAGATCAACACTCTCAATACCTTCCTGATCCCCTGAAACTCCTTTGTCCTCAGGGGATCGGCCATAGCCAAGGTGCCCCTGAACAAGGCTGACATCACCATCAGGCACCTGATGAGGAAATGGCTCTACCTTCCCCACAGGGCTAGCACTGACATCATCTACATTTCCCACAGGCAGGGCGGTGCCAATGTACCTCGGATGGGCGACGTGTGATGTGGCGGTGATGACCCATGCCTTCCGCCCAGACCTGATGCTGAGGAGCATTATACAGGAAGCTGTATGGGACGTGGTCAGAAAACGCATCACCAGGGCCCCTTCCGAGCAGGACATCACCACTTACCTCAGCGGCTCCCCAGAGGCTGAGTACGGGAGAGAGGGGGGAGACCTGTCCTCTTTCTGGAGCCCGCGCCCGCAACACCTCGAGACGCCTAGAAAAGAGGATTGGCTGCCACTGGAAGTAGTGCGAGGAGCACTGGGAGCTGGGAATACTGGTGCCACATATAAAGACCCCGGACTACACCATCATCACCCTGACTGCCAGAACAATGCTGGAAAGGACCCTGAAAGACACCATCCGCTGCCACTATGCCGAGAACCTCACGTGGAAGCCGGACCAGGGCAAGGTGTTCGAGGTGTCCAGCAAGTGGGACGCCAGCAATCACTTCCTCCCTGGGGGCAGCTTCATCAGGTTCGCTGACTGGTATTTTGTCCACCAGGCCCAACTCAACTGCATCCCCCTCAACGGAGCCATCCACCACAGCAACCAGGACAAGCACTGCAGAAAGTGCAGCTACGTCAATGAGACCCTGCCCCACATCCTGTGTGGATGCAAACAGCACTCCGGAGCTTGGCAGCACTGCTACAACAACATCCAGAACCAGCTGGTGAAAGC
Source organism: Gopherus evgoodei (assembly GCF_007399415.2). Classification (NCBI taxonomy): domain Eukaryota; kingdom Metazoa; phylum Chordata; order Testudines; family Testudinidae; genus Gopherus; species Gopherus evgoodei. Next base: position 321,634,361 of record NC_044322.1, read on the forward strand.
CATCCTGCCATCCCTGGGGAAGATCACCATTGACTCCGCCATCCCTGGGACAGAAAGCCGACTGTGACCTGACATCATCGTGATAGATGCAGAAAAGAAGAAGGTCCTCATGGTAGACGTCACAGTGCCATTTGAAAACAGGTCACCGGCCTTCCACAAGGCCCAAGCATGGAAGTCGTTGAAGTACACCCCACTGGCCGAGACCCTGAGAGCCTAGGGCTACAAGGTCCAGATACATGCCCTGATTGTGGGAGCTCTGGGCTCGTGGGCCCCCCACAAAGAGCCGGTACTAAGAGTGTGCAGAGTCAGTCGACACTACGCCCGGCTCATGAGACAACTCATGGTGTCCGACATCATCAGGTAGTCCAGAGACATCTATATGGAACACATCACGGGACACCATCAATACCACGTTGAGTAATCAAGACCACCGACCACTGATACTGACTTGGACTTTTTATACATTCCGTGAGTGGTGCACCTGATCCCACTTATCCACTGATGCTTTAAAAACTCCTGCACCTCATTCTGGGTCTATGTTGGTTATGTGATATGTATGTATCTCGTGATCCTTGTAACTGATACCTGTAATCCCTCATAACTCAAACCAGACCCCAGATGTACAGTACCTTCCCTCTTAACTTGTGTACATTTAATTTTAAACATTAACTTTAATACAAATTTTAAATCTACATATTAACTTAGATATAAAAAGTGTGCGGTAACTAATTCGGTGATTACTTGACAATTGGGTTGAGGGGAACAAGGGCCACAATAAAGAAGCCTGTCTACTCAATCCACCTCTGGGTCCTCCTGCTCCTTCTCTAACAAGAAGGTAAGTGAAGGTAGGGAAAAGGAAAGAATAACAGGAAAGAGGTTGCTAAGGGTAGTTTGGAGTGATGACGTTCAACATAAAAGGGAATATTTTAAACAATTGAGTGGCTAGATAGAAAGCAAATGAAGTGAAAAAGAAAGGAGACATGAGTCAGCAGAGAGAAGTAAAATGAGTTGTGCTGCATTCTTTTGGGCTGATTGAAATGTGTTGAAAAAGCAGCAGTGTACAGTAGAGCAGATTCAACTGAGGAAATTGAGGAGCAAGATCACAAGCATGTAGACTACCTGTACCACAATCAACAGGTCGGTTAGAATGCTGAAAATGGCACTTACTTGTCAACAAAATAAGAATTAAATAAAAACAAAACTAAGGGTATAAAGAGATAGTAGCCATGAAGTGTTCTCCCCCTTTGTAATAGCCCATTATACTTATTTTTCATGTCAGTTTCTCATTCATTCTTTCATTCATGATTTCACTGAAAGACTTACTAGGAATGATCAAAGCCAAGAGTCATGAAAATTTATGTTATAGACTATTGGGTGATTAATTAAAGGTCAGCATTTACCTGCTGACATATCTATCACAGGGGTCAGCAACCTTTCAGAAGTGGTGTGCCATAGGTTGCCTACCCCTGGTCTATCAGTTCACCTTAGCTGATTGTTTTCCTCATTACTAATTGCATGAATTAACAGCGTTCCTTTATAAACAATTAGACAATGTAATGGCTCCTTTTTCTTACTACAGCTATTTATTACTTTTCATGGTTAAGTGTCAAGGTTACATAGTTCTGGTTACAATTATGGTATTTAATCTGATGCAGGTTCAAAGCTGACCTCAATTTTGCTTAATCTTCTTAACTGTGATGAAGAGCCCTGTTTGTAAAATAGTCTTCAGTTCGACACTTCCACAAAAAGAGTAATGGAATAGGTGCAGTTAAAAGAAATCACAGCAGCTCATACCATGTCTAAACAAAGACCTATTGCAATAAAAAACCTAGCCTGCCAGGGCCCAGCAAAACGACTGAAGATAAATAAGTAACTCAATATTCCTGGTAATATTCCCAAAGAAAGGGAGGGAGGTACTTCAGATGAATCAGCAGTGTTAGATATAAAGCAGCACCTACCTAGTTGTGATTATGCATTTTACTTCTTCTGTACAGACCGCACTAGGCTTAGTTATATTTTTTTAAGGGAATACCCTACATGTGCTACAGGGATTGAACATGAGCATTTGTATCTAGAGCTGTATTTCAATTTCCTGAAAGTACAGGGGTGTTTGGATACAGGGCTTTTGTTTAACCCCTGAGGAATAAAGGGCATGGTACTGGATCCTCACTGTTTGGATCTGTCTTAGTTCTAACTGCACCTGTTACCTCTTGATTATTAAAAAAGATATTTCTTAATGAACAGTAATGAATACAATCATACATTACAAGGGCAGAGGGAATATTTTATTATTTGGTTGTAAATCTTTTTCTCTTATAATATAAATCATACATGCTACTAAGATCCAGACTGTTCTCAGTGGTACCTGATGACAGAACAAGGAGTAATGGTCTCAAGTTGCAGTGGGGAAGGTTTAGGTTGGATATTAGGAAAAGCTTTTTCACTAGGAGGGTGGTGAAGCACTGGAATGGGTTTTCTAGGGAGGTGGTGGAATCTCTTTCCTTAGAGGTTTTTAAGGTCAGGCTTGACAAAGCCCTGGCTGGGATGATTTAGTTGGGAATTAGTCCTGCTTTGAGCAGGGAGTTGGACTAGATGACCTCCTGAGGTCCCTTCCAACCCTGATATTCTATGATTCTATGATTCTAAGATAGAAGGTCTTGTGTGTGAGTCACATGCCGGGGAATGAGCAGATCCGTGTTCTATTCCCAGCTTTTCCTCAGACTTCCTGCAACACACAAATTTTTCTCCCTTGCAAGGCAAGTCAGAGGAACATCAAGAAGAGCTAGCTCTTACATAGACGCATCCTGGGCCAACATGACACCCATATGCCTCATTTTCAATTGTATAGGCACATTGTCTCCCAAGAACTCCAGAGAGCTGGGGTAGGGAGTGTGCATGGTACACCATCCCTAGAGGACATGCTACCAAATTTGCAACCAATGTGGAGAAAGGTGTAAGGGGAACATGACCAAGTCTACAGCCCAGCACCTTTAGAGGAAATTTGTGCACCAAGGGTACCCAGAGTGAGTCCCTTAAGCGGGACTACTTGCAACCATGTACTATGTGTCCTAGGGTGCAGGACAACACTAATCTGTCAGTTTATGGTTAAAGAGCGCTTCAAATGCCATTGCATCTACTAACTGATGATTAGACAATGGAACTAATACAACACTAAAGCACTTGCATAACTTCAACCATGAGAATAGTCCTGCTATGTTTAAAGTTACTCACATGCTTTAGTGCGTGTAGCATGGGGGCTGGAGAAATATTGCTGCTCTGGATGGAGTTATGCATTACAATTCCTATGGCACTGTGTTTTAAAAATATTAATATTAAAGATTTATATTGCCAGAGGTGTCAACCAAGTTGGGGCCCCGTTGTGCTAGGAACTATACAGATACACAGTAAATGATAGTCCCCCAGGTGTTTACAGTCTAAACATATGATATAACAGGTGCATAGACAAACAACTGGGCAGGTTGTCAGTGGTGCGTATAGCTGTGAGATGTTTCTTTTAGAATGAAATCCAAATTAATAAATAAATATGGAATCTTTCTATAGGGATCAAACTACAAAAGCCTGTGTTCTGAGTGGCCTCCAGCTAGACATAAAACATGAATGAAAAATATACATTTTTAATTGGAATCTGTAACTTGTTTGCATGCTTTTTGAATTACAAATTATAATTTTTAATATTAGTTTCTAGTAACAGTAAAGTCCTCAAAGTTAAAAATATACATCTTTTTCAAAAAGTCACTTGGCATAGCTTACCAAGAATCAACTTTGCAGTTGACAAATCCCACTCAGTTAATTGCTCATCTAACTTTCAGCAACTTTCATGAAAATCTAGGCTCTTTATCTCTTAGATAAAAAATGTATTTCTCTCTCCCCATCCCCTGGAAACCTAACTACTTGGTGGCTTAGTTGATATGAGTTCATTGTTTTTCATTTGACTTTCAAAATATGCTTTGCAAGTATTTGAGTACCTCAAAGAGCAGAAAAGGGGGGGGAGAGGTTGTTTTTCCATACTCAACTTTCAAAGTTATTTTCTTTCTTTGTGAATTTGTAACAATATTAAAGTCAGTAAAACAAGACTTTTTTAAAGATGTGATGGTCCAAGGGAAATATAAACAAACTAACTTTTTATAAACACATTAAAATACTTTATTTTTACTTCTCATCCATGTAATTGGTCTTTTTTTAATCTGAAATCTGAAGAACATTCTCATCTTGCATCATAAGCTATAATATAGGGCTTCTTCTGAATTCTGTACAATTGTTCTGGAATGAAACCAAGATTTTCAATGGTGAACACAGAATATGATTTTCAAAAGGCCAAAAATGCAATGTGATAGGATATCAAGTTATTGAAGAACCCTAAATATAGAGGCAGAGCTCTTCTTCTGACTCACACTGACAGCCAAACTAAATCATTCTTATGAATGCCAGTCATGAAGAATAAAAACTTGAGTCCTTTTGAGGCAAAATGAAACTTGGAGCAAGGACAAAGAGGTCCTACAGGAAGAAACACTAGGAACTGTCACACTCAGGAGGAAGCTGCATCCACATAAAACATTGTGGACCATTTTCTCTGTTTTCTAAGTTGATGTAGCTAAAGTCTAATAATGCCATTTGGCTATGTGTGATCATAGAACATTGCTAACTCTCACTAATTACTTCTTAGAATGAAAGAGGAATAGGTGGAGGAAGCATTCTGGATTCTGTGGAACTTTATGAGAATGGATCAGGATTATTTTTCATAGATCTGTCTCAACACTAGGAATTCTATGCAAAGTTCATTTACAAAGGAGATTGCCTCTGCTATTTTGGGACTGCATGTAAAGATGTGTACAAGTTAGATAACTAAAACAGTCTCATAAAGTATCAATAAACCAGACAGCGAGATAGACAAAAAATATTCTGCAGTTATCTGTATTTGCAAGACATTCTTCCAAGGTATTCCTCTCAATAATTTTGTGATAAATGGTGTAATTGTGTGGAAAATCAAGTTAATGTCACCTTAAAGATATTAAAGATGCTGTGATTGGATGATAGTTTTAACACCTTAAATGATAAAGAAAATAGCCACTGAGTGGTGGGATTCTGTATAGAGTGACAAAAAAATCTAGGGCCAAATTTTCTAAAGTACTTACCATATATACTCATTCATAAGCCGAAAGTGATGCATCAAAGAGCGGGGGTTGGCTTATAAATGGGTCTACACCAAAATTTGATGATTTAAAACTCTATGGAATCATTGAACTGAATATCTAATACATTGTTGTTTTATTTACCTGGAGTGTCTACAGGCACGAAATCCCTCGGCTCCCTGTGACCACGGTTCACCGTTTCTAGCAAATGGGCACTGCGAGAAGCGTCCATTGGCTGGGAACGGCAAACTACAGACACTGGGAGCTGAGGGGCTCCAAGCCTGTGAACGCTCCAAGTAAAGAAAACGTCCAGACCTGCTAGCGGCTTACCCCAATGGACCAGGAGCCAAAGTTTGCCAACCCCTGAAATATAGGGTTGACTTATGAAAGGGTCATACAGTTTTTGCTATTTTTACCTAACCATCTTGTGGTGTAATCTTATAAACGAACAGGCTAATGAACGAGTATATACGGTAGATACCTAAACTACTGCTACGCACCCTGTGGGATTTTCAAAGCTTTTAAGCAAGTTAGGTGCCTAATTCTGTTTAAGTGCTTTTGAAAATCCTCACTAGGCACCTAGCAGCATCTTTCAGAGCCTAAATACCTTGGAAAATCTGGCTCCAAGGTTCTAGAAAGAAAATTGATTACAGTGCACAGAAGCTAGCACCTTGAAACAGAAGTACTTGCTTCTATGCATGATAAACCAGCCTACCAAAGAAAACGAATCCTTTTTAGCTGGCCCTGAAGAGTATATCCACATTGCAACAGGGTGCAAGCCTCTCAGCCTGGGTAGGCAGACCCACACTAGGTTGGCTTAAACTAGTGCACTAAAAATAGCAACATGGCTGCTTTGGCTTAGGTGGTAGCTTGGGCGCTCAAGCCCATCTGACTCCCTGGGTATAAGCTCAGGTAGATAGCCTGCAACAGTCATACTACTATTTTTAGAGCATTAAATTGAGTCAAGCTAGCATGAGTCTGTTGACCTGGGTTGGGAGGTTCTCCTGTGCTGCACAAATGTAAATGTGTAGACATACACAAAGAGATTCTCCTGAGTTCTTAATGAGGATGATGCAAAGATATATATGTCTGTCACTGATGTTAGTAAGATGCTTGAACATGAAATCAGTGTTAATTTGGAGAGTAGAAGAACTTTTGCACCACTTGGGATACACTGCATTGATGTTTGTACTGTTGATCATCTTAAGTATGACAGTCAATATTTTGATTGTGCCATGCTTTTCCTTGTTTAAAATGGTAAGCAGATAAAGTGAATAAATCCTCAACCGCTATATGCCGTCCAATGACAAAGAGAGGTATTGAACAGAGCTAAGTAGGAAATAGTTTCCTGTCCTGCAAATATTTTCAGGAGTTTGAAAAATTTTGCAATCTCAAATCGGGATGAAAAGTTGAAATCTCAAAAATTTTTGTGACCCTAAAAACCTTTGGTTTTTTATTTCAAGTTAATCAATATAATTCATTTTGATTTTCACCGTTTTATACCTGTTTCAGTCTATTTAGCTTAATTTTTTTAAATAAAAAGTCATTTTGAGGGTATCAAGTAAGTAAACCATGCCCTGTGTGATGTAACTAAGCTGACCTATGCGCTGGTGTTTACACGACTAGATCAACAGAAAAATTCTTCCATCAACCTAGCTGCAGGCAGCAAGCAGTCAAAGTGGCTCTAAGTAATCTAACTGTCACAATGTTACATTTTTAAATAAATGCTAGTAAATAATCCCATAACAAAGTCAAATTTGCATAATTTTTTGGAATTTTTTTAAGCATGCTAAAAACGGTAGTTGAAAGCAAATTTCATGTCAAAGGTCACATGGTAATACTGCCTCTCAGATATTACCTGTGAATAAACTTAAAGTTTGGCACAGCATAAAAGCCATTACAAATCTGCTCTGTTGTACAAAAAGGAAAACTGAGGTACACAACCTCATTAATTTCATAAATAAACAGTGGAATAATTCACCCTTTCCCTTTAAGGGTAAAAAACCTAACCTTCCTATAAAATAAAACAAAAAAAGTATGGAAGTAATTCTGTTTTTTCCTGCAGTAGAAAAAAAAATTGTAAAAGGAAGGGGTATTTTTAAGCAATAATCTGCCCCCACCAAGGGGCTGGGAAATGTTTATTTTGTTTTTCAGACATTATGGGCAAGCTGGCACCGGTGATAGAACAACCCGGGCCACCATGGGTCTACTGTCGCAATAAAGATTATGTTATGTGTTTGGTGTTGTCTTGTTATTACTGTTATTTCGGTAAACATTGTACAAGGAGGGCTAACACATGTAGCAGCAAGATCAGTGCATGGTATAACCTGCCTGGAGATCACGGTCTATCCAACAGGGGGAATCAAGTGATGTACCGCATTCCAGGAGAATACCATCTATTCCCAGTTCTCCTGGAATGTGGTACATTCCAGTTAAATAAAGGGTTCCCTACCTAGTCTTTGACCAGCTGGGGCCCAGCCTGCTGCTATTAAAAATAAAAAATTAAGTATAAAAATGGGTTTATTGCATGCAAATAAAAGGCACAGAGTGGGGAGTTAAAAATGGGTATAAATAAATTCTGTTGCATGCAACTTACAAATGAATCCACAAACAAGGATGCCCTGGCTTGGAATAGAACAATCATTGCTGCTATCTTCCTATTGTAAGCTCTACCCAAATCCAGCGATGTGAAGTAGCAAAAGGAGGAAACACGTGAACTATTACACCCCCAAGTGGTGAAAGGCAAATAAGAACCTTATGCATATACCCATACAAAACTATACTACTAACCCCCCTTGGGAATTGGGCAATGTCAGTATGTGGTGTATGAACTGAAGGGAAGAATCCTAACCCAGTAAAAAATATCAAGTTTATCAGGAAATATTGCACAGTATTCTTTAAAATATGCCATAATGAATGACAGTGGAAAACAGTCATCCAGACATGTGGTTTATCATGAAGGGCCCAAAAATTAAATAACTCTTGCCTCCTGGGGTGTTTGGGTTATGGGGTTCCACAACTGAGGTGTGGTGTTACCACGTATAATCATAATAATACCTGCATAAAGGACAATCCTTAAGCTTGTATTTATGTACATACCAGACTGGACATGAAGTCTCCCCTGGGACTCCGGGAATATGACAATTTAACCGCTTTGCAGAATGTACCCCTACAGATAATATGAATGCCAAGCTGGAAGAATCCTGATTTAAGTTGGCCGCAACGTGGAGCTGGAAATACTTCCTTATGGGTGAACACATGGAAGGCACTGTGGGAGCAGGTGCAACCAGAGCTCATCAGTGTCCTTTCAGTCCATTACATGAATGTGTGGTACACAGCAAAGACTGGTGGGTGGACTGTGTACACCTCAACTGCAGCATGTACATAGAAGGGATTTATGGGCAACAGGAACCACAGGGTTGGGTGTATGAAATCTGGGGGACTGTTGATTAATTAAAAGTAATTAATAAGCCAAAATGTAAAACTTCAACAACAAATTAATGAACTACCGTCATACCAACTATCTGCAATTGCAATGGGATAAAAAAGGGCGGCAAAGGTGAGCCTGCAGTTAACTCAATGAACAGGGAATCTCATGACATGGATGAGGGACGGCTACAACAGGCTAACTTTGGAGAAAAGGAGTGTATGGAAATACAACATGCTCAACTAAGGGGCTAGCACCTGGGTAATAGTTGCAATGATACCTTGGAACAAAACGGCAACTGAGGTGAATCCCATGAGTCCTGTGGAAATAATAAAAAAAGGAGGAGCCTGTTGAGAACCACTGGAGAATAAATAGGGAGAATGAAATCGTGTAAAATAAACAATAATTCAGTTAGTAATTATGTGTCCAAAAATATTTAAATATGTCCCTCCTCAATGGCCATAAAAAAGCAGGTCCAGTGGCCTGTGCAAGAAATGAACAATGGGGTGTAATGTGTAGGGGATATAAGTGTTCTACTGGGAGTGTGCACAATTCTGTAATGCAACAATTGGGAGTACAAGTGCACCAGCATCTGGCACAATTATACACATCTACATGCTGCCATCGGAACTTTGGTGCATAAATGGATCTGTGGACCTCATTGCTGTGAACAATCGAACCAGAGCATTACCCAATCCATACCAAGTGGTTGAGCTGGTTTGGACAATATCCCATTTCTCTGTAAATATTCAATGGACTCATAATATGGACAAGAGCACATGGACACTGTAGGAGCAGCTCCAGGCCAAGCAATGCCAAACGCAGGTCTTGGAAGCCCAGTCCCTTCAAGAAATAAGTGCCTCCCAACTAGCTACTAAATTGCCTGCTAATTGTACTTGGACTAATGTAGCCTGCACCTTTGGACAGGCCTAATGAACACTCATTCGCTTCTTGGTCGTATTACTCATGTTGTAGGGATGTTATTCATATTATTTGTATTATTAATCATTTTCATGGGGTGTTTAAATTTATGTGCTGCCCTAGCCTCTCCCCAGAAGCCATACCTGTAAATTCAGTGGCTTACCCCCTTTATGACCTGCCTTCTCTCTCTCCTTGTAGCATGACCAGTGGATCAAGGTATCAGGCTAACTGGAGCCAGGGCCTCCAGCCTGAATGTCCTGCCATTCAATGTGCAAAAAGGAAAGGCTCCTGGCCCCTTCTTTGAAAAGAGTGGGGGAGTGTTGGGATATGTAAGGGTTAAGGAGAGACCTGGGAAACCGCTGGTGTGCTGGTATGGTATTAGGGAGTAGAGTCACAGGCAGACACTGTTTCTTCGCTTAATAGACAAGTGTCATCCCTCGCCCACCCCTGCAGCTTGTTGGGGGTAGATAAGTGTTGCAACTGCATAAGAAATGTAGTTGTCTAAAGAATACCTTTTTGTAAAGAATGGTTATCTCCCTCTCCCTTTCTTCCCCAGCTACATAAAGGAGAACTGCTCATGGCCCCTTCCTCCCTCCCCTGAGAACTGCTGATTAAGGGAACGTGTAGTGACAATCACTGCAAAGTAATGTATTTTTAAGATAAAAATGTGTGTATAATATGCGTAATGCAGTAATCAGTCAATAGGGGTGCATGTAATCATAATATGAGTGTTTCTATTACTTAATAAGGGTTTTTGGGGTATTGTAATGGACATAGGCATTTAGATACTAACTTAAATAAAAATTAACTAATTAGTGCTGTAACTAATCCAGTGCTTACTCAACCATTCGGTCAAGGGAAACAAGTATCGCAATAAAGAAGCCCATGCTCAAATCTGCCTCTGGGTCAACCTGCTCCTTCTTCTAACACTAGCTACTGCCTCTCAGAGAAGTGGATTTACTACAGTGATGAAAGAATTCCTTCTGTTGCTGTAGTAAGTATCTATTATACAGCACTACAGCTGTGCCAATGTTGCATTTCTAGCATAGACATACCTATAGTCTCATCATATGATGGTGATAACACTCTTTCCATTCCACTTGTATCTCTGGAGGATGTTAAACAGAGCTCCTAAAGTTAGACATGTTTAAATCTACTTGCATTAGAGAGTTTTAAAAGAGCTGGCTGAGTAGCTCACTGGACCATTAATGTTGATTTTCAATAAGTATTGGTGCACTGGGGAAGTTCCAGAAGACTGGAAGAAAGCTAATGTGCTCATTTTTAAAATGGGTAAACAGGATGATCCAGGTAATTATAGGTCTGCCATCCCCCTAATGGGCAAGATAATGGAGTTGCTGATACTGGACTTGATTAATTAAGAATTAAAGGAGCTTAATATAATTAAGGCAAATCAACAGGGATTATTGTAAAGTTGAGCCTCTCAAACTTGATATTTTTTATGAGATTTGGTGATAAAGATTACAACGTTGACATAATATACTTAGACTTCTGTTAGGCATTTGACTTGGTACCACACAATATTATGATTAAAAAACTAAAAGTATATAAAATTAACATGGTGCACATTAAATAGATTAAAAATCTAATGGATAGATCTCAAACGTATAACTATGAATGGGAAATATTTCATTGTATATTTGATTGGGTCCCACTAGATCTTGGACCTACCCTATTTAGCATTTTTATCTATGACCTCAAAGAAAACATAAAATAATCACGGTGACAGTTTGAAAATGATACAAAATTGGAGGAGTGGTAAATAACAAAGAGGACTGGTCACTGATTCAGAGTTATCTGGATTGCTTGGTAAACTGAGTGCAACCAAACAATATACATTTTAATATAGCTAAATGTAAATGTATTCATCTAGGATCAAAGAACATTGGCAATAGGTGATGGGGGACTCTATATTTGGAAGCAATGGCTCTCAAAAAAGATTTGGGATTGTGGTGAATATCAACTGAACATGAGCTCCCAGTTTTACACTCTGGCTGAAATAGCTAATTCTAGGATGTATTAATGAGGGAATCTCAAGTAGGAGTAGCAAGACTATTTTACTTCTGTATTTGGCATTGGTATGATGCCTTCTGGAACACAATGTCCAGTTTGGTTGTCCACAGTTCAAGAAGGAGGTTGATAAATTGGATGTAGAACTGATAAATGAAATTGTTTTTAATTGTTCACTTTATTAATGTAACTTCTGTTCACCATTCACTACACTTGCCTACACTGTAACCAGGGCCGTAGCAACAAAGAATGTGGCCCCCTCCGAACATATGTCCGGGGCCCCTTACAATGCAGAAACTGGAATGCAGTATTTATTTTATACAATATACAGGGTTCATATTATGTATACATAGGCCTACAGTGTACATATATTCCGTATTTACGCAAAGCGCTTCTTTCGAGCCTTGTTTTCCACAAATTGGATAATCAATGCATCATATCCAGAGATCTGGCAATCTTGCTTTCGACTGAGATAACTGCAAGCGCAGAAAACCTGTCATCTATCATGGTTGAGCGCAGGATATTCTTGATCAGTTTCATTCTGCTGAAGCTCCTTTCAGCACCAGCGACAGTAACTGGTGTGGTCAGAAGAATTCTGATGCAAATGCAAAGATTCGGATATATCTCCTGAAGGCTGTTCTTGTATATGTACGTTAAAAAATTGTTTGCCGTGACAAGTCCTCTCTCTTTCTCGATGACATAAATAAAATGATTCAATTCCATTATGAGTTCGTTGGCATCAATGTCTCCCATTTTTCTTTCAAAATTTTTGCTGTGATTCTCCAGTTCATTTTCTCTGTGACGCTGCTTCAGGCCGTTAGCGTTGTACAGAAATCCAAACAACTTATACCACTCCACGAGTTGGTCAAATCGCGACGAAACAGAAGATATGGCCTGATCAGTGAGAACAAGAAAGAACTGCAATTTGAATTATTCTTCGGCAGAAAGATGACTCGAATCATCAGCACGTTCATAATCAAACATTCTCTTCTTACGTCGCACCCTGGTTTCTGGAAACACCTGTTCAATAACCATATGCTCTGCTATTTCACGTGCATTTGTGACCACAGAGTTATATCCTGTATTTCGATAGTCTTCCAAAAACTTCATTGTAGCACCGACTTCTGCCTGCAGTATGTCAATTGACACATCTGGTGACTGAATTAATTTGCTGGTTTTATTGACATGAAATAGTATATCGTTCCACGTGTACACAGTGAGAACAAAAGGCCACGTAGTAACACGGTCTAAAAGCGCACCGGCTTCTGTTGCTGTATTGCCATCTTTCTTTTCGAGCGCATATTCTCGCAAAGATGACAAAGCATTGCACAATTCTTCAAGGTGATAATGCAATGGCTTCATAGCATCAATTCTCAACTCCCAACGAGTGCCCGATAACCCTTTAACAGATATTGGCATATGTTCTTGAAGTATATCCCAATGTGAAGGTGAAGAAGAAAAGATAACGTATATTCTGTTAATCAGACCAAAAAAGTTAACGGCATATTTCGATGACTTTGCCGCGTCTGAGATCACAAGATTCCAAGTGTGAGCTCCACATGGTACATACAAGGCACGGTCATTTATTTCTAGCATGCAGGCTTGAACTCCTTTATTCTTTCCTCTCATATTTGCACCATTATCATAAGCTTGGCCTCTCATGTCAGCAATGTCTATTCCTAAGTTGTTTGCCTTTTCAAGAAACGCTTCCAATAAGCCCTCACCAGTTGTATCATGAACATTAAGAAAACCAACAAACGCTTCATGAATATTGACACCATCTTCACCGTTGCATTCAACAAAGCGTAACACCACAGACATCTGTTCTTCATGTGACACGTCGGGAGTACAGTCCAAAATAACTGAATAATATTTTGCTTTTTTAAGCTGCGCTATGTTGGCCTCTTGAATGTTACTGGCAACAAGTTGAATCAGCTCGTTTTGGATCTGTGGACTGAGGTACTGAACATGTGTCTCTTCCTTCTTAATCCCCTGTAAAAGTTCACTGAAGACAGTATCATACTTTGCAAGCAATTCAAACAGTCCCAAAAAGTTGCCATTTGAAGGATCGCCGAGCTTTTCATTACTTCCTCGAAATGCCAAGTTTTTTCGGACAAGAAAATAACGACATCAACCATGCATTTGACAACTTTTCTCCAGAAATCTCTTTCTTTCAGAAAAGCCTGCAATTCGAGTTGGCCAATAGATGTACGGTTTACTATGCCTGACCGAAGGTCAAACCATTTCACCATACAGTTTTGATGACCTTTGCCTGTTTCATGCTGCTGAAGTCTTTTTGACAGTGCTTTCCAAGCAGATGTTCCACAATGTAGCAGTATGTCGCCAGTGCCAAATAATTAACAACAAAAACAAAAAATGGCATCTTTCTGAACTGAGTACATTAACCATGAACGTCTTATTTTCTCGCCATTTGCCATGGTTCGATAGAAATGAGTACTTGTGAACCTCCGTCTTTCCTCGTTAAATGGAAATTCATAACTTTCATTCTGCTGCGGTGGGCCACGTGCAACAATGTCACACACTTGCCTGTCCGATATTATAGATGGCCAATCTCCTGGATCATCAGTCAGTGGTTCAGATTCAGATACTTCTTTCCCGGCAGCAGCTGGAATATCTGTCACAGTTTGTTTGGTAGAACAACTGGCTTCACCTTCGACCTCACTTGAAGCACTTCTAGATATGATTCGTCACTGCTAGCGCTGTCCGTTTCATGTGCCTGTACCTGTATGTTGGATTGCAGCGCAAAATACGTTGACAACTTTGGAATTTTCTCAAGTTCCTTCTCGGCATCTTTTGCTGTCTTTCGTTTACTAGCTCTGCTCTTATACATTCTCTTAAACATCACAAAGCACGCTTCTGCATTGGAAACGATAAAAAACTAAACTAAATTAATAACATTTATCCGCCGACCGCCATTATGAACGCAAATACACATTCTTTGATGGGTCCAACTAAAATTCGAAACTGACCGACAGACAACTGATGTAACCAATAGTATTATGATGTATCATAATGACTTCACGGTTTTGTCAGTAAAACTGACATGGATGTGCAATAGCATCAATAAATGTAATTTACCTAGTTATACCTTACTTTTTTTTTTGCACTTTTAGGGGCCCCCTTCCTTGCGGGGCCCCCTCCGGTCGGAGGGTACGGAGGGCGCTCGTTGCACCTCTGACTGTAACTTCTGTTCCATATTGTAATTCAAACCCCATTTTAAAACACTCACTCCATTTTGTAAAAGCTTCCTCCAACCTTCATTTTTGCAAACCCTGCTGTAATCTTATTAGTTTAGTTTAGATGTGTGAATGAGGTATGTGTGGATGACGGAATCAACCTCCAGCCCCAGCCTGTCCTGATGAGATAAAGTTCAAATACCAACGGCTGAAGATCTAGACAACAGCCCTAAACAAAGTAAGAAGCATCCACTCTAAAGAGAAAAGGACAACAGAACAACAGAAGGAAGATCAAAGCCAGGTTCAAGGCTGAAAGTCATGCCTGCAATTGATGGGTGATCAATCTAAACCCAGAGGCAGCGTGACACAGCAAGACCTATAGACTTTGAATCCAAACTAAAAGCCTATAAAAAGAGGTGAGAGACTCTGGGTAACATTCTGCTGCCAACATGGAAGGACATCAGTGCCTGCCCAACAGAGATCCAGCTTGTCCTTGTGCCTGGCTTTTCTGGCCAGTTAGCCACCACAAGCTACGAACCCAAGCTACAAAATCAAGCTATGAACTTAAGCTATCTTCAGGACTGGTAACTATGCAGCAGCTGCAGAACATCTGATGGATGTGTGTGTGTGTGTGTGTGTGTGTGTGTGTATAGGTATTAGGTATAGGTATGTCTGTGTATAAGAATTAAGATATTAGTTATTAATCATAAATCAAATTGTTATCATAATAAATGTGGCATCTTTGCCTTGTCCCCTTTAATAAGATCCTGCTAGTTTTTACTGGTCTAATATAATTGGTATAACATGGAGAGGGTTCAGAGAAAAGCCATGAGAATAATTACAGGATTAGAAGTCATGCCTTATAGGGATAAAATAAACAGATTGAGCTTCTTGAGTTTAAGAAAGGGAAGGTTAAGGGATGACTTGATTACAGTCTATCAGTATCTGCATGGCGAACAAATATTTTATCTAGCTGCAGATTAAATCAATCTAGCAGAGAAAGGGGAACACAATCCAATGGCTGACAGTTGAAGCTGGACAAATTCAGACTGGAAATAAAGGCATACATTTTTAACTCTGAGAGTTAACCACTAGAGCAATTTACCAATGGTTGTAGATTCTCCATCACTCATCATTTTTAAATCAAGAGTGGATGTTTTTCTAGAAGCTATGCTATAGGAATTATTTTGTGGATGTTCTATGGCCTGTGTTATGCAGAAGGTAAGACTACATCAGGGGTTGGCAACCTTTCAGAAGTGGTGTGCCGAGTCTTCATTTATTCACTCTAATTTAAGGTTTTGCGTGCCAGTAATACATTTTAACGTTTTTAGAAGGTCTCTTTCTAAAAGTTTATAATATATAACTAAACTATTGTTGTATATAAAGTAAATAAGGTTTTTTAAATGTTCAAGAAGCTTCATTTAAAATTAAATTAAAATGCAGAGCCCCCCAGACTGGTGGCCAGGACCCGGGCAGCGTGAGTGCCACTGAAAATCAGCTCGCGTGCCATAGATTGCCTACCTCTGGACTACATGATCATCAATGGTCTCTTCTGAACTTGGAATCTATGAATCTATTGGTCATATTCCTTCCCATCCCTACCAGTGGATTCGATGTTTAGATCAACTTTGAAAAATAATGATGATCCAATGATACAGCAGCTTACTATGTGGAATCTTTAAAATGAGACCAATGGAAGGATTGCGTTAGTCAGCATTCATGTCACACTACCCATCAGTACCCAGCTCAGGCCAGGCAAGCTAATAATCCAACTAGTTGACCAAATCTGGTCATGAATCCTAGTCGTGTGCCACCTGAGGCATGTTGTGCATAGGCTAAGAAGATGGTGACACAGGATCAGGAGAAACAGGCTAAACTGTATAATTAGCAGTTCAAGTACATACAAAAATGAACTGAAAGGCAGAGTCCTTTCAGGTTCCAACCTAAGCTTGGAAAGGTAAGGGCTACCAATCAACTCTGTAGCCAGAGCCAGGGATACACATATATTGAATCACAAACTTATGAAAAGAAAAGGCATAGGAGTCTGCTGCCAGGAAATGTGTTAACATTGCCTCTAGACTTCAAAGGCAGAAAAGGCATTTCAAATTATCCACTTTATCAGCATATGGTTCTCAGTTAGAAGCCTCTGATGCACTCCCAGAATCACTGAAGGGTCTTCAGTAAGAAAGTGAGGCAGTAAAGATTATTGAATGGGCCCCAGAGAACTCAGATGTAGGCAATATTGAGAGAGCTGAGAGGTAAAGTATACTAATCAAATAGCTGAACATTTTAAATTCACTAATGATAACCAGAGCAAGCATCACTCTTTAGATTCTGACAATCTTCTGGCTAGTACTTCAGCTGATTCACCTTTATTTCATGATTAGGACATATATTCCAGTGATCCATCAGTGGAACAGTGCAATTTGAAAAGGTGGTGTTTAGAATGTTTACGCTCCTGGGGGTTTATGTAATAGCTGCCCAGTGTAAAAGGGGAGCTCCTGAGTCTTTGCCAGATCTGCTGTGAACACTTAGGTTGTTTTGACTTCAGATAAAGCAAAGTGTTGAAAGAAAGAAACACACCTCTTCTGATGCCTGAAATGGCCCCAGATATAAACTACAACACAAAGTAGGCCTAGGAAATCAAGCAGTAACTGATCTGGAAGACAAGCACACAGCAATCATTATGCACTCATCAATAGGTTACCCTCTACTTTGGTCATTAATGTGTTTTACTGAGAAAGGAAGTGCTGGCCAGCGCATTAGGGTTTTCACCTACTCTCCTTAATTTCCATTTGGACAACCATAACAAATGGGGCTGAAATTTAATTAACTTTGATACCTGCACTGCATTTGTGCTTTCATCCTTTCAGCAAGTTTTGCCTCTCTATCCTGAATATCAGTGCATTTGGGAATGATGCTGCAATCTCAGAATGTCAGTTGGCTGTCTCTGTGATGTCATCCCTAGTTGAATACTTTACAGTGGTTGAACTGTAAAAATTGCATCTGAACATAGCATGGTGATATGCTTAGTATTATGGAACTATGCAAAGACCATTGGGCATATGAGGCATAGTAATGCTTTCTTCAGTCTGCCTTTCTTTACTTATCACATGTTTGCCCAGGTTCAAAAGGTTATTTTATGATTAAGCACCCAGGCAACCCTCCAAGGGTAATGCATTTTTAATATTAGTATTGTTACAATGTACTTGTCCTGTCTAGACTGTAGAAATGTGAGACTAAACAGCGGCAATCCCTCTTTCACCCAAACATATTGTGATGGAAACAGCTAATTTTTCAGTCTGCGCATGACTTCCATCAGGCAACTACTCAAATTAAGATGAGAAATAGAGGCTCAAAATGATAGCAGTCAATGGAAAATCTATCTGTGTAAATGACAGTGATAATAACTCAAAGAGTATTATTGTGATCTAACCTCAAGTTACTTCAGGTTTCTGCCAGTAGCTAAAGCCTTCCTTGTTAAAGTAACAGATTTCAGTTTTATATAAAACTTTTCTAACCAACAGTTCCGGCATGTAGTCTATGCAGTGATAACACATGTAGTCTATGCAATAATAACACTAAGTTTCCTTTTTCCCTCTGCATCTAACTTTAATAAAATATAGTTTATATTTTGAAAAAAGTTATACCATGTTAAAAAAGAAAAATGGAAAAAAAAACACTAAGAAGTTGTTACCAGGAAAAGTGAGAAAGAAAGGGAAAGATTCCTTACAGGAAAATCAAAAAAAATCAGCACAAACAAATCACAGTCCACCCGGTTTATAACCTTATAAGTAATGAGAACGCATACATTCAACCCAAGTTAAACCAATGAAATCCATACATTTTTCATTTGAAAGTGGTACTTATTGACACTGTATTTCTTCTTACTAATAAGCACAACAAAGCAGTTCTAAATGAGAGATCAGAGTCTGAAGCTAAGGTTTAGAGTTTTGCAAATTTTGCTGACAGATGTAGCTGTTCTGGTAGTGAGCTGTTTATTTTAACTTGCTTATGTAATAAATCAAAACTTTAACACTGAAATGCTGAAATCTCTCCTCCAAAATAGCCCATTTAGGCCTATTTGAAAATATCTTATCATAATCAGTTAGCATGCTACTGAGAGAGACAGGAAATTAAATATCATTGTAGTACATTGATCAGGTACGTAAGTACCAATGTACAGCATTTAGCTGCATAAACCATTTATCCACACAGGTCAGTTCCTGAGTAGAGCTAGGCAAATTTTTTTAGACGAATAATTTATTCTCTCCAAAATACAGTTTTGGTCAACCCGAAACTATTGGTCAATTTTTCCATGAATTTGCTGAATAGTTTTGGCCAATTCTTTTTTTTCAGGGCTAAATTCACAAAACCACCAAATAAGAAAGTGGGCGAGGGCCCTCATATGGGAGATATAGGTTTGAATCCCTGCTCAGAACTTGCATGCAGTTCTCCCTCTCATCCTGGTCAGTGCCCTAACCATCAGGCTGTAAGGTATTTGGAGGTTAAGTTCTCTCAGTCTGTCCTGATGAACCTGTTCCATTTTTGTAGGAATAATTAAATAGTCATTGAGTAAGACTAGAAGCTGGGTGCCCCCCGCTCCCGCCCCTCACCCGTAGAGTCAGTCGCTCTCACTCAATGATGATGCAAGTATTTTACACAAAATAGAATAGCTTCAATGGGAGAGACCGAAAGATATCTTATAGAAATGCCATTAATCAATAATAAACAAGTTCATTGAGTAACAACGATAACAAAAGTAATAACCCTGAATCCAAGTATAGTCTATCCAACTCAGCACCCCCAACATCCCAGAAGGCTAAGAAAGGAAAAGTGAATTCCAATATTAAAGACCACCTTCATGGATGGTCTGTTATATATATAAAAAAAATGACTGCTGCTTGGATTCTGAAAAATCCTTAGGGTGCCCCCACTTGCCTAAGTCAGGTTCTCTATAATACAAATAAACGTAAAAAGGCCTTTTGAGATGATGGGAGTCAGGGCTCTTGGCTCCCACTCCCCTAGTCCTTTTGTATGTACTCAGATTCCCTAACTCTGAAAAGGGTATAGGATAGCAGCACCAATCGGCCTGCCTTGGGGCTTGCTGAGTCATGTATGCTAGGGTCATTGTCTCCTTGTAGGAACAGGGGTGCTGGTAAATGGCCTTCCTGAAGGCAGTTCCCCTTAAGGCTTCCAGGAATTCCTTTTGGGAGCTGTAGAGCTGCCGTCTGCTCTCTCCCAGAACTTCCCAGCAAATGCTGGGAGCTTCCTACTTTTAAGCCTTTATTCTTTCCTTGACATAATTGACAGGGCGAGAGTGGAGAGTTCAGTCTTGCCCATAAGCAGCTTTTCAACCCTTCATCATTGGTGTGGGGTTTATACGTCCCATCACACATCCTCCCCCTCAGGATTTGAGTAAGAGTGTTAGAGTCAGTTGCAGGGACTCTCCCAATTACAAGAAAAAAGTCTGCATTCTGGTGAGCTTTTCCAGCTTCGTGATGGACTTGGAACTTATTGGGTTGTAGTGACAAATACCGACACATTATTCAATGGTTGGTTTCCTTTGTTGCGTTAAACCACTGGAGCCAGTTTGTGGTCTGTCATTAGTGAAAAGGGGTTCCCTAATAGGTTGCAACATAAGGAGTCCACAGCCCATTTCAATGCTAAGGCCTCATCCATGATTCAATATGCTTTCTCTCTGGTGAATAGCTTTTCTACAGACATACCGTATTGGATGTTCTTTCCCTTTGATTTTTTGTGAAAGCACCATTCTCAGCTTCACTCTGAGGCATCAGTCCTCAGATGGAACTCTTTTGAAAAGTCTAGGTTGAAAAGGATGAGTTCTCTACATAGACATCCCTTGGGTATCTTAAAGGCCTTGTCACAGTTTTCCATTCACCATATTTTCCTGTGGTGGCCCTTTTTTATGAGGTCTCGTGAGGGTGCTGCAGTGGTGGAGAACTTTGTGACAAAACATTGGAAGTACCTGACTAATCCCAGGATTTGTCAGTCGTGTTGGTTGTTTTTTTTTGTTGAAGGGAGAGTGCAACTTATCAAAGAGTGGATGTTTTCCACTAAGGGTCACAGCTGGCCACTTCCTATTGTGTACCCTAGGTACATATATTTGTGGTTCCCAATCTTGCATTTTGACAGATGGGCTGTCAACCTTGCATCTGTGAGGGATTGAAGTACTGCCACTACCTGTTTCAGGTAGTCCCAGCAATTCTGACTATAGACAGAATTCATAGAGGTGGTGGCATATTGTCCAGGGGATTGCAAGATTTTATCCATCAACCTATGGAAGGTTGCCGCTGCACCATGAACTCCAAATTGCATGGTATAGAACTGGTACAATCCCAGGGGCATGGAGAAAGCTGACTTTTCCCTGGAGTAGGGTATAAGGGGGATCTGCCAATACCCTTTGGTAAGGTCAGTAGTAGATACTTACTCAATTGCTCCTAACTGTGCCAGTAACTCCTCTACCATTGGCATGGGATAGGTGTCAACTTTAGAGATCACTTTGACTTCGTGGAAATCTATATGGAAGCATACTGTCTCATCCAGCTTAGGGACCAGGACAATGGGTTTCCTCCACTCACTACAGGACACTTCTACCACTCCAAATTCTAACACTTCTTGAAGCTCCTGATGGGATACCTATGTCCAACACTTTCCAGGGTTGAGGGTGAGGTTTTTCCTCTCACTTTTTGTCCTGATACTGTTTCAGTACAATGAGAGATTAAGCGTGTCTTTCCTGGGATGGATGCAAAAATCATGAGGAACAGGTTCAGTAGGTGTTGAACTTGTGTCCTATGTTTGAGTTGTAAGGTCTCCTCCATCTTTACAGACTCACACGCTTTTTTCAATCAGGACTTGGGGTTCTAGTTCAAGTTTGAGAAGGCAGAAGTCAATGAAAAGGCTATCTTTTTGTGGATGATAAACTGATTTTTTTCAGCCTCTTAACTTTCAGTACGTTGCATAGTTCCTTCGTCAATTGGGAGGTGAAATTAGAGCCTTGATCTATCAGGATTTCTTTAGGGAGTCCTGATTGAGAAGTTTCATGATCTTGGTTGCTATAGTGGTTGTGTTATGACAATGCCAATTATTATGGAATGGCTTTGGACTAGCTCCATCATCTCCTTTCTATATATAGTAAGAACCAGAAGTTGTGGACTGACTTTATTCATGTGTTTATCTCACTTGATATGGTATGTCCGCTCATCCCAGAGTTGAAAACAAGGCAATTGACTCAGTAGTTAGGGTTCCAGTGGTTCACCATCTACTACAGCAAAATAATAGAAGGCTCAGCTAACCATGGAGTCGGCTTGCGGTTCCCACACAGTCAGTGTGCCAGGCAAGAATGCCAGTGCCAGGGTCATCAGTCTTTAGAAGGTCTCCAAAATCCAGGGGAGGTGGGTTCCTGCACAGTGTTGGCCTTTTCACAGGGTCATACTGTTCGCCCATCCTTGTCTCCAGCTGCCAAAAGGGGTTGATCTTTTTGCAGGGCTGTCTCTCACACTCTGCCAAGGTTTCTTGGAACTAGGACTAATCCCTTCATAGAATGACTGGGTAAACTAAGGCAGGAACTAATCCAGCAAGAAGGTTGGCTGTACAGCACTTCACCATCAGTTGTATGTTTGTTTTGGGTGGGGCTCCACATCTCCATGTATACACTGTAGTATACTTCCCACCCATGTCTTCCAGTCTTACTAATGGTTCCCATACCAGGGTCTGTCCCACAGCTGGAGTCTACTAGCCATTGACCTTTTCTCATTGATTTGTATGGACACCACTAGCTCGGCTGACCTTTTCTTCTGAGCTTCAGTCTTGGCGGACCATACTTACCCATAATTACATTCCGTGTAGTGGCCGTTTTGCAGAAGTGTCCTGGCTGCACACACGAGAAGCTCTGTTTGGGGGGGGGGGTATTTTTCACTGCAGAAGTCCCTTGGGAGCCCCTATTTGGTCTTCCCAATGCATCTGATGATTTCACATAAGAAAATCCCTCTCTAGGTGACCACTGATTTCTGGGGACACTGGGACATGCTCCCTTTCCTTTGCTCACATTCCTTGATATTGCTGAGTCTGTTTCCAGGGTCCCACTCTGAAGTAGTCTGTCCCCTCAGCTGGTCCCAGGTCCTGCTTACTCTGGTCTTCTTGTTCCCTGTACATTACTCCCATGCACTGCTGGTGGGCTATCAAAAGCCATAGAATTTTCCATGAGGCAGACCAACTTGGCCAGTGTTTCTGGCCAATGTTTTAACATGCAGGCCCTTCCCTCAGCAGGTCGGATGTGCATGAATTGTTCCAACAAGTTCAGCTACTTGCACCCCTGTCTGGGCTTCTGATTTTAGCCAGTGCCAACAGTGGCCCCTCGAATGCTGGACCATAAGTCCTGGTCCTGCTCCTGGGGAGTAAATCTCTTTTTGGAAGCACCAGCAGCGGGTTTCCTCTGTAATATCTGAACAGTTGAGCCATTTTGATTTTCACATACTCCTGTGCATTCTGGTGAGGAAAGGAGCCAGCATGGAGGGCTAATATTCCTGTGGCCAGCAGGCTGCCTGAGACACCCATTCAAATGTTATGAGGAACGGCTTGGGGTCATCTTCTGGGATCTTTTTTGCTAAGCAGTGTGCATGGGGCTTTGGTTGTCACATCTGTTGGTGCCCCTATGGCTGCCCCAGTCAGCTTGAAGAAATACAATATTTTTTGGACCTACGTCTTCTGTTGGTTTTTGTGTAGGGCTGTTATTTCTGTTAGCAGCTGTTGTTGCTGCCCCATCTGCTGCTGTTGCCGTGTAGCTAATCGTTGTAGCAGCTGTTGTTGCTGCTGTTGCGCTGCTTGTTGCTCTTAGCTTTCTGTCAGCCTTTTCAGCAGCCTGTCCAAGTCTATTTTGCTTAGGCAGCCAGCAATTGTAAGCAATTCTGTATGCCCCCTTTCCCCCAGTACCCTTTATGTCACAGGCAATCTCTTGCCCACATTCTCCACCATTTTTCAAATTCTTGGACTGCTGATGAGTGCCTCTTATCATATGGATGCTGAAAAATCTTTAAAGTGCCCCTGTCTGCCTAAGCGGCGGGGCCACTCTGATACAAATTAAGTTAAATAGTCCTTTTCAGTTGATGGGGATGGGGCTTTTTGTATGTACTCAGATTTCCTAACTCCAAAAGGGGTAGAGGGTTGTGGCACCAATCGCCTAATCAGCTCACCTTGGGGCTCGTCGAACCTACATTACCTGGCCAGCAGGCTGCCTGAGCCACCAGTTCAAACTTTATGAGGAAGGACTTGGGGTCATCTTCTGGGACCTTTTTCACTAACCAGTGTGAGCGGGGCTTTGATTGTCACATTTGTTGGTGCCCCTATGGCTTCCCGAGTCAGCTTGAAGAAATACAATATTTGTTGGACCTACTGCTGCTGTTGGTTTTTGTGTTGGGTGGTTTAATTACACTCTTAGTAGGTGCAGAATGGTGGTTGAATGTTCCTTTGGTAGACTGAAATCCTCCTGGGTCTGTTCACAGAAGCATTTGTATTCCAGTGTTATCAATCCTGTCCATGTTAGTGTGGCTGGTTGTATTCTGCACAATCTTTTTGAAGTGAAAGGTGAGCCATTTCCTCTGGAGTGGACCCATGAGACTAATGGATGGCTGAACCAATACACTCAAACAGAAAATGAGCCTGTCACAACTGGCTCAGAAATCAGAGATGCTCTGCATACAACCATTATGGACTTGCATGGACCAATGGAAAAAGGAGTATAGTTCCAACAGTAAATGAAGTATTCACACTGCATGCTATGAGTGTGTGTGTGCAGGGTGGGGGGGGAGCAGTTATAGAGATGACTGCTCATACAATGGGTGGGGGAGCATAGCGCTTGGCATGCTTTTTTTACTTATGGATGAAACGAACGGTCGATGTTAATTATGGATCTGGAAAGATGAATGGAGACATTTTGTCTGGATAAGACTTCCTAGTTATTCCTTATCATTTCTTTGTCTTTATTGTTTGAAAAGAACTTGCAATGTGATGTGGTGCATTGATGGTAATATACTTTGTTAATGAATTCAAAGCCTTTATTCATTAAAATGACTGTAATATAAAAATGACAATATTAAAGAACTGACAGGCAGGCCAGCTGCCATGAAAATACCAAAGGGGAAAAAAATTGAAGTGCATATCACAAACATTAAGCAATGCAAAACAGTTGAACAAGTGCAAAAATAGAAAAGTAAAAACTTGAAATTTCCCTGCTTCTAAGTGTCCCCTGCCCCTTGTTCTCCTTTCCACTTCTAATGCATGTTACACACACATGGTGATGTTGCCCTGGGGTGGAGGACTGCATGGGGTACATTTGCCCAGTCCAAGTAGCATTCAGCCCTGGTTGCCCTGGCCACCCAACCACAGAATTGTTCAATGGGTTCCTGGCTTTCATGGTGCAATGGTGGGTACTCAGGATGGGGTACTGGTACAGGAGGTATGGGTGGAGCCAGAGCCTGTCTTCTCATGCACATTAGTGCAAGCAGCCTCTCAAACAGGTCTTTCTGCTGTGCTTCATCTTCCTCCCTCAAGGGATGCTTCTACTCCAGAAATTGTGGTGTAAGTCTCTCCTCCCATTCCGCAGCATCCCTGTGCCTGTCATCTTTCTTGCCATGCATCCTTTTCCCTTTGGTGCTGTAGCTGATGGCTGGCTTTGTGTAGGATGTCCACAATGGGGTCATCACAGACTCACTTCCTCTTTGACTGCATCATGACAGTGTGACACCCCAGGCTTCTGCTGGACAATGGCTGGACTGAAGAGATGGAAGAGTCTGAACACAGAATGAAACAGGATGTAATTGTCTCAGTATTTCTGCAAAGGTTCACTACTTCATCAGCAGAAGGGCCTTTGGAATCTCAAGGCCGAAAAATGATCCTTATAAAACTCTACTTCAATGTATTCTGAGAGAAACAGTAAAGTTCCCAAGCTGCTCCTTGGATATGACTGAGAGTTAAGAGAGGTTAAAGACTTCACACACAATGGTAAGGTGACATTTTAAAATGATATAATAAATGCAGACCATTTCTTCCTTATGAGGGTAGGAAGAGCATGTGGCTACAATTGATGTGATACACTACCTCAGGTTTCACAATCCTTGCAAACATTCAAAGTTCTTGAGGACTTAACAGTTCTGGAAGATTCCTGAATGGCAAAGGGATATTCTATCCAAGCTACTTGGGGCAAGCCAGTCTGAAAAGGTTTTCATATTTATGGTGACTGAGCCACACCTCTATGAGAAGAGGGCTGTGACCTACAGAGGAGGGCCCAGAAAGTACACTATTCCCTGAAATATGGCCACCCATCTGGAATTTCAACTACAGGAAAAGTTTGCAGCAATCACTACCTGGGATTGGATCAAAATTGGATCAAAATATTGGCATAGTGCACAGTCAGCTTGTGAAAATCCTTGCCTGAGGAGGTTGTGAAGACTAGGACTGTAACAGTGTTTAAAAGAGAACTGGATAAATTCATGGAGGTTACGTCTTTTAATGGCTATTAGCCAGGATTGGTAAGGAATGGTGTCCCTAGCCTCTGTTTGTCAGAGAGTGGAGATGGATGGCAGGAGAGAGATTACTTGATCATTACCTGTTAGGTTCACTCCCTCTGGGGCACCTGGCATTGGCCACTGTCAGTAGACAGGATACTGGGCTGGATGGACCTCTGACCCAATACAGCCATTCTTGTGTTCTTAAAATTCATGAAGGAATCAACAAGATGTTGTGCTAGCTTCCATGTGGATTACTGCCTCCCTTAAAGTTGCTGAAAGCTCTCTGCATTCGTGCAGTTACCCCAGTGCAGCTACAACTTACAATACCACCTGCTTGAACACCTATATGCAAACATACCCAACAATACAGACTCTTAATACTGCATACATGGACTATATACATACCACTGAGATTGCCAGACGCTAGAATAGTGAATGCATTGCCAAAATTGCATACACATGCTAAGCATACTTTGGTAACAAAGAACTGCAAAGTGCCCCACCTTCCTGGCACATTTCTACTGCATACAACCCTCTATCATATTTCAAACAGCTAATTAGTCACCCACGCACTACATTTCCCCACCATCCAGTATAGTTTACAGGTGACTTTTACACTATGGCATGGCCACTTCAACGTGGCCCGGCCACTTCAACGTGGCCCAAAAGGAAGGCAATATATGGTTCTTGCTTTTAACACCTTTGTAACCATGTCCGAGTATCTAGTAAAATATTCATTATAACTGCTTGTTTAACTGTTGCTTGTACTTCCCGGTACCCATTTTGAATTCCACATGGGAGAGTGGGGGAGAGTGGCAGGCACCAAGGTGCAAGTGTGCGATCTGCCATTTGCAAACACAGGCTACTACCTGTGGCCTGTAGTAAGTTCATTTGGTCGTAAACCGGAAACCCCTCCTATTCATATATTAACAGCAACAAACCCAGAGCCAGAAACTTACCAGGCAAGTAATTTTGAGCTACTATTGTAGGAGTTGTAAGACTTGAAGTGTTTTCTCCGTGTTAATTTAATTTTTTGGACAGCACACTGTGATGCTGGTAAACCAAGCTCCAGCTCTGGCCCAGGTTGAAGGAGTTAGCTAAGAACTGACAAACTCATAACTGGAAACCAAACCAGCTCACCCGTATGTTAGCTTTGTTCAAAACTGGTATCAGTCTTATAAGAGTGTAGTTAGTATTGAGACTATATGAAATGTTTGTAAATTGCTGTCTGCATTAATCTCACTTGTAATGCCTGTATTCCCGAGTATAAGGAAATACGTAAGTTTTGTTTTCTAATTTTAAAAATGTTTGCTCTGAACTTGCGAACCCAGGAACAAAATTGTCCACTCTCATTCTCATTAAGGAGGCCTATCAAGATTAAACAGACCATTTAGAAACATCACAATACAACTAATTGCTGAGTGGCCCTATCCCATCTTGGAAATATTACGTGCAAGGGAACTCATCTCATGGACTGGAAGGCTAAATGTAAAAAATAAAACAGTGTCACAAGAACATTTTTCATCTCTTTGCTGTTTGAACTGTCATAGGGTCAGAGATATGAAACTAAGTTCTCCCTGGGGCCACTCTGAAAGACATTTTGAATTGACAGTTCACTACAACTCTGTCACTCTTAGGATATAGATTGCACCGCATTTGTGTGTGTGAGTCTGCTTGCTTTAACCTGTAAAGAACTCATTTCTTTTTCCCAGTCAATAAACCTTTAAATAGTTGATCCTGCAATGAACTACAGGAGTTGTTTTTGGTGTAGATCTAGGGTACTAATTGATCTGGGCTAAGCAACTGATCTATTGGGACCAGAAACAACCTGAATATTTTGTGATTTTTGGTGTAAGTGACCATTGATCACTAAGTCCAGCTTCCCTGGGTGACAAGAGAGTATAAGGGGACTGTTTGTGACTTCATGGCAAAACTGTTATGGTGATCCAGAAGTTCACATTAGTTACTGGGTTGGTGAAATCTAATTATAGAACATACCACCAGTATGCCCTGATTTTGACAGTCTGCCCTCAGGTAGGCAGTCATGGTCACAAGCTACTTCAGACAGCATGACACACACAGTTTACATCATCTTGGACCAGCACTGAAAGCGTCAAAAAGTGTATGTGATTTACATCTTTGTTGTTCCAGTCAACTTTGTGGTCAGCAAAATAAACCTGCTTATTTTCTCAGTTGTGCTTCCAACTCTCCTCACCTTTTCACAAGTCACTGAGGCATATGATATTGCTCTCACCTGAACCAGAACAAACAACCAAGGAAAAAATTACTACTTCAGCAGTGCTTTCTGTTTTGTATCCTACTGGATCAATGAAACACTTGAGTAATTTCCTGGGCCTACACCTTTTAGATCTAGCTTTTACAAAGTTTGTTGACAGGTATGTAATACTAACTCAGCTATGAAAACTCAGAACACCTGATCTGAAAGAAAAGCCTACCATACGTCTGTGTCATTCTTCATCAGAAGCACTGTTACTGAGCAAGATTCAAATCTCTACAATAAGATCAGGAAGACAGCCAACTATACTCACAGGCAGTGTGTGCCAAGTGGATGGTTAAAACTCACAGCATAAATGCCAAGCAGTTTCCTCTCCTTGGCTGCCATCTAAAAGTCATCTTCCTTAGAGCAGTGGGGTGGCTGCATCCTGCTGTTCTATGGCATTTCTATGGGTACTCTCCTGCTGTAGCTCAGATTGTCAAGTACTTGCTTCATGCACTGGGTCATCCTATTCGAGCTAAATCAAGCTGAGAAGCAGCATCTGGTGTTAAAATTTCCTGTGCATGTACTGTAAATGAGGATTTTAAAAATAAAATTTAATTTCAGTGGTTTTCAATATGACTTGACCAGTAAATATATTCTAGCCAAGGAGAATTACAATTGCCACATGCTACTATTAATGGTATAGTTTCATATTTGTTTTATTTTTTCAGAGATATGACAGAGGGGAAGTCCTTAGATTTGTGTATACTAAATAGTCTGAAAAATTTTAGAATAAAGAATAATGTCTTTATTTTCAAATCATAGAATCATAGATGGGGAGGCTCCAGGCCCCAGCACACCAAGCACGTGATTGGGGCGGCAAGCTGCAGGAGGCATTCTGACGGTCCCCGGGAGGGCGGCAGGCAGCCAGCCTTCGGCAGCATGCCTGCAGAGGGTCCTCTGGTCCCGTGGCTCCACTGGACATCCTGCAGTTATGCCTGCAGAGGGTCTTCTGGTCCCACGGCTCCACCAAAGCGGCAGGACCAGCGGACCCTCTGCAGGCGCACCCGTGGGAGGTCCACCGGAGCCGCAGGACTGGCAACTGGCAACTGGCAGAGCACCCCCCCCCGCGGCATGCTGCCATGCTTAGGGCAGTGAAATGTCTAGAGCCGCCCCGATCATAGAATATCAGGGTTGGAAGGGACCTCAGGAGGTCATCTAGTCCAACCTTCTGCTCAAAGCAGGACCAATTCCCAACTAAATCATCCCAGCCAGGGCTTTGTCAAGCCTGACCTTAAAAACCTCTAAGGAAGGAGATCCCTCCACCTCCCTAGGTAACCCATTCCAGTGCTTCACTACCCTCCTAGTGAAAAAGTTTTTCCTAATATCCAACCTAAACCTCCCCCAATGCAACTTGAGACCATTGTTCCTTGTTCTGTCATCTGGTACCACTGAGAACAGTCTAGATCCATCCTCTTTGGAGGTCATACAGCAAATAATCTGATTCTAGATCAGTGGTTCTCAATTTATTACACATTGTGGGCCACATATGCAACCCACAATGTGTTAGCTGGGCCGCAGGGGCTGGGTGGAAGTGCAGCAGTGGCCCCGACCCTTGCCACGTGGGGCAGCTGGTTGCCCACCGTAGACCCCATACCCCATGGGGCCTGACGGCAGCCCCAGACACCAACACGCAGGCCGCCCAACTGCCCTGACCCTGGATCCCTTGGGGCCAGGCAGCTGTCCACCCTGGACCCCTGCCACGCTGCTGCCCCGGACCCTGCCATGCAGGCCAGCAGGCTGCCCCAGATCCCAACACACAGAGCCAGATGCTCCAGACCCCGGAGCTCATGGGTCCAGTTGGCTGTCCTGGACCTGGATCTCATGGGGCTGGCTGGCAGCCCTGGAACACCAACCCCATGGGCTACCAGCAGCCCCGACCCCACCTTAGTGGGTGGCAGGCAGCCTGGCTGGACCCCTGTGCGCTGAGCAGTGGGGCAGCTTGTATGTCTGCATGCCAGGCAGCTGGGAACCCAGCGGACCCAGGCACATGGGCCGGCCCTTAGGACACAGCTGAGCTGGGCCACAGCTGTGTGCTAATTGGGCCGCATAGAGGTCACGGGTTGAGAACTGCTGTTCTAGATGCACATGGTCTGGCAGTAAAAAGCAATTTACATGACAAAATTTTAAAGATAAGGCCTTTTCCATGTCTTTACAATGCTATGTATGTTTATGGTGCTCTATAGGGTGTGGTCTTTATATCTTGTGCACGCACTGCACAAAACTTCAAAATTCTTCATATCACAGGCTCAGTCTGTGACTCCACCACCAATGTCCTAGCTTCCTAACTTACTACTTCAGGCTCCAACTGTCACAAGTCCTCTCTGTATAAATACTAACTGATGAGAATGAAGCCAAAGGGGACCACTCTGTTGAGAAGCCCAGGACAGGAGATTACTATCCCATCCTACTAAGCTATTGATAGAGTGGTCTGTCAACTGAACAGCACTTTTCATGAAACCTATTCATTAGAAGGACAATCAAACAAAATGCTCACTCTCACTTCAGCATGGAGGGAACGAACAATCCATGATGAGCTTTAATTTCTACACACGCCATTTACAATATCAGTATCAATCTGAAAAAAACAGGTCAAGAGAGTGGCCAGCTCATTTTGCTGCATGAAATATCACATGGGATATTCCCTGTTTATTGTGATAGCCATGAGATCTTGTTCTAACTTTGAAGAGTCGTCATCTGCATGGAATTTGAAATCACCCAGAACAAATTATCTCAGCTCCGCTAGCACTGAGTCATTTTAGCAAGGAATTCTGAGGTGCATTCGTGTGATCTCACATACTAACATTCATCCTCCAGTTTTAACTCCATCCTGGGATTCTCTCACATTTAGTTAAATTCATCTTTGGAGTGGGAGATTTCCTTTATTGTAGGTCAGACGTAACCAGCACAGCAAAACCACCTGATCTACCTCAATTCATGCTGAATGAAGTACACAGGAGAAATCATCTGGGCCAACAGAGGGCCTGTGGGGTGATCCAAAGACCTACATGCAAAGTCAGGGCCCTCATTTATGTTCAAGTCATGTCAGGGGATGGGAGGAGGTGGGGGGAAGAGTTTCTGGGGGCTCAAGGATTTCCTGTTTGGATGCAATCATTCATGTTCAGAACTATCACTGAAGATAATGGGATCCCTTGTCTATAGCCTTGCAAGATTGGGTCTATGATGTGGCACTTGCGGCAGTGAATGATGCCAACAACTAGGATAATCTCATTTTTGTTAAGTGAATATATACACTGAATTGTTACTGAAATATAACATCAAAGGAGAAGACCATTCCACTTCACGCCAAAAGGCTGCAAATGTCATATCGATGTAATATGAATAAATCCTGAAAAGAACCATACTTAAACTGAAATGATTAATTTCTTTTACTCTAATACCAAGAAAAGAAGTGCAGTAAAAACGAGTCATTCACCACTGTCCCACAATAAAAATCACCCCAAGGATCTATCCTTTCTAGAGCTGTGAGATGTAAAATAATATTTTATATACACAATTTGACAGTAGTAGAAAGCATCCCTCTAGGGTTACCAGTGCCATCCATTAAAATTCCACTCTGACAGTTAGGTGCTTCAATATTGTTTCGAGTGTCAGATGGTACAAAAAAATTATCAACGTTCAGAGCAAAAACAGGGAGAAAAATACTGAGACTTTTAAAGTCATCCACACGCCATCTCTACTTGTAACATACAAACTCTCCTGAATGTTCGACGGTATTTGTTAATTTAGTTGATATTTTACCTCTTATTCATTATATTTCAAATTGAAAGTACTGAAGTCCACAAGTGGCAACAATACAGAGCTAAACATTGCATTCTGCTAATTTTCTCTACCACAGTGACTTCCTCTGCTTCTGGCAGCAAATGAACAATGATGTAATGGTGTAATGGGCAAAGGATCCTCTAAAGATAGTTGGGAGTTCATAGAAAAGAGGCATGAAGCAAAGGAGATGTGACAACAATTGTCTCTCTTCTGAATGATCAGTAAGCCAGAGAGCAGAAAACGCAGCCTGGAGTAAGATGTTGCTCCTACTATGAAATTATCTGGGCCAAATTCAGCAGTGACACAATAGGTATAAATGTAGCTTGAATCAACTTGTTAGTCAGTAGGTTTATGAGAGTAACTCATGCACTTGTGGGGTGGAAAGTTGGGAGTGTGGGAGAGCAGAAAAACTAGTTAAGAGGAAGGTGTCAGTTAAAGAAATTAAATTGTGGACATTTTCCCAGAGAAAATATTCAGTACCTTATATACCACTGTTAGCAAAGGCCAAGGCAGGCCCCACACCATCCATGATTTCACAGCTGCAGAATTCACAGCCAAACTCAGAATTCTCTTGCCACAGGACTGGGGTCCAGAATCTCAGTTTTCTTCTCTTTTCTTTTCTTTACATAGAGTTTCTAGCTCTTACAGATGTGAAGAAAACCTTGAAAATGTGTCCTAAGTGTAAACCAAAGCAGTGTTGCCTGCCTGAATCTGCAGACAACCTGAAACAATCTCTTGGGGAGAAATGAACTGCTTGCTTTAAGATTTAATGTGTTCCATGATACTATGGCTGTGTAATTAGTCATTTTTCCAAAATGCCAAGAAATCATCATTATTGCTGCAAAATTTGCTATTTATCTGTAGCCAGGCACCTGATGTTTCATTTTCAGTCTCATTGTCCCGCTGGGACTTCCCCGCAGCTGTTTCTTGCTCTCCTGTTTCCCCAAAGCAATGGTTCTCAAACTATGGGGGGAGCCTCCCCATTAAGAATTATAACATTCAAAAGCCAGTTGGAGAACACTTCAATCTCCCTGGCCACTCGATTACAGACCTAAAAGTCGCAATATTACAACTAAAAAACTTCAAAACCAGACTCCGACGAGAGACTGCTGAATTGGAATTAATTTGCAAATTAGACACCATCAAATTAGGCTTGAATAAAGACTGGGAGTGGATGGGCCATTACACAAAGTAAAACTATTTCCCTATGTTTATTACCCCTCCCACCCCCCAGTTCCTTGCATCTCCATGTCAATTGCTGGAAAGGGCCATTTTCATTACCTCTACAAACAGTTCTTTTTCTCTGCTGCTGCTAATAGCTCACCTTAACTGATCATTCTTCTTATAGTGTGTATGGTAACACCCATTGTTTCATGTTCTCTGTGTGTGTGTGTGTATATATATATATTCCTATTGTATTTTCCACTGCATGCATCCACTGAAGTGGCCTGTAGCCCATGAAAGCTTATGCTCAAATAAATGTGTTAGTCTCTAAGGTGCCACTAGTACTCCTGTTCTTTTTGCAGATACAGACTAACATGGCTGCTACTCTGCAACAAGCTGTGTGCTTTTTTAAAGAGCTCTGGCTGTCAGCCCTGGGTGGCTGGGGCATGTGCAGAAGGGCTGTGCACACCCGGGAGGCAGGGATAAGGGGTCAGCCCGAGCTGCACTGCCCCAGCATTACAGCTGGAGCCCCACCACCCAGGCTCTGGCTCTCCTTCCATGCAGTCTCTGACCAGGAGGCAGCCCGGGCTTAGGCTGTCCTTCCTTACCCCCACCCCACAATCCCTCACCTACTGGTGGCGGGGCTCCAGATGTCAGCCCCAAAGAGGCAGCAGTGCAGAAGGATGGCAATGGGACACTGAGTCTGCTGTGAAAAGTGATATTGACAAAGAAGGGGCTCCCGATCAAATAAGTTTGAGAACCACTGCCCTAAAGGAGGAGTTAATTAGATTACAGTGCATACTCCCTCAGCTGTTCTAGGGAACAGGCTGCTTACAGCCAGAGAGCAATGGAAGCCAGAAGTGCAGGCTAGCAAGCTGTGCTGACTAGAGAACAGTGCAGCAGTCACGAGCAGGCAAGATGAATTACTGTGCTGCCCTTGTCCTTTGGCACAGTTTGGAGGGAAGGAAGTTCTAAGCTGGGCTAGACATCAACACAGGAGCCAAGGACCGGGGAGCCAGGCTGCCTGAAGAGCGTAGCAAAAAACTCATCTCACAAATTAGTCGCTGTGTGTGTTTTATGGAGGGGGGATGAAAGGCATTTCCTGATAATAAATCACTGTTGCCATAGAATTCCAGGGATTGTTGCTACGGAATTTGGCCCCACTGTGCCACAGAATATGTGAGCTACTGTCTAAGCCTGGCTTTTTAATTGCTACCACCACAAATTACTTTGCCACATGCATCTGTTATCTAACCAATTTACATTTGACATGTAACTTTCCTCCATGCTCCTAAATGTCAGCGTTGAATGTGGCTCAAGATTAAGCCCAACTGTTCACTAGCTAATGGGCCAACATCATTGCTATGTAACTCCTATTGATTTCACTGGAGTTACTCTAGAGCTGAATTTGGCCCACTACCTTTATTTCATTTCAATGTATTTTAAAATACATTGGTTTTGTGATACTACATAGCTATATTTATATTCATTCAGACAAATATCATAGGCTAGATTCTGGCTGTCCTTGTACAAAGGAAGAAAAGAGAATGCAGGGATCCTTGCCTCATCTCCATCCTTTGTGCAGCAACATGGATGTCAATGCTTACAGTAACTCACTGTATTGGCCAGCAAGATGTCACGTGCATGGGCACAACTAGCTACTACTGTCAGTGCAGAAGGGAGTGAATGCTGAGCCTCTGTAAAGAAAAGCGCATTTCCCCCCAGTGTCCCTGAAGGTATTATCGCCTGTGCTTTCCAAAGACCCAGTGTCTCAACCTTTGACATTTGCGTTCTACTCTACCACACCTCAGCATGGTTCTGGCTTGTCAAAGCTAGAACTGAGGTCTGTACATTTAAACAAAGGTGAGAAGGTTTTAATATCTGTATGTTTACACAGCAAGGAAAAGTCTCCAAGTAGCTCTCAGATCCTCCCACCTCGCAAAGTCCTAGAGTCCGGGATCTAGCCCAAGACTCGAAATCTACACAGCAATGAAACAGCCGCATAGCCTGAGCCCTGTGAGCCCAAGTCAGCTGCCAAGGGCCAGCCACAGCCACAGATGTCAATTTGCTGTGTAGACATGCCCTCAGTAAGACCCAGAAGTCAATGGAACTACTCTGGTGTAAAAGCAACGCTGATGACATCAAAATCTGGCTCTGTATTTCTAAGTGCTTTTCCATTCATTTAATTTATTTTAAAATTACATTTGTTTCCTTACATTAATCAGTTTAATTCAAAGAAGCTTCTTTACAAACCGAGGGCCTGATCCTTACAGATAGAGCACCCATGTCTCTTAGTGACTTCAGTGAGCATTGCAGGTATTCAGAATCTCTCAGAAACAAGCCCCCTCAGTTAATTAAACTTCCACCAGCCATGTTCAGGCATCAGGCTGTGTCCTAACAAGACATTCCAGAAGAGTTTTAATGTATAATAAATGGATGGACTGTTTTTATTAATAATAAAACATGAGAAATCTATTTTTTATTTTTGGTTCTCACCTATAAGCACACAGCCATATCAGAAAGCATAGCTTTCATCATCAGCTATCAAATTAGATATAAGAGCTATATCGCAACAGTATCTACCACCAATCCACTTTTACTGCACTAAAAAAAGTGTCCCATAATGCTCAGGGAAAGGCCCTCTTCATTTAGGATGGCAGAAAGAAAAAAAGTACTATCTGTAAGGTGTTTTCTACCAGACTTTCTTTTAGACAGCTGGGGTCTGAGTGCCTCTGCTTTACAACAACTGTTGAAGAGTTGGAGTTCAGAGGTTTAGAGCCGTGGCTCCTGGTAAGGCATGCAAAGAAAACAAAGCTGCTGACCTGGAGCCATGGCTCTGACCTGGAAACACCAGCTCTCTAAAGCGTTGTTGAAAAGCAGAGTTCAGATTTGATGGAGCAGTTGAGAATTTCCCTAAACTATGGTGACACTCACCCAGTATCGGGTGAATTTGAGAGTGAAAAGGGAGTTTGCTAAGGGTATGGCCAGAGCACAATGCACCAAAGCAATCCGGGCTAATCGTATGGCTGAACCAAAAGGTCATAGTACTCTACCAATTCTAACCCCTGTGGATTCTGTCAGGGCCGCCCAGAGGGAGGGGCAAGTGGGGCAATTTGCCTTGGGCTCCGGGCCCCGCAGGAACCCCCACAAGAATATAGTATTCTCTAGTATTGCAGCTTTTTTTTGTGGAAGGTGCCCCTGAAATTCCTTTGCCCCAGGCCCCCTGAATCCTTTGGGCGGCTCTGGTTTCTGTACTCCTCCAGAGAATGAATACCCTTTTTAATAAATGAAGTCCTTGCTATACTTGACACTAGAGGAGTCAAAGTGAAAGGGCTCTGTTTAAATCCTTCCTCAGTCAGAATCCTAGAGCCCCACTCTCTCTCCTCTGAATCAGAGAGACATCTATCTCTTTCTCACACCTCTTTTTTCTGACTAGTGTTGTGTAGTGAGTGGTTTTACAAGTCACATGGTTTTGTTTCTGTTCTTTCACTGGAAAAGTGCACGCCACTTCTGGAATAAATACTTGAGGATATGAATTTAGGATTCAGTTTCAGAGAACTCTCATACATGTCCCTTTGATATTAATTTCCACAAACATTCATTTGAGCTAGTAATATCGGATCTCCTGAATGGTCACAGAAAGCAAATACGAAATGTGCATGGTGCATGAGTCTGCTGCATGACACATCAGCAAGTGCACTGAAAATTCTAAAAGGTATTTTGTGGTAAGTTATTTGCATTGTTCATCTGGTTCTAGTGATCAGCACAGAATATATTGATTTTTTTTCTTTTGTCCTGAAATTTGAGAGAATTTAGTGCTCATACAAAGTGAATTTAGTGCTCTTGGCCAGAATCAGGCATAGCAAAGACAAGCAATGTGCAAACTTTCACAACACTGCTCTTCCATGGTGTCTCAAATATTGACTTGCATCAACCTTCCTATTCTTCCCTGTGGTTGATTTGAACAGTGGCTGTTTTGCTTGTCAAGCTCTTCAGTTGTTTTGTGATGGAGATATATTAGGGCACATTTTGGGACCTGAGCTACTGTTCTGAAAAAGAAGAAATATTTTCTGACTTATAGATCAAATTGGGAACATCCTTGCATGCCTTTGTACTTCCCTAATGTAATGAAAATGGTGTGGCTAACCCAGACACTTACTGAACAGAATTAAAAGGAAGAGGGATAAGAAATGGAAGAAATAAGGCGAGGAAGGAAAAAGACACACAAGGGGGAAGCAGGAGGCATGACAGAGTCTCATATCCCAGCTGGTGTTTGGGATTCAGAGGGAGCCAGTGGAGGCAGCAATGTTATCAGGGTCCCTCTCTTAGCCTGTGTAATCAGGATCTCTCTCTCAGGATCAGGAAGAGAAAGGGCAAGTGGTGTCACATTGGATCCCAGGGTCCCAGAAGAAAGCCATGGATGGCAGCCATGAGGGTGAAGCTCACTCCTTCCTATTCTCCAATCTTTCAGTCAGCCAGAATCTGCTTCTATGTCCATAAATTTTCTCTCTAAAGTCTTAAAGAGGACCCAAGAATGAGAATGGTGGATGAGTAGCCCAAACCCTCATTCTTTTATCTATCAATAAGACTTAATTTCTGACATATCAGTTTTAATTCATTGATTTCAGGTCCCATATTTCTCTTGTTTACCACAATTCTTGTTAGAACATTAGGCTATCTTGTTTAGATGAATTCATTCTGTCTCCATTTTGCACCTTTCCCCATAGACATTTATTGTTGTAGGTAATTGTCACATTTTATAAACTTTCACTTACTTTTTACACTTCAGATAACAATTACGGTAAATCTGTGGGCCCAACTATTAGAACAGTTACCACGCTTCAAAGCATATATTTATAGATGCATAGACGCTAGGACTGGAAGGGGCCTTGAGAGGTCATCAAGTCCAGTCCCCTGCCCTCACGGCAGGACCAAATACTGTCTAGACAATTCCTGATAGACATTTATCTAACCTACTCTTAAATATCTCCAGAGATGGAGATTCCACAACCTCCCTAGGCAATTTATTCCAGTGTTTAACTACCCTGACAGTTAGGAACTTTTTCCTTATTGGGACTACGGATTCCCTCCCTCTGTCGTTCTATACATTTACAATTAAACAAAACCATTTTCCTTCTTTTACAGGGTTGAACCCTGCATGCTGTGCATTTTGCTTTCCATTGCACTCAATCCAGCAACTGACCTGTATTTTCTATGGAGATAAAAGCAGCGCCGCTCCCACAGCTATTTCGTTTGGAAACTTCCTACAGATCAAAGGGTTTCTCCTCATCGGAAGTTTGTCTCCTCTTTGATACCATGGGTTGTTCTGGTTCCATCTGAGTTTATTCATCTTTTAATACAGTCCTTGAAACTGAGGAGAATAAGACATTTTCTGGATTCATGGGATGGCAGTGGACTGTGGCATCTACATGTGATGTGCTTCAGTCCATTTTCCTACATTCTCTAATGCATTGTTTTGGAAGACAGCATTATCTCAAACATGATTACTTTAAAGGTAGCCTGTCTATGTTCTACTATTTTCTCTCTCTCCTTTGTATATAAGACCTCAATCCTGCAAACAAATACCTGTGCACATTCTTAATTCTAGAACACACGAACAGACCCACAGACGTTATTGTCTGAAATTAAAGCACACAAGTTTTTAAGGCTAGGCCCTAACTATCAAACAAGTAAAGTGAGCAAAATATTTAGGACTTGTAACACATATAAGTAAGCAAACCTGCATATGAAAGAGGAAAGCTTAATGAGTTTTCTTATTTAAGACAAACAATTATGCAACTGAAA
Source organism: Gopherus evgoodei (assembly GCF_007399415.2). Lineage (NCBI taxonomy): Eukaryota > Metazoa > Chordata > Testudines > Testudinidae > Gopherus > Gopherus evgoodei. The sequence goes on from NC_044322.1 coordinate 321,673,639, forward strand.
TGTATCAAAATTTAACAGCTGCAGTCATCTATGTTCTGCTAACTGCAGAAATAGGATGGAAAAAGTGTCCAAGAATATTTTCAATGAGCTCTATCACTGGAAAGGTATAAAAAGGTGCAGTATCAGCTCCAAACTCACTCCACTAGTCTTAATGACAGACAACAGTCATTACTCATGTGCCCATCCGCTTGGTCTTCTGCATCTCTCAAATAGACTTTTCATTTTAGCCAGCTTAGTAGAGGTATAGTGACATCTGATAATGGAGGGCCTCTCTTATGAGAGGAGACTGGAAGAACTTGGCTTGTTTAGTCAAAAAGAAGGCTGGGAGGGGATATGATTGCTTTCTACAAATACATTGGGGGGGTGGTAAATATCAGGGAAGGTGAAGACTATTCAAGCTAGAGGACAATGTTGGCACAAGTATAAATAGAAAGAAACTGGCCACAAACAAAGTTAGGCTAAAAATTAGAAGGTTTCTAACCATCAGGAGGGTGAGGTTCTAGAACAGCTTCCCAGTAGTAGTTGTAGGGGCAAATAACTTAGTTTTAAGAGAGACAAATTTATTAATGCAGTTGTATGATGGGTTTGTTTGTGATGGTAGGGGCCAGGGCTCGACAGCCCTGGAATTCACTTCCGGCTAATGTCATACGTTCCTGTCACAGAGTACTGGCAGCCAGCAGGGGGGCCGGAACTCTAATCATTCTGGCACTAATTAGGTCCACCATTAGAGTGGTCTGAGGGAGGACTGGGATGTAATTGTCTAATCAGGCTGGCAGGTGCTAGAGGATTTATTAGCCCATCAGCAAAGGACTGATAAAAAGGCACAGGAAGACAGTGCAAGGAGGGAGGAGCAGAGCTAGTTGAGCCCTTATTCAGAAAAATCTCAGAGAAGGGTGACTTTTTTTCCACTCGGGCCCTGGGCAGAGGACTATCGATACAAGTAACACTGTAAATAATGCTTCCGTAGAGAACTGAAAAGGTATTAGAGGAAGGAACTTAAACTGCCCAGCATGGATACAGAACCAGTTGAGCCATTTCTGTGGTGCAAAGAGGCAGGAGCAGAACATGCTGTGCTACAGTTCCTAGAGCTCATGCTTGAGGGTTTCAGCCGGACACTAGAAGGGGTCAGAAAGTGATTCCCTCACAGCTACTGCCAAATATATTCTGGGAAGATCCCCCCATCTCCTTCCTCTGAAATACCAGGGCTGGTCATGGCTTGAGATAAAACACTGGGCAGCATGGCTGAGGGTTCTGAAGTGGCACCAAGCATTCTCTTGCTCTCTCTGTCCCTGTCTCTCTCTCTCTCAGGAGCTCAGCTGGCTCATTCATGCTCACATGCCCAGTGTGTAACTGACTGCCCTGTGTGGGGTCAAGCAGGGATTTTGCCCTGGGTGAGATTGGCAGTGACCTTGGGGGTTGGGGAAGGGTTTACCTTCCTCTGCAGGATAGAGGCCTTTGCTAACTACTGTGGGAACTTTACAGTGAATAATAGCAGTCCCTGATCTCATCACCAGAACACAATTTCCGGATTTAATCTTACTGAGTGACAGCAGCCCTCACAGAATCACTGGAAACAAAGGAACAACCACCACAACAAGAATCATTAAATCCCATAGAAAGCAGAAAACGCTGCATCCTACTGGATATTGCGAAGATTTCTACCAGACCTTTCTGGAATGAATACAAACAAACAGTCATCATTAAAAAAATGCCACGACTACCATAGAGCAGATACGTGAAGGCAGAGCTCTGAAGGAGGCAGTGCTATCTGAGCATTCTCTATGCTCTATTACAGGCTGCTCGAAAGTACACTGAACTTAAAGGGACTCTTTCTCTTGATGGGTCACTTGCCAGGATTATCTGGTTCTAACTCACTCAATTATTTCCCTGCCATTGCAGAGACCTTGGGAACATGTGCATCTTGGTTTCTTCCATTCCCTGGCTATGGCACGTCATAATCAAGTCTCCTGTGTGTTGTAATACTTTGATCTCATTTGGTTGTTGGGTTTAGTGTGCACATCCTGGGTGGTGTTAGTGGCCATATAGAGGATGTCAGACTAGGTCAGGGGTAGGCAACCTATGACATGTGAGCCGAAGGCAGTACGCGAGCTGATTTTCACTGGGTCCTGGCCACCAGTCCGGGGGGCTCTGCATTTCAATTTAATTTTAAATGAAGCTTCTTAAACATTTTTAAAACTTATTTACTTTACATACAACAATAGTTTAGTTATATATTCTAGACTTATAGAAAGAGACCTTCTAAAAACGTTAAAATGTATTACCGGCACCCAAAACCTTAAATTAGGGTGAATAAATGAAGACTCAGCACACCACTTCTGAAAGTTGCCGATCCCTGGACTAGATGATCGAGTGGTCCCTTCTGGCCTTAAATTCCAACTCCGACGCTTGCTAGAGGCATTAACAGAACCAGGGCCGGCTCCAGCTTTTCTGCCATCTCAAGCGGAAAATAATAATAATAATAAAAACAAGAGCGGCGGCACTTCAGCAGCAGCTCAATTGTGCTGCTTATTCTGTGGCAGTTTGGCAGCAGGTCCTTCACTCCCTCTCTTCCTCTTCGGCAGCAATTCGGCAGCACTCAGGGAGGAAGAGAGGGAATGAGGGGCTCGCAGCCGAATTCCCGCCGAGGACCCGGATTGGCTGCCCCAATACCGGATGGAGTGCTGCCCTTTTGAATTGGCCCCCCAAGCACCTGCTTGCTATGCTGGTACCTGGAGCCAGCCCTGAACAAAACTATAGTAGATCAAAAAGATTCCTGAATTTACAAATAGTTAGTTCAACCTGACCATTCAGACTGGGGGCTTTACCGTTTATCCACTGTATTTTATAGTTATTTCTCGGCAGCAAAGATGTTACTGTAAGATATACTCCCAGCTGCATAGTACAACATGCAATGTAGTAAAAGGTCAAAGGTGAAGTAAAAGGTCAAAGATGCACAAAGATTTGGCTTTGAACTGATTAACAAAGCACAGCCTTATATTCAATGGCAGAGCAACACCAACTAGAGTTTATGCTAATTAAAAAAAATTCATTGGTGATGTGAAAAAACAAACAAAAATACAAGCACAGTTAAAGCAATTACTTGACTGGTTTTGATAAAAAAATTCAAGTAGTTAAATTGAGCCTTATATTGACAGGGACTGACAGAAATGGCTCTCAACAGCTTTATTTTAAGTTAAAATTTATATTACTATCCCACATCTTTTTGGAGCTGTAGAAATATCAAATGCTTTCTGGAGGCAGTTCCAGAGGACTTCTTGTCAGATCCATAATGCAGCAGACTGAAAACTTAGAGAACACGTATAGAGGTAAATGTTTAGACTACTACATGGCAGATGTCTCTCATTACATAAGTATAAAGCATATATGAAATCACTTTCAAAAGGAAATCAGGAATACTAAAGATTTTAAGCAAGAAATAGATTTATAAACACATTTTGTGCATCTCAGTGAATTTGGTGTGAATACAATCTTGTGTGTGTACTAATTGCCTACAAATGGTGAAATCTTTTTTGCATTGGACATCAATAGAAAAATTCCTATGAGACTTCAATTGGCCAAGATTTCAACCTATGATTTTCATTGCCAGATACTAAAAAGACACCCATTGCTATTTGCAGATTTGTTGTAGCCATATCAGTCCCAGGATATTAGAGACACAAGATGGGTGAGATAATATCTTTTATTGGACCAGCTTCTTTTAGTGAGAGAGAAGACTCATATAAGTTTGAAAACTTGTCTCTCTCACCTTTTCTAGACCTGAAAAAGAGCTCTATATAACTTGAAAGCTTTTCTCTTTGACTGACAGAGGTTGGTCCAATAAAAATATTACCTCAGCCATCCACTGTTATCAGCATGTAGTCACCCACATGCCTGCCACAAGTGCTGAGTGAATAATGCACAGTATGTCTATGAACAGCAGTTTGCATGTTTAAACAAATTCATCTTGTTTTTTTAATTCCTTTTGTATTAATTTTCTGAATGTCTTCTAGCAAATGAGTTTGATGTCAAGAATATTTGCTGAAACAGTGAATTTTAAAAGCTATTATTGGAAGTTATTCAGTGCGAGCAAGTTTAAAATTTGTAATCATGACTGTTAGTGCCTTAGACTTGGTAGTGAGAGAGATGTTCATCCAAGCAGGGAACAGAAATGTGCCCTGGCTTTTCTGTATCCAGTCTAAGCCTCTGGTGTTTCAAATACTTCTATCAAATTGATCAGACCAAGAATTGTTTGCACAAATGTCTTGGGGAATATTTTTGAATATAACTGATACATGTAATAAAATAGTGACCTACTGATGGGTAATTTTTTAACAGAAGGAAAGTTCTGTAATCAAAATGCATCAACTCAATTATGGGTTATGAATGACATTCACTCAGCTCTTTCCACTGCATGTTTACTCTAAGTAGAGCATTAATATAACTAATCTATAATTCATGTAATAGGATGTATTACCAGGTGCTGTAGGAAATTAAAGTTTAGAACCACAGCTCAACTCTATACTATTCTATTTGCAGTGTTGTTATAGCTGTGTTGGGCCCAGGATATTAGAGAAACAAGGTGGGTGAGGTAATATCTTTTATTGGACCAGCTTCTGTTGGCCAAAGAGACAGGCTTTGGAGTTATACAGAGCTCTTCTTCACATCTAAGTAAGGTACTCAGAGTGTCACAGCTAAACACAAAGTAGAACAGAATGTTTTGAATAGGTAGTTACATTCTAAGAGAACATTCAAAGTGAAAAATATATAACGTCACCTATCTTGTGTATCTAATACTACTCTTTGAACATGAGGGTGAAAAACATCAATATCTGCCTACCTGCACTCAAAGGACAAAAAGGAGATGGGGTAGGGGGTTACAGATTGTTGTAATAAGCTATAAATCCATTGTCTTTGTTGTTACTTATTTCAAGATCCAGGCCTATCACAATGTGTGGTGTACCTCATCCAGTGCACTAAATGCCCCAACCACCAAGCACGTGAAACCAGACAATCAGTATGGTACCAAATGAGTTCATACAGAAATATTATAACAGACAAAAATACTATATCACCTGTGAGTGAACACTTTTCACAAAACAGTTCCTCCATATCTGACCCTGTCCTTATTCTCAAAGGAAAACTTTGAAAGACAAAATTGAGAACTTAAATGCATAACTTTGCTAGATAGTAAAAATCATGTTCTTAGTAAAGGCACTGGATTTATAGCTTATTACAAACAATCTGCAACCCACTAATCCCCTTTTCTGTCTTATGATTGCAGGAATGTTAATAGGCCACTTTACTTTAGTGCTGTACACACTACAGCTTAAGTCAGTGGTTCCCAAACTGGGGTTTGCGAAATGTTACAGGGGGTTTTCAGGAAAAAATTCTCTAATGGTGGACAGAGCTTTCCCTAGGGACCCCGGGCAGCATGGGGTCAGCAGCCCAGAGCCCCTGGACTTCCAAGAGCTAAGCAGATCAAAGTAAGCATGTCTATCACACTGAGGAGATTTAAACTTCAAGACTCCTTATAAGAAATGGAAAGGGGAGATGGATATTTTTTGCTGTTTTTAAAATGAACTAGGCAGCTAGTATTATTTTTTAAATTATTATGAAGAACAAGTTTAAGCTTTGTTGCAATGTGTGTTGTTTGCCTGGACTGCTCAAGACCTGAATGCTTGTGTAGCAGGAACTCTTTGAGTTGGCTTCTTAAATACCTTCATGCTGTTTCACATCTGATACTCCTTGATGAAACATAGAAGCCTTGTCTTATAACAGGTTTATTCAAAGTGATACAAGCAACGAAAGTGAGATCTTGGGAAAGTGTTGCTCTTTTCATAATGTAAAACAAGTACTGCAAGGATAAATAATTAATAATCTTGTGTAATAATAATGTCATAAAAACCAATTTTATATTTCCAAGATCACTGCTTTTATAATTCATATGCAGGTAAAGGAGAAAATCCCTGGAAACATTTTTAGGAGAGGGTTCGTGAGACTTGATATTTTGGTGAAAGGGGTTCACAAGTTGTTAAAGTTTGGGAACCACTGGTGTAAGTTATGTCATTCGAGGGCGTGAATAAACTACCCCCCTCCCCAAGTTACACCAGCCTAAGCACTGGTTTGGACAGCACTATGGAGATAGGAGAGCTTCTCTTGCCAACATAGCTACCACCACGCGTGAGGGCTGGAGTAATTAAATTGATGGGAGAGATCTCTCCCATCTTGCAGCACAGGATCTGGTCCAAGAGGTGAATATAGATGGACTGCTTGGTAATAGTGACCATAATATAATTACATTTAACATTCCTGTGGCGGGGAAAAAACTACAGCAGCCCAACACTGTAGCATTTAATTTCATAAAGAGGTACTACACAAAAATGAGGAAGTTAGTTAAACTGAAATTAAAAAGGCAAAAAGCACACAAAGTGAAATCCCTTCAAGCTGTACAGAAACATTGTAAAGATACTACAATAGAGGCTCAACTTAAATGTATACCCCAAATTAAAAAACATAGTAAGAGAACCAGTGCCACCGTGGCTAAACAACAAAGTAAAAGAAGCAGTGAGAGACAAAAAGGCATCCTTTAAAAAGTGGAAGTTAAATCTAGAGGAAATTTCCTAGTGAGAAAAATAGAAAGTAGCAAATTCTGGTAAATGAAATGTAAAAATATAATTAGGAAGGCCAAGAAAGAATTTGAAGAACAATTAGGCAAAGACTCAAAAAGTAATAGCAACATTTTTTTAAAGTACATTGGAAGCAGGAAGCCGGCTAAACAATATGTGGGGCCACTGGATGATCAAGATGCTAAAGGAGCACTAAAGGGGGATAAGACCATTGTGGAAAAGCTAAATGAATTCTTCGCATCAGTCTTCACAGCTGAGGATGTGAAGGAAAATCCCAAACCTGAGCCATTCTTTTTAGGTGACAAATCTGAGAAGCTGTCTGAGATTGAAGTGTCAATAGAGGAGGTTGTTCTGTCCTGAGGTCAGAGAAAAGGAGATGAGCTGGGACAAGACAAATCAAGCTGAGATGTCACGATGATTCTTCTAAGTCTCCTTTCAAGGGACCCCAAAAAGGGTGGAGAAGGGAAAGGGGAGTGGACAGCATAACTCATCCCCTCATTATTTTATTTATCAGATACCTTTCTGTGAATCCAAACTTGGCATAGGTAAATAAACAAACAGTAAGGATGAAGTAAGTTTAACCTTAACACGGTGCTTGAACAATACCAATAGGCCTTTTTGTTTGGACTACTTCATTGTCTTCATCTGGCTTTCTTGCACCCTGTCTTGTTGATTTCAGATCACTTATCCAATTTGTCAAGATCCTTATGAACTCTAATCCTGTTCTCCAAAGTGCTTGCAGTCCTCCCAGCTTGGTGCCATCTGCAGATTTTGTAAGTATGTTCTCCCCTCCATAATCCAGGGCATAAATGAAAATATTGACTAGTACTGGATCCATGACTGTCCCCGATGGGGCCCACTAGATACACCCTTCCAGTGTGACAGTGAACCATTGATAACTACTCTTTGAGTACTGTCATTCAACCAGTTATGCACCCACCTTATAGTAATTACACCTAAACCACATAACCCTAGTTTCTTTGAGAATGTCATATGGGATTGTGTCAAAAACCTTATGTAATATTGGCAGACTAGGTGCCCCATCAAGCCAAGGTGCATAGGTCTCAACTGAACACTAACAAATACATAGCTGGAATTAGCTTGGTTCACCTACTTGTTAGCCTTTTTAGTACTAGGTATTAGAATTAAGGATGTGTTTAATTTGTGGACTTTATGAAATACTTGTAAATTGCTGCATGCATTAATCTCACTTATAATATCTATATCCCATGTTATAAGGTAATTAAGAGTTTGCTCTGTAACCATAAATCACCAGACAGGAGAGAAGTGTTAACGAGTGTGAACTACTAGCGTCCAACAGGAGGTGTTATCTGCTGCCTGACAAAGGAGGCTCATCAACATCAGACAAAATATTGTGGAACATCAGAGCACAAGTCTTTGCGGATTGCTTCCCCCCTCTCTGCCTCCACAGGAAGAGGAGACATGCAAATGAATTCCTCCCAACAGCTGAATTTTCATTTCAAAGCAGAAGGGGGTAGGACTAAAAAGCTGTAACAAGAGGAACTGTATTTTTTATGATACTTGGACTCTGAGGGGCAAGAATTGCTAAGCATAAGCAAAAGATCCCAGTGCTTGGCCTGAGCTAGCCCTAAAGGACACACAGAGCTTGTTTATTATAGAAGCTTCTATTATTTTTACAATTTGAGACTGGAACTCATGTGTTCATATATGTTCACCTACTTTAATCTTGAAAATAAGAGTTAATTCCTTTCCCTAGTTAATAAATCTTTAGATAGCCAATCCTATAATAAACTACAAGTATCATCTTTGTGTGAGAGTTACAGTGCAGTTGGCCTGGGGTAAGTGACTGGTCCTTTGGGACCGGGAGAAACCTGTGATCTTTGATGTAAGGGACCATCTATCGAAAAGGTAAACTTATCTGGGGGATATGAGGGATCAGAGTACCCAACAGGACAGTCTATGACTCTATGTTAAGGCTGTTGTATTGCTTGAGAAATTTATGCTTGACAACCAGCTGGTGAAATCTAAGTACAGAACTCACAGCCAATTTGGGGTTTGTGCCCTGAGTCTTAACAGTCTGCCCTGAGGTTGATGTTCACACTCTTGAGCCACTGCAGCACAGCTTAATAACTTACTAAAAATCAAGATCTAGCACATTACTGCCTAAGTCAGCAACTCTGCCAAAGAAAAAGAACAGGCTGGTTTGGCATGATTTGTTCCTGAGAAATGCATGTTGGATATTCCTTATAACCATATTATCCTCTAGTTGCTTACAAATTGATTGTTTAATAATTTTTCCAATATATCTTTCCAGGTACTAGGGTTAGGCTGAGTGGTCTATAATTCCCTAGGTATTCTTTGTTCCCCTTTTTAAAAATAGGTGCTATGCTTGCCCTTCTCCATCCTGAAGATAATTACTAGCAGTTACAAGATTGTGTCAGCTAGTTCCTTATACACTAGGATGAATTTTATTAGGTCCTGCTGACATGTCTACATCTAACTTTTCTAAATATTCCTTAATCTGTTCTTTCCCTATTTTGGCCTGTGTTTCTTCTCCCTTGTTAATGTAAATTATGTTGAGAATCTGGTCACAATTAACTTTTTTAAGGAAGACTGAAGCAAAACAGGTATTAAACACCTCAGTGCTCTTGATGTCATCAGTTATTAGCTCTCCTTCCTCCTTAAGTAGAGGCCCTTTCTTCATCTTTCTCTTGTTCCTAATATATTTAAAGAATCCCATCTTATTGCTTTTTATATCTCTTGCTAGGGGTAACTCATTTCCTTCCTTAGCCTTTCTGATTTTTCCCTACATGCTTGTGCTATTCTTTGATACTCCTCCTCAACAATTCATCTAACTTTGTAGGATTCCTTTTGATTGTCAGATCATTAAAAATGCCTCTTGCTATTCTTCCCATCTTTCCTTCACATTAGGATAGTTTGCAGTTGTGCCTTTAATATTGTCACCTTGAGAAACTGCTAGATCTCCTGAATCCCTTTATCCCTTAGATTTTCTTCCCATGGAACCTTATCTAACAAACTCAGAGAACTAGTAATGTTTGCTTTTTTGAAGTCCATTGTCCTTATTATGCTGGTCTCACTTTTCTTTCCTTAGAATAATGAAATCTAGCATTTCATAATCACTTTCACCCAAATTGTCTTTCACCTTCAGATTCACAACTAATTCCTTCCTGTTGGTCAGAATCAAGTCTAAAATGTCTGTCCCTCTGGCTCCTCTCTCCACTTTCTGAAACAAGAAATTGTCCCCAATACTTTTCAATAACTTCTTGGACCTTGTGTTTTGCCATATTACTTTTCCAACAGATGTCTGGATAATTAAAGTCACCTATTTCTACAAGGTCTTGTGTTTTGAATGTTCCTACTTGTTCTAGAAATACCTCATCCACCTCTTCTTCCTGATTTGGTGATCTATAGTAGACCCCTACTATGGCATCATCCTATTTTTTCCTCTTTTATCCCCCAGAGACTCTCAAGGGGTCTGTCTCCTATCTCCTACTGTACCTCAGAACCAAACATATATTTTTGATGTCTGGTCCCGCAACTTCTCTCTTTTCCCTGCCTGTCCTTACTGAACCAGCTACACCCCTCTATATCATTCTACATACATTTACATACAGCATTTCTAAGAGTTTTCTTTTTCAGCCTTCTGCCTTACAGTAATTTCATTGCCGTAATGAGCCATTGTGCCATTATTGGTTGAAAGGCAACATTCTACACAAGTTCTCTTCATGGTAAGTAGTTTTCTTCTTGGTATGCTTGAAACCTCAAGCATTCAAAAACCTGAAATCAGGCTCAAATCATGAGACTTCAGAAAAAAATGGGGTTCTTTTTCTGAGCCTTCTGTTTCTGAACCTGTGCATTATACATGGGTCACATTTTCAAGCTGTTCTCCACTACCATGAGGGTTAAAAACTCAAAAAGCAATGAAAGCTTAGATTCTCACAAAACAACATGACTGCAAGGAAACCAACAGATGCCATGAGATCTGCAATACAATCACGAGAGCAGGCAATACTGGTGAATTAACATTTTAGTCAGCCACCATGTAATATACCTTTCCAACCAAAAGCATAGCTTTCCTCTGGTGCAATTCTTGGAATGAGGCAGTCAATTACAAAGCTAACAGCTGCAGAGCCATACAGAGTGCAGACTTTCCTAGGTACAAATTATTGTTTCAGACAGTTAACTACCGCAGAGGTTCTCAACATTTCCAGACAACTGTACACCTTTCCAGAAGCCGATTTGTCTTTTGTACCCTAAATTTCACCTCACTTAAAAAGTACTTGCTTACAAAAATCAGACATAAAAATACAAAAAAGTGTTAATGCGCTCTATTACTGAAAAATTGCTTACCTTCTGACTTTTACCATATAATTATAAAATAAAACCAAGTGGAATATAAATATTTTACTTGTATTTTACTGTGATACTTGAACCTTTTTTAACTTGTGAGCTTTGTCATTTGGTGGCTGGAGAGTGGTGGTTGCTGGCCATGAAGTTCATATTGTCTGTGGTGTAGGAGGACAATTTTTTTTAATCCCGCTCCCGTCCCACCCCACAATAACCACTTCTACCACTCCTGCATTGTTTAGTGAATTTTTATTCTGCTCCTGCTATTTATTATGGCATCATGTGACCCCAGTCCCAATGCAGGACTCTACAGCCTGTTGTAAAACTAGGAAAATATCTAGATGAGTTGATGTACCCACTGGAAGACCTCAGCATACCCCTAGGATATGCATAGCCCTGGTTGAGAACTACTGAACTACAGTATGAAACTAACTTAGCTTCAAACTTAGGCAGCTTATATCTAACAGCAAACATTATTTCTTGATTGATTATTTAACAGATAATATGTTGTATAAATATAGTTTGCATGCTATATATTGGTGTGATTTAGTTTAGTAATTTTGACATCTTCTGTAAATTCATTTCCTAATCCCCATCCTAAAATTTTGCTGTTGTCCTTCTTTAACCCTTTGTTTTTAATACTATTGAAAAACAATTAGATTCATTATTCACAATACCAGCTACAGATGTGTTAAAGTGTCTCACTGCATTCATCCTCTTTGTTAGTACACAAATTTCTTTATAGTGTCCTAAATGCTGTTTTACTTCAGGTTTGCTTGTAAGTTTCAAATAATTTTACCTTTTTTCCTCCTTTTCTGATTGATCTGTTTCACTGTTTGACAAATGGTTTATTCAAATTACAATTGCATTTTGGCATATATCTGCACAATCTCCATTCCCTTTTAAGTTTTTTCCCCTGAGAAGCTGGTTTTTGCATCCAGTTTACATATGTATGTTCCTTCTAGTGTTTCAAAGCTAGCTTTAAAGTCCTAAATTGTTTATAGCTATAGGGTTTTGATTATATAAGTTTTAATTATGTTGCAGAAATGCACTAGTGATTCTCCCCTTAGATCCATACATAGAGCTCTCAGTGAAGTCAATAGCAGTTGTATCTGTACAATTAAGGGTAGAATTCTTCCTTAGGGACCAAATATAATGTGACTTGTAATCAATGGAGAAATTCCTTTTCATTGCAATCAGGGGTGGCTCTAGCTTTTTTGCCATCCCAAGCACGACAGTCAGGCTGCCTTCGGCGGCACGCCTGCAGGAGGTCCCCAATCCCGTAGATTCGGTGGCACACCTGTGGGAGGTCCGCCGGTCCCACGGCTTCGACGTACCTGCCACTGAATTGCCACTGAATCCACGGGACCGGTGGACCTCCTTCAGGCAAGCCGCTGAAGGCAACCTGACTGTTTCCCTCACTGCAACTGGCAGGCTGCCTCCTGTGGCTTGCCACCCCAGGCACGCGCTTGGAGTGCTGGTGCCTGAAGCCACCACTGATTGCAATAGGCATTCAGGCTTTAGAAATCTAGCTGTCCCTAAATTAATGGTTCAATACGAAATTAGAACATTTGGGACTAGGGAGCTTTGCAAACAAGGGCTGCTAACAGGGAGTTTCGAGAGGGAGTTCTCCAGGTGAAGGAGGAGCAAATACGGGACCCTTGGGGTAAGTGGCTGTCTGTAGTGTGTGTTTGTGTTTGGGAGTTACTTGCTGTGTGCTGAACTTGTGTTTGTCCGTTTGTTTGTTTGTTTGTAGGACGGTGTTCTGTGGCCGGCATTTGGAAACTATGACCTTCTAAACAAAGTTTGAAATCTAGAAGCCTCTGTTCATTGGCTGAGCCTTAGTCAGGGGGCAGGGCTATCAGGAAGCCCAGGGCTTTATAAAGGGAGCTTTGTGAACTGGGGCCACAAACAGGGAGTTTCGAGATGAAGTTTGGAAGGGGAGTGGGAAGAGAGTGAGGTACACTTGCCATTCTTTTAAACCTTAAACTATTTATTTTAAACAAAAACCCTATCATTAACCTTGGTAGCAGTAGAAGAGAATGCAGGCAGACGCCCCGTGGCAGAATGGGGGCTATCCAGTTTATTGCACTCAGTGTAGCATGTATGATTACCTACCCCGTGGGCGGGTGGCGTATGTGTGCATTTGGTGCAAAGAGCTCCTGGTCCTCAGAGACCACGTGTGGGCTTTGGAGGTCAGGGTGGTGGAACTAGAGGAACTAAGGGAGGCAGAGAGGTATGTTCATGAGGCTTTCCGGGACACTATAGATTTGTCCCACCTCCGGTCAGACAGCCCCTGTGCTCTTAAGGAGGATGAAAGGCTCAGGGAAGCAGAGCAGTCAATGGGAGCAGAGGGAAACCTTCCAGTAGTTGGGACCCTCCTTCCAGATGTTGACGGGGTATCCTCTCACACTGAGGTTACGTCTCCGGGGAAAGGAACTCCCGTCGTTAGGAAAAGGCAGATGTTAGTAATGGGAGATTTGATTATTAGAAACATAGATAGCTGGGTTCGTGATGACTGGGAGAACCTTATGGTAACTTGCCTGCCTGGTGCAAAGGTTGTGGATCTCTCAAGGCATTTAGATAGACTTATGTGGAGTACCGGGGAGGAGCCAGTGGTCATGGTACATGTAGTACCAATGACATAGGGAAGGGTATGAGAGACATCCTGGAGGCTGCTAGGAAAGAGACTGAAATCCAGGACCTCTATGGTAGCATTCTCAGAAATGCTTCCAGTTCCACATGCAGGGCCAGGTAGGCAAGCAGAGCTTCAACATCTCAATATGTGGATGAGACGATGGTGTAGAGAGGAGGGGGTTAGATTTATTAGGAACTGGGGAAACTTTTGGGATAGGGAGGGCCTATACAGGAAGGATGGGCTCCATCTAAACCAAAGTGGATCCAGACTGCTGGCACTTAACATTAAAAACTGCTCCGCAACATTTTTAAACTAAGAGATGGGGGAAAGCCAATTGCTGCAGAGGAGCACGAGGATCGGACAGAGACTTCTCTTATAGGAGAGTCTGTTGATAGAGATTCTCTAGGTTTTAGTCAGGAGGAGAAGATGGAAGAGGATAAAGTATGGGCCAGATCAGATGAGAAACATTCACATAAAAAAGTATTTGACACATCAGAAAAGGGCAAACAAATAAACAGTGACAAGTTTTTAAAGCGCTTGTACAAAAATACTAGAAGTCTAAATAATAAGATGGGTAATTAAAGTGCTTCATGATAAAGGAGGATATTGATATAATAGGCATCACAGAAACCTGGTGGAATGGGGACAATCAATGGGACACAATCATTCCGGGGTACAAAATATACCGGAAGAATAAAACAGGTTGTGCAGGAGAGAGGGGGGAGTGACACCATATATGAAAGAAAATGTAGAATCAAATGAAGTAAAAATCTTAAATGATTCTACGTTCCATAGAATCTCTATGGATAGTAATTCCACGCTCTAACAAGAATATAACAATAAGGATCTATTATCGATCACCTGACCAGGACAGTGATAGTGATGATGAAAAGCTAAGGGAGATTAGAGAGGCTATCAAAATAAAGAACTCAGTAATAGTGGGGGATTTCAATTATTCGCATATTGACCAGGTACATGCAGAGACAAAATTTCTCGATACTTTAAATGACTGCTTCTTGGAGCAGCTGGTATCCAGGAACCCACCCCAAGTGGAGCGCAGGATCTGGTCCAAGAGGTAACTATAACAGGACAACTTGGAAATAGTGACCATAATATAATAAAATTTAACATTTATGTGGTGGGAAGAACACCTCAACAACCCAACACTGTGGCATTTAATTTCAGAAAGGGGAATTATGCAAAAAGATCTTGGAGTCATCATGGATAGTTCTCTGAAAATATCCATGCAGTGGGCAGCAGCAGTCAAAAAAGCAAGCAGGATGTTAGGAATCATTTAAAAAGGGATAGAGAATCAGATGGATAATATCTTATTGCCCTTATATAAATCCATGGTATGCCCACATAATGAATACTGCATACAGATGTGGTCTCTTCATCTCATAAAAGATATGCTGGCATTAGAAAAGGTTCAGAGAAGAGCAACTAAAATGATTAAGGGTTTGGAATGGGTCCCATATGAGGAGAGATTAAAGAGGCTAGGACTTTTCATCTTGGAAAAGAGGAAATGAAGGGGGGATATGATAGAGGTATATAAAATCATGAGTGGTGTGGAGAAAGTGAATAAGGAAAAGTTATTTACTTGATCCCATAATATAAGAACCAGAGGGCACCAAATGAAATTAATAGGCAGCAGGTTTAAAACAAATAAAAGGAAGTTCTTCTTCACACAGCGCACAGTCAACCTGTGGAACTCCTTGCCTGAGGAGGTTGTGAAGGCTAGGACTATAACAGGGTTTAAAAGAGAACTAGATAAATTCACGGAGGTTAAGTCCATTAATGGCTATTAGCCAGGATGGGTAAGGAATGATGTCCCTAGACTCTGTTTGTCAGAGGGTGGAGATGGATGGCTGGAGAGAGATCACTTAATTATTACCTGTTAGGTTCACTCCCTCTAGGACACCTGGCATTGGTCACTGTTGGTAGACAGGATACTGGGCTGGATGGACCTTTGATCTGACCCAGTTTGGCCCTTCTTATGCTCTTAACATCTGTCCTTTCTGATTCTATTCTATTTTTTTTTTGAAAGTTGGAGTCTCCCACAACAGAATATTTCAGTTAAAACATGCCTTCCTTATTGATATTTAACATTGCATTTCACTCTCAACAGACTCTAACATCATAACCCTCAATGATATTTCAGTTCTTGTGTCAAATTTATTCTGAATAGCCCAAATAACTTCTAGTATGGAGTTACACTCAGGATGAACTTACTTCTTTATATTTACTAGTTGTAATTAATTAGTGTCTTTGTTTAACTTAAAAAAAATCTATAAATAGAATTTTCACTCAAAGCATAATAAATTGTTGCCTCTTGGCTTCCTGAAGGCCATTACTGATGAGCTAAAAAGGACAGAGAAAAATATGTCATAAAGAAAAAATGTCTTAGATGCTGCCTCTAGTTTTCAATAAAGGTTCCTACCTTTAATTCATTTTTTCACATGGGTTAGTGAGGTGCAAGAAGTCAAATTATTCCTAGATTGTTACAAAATAAATCACTCATCTGCAATTGGGACTGAGAATCCTTCAGGCTCCAACAATGTTGCTTTGTCCACTAGACCAGATTATCTTCCTTTAAACTTGGAAGTACATTCTGCATACATAATTATTACAGTTTAAACAAATATGAGCATTTTTTCTGTATTTCAGTTGCATATCAGTACAGTAAAGAGTTTTAATTTAATGATTTATTTATGCTAAAACGAATTCAGAATAGCATGCAAACTAAATTAAGTAATATGCCTACTCTCACAGAAGTTGATGCACTAATGTTCTCTAGAAGTAAAATCTCCTGATTTTTCGTAGAGGAAATATACATCTCTGCCTGCATATCCCTGTATTGGGACTACAAATAATTTTAGAAATAAACATTGGCACTTATTTCTCAGAGGACGAATGGAGAAACATTCCTACAACATTTTAATCTGCCCTTATGCTTCACTCCTTACATTTTCAATTGCATAACAAACTACAGATTTCAGTTAAGATGCATAGAGCTGATCTGTCTAATAATGACTCTTACTGATCATATTGCATGGCAGCCGGTGCCATGACTCATCCTGAAATCAACATTCTTCCATCCAAGTATTTAAAAATAGCTTCCCTCCCTGCCATACTACAAATTACTTGGCAGTAGACTCAGGATGGAATTTCTTCCCATGTTATTGAACTGCACAAATAGGCGAATCATGACTATTTTGCACCTTACTCCATAGCATCTGCTACTGGCCGCCTCAGGAGACAGAACACTGGGTGGATGGATCACAGTTCTGTTCCAGGAGAGCAATTCTTGTGTTGATAAAGGAGTAAAAGCTGAACAGCTGATAATGGTTTTGAAGAGACCAGACCAGAGGTGCTCATGTGGGTGAAAGCTGGAATTGAAGTTAAACTGGGACTGAAGCACTCTTCCTGTGTTTTGACTCTCACACGCAGGAAATCTACAGTCTGAGCATCTGGTCTCACTCTGTCCTGTGGCAATAAAGCAGCACTCCCAGAATAGGACTCAGCCAGCTGAGTGACTGTGGTAGACAGCCATAAAGTTTCCTTCCACAGACCCCTCACAAAGCTGGTGCAGGGGTTGTCCGGGGGAAAGGTTGGAGCCAGGAGGGGCATATAGACAAACCTCCATGGAAGTCTAAATTCCACCAGCAGCCTCTCCATCCCCTAGAGCAGCCCAGAATTGGGAGGACACAAAGATGTCTTAAAATGTACCTAAGTCCCCACCCATTGGGCTATGAGTTGTGTGTTGCATCTCAGGGCTTGTCTACACTACCGGGGTAAGTTGACCTAAGTTACATTATTCATGTAGCTGAAGTAGTGTAACTGGAGTCGACATAGCTTAGGTCAACTTACCCCAGTGTCTTCACTCCACTGCATCAACAGGAAATGCTCTCCGGTCGACTTCCCTTACTCTTCTCAGGGAGTTGGAGTACTGGAGTTGACCGGAGAGAGCTCTGCCATCGATTTGGCAGGTCTTTACTAGACCCGCTAAATCGATTCGATTGCAGCAGCATCAATCTCCCTGTAGTGAACACCAGCCCTCAGAGACAGCACAGAATATCACCTAGATTTTCTACTTACAGTAGGCCAAGTAGAAGTTTGCAGCGTGAAAGTGTTTGTCCTCCCTTTCTTGGAATGAGAGAGGGATGACTGATCACCCTATAGTTGGGACTAAAATGGGAAGAAACCTGAGTGTCTTGTTTGGGAATTTGTGTGTGTGTGTGTGTGTCACAGTTTCTCATAAGAACCCAATGACCGAACCCAGCCTTCTGTACTGGTGTCAGACTCCTCTGATTTTCCTGAAAGAATGTGGCTCTCCCCTGATCAAGGCCCTTTGGCTATTTCTTGCAGTCCAGAACATGGGCTTTCAGTACATCCCTGAACCACCCCATTTTCATAATAGCTATCACCTAGCACAAGAGCAGGGAACTGATTTGCAGATTCTAGCAGAAAGATAAGAAGTGCTGGTATGAGATGGAAACAAGAGGTGCCAGTATGGCATACAGACACATATCACCTCTCTTAAGAACTGGAACTAGCATGGAACTATACTGTCTTCCATAAATAAGTGCTGCTTGTGCAAGCCATGTTTGTCCATTCTCTCTTCGTTCACACTTAGATTAAGTACAGAGATTGTGGGTACGTCTACACTATAGGATTATTCTGATTTTACATAAACCAGTTTTGGAAAACAGATTGTATAAAGTTGAGTGCACGTGGCCACACAAAGCACAATAATTCAGTGGTGTGCGCGTGCATGTACCGAGGCTAGCGTCAATTTCTGGAGCACTGCACTGTGGGTAGCTATCCCGTAGCTATCCCATAGTTCCCGCAGTCATCCCCACCCATTGGAATTCTGGATTGAGATCCCAATGCATGATGGTGCAAAAACAGTGTCGCGGGTGATTCTGGGTAAATGTCATCACTCATTCCTTCCTCCGTGAAAGCAACGGCAGACAATCATTTTGCACCCTTTTTCCCTGGATTGCACTGGCAGATGCCATAGTATGGCAACCATGGAGCCCATTTTGCCTTTTGTCACTGTCACCGTATGTGTACTGAATGCCACTGACAGAGGCAGTACTGCAGCACTACACAGCAGCATTCATTTGCCTTTGCAAGGTAGCAGAGACAGTTACCAGTTGTTCTGTACCATCTGCTGTGCCATTGTAAATTGGTGATGAGATGATGGTTATCAGTCTTTCTGTACCGTCTGCTGCTGTCATGGGTACTCCTGGCTGACCTTCGCTGAGGTCGGCCAGGGGAGCAAAAACAAAAATGGGAATGACCCCCCAGGTCATTCTCTCCTTTATGTTGTATCTAAAAATAGAGTCAGTCCTGCCTAGAATATGGGGCAAGTGTACTAGAGAACCAGTGTATCAGAGAATCAGAGAGCACAGCCGCTCCGTGTCAGATCCCGCAGAAATAATGAGCTGCATGGCATTCTAGGGGGTGTCCCTGCAACAACCCCACCCATTGCTTCCCTCTTCCCGCAACCCTTCTGGGCTACCGTTGCAGTGTCCCCCCATTTGTGTGATGAAGTAATAAAGAATGCAGGAATAGGAAACACTGACTTTTTAGTGAGATAAAATGAGGGGGAGGCAGCCTAGCTGCTATGATAGTCCAGGCAGTACAGAATCTTTTCTTTAGACACAAAGGGGGGGGGCTGATGGAGTTCAGCCCCCAGTTGCTATGATGAGGACGGTTACCAGCCATTCTGTACCATCTACCGAGAATAACTGGGAGTCATTCTTATTTTTACCCAGGTGCCCCTGGCCGATGTCACCTAAGGCCAGCCAGGAGCACTCAAGAGCTGATGATGGGGACGGCTACCAGTCCTACTGCACTGTACCGTCTGCCACCAGGGAAGGGAGGGGAGAGGATGCTGCTGTTCATTGCCCCAGCACCGTGTCTACCAGTAGCATGCAGTAGACATATGGTGACATTGAAACAAGTCAAGAAACGATTTTTTTCCCTTTTCTTTCACCGGGTGGGGCGGGGGAGTAAATTGACAAGATATACCCTGAACCACCCCGGACAATGTGTTTGACCCTACAGGCATTGGGAGCTCAGCCAAGAATGCAAATGCTTTTCGGAGACTGCGGGGACTGTGGGATAGCTGAAGTCCTCATTCCCCCGTCCCTTCCTCCATGAGCGTCCATTTGATTCTTTGGCTTTCCGTTACGCTTGTCACGCAGCACTGTGCTGTGGACTCTGTATCATAGCCTGCAGATATTTTTCAAATGCTTTGGCATTTCGTCTTCTGTAACGGAGCTCTCATAGAACAAATTTGTCTCCCCATACAGCGATCAGATCCAGTATCTCCCGTACTATGCATGCTGGAGCTCTTTTTGGATTTGGGACTGCAGCGCCACCCGTGCTGATCAGAGCTCTACGCTGGGCAAACAGGAAATGAAATTCAAAAGTTCGCGGGGCTTTTCCTGTCTACCTGGCCAGTGCATCCGAGTTCAGATTGCTTTCCAGAGTGGTCACAGTGGTGCACTGTGGGATACCGCCCGGAGGCCAATACCGTCAATTTGCGGCCACACTAACCCTAATCCGATATCGTAATACCGATTTCAGCGCTATTCCTCTCGTCAGGGAGGAGTACAGAAACCGGTTTAAAGAGCCCTTTATATCGATATAAGGGCCTTGTTGTGTGGACGGATGCAGGGTTAAATCGGTTTAACACTGCTAAAATCAGTATAAACGCGTAGTGTAGACCAGGCCTTTGTTTTAGATGAGGCTTCCTTGTGTCTCATTTTTTCATAAAAGTTTTAAAGTTCTATTCAGTGCCATAGAACTGTGTAGTGTAATGTCATTTGATGTAAATTTTTGTTATGCATGTGCAACTCATGCTCTGTAATGCATTTTTTTTAATATGAAATAGTCACTTGTGTTTGAAAGCACAAAGTATATATCTGCACTGCAGTCACACAGATTGTGCAGCCATACCCAAACTACCCTTAATCTAGAGAGTTCAGGTACTGGTAGCAGTGAAGCTGTGGTAGCAGAAGCCTCAGCATGGGCTAGCCACCCAAGTAAACAGCCAGGATTGCAAGTAGGCCTGGCCATATGGTTGGTCTGTATGTAAC
Organism: Gopherus evgoodei; assembly: GCF_007399415.2. NCBI lineage: Eukaryota > Metazoa > Chordata > Testudines > Testudinidae > Gopherus > Gopherus evgoodei. The sequence goes on from NC_044322.1 coordinate 321,694,365, forward strand.
CTGAAATTTTTCTTTATGTTGTTGACCCTTTTAAAATATAAGCTGGCAGACAGAACTGCTGTGGTGCAGAAGGCTATCATCAGCCTTTCTGAAATAAAATGTGTCAGTATTAAAGTCTCAGGTGTTAAAGTTTTCCTTGATTGACTTTTCTTCTCATTGATTTTGTTTATAGAAAAAGTATCATACACACCTGCTTAAATTATGTATTTATGAACATTTCCCTTCCAGCAGTCATCAGTCACTCACAATGTGAATGCGAAGTACACAACTTCACAATAAAAGAGTTGGATCTCCAGAATAAAGACATAAAATCCAGTACAGCCTTAGTAACTAAAATGTACATGCTTCAGAGATTTCTTGATTTTTCCCAGAGGATATTCTGTTTCTGTACCTCTAACCATAAATGGCATCACATTAAATATATTTAACTCACTGTGTGGTCCTGTCATACGTAATGTATGTTGTATGCAGCATTGTTGTAGCTGTGTCAGGCCCAGAATATTGGCGAGACAAGGTGAGTGAGTTAATATCTATTTTTGGACCAACTTCTGTTGGTGTGTGATGGGCATCTACCCCACACTGGCATGTAAGGGGTTAATAGGACCCTGTGGAGGCTGCACAAGAAGCAGTCAATAGGAAAGAGGCTGCGAGGAACAGCCAATCAGGGCCCATATAAGAAGAGCTGCAAATCAGAGCAGAGGCAGTTACTCCCTGGAGTTCAAGGAGGGAGGACTGAGTGTCTGGACAGAGTAGTACTGCTAACAGGGACCAGGAGAGTGAAGGAAGAGCTCCTGGCTAGCTGCTGGGACTTGGAGGCTGAGGCCCTGAGGTAAGGGTGGAGAGAGTGTTGGGGCCATGGGAAAGTGGCTGGATGATTTGCTGCAGCCACTGGGGAAGTGGCAGATAGCTGAACTACAACACTTGGCCCCAGAATGGCAAAGCACAGACCTTGACATGGCTGGAGGGCTGTGTCATGAAGAGAATGCTGTGTTCTTTGGAGTGACATGGGTCTGAGAGGAGAAGTGATGGCAGGCAAGACACCACCGGAGTGAGCATATCAACTGGCAGAGCTAACCCCAAGATAACAAGCAGGAGGTGCTAGCATGGTGAGTGGAGCCCTGTTACATGGTGAGAGAGACAAGCTGTCAGGTAAGAAGAGCTCTGTGTAAGCTTGAAACCTTGTCTCTCTCACCACCTTGTTTATAATATAAAGCATATAGCATCTTCATCATTTGAATCTGTATACCATGTGTCCTAGATTCCTCTGAAGCTTCCTTATCCTGTAGTCCACAGTGTGTTGTGAAAAAGAATGTTTGAGGTAATGCTGTTAACAAAAAACACCCCAGCCAAAAACTTTAGTACTAGAGTGTGCAAACCTAATGAGAAAACTGTGGCTGCCTAATGCCTGCTCAGCAATACCAGACCAATGTGATAATGACTTCACTGAAAATGTGAATACTAATAATGAGATATTTGTAAATTAAACAGTGCAAGCATTTTATTATTAGCTAAGGCACTTTTATCTTTAACATGTTTTTGGAGTGCAAAGAGAGAATATAATAAGATCATTTTCCTTCCTATTCTAACCACATTACTCTCTCTCTCTGTTTAAATCCACCTATTCTTAACCTCTGTAGCCAATCACAGCTTTGCCCTTCCCTAATTATCCACTTTTATCTCTTGATGCATCACCCTTCACACTACCAGTTTGCCAATGATGTCAGCCTCAATTGCCTTTTGTCCATCTGTTCCATGAACTTTGGGGGCTTTATTCCATTTGCTTAGAAATGAGAACTGAGCAGTAGAGCTACTATGCTCTTTAGACTCCTTGTGCTGTGATGCATACTAGAAATCAACCAGTATATGATGACTAGACATATTGATGGAGAAAGTTGATATTTAAATATTTATGTAAGAAAAAACAAGTTTCAAGTGCATATGTCTATAAAAATTGTCTGAATTCACTTCTTTCCTTTGCTTTTTGTATATTGCTTGTCATCTTAGATTAAGTTATTTGAAACAAACTATTTTTACCACTGTAACAATACAGTATCTAGCAGAATATGTCCCAGATCATGAGGCAGCGTCTGGGCACTACTGCATTATTTTTTCAAAAAGCTGGGATTTTCAGAGTGCCAAAGTGACTTAGGTGCACAAGTTATAGTTAGTCAATTGGACTTATGTTCTAAATAACGTGCATTTTTTGAAAATTCCATCCTAAAATAATTATAAATTTGCTTTTTTTTTACATCATTTTATGATCCTCATACAAACATTTTTTCCAAACTTCTTCCACTTACATTTATCCTTGGACAAATTCTGATACCTTTGCTCATGTTGCATAATGACTCACTCCATGAGCAGTGTCTATGAAGTCAAGTGGAGTAAAAATGATTAAGGTTATCAGAATCTGGACCTCTGTAATTAGTCCTTTTGAACTCTTTGTGTTTTGATAGAGTAGTGAACAACTGTAAATCAAGCAGTTATTCCTCAATGACAACTACAAGTCTTTAAACCATTAAATCCTAATCAGATGGTTTTCCTACCAACACTTCACATTTTAACAAACCTCATTATGTAAAGCCTTTCAAATATGCCTCTGGGACTGTTTTCAAAAGCATCTCTCTTACTGTACTTAAATCCCCAGTTTCATTCAAATTATATTTCCTCCCTTTTTAAAAGTAAAGTTTATAAGACCCAAGTCATCTGTCAAGAAAGAAAAACAAAATGACATTCTGGAATGAATTAAAAGGGAACTGTCTATGTGAAAAGGTCTGCCACTGTGCATGTCATTTACATTCACAATGGCATCTTTGCAGATGGAAGAATTGTTTCTAAGAACTTCCGTTTTTATTTTTTGGCTTTTCAGTTAGTAATGGTATAGACATTATAAATGAATACATACATAAATATTTTTGAAAAATGAATCAATTCTCTCTAGTGTATGAATTAATTCTCTCTAGTGCAGGTCTCTTTTCTGTAACACTGTCCCTTTTAAAGTTTGAATTTGCATTCTGCCTAGACAAGATCTGAAAATTATTCCAGCTTTTATTGACATACAGAAGAATACAAAATTGAACACGATCATTTGAAACCCAGACAGCGTCTCAGCACCACAAGTACTGCAGTATTGGGAAACAAAGGTTAAGAGATGTTTTTCTGCAAGAATTAGCTTTTACAATGTACTGTCATTGTATGGGTATTGATGCCAGTATTGTGCATATTACAGAGAGTCATGCTAAGCAACAATATCTGCATCAATAGAAGAAAGGGCCACTATGAAAAACAAAATAATATGTACCTGATTCTGATCCTTATTCAGGCTGAATAGTGTCTTATTCTACAAGTAGTCCTATTGAAATCATTCAGACAATTTGGAGAATAAACTACAATTCAACATGATTAAAAGTATCAGTTTTTAAAATGTGTACTGTAGTTTTCCTTTTTCTCTGTAGAAATAAAACACAATGTACATGGATATGTACTTCACTGATCTGATTATGTATAGTACAGAAAAGAAACTGCATACAAGACAACAATCTAAAGTTCTGAATAATGCATGTTCGAATTCCTGATTAAGTACCCACTTAAGCTGAGCAAGACAGATTTAGTCAAACTAAACCACTCTGAATCTGTGCGAAAATACAGAGGATTATTAGACCTTATATTGATTAGGGCATTAGGTTATGGCTAGATTTTATTGACCTTAATACTTGGAATGAAAAAAGGAATAGGAATCAGAACTGAAAAATGCAGGGGGGAAAAAGAGATAAAGGAACCTTTGGGTTTGCCTACAGAATGCTACAACAGCGTGTTCTGCTGTAGGTGCAGGTAATCCACCTCCCCATGAGGGAGTGGCTAGGTTGACAGAAGAATTCTTCTATTGACCTAGTGCTATCTACACTGCGGGTGAGGTTAATATAGCTACCTCTCACAGGGTGAGAATTTTTCACACCCTGAGAGAAGTAGCTAATACCAATTTAAAATCCTAGTGTAGACCAGACCTTTCTTTTTTGAATCAAAGGGGAGATTGAGAATCAGATGTTAGAATCCAAGGCCCTGATTCAGCAATTGACTTATGCACATATTTAACTCTGAGCATGTGCTTACATTGCATTTATTTCAATGAAAACATATTTGATTTCAGATGTGATTCTGTGACTGGAGGGAAGAGATAGTTCATGGGTTTCAAAAGCCCACATACAGCACCACTACTTACAGCTATGTCTGTACAAACACACAATTCTGAAAGTCTCTATGGTCACCACTGCGAATATGAGAGGCCATATCAAAATGGTATGCTCTGAGCTGATGGGTCAGGAGTGCCTTATGTTGCTCTTGAGTAGATGCTTTTGGAAACAATGGGGGGGAGGGAAGTAAATAAAGACAATGTTTTTATTTTGTGATAGTTGACACTAATTAAAAACCCCCACAGTTGAGTGGCCACCAGAGTCCATTTGTGATGACTAGGTAATCCACCTCCCTGAGAGGCAATAGCTAGGTCCTTTGTGATAGCCCCAAATAACAATCACTAAAAAAAAAAAGCAGCTGATTTGCAGATTCACCACATACTGAAGTTCTGGAACAGAGTTTACTGCACCCTTCTTTCAGAGGTATAGTGCACATACACATGCAGTCCTACCATGGGTAAAAATAGCATGGATGGCGAGACACCGCTTAGGCAAGTGGAATACGGATATGCCTGAAGGCTGTGGGCATGTACTTGTGTACATCCCCTAAATGGCTCACTGTTCACCCAAGCTATGCCTCCAATCCACACGGCTATTTAATCCTAGAGGGAGACTCCAGCAGTGAGGTGGCTGAAGGGAAAGGCTGTACCCACTCCCAGCCCTTCTCTGGCTATGGGGGAAAGGCTCCCAACTACCAGAGCCTTTCACTGACCTGCATCGCCACACACTGCAGAATGGACACAGTGTGCTTTTCACTGTCTCATGCAACCACACATACATGCATGGCACAAAATTACATAGGGGTAATTAGCTGTAGCCAAATTTTCAGGTGGCTCTGAAACAGAGTCCAATAAGGCCTCAGTCTTTAAACAGGAACAAGACCCACAATGGTCTGCTCACTCTAGACTACTGGTACCATGTCAGAGCACTTCCCGCTTCCCCCAACACGTAGCAAGTTAAAAGAAAAGAAGTGTTCCGGGTTATTGGGACACTACTACACTTTGTGATCATATCACAGAGTGTGATGTTATGCATTGTTTGGTTTGGAAAATAATGGAAGCTTAAAACTGCTTTGGATATGTACAAACATTGCATTGGTTTGATTTTGTCTCCACTGATAGACATTTATCTCCTTTTTATTCCATCCAGTATTTTTATTTAGATTTTCTATTTGTAATTCCATATTTCAAAGCTTCAATTTAAAATCCTAATATATCTCCATTATTAATTTAATAGTGAGTTAATTATATAGGTAATGAGGAAAAGTTTATTTCAAGAATGTGTCTAATTTCCAAAGAGGATTTTCTACTTAATAAACTATATTTGAAGTGAGGCAAATAAAATCTAGAGGGTTTTTAAAAAAAAAAATACTTTGAATAATGCAGTTTAATGTGGAAATAAGTTTAATTAAACTTGTAAAAAAAAACCCTAAAATTAACTCTGAAGATTAGCAATGAATCTTATTGTAATAGGGCTGCCTGTCTTCATAAGACTGCCCATCACCTGAGGCAAATGCTGCACCAAGCCTTTATTGCAGACAAAAATAAAAGGTCTTACCATGTTTAAAGTGTTCCCTGCTGAAGAGAGTTCTGTGGATCTCTGAGAAGGCTGAGATTCACTCCTGGGAATTCAAAGGCGTCCTTCACCAACTAACCCCACATTTATAGCCTACAATTGTCATACATTTGGCATAAAATTCAGTGTCCATTAAAGAGCTTTCAAGATGTCAGTTTACTGTCAGAATGCTGACATTTTCTTCATTGTCAGATGCTTAGTTAAATGTATGTATGCCTAGCATCTAAAGGGTAAATTCAGTGCCTTTCAGGAAACAAACTATGAGTGCTTCAAAAATTGTCAACTACCCACAGGTAAGTTTGTTCCAAGGTTCTGAATGCCTAAAGAGTATAAGTGGCTCCAACACCTACCTGTAAGTGTGTGTAATACTTATTAGTCAAGGATAAATTCTGAAAAAAAGTATGCAACAGGTCTATCTCATATGTAGCCATGTCTTATATGCTAATTGAAGCTTGAGTGAGTGCCTTTTAGAAGTTCCTTCCTGGAATAAATGCACGATCTCTGATTTAAATATGCTGCAAAGTGGTCTACAAATTCAAAGTTATCTTCAGAGTTGTACTGGTTCTTTGTATCATGTGAAGCCAATAAACTGGGTATGATCCCAATTACCACACATTCCAGGTTTAACAGAGGACAAAAATAAATTCAGTCAGTGTCATGGGATCTTGGGAAGATTTGAAAAATTTCTAGACTTAATAGGACACTTAAAATATTTTGACAGCTTTTCTATTACTTCATGTTAACAACAAATCTGCCTTCCTTCCCATGCTCCTAATGTGGACTAAATCTAGCACAAAGAAGGTGGGACAGTGACAGTCAGAGTATAAGGAGAATAAAAAAGTAGTGAGTGCAATTATTGGACTAATCAGGAAGAGGTAACGCTGAAGTGGGAGAAAAGAAACCGAACAAAATAGTTAGTTGGTAAAAAATGTGCTTGTAATATTCCAGGCAAAAAAGGTCCTGGGGGCATTTTTTCTGTTCCTTATTTAAAGATATGGAAATGACAGTCTTGCTTTCCACACTTCTCACCAGGTGGAGTTCTGAACGAAGCACTGTATTATTCGATGGCCTGACTTTCACAGATGCAGAGCACCCACAACTTCCACTGAAGCCAAAGGAGATCATAGGTTCTGAGCAGCATTGAAAAAATCAGGCCATAAAATTAGATGCCTATTAAATATGAATGACAAGGCTAACTTTTGGTCTCCAAGTTTGAAGCTATTTGCTGTTACATCCTTGGGGGCAGCCGGTTTAGGAAGAAATCACTTGAGGTCAGACAGCAGACAGCTAACAAAACTACCATTTATTTACAGACACAGAGCTCATCTAACTGGCAGAAGCTGGCTGGGTATCCCTAATAATCTAACTCAGTTGCCATAGGAACAAAAACCATGACAACCAAATACACAACATATTCCTCCCCCCCCAATAAGAACATCCCCTAAATATGACACACACTAGACTAGAGAAGGAGGGTAGACTGCTTCCATTCCCAGCTAAACCCTGGGGATTATTTTGCCCCATAACCGTGGGTTTGCCCTAGCTAAAGATCCAGCCGATGAGGAGGCCTTCTGTCTCTAGGTGGATTACGGTGAACTTCTGGCGTTGTTGCACCCGAAAGTACCATGGGCTCAGGGTCCCATTGGCTCAGTACCATGGGCTCACCTGTCCACGAACAGGTGAGGAGATGGTATCTGCTCGTGCTGGGCAAAGGGGTATCTCAGCCGCTGGCAGTAATGGAGGAGAACAGTCAGGGACAGGTGATTCATGCGTCGGTGTCTCACCAGAAGAGGTGAAGTCAGACCACTCAACTTCAGATGTGTCCTGAGGACTGGCATGACCTGGCAACAGCTGATCTACATGTTGCCACCAGGTAAGATTCTCTGCAGTCCGGACTGTGTAGGAAACAGATCCTGTTTGAGTGATGATCGTGGCAGGGACCCATTTAGCTCTGGAAGTATAATTCCAAGCCAAAACTGGCTGTCCCAGGCTAAAGGTTCGGTCTTTTGCTCTGGGTGCCCATCTGATGACTTGATATTGCTGCTGATGTTGCACAATTTGTCGGGGTTCAGAAGGTTTCAGCAGATCAAACCAAGAGCGCAGCTGTCATCCAACCATTAGAAAGGCCGGGGATGCCTGGGTCGTAGCATGAGGTGTGTTTCTGTAAGAAAGTAAGAAGGTACCCAGACGCTTTTGAATGGAGTGTTGTCCCCTTGCTGATTTCAAAGCGTGTTTCATTGTCTGCACAAATCTTTCAGCTAATCCGTTGGTGGATGGATGATATGGTGCTGACGTGATGTGGTGTATCCCATTTGCCTTCATAAAATTTTGGAACTCCTGAGACATGAACTGCGGTCCGTTGTAGCTCACAAGTTGTTCTGGCAGACCGAAACGACTAAAGAGTCCCCGTAGTTTTTGGATAGTACTCTCTGCAGTAGTGGACTGCATTATAGAGACTTCTGGCCATTTAGAATGGGCATCTACTGCCACCAAGAACATGCTTCCTTCAAGGGGGCCAGCGAAGTCAATGTGAATACATTGCCATGGGTTTTCAGGCCAGTCTCATCGGTTTAGGGGTGTCCATTGGGGTGTATTCCTCACACCCTGACATGACATACAAGCTTTTGCCTTCTCTTCAATAGCACTGTCTAATCCAGGCCACCAAAAATAGCTTCATGCAATTTCCTTCATGCGCACTATTCCACAGTGACCAGAAAGTAGCTGTTCTAACATCTGTGATCTCAGTGGTGGTGGAATAATGACACGTCTCCCCCACAACAAACAACCAGATTGGACCGATAACTCTGCCCTCCTGGACATGTAGGTAACAAGGTCAGGTGAGACCGGAGAGGTTTGTCGAGATTTTCCATGTATCACCAGGTCCCTAACTTGGGACAATACTGGGTCAACACAAGTTGCCTTCTTTATCTGAGTAGCAGTGATGGGTGTATTCTCTACCTGTTCAAAATAGAAGATTTCCTTTTGGGCACTATCTTGATGTTTGACTGGCAAAGGAAACCTTGAGAGGCCATCTGCATTGCCGTGCAGAGTGGATTTCTGATATTTGATTTCATGTGTGTGTGCTGAAAGTAACAATGCCCAGTGTTGCATACGACTAGCAGCTAATGGGGGAATGCCTGTGTAGGGTCCAAAAATTGATGTCAGAGGTCGGTGGTCCGTGAGAAAAGTAAACTTTCGCCCAAACAGGTACTGATGAAACTTCTGAATTCTAAAAACAATTCCTAATGCCTCACGTTTGATTGGGCGTAGTTAGTTTCAGTTCGCTTAGAGTGCATGAAGCAAAAGCAATAGGTCTCTCTTATCCCGAAGGCATAATGTGTGACACGACTGCTCCCACTCCACAAGGGGAGGCATCGCAGGCCAATTGTAGGGGTAAGGATGGATCAAAGTGAGTTAGAACTTCAGAATTTAGCAGTGCATCCTTAGCTTTGTTAAATGCAACATCACAGGCTTCAGTCCACTTCCAGGCCTTGTTCTGCCCAAGGAGCTCATGAAGTGGTTTTAGCGGTGTGGCTAACTATGAGATGAACTTTCCATAATAGTTCAGTAGTCCTAGAAACGAGCGCAGCTGGCTTACATTTTGAGGTGGGGGAGCCTCCACAATAGCTTTAACTTTTGCAGGGGCCTTATGAAGACCTGCAGAATCAATGATGTGTCCCAAATATTCAACAGAGGGCTTGAAGAATTCACACTCGTCTTTGCAAACTCATAGGCCATATTCTTCCAGTCTTTGTAGGGTAGCCTCTAAATTCTTTAAGTGATCCTCTTCATTCGTTCCAGTGACCAGGATATCATCCAGATAACACTGAACTCCTGACAAGCCACACAAGATCTGGTCCATAGCCCTCTGGAACAGGGCGGGAGCAGACGTTATTCCGAAGGGCAAGCGACAGTATTGATAAAGCCCCTTATGAGTCACATAGTCAACAGCTCTGGGACTTTTCATCGATGTGCATCTGTAAATATGCTTGACTCAGATCAATTTTACTGAACTTTTTCCCCCAGCCAGGCTTGCAAAGAGATCATTGATGCAGGGAAGCGAGTATTGCTCTGCACACAACACTGGGTTGACAGTGACTTTAAAATCACCACAAATCCAGAGAGAGCCATCTTTCTTCACTATTGGAATGATAGGAGTGGCCCATGAGCTATGGGTAACTGGTATTAGGACTCTATTGGTGACCAGGCGCTCCAGGTCTGCTTCAACTTTTGGCCTGATGGCATATGGCACAGTTCGGGTTTTCAGATATTTTGGTGGACTGTCAAGTTTAATGTTCAATGTCACAGTGATTCCCTTCATACTTCCCAAATCATCTCCAAAAACAGCAGCGTGTTTCCTTAGTATAGGGGTTAGACTGGTTTCTTCTTTAGTCATCCGGTGCACTTCTGCCCAGTTCAGCTGAATCTTCTCAATCCAAGACCTACCCATTAAGGCTGAGTAGTTACCTCTCCCCACAAGCAGTGGCAATTTAGCAGCCTGTCCATTGAGCTCCACCTTAACATCAATAGTTCCCAACATGGGCACAGCTCCTCCTGTATACGTCTTCAGAACAGTTGTTGCCTTAAGCGGAAGATGCTGTAGCTTTTCTTTATACACAGTCTCTGAGACCAGTGAGACGGCTGCACCAGTGTCCAGTTCCATGCATATAGGTTTGCCATCCAACAACGGGGTTACCCAGTATTCATGTGAGCCCACCGCCAAAGACAAAACATGCAGTGGCACTTCCTTTTGATCATCCTGGGTCTGCTCTAGGGTATGCAGGGTTCCTCTTTTCGTCGGCCAGACCACAGGACTCTTTTTCTTTTGTTTACAGGCACACTCAATGTGTCCCTTTTTGCCACAGTGTCAACACACCAGGTCCTTACACCAGCATTCTGATGCCTGGTGACCTGGCTTACCACAGCGGTAACATTCTTGACTCTGCACAGTTTGTGGGTAGGTTCTTGTGACACCTTTTGCACCCTAGGGGATGCACCGATGTATTGCGCCTCCCTTGTAGCCAGTTCCATGGAGACAGCAATATCAACAGCCTTCTGTAATGTAAGCTGAGCCTCTGTCAGTAGGCGCTTCTGTACAGCTTCACTGTACAGGCCACACACTAACCTGTCAGGCAGGGCATCATTTAACATCTCTTTAAATTCAGAGTTTTCTGCTAGCTTTTTTAAAATTGCTACAAACTGTACAACTGTTTCATCTTCTTTTTGGTCTCTTTTGTGGAACCGATATCTTTCAGCAATTACCAGTGGTTTTGGGAAAAATGGGATCCCAGGATTTCCACGATGTCACTGTAAGATTTAGTCTCAGGCTTAACAGGGTGTAGTAAGCTGCGTAGCAGGGAGTAGGTTTTAGCCCCTACAACACTTAAGAATATTGGCAACTTCTTCGCTTCTATAATATCATTTGCAATAACAAAAAGCTCAAAACGCTCAGTATACACATGCCATTGCACTATATTCTCATCAAAAGGTTCCAGTGGCCAGGTCAGAGTAGCCATGATTTTTAGTGTCACTTTCACAGTCAGTGCAAACAAGCAGTTTTTTTGTTTGTTTGTTCTTTACCTTGACTTCTACTTCCTTCTGTTACTGAAGCAGCACCGGCATCGCATCCTCGTCGCCACTTGTTATATCCTTGGGGGCACCCGGTTTAGGAAGAAATCACTTGAGGTCAGACAGCAGACAGCTAACAAAACTACCATTTATTTACAGACACAGAGCTCGCCTAACAGGCCGAAGCTGGCTGGGCTATCCCCTAATAATCTAACTCAGTTGCCATAGGAACAAAAACCATGACAACCAAATACACAACATTTGCCTTTCTTTCTCTATTTCTGCTTCTCCATTTCTACAGTGAGAATATAAAAAGTTCTCCACTTTCATAGAAGTGTTAATAGTAGTCACACAAATATAAAGTCACATTAATATAATCTTCCAGCTACTATAGTGTACAGCTGCCAAAGTCACTGCAAAAAGTAAACTGATGAGCCTGAGAAGTACTACCTAGGAAATTTGTAGTAGTAAAATTACAAAAAAAACCAGTCACACTACTTCTCCTTACACAACTCCATCACCACTTTACCAGAAGAAGATTTTTATGGTCTGTTTCCTGCATCCTTTATACATACAAAGATCCCAGTAACTTACATTCCCAGTGATTAAAAAAGTATAAGGCTGAAGGCCTGGGATAAATGAATCCAAATTCACACCATTAAAGTCAACGGGAATTTTAACTTTGAATCCAGTCAAGATTGACAGCAAGTTTACTTGCTGGCTTCCTCCAGAAATACATTTACTGAGTTCAGTGGGACAACTCATGGTGTAAGGTACCATTCAACATGACTGAGGACATCAGAGAACAGCTCTCAGGGTACCTCTGTGCTGGAGCTAGGAAGTAGATGTATGTGCACTAGCCAGCTTTAATCAAGTACATACTTAGGGCTTTGGATAGGATTGTACTTGTGGGACTACACTGGTATGCCATGGCTACACTGCTATTTTTAGTGCACTAGCTTGATGAAAGCTAGTGTATGTACATCTTCTAAAGTTGGAAATTAGATTTCAAATGCAGCATAGACATCCTCTAAGGTAGCAGCCCTACTACAAAACAAGCTAGGTGATGCAAAGCTATTCGTTTAATAGCTAAGCAACACAGAATTTATATTTCACTGTATTTGCTGCCGATCACAACCACTTCAACAAGTACATTATGTTTCACAGTCAGAATGCTTGTTTTTAATTTCTTGTTCATAACTGATAACTAAAGTTTGTTAATTGTATTTGCATGAAAAGTCCATTGCTATTCAGTAATTCAAACGGAAGCCTTAGAGCTGACAACCTGGAACCTTAATTTCCTACAATTGTTTCCTTGGTTATTCTTCTGGTAACATCACTTTTCACTGATAAATTTCTAATCATTTCAGTTGCGGCTGGGGGTTCTCTTCTCTTCCTCTTAGAAGCTGCAGAAAATTTCCAATAATTTTCAACCTACTTCTCTTGGGATAATTTTTTTTCTTAAATTCCCTTCACCTTGGTGTGCATACTTTTCAGAGGATATCGTATACAGATTTCCATTTTAGGGAAGTGTTTGGGTTTTTTTCTGATATGTCTTCACTTTTCAGAGTAACTAGTGATATTTATAGAACTTTGAATGGTGATATATTCATGTTACTCCTACATTGACTTGATATGGTGCTGTACAGTAGGAATTCTTATTTACTGTACTGTCTTAATTTTTATGAAGAGTTTGGCATTATAGTCCTATTTCATATACTTATAATCTTGTAATTATTATAACCAGAATTAGATTTGATGGGGAATTTGAGTCAGTTCATAATCTTTTCTTTATACTGCTGTTTAATAATGATTTTTCTTAATGTAATTGTTATGGTCTGAGTGTATAGATGAGCTCCAGAGAGACTGACAAAATTAGTCAGTGACTTAGACAATTTGCAAGCACAGGTTTATTACAGTGGAAGCAGCAGTGACTACAGTTAATTTGCATGAGTATTTCCATTCCCTCACTCATCCCAATAAGCAGTAGTTTCGGAAAGTGATGTCATTTTCTAAGCTCGGTCTGTGCTTACGTGATTCCTCCTGCCCACGCCTAAATATTTGAGTAAAACCAGTTCAGCTGCAAAAAAATTTTTTAAAAAACCAAATACTTCCATCATAAAAAAATTCTCAAGATTTTTCTTTTAAGAGCTCTCCAGCAGAGGTAGAAGTTTGTCAGCGTAAGAGCCCTCACTGACAAGATGTCTTGGAGTGTTCCCAGTGAAAACTGGAACAATGGCTGACAGTTGGATGTACAATAGATTTTGAATGTGTTTTTGTTAAACTGTGTTAATTATGGATCCTATTTTGCCTCCCTTATTTGTGTTGATTAGTACTTCACTCCAGAAGTAGTTTCATTGTGGGTGCTGAAGGAAGAATTTATTGTGCATGCATGTAAGAGTACATGCAGTGTGCAATGCATGCTGGGGATAAGGCAAGGCTGAACAGCTCTCCTCTGATCCAGGTGCACTTTGTAAGCCATGCCCGTTACAGTCCTTGCTGAGCTGGTAAGTCCACAGAAGCTAAATGCTTCTCTCATTTTCATGAAGTGATCATCCAAAAAAATTTCAGATTACATCACAGTATTTCATTTTAATAACTCTGAAGTGCTTCATTTCAGTTTTGACCTTTTAAAAATTTATTTTTTAATTATCACAGTGAAATTAATGGTCTTTTTGAACCAAAACCAAAGAATTGTGTTTCAAAAAATATCAAAAGGGGATGTTTTTACAAGTTCAAAACTATTTTTTCACAGACATTTGAATTGGAGATTTATCAAAAGCTCTCCTTTCCCCCAGTTTTAGTTTTGACAAATTGGCATTTTCTGATTGAGAAAACGCATCAGAAAATTCCTGGCCAACTCTAGTGAGGGGAGGGGTGTGGACTTTTGCTCATTTTGGATGGCCTGCTGGGAGAGGTTATGGAGGTGAAAGGCAGCTACAGTTTCACTACCACTAAGCACTAGCAAAATATTTGTGTTGACCTTGAAGGGGACAGGGATGACTTGGGCATCTAGTGGATACCGTTTTGGTGAATCTCAACCAGGGACAATCCAATGGAGCTTTTCTTTTGCCACAAAATTCCCCTGGGACAAAAGTGAAAACACCATCTCTGCCCTTGCCCCAAGGGTGAACAACAAGGGGCACATTATACCTCTTTGTCCTTTCTTATGGCACACCTTGCCCTTTGTGGCAAAGCCATTGTTTGATACCAAAGTTGTCTCATGCATACATCAATTCAGATTAGACAGCAAACATTTTCAGGAGCTATCTAGTCATTGTTCCCAAGTACGGTTCTGAACATTGCCTCTAGTTTACAGAGCTATTGGATGAGTCTGGCTGAGAAGAGAAGATATTATAATGTTTTTAATCAAGAAAAGAACCCACTTGCATACAAAAAGTGCAAATTGATATTTGAACTTCCAGAAAATGCTTCATTGCTGGAAGAGAAAGCAAATTTTTCTTCTTCAAAGCTTCCACACAAATAAAAGGAAACATTTTTTCCAGTGTCCTTTTTACTTTTTCCCTTTTTGGAGAAGATAGATTCAATGTAAGGAAAGGTATGTGCAAATGACTAGTGAGACTTATCTGTAGCACTGTCAAGCTAACACTGGTACATGATTCTGAGAGTTTTCAGGACAGCTATTTCACCTTGTTTGATTGTATTATAACATTAGTATTCAGTCCACACTGGAAGCAAGCAGAAAGGGCGCTGTTACAGTTTCCTTTGTGCTTGTTTGTGAATTGAAGCATAAGCTGGCATTCTGCAGAAGCATAGGGGAAAATGCAAGCACCATAGTTTCATAAGCCTGCTTTTCTGAGGTTCCACCAATTTCTGAGTATAGCGGCTTGGGCTGTACTTTGCTCACTAGGACCATCTGCTTTTGTTTTTCATTCATGAGACAACTTGCCTGATTCTATGTTAGTTTAAAAGTAATATTAATATTAGGCAGGTGTGACATTCCCCAGGGTACAATTTGGACTGCTAAACAGCTGTATCCCCTCAAATCTCCAACCTAGGGTCCCTTTTATACCACTTTGCCCAGCCACTCATGAATTACATACAGAGAAACACCAGCACGTCCCAGTCACAGACCTTCACCAGAAACGTGCATCTTGTACTGCCCAGCTCTCTCCTTCTGGACAATATAAGCTCATAGAATCAGTCATTTCATCAATGGAAAATTATATGCACAGACCCTGTCAGCTCAAGCGGAGGATCCCAACACTTCAATCCAAACACACAGTGCTTTGGATAAAACAATGAAACAAATGTATTAATTCAGAAAGATAGATTTTAAGTTATTACAATTAATGAGGCATAAAAGACAGAATTAGTTACAAAGAAAATAAGAGCTGAATCAAAAACTAATACCTAACTTAACAAGCCAAGTGACTCTTGGGGAAATTCTGCACCATTGAGGTACAGCACAAAAACGTTCCATGCAGATTCTCTTTGCTTCCTTGCAGAAAATGGTTTCTGTGGGAAGAAAAGAGAACTGCACCAGTGCTCACTCACAACTCTCTGGCAGCTCAGATGCATCTGTTTGGGCAGCTGGGGGAGAGGTAAATCATTGGGAGGTGGGGGGTCTGCACCAAAAATTAAAAATTCCACAATATTCTGCATATTTTATTTGTCAAAATAACACAAACACAACAACAACATAATCACACTATTTTGGTAATTTATTTCAAAATACTTGTCAGCAAATAATTGAAAATGGTGGGATTATATTGTGTTATTTTGACAAATAAAATATGCAGAATTTGAAGAATTTTTAATTGTTGGTTTAGAATTTCCTGAGGAGTATTAAGTGAACTTAAAAGCTGAAAAGTTTCTCACCAAAAGCTTACAGCAGTCTGGCTGTATTGCTTCAGACAGGACCTCTCCACAAGTTCACTGATGCTTCCTTTGTCTTTCAAACATTGTAGCGGTCATGAGTAGAGATGAGGGGAAAGTGGGTATTCATCCACGAAAGCTCATGCCCCAAAACTGTTAGTCTATAAGGTGCCACAGGACTCTTTGCTGCTTTTGAGGGGAAAGTAGTAATTTGTATTGTGCATGTTCTCCATTCTTATATCATTTTCCCCTCTGAGGATTACCTCCAGCTGGGGTTCAGGTGACAGGCAGTCTGTTTTATAGGGGAATCTTCCAGCTGTCGCATTGTCATATGTAAAGTTCTTGCTTACACCCTTTCTCTTGCAGAAGCATGGCCCTTTGATGTAGGTGTATTGTCAAACTGATTATGTTGATACCTGCCTGGGGCACCAGTGTGTCTTTGTCTCTGAAAAACTGGTTTGGGCCTGCCTTTCTAAGGGCTTGTCTACATCACAAAGTTGCAGCGCTGGTGAAGGGGTTACAGCGCTGCAACTTAGGAGGTGTACACATCTGCAGGGCATCACCAGCGCTGCAACTCCCTGTTTGCAGCGCTGGCCGTACTCCTGTTTGTCTCGGGTGTAGAGGATCCAGCGCTGGGTGATCCAGGCACTGGTATCAAGTGTAGACACTTACCAGCGCTTTTCTTGACCTCCGTGGAATAAGCAGGTATCCCAGCATACCTGAGGAAGCCTCTGGTAATCAAGCAGGTCTCCTTCCCTGGTTTGCTCTCGCGTTCCCCGAACCCCCGAGCAAGCAGGTCTCCTTCCCTGCGGCTTGCTCTCGCGTTCCCCGAACCCCCGTGCAAGCAGGTCTCCTTCCCTGCGGTTTGCAGGGGGGTTCGGGGAACGCGAGAGCAAACCACGGCGAAGCTGGTCTCCTTCCCCGGTTTGCTCTCGCGTTCCCCGAACCCCCGTGCAAGCAGGTCTCCTTCCCTGCGGTTTGCTCTCACGTTCCCCGAATCCCCGAGCAAGCAGGTCTCCTTCCCTGCGGTTTGCTCTCGCGTTCCCCGAACCCCCCTTGAAGCCACCCAACAGCGCTGCAGTGTGGCCACATCTAACACCACTTGCAGCGCTGGTTGCTGTAAATGTGGCCACTCTGCAGCGCTGGCCCTATACAGCTGTACTAATACAGCTGTAACAACCAGCGCTGCAAAATTGTAGATGTAGACATACCCTAACTCTGAAACATGTTACAGCAATGTTAAACAGTAGAATCTTATGACTTTACATACAGTGTTGCCACACATTTTACCAGGACAATAATGTTAGCAGACTATGAGTTTCCAAATGATACCTCACAAGGCATACTTTGTACAAAATTTATCATAGTCGTGTATAAAGGATCAATATAGGGTTGCACTCTGTCACAGCAGGATAGTTAGTTTCAGTCACAGTACTGGGAATGGGCTAGTGTGGAGCCCCATGCACAATGGAGAGGTCATGCTTTAAAGAGTCAATTTTTCCTCAAGCTGCACCTTGCACTTTCCCTGATGAATGGGCCCTATTTCATTGATTGATATAGAGGATGGGAAGGGCCATTGCCCCCATCTCCTCCCTCACCTCTCTTTGCAGTCTGACTCCCTGGAAGAGGTGGTGGGGGAACAGGAATGAGAAGGCCCTGAGTGCCTCAGAACACAGGAACTTCTATTGTGTGAGGCTCTTACACAAGTACACATGGAGGAGAAAACTTGCACATCCTCGTGCAGCTTCACAAAGACCACACACAATCCAGCTCACTGATGAGGATATGCAGGAGAATGACAGGGAGACACAGGGATGGATTTTAAATCAAAGCTGTGACTTTTTTTTTTTTAAACTCAGCTCCTTCCTACAGGTACCAGCCATTTATAAGGTTGTGATACAAAACGGCCTCCATATCAAATTACCATATTCAGACTACAATTATCAATACTCTCAACCCACCACACAGAAGATTCCTATGCCCAGCTAATAGGGGTCCACCAGTTATCTCACAGATATCCAACTCATGTTTAGTGCTCAGAAACTCTTACCACACTGGAAACCAACCACAAGTTATGGGTTTGTAATTTAATTACATTTTATTCCTGTTTCTTAGGCGTTATTAACAAACAGACACTGCAAGGGAAAGTAAAAGAGCCACTGTCAGTCTTCCTCAGAATAAAAATTCCCGATCCCCAAGAAGAATCAGACTCTCACCATCTTAGAACCACATTTCAAGATATACCTCCATTAGAGGGCAGGGCAGCAACCACAGCTTGATGGCTGCTGCATGCCTGAGGGCTTCACAAGGTATGAAGAGAGGGCAAAGAGACAATCAACTCTTTCTTCTCCCATAGCCGCAGCAGCAGGGATAGGCAGATAAATCTCTCCTCCTCCTCTGTCTCTGTTCCCATTCTGGCACAATCTCTACATAGTTCCACCAGGAAGGGGATTGCCCCAGAGCAGCCAAGCCTGCTCCCTTTCACACTCTCATTAAGGATTGATTTTCCCCTCCATCTGAGACAAGAACATTACAAGTAAAGCGTAGGCCTATATTTGTGCAGTAAGTTATATTTGCATTAAAAATACTAATTTTCACTGTACTATGAAGAAGGGCCTGAAATATAAGCCCATGTATTAGAGGCGTGAGGCCGGGCTAAAGTAGTCAAACCTTTGCTGACATAAAGCAAAGTTATGTTGTGAGCAAGAGGCAGGCAACCTGCTCACAGAATTTGCCAAGCATAGGGTTAACTTTGTGCATCATGTGCCAGCAATGCCCTCTGCCATATACACTGGCCAAACCAGACAGTCCTATGTAAAAGAATAAATGGGACACAAATCAGACCTCAAGAATGGTAACATACAAAAGCCAGTAGGTGAACACTTCAATCTCCCTGGTCATTGTAGAACAGATTTAAAAGTCACTATTCTTGAACAACAAAAACTTCAGAAACAGACTTCAAAGAGAAACAGCAGAACTAAAATTCATTTGCAAATTTAACACTATTAATTTGGGCTTGAACAAGGACTGAGAGTGGCTGGCTCAATACAAAAGCAGCTTTGCTTCTCCTGGAATTGACACCTCCTCATCTATTATTGGGAGTGGACTACATCCATCCTGATTGAATTGGCCCTGTCAACATTGGTTCTCCATTTGTGAGGTACTCCCTTCTCTTCATGTGTCATTATATAATGCCTGCATCTGTAACTTTCACTCCATGCATCTGAAGAAGTGAAGCTTTTTACCCATGAAAGCTTATGCCCAAATAAATCTGTTAGTCTTTAAGGTGCCACCAGATTCCTTGTTGTTTTTGTAAAAACACATATTCCTAAGAGGTTCTAGGCACAAAACACTCATGCAAGCACATTCCAGAAGGGTAGTACCCTAACAACTGGTAAACACATTCCCCATAGATAACAGGAACATGCTGACCTATCTTAAGGATAAAGTCTGGATGACAACATGATGAATGTAAATGTTTTGCTCAAAACCTACAGGTACAAGGCAATGAGTGGCACCCTAATACATCAGAGACTGGCACCTTGATATGTCAAGGGTGATATGTAACTTGTTTGTATTGGTGTATAAAGATGTATCTCAGAGGGAGTGTCCTTGTCCAGCCAAGGAACAGTGGAAAGTCCTGCCACTGACTAAGCTATCCATTGTCCGGCATACATGTGCTAGGGTAACTGTAAACATTTGATCTGGAGAGGCTAGGACTGTGCTTTACTAACAATAAACCTGACCAAGCACCTTTGCACCTTGACGGATTTTGTGGTCATTGGGTGGTTCACTCATGATCTGCTATGCCAGCTATCTGCGCAGATCTGAACAACACAACACACACAACTGCTAGAACAGGGCCTCATCCTCCCTGATTGAACTAACCTCGTTATCTCTAGCTTGCTTGCATATATATACACCACACACCTGCCCCTGGAAATTTCCACTACATGCATCCAACGAGGTGGGTATTCCACCCACGAAAGCTCATGCTCCAAAACGTCTGTTAGTCTATAAGGTGCCACAGGATTCTTTGCTGCTTTACAACACACATACACACACAGCTGAACATCTAATGACATTGGTGACCTCGACCACTGATCTGGTGAGTAAGTGAGCTGCCCTCTGTAGGAATCGCAATCTAACATGGCAGAAAACTATGTGTTAGGGAACCCCTTTAGCCCCTCCCTAAAAATCCCCACAGAGTTTCATAAGATATGGACGTACTGGGTTGCCAGCAAAAGAGGTCCACATGAATTTAAAAAATATGGCGGGGAAGAAAAGTGGAATGAAATATGTAAGACTAGGGCAAAGGCTGTAGAATGGCTGTTAAATGGTTAACACAACACGCCACAAAATTAGGAAGGCAAGTAACAGAAAAAAAGAAAGAGTTAAAAGAAGCAGAAGCTACAAAGCCCTGGAATGCTCCCGCTCCCCTTGCAGGGCATCAAGCAGTCCAAAGACAGCAAGCACAGGAACAGAATAAAACACTGGAAACAACTGTAATTAAAACTACAAAAAAGAGATGTGCTGTCCCCTGTTATAAATATTTGTGGTCAACAGCAGGCTTCAGGTAGCTCCCTTGTGCCTGAAGAATGGGGACAAAAATGGAAAAAGGTGCCCCTAGCAACATTAAAAGATGAAACGAGATCCACTGCAGTGCAACCACCACCTTACGATAAAAGCCAAGTTCTGGTTAAACTTAAACTGAGACCTAGGCTGGTGCCTGTCAGAATGGGACAAGTAAGTACACAGAAGGAAAAAGCAACAAACAATACTTTCACTGAACTGATAAATCAGATGAAGGAAAAAATGAAATAGTTCACAGAACACATTAGGAGACAGGACTGCGACTCAAACACAGAGAAGTGAATAAAAAAGAATTTCAAAGTGAAAAAATCAAAATTAAGCGGGTTAACACCTAGAATTAATATATTAACACACGGAGTTGCCCCAAAACAGCTAAATTCAGTAAATTATAACACTTCAGGAATGCAACAGCTGGAATTACTCCTAACTTTCTTGAATATATGGTTGTCAAAGTACAGAAATACAGACTCTGCTTCTAATCCTAAAAACTGACTAATATGTAAAACTGGGCCTTTCCTTATTACCAGAAAGCAGAGTTTATTTTAAAACTTTCATATAAATAAAAAAAAATACCTTAAGTTACTAAATTAATACAACAAATTTGGCAAATAATAATATACATTTTCATCAATTTTAATAAAAGTTTTAAATAAAAAGGTAACTTGTTATTTAAATGTTTAACCCTTTTGTTTATATTTTATTGTTGTTTGCCTAATTTTGTATAGTTATAAATAGAATTCTGGCACCATATGTTTTTAATTATAAGTTTTTCCTGCATGTCATGTATGTTGTCTTGTGTGTTGTGTAACTACTTTTTATTATTTTTTCTGTTGCAACAGAAGTCAATTTTATGCCCTTTCTTAAAAAAATGAAAAAGATGTAAGTGGTACCACACTATTTTAAAATTATGGTTGGGTTATAACCATCATAATATTAATACATTTTTTTTCAAAGTTAAGAAATATATATACATATATTTGTGCCTCAACAAATAATGCAATTGCAAACAAAAATACTTCTCTTTTAGTAATCAAAGTTTTGTTTTTATTATTTTTTGTTATTCTGTTTTCAATTTTTTAAATTTTTAATGCAATAAAAATGTAAAGGGAAACCTTAAGGTAAAGGTAATATTAACAAAATGTCAATTTTTTGTTTGTGTTGTTATGATTAGTTTTCACTTTTAAATACAAGAACTCCTCACTTAAAGTCGTCCTGGTTAATTGTTAAGTTGCTGATCAATCAGAGAATATGCTCGTTTAAAGTTGTGAAATGCTCCCTTCTAACCTTGTTTGGCAGCCACCCGATTTGTCCACTGCTGGCAGAAAGAGCAGCCCGTTGCAGCTAGCAGGTGGGTGGTTGGAACCAGAGTGGCCCAGCAGCCCCCCATCAGCTCTCCACTCCCCTAAGTTCCTTGTGCAGCAGCTGTCCCTCCCCCCACTGCCATGTGCTGCTCCTGCCCTCTGCCTTGGAGCTGCTCCCAGAGACTCTTGCTTGCTGTACAGTGGGGAAGGTGGAAGAGGGGGGCTAATGTCAGGGTGTCTCCCTCTCCCCCCTGCTCCTGCTCCCTGCTTACCCCATCTTCCATAGAGCAGGGGGGACATAAGATGGACAGAGAGAGCATCTAGGCAGTAGCTGCGGGTTTCAGGTCTCAGCAAGCTGAGTTAATTAACAAGGCAGTGTACTTAAGCAGCTACTTAAAGGGGAAATGTGCATTTTTTCTCTCACACATAGGGTGTGTGTCGCTGTCTGCCCTCCCTCCTTTCCTGCTGCCTTGAAGAGTGTTGTGAGAGTTAACCCTTGTGGGCCCAGTCAATGCTAGTTCATTTATCAGTAAGGCATTCCCTGGGAAATATCCCACCCTCTGACTCCTCCACCTCAACCAAGCTTCACAATTATCATCACTGTCTACCAGTATTAAAAGTATTTGTTAAAAACTTAGTGTGTGTGTGTGTGTGTGTGAAATATATATATAGTCTTGTCTGGTGACAAAAATGTCCCTGGAACCTAACCCCCTCATTTACATTCACTTAACATCATTTCACTTAAAGTCGCATTTTTCAGCAACATAGCTACAATGTGAAGTGAGAAGTTACTGTATAATTATAAGAATGTAAGAGGTTCTAGTCACAAAACACTCACACAAGCACATTCCGAAAGGCTGGAACCAGATCACGCTGCTAAATACATTCCCCAAAGTTAACAGAAGCATGGTAACCCATTTTAAGGATAAGTGTCAGAGGGGTAGCCACGTTAGTCTGGATCTGTAAAAGCAGCAAAGAATCCTGTGGCACCTTATAGACTAACAGACGTTTTGGAGCATGAGCTTTCGTGGGTGAATACCCACTTCGTCAGATGCATGTAGTGGAAATTTCCAGGGGCAGGTATATATATGCAAGCAAGCTAGAGATAATGAGGTTAGTTCAATCAGAGAGGATGAGGCCCTGTTCTAGCAGTTGAGGTGTGAAAACCAAGGGAGGAGAAACTGGTTCTGCAGTTGGCAAGCCATTCACAGTCTTTGTTTAATCCTGAGCTGATGCTGTCAAATTTGCAGATGAACTAAAGCTCAGCAGTTTCTCATTGAAGTCTGGTCTTGAAGTTTTTTTGCTGCAGGAGGCCACCTTAAGTTCTGCTATAGTGTGGCCAGGGAGGTTGAAGTGTTCTTCTACAGATTTTTGTATATTGCCATTCCTAATATCTGATTTGTGTCCATTGATCCTTTTCCGCAGAAATTCTACAGGCCACTTCCCTCAGATCCCACTGAGGAATACACTAAGAAACGGCACCATCTACTCAGGACACTCCCTACACTAACACTGGAACAAATCAACATACTCTAAGAGCCCCGACCAGGGTTATTCTATCTGCTACCCAAGATCCACAAACCCGGAAATCCTGGATGCCCCATCATCTTGGGCATTGGCACTCTCACTGAAGGACTGTCTGGATATGTGGACTCTCTACTCAGACCCTATGCCACCAGCACTCTCAGCTATCTCCATGACACCACTGATTTCCTGAGGAAACTACAATGCATTGGTGACCTTCCAGAAAACACCATCCTACCACCATGGATGTAGAGGCTCTTTACACAAACATCCCACACACAGATGGAATACAAGCGGTCAGAAACAGTATCCCTGATGATGCCACAGCACAACTGGCTGCTGAGCTCTGTGCCTTTATCCTCACACACAACTATTTCAAATTTGATGACAATATATATCTCCAGATCAGTGGCACAGCTATGGGCACCCGCATGGCCCCACAATATGCCAATATTTATATGGCCGACCTGGAACAATGCTTCCTCAGCTCTCGTCCACTCATGCCCCTTCTCTACCTACGCTACATTGATGACATCTTCATCATCTGGACCCATGGGAAGGAGTCTCTGGAAAAATTCCACCACGATTTCAACAGCTTCCACCCCACCATCAACCTCAGCCTGGACCAATCTACACGGGAGGTCCACTTCCTAGACACCACAGTGCAAATAAGTGATGGTCACATTACCACCACCCTATACTGAAAACCTACCGACCACAATGCCTACTTTCATGCCTCCAGCTTCCATCCCGGGCACATCACACGATCCATTGTCTACAGCCAAGCACTGAGGTACAACCGCATCTGCTCTAACCCCTCAGACAGAGAACAACACCTACAAAATCTCCACCAAGCATTCTCAAAACTACATTACCCGCACGAGGAAATAAGGAAACAGATCAACAGAGCCAGACGTGTACCCAGAAGCCTCCTACTGCAAGACAAACCCAAGAAAGAAACCAACAGGACTCCACTGGAAATCACATACAGTCCCCAGCTAAAACCCCTCCAACACGTCATCAGGGATCTACAACCCATCCTGGACAATGACCCCACACTTTCACAGGCCTTGGGTGGCAGGCCAGTCCTTGCCCACAGACAACCTGCTAACCTGAAACATATTCTCACCAGTAACTGCACACCGCACCACAGGAACTCTAGCTCAGGAATCAATCCATGCAACAAACCTCGATGCCAACTCTGCCCACATATCTACATCAGCGACACCATCACAGGACCTAACCAGATCAGCCACACCATCACTGGTTCATTTACCTGCACATCCACCAATGTAATATATGCTATCATATGCCAGCAATGTTCCTCTGCTATGTACATCGGCCAAACTGGACAGTCTCTACGGAAAAGGATCAATGGACACAAATGAGATATTAGGAAGGGCAATATACAAAAACCTGTAGGAGAACACTTCAACCTCCCTGGCCACACTATAGCAGACCTTAAGGTGGCCATCCTGCAGCAAAAAAAACTTCAGGACCAGACTTCAAAGAGAAACTGCTGAGCTTTAGTTCATCTGCAAATTTGACAGCATCAGCTCAGGATTAAACAAAGACTGTGAATGGCTTGCCAACTACAGAATCAGTTTCTCCTCCCTTGGTTTTCACACCTCAACTGCTAGAACAGGGCCTTATCCTCTCTGATTGAACTAACCTCATTATCTCTAGCTTGCTTGCATATATATACCTGCCCCTGGAAATCTCCACTACATGCATCTGACGAAGTGGATATTCACCCACGAAAGCTCATGCTCCAAAACGTCTGTTAGTCTATAAGGTGCCACAGGATTCTTTGCTGAGCTTAAGGATAAAGTCAGGATGACACAGTATGATGAATATAGATGTTTTGATCAAACCTCTAGGTACAAGGTCATGGGTGACACCCTAATACGTACATAAACCTGACCAAGGCCTGACCAAGCCTTGTGTCAGCAAGGCTTTGATTACCTTAGCCCACACCTCAGGCTACATGGGCTTATATTTCATGACCTCTTCCTACTACCGTGAATATTAGTATTTTTTAGGGCTGTCAATCAGAGTTAACTCACAAAATTAACTAAAAAAAATCATGATTAATTGCACTTATAACAATAGAATATCAATTGAAATTTATTAAATATATTTGGATTTTTTCTATATTTGCAATATTGATTTCAATTACAACATAGAATACAAAGTGCATAGTGCTCACTTTGTATTATTTTTATTACAAATATTTGCACTGTAAAAAACAAAGAAATCGTGTTTTTCAATTCACCTAATACAAGTACTGTAGTGCAATCTCTTTATCATGAAAGTTGAACTTACAAATGTAGAATTATGTACATAAAAACCTGCATTCAAAAATAAAACATTGTAAAACTTTAGAGCCTACGAGTCCAACCAGTTCAATTTCTAGTTCAGCCAGTTGCTCAGATAAACAAGTTTGTATACATTTGAAGAAGATAATGCTGCCTGCTTCTTGTTTACAATGTCATCTGAAAGTGAGAACTGGTATTTGCATAGCACTGTTGTAGCCAGTGTCAGAAGATATTTACATGCCAGATGCATTAAAGATTCATATGTCCCTTGGTGCTTCAACCACCATTCCAGAACACATGCATCCATGCTGATTACAGGTTCTGCTCGATAATGATCAGAAGCACTGTTCAAAGCAGTGTGGATCAATGCATGTTCATTTTCACGAATGAATCATGAATCAGATGCCACCAGCAGAAGGCTGATTTCCTTTTTTGGTGGTTTGGGTTCTGTAGTTTCTGCATCAGAGTGTTGCTCTTTTAAGACTTCAGAAAGCACTCTCCACACCTCATCCCTCTCAGATTTTGGAAGGCACTTCAGATTATTATTAGGTCAAGTGCTCTAGGTATCTTTAGAAATTTCACATTTTGTCAAATTTGCAATGAAAGTGTTCTTAAAACTAACAACATGTGCTGGGTCATCATCTGAGACTGCTGTAACATGAAATATATGGCAGAATGAGGGTAAAATACAGCATGAGACATACAATTCTTCCCCAAGGAGTTCATTCACAAATGTAATTAATACATTATCTTTTCAACGAGCATCATCAGCACGGAAACATGTTCTCTGGAACGGTGGCCAAAGCAAGAAGAGGTGTGTGAAACTTTAGCACATCTGGCACGTAAATATCTTGCAACACCAGTTATAACAGTACCATGCAAACACCTGTTCTCACTTTCAGGTGACATTGTAATTAAGAAGCAGGCAGCATTATCCTATTTGTCTTAGCAATTGGTTGAACAAGCAGTAGGACTGAGTGGACTTTTAGGCTCTAAAATTTTACACTGTTTTCTTTTTGAGTGCAGTTATGAAACAAAAAAAAATTCAACTGTAAGTTGTACTTTCATAATAGGGAGATTGCACTACAGTACTTGTATTAGGTGAATTGAAAAATACCATTTCTTTTGTTTATCATTTTTACAGTGCAAATATTTGTAATAAAAAATAATATAAAGTGAATAGTGTGCACTTTGTATTCTGGGTTGTAATTGAAATCAATATATTTGAAAATGTAGAATAACATCCAAAATATTTAATACATTTCAATTGGTATTCTAACAGTTTGATTAATCATGATTAATTTTTCTGAATTAATCATGAGTCAACTGCAATTAATTGACAGCCCATATATATATAATGGCCTCTTCAATCTAGCCAAAAAAAGTGTAACATGATCTGATGGCTAGAAGTTGAAGCTAGACAAATTCAGATTGGAAGTAAGGCATACATTTTTAATGGTGAGAATCACTGGAACAGTTTACCAAGGGTCAGAGAGGATTCTCTGCCACTGACCATTTTAAAAATCAATATTGAATGTTTTTCCTGAAAGATATGGTCTAGAAATTATTTTGAAAAAGTTCTATGGCCTGTGCTGTACAGAAATCAGACTAGATTATCACAATTGTCCTTTCTGGCCTTGGAATCTATGAATAAACTGAGATTCAAGAAAATATGGGGATTTATGAAGAGGTATAAATTACTAGCTCAATATTTTTCTTCCTCTGCAGGACTCCCCTATCCATTTTACCCTTTGAATCGATGCCACAGAGTGCTGGCTTGAGGCATAGCTATGCAAGAGTAAATAAGCACAACAGCTGACATAGCAGATTCTAATTTCAATCAAACACAGTAAGATTCAGGACAGAACAACAGATAATAGGACTAGCACAAGTATATTAACACCATGAGTAATTTCACTATACAGGTTAGACTGGAAGAAGTACAATCATTCATGTTCTTTAATTGGCTACACCTACCTAGTCAGAGAAATTCCGGACTTTAGTGTGGTTTAATAAAGAAAAAGTCTACTTTAGGGCATCATTCTACTCTCTTTGAAGTCCATGGACAAACTCCCATTGACTCCAGTGGTACAGGATCAGAGGCTTTATGCACTTGAGCAGGGGTTCCCAAACTGTGTGCCTTGGCCCAAGATGCAGTCCTGGATGATCCACCATGGGCAGAATTTGGGGGAGACAGAGGGTGTTGCCACCCCTACTGTATACATTGGTGGGGTCCAGCCAGCAATGACCCCCGCTCAGGGCCAGAGGAACCCAGCACCCCTGACGGGCAGCAGACGGCAAAGCAGAGCCATGCAGTGGCGGGTGAGGAGAAGAGGCAAGCCCTGAGAGGCAAGGGCTCCCAGAGTGGCTGGAGGACTTGCATCCATTAGCACTCTGAGCCACCGTACCGCACAATTCGTGGCTGTTGGAGATGGGCGGTGGACAAACCCGAGGTTGGAACCCCTGGCCAGCCAGGCATGGGGTGGGCGATTGTGCCCAGAGCTGCCAGTGTGGTGAGGAGGCACAGGCAGCAGGTCTCCCCCCTTGTGGAGCCACCAGACCAGCCCCTAGATCCTCTCTTCCTGTGGCCATGGTTGTTAGGGGGCGTATGAACTTAGAAACTCTTCCCTATGCAGCCCGGCATGGTGGCCAGAGGGTGGCAGCTGCTGGCCGGGCACCCAGTTCTGAAGGCAGCAGCAGCGCAGAAGTAAGGGCAGCATGCACGCTGAAATATGTACTACATGATCATTGGTCCCATAGTGACCATATATCAGACACAATTTTGCAGGTATTGCTACCCTTAATTCTGCGCTGCTGCTGGCGGCAGTACATCCTTCAGAGCGAGGCACCTGGCCAGTAGCTGCCATTCTCCAGCCACTGTGGTCAAAGAGCAGGGTTGGTCTGGGGTGCAAAGCCATGGAAGGGAGCTTGGGACAATGAGTGGGGGAGGCAGCAGGGGTTGGGATGGGGGATAGGCTGCAGTGCCTATTGGAGCTGCACTGTTAGGCCTCAGGGGGAAAAAAGTTTGGGAACCTCTGCACTTGGGAATCATCAGACAGTGTTCATTTTTAAGAGTGGACTATGCCACAGGATGGATGAAGCATTTGTAACACGTCAATAACAATGGCAAAATAATGTGTAAGTAAGTGTTTATAGCATGTATTCCTTTAAGATGAAAAATAAGCCTTAGGTACATTGTAGAAACATTCAGTGTTTAAGAGCCATATTAGTACAATATTATGGTTGGAACTGATATGCAGAGTCAGAAAACTGGAAGTTATCACTCCTACTGTTTGGTAATTTAGCGAGTACACATCCTATTTTACTAGTTATGACTTCATATTACTATTTATATAGTACAAGAGGCAGTCAAATTTATGCTGAAATATGTATGCTCATTGTGACTGATTTATGGTCACTGTGGGACCATAAATGAGAGCAAATTCTGGGCTGATGTACATACGCACTGCATGATCCCACTGACTATCATGGGATTGCCAGGTGTACAGTTGAGATACAAATTGGTTTGAATAATTTATATAATTTTAAATTTTTAAATTATAACCATAATGTTGCACTATACTGGCAGTCAAATCTTTTACTTCTTTCTCAGAATTTACTGAGGCAAAATTCCCATTGAAATTCCAATTAAATTAAACAGCAATATGTAGAGGCATGAATAAGGACTGAGTAAGAGTTTCAGGATTTTCTTGTAATTAATTTGCTTTAAATTTCTTTGGATTTTATTTTTCTTTTAAGAGAAGAGAAATGAATGGTGCTATAGTTGGTTAATTTTGCCCACTTTTGGTCTGCAATTACTCTCTGCAGCTTTTGTCCTGTGGAGTTTGGCTGCCAGCTCTGGCCACTGAGCTATCCCTCCCACACACAACAGGTTGAAGGAGACCAGGGACCCTTAGGGAGAGTTGACATCTCCTGGCAGGGACACCTCTGAATATTACTAGCCCCAAGCAGAATTATCTAGGTAAACAAAAGTATTCCATGTTTTATAATGGGAATAATGCTATTTCTTTACTATAATCATTGAAGAATACCATGTGTCTTCTTTAGCCCCTTGGTTACAGCCAGCTGGAAGTTATTTTTCTTTTCCCTAAGGCAAGCCCCCAAACTACAATTGCATCCACATATGGAGACCAATGCACTTGTACAGACTTCCACTGAAATTGGTGGAACTCCATGCAGATGATGATGAAAAAAAGTGCGACATTTTTGCATTGGTCTTGTTACTTTAAATAGCTGGCCCCTGATCAAATGGTGAAATGAACATTTTCAGTTCATATGGAAGGAAAAAAACTACAGATATCTGTACCAAATATCCTTATAAAATTATCTTTAAAATCCTTAATTCTCTTATTGAAGATCTCATACATATTAGAAGCAATTATTCTTCCCTTTCTCTAAGATTTTTACAATCTTATTTAATGTAAATTTCTTTTCCTGAGACTGTTCGCCTATTGAATTCAAAACTGCAGCTATTGTTCCACTGTTCAAAAAATAAGAGCTGTGTGATTCAGCAGTATTATCTAAATATAGGCTTATTACTTATTAAGTCTTGGAACAAAAAAGTTATTTTTTTTAATTACTTGCATTTTTTAAAAAAAAATAAATTGCAGTGCGACTTTAGGGAAAGTATGAAACTTTTTTGCATATCAGTGAAAATGTCTTTTATTTTTAAAAAAAGTTTCCTTAAAGTTAATTAAGACTTTTAATTGCATCCATGGGACAATTACAAGTGATTTAATTTGCTAATTTTACTAGAGTGGTGAAATTTTTTGGCCCCAATCCTGCCATTTATAACATGTGAACAGACCCATGTGCCTCCACAAAGTCCTGTTGACATCAATGGTCAACTATAGTTTTAATCTCTTTTAGGTGCACTTTTTCTGTTTCCACCTGCAAATTCCAAGGTTAAATTTAGGTCACATCAGGAGAGAATTGTCCGAGAAGAGCTCCTTGTGGTGCTCTAGCCTTTAAGTGTCTAATGGATTCATATCAGATTGAAGAGATCAAATTGAGATATTAAGACCTTTGTAAGATAACTATGGTTTTGATTAATAAAATAAATCAAAGTAAGTGTTGCTTTATGACCTTTACTCACAATTCAGAAAAAGCTAATGCTGTTGGGCTGACAACAAGCCCATCTTCTCTGTAATTGGAGCCATTAAACCCCTGAGGTACCAACTCATTATCCAATTCATATCAATTAATCAGCTACTTTGGCTAAGCTGAAATAATATCTTCTTACTTTTCTACTAAAGACCTGCAGTAAAATATAAAAGCTATTATTAGGAGCAGTTTTGTCATGAAGTCTGAGCCTTAAGGCTGTATTTGTTAGAATATAAATTAAAAGCTATCTTGGCATTATTTAAACATTTTCCTCCATGATTTTTTTTCCCGGGGTCAAGGGGCTCATTGATAGTAGTTTAATGAAATAAAATAAATGAAACAAATGTGTTCTTGAATTACACCAGCAGATACATAATATCAATAAATAAATCAATAAGTATCAAGTAAAGACTAAGGATGGCACAAGACTGGAAAAGAAATGTCTAACAGAAAAATAAGATGTTTATAAAAGAATCCTTCAGCACACTGAGGCAGACATGGTGTGTTTTCTGGATTTTAATGGCAAATTCCTGGATGAAACACTTCTTTCCAGGAGAGGGGAGCAAGGAAATGCCTGTAGCAAGGTTAAAAGAACAGGAGTACTTGTGGCACCTTAGAGACTAATTTGTTTGAGCATAAGCTTTCATGGGCTACAGCCCACTTCATCAGATGCAGAGAAAAAAAATGTGTAATGATACACAAATCTGACATCAGGAATCATAGCATTCAAAAACCCATAGGAGAACACTTCAACTTCTCTGGTCACTCAGTAACAGACTTAAAGGTGGCAATTTTGCAACAGAAAAGCTTCAGAAACAGACTCCAACAAGAAACTGCTGAACTTGAATTAATATGCAAACTAGATACCATCAGTTTAGGCTTGAATGGAGACTGGGATGGCTGAGACATTGCACACATTGAATCTATTTCCCCATGTTAAGTATCCTCACGCCATCTTAATTATCACTACAAAAGCTTTTTCTCTTAATTAGACTTAGAGTTGGTAGGGCAACTCTCACCTTTTCATGTTTTGTGTATGTATATCTATCTATCTCCTTACTATATGTTCCATTCTATGCATCCAATGAAGTGGGCTGTAGTCCACAAAGGCTTATGCTCAAATAAATTTGTTAGCCTTTAAGGTGCCACAAGTACTCCTGTCTTTTTGCAGATACAGACTAATACTGCTGCTACTCTGAAACCTGTAGCAAGGTTGCCATTTATTGAGCAACTCATCATGGCCACAGGGCATTCTGCAGGCAGCCTGCCTCTATCAACTACCTCTTGCAGGCACTTTAAGAGCACCACACAGTCTTTCATGTAGAAAACAGCACCGCTGCCTAGGGCTGGCTTAATAACAGAAACAGTTATAACAATCCTCAGGCTCCCCAAAATGTACTCCATAACTCAAAAGCTCATACTCAACCCTACATCTCCTGCCATACACAGACCTCTTCCCCCTCCCAAGCCTCCAGCTTCCTTTCCTGTCAGCCACACCTTATAGCTGCCTGCTGCTCTTTATAAGGAAGCCCCATATCCAACCCACATGTGCCTCTTTAGTAATCAGGGTTCACTAGCTTCAGGCCCTCCAGTCTTTAAGAGCCAAGCCAGCTTGTGACAATACCCAAACAGAAAAAGGACCAGACAAGCGTCATCAGATCCCAGCCAGCAGCCCAAAACATTGCATCATTTATATGGAAAAAATTAACCTGACCAATTAGACAGATATCTGATAAAAACAACAAGGGATCTGGTGCCATTCACTGCAAGATGATTCACACCAAACTAAACCTTTGCTAAAATGCATAATCCTTTAAAACAATGTGTACAGGATTTTATAGCTAAAACAAACAAAATCCTTCAAATTTTGGAAATTCAGCATCAGCCTCAACTGTACCCATTTGCCTGTGGGTTGATAATGCTCCCCAGTTACCACATGAAACTTAACTTTCCCCTATTGTATGTAATATAGAGATTTATTTTACTGATTGATGGATTTATTAAGCATCCATTATCTGAAAGCAATATTCCAGCTGCATGCTCTTAAGGAGGTATGTCAGAATGATTTAAAGGCAGATCCTTGCCATGAGTCCTGGACTACAAGGGCCCCATTTTCCAGATGGCAATACACAGCTAAATGTTGGTGTCTGGCTAACTGCTGCTAGCGTATATAAGGTTCAGGGTGTTACATGAGGGGACGGTAGCTCATTGGAAGGCATAGGGGGATTAGGGTTCTTGGAGGTAAGGTATGGCTTGGGGTGGTATGCATAGGGGAAGGTGTGAGGTGCTGCAGTCTTGGCCAACAACAGAGCCTGGAGTGAAGGAGAGCTGAGTCTCTAGCACATATATGATAATGCACGATTTCCATGTCCTGCTCCTAGGGAACTAAGTGTAACCAATCCCAGAGACTCCCCAGAGTATAGGGGCAGCTATTGTGAGTGACCACTATGTGGTTGTGTGTGGGAGGGAACCACAGGAGATACTGGTACTCTGGCCCTGTGAATATAGCTGCATACTGCAGTTCATCTCTATAGCGGTGAATCTTGGCAGAACATCAGAACAGGGATGCAACTTCACAGAACAAAATGACATGTTCCTGGGATATATGATGCATTTGAACTAATCCACAGGGACACAAGACAGGCAGAGAAAGCATAGGGAATAATTAACAAACCAAGCCATTTTAAACAGGCACAGAACTCTGCTAGAGCACCCTTGGTGATACAACATAGTTAAAATGAGATCCCCGTGGGAGCAGAGCACAAGCTTGGGTGTGAAGAGTATGGGGAACCAACAATGACATGGAAAACACTCAGAAAACACTCTGATAATATGGGTACTAAGGAGAGAGCTAATCCTATTTCCACTGAACTCAGTTGCAAAAATCCACTAATTCAAAAGGATCAGAATCAGCCTTAAACACTAATTCAGCAAAGCACTTGAGCATTTCCTTACATTTAAATGCACAAGTAATCCCATTCCTACTCACCATGCCATTTAAACACAAGACTAAATGCCACTGAAGTCATCCTAATATTTTGTTTTATAATGAAAGTATATATATTAATTATTTACATGCTTGATACACAGACATACCCATCTGATATGCATATATGTAGATATACAATAGAACTGGAAATATTTGCTATCAGCTATTGTTTCCTATATTTACCCCTTTGAAATATCAGTGAAAGTTAAATTACACTGATTATTTTTAGTAACAGGAAAGCACTAATGCTCATCAGCAGCGGATGTCTTACAGTGCAAAAATAATGTAATGTAAATAAGTGGTTAGGCATTTTTGTTCTATAATAAGAAAGCACCGAAACAAGCAGTATTAAAATTTGTAAACCACTTTGAGATCTTTCAGGACAAAGGGAGCTTTATAAAAATAAATTATAGTGGCTTGTCCTGATTCTAGCTCACATAAATACTATGCTATATATACTTCCAAAAATGGCCTAAAATGTAAGCATTAATTTAGGAATAGAAATACACCTTTTCTTAATAAAATGTCATAGGTAGTCATCTAAAAATGTATTTTGGATTAGTTAGTTAGTTATGCATACCTTAAATGTGTGCATATAATTGACCCATTATGCCACATAGTTTCATGTTTTAATTGTGCATTATTGATTGAACTGACAACATCTGACAAATGCTTGGTTCTGTAGTTGCCATATCTATATATCTATATACACACAGGACCCAAGGCCTGATTCAGCAAAGTGCTTCAGCACTTGCTTACCTAAATTTCAATACAATTTTACCACGTTTACAGTTAAGCAGCACATGCTTAATTGCCCTGATGCATATGAATGCATTTAAACATATGCTTAATAGCTTCTCTGAGTCAGGCTCTAAATAATTTAGAGGTCTGATTCTGCAAAGTGTCAACTACTATTGACTTTAATGGGAACCTAGTATACCTGTCATACACAGACTGCCCTGGTAGACTCCCCCCTCTGGTTGAGCACTCCCCAGGCTGTTGTTTTTGGCACTCACACACCTCACTGGGCCTTGTGTGCTCATTAAACTTCCTGAACATGAGCAGAATCCATGGACTACCACTACCTGGGGGTCTCTAGGCATACTCTCAAGGCACTGATCCTCTATCTTGCACTATCATTGGAAAGCTGAGAGACCTAGGAGGCAGCTGCCTAGCTCCTGGGGGTACTGCTGACCTTTCAGTCTCTCGAAAGACTAAGCAAATCCTACCCCAGAGATTCAGCCATATTGATACTCGGGGTATACAGAGTAACTGTTCAGAGACATACAACAGTGATAGCAAATGGTCACAAACAGACTGCACAGGATTCTAAAACAGTACTACTCCTTAATTAGCAGCATGAAAAATGCACAGATCTAGACAAAATAATACACACCTGCACGCATTTCTCCACCTCAGTTTCCTTATTATTCTGGAGAGTTCCTTTGGCATATGCCAGAGTCCTCTAAGGCATCCAGAATCTTTCCTCCTCCTCATTACTTCCCATCAAAAGCATAAAATCTCTTCTTTCTCTCAAATAGCTGCCAAGACCCTCTTTTATAAACCTCCACCCCTTCTGTCAGATTACTTACCTGACCAGCCTCATCAGGTGATCAAAGTCCCCTATCAGGTGGTCTGTTGCTTAAATTGAAGCCCACCTGGACAGACTGGTTCTTCTGGGCAGTATCCAACTTTGTCTAATGATGCGTCTCTTTGAACAGAGGACCTTAAAGATTTAACAGACCTCTATTGTGAGTCCTGTGTCATTATCCCTTGGATTGTAGCTGAACATGGAGGTAAAAAGACAACAGAGAAGGGAAACAAGATGCAGATTCAAATGAAGTTTGCAGCTTTATAAAAATAAATGCAGAGTTCATAATCTCAGAGAGAATTCTTAAATTGTGCATAGACAGATTCCCCAAATCATCACAAACCTGCAGAACTGTGCCCTTCCTATAGTTTGGTCAGAAATTTTCCTTCTGTTGATATTCACGCCTTCTTGCCACCTGTTGGGAATGGGCTACTTCCACCCTAATTGAATTGGCCTCGTTAGCACTGACCCACACACATATTTGGTAAGGCAACTCCCATCTTTTCAAGTGCTGTATATTTATACCTGCCTACTGTACTTTCCACTCCATGCATCTGATGAAGTGGGTTAAATCCCAAGAAAGCTTATGCCCAAATACATTTGTTAGTCTCTAAGGTGCCACAAGGACTCCTCATTGTTTTTACGGGCTGTACTGTAGCTCATCTTTAAAGCTATTTAGTTTTTTTAAATATTTTGTTTCAAAAATTCCCTATGAAAGCCAAGTTTCAGTCCATAGCAACATTTTAGAGTTGAATTATAACCCTGGGGAACTACGGGATTATAATGGAAGTGCTGACACCATCTTAACTATAGCTATGTGAACATGGCACCATAATTACTCCCATTATTAAAGACTTGAATTGGCTGCCTGTTTCACAGAATTGATTTTACAATCTTGTTGTTACATATTTCTCTACTTCTGCTTCAAAATGTCCCTGATTACCTGAAGGAGATTCTTTATTTTTTCTATATATCTAGCATTCTGCTATTTTTCTTCTGGCTCAGCTTGATCTCTTTGCAATTAATCTTTCTACTGTTAATATTACCGAGTTCTAGCTTTTATTCTCTTTGATAATGCAATAGTTCAGTTGCACTAATAAATTTGTCTCTTCCCATGGCTTCAGCTGCTGCTTCACATTCCTATTCTCCTTTCTGGCTCAGGACCAGATTGTGGCCCATCCTGCCCACCTGAATGAGGGAGCAAGAGGTTGCAAGGTGCTCCCTTGTTCCCCTGTGTCCACTACCCATGCCTTGGGTAATAGCATGGAGGGAACAAACAGCCTTCGTAGAGCCACTATGTCCCCTCCCAAGCACCAGGATAGAGAGTGGTCAAAAAGATCTGGGAAATGGGCAAAGTTAAACATGCCAGCCAGCGTTTGTGCTAGCATACTGGGAAATAACAGGTGTAAGCATTGTGCAGGGTACATTCCTCCCTACCGCCATTACTCCCTGGCAGAAGGGAACTGGGAAACAGAATGTATCTCTGATTCATATCCTGATTCCTGGTGTGCTTCCTGGAGAATACAGCTATATGCTGTCCAAACTCAGAGTTTCTAGCAAAGCCATGATTGGAAAGTATAACATTCATTCTTTTGTGTTATGAATAATCTGGATGGCCCATTTAAGGTTGTGCAGCCTTTCCTCACATTGACGAGCACATACTCACAGAAGGAGTCTCATTAAAGATAATAGGACTCCTCTAAGTACCCACTAAAATGAGTATTGCTTTTCCAGTCTAGATCTTAGTCTGGTATAGAAATATTTTTTTCCCATCTATCTTTAGCACAAAGTGATGAAGAAAAATAAAAATGACTTGTTCTTTTTTTCTGTTCTTTTCTCTGAGCATGATATTAAAATCACCCCAAAGGGAGGTCCATTTTAAATCTTTGCCAGTTGTTTCCTACGTTAACTGATACATTATCGTTATCATCAGATAACATAAATTCATACAGATTATTAGAATGCATTTCTCTTTCTGCTTGTGATATAGGGCCAATCCAGCACCCACTAAAGTCAATGGAAGTCTATTCATCATCTTTAATGGGAAGTGATTCAACCCCACAAACTACAACATCAGGTTACTGCTGTCCAGTGCCGCATGATGTGAAAAATCACAACATCCATCAAGTTAGGAAGGTAACATGCACTGTCATGGTAGGGTTGCTATATGCAGTGTACAAAAATGGGGGACTAGGTTTTCAGCTGAGTTAAATTAACCATTGAAGTAAATAGAGCTATGCTGATTTACACCAACTGAGAACCTGGCCCCATAGTGTTTTTCAGTAAATGTGCATTGTGCAAATATATTATTTCCTTTCACTTATCACAAAACATTCCACATGGTCTCTAATAATTCAGGTCACCTTTCTCCTTCCCTAGTTGTGTTCTTCACAAGCAAGTAGGTACTTTTGTCATTTTGCGAGGTGAGAATGAGAGCCATTTTACTGACAGACATGTTCCATTAGCCTTAAAAGACTTGTATAAGTCCCTTAGCTCCAGTAAGAGTGTTTCATCTTGAAGCCAGAATATGCAGTTGCATACAGTGACACCATTAAAAAAGCCAGCATGTACCAATACACCAGTGTGGTCAAACCCAGATTTTACTGAGACCTCAGGGAACCCCAATATCTTTATAAAATTGGGGATTTGGAGAGTTGGGAGTGTCAGTCCATTGGTAGACTCTGTAAGAACAGAGCTGTGAAGGAATCAGAATTTCAGTTAATGTAACCCTGTTGGAAATGTTTGACATTGGGTTAACCCAGAGTTCCAGTGAACCAAAGATTGGAACATGAAGTTCTTTTTATACCTACCACAGGAAATGACTGTAGTACCTCTGATATTATTATGTAGTGACTCTTGGTTAATGATGACTTTTTAATACAGGTGACTGAAAACAGTTACAAATGTAAATGAAATAAAATGTCCTTTTCTTTGAGTGAAGAGAGGTTCAAGAGGACAGTGGGGAGATGAACCCTGTGCCCGCTTTGTAACTGACATAGTATAAAGCCACAAACACCCTGGCTGGCACATTTAGCTCTGCCAATGTCTAGGCTCTTTTTCCCCACTCTCCCCCTACAGCCTTGAGGGGGAGAGGGGATGGACATAGAAGACAGAGAAAAAGAGAGAAAGAAATCAAGAAGTATAGTCAATATCTCTGTATGTGTTCTTCCTGGCAGTTGTGCTGAAGACTGATGAGAAAATGTTTTGGAAAGTCTAATATCTAAACACACTTTAAGGTAATTTTATTTTATTTTGTTAGAACCTCAAACCTCTGTTTTTTTTTAATTATCTCAGTCAGTGGCATGTTATAAACCTCCACCCTGATATAACGTGACCCAATATAACACAAATTCGGATATAATATGGTAAAGCAGAGTTCGGAGGCAGGGGCGGCTGCGTACTCTGGCAGATTAAAGCAAGTTTGATATAATGCAGTTTCACCTATAACGCGGTAAGATTTTTTGGCTCCTGAGGACAGTGTTATATTGGGGTAGAGGTGTATTTCCAAATAGGTTAGATATTTATAATTGGTCACCATTCTGCATAGTTAACATCTCTCTACTACTATGCATTTCTTAACTTGCAAATATTTAAAATAAATTGCTTTTATAATTGTTTTAAACAGTGTAACTTCTTCCCAACCCATCTTCGCTCTCACCCTCACACAGAGACGTTTGGGAAAAGCTCAGCTGGGCAGAACATCTAAATAGGTGAGAAAATATACATTGACTGTGATATTTTTAAATAGCAAAAAGAAACTTGTTGTCAATTTAAAATCTTGGTGGCTTTGAGTTTTAATCTTTGTAATGTAATACAAACATGCAGTAATTTTATATATAATACTAAAATGTCTGTAGATTAGTGGCAGATGTAGGGCTGCCACCTCATTCAGCAGCAGTGCACATTTTTATATGTATTGATTAGAAAAGTTTTATGCAGTTTATGTGGACCATAAAACAATTTAGTATTCTTGAAAGGCAATGTTTGATACTGAAAGTTTATTCTATTATGTTTTAGGCTACTTTAATGTAATCTGTTTTTAATGTTCTTGATATAATGAATGTACAGGTTTAATTTCCCCTTCACTCCTTCACTTTTCATCACAATGTAAGATTTTAATAATAAACCAGATTTTTTAATTAAATGCACAGGGTAAGGACTTAACTTCTATGTGAAATACAGTTCAGTAATTTGCCAACCATGCTGATTCTGGTGGGATTTTATATGTATATATACATACACACACACACAAATTTTAAATTCTCCCATGAAACTCATTGCTATGGTACATTAGGAAGGCACATAACTTCAGGTTCAATTGTGAGCTGCCTTATGAACATAAAAATATAAGAACATAAGAACCAAACGTCCGTCTAGCCCAGTATCCTGTGTTCTGACAGTGGCCAATGCCAGGTGCTTCAGGGAGAATAAACAGAACAGGTAATTATCAAGTGATCCATTGCCTGTTGCCCATTCCCAGCTTCTAGCAAACAGAGGCTAAGGACACCATCCCTGCCCATCTTGGCTAATAGCCATTGATGGACATGGACCTATCCTCCAGGAACATATCTAGTTCTTTTTTGAACCCTGTTATAGTGTTGGCCTTCACAACATCCTGTGGCAAAGAGTTCCACAGGTTGACTGTGTGTTGTGTGAAGAAATACTTTCTTATGTTTATTTTAAGCCCGCTGCTATTGATTTCATTTGGTGACCCTTAGTTCTTGTGTTATGAGAAAGAGTAACTAACACTTTCTTATTTACTTAATCCACACCAATCATGATTTTATAGATCTCTATCATATCCCCCTTAGTCATGTATTTTTCAAGCTGATAAGTCCCAGTCTTATTAATTTCTCTTCATATGAAAGCTGTTCCATACCCTACTCATTTTTGTTGCCCTTTTCTGAACCTTTTCCAGTTCCAATATATCTTTTTTGAGATGGAACAACAACATCTGCATGCAGTATTCAAGATGTGGGTGTACCGTGGATTTATATAGCAGCAATATGATATTTTCTGTCTTATTATCTATCCCTTTCTTAATGATTCCCAACATTCTGTTTGCTTTTTTGACTGCTGTTGCACATTGAGTGGATGTTTTCAAAGAAGTATCTATAATGATTTTGAGATCTCTTTCCTGAGGGTAATGGCTAATTTGTACCCATCATTTTATATGCATAGTTGTGATTATGTTTTACAATCAGGGCCGGTGCTTGCATTTAGGTGGCTTAGGCAATTGCCTAGAGTGCCAGCATTATTAGGGGGCGGCATTTTGCCGGAGGGGGCGGCAGGCAGCTCCAGTGGAGCTGCCGCAGTGGTGCCTGTGGAGGGTCCACTGGTCTGCAGCTCCGGTGGAGCTGCCACAGTCGTCCCTGTGGATGGTCGGCTGCTCGCACAGCTGTGTTGGACCTCCCGCAGGCACAACTGCGGCAGCTCCATCGGAGCAGCGGGAGCAGCCGACCGTCCGCAGGCAGGACTGCGGAGCTGGGGGACCAGCGGGCGGGGAGGCAAAATGGCCGTGCGCCTAGGGCGCTCAAACCCCTAGCGCTGGTCCTGTTTAAAATGTGCATTACATTGCATTTATCAACATTGAATTTCAGCTGCCATTTTGTTGCCCAGTCACCCAGTTCTGAGAGACTCTTTTGTAGCTCTTCTCAGTCTTCCTGGGACTTAACTATCTTTAGTAGTTTTGTACGATCTGCAAATTTTTCCACCTCACTCTTTACCCTTTTTTCCAGATCATTTGTGAATATGTTTATAGGACTGGGCCCAGTACAGAACACTGGGGGACACCACTGTGAAAGCTGGCTGACCCCCCTTAATAGATTACAAGCGGCCAGTAAGTGGGGGGAGTAAGTACTGCTCATGGACACAGTAGCTTGCATTTTTTCACTATCTCTTTTCCTCTGCCTCAAGGCAAGAAGATCCTGCTCCTAACCAGTTATTTTTACTTAGATAAGGAAAACATGAGACTTTACACTTACCAATCAAGTATTAACACACAAGGATCTTTGTCTGAATGTGTATAAAAGGTTTGTGAAATTTGTGTAAGACAGAGTCTTTTGTACCAAGGTACAGGCTCTCCTTTTTCTGCAGAATAAAGCATTTTTCCTTATCCCTGTCAGGCTGTTAATTGGCTCTCAGCTAGGCAGAACCGATATTTCGGTAACACCACTATTTACCTCTCTCCATTCTAAAAGCTGACTATTTATTTCTATCCTTTTTTTCCTGTCATTTAACCAGTTATCAATCCATGAGAGGACCTTCCCTCTTATCCCATGACAGCTTACTTTGCTTAAGAGTCTTTGATAAAAGACCTTGTCAGAGGGCTTCTGAAAATCTAAGTACACTGTATCCACTGGATCCCACTTGTCCAGATGCTTGATCCCCTCAGAGAATTCTAGTAGATTGATGAAGCATGATTTCCCTTTACAAAAACCATGTTGACTCTTCCCCCAACAAATTATGTTCATCAATATGTGCAATAATTCTGTTCTTTATTATAGTGTCAACTAGTTTTCCCAGTATTGAAGTGGGACTTACTGGCCTTCAATTGCTGGGATCACCTCTGGAGCTTTTCTATGTATCTGCAGGAATGAGTAAGTTGAGATAAGGCACCACTTTACTCCCTAGTGTAGGCTACCTGTTACTGCATGCAGAAAGCACAATAGAAAAGCCTGGTCACTATTCCCTTCCCTTGGATGTGGGCAGAGCCTTGAGTGGCCCCTCCCAATGCACAAGCCAGTACAGCCGAGCAAGCCTGTTGAGCATGTTAATTTGCATCAGGTATTCAGCTGGCACAGCATATTTTCTCCTTGGACCAAGATGGAAACAGGGAACAAGATTGGGACTTTCAGATTCTCAGTCTAGTCCCTAGTCCGTTCCTCGGGCAGGGCATTTATGTACTTCTCCTTACTCAGAGCTTATGAAAAAGGCACAACTGACTCTTTAGTAACAAGAGCAGGTTTAAAAATTCTATTCATAACAACTGTTATTGACATTTTCAGAAATGTTGTTTAGCTGTAGTAGTAGCAAAGAATCCTGTGGCACCTTATAGACTAACAGACGTTTTGGAGCATGAGCTTTTGTGGGTGAATACCCACTTCGTCAGATGCATGTAGTGGAAATTTCTAGGGGCAGGTATATATATGCAGGCAAGCTAGAGATAATGAGGTAGTTCAGTCAGGGAGGATGAGGCCCTGTTCTAGCAGTTGAGGTGTGAAAACCAAGGGAGGAGAAATTGGTTTTGTAATTGGCAAGCCATTCACAGTCTTTGTTTAATCCTGAGCTGATGGTGTCAAATTTGCAGATGAACTGAAGCTCAGCAGTTTCTCTTTGAAGTCTGGTCCTGAAGTTTTTTTGCTGCAAGATGGCTACCTGGAGGTCTGCTACAGTGTGGCCAGGGAGGTTGAAGTGTTCTCCTACAAGTTTTTGTATATTGCCATTCCTAATATCTGATTTGTGTCCATTTATCTTTTTCTGTAGCGACTGTCCAGTTTGGCCGATGTACATAACAGAGGGGCATTGCTGGCATATGATAGCGTATATTACATTGGTGGACGTGCAGGTGAATGAACCGGTGATGGTGTGGCTGATCTGGTTAGGTCCTGTGATGGTGTCGCTGGTGTAGATATGTGGGCAGAGTTGGCATTGAGGTTTGTTGCATGGATTGGTTCCTGAGCTAGAGTTACTATGGTGCAGTGTGCAGTTGCCGGTGAGAATATGTTTCAGATTGGCAGGCTGCCTGTGGGCAAGGACTGGCCTGCCACCCAAGGCCTGTGAAAGTGTGGGATCATTGTCCAGGATGGGTTGTAGATCCCTGATGATGCGTTGGAGAGGTTTTAGCTGGGGACTGTATGTGATGGCCAGTGGAGTCCTGTTGGTTTCTTTCTTGGGTTTGTCTTGCAGTAGGAGGCTTCTGGGTACACGTCTGGCTCTGTTGATCTGTTTCCTTATTTCCTTGTGCGGGTAATGTAGTTTTGAGAACGCTTGGTGGAGATTTTGTAGGTGTTGATCTCTGTCTGAGGGGTTAGAGCAGATGCGGTTGTACCTCAGTGCTTGGCTGTAGACAATGGATTGTGTGATGTGCCCGGGATGGAAGCTGGAGGCATGAAGGTAGGCATTGTGGTCGGTAGGTTTTCAGTATAGGGTGGTGGTAATGTGACCATCACTTATTTGCACCGTGGTGTCTAGGAAGTGGACCTCCCGTGTAGATTGGTCCAGGCTGAGGTTGATGGTGGGGTGGAAGCTGTTGAAATCGTGGTGGAATTTTTCCAGAGACTCCTTCCCATGGGTCCAGATGATGAAGATGTCATCAATGTAGCGTAGGTGGAGAAGGGGCGTGAGTGGACGAGAGCTGAGGAAGCGTTGTTCCAGGTCGACCATAAAATTATTGGCATATTGTGGGGCCATACGGGTGCCCATAGCTGTGCCACTGATCTGGAGATATATATTGTCATCAAATTTGAAATAGTTGTGTGTGAGGATAAAGGCACAGAGCTCAGCAGCCAGTTGTGCTGTGGCATCATCAGGGATACTGTTTCTGACCGCTTG
The DNA here is from genome assembly GCF_007399415.2 of Gopherus evgoodei. Lineage (NCBI taxonomy): Eukaryota > Metazoa > Chordata > Testudines > Testudinidae > Gopherus > Gopherus evgoodei. Next base: position 321,738,530 of record NC_044322.1, read on the forward strand.
TATTCCATCTGTGTGTGGGATGTTTGTGTAGAGAACCTCTACATCCATGGTGGCTAGGATGGTGTTTTCTGGAAGGTCACCAATGCATTGTAGTTTCCTCAGGAAATCAGTGGTGTCACGGAGATAGCTGGGAGTGCTGATGGCATAGGGTCTGAGCAGAGAGTCCACATATCCAGACAGTCCTTCAGTGAGAGTGCCAATGCCTGAGATGATGGGGCGTCCGGGATTTCCAGGTTTGTGGATCTTGGGTAGTAGATAGAATAACCCTGGTCGGGGCTCCAAGGGTATGTTGATTTGTTCTGGTGTTAGTGTAGGGAGTGTCCTGAGTAGATGATGCAGTTTCTTAGTGTATTCCTCAGTGGGATCTGAGGGAAGTGACCTGTAGAATTTGGTGTTAGAGAGTTGTCTGGTAGCCTCCTTTTGGTAGTCAGACCTGTTCATGATGACAGCAACACCTCCTTTATCAGCCTCTTTGATGATAATGTCTGGGTGGTTTCTGAGGCTGTGGATGGCATTGCGTTCTGCACGACTTAGGTTATGAGGCAAGCAATGATGTTTTTTTACCACAATTTTGCCTGTGCATGTCGGCAGAAGCATTCAATGTAAAGGTCCAGACTGTCATTTCGACCCTCAGGAGAAGTCCATGTGGAGTTCTTCTTTTTGTGCTGTTGGTGGGAGGGTACCTGTGTATCAGTGCGCTGTTCAGTGTTGTCCTGAAAGTATTCTTTGAGTCGGAGACAGCAAAAGTAGGCTTCCAGATCACCGCAGAACTGTATCATGTTGGTGGGGGTGGCAGGGCAGAAAGAGAGTCCCCGAGATAGGACAGACTTTTCTTCTAGGCTGAGTGTGTAGTTGGATAGATTGACAATATTGCTGGGTGGGTTGGGGGTACCATGGTTGTGGCCCCATGAGGCAGGTAGGAGTTTAGACAGCTTACAATCCTTTTTCCTTTGTAGAGAGGTGAAGTGAGTAATGTAGATCTCCTGTCTTATTTTAGTGAAGTCCGTTTGTATGGAAGTTTGGTTATTGATGAGAGTCTCCAGGTTGGAGAGCTCTTTTTTGATGTTTTCCTGTTTGCTGTATAGGATGCTGATCAGGTGGTTCCTCAGTTTCTTTGATAGAGTATGGCATAATCTCTCACTGTCATCTGTGTAGTATGTAGATAGCAGTGGATTTTTTACCTTTAGTCCATTTAGTATGATGTCCATCCATTTGCTTTTGGAAAGGAAGATGATATCTGTCTGTATTTGTGCAAGCCTCTTCATGAGGTTGATGGATTTCCACTCCATACAGCTAAATGCAGTGCCTTGCATGTTGTCAAGTATCAGAGGGGTAGCCGTGTTAGTCTGGATCTGTAAAAGCAGCAAAGAATCCTGTGGCACCTTATAGACTAACGGATGTATTAGAGCATAAGCTTTCGTGGGTGAATACCCACTTCGTCAGATGCATGTAGTGGAAATTTCCAGAGGCAGGTGTATATATATGCAGGCAAGCTAGAGATAATGAGGTAGTTCAATCAGGGAGGATGAGGCCCTGTTCTAACAATTGAAGTGTGAAAATTGTAAGCCATTCACAGTCTTTGTTTAATCCTGAGCTGATGGTGTCAAATTTGCAGATGAACTGAAGCTCAGCAGTTTCTCTTTGAAGTCTGGTCCTGAAGTTTTTTTGCTGCAGGATGGCCACCTGAAGGTCTGCTACAGTGTGGCCAGGGAGGTTGAAGTGTTCTCCTACAGGTTTTGGTATGCTATGGGCACCCGCATGGCCCCACAATATGCCAATATTTTTATGCCAACCTGGAACAACGCTTCCTCAGCTCTTGTCCACTCATGCCCCTTCTCTACCTACGCTACATTGATGACATCTTCATCATCTGGACCCATGGAAAGGAGTCTCTGGAAAAATTCCACCACAATTTCAACAGCTTCCACCCCACCATCAGCCTCAGCCTGGACTAATCTACACGGGAGGTCCACTTCCTAGACACCACGGTGCAAATAAGTGATGGTCACATTACCACCACCCTATACCGAAAACCTACCGACCACTATGCCTACCTTCATGCCTCCAGCTTCCATCCTGGGCACATCACACGATCCATTGTCTACAGCCAAGCACTGAGGTACAACCACATCTGCTCTAACCCCTCAGACAGAGACTGACACCAGCTCAGGATTAAACAAAGACTGTGAATGGCTTGCCAATTACAAAACCAGTTTCTCCTCCCTTGGTTTTCACACCTCAACTGCTAGAACAGGGCCTCATCCTCCCTGATTGAACTACCTCATTATCTCTAGCTTGCCACCAGTCTGGGGAGCTCTGCATTTTAATTTAATTTTAAATGAAGCTTCTTAAATATTTCAAAAATCTTATTAACTTTACATACAACAGTAGTTTAGTTATATATTATAGATTTATAGAAGGGGACCTTCTAAAAACATTAAAATGTATTACTGGCATGCAAAACCCTAAATTAGAGTGAATAAATGAAGACTCGGCACACCACTTCTGAAAGGTTGCCGACCCCTGGTATAGATAGTACAACTTTTGTGTGTAGACAAGTGAACACTACCTTAATCTATGAGTATCCCTACTCACTTTAAGTACTTTAAGATTAATCTCTTTTAAGAGTAAGGTGCTATTCAACATGAACATACCAGAAATTAGTCTAAAGTATTTTCTTTATCTTGATTATTTTAAGACAGATCACTTTTAGAGGAATCCATTTCATTCCCAGCATACAGAGAGGGTACAAAGGCAGCCTGAGATTCTCTTAGGCATGCAACAGCATCTTTCATGAAGCTGTAAACATTTGTATTAATCCCTGTTGATTTGTGGTGACATAATATTTTTAAAGGGCTTCACAAAATGGAAAAGCAGAGGGCCGCTTCAGTAGAACAATAATCATATCATTCAACAGAAATACATTAATACAAAATATACATTTCATAAACACACATTTTTAATATGACATTTGTTGTCATATATAATGTTTTATTTGTAGTGCAATCAGATTCAGAAATGTTTTACGTGAGGCTAATGCTAAATAAGACATTTCTCTGCACTGTCTGCTAAATAGATCTTATGAACATTCTTGTGTTACACTCTTTCTAAGGAAGGCTTTTTCAGAAGCACAAATAAATGATTACACAAAATCGGTCCATGATTAAATATTTTGGTACATATGAAGACAGTATAAAGATTTTTAAAACTTTGGAATAATGCAACACAACCCTGCATAGATTCAATTGTAATTATAAATCAGCACCTACCAGGAGCTGAGCTGAACATAAAAATCAAATTCCAAGGTATCCCTGTCTTTGTACAAGGAGTTTAAAGCCTTTGTAAGCCTAGACTCAAATCTGTGCCACAGTCCAATTATATTCCTGCATCAGAGGATTATCTTTCCAATTAAAAAGGAAAAGAAGATAGGTCAGAGTACTTTAAAAAACATTTTAATTGATTAATCTTGCACAATTCCTTCAATTAAAGAAAGCCATCTTTCTTTAATCACTACCTCTTTGTCTAAAGAGTTAACATATTACTATCTTATAGTGAAAATCTTTGTACTTGATTTCACATGTGCATTGCTGCCACTTGTTAGCTGCCACTTTATCCTGAGATAATGTCACACATTTTCAAGTGTCAGCTCAGTGATTTACCTTTCCTGATGTCAATATATCAAGTGGAAACAATGGCATCTATGTATTGCAAGGTGTAAAAAAGTGAAGCTCCTTATTACACCAGGTATGAAGGCAACATATCATAAGTTGCCAAAGTATTTTCTAAAGGCTTGTTCCAAAGCTAATGGGCATCTTTCCATTAACTTTAATGTATACTCCCTTTAATGGCTCAGGCTCCAAAAAGGAAGTTTTAAATTAAAATAGTAATGCTCTGTTTTTTTTGTTGCTCCCTAAAACTAGAGATGAGTTAAAGTAATAAAATGTGGATCTGGTTGCAGATTTGAAACCCTCCAAGGTCTGGGATTCTTCAGACATTGTTTGCTTCTTAAAGGGAATTTGGTCCATATGCAAAATTCAGATCCTGATCTTGCTGGATTTCTAGCAGCCCATATAGTTTGGGGATGCTTAGAACAAGAGTTTTTGTTTAAGTGAATCCACATTTTAAATATTTGTTATGTGAAAGAAATTATTAGCTTTCAAATATTCAGACTAAGTAACTGAGCAAATAAAGATGAGCATGATATTTTTCTGTATGAGTTCAGCTACAGGAAAGACTTTCATAAAGTTCATAAAAACTCTTTTTAGGGAGAAAATCTACAGATTTCTCTGCTAAATAAAGGGGAAAACTGCAGCATCCTAGGGCTGATCTACATTGGGAACTTACATTGGCATAGCTACATTACTGAAGGTTGTGAAAAATCCACACCCATGAGAGATGTAGTTAAGACAACCTAACTCCTGTTGTAGACAGCACTAGGTTAACGGAAGAATTATTTCATCAACCTAGCTATCACCTCTTAGGAAAGTGGATTACCTCTGCTGATCAGAGAATGCCTCCTGTTGGCATAGACCAGGGGTTCTCAAACTGAGGATCGGGACCCCTCAGAGAGTCGCAAGCTGTCAACCTCCACCTCAAACCCTGCTTTGCCTTCAGCATTTAAAATGGTGTTAAATATATTATATAGTGTTTTTAATTTATAAGGGGGGTCCTACTCAGAGGCTTGCTATGTGAAAGGGGTCACTAATACAAAAGTTTGAGAGCCACTGGCATAGATAGTTTAATAATGAAGTGCTACAGCAGGGCTGCTGTAGCATTTTGAGTGCAGACAGTCTCTTAGGTACCACGGTGTAGACAAATCTTGAACTTTTCAATGGCAGCAACTACATTGCTTTCATTTTGGGTTATTTTTTTAAATTCCTCACATGAGAAATCTAAGTTTATAACAGGGAAAGGCTACAGAGAATGTAAGAGACATATTGGCAGAAGTGCTCAGTTCCCATATAGGCAGCCCAAAAAAGTGAACAAATTTGCAAAAACAGTTCCACACCCAATATCTCCCATTGAGAACAATCTCTCATTAAAAACCAGGCCTTAAGAGACCAAGGACATAAAGTAGAAATATTTCCTGACTATACTGCAGGACTCTTTAAGCACCATGAGAAATGTATGTATGTCAATAGCAACTACAGCACATGGGGTTCAATTTCTGTGTCAATTCTGGCTGCTTGGGAGAGGTGACTGCCAAGATATGGGAAACGGTCCACATTTTCCAAGGGTTCTCCAGTGATGGTGATTTGTAGAGTAAAAAGAGTAGTTTGAGCATTTGAGGACTGGTAGAGCACATTGGTTTTCCCAATGTTGAAAGAGAGACCCAGGCTGCAATAGACATCTGCAAAAAGATTGAGGGTACTTTGCAGGTCAGCCTCTGTGTATGCAAGAATGACACAGTCCTCTGCATGCTGAAGGTCAGTGATGCCAATTCTTGTGATCTTAGATTTTGTTTCAAGATGTCAGAGATTGAGGAGTTTGCCATCCATATGGTACTCTATCCCGATTCCATCAGGAAGGTGGTCAGCAAGGTAAATGGAGAAGAGTGTTGGAGCAATGACACAGTGCTTCTTGACACCAGTGTGAATGATGAATGATTCGGTAATCCCATCATGGAGTAGTCTGATGATGGAAATGAAATTCTCCGGACAGCCAAACCTACACAGCACCTTCCATAGAGCATCACGATTAATAGAGTCAAAGGCCTTGGATAGATCAATGAATGCCATGAACAGTTCCTAGTGTTGCTCTCTGCACGTCTCCTGAAACTGTTGGGCCAAGAAAATCATGTTAGTTGTGCCTTGGGATGGCCTGAAGCCACACTGTGATTTGAGGAGGAGTTCCTCGGCAAAGGGGAGAAGGAAGTTTACTAGAATCCAGGCAAGGATCTTCCCCGCCATGGAGAGGAGGCTAATACCTCTGTAGTTCCTGCAAAAAGATTTGTCCCCTTTCTTGAATATTGTAACAATGTAAAGTCAGGTGGAATTTCTTCACAGGTCCAGATTTTGTCAAGGAATTGGCAAAGTTTGTGTTGGAGCATTGTTCCACCAGCTTAAAAACCTCATCTGGGATGCCGTCTGGGCCTGGTGCCTTGTGATTTTTTCTCTAGGTGATGGCATGCCGGACTTCCTCAGAAGATGAGGGATCAGCAAGGTGTTCCATTGCCAAGTGCTGTGGAAAAGACTCAATGGTGTCTTCGGAGACCATGGATTCGCAGTTTAGTAGTCTCTCAAAGTGCTTTGTCCAGTGTTATTTAGTGGCTGAATTGTCCTTGAGGGAGGTGGAGCCATTCTGGGAACGTAAAGGGGTTGGGCCTTTGGAGCTTGGCCCATATCTGTCTTTTTTTTTGCCTGAAAGAAGCTTCTCAGGTCATCCTGGTCTATGAAACCCTGGCTCTCAGAGGCCTTCTCTTGCCACCACTTGCCAGCACATCCTTTGGAAGACTATTCAAATGAGTCTTCAATGATAGAGATCTGCAAACAGGCATCAAGATCTTGGTTTACAAGGCAGTTATCATCCCGACCCTTCTCTATGGGTGTGAGACCCAGTAACCTCCAGATTGACATCTCAAGCAGATGGAGTGGTTCCAACAGTGCTGCCTCAGAAGGATTCTTAGGATCATCTGGGAAGGCAGTATAGAGGCACAGGTTTTGAAACATCAACTCCGCTGGGCTGGACACTGTGTATATACGCCTGACACTAGCCTCCTGAAGCTAGTACTCTTCTCTCAGTTAAGTCAGGGAAGAAGGAGGGCAGTGGAAGGGCTTCAAAGACATACTGAAAGTACACCTCTAAAAGGGAGGCAACAACCCAACAAACTGGGAGGACTTGACGTGGAACAGAATACAGTGGAACCACACCATACACCAAGCCAGAGCTCACTTTGAGGAGAACAGACGTGCTCATGAGATAGAGACAGGACAAAGGAGAAGAGAAAGGGCACAACAGTCCAGCCAACAAACGTCTACTCAAGATTATACTGGTCACTTCTGTGGGAAAACCTGCAGGGCATGACTTGGGCTCTTCAGCCACCTAAAACCCCACCAATGAATCCCCTTGACAGACATAATCCTCACATGGAGGGATAGCTGAAGAAGACATTGGGATCAGACTTTAATTACTTTATCTTGCAACAATGTAGGGGTGGAGTTGTCATTGTTTTGAGTCTAGATTTAATATTTTCTTTTATTGAAAACAAAATAATCAACTTCCTGAGTCTGAAAAAGAGGATGACATGTACTCGGGCTCTGTCTATCAATATGGAACACCTCCCCTCCCCGCTGACTTTGTGCACATTTAAGTCCCACCTGAAAATCCACCTCTGCTGCCTATGGGGAGTCTAGTTCACTTACACTGAATATTTCTCTATATCTATGGCTACATTTACACTTCACACTTTTTTCAGCAGAGTGTGGTAGCTCCCCGCTTTCACAGCACAGGTTTAAGTAGCAGTGTAGATGGTGAGGCACACCTTAGGCAAGTAGATTACTGACACGCCAGAAGGCTAGGTGCATACATACCCTATGAGGCTGTTTACTCACCCATGCTGTGTCTTCCCATCTACACTGCTACTTTTAGCCATGTAGTGTCCCACTGCCTCTCAGCTGCTGGAGTTTTTCCCAAATGCAGGAAAAGACTTTGGTGGGGGAGGCAAGTGGAAAAGGCTCCAGCAGTGGAGAAAGACTCTGGCACCACTCTGCTGCTGGAGCCCTTCCCCACTACAGGGAAGGGTTGGGACATTTTGGTTACCTGGAGTGTCTGCAGGCATGTTTTCTAGACCTTAAATCATTTTTGTTGCTCTTCCCTGGACTTTCTCCAATTTGTCCATGTCTTTCCTGAAATGTGGCACCAAGAACTGGACACAATACTCCAGTTGAGGCCTAATCAGTGCAGAGTAGAGTGGAAGAATATGTCCTTACATCTGTCTTGAAAACAGCTAGCAAGCACACTAGGGTTGCCACCATAAATGACATATTATGCAGCTGAGGGGTTAACAGGTTTTATTTATTTATTATTTTGTTTTACTTATATGCTACTGGGAATTGTGAAGTGCTGTAGGTTGTCTACTGTGCTGTTATGCCCCTGGCTTTTTGGTTTATATAGTTTCTTCTGTTGATTTTTTGGTGGCATCATATGATCAGATCTACTGTTTAAGCATAATAATAATAATAAATCTTCATTATGTTCAAATTGAAGTTTTTAATTTTATTTTAACTGTATGATAACAGAATTGTGTTAGTTTTTCAGCCTCAGATTAATGTGGACCACACCATGGACTGAAGCTACTGGTAACTCATCCTTCTGGAGGGCACCCCAGCCATGTTTTTCTGGGAAAGATTTGGGTCCTGGCTTGCGTAGATGTACCTTTTCCATATGGAGACCTCATGTTACAACAGGAACTTATCTGTGGACTATAGCAGGGCCATGTGTCCCTTTAAGGGCCTGTGGAGCCAGGGAGCAGCAGGCCCTGGCCTAAAGATAAGCCCAGAAAGAAGGTGTTGGGAATCAGCAGATCCAGCTAAGCAGCAGCTAATGATTGGCTCTCATCCCCCATCAGAAGATATGTGAGGATCCAGCTCTGTAAGAGAAGAAAGGCTAGGGGTGATAAGCACTTCCCTGAGCAGCAGCAGGCTGCCACACCACAGGTAAGCCCTTTGATCCCCCTGAGACTAAGAGTGGACTGAGAGCCTTGAGCCTTGAGTGGGGTGCTAGAGGACCCTGCAGCATCTGGTCATGACCATCACTTGTTACTTTTCCATATGTAAGAGAAGAATAAAAGAGTCTGCCCTGAAGGCTAAAACAGGGTTGAGTGTGCTTAACTGTTTTGTCCCCAAGCGGGTAGACAGGCCCAACAGACTACACAGACCTCATCAAGCTTAAAGAAAGTGAGGGTGGTTCTAATCCCCTGAAACCTGTTTGTAATTTCCTAGATGGTGATCCCAGCATTAAGAACTTGAGCTGATGGGAGTCTTGCCATTGACTTCAGTGACTATTGGCTCAAGCTGATAATAAATGATGTTGCTCAATGGTTTGAGGCAAACTTGTAGAGAGGGGGGTGGTGTCTTCTGATGATGTCTCTCAAATCTCTACTGGGCTGCTGGAAAAAATGTTTTTAAACTTATGCACAGGGTGAACTTCAATATCCCATGGCATGTGAACTGGACACTAGGAATGTGTCAGACTACTAATGTGAGACTATGTGTCAGAAGAATTAAAAAGTTCTTTCATTATAATTTTAATAATTACTTTTAAAAAGTTATGGCGCAAAGCCCACTCCATTATTTTAGGACCTTTCCATTTCTGTGCAATACATTTCTCATATTCAGAGCAGGTCTATACTTAAAATGTTGCATTGGCACAGTGGCAACAATATAGCTGCATCACTGCAGTATTTCTCAACCTTTTTGATACTTGGGACCGGCTTGGCGCTTTCCTAAACTCTGTCAGGGAAATTTCAGGGACTGGTGCCGGTCCACAGACTGGTCATTGAGAAACACTGCTGAAGCCAACATGAGAGAGCTCTCCCATCAGTGCAGTTAATCCACTTCCCCGAGAGGCAGTCGCTATGTCAATGGGAGAAGCTCTCCCACTGACATAGTGCTGTCTACACTCTGAGTTAGGTCACTATAACTACATCACTCAGGGTGTGGTTTTTCCGCAGCCCTGAACAACATAGTTATACTGATGTACCATATATACTCATTCATTAGCCCGTTCGTTTATAAGCTGATCCCCCAAAATGGATAGGTAAAAATAGCAAAATCTGTATGACCCTTTCATAAGTCGACCCTATATTTCAGGGGTTAGAAAACTTTGGCTCCCGGCCCATCAGGGTAAGCCACTGGCGGATTGGGACGTTTTGTTTACTTGGAGCATCTGCAGGCATGGAGCCCCTCACCTCGCTGTGGCCGCGGTTCTCCGTTCCCAGCCAATGGGAGCTGCAGGAAGTGGCCAGGTAAACAAAATGACAATGTATTAGATATTCAATTCAATAATTTCATAGAGTTTAAAATCATCAAATTTTGGTGTAGACCCGTTTATAAGCCGACCCCAGCTCTTTGATGCATCACTTTTTTACCAAAAATATTCGGCTTATGAACGAGTATATATGGTAAATCTTAAGTGTAGATCAGACTCTACCCTTTGCTGTCATCACAAAATTCACCTCTTTCCCTGGGAAAGTGAGGTGCACAACCTCTTTTGCAACTATCACCATTAATCAGCTGTTTGGGCTATAATTGTTATCCTCTCCCACTGAGACTCCCAGGCCATATAATTAATGACCTAGAATCCCCAAAACAGCCTGAAATGCTTTCTCCCCTCTTAGGCTGCCATCCCCCAAGATCTTTCCTTAAAAAACAACTGTCATAAACAGATGGTTAAGGGTTAATGCCTCTTTTACCTGTAAAGGGTTAAAAAGTTCACTCAGCCTAGCTAACACCTGACCAGAGGGACCAATGGGGGGAACAAGATGTTTCAAAAGGAAGGAGGGAAGATTTTCCTTTGTTTAGAGTTTCAGTTTCAGCTGGAGTGAAAAAGATCAAGGAACCAGCCTCTTATCAGAGTAGTAAGTTTTAGAAAGGAATAAATAGGTTTATGTTTATTTCTTTGCAACCTGTCTTATGCAATTAGAGATAGAATCAAATTGGGTATTTTTTTTGTGTAACTAAATTTGTGCCCCGAGGAACATCCTCTGTGTTTTGAATCTGTTGTCTGGGAGAGTAGCTGGTATGCTAATCTCTCCCAGAGGGTTTTCTTTTACCTTTCTTTTCTTTAATTAAAAGCTTTTTTCTTAATACCTGATTGATTTTTCCTTGTTTTTAGATCAAAGGGGATTGGATCTGGACTCACCAGGGATTGCTGGGAGAAAGGACGGGGGATGATTAATTTCTCCTGGTTTTAAGATCCAAGGGATTGGATCTGGATTTACCAGGGAATTGGTGAAGGAGTCTCTTAAGGCTACCCAGGGAGGGGAAGGTTTTGCGTGGAAAGGGAGTGATCCAGACACTGAAAATTCTGGATGATGGCAGTGATACCAGATGAAAGCTAGTAATTAAGCTTAGAAGTGTCCATGCAGGTCCCCACATCTGTACCCTAAAGTTCAGAGTGGGGAAGGAACCTTGACAGCAACCTTTAGGCACTAAGGTAGAGATTACTCTGAAACGCCCCAAATGTTGTTTTCTTTCAAGTTAATTTGGAAAACATTTTCACTTATTGGGATTCATGAAAACTTCAGTTGTATGTAAATCTAAGACAGACATATCAATTTAATTTTATGTTCAAGGACAAAAATACAGAGCTCTTAAATGTAATTGTGGAGGGTTATCATTATGTATGATTTGTTAAACTCAGCATTTTGAAAATGAAATTTTGACATATGCTTCATGAATAGAGTGGTCCATGGGCCTTCGGACAAATCAATATGCAGGTTTACTTGCTTCACCTGGGATTAAAACTTTACTTTAAAAACATTAAGCTGTCATCATAAAGGCAGACTTAAATCACAGTCCTTGATTACTGTCGTTAATACTCCACTTCATTTGCTCCAGTTCATCTTTGTTTCCCATTCTGTGTGATTAAATACTCTTGATTGCTCCTGAACTCAGACAGAGCTGTGTCATCTCCCAAAGAACAGTTTCATAGTAAAACTATTCAGCATTCAGGAGCAGCAGTTAGAAATTTTTTTTGTCCAAAATGATTATTTTCAATTATATTTTGGCCCATTTGAATAGGGACAACACATTCTGAAATCAAATTACAGTGTAAGTAGTATTTATTATTTACATCAGCATTGAACTGGCAGATTATACTTCATAGAGACAGACTGCCCTGAAGATGTTAAAATCTAATGGTGTCACAGAGTGGGATGGCCCTCTAAGGATATGTCTACACCAAGGTTCGGCAACCTCTGGCACGCTGCTCACCAGGGTAAGCACCCTGTCGTGCTGGGCCAGTTTGTTTATCTGCTGCGTTGGCAGGTTCGGCCGATTGCGGCTCTCGCTGGCCGCGGTTCACCGTCCCAGGCCAATGTGGGAGGAGGGAAGCCACAGCGAGCAGATCCCTCAGCCAGAAGCACTTCCCAACACCCCCATTGGTCTGGGATGGCCAACCGCAGCCAGTGGGAGCTGCGGTCCGCTGAATCCGCCGACGCAGCAGATAAACAAACTGGCCCGGCCCACCAGGGTGCTTACCCTGGTGAGCCGCATGCCAGAGGTTGCCGATCCCGGTCTACACTATGATAAGACCCACAACTGGCCCAGGTCAGATGACTTGGCCTTACGGCGCTCAGGCTGTGCAGCTATAAAATGCCAGTGTAGATATTCAGGCTTGGGCTGGAGCCTGGGATCTGGGACCCTCCCCACCTGCGGACTCTCAGAGACCATGCTCTAGCCTGATCCCAAATGTTTACACTGCCATTTTATAGCCCCACAGCCCAAACCCTGTGAGCCCCAGTCAGCTGACCTGGGCCACTCATGGCAGTGGTTGTGTAGCAGTGTAGACATCCCCTCAGAGAGTTGGGCTTAGCCTCCAACCTATGACTAATCAGCTGCTTCTCTCCTGCTGAGATAAAAGGCCAAACAACAGCTTAATTATTGTGAAAAGCTACAGTGAGGTTCCTTCAGGGGACCCTGGGTCTGGGACAAGACCAGGAAGGGTATCTTGTCATACCAGCTACATGAAAGACAGCTTTGTAGGCAGCATTAGCATTGAAGCAGAGGCCTTAGAAGGGGCCAGGTGGTTTACATTTTTTTATTGATGTTGAACTGCTTTTTCATTTGAATCCCTTGGGAAAAGGACTGAAATACCAGTGCTGTGGGAGTTTCATTGAGGCACTAGCCAGTGTATTAGTCAGCTGGCTTGTGTAAGAGTGGGAATACTAAGCTGAGACCTAGCTACAGCAACAAATTCAGAGCTGCAAAAAATAGGTGGGAATTGGGAATCTTGCACAAATAAGTGGTTTCTTGACAGTTATTCACATCTTAAGATCCTCTTCTAAGACCAGGGATCTCCACATCTAATCCCTACTCCATTTTCTTTCACAGTCCAACCCCACATTCCTGCTTCCTCATTCATCATCCTATCAACCCCTTTTCCCACTCCACATGGCAGCCTCAGCAATATCACTCTGCAAGCTTTCCATGCCTCCCACTAGCAGTCATACTCATCTTAGCATGTAATCAATCTGTCACTTATGACAGTCTTCATTTATACAGGTAACCACCAAACATGAACCAAAATTAACAATTCACTTGTCTTAAAATACACACAAACAGGACTTTGTAAACAAAAAAAGTGCTGTTTTTAAACAAGAATGAATAACACCATCTACTAATTTCATAAATCAAATCAATAATTTCAATAGTTCATTATTACTCCTTTTGCATCATGAACAATTTAGATGCATTGCTGGTAATAGAAACACTGGCTCAGATTCACAAAGGTTCTTAAGCATTTTGACACTGAGTGTTGCAATGCCTGACTTTTAGGTGCCTAAAAAATCACAGGATCACTGTGATCCACAAAGCCTGAGTCAGCACCTAGGCTCCCTATGCAATATGTGGGGAGAGACAGGGGTCTTAGACTGTGATTCACAAAAGGCAGCATGCTAAGCAAGAAGTCATGTAAGCTATCCCGTAGGCGATGCTGCCAGAGGACTGTGTTCTAGACCTTGCCCCTCTCACAGAGATAGGAATCTGCCTGCAGCTTGGATTAGGTGCTTATTTCTGCAAACAATACCCAAATAGGAACCACTCTCTTGGAGTCAGGCAGCTAAGGTGCCTAAGCTGCTGCTTGTGAGAATGATTAAGCATCTCCCTCATTCCATGCAAAATGGCCACAGGAGGAGGAGATAATACCACCCACCTTATAACTTTTAGGCCAGTGATAAGAGCACTCACCTGGGAGCCACAGCAGAGAGAGGATTTGAACAGGGGTTTCCCATCTCTGTGCTCTAACCACTGAGCTATAGGATATTCAGATGTGGGGCTCCCTCCTGTTGAAGCTGTTCTAGTTTGGATAAATAATTTAAAAAGTAACTAGAGCGGGGGACTGAATCTGCTATCTCCCAGGTGAGTGCACTAACCAACAGGCTACAAAGTCATTTTCATACTTTAGCGCTCTCTCTCTGGTCCCATGACTCTAAGTATCTGAAGCTATGCCACTGCGTATAAATACTTAAAGAATCATGAGATCAGTGAGAGAGAGGCTGTGTAGCTTTGTGTTTAGGGGCACCCATGCAGGAAGTGAGAGATGGAGGGTTTGGTCCCTTGTTCCAATTGCTCTTTAATTACTTAGCCAGACTGGAATAGCTTCAACAGGAGCAATTGAGAGGCAAATATTAGAATATCCCATTGGTCGATGATTAGATTTCTCCCTTTTTTCCTCCTAAGGTAGGATTTGAACAGGAGTCTCCTTTCTCCCTGCCTGGCAGAGGATGAAATTGAAACCAGGTCTCCCATGATCCCATGTGAGTATTCTAACCACTGGGAGAAAAGCTATAAGGTGGGCATGCCCACTAATCCCTCCTCTAGACAGATTTTGAGTGGGACCTGATCGGGCAGGCAACCTACTGTCAGGGGTGTCTCCAGGCACCAGCACGCCAAGCACGTGCTTGGGGTGGCAAGCCACTGGGGGGCGCTCTGCTGGTCGCCGTGAGGGCGACAGGCAGGCTGCTTTCAGCGGCTTGCCTGCCGTGCGTGGGGCGGCAAAATGCCTAGAGCTGCCCCTGCCTACTGTATTGGGCCATGCTGGCCAAAGACCTAGCTTCCCCTGGTTTGTGAAGTGGTCTCAGGCTTAGCCAGGAGATAGGTATCTGGATGCCTAGGGGGAGGCAGCAGATCACATGCTCAGAGGCAGAAATTTAGGCACCTAGGAAACTATTACCCTGAACCTTTAGCTGCCAAGTGAGTTTAGGTGCCTGTAGTGTTTAACGGGAGTTTTGTTAATCCAAGCAGAGTTTACAACTAGACTTGGGCATCTAAGTACCTTTTGAATTTGGGCTTCTGTGTCTATGAGCAAAGAGCAAATGGTTCTACTAGCAGAAAAATGATAAAATCCCATCCCTTGTACAGCAAGCAATGTCTTAAGCTATGCACCTGTTCTCAGTACCTGATAAAGAACTCAGAAAAACATTTTCCATGACTTTTTTCCAGTGCATCCTGGAAAGAAATCATCAAAACTGAGATTGAATTTAAACAGGTTTTTTCATGAGAGGAAAGAACTAGACATCCGTCAAAATCTCACTTTGAGCGTAAGCACACACCGGAAAACCCACAGAAAAAGCATGCAATTGTGCATCGTGGCAAATGGTATGTTGCAGTCCTGGTTCCTCTGAAATCAGACAGCTCCCTCACAGGGTTGCCATGACCAGAGTGCCAGAAATGCAAAACAGGTCATGCTCAAGTGGTCAGGGACATGTTTCATGTGTTAAGTCAAGTGATTGCCTAGACCCTTATGCATGGCCCTCTGTGCAATATATTCCCACTGCTAGAAAGAACAGCTTGCATGAAAGGAGCTTTCTTTGAGCTGTTCACGTGGAGCATGGTCCTAGCACCCTCATGTGAAGAAGATTTTTTCCATGGACTTTGGATTGGTCCCAAACAAGATAATTGTATATATGTGCCTGTTTGTGTATTTGCATATCCTTTTTGTTCTATATATGTAGAGGGGAGAGAATTTGTGATACTTTCCCTGCAATACTTGGAGTTTACCCGATGATCATTTGAAAAGAATAGCAGTAATACATGTTTGCACTGGCAGGTAAGTAACCTCTGTACAAACTATGGTTATAATTATAATCCCCATATTAAACTGTATGGCTGTTCAAGAATACAGGCCGAATTCTCCCTACTGCACCCATGAAACCTGATTGACCAGATGTAATTGAGACAAAAATTTGTCTCTATGTATTCAGTATAAACATATGTGAGTAATAATGATGATATTCTTGAATGATTAATTATAGCAGATGAAAATTCTATTATCAAGGGTTTATATCAGTTTAGGCAAATTGGAAACTCAAATTCCCAGAGCATATTCCAAGAAGTATGGACTTATTTCAAGATCTGGTTAATAATAAATAAAAATAAAATAAGCTTTCCAAACATCAGTTTTAGAATGGTGGCTTCTAATGTGAGGGAGAAAAAAATAACACCCATCCTTGAGACATTTCCATTATGAACTTTGAATAGGCAAATTTAATCACCAGTCTTAATAGTGATAATGATTCCAAGGAAGCAATTTGGATACACTGTGGTCAGATTGATAATTCACATGTTGAATGGAGACAATGATTTAGTCCCAGTGGTAGATTCATGAAAAGTATATATAATTTTTGCGAGCTTCCCATAGGAAAAACACCCCCATGACTATATTCAATACCCTATGACTATTATAAAGCAGGACACTCAATCAGGTTTTTCTCCAAGAGAAGGCAGAAGTTTTAATTTAGAGTACTGCTGCAAGAAGGAGGATGATCCTGTGATTAAACCCTCAGATTAGAACTCAAGAGATCCAAGTTCAGTTCCAAACTCCACCATTGACTTCCTGTGAAAATTTAAGCAAGTTAATTTCTCTGTACCTCAGTTCCCCATCAGTAAAATGAGAATACTACTTCCTTTGTTTAGCTTATCAATTTTGATTGCAAACTGTTTGTGACAGGGATTGTCTCATGCTATGTCCGCACAGTGTATTCTAAAAGTAAACACAATAATGGAGCCCTGGCAACTTTTGCCACTTTTTGCACTGCATTGGCTTCATATTGCCTCTCATCACAACTCAGTTTAGAATCACTTTGTGCCATGACAGTCTCTTTTCCCAGCAGACTCTTTGCTACCATTCAGGTGTTTACACCAGCTTGTACCAGTTAATACACCAATGAATCTGGACAGTTTTGATACTTTGACTTTTTGATATCTGGAAATTTTGGGGTACAGTGGGTTTTCTCATAATTGCTATATTTCCTAGAGTTGGTCAAATCAATATATTATTACAGGAAGATCATTTTTGTTCCAAAGGTTTGCAACAGAACATCTACCTGCAAGTGCGGTACTTCAAATATTGTTGCATTTTCATCAGAACCAATGAGAAGAACAGGTCCCTCAGTAAGTTTAAATTAATCGTGTCTTTAACTTTTTGCATATATGCTTCCATGTTAGGACAACATTATGAAACCCCACATTTTCTGTTTGAATCATCTCTTTCTTTGCCATAGATCTTTTTTAGCCTGACTGCTCTTTGGCACCATATAGTAATTTATAATACCTAATTCACAACACTTCCTGAAAATGAGGCTCTTGCTCTTCATAGCTGTTTCCATTCCTCTTCATCAGATTTTACCTCTGCATCTCTTTCCTATATCATCATGAAAGGCTGTTCTTCTGTATTAAATCTTTTCAAAGCTTTTATATAAGCCCACATAGAAGCATAAAAGGAACAGTGTCTGCAGCAATGTCGTTATTTTTTTCTTTATGGAAAGATCTCCATTTACAGCCTAGTTGTTTTTGGTTTGGCTGCCTTTTTTACATTGTAAAATGCTACGAATATTGCAAATCTTAGAAACTGTATTTTTCCTTAATCTGTTCCTCAATCCAAATTCCATTCTGAGTATATCATAGAAAGTTACAAGTGTCTGCTTTTTTTTTTTCTTCAGACTTCAAATTTCCCTTTCACAAACCTACGATTGAAAGCCTCAGTTTTATATATTGGCAAAAGATTTGCGTGGAAATAGATTTGTTTTTTTAAGGTGAAATCCTACATTTTTATACTGACCTTAAAAGTAGGGTGATGATATAAAGATACTGGCCTACCTTTCTGTCCTTTCTTTATCTTTAAAACTGAAAATATGACCACTCAACGCTCCTCATGATTAATTTCTGCCCAATCAATAAGTGACCTTACATGATAGTTTTGGTAATATAAAGAAATACTAAGCAAATCAAGAGCACCTAATTCAGCTGGCCTGTAAAGAGTTTTAGCCTGAGATTTTCAAAACTATTCTAGTCTACATAGGTTTTTATAGAGCATTTACCACCGTAGTATCCACATGCCTTCCAGCAGTACATTAAGGAACATGACTACACATTTGTCACGTGTTTTGTTCTTTCATCCACTCCCCAGAGGGAGAGATGTGCACAGTGGAGTGTCTCATTTTGGTAGGCTGGTTGATTTCTGTTACTATAACTACACAGCAACATGTATATTAAAAAATAAAAGAAAAAGAAAACCTGCTTAGAAGATTTGCCAGTCCCAATCTCTTAAACATATCTGAAACTTTCATCCTTAATACATTATTTAGACTTTTTATATTCCTTTACAAATTTAGAGATTGTATTTTGAAGACCTTGTTAAAATAAGTTTTGCATTTGAGGAAGCAAGCTCATATTGATTGTTGTTGCCTCTTTTCATGGATCAGGTAGCTTACACCAGCTATTTAGGTTGGAACATCAAAAGATTGTCTCTCATGGTCAGTTTATGTTCTGTTCGCTTTAAAATGATTAGACTGGGTCAGGTGAAGATAATACTTGCTTTCATCTTTGAAAAAAAATGAAGTTGAAAATGTTGATGCCAAAATATGAATGCATTTAAACAATAAACCAATGTCATTGTTTTTGATGGGAGAGGGTTTGCCAACTTAATAAACTGCAAAGATCATAATAGTAGATCCCGATTTCACAAACAGTATTTTGCAAACCTGAGTTGATTATTATAGAACACTAGGGATGGACTCAAGGCATGGAATTTGCATATGCATTAAAAACTCTCCAAACATCAGGGATGTTCAGATCCAATCTGCTTCAGAATCATCTCTTAAAATTCTGTTCTCTGCATCATTTTTGCAAAGGCATTAAATATATAACTTTAGCAGTCGAGGGTTCAGAATAGATTCTGATGAACAATTTGCTGCTTTCCAATCTCATACTTTTCTTGATTCACACAAATATCAAATCTAGAGCCCAGTGTGAAAACAATATAATCCACATACAGTATGTGCAAAAGGGTTATCTAGCCAGATTCAAAGGTATTATCACTGATCCAACATACAACCAGCTGATGTTTTAATCACTATTGAGGCAATCAGTTTCTATAACATGGGAATGAAACCAAAAATCATGGTTTTAGGTTTAATTTTGTTTAAAATCACTCATTGGAAATGAACTAGTCTTCCAGTGTTCTGATGATAACTAGGTGCAAGAATGACATGCTGTAATATAACTTATCGTTATTATCATATATATTATATTATCATATGAACAGGGGAAACAACATATTTTGCTGGGCTTTTAACAAAGATGCCCAAGTTAAGTCTCTCAGCACCCTTTTTTGTAATTCCTGATTCATTATATTTCTGTCTAGGGATAGGGAAACCTTCTTTATAAAAAGCAGCAAAGAGTCCTTTGGCACCTTAAAGACTAACAGATGTATTGGAGCATAAGCTTTCATGGGTGAATACCCACTTTGTCAGACTAACACGGCTATGTCTTTGATACTCTCCTTTATAAAGTTTCTCAAGCAACTCCCAATCTATTCTCCATGTCATTTCTAAGCCCTGGTCTACACTACGAGTTTAGGTCAAATTTAGCAGCATTAGATTGATTTAACCCTGCACCCATCCACAAGATGAAGCTGTTATTTTCGACTTAAAGTGCTGTTAAAATCAATTTCTGTACCCCTCTGCCGACGAGGGGATTAGCACAGAAATTGATCTTGCCGGGTCAAATTTTGGGTAGCATGGACACAATTCGATGGTATTGGCCTCTGAGAGCTATCACAGAGTGCTCCATTGTGACCGCTCTGGACAGCGCTCTCAATTCAGATGCACTGGCAAGGTAGACAGGAAAAGACCCGCAAACTTTTTAATTTTATTTTCTGTTTGGCCAGAGTGGCAATATGCAGGTGAGTGCAGATCTCATCAGCAGAGGTGACCATGATGGAGTCCCAGAATTGCAAAAGAGCTCCAACATAGACCGAACAGGAGGTACAGGATCTGACTGCTGTATGGGGAGATGAATCTGTGCTATCAGAACTCCGTTCCAAAAGAAGAAATGCCCAAACATTTGAAAAAATCTCAAAGGGCATGAAGGAGGCTATAACAGGGACCCGCAGCAGTGCTGCATGAAACTTAAGGAGCTGAGGCAAGCCTACCAAAAAAACAGAGAGGCAGATGGCTCCAGGTCAGAGCCCCAGATATGCCCTTTCTATAATGAGCTGCATGCCATGATAGGTGGTGCAGCCACCACTACCCCACCCTTGTGCTTTGACTCCGTCAATGGAGTAGCACACAACAGGGATGCGGGTGTTGGGAATGAGGAAGATGAGGAGGAGGAGGAGGAGGTTGACGATAGCTCACAGCAAGGAAGCAGAGAAACCATTTTCCCCGACACCCAGGAACTGTTTCTCACCCTGGACCTGGAGTCAGTACCCCCCGAACTCACCCAAGGCTGCCTCCTGGACCTGCCAGGTGGAGAAGGGACCTCTGGTGAGTGTACCTTTGTAAATACTAGACATGGTTTAAAATGATGTTTAATGATTAATTTGCCCTGACATTCATGGCCAGTACAACTACTGGAAAACTCTGCTAACGTGTCTGGGGATGGAGCAGAAATCCTCCAGGGACATCTCCATAAAGCTCTCCTGGATGTACTCTCAAAGCCTTTGCAAAAGGTTTCTGGGGAGGGCAGCCTTATTCTGTCCTCCATGGTAGGACACTTTACCGCACCAGGCCAGTATATCATAGTCTGGAATCACTGCATAACAAAGCATGGCAGCATATTGTCCCAGTGTTTGCTGGCATTCAAACAACATCCGTTCTTTATCTCTCTGTGTTGTCCTCAGGAAAGTGATATCATTCTGGTCACCTGGTTGAAATAGGGTGATTTTATTAAAAGGACATTCAGAGGTGCCCATTCCTGCTAGGCTGTTTGCCTATGGCTGAACAGAAATGTTCCCCACTGTTAGCCACACGGAGGGAGGAAGGATGAAGCGATCATCTGAGAGAATTGTGTCTGGAGGGAGTAGTTGGGTTTGTGCTGCACATTAACCCAAAAACTGCAGCCCCTCCTCCTTTTAAATGGCCAACCCATTTTAAATGGCCAACCTGCTTGATATGGGAAATGAGGGTGCTGCTGTTTGAAACCATTCCCACATGTTATGAAGATTAAAGAAGCCAAAAGACTGTGTCTTACCATGGCTGCCTGCAAGCCAAATCCTGTTGCCTGGCCCTGCATGAAAGTTCTCTCACCTCAAACTCACATACACTCATAAGAGGCAAAATGTGACCTTGTACCAAAAGTACATGTGGTATGTAATGTTAACAGTAAGGTTTACCGTGAAAGAGTCTACCCATTGTTCTCTAAAATGTGTCTTTTTAACTCTCCCTTTTTTTCCTCCACCAGCTGCAAATGTTTCAATGCTCACACTATCTTCTCCTTCCCAGAGGCTAGCGAAGATTAGAAGGTGAAAAAAACACACTCGTGATGAAATGTTCTCTGAGCTCATGCAGTCCTCCCACACTGAAAGAGTCCAGCAGAATGCATGGAGGCAGACAATGTCAGAGTCCAGAAAAGCACAATATGAATGTGAGGACAGGTGGCAGGCTGAAGATAATAAGTGGCAGGCTGAAGATGATAGGTGGCATCAGCTTGGTGACAGAAGGCAAGAGGCAATGCTGAGGCTACTGGAGGAACAAACTGATATGCTCCAGCGTATGGTTGAGATTCAGGAAAGGTAGCTTGAGCACAGACCGCCCTGTGTAACCAGCCATACTCCTCTGTAAGTTCCATTGCCTCATCACCCAGACGCCCAAGAATGCGGTGGGGGGCTTCCAGGCACCCAACCACTCCACCCCAGAGGACTGCCCAAGCAACAGAAAGCTGTCATTCAATAAGTTTTAAAGTGCAGTGTGTCCTTGTCCTTCCCTCCTCCTCCACCCCACCCAGTGCTTCCCTCTTCTCCCACCCCTCCCAGGCTACCTTGGCAGTTATCCCCCATATTTGTGTGATGAATTAATAAAGAATGCATGAATGTGAAGCAACAATGACTTTATTGCCTCTGCAAGTGGTGATCAAAGGGGAGAGAGGAGGGCAGTTGGTTTACAGGGAAGTAGAGTGAACAAATGTGGGGGGGTCATCAAGGAGAAACAAACAGAACTTTCACACCGTAGTCTGGCCATTCATGAAACTGGTTTTCAAATCTTCTTTTATGCGCACTGTGCCCTCCTGTACTCTGCTAACCACCCTGGTTTCTGGCTGCATTTAATCAGCACCCAGGCAATTTGCCTCAACCTCCCAACCTGCCATAAATGTCTCCCGCTTACTCTCACAGATATTTTGGAGCGCACAGCAAGCGGTAATAACAATGGGAATATTGGTTTCACTGAGGTCTATCCGAGTCCGTAAACTGTGCCAGCACACTTTTAAACATCCTAATGCACATTCTACCACCATTCTTCACTTGCTCAGCCTATAGTTGAACAGCTCCCAACTACTGTTTAGGCTGCCTATGTATGGCTTCATGAGCCATGGCATTAAGGGGTAGGCTGAGTCCCCAAGGATAACTATAGGCATTTCAACATCCCCAACTGTTATTTTCTGGTCTGGGAAGAAAGTCCCTTGCTGCAGCTTTTGAAACAGACCAGAGTTACTGAAGATGCGAGTGTCATGTACCTTTCCCGGCCATCCCATGTTGATGTTGGTGAAATGTCCCTTGTGATCCACCACTGCTTGCAGCACCATTGAAAAGTACCCCTTTCGATTTATGTACTCGCTAGCTTGGTGCTCTGGTGCCAAGATAGGGATATGGGTTCTGTCCACCACAGTTAGGGAATCTCATTACAGCAATGCCATCCACTATGATCTGCACATTTCCCAAAGTCACTACCCTTAATATCAGCAGCTCTTTGATTGTGTTGGCTACTTGGATCACAGAGGCCCCCACAGTAGATTTGCCAGCTCCAAACTGATGCTCAACTAACCGGTAGCTGTCTGGCGTTGCAAGCTTCCACAGGGCTATTGCCACTCACTTGTGAACTGTGAGGGCTGCTCTCACCTTGGTATTCTTGCACTTCAGGGCAGGGGAAAACATGTTACAAAGTTCCATGAAAGTGCCCTTATGCATGCAAAAGTTTCGCAGCCACTGGGAATAGTCCCAGACATGCAACACTATGCGGTCCCAACAGTCTTGTGCTTGTTTCCCAGGCCCAAAATTGGTGTTCCACAGCATGAACCTGTCCCATTAACACCATGATGTCTACATTGCCGGAGCCCATACTTTGAGAAAAGTCTGTGTCCACGTCCTCATCGCTCTTGTCACTGTACTGCCATCGTCTCCTTGCCTGGTTTTGCTTTTGCAGGTTCTGGTTCTGCATATACTGCAGGATAATGTGCGTGGTGTTTACAGTGCTCATAATTGCAGTGATGATCTGAGTGGGCTTCATGCTTTCTGTTCTATGGCATCTGCACTGAAAAAAGGTGTGAAATGATTTTCTGCTGTTGCTCTGACAGAGGGAGTGGTGACTGACAACATGGCTTACAGGGTTGTCGCACAGAATGGCCCCCTCAAGGATTGAACTCAAAACCCTAGGTTTAACAGGCCAATGCTCAAACCACTGAGCTCTCCCTCCCCCCACTATTCATGAAGGGAGGGGAAGGGGATAACAACATTTACCCAGAACCACCCGTGAGAATGTTTGTGCCCCATCAGGCATTGGGAGCTCAACCCAGAATTCCAATGGGTGGCGGAGACTGCGGGAACTGTGGGATAGCTAACCACAGTGTAATGTTCCAAAAGTCGATGCTAACCTCAGTACTGTGAATGCACTCCGCCGATTTAATGGTCTTAAGTGAGGACACACACAATCGGCTGTATAAAATCGATTTCTAAAAAATCGACTTCTATAAATTCGACCCAATTTCATAGTGTAGATTTACCTGGCCATGAAGACAGCAGTGAGTCAACCGCTGCTGGTCCCCCATCTACTCCGCTTCCGCCTCTCGCCATGGCGGAGTTCAGGAGACAACGGCAGAGCTATTGGGGATCGATCACTACCTGCCGATCCAGTGGGTAGTGTTGACGAGCCTTAAGTCTCATCTGAGTTTTTGAAGTAATAATTGATAGTTGATTAAATCAAAGACCATAGCTAGAGAAAAGAGCCATGTACAAACACAAAGCCACAATCTTTTCCTCTCATGACCTTATATTTCAGAAGGCTATGTCCATATCCCAGAATCATTTGCACTCCATGCTCCAGCCACTCCTGCAATTGATAAGGGTGGTTCTAGGTGCAGGGAGAAAAAGTGAAAGATACTGTTGCATTAGGGAAGGAATGCTGATGCTGGACATGGGGTAGAAGGATGGATATTCTGGGGGAAAAGGAAAGCGAAAGATTGATAATGGTGTGAGACTACTACAGGGTGGGTATTACATTATAAATATGTTAAAAAAATCAAGACTAATTATATGTTAAAATGTTCCTTAGAAATATAATATTTTTCTCTTCATAAAAATACTGTCAACTTACTATTGGCCCAAAAATGTAAATTTCCTTAATTAAAAGAAAATTTGCAAACTCTAACATGAATAAAAAAGAAAACATTTTAATGGATCTAAATAATCAGCTTGCTGTGCTACGACTCCACACTCCAAAGGATTGGGCTAGTGCATGATAATCCAAAAATGAAGCTGTGAAATACTGAAATTAATCTCTCCAATTGTACTCTCCACAATGAGGTAAATTTACTCTCCTCCCAAATTAAATGTGAAAAGTAAAGTGGGTTTTAGTTAGTTGTAAATTTTCTGTTTTAAGAATCTACATCGGTAGAAACTTACTTAAAATATTTGTACTTCATATTCTTATATTCTGCAACACTTCACACTATTCCCCTCTGCAGTATAACTTTTATCTTCCACAGCCCCAATTCTAATTCTGTTGCGTTACTTTCTGTGGCATTGGTCACTCCATGTCTTGCTAATTGCAACTTCCTCAGCCTTTCAAATCCAAACTATAGCCGTACATGTACATTCAATATACAGCATATGTACAGCACTGTTGTATCTATTACACAATCACTCTCCTCTTCTTCAAGACTATGTCTCCATATACCTTTCCAAACTCATCTTTTCCTGTACTCATTTGGTCTTTTCACATGACTAGTTTGGGCCTTCTTTCAGTCCCTCACAGACGAGAAGGAAGTGAAAGCTAAACTTCTGCTGAAACCACAGCAACTATCCTGAACACTCTTTCCTTCCACCTTATCAGTTCCTTAGATCATTTTAAAATACAGTTTAAAACTTGCTTCTATGCTTCCTACAACGAGTGAAACATAGACCAGACAACACACTGCTGCTGACTGGTTCTGCACGTTCCTCATCTCCTGTCCCCAGCTCCACAGGTGCACCCGCTATTGCTTCCAATATTTATATGTGTGACACACGTGTGTTGTGACATAGTTGCATGCACCAACTGTTATAAAACTAAAGTGTATTGAATGTTGCAATCCATGGCAAGGTCATGCTCCCTGCAACTTCTGCAGGTCTCACTCCCAAAGCCCACTAGAATGATATTGAGAATTATTGCTAAGCCAAGTAGTGGTATCAGTATCAAACTGTTATGTCTCAGCAGGCTTAGTTCCCATGTGCTGGCTAAAGCATGTGTCATTTTACAGTTCCACTTTTGATGTCATATGGATAGATAAATGAAGCCCATTGATGCATACTTAATCTAATACCTGAAATGCTTACTATAAAAGATTCGATCATTCTAAAAAATTAATACTTTCAACTGCTTAATAAAAAAAATCAATGATTCTTTGAAGGCACATAAACAAGCTAAATGCTTATCCCTTGCTACTAAAGAGCCATTTTGAAATGTTTCCATTTGGAGTTTTTAAAGATATTCAATTAATTAATTTCCTTAACTTTATCAAGATATCAAAAGACTAACGATATAGATTAAAAAAAACTAACCTGAGATACCAGCAGGTATTGTCTAAATTAGTCGCAATAAATTAAAAGAGCAGATACATTCTAGAGTTGCTGATTCAAAGACTTGAATTTACATTCTTAGTTATAAAGAAGATCTACAGTCTTTAATGGTAAATAATGAGGACTCTACATTACAGTAATTGCACTGTATATTTATTGTAAACAACCAGGATGGCCTATTTGTGCAGCAATGTGGTTGTTTTTAATTACCAGGATAGCATATTTTTCTTCTCACAATACTGAGCCACTACTGTTCATCTTATTTTTATTATATAGACTATTTTTTTCCAGTTCTGGGGTTATTAAAGGTGCATTTTATTAATTAAAAAAGCAATGGAATCCCCCTGATCCAGTTCATTTTATTTTAAATCAGTACCAGTATCATAATACCAGGAAAATTAAAGAAAGAGAAAATTTCTTTTAATAAACTTATTTTGCACATGGAAAGCTCAAGGAGCTAAATTCTGATGTCCTTTTCTCAGATAAATTCCCTTTGCTTTCACTGAAATATTTGCATGAGTAAAAACTGAGTAGGGACCTCAGCAAGACACGCACTGCATAAAGTTTATGTTTTATTTTCTGATTCCTAGAGGTCTGTTCCAAAGCCCACTGAAGTGAATGGGAGGTTTTTTTATTGACATCAACAGGTTTTGGATCAGGCCCTAGATAGTCAGGCATTTGGTCAGTGTTGATGTTCACTTGTTCATTTTTGGATAGCTCTTGTCCCCATTTCTCTTACCTCTCTGTGGCCTTGCTTCAGCAAAGCATGTAAGTGCGTGTCTTTAAGTACCAGTGAAGCCACATGAAGTAAACATTATTTAAGCACATGCAGCATGGACTTCAGTATGTGCTTATAGTTATTCAAGTGCTTTGCTAAATCAAGACCTCTAACTCATTTCATTTATGACAGAGCTCCTTCACTCATGATGGCAGCGTACATGACGTTAAATTCCTTGTATCTGAAAGTCCTTTATCATCTTGTCACTTCCTTGTGTTCATATTATTCATGAATAGTCCCAAAATAATTTAAGACTCATTGAAGTTAGAAATGGTGTGAGAGGGTTCACTCACCACGATGGGCACTTTCTTGTGGCGTGTCTGGAGATTAGCTCCACTCATGTCTGCCAGCCTCTTCCTGGCACTGTGGCCTCTCTCTCTTCAGGACTTGGGGTGCTCCTTCTTCCTGACTCAGCGCTTTGGCCAGGTCACTATAGGCCTCCCTTTCCAGGGTAACACAGTGCCTCTGGACCAGCCATCCAGTTGTCATCTCTGGTGCTCCTTTGCCACTTCACAGTGGCTGTTTGGGGAACCCAGGCCTGCCTTCTACATTGAGTCTAGCCCAGAGACCCTATAACCACATCCAAAGTCTGCACAGTCCTACCCCTTGCTGCTGTTTCCCTGGGCTTCTTCCTACCTAGCCCTCTCAGATTTCCTTTTCCCACAACTCCTCTGGGGTTGACCCTTCCTCTAGGGTTTGAACTCAAGGGCTTATTCTCCCTCCTGGGTTTTCATCTCCCCTCCTTTCTGCAGATTCTCTCCCTGTAGCCTAATTCTGTTGCTTTATAATCCAGCCTACTCTTGCCCATCTGAGTCCCTTGTTCAATTAAGCCTGTCTCTCCCTCCAGTTACAGTCAGGTACTAATTGCCCCCTCAGGCTCACATTAATCTCTTCAGGGTCTGTGTGGGGTACACACTCCATCCAGATAGGGATAAAAACATTAAATCATTCAGCCCATCTCCCTGCCAATGCTGGATTGCTCCCTGAAGTACTTTTTCTAGAGTCCAGCCAGTCTAATTTTAAAAGGCTGAGCCACCAGGACTTCCACCACTTCCCTTGGCAATTGTACGTTTACTGTTGCTGTTGAAGTATGTGTGTATAATATAGCCTTGTATAATATGGCTTATGAATTACAACTGATATGTCACACTATTCCTCCAGCCTGCCAAAAACATGGCAAGAATCTCCAATCAAACTCTGCCAGATCGAATTATTTTTCTATTCTCTGCGGAGTCATCTTCGATAAAGAGAAGTTTTTCCTCCATAGCAATAGAAGAAATTTCCCAAACAAAAAAATTAACTGACATTTGAATGAAACGGGAAATCATATATTAAAATGAAGATCTAAGTGTTAAGATTTTAAGTTATGCACCTCATGCATAACTGAACCTTCTCTTTCTCACATTCACAGAGTTAAACTTGTTGCCAAGTTTGGGATCAGAAAGGAATCGTCCTCCAACACATTTTAGCACTTATATTTTGGTATTGTTTTGCTCTTTGAAGCCCTGCAAAGGGGTTCTCTGTTAACATCAGTTGCACACCATCCTACAGGACCAGCTTCTGGAAATTGTAGGGATTGGGCATCAGCAGACTGTGGTGCTTCCTGGCTCTTTCTTATGTCTCCAAGTGTCAAAATAGTTAATAGTAGCTCTGCTCCCCAAGCCAGGCAATTCTTTAGCTTTTGCTAACTCTACAGCTGGTCTTGCACTTTCCTGCTGTCAGTGAAATTAAGTTCTCTGGAGCAAGAGAGAATAGATCCTTTGCTCTTTTTAGAATTGCTCTCTTTAAAAAAAAATGTGGGTATCTAGTAGCAGTAAAAACTGCCTTATGCTACGGAAAAATCCTTCAGAGCAAGGAGAGAAGAGATAACATTTGCTCTGGATGCAAGGCACCGCAAAATTAAAGATGAAATGAGGTTCACAGGGCCAGACTTTCTTTTCTATGGTTTGAGAGGTTTTACATTTCTTAAATTTCCCTTGTCACATAGTATGTTAATCATAAACTCTTAAACTGATACTTTGGACTCACTTTGCTCCTATTGCCACCACATGTGAGATACTGGCAGAGGGAAGGAGAACATAATATGAAAAGAATTTTTTCACAGCCCCATAATCACCACTAAGAGCTTTTTAACTATAAGTGGGCATACACGGAAAATTTTCCTTTTCAAATTCTTCAGCCCATTCTTGCTCAGGATTACAATTATTTTCTTCCCACTTTTGCTTATTAAGGGTCTGCTCCTCCTATGCGCTGAACATCTCTTGAGATCCCAAGTACCTTCATCTCCCATTGATGCAACTGAGAATTCAGCATGTTCAGAAGCTCAGAGGAATGAGTCCTATGTTTTCCCACACTTTCCTCAGAACGATTAGATTGTGCCAGTTCGTTAACTGGATGAAGTTGTTGTCAATTCCATCAGAAGAAATGGGGTAAAAATGCATCCATAAAGTTAAATGAAGTGGTTTTCCTTTGAAAGGAATGACATGAATGAGTAGGTACATCAGGACAATTATCTGGGCAAAATGATCAAATACAGATGAGCTGTATTAGTACAGGACCCATAGTGAGTAAAGTAGAGGGGGAGAAGAAAGGTCTAGGCCACCATTCCATCACCTGATCTTTAGCCCAATGGGGATCTTAACTGGCCTCTGGCAACTAGGGCTCATTCTGCCAGCCTGGGATCACTGGAATATATTGCATTCTGGTTCTGTTCTCTCCAATGCCTGACCACACCCCCAAAATACGCAAGGGTTGAGCAGATGGAGTAGAGTCAGATATATTTACTTTACACCACTCATGGAGTCCACCTACATCAGGGGAACCCTAGTTGCCCTGTTAGGCCAGATCCCTGTCCTCTCTGCACTGCTGGCTCTGGCCTCTTCTGTTCATCAGTTACTTGGTTCTGAACCCAGTGCACTACGAAAGTACCAAACTAAGACCTCATTCCTGCTCCCATCGAAGGGAACTGTAGTTTTGCCATTGGAAGGAGCAGGATTGGGCCCCAGAGCAAGAAAAACAGGAAAAAATAAAATAAAACTGGACAAGAATGGCTGATAACACAGCCCAAGTGTACTACTCTCCAGATTGCTTCAGGGTCGTTTTCACTGCAGGAATAATTACATGTTAACAGTTTGCATGTATTTTTGTCAGATGGGTCTGCGTAATATACTGCCACATTTTCTCAACTCAGGCAAATGTCAGGACAAGGCATATAAGAAAGAAATTTACTCTGTTAAAAGGAGATTTGTCTAAATAAAGAATTCCGGTAGATTGGGTAGATTAAAAAAATATTGGGTAGATTAACTCTCTGCAAATGGATAAAATAAATCCCTGG
Source organism: Gopherus evgoodei (assembly GCF_007399415.2). Classification (NCBI taxonomy): domain Eukaryota; kingdom Metazoa; phylum Chordata; order Testudines; family Testudinidae; genus Gopherus; species Gopherus evgoodei. The sequence continues at coordinate 321,768,628 of NC_044322.1, forward strand.
GCTCATTCTGCCAATTCTACACTGAGATATTGGGGAAATGTTTTAAATTATAAACAGATGGTTTATCAGGAAGGGTTCACTATGTAGTTATGACATATTAAAAGATCTATGTGGAATTCTGTTTTATGCCAATCATTGTATGTGATAGCCATTGATCTTTCATTAACAAGGAGGAAATATGCAATTCTAGCCAAATTAAAGGGTTTTATGTACAAATTTCATATTTGCTCGCCTTATCTCTTTTCTATGTGCAGTTCCACGATCATCCTCAGAGTATGTGATGGGATAATGTGAAGCCATTGCAAAGATTCTGTACCTGGTGACATTTAACATTATCAGTGACAAAATTAGTTCCAATTAAAAGATCATTTTAACCTCAGTGGTAAAATTAAACATGTACAAAAACAGGTGTTTCTCTCTTTCTCTCCCATGCTCCAGTAATTGTTCCTAGCTTCAGTGTATGCAAATGTGCTTGTCTGATAACTGTGTTTAAAAGAAGCTCAGCAAGGCTGTGCTCCCACTTCTATTAAAGTTGAGGAGAAAAAAACCAATGATTAATCAATGGTGCTGGATTGGATGCTTATTCTGTACGTACTATTTCATTCTCTATTATCTTTGTTTTGAATTTTCTGCTTCTGTTGAGTCCTTTCAACCCTACTCACATTTTTATTTGCTCATGGGGTGAAATACTGGCTCCACTGAAGTCATTAGGAGTTTTGCCATTGACGCCAATAGATCCAGGATTTCACCCATGATTCACATTCTCTCCTCTCATTTTAGCAACACAGCTGTGCTGTATATTAAGTCAAAGTTGGTCTTTTCATTATATACACACATATCAATTTTATGGGCATTAGCTTTCCCTTTTTAAAATACAGTGAACAGAAAATGATGTAGGCAGGTTTGCCTCTTTTCCACTCACTGTGAGCTGCTTTTCAAAATAGAGCAAATTGAATTTTTCATTTTTCTTCTGTTTCTCAATAGAATTAAATAATCCTATAGAACATAACTCATATTCCAGACTCTCCGTCTTCTTTTCACTTTTTAGTTAATTATTTATAACCTCAAAATGTGTCTTTTGGGAACTCAATCCTTCCTTCTCTCCCTTTGTTATTTCTTTTCCAGTCTCTCCCACTGCCTGTTTCTCTTTAACTTTCTCTCAATATACTGGTGGCTCAGTAATTGCACAGTAACATAACATTTCCTTTGTATGTGTTCTGCTATTATCCATGTCAAACTTTCTCAGATGCTTATAGAGTCAGCCAGTCTCTCTAACTGCAGAGCTGTTTCTTTATATAACTGGAAAGAAGCCTGTGGTTTTTAGTGGAAAATTTTGAAGAGTGAAGGCTTAGTATGGACAAGCATACAAAAGTTTAGAGATAAAATCCTGACTCCAATGAGGTAATGGAAAAACTGCCATTAACTTCACCCCTGGTTCTCACACAGAACTTACCCACATCTTTTAAGACCTCTCATAATCTTTCCAGGCAAGCTCCCATTACCTTCCTCCAGTGACTTGCCCACCAGGTCTCTCATGACCCTTAAAAATTCTTACTTTGTTATTTTCGTTAACTTCTTCAAGGCCATCTCATCAGCAGTCATCTTCAAAACACAAGCAGGAGGCCTTCTGACCACCACTCCTCACTGTGGTGACTGCTAAACAGATCTAGCAGCCTGGGGTACAGTAAGCAAATGAAATTTGTAAATACACTGGCTGATCCATACATGATCACATCACAAAAAACATAATTACAATTAGTGCTACTATCTACCTTCTTGGCAGAGAATCCAAGAATCAAATTGGTTTGGAGACTAAACTTCTCTCTGTAGGTTACAGCTTGAGGCTGATGGCTCAGTGTAGTTAGCCTAGACTTCCTCATGTTGTGCTATTCCTGTTCAGTGAATAATACATAAAGAGTTGGTTTTCAGTAACTGCCTCATTCAAAATATTAAAAACTGAGATTTAAAAAAATATTTTTAAAGAACAATCTTTCAGAGCAAAATTTTGATGCACAAAAACACATTGTGAATGTATTGCATTGCACCAGCTTTAACGGCGAGTGCAAAAAAATTAAATTACATGCCAATGTGGAACTTCTAATTTTAACATTTATTTTATTGGAGACTATTAGGATCTCACTTCCATTAAACCATTATTTGTCAGCCTACCAAAAAACTATGGGAATTGCATGTTTTAATCAACAGTAGTGGCAAGCTGAAATTTGCTGAAGCTCTAATTACAATGCACATCTGTCAGATCATTGATGTCAGTGCATCCATTCAAGGAACTATAGCTGAAGTATGCTGTCACCCTTTACCTAAACCCTGGACAAGATTTACTGTATTTTAACATTTTTATAGAGTTTTCCCATGTTACTTTACTGAGATTTTTTTTACCTTTACAGATGGAGGGGTTCTAACAGCGTAACTGAGAGCAGTGGTAGACAAGAGTGTTCTTGATTCAGATTTTAATTATTTTGAAAGTACCCATAAAATCTGACCAAGTGATATCATTGTGTCACCTAAATCCAGCTCATTTTACTGTCAAAAACCTCAGTAGGAAAGTTGCATGATTGTATATTTATAAATCATGTCTCTCCTATTTAATCTCTTCAATACCTCTGTCTTGCTGTGTATTTTCTTTTATTTAATTTAGATGTAGGGATTATCAGAACCACTATAAAACAAGAAACTGTGTACTAGATGTCAGTGATGGATGGACCACATCCAGCTGTGCTATAAAAGTGACAAAAATTCTGCATATGTGTAGGTTGAAATCCTACCAGCTCAGGTAGTACAAACACTAGATATGAATTCTTTGTTAGGTAGACTATTACAGACTAAGGCTCGAGGCTCAATTTATGTAGAAGCTAGAATTTATAGTTCAGTGCTGCTGACCTAATTTTTCAATCCTTACTCAGACAGAAGTCCCATTGACTTCAGTGGGATATTTGCCTTAGTAGGAAATACAAAACTAAGTTTATCATATATATTTTCTCTTAAGGTTCTAAATTGGAGTTGCATTTAATTAAGTCATTTAATCTCCCCAGCACAGTTAGATTGTATTATTAACTGGGAAAATCCCAATTAACCCTTTCAACACTTCTAAACATAAGTGTGCCTTATTCTCTTGATTCAAAAAAACCTTATGCAAGTTGATTTTTCTTTCCAGATACTAAAATTCCAAGGTAGTGACACTTGTTAATGTACAAAGAAATAATGTTGTTTGCTAATGCTTAGCATGTGAAATTAGTTTGCAATAATGAATTTTAAAAGTACACAAGGAAACATAGGACAGAATATAATACACTAATGCCACCATAACATGATTACAATAATTCTGTATGTAGAATGCATATTTTTCTGTAATTCTCTATCGCTCCCTGATCCTTTTTGCTCATAAACAAAGTTCCAAAAAGAAGTGAAGTCAAGATATATATAGAGAGAGACTGTTAGCTTTAATGCAGAAAGTACAATATATAGAATCATAAAAATGTAGGGCTCAATGGGCCCTCAATAAGTCATCTAGCTCATCCCCCTGCACTGAGGCATTACCAAGTATACACAGAGCATCTCCTATAACCTGCAGATCCTTTTCAGCAGTACTACTCCCTAGCCAATTATTCCCCATTTTGTACTGTGCATTTGATTTTTCCTTCGTAAGTATAGTACTTTGCACTAGTGTTTATTGATTTCAAACAAATTTTCCAATGTATCAATCATCTTGAATTCTATTCCTCCAAGTTAGACCTTGAACCATTGATAACTACTCTTTGAGTATGATCTTTCAACCAGTTGTATACCCACCTTATAGTAATTTCACCTAGATGATATTTCTCTAGTTTGCTTATGAAAGTGTCATGTGGACTTTGTCAAAAGCCTTACAAAGTCCAGGTATGTCATGTCTACTACTTCTCCCCTATCCACTAGGCCTATTACCCTGTCAAAGATGAATATTAGATTGATTTGGCATAATTAGTTCTTGTTTAAATTGCCTGTTTAATAATTTGTTTTGAGTATCTTTCTGAGTATTAAAGCTTAGGCTGATTGGTCTATAACTCCCCAGGTTCTCATTTTTGAAGGCAGGTGCTATGTAGGCCCTTCACTGGTCTCTTGGGACCTTATCCATCTTCCATGAGTTCTTAAACATGATTGCTAATGGTTCAGAGATTGTTCTGGCTACTTCCTTAAGTACTTTAGAGTGAATATAAAAACATCCAACTTATCTAAATATTAAGCTGTTCTTTCCCTATTCTGACCTTAGATCCTTCCCCCCTTTTAATAATAATTTTGTTAACCTTTTCAGTGAAGACTTTCCTCCACTTCAGGATATCTTGCTGCTGTACCTTTAATATTGTCTCTTTTAGAAATTGCCAGATCTCCTGAATCACTTTTTCGCCTTAATTGCCTTTCCTGTAGGACCACACCCTCCAATTTTCTGAGTGTGCTAAAATCCAGATTTATGTGCATTGTCTTTATTTTGCTGCTCTAATTCCTTCCTTTCCTTAGGATCATGAGTGTAACCTTCCCCTCACCTTCCCCTGCCTTCTTTCTCCTCTCATTCCCCACTCCTCCCCCCCCGCCACACACACACACACACACACACACACACACACACACACACACACACTGAAGCAGTTAACAAGAGCTGGAGTGCTCATAAAGTGCATCCAATTAAATCTGGAGGAGGAGCCAGGACAAGTTTGGGATGAGACCCATCTGGGAGGGCTGTGTGTCTACTATAAGGGTAGGGCTTCAGGCTGGATAGAAGTTGGAAGCCCGGAGGGAAAGTAAATATTGAGAGCATCTCCCAGGCAGCTCTTGAAAAGGTCAAGGAAAGTTGGACTGTAAGGGATAGGAAGTTCCCTAGACAGCAGACCCTGAGAGAAAGGCAAGACGAGGAGAAGGCTTGGAAGAAAAGCTGGGTGGAAGAGAAGGGAACAGCCCTAGGCTGCAGGCCCTGAAAGGAAGGCAGGACTGGGTAAAGGCTTTGAAGAGGGAGTTAAGCTCTGAAAGAAGTCCAATTTAACAAAAGTTGGGCTTTGGAAGAAATCCCTGACTAAAGGAGAAAAGAAAATAGAGGGACCTGCAAGGAGCTTGTTTTCTGAGACTGCTTCTGAAGGGAGAGGGCAGCTGTGGAGAAGGAGATTCCTAAGCCGTCTGATAAAAAGAGATTCCAGGGAAGAAGTCCTGAGGATCAGCAGATCATCAGGATCAGGGCCTCCAGAGAGAAGGCTCTAGGAGGCAACGCTTTGTGATAGAGGAGGAACTCTGCAGAGCCCTTGAAAGGGGCAAAGAGTGTGCATAGGATTGATTCTGAGAAGAATAGAGTTTGTGTTCCTCTGAGTTTGGACATTTCCAGCCTGGAAAAAGCGAACTTAAATTATGACCTGGCTGGGGGGCCAAGTCACAGGAAGAGGTGGACCACTGGAAGACCAAAGCAGCTGATTGCAAGGGGCACCTGATGGGGAGAGAGCTGCTATGCCACACCCAGCCATAATGAGGTGCTCTAGGACATGAGCTCTGCCATCTTGTGGTCACTGTCACCCAAGCTGGCTTCCACCTTCATATTCTAATCAGCTTCTTTCCATTAATCAGAATCAAATCTAAAATAGCCAACAGTTTTTACTACTTCCAGCTTAGAATCATAGAAGATTAGGGTTGGAAGAGACCTCAGGAGGTCATCTAGTCCAACTTCCTGCTCAAAGCAGGACCAAACCCAACTAAATCATCCCAGCCAGGGCTTTGTCAAGCCAGGCCTTAAAAACCTCTAAGGATGCAAGTTCCACCACCTCCCTCGGTAACTCATTCCAGCACTTCACCACCCTCCTAGTGAAATAGTTATTCCTAATATCCAACCTAAACCTCCCACACTGCAACTTGAGACCATTGCTTCTTGTTCTGTGATCAGCCACCACTTGGAACACCCTAGCTCCATTCTCTTTGGAACCTCACTTCAGGTAGTTGAAAACTGCTATCAGATCCCCAGTCACTTTTCTCTTCTGCAGACTAAATAAGCCCAGTTCCCCCAGCCTCTCCTCGTAAGCCTTGTGCTCCAGACACCTAATCATTTTCATTGCTTTCCGCTAGACTCTCTCCAATTTGTCTAAATCCTTTCTGTAGTGGGGGCCCCAAAATGACACAGTACTCCAGATGTGGCCTCATATGGGCCAAATAGATGAGAATAATCACTTCCCTTACCTACTAATGCAGCCCAATATGCCATTAGCCTTCTTGGCAACAAGGACACACTGTTGACTCATATCCAGCTTTTCGTCCACTGTAATCTCCAGGTCCTTTTCTTTAGAACTGCTGCGTAGCCAGTCGGTCCCCAGCCTGCAGCAGTGCATGGGATTATTCCGTCCTCAGTGCAGGACACTGCACTTGTCCTTGTTGAACCTCATCTGAATTATTTTGCCCCAATCCTCCAGTTTGTCTATGTTACTCTAGAACCTATCCCTACCCTCCAGTGTATCTACCTCTCCCCACAGCTTAGTGTCATCCACAAACTTGCTGAGGGTGCAATCCATCCCATCATCCAGATCATTAATGAAGATGCTGAACAAAACCAGCCCCAGGACCTAACCCTGGGGCACTCTGCTTTATACCAGCTGCCAGCTAGACATCAAGCCGTTGATCACTACCTGTTGAGCCCGATGATCTAGCCAGCTTTCTGTCCACTTTATAGTCCATTCATCCAATCCATACGTTTTTAACTTGCCGGCAAGAATACTGTGGGAGACCATATACAAAGCTTTGCTAAAGTCAAGATATATCACATCCACCACTTTCCCCATATCCACAGAGTCAATTAGCTCATCATAGAAGGCAGTTGGGTCGGTCAGGCATGACTTGCTCTTGGTGAATCCATGTTGATTGTTCCTGATCACCTTCCTCTCCTTCAAGTGCTTCAAAATAGATTCCTTGAGGGTGTGCTGCATGACTTTTGCAAGGACTGAGGTGAGGCTGACCCATCTGTAGGTCCCCAGATTCTTCTTCTTCCCTTTTTTTTTAAAGATGGGCACTTTATTTTCCTTTTTTCAATTGACCTGGACCTCCCCCGATCATCATGAGTTTTCAAAGATAAGGGCCCATGGCTCTGCAATCACGTCAGCCAACTCCCTCAGCATCCTCAGATGCATTACACTCAGACCCATGGACTTGTGCATGTCTAGCTTTTCTAAATAGTCCTTACTCTGTTCTTTCACCACTGAGGGTTGCTTACCTTCTCCCCATATTGTGCTGCCGGGTGCAATAGTCTGGGAGCTGACCTTGTCGTGAAGACCAAGGCAAAAAAAGCATTGAGTATTTCGGCTTTTTTCATATCATCTGTCACTAGGTTGCCTCCCTGATTCAGTAAGGGTCTCGCACTTTTCCTGACCTTCTTCTTGTTGCTAGCATACCTGTAGAAACCCTGCTTGTTACCCTTAACATCCCTTGCTAGCTGCAACTCCAATTGTGCTTTGGCATTCCTGATTACACTCCTGCATGCTTGAGTACAAATATTTTTTACTCCTCCCTAGTCATCTGTCCAAATTTCCACTTCTTGTAAGCTTCCTTTTTGTGTTTAAGCTTGCCAAAGATTTCTCTGTTAAGCCAAGCTGGTCACCTGCCATATTTGCTATTCTTTCTACACATTGGGATGGTTTGTTCCTGTGCCCTTAATAAGGCTTCTTTAAAATACAGAGAGCTCTCCTGGACTCCTTTCCCCCTCATATTAGCCTCCCAGGGGATCCTGCCCACCAGGTCTCCAAGGGAGTCAAAGTCTGCTTTTCTGAAGTCCAGGGTCTGTATTCTGCTGCTCTCCTTTCTTCATTTTGCCAGGATCCTGAACTTGACCATCTCATGGTCACTGCTGCTCAGGTTGCCACCTACTTCTACTTCCCCTACCAATTCTTCCCTGTTTGTGAGAAGCAGGTCAAGAGGAGCATGACCCCTAGTTGGTTCCTCCAGTACTTGTACCAGGAAGTTGTCCCCAACACTCTCCAAAGACTTTCTGGATTGTCTGTGCACTGCTGTACTGCTTTCCCAGCAGATGTCAGATTACAGCTTCTGAAATACTAATTCTACAACACATTCCATGAACTTGTTGGACAGTCTTATGTCCTGCCATATTGTTTTTTCCAACAGATGTCTGGGTGGTTAAAGTCCTCCATTTCCATTACCACCAGGTCCTATGCTTTACTACACAGAAGATTTGAAGATACAAGGTCAGTTTGTATTTCCTGTGTCAAAGTGAACCTGCCAGAACTCTTTGTTTCCATCTGTAACTGAAAATATTCTTGCACTTTAGATATAAGCGCTAATTGTTCTCAAGGGATAGTCCACCTTTGTGGGGATCTTGTTCAAATCATTTGGATATATACAAATCCTTAGCTGATTAAGTTTTATTACAGTGAAACTTTTACTAAAACAAGCAATTGGTGTGTGTATTTATGTAATTAAACCTAATTTTACTTTCTGTTCAAGTTATCTATACCTTTTATCTCTCTGAGCTAATGGAACTTTAAGGATGCACATGTACCTATATCAACATGATGAATTAGATCCTTAGTGCATCTCAGTCCATTAAACACCGTATTCTTTAGAATATCTTTTCAATCTTAGACACTTTACGCCCTTTTGATCATCTGCATTTGCAGATTCCTGTTCAGTACAAGTACAGAGAGTTCCCGTTCCTCTATTTCAAACTCTGCAAAGCGCATCTGTCTTCACACAGATATTTCAGTGTAGCTGTGCCAAAACAGCTCATTTTATGCCCAGTATATATGTGAAATCTGGGCAATATTTTTTATTTTAATATTGGATGGTCACTAATATTCCTGTATAGGATAGCAGTGACTAGTTACGTTAAGCTCCTGTATCTATTTTCAAAGTCATTTTTAGTTCATTTATTTTGCAAAACTCATTTGTTGGGGAATCTTGCTTTGTAAATTTATGAAAAAAACAATTAAGAATTTTATCTCCGTCATATCTTTTCCCTCTGCCTATAACTAAATCTATTTTGTCTTTTTTACTTCTTTGCACTTTGTACTGAGCACAACACCCGTTTGCAAAAAAGTTAATTTGATTGTATTCATGACACTCCCCTTTTTACAGGACACTTTTCCATTGTGTTGAAATTGCCTCCACGTTTATAGATTAATTTAAATACAAGGTTGCCGGGTTTTTAATCATTTGTGTACTCTTGTATTGTGCATTTATAGCTTGGAATGTATTTTTAATTAAACATGCTTCTGTTTTTTCACTGTTTGTTAATACTTTCATTTCAAAGCACAGTTTTTAATAGACATACAGATATTCACTGTTCTTTCAAAAGTCAAGTTCATTTCTTACACTAACCTAGCTTTTGGCTTTATCAGTTATTCCAGCATTCAGTCAGTCTCTGATTAGTCCATTTATTAACTCTTCAGATTCATACGACTTATCTTTATGAACACATGGAAAATAATGGTCAATGGTCTCACCTGGCCATTAGCGTTGGGAGGGAAGGGGGCATTTGTTCAGAAAGATTAAAAATAGACTTTTTAAAAAGTAATTTACTTGCACGGTTCACAGTCTCTTTAAAATCTTTAAAGACATTGTAGAGGATGTTCGTGAAGTAGCCTAGTTCCCACTAAAAGGAATGCCACATTTCCATTTATTCTGAGCCTGCCACATAATTGTGTGAAGGATTTTACTTTTCAGATTTCTCTGCAATACCACTTGCTTTTATTTTCCATGTGTCAGGGATACAAAACTGTACACCACATCACATGGCAAGGACTCATCCAAGTGCTGCTTGGGGTGAAAATAACTGCAGGTATCCTCATTGTAGCTGAAGAGTGCAATGATACAGAATCTGAATGAGACCATGACAGAAAACTACAAGCTTTTCTACAGTGGTTAAGGGACAAGAACATAAAACTCAACTCAGAAAAAAATGTGACTCAAGCAGTCTGAGATGGCATACATTGGACATCTGTTCACAACAGAGAGGAACTGAAAATGGATCCCAACAAGGTCAAGGTGGTTAGACACACTAGCTCCAGTGGATGTGAAACACTCCTTTCATAGGAATGATCCATTTTCTGAGCCAGGTCAGAAACCTGGCTGTGTTTACTGGCTGGGAATGAATACACAACTCCCTTACTTGACTGAAGGGTGTGACACATGCCAGTCATATGATAACTGCCAACAGACTGTTACCCAGAGCTTCCCACTGGACCATGGGAAAAGGCAGTAGTGGACTTAGCTATCTTCAAGAAAAAGCAATACTTTTTGATTGCAGTGGACTGCTGTTAAAACTTTTCGGAGGTCGATGTCTTGACTGATATAAAAAGTAAGTCAGTGATTGACAAACTGAAGACCCACTTTGTACGATATGGCATTCCAGACACTGTATTTGCCAACAACGGAACATCATTTGCCTTGGAAGAATTCAAGGAATTTGCATACAAATGGGAGTTTGACCACCACATCTCTTCCCCAGCATGCCACAGAGTACTAGTGAGGCAGAGTCACCTGTGAAAACAGCTAAGAAACTGTTACGCAAGGCTGTTTTTTCTGGTTCAGACCTTGTTATCATTTTTGGCACACAGGACTATCCCATCAGTGGGATGTTGAGACAGTCCAGTGCAGGCACAGATGGGACAAAGGCCCAAAATTCTGTTACCAATGAGGGGAGACTTGAGGCAGCCAGAAGAATGGAGACACTGCCAAGAGGAGACGGCCAACAGTCAAGAAAAGCAGGTCAAAGAATATGACAGGTCAGCCAAGAACTTAGCAGCTCTGGAGACAAGCATTCCTGTAAGTATCTAGGCATTAAAGAGTCAACATGAATGGACTAAAGGCATTATGAGTGATGCAGTAGTACCCGGTGTAACAGTATATACCCCTATGTTCACCCCTTTTATAAGACTATGTTAAATTTTGTACAAAGCATTCTGTGTAAGGTATCCTCCAAAAATTCACGATTTGCTGACCATTATTGTCCTGGTAAAATATGTGTAGCAACATTGTATATAAAGACATAAGATTCCACTGTATGGTATTACCCAGGACATGTTCTGCAGGGCAGTCTCAAACAAGTTCCCCAGAGACAAAAAGTTAGCCAACACCTCAGCCAGGTGTCAATGGAATCAAAAGGACCACCACCTGATTGAGTCCCATGTTTTCTCAAGGGACTGTTATTGCTGGAACACCAGGCTAACAGGGTACCCAGGGTGTTAGGCTTGAAGTAACTCAGCCACATGAACAGCAGTCTAAATGGTTTAATAAAGTACCACTTGTTCAACTTAACCTGAATTCAGTATCTCCCTTTGCTAATGAAACACCTATGAACAGTGTTCTGAAGGGTATGCTTGTGTTCATTTTGGATAAAATGTGGTTTGCAGGGTGCTTATACATAGGAAAGCATGCTGTGGCTCACCACCCTAGGAACATTCTAAAGAAGGCCAGGGGGCAGGGGGTGAGTTCAACATGTGGAGTGGAGAAGTATGAGCATGTGATGAAGAAATCCATATATAGAAAGATTAAATATGATTGGTTAGAGGTTTGTGTTATGTAACTTGTTATGTAACTGCCATGTGCTCTAAAATAACAATGAGAGGGGCTCCTTGCTGGAGGGACTCTGCCTGATTTTTGTACCCTGAGCTCTCCCTTTGTGCACATTGAATAAAGCCTTGTTGAATTCAATTGACTTGAATTGAATCGAATCACATCGAATTGAATCACATCGCATCAAATTGAATCAAAGTCCCTTGATTCTGCCCAGCATCTGACTCATAAATCCCAACAGTTCTCTGTTTTCACATGGTGAGGGACTGTGAAATCAAGTATCAGAGGGGTAGCCGTGTTAGTCTGGATCTATAAAAGCAGCAAAGAATCCTGTGGCACCTTATAGACTAACAGACGTTTTGGAGCATGATGCATGTAGTGGAAATTTCCAGGGGCAGGTATATATATGGTAGCAAGCAAGCTAGAGATAACGAGGTCAGTTCAATCAGGGAGGATGAGGTCCTGTTCTAGCAGTTGAGGTGTGAAAACCAAGAGAGGAGAAACTGGTTCTGTAGTTGGCAAGCCATTCACAGTCTTTGTTCAATCCTGAGCTGATGGTGTCAAATTTGCAGATGAACTGAAGCTCAGCAGTTTCTCTTTGAAGTCTGGTCCTGAAGTTTTTTTTGCTGCAGGATGGCCACCTTAAGGTCTGCTATAGTGTGGCCAGGGAGGTTGAAGTGCTCTCCTACAGGTTTTTGTATATTGCCATTCCTAATGTCTGATTTGTGTCCATTTATCCTTTTCCGTAGAGACTGTCCAGTTTGGCTGATGTACATAGCAGAGGGGCATTGCTGGCATATGATGGCGTATATTACATTGGTGGATGTGCAGGTGAATGAACCAGTGATGGTGTGGCTGATCTGGTTAGGTCCTGTGATGGTGTCGCTGGTGTAGATATGTGGGCAGAGTTGGCATTGAGGTTTGTTGCATGGCTTGGTTCCTGAGCTAGAGTTATTATGGTGTGGTGTGCAGTTACTGGTGTCAAATCAAGTGGCTCCCAGCAACAAAAGCCACAAAAAGAACGGGGTGTGTGAAATCCATGGCATGTTCCCCACTCAGTCCTTGACTTCTTCCTAATCTACAATGTATGAAATGCACTTCCACAGGTTTTGGAGCTGGGGGTCAAGAGTGAAGAATGGAAGTGCACCTGCTCTTCAGACATGATCTACTGCTGGGACATCTGACCGGATACAGTTCTCCTTCAGGTAATGACATCCACATCACACCCTTCCTCCCAACAGAGAAGTCAGCTGCCACAGAAAGAGGGTCATTGGGGTGACAAGAAGAGGGACACAAGGTCTCTGGATCTTGAGAGATTATCTAGTTTTGGGAGCCAAACCTCCTTCTCATTTCACATTCTCTTTTCCACTTCCAGATATCAGAAAGCTGCAAGTCACAATTTAAGATTGTCTTGGCCCCTATATGGGCAAAGCTCACAACCAGGAGGGTGACGGGAATGGCCTAAGGTTTAGCATATCAATAGATAAGGGCATTGGCATGATATTCATGGGCAATGATCCAGCCCAAGTATCTCAACCCCAGCCCATATCTACTTTTTTTATTTCACTATGTAAATGCAGAAAAATTCAATGTCAGCTTTCTAGATGCAAAAAGCAGACTAATTATTTTAACATGCTCTTCATTTAAGAATAGAGACTGCAATCAGAATGTACTGTATAAATTATGTTTTAAGGTTTATTAGACAAGATATAATAAATATCTCGGAGGGAGAATCCTACCATCTTTAGTTTTATAATGGATTATTCTTGAAGTAAAAATTTTAAAAAAGAAGAATTTAAGGTATTTTCTTTGTTTAGAAACAAAGATTAACAAACTCTTGAGATAAAATCTTCCTTTCACTTTCTACATTTTTGCTTCCTTTTCAGGAAAAAAAAAGTCTATGTTATCTCTTGACTTTAAATGTAGAACAATCCTTTAAATCCTCATAATTCTTAAGATTAAAGATTACAAGTCTATACAGTATTTCCTGAAAACAGATGAAAGGAAATGACAAACATGCATCCACAAGAGAGTCCAAGCATTCTTTCCTTCAAATACTGAAAAGAAAAAAAGCATACCATCATCTTTTTTCCTATCCTGTCCTCAAAGCAGTATGGTAATAATCAACCTGCATCTGAGAGAATCGTCTAAAAGAACTTCATGTGGGGTATATTATACAAAGCATGCTAATTTTTGTGTAATTCATTCAACTGCACTTCTAAAATCCCCTGGTTTGGAAAGCTACAAAATTGAAAAACAGGTCAAAGTTAATGAGTTGCTTAGAAATATAGTTGTGGAAGCCAAATATATGCTTGCTGTTGAGAATCGTTTCCATTTTCATCTATTATAATTTGTGACTGTAGAACCAAATTCTTCTCTCATTTACACAACAGCAACTGAAAGCAGAATATAGCCCTTAAAGTTTTACTTTCAAAATTGTCTTCAGTACCCCCTGAAATATGATTTAGAAATCAACTTTGGAAATGTTCAGTTGGCTAACATGCTCCAACATTTATTAAAGTAGCTTGCTGCAGTATTGCACAAAGTAAGATGTATATATTCAGATGATGGCACTAACTTGAGGAGATTTCTTGGCTTCTAACATCAGCATTGCATTTGGCAGAAAGTAAATTGAAAATGATGATGAAATTGCTGTGAATTTTAAAAACAGGAGATGTATACATTCTAATAAAAGCCATGAGGAAACCAGGACAGCCAGTTCAAATTCAAGCAGCTATAAATCACTTAGACATCTGGTCATTTCCTATGGAACTTATTTAGAAGGTGCCAAAGTACAGGAAATGTATTTGATATGTCCACTGACTTTTACATAGTAGTGCAAAAAATATACTGTACGAGTAGAGTAATTTGACATCAATATCCCCTTTGAATGAATCACTGGATTTTCCTTCACTTATTGTTCCATATTTAACTTGCACCTCATCAGCACTGCAGTGAAGAGGATAAACAGGAGGTATTGATTTCTGCTAACTAACCTATGCGTTGGTTGAAATTTTTAGGAATTTTTTAATTTCAACAGATGTTTTCACCTAAAAAATCTAAGTTCATTTTCACCATCTAGGACATTTCAACAAGTTCTATTGTACCATCTCTTTATAAAACAATCTCTAATGTTCAAGGCTGTGTATGCATGAGGGAACAGATTATAACTGATTTGTGCATTTACAAAGTCCTTGCACTATTAAATTTTAATTCACGACTTTGTAAACGGTTTGGGAATAACTTGAGTATGAAAGGTGTAGCCAGACTCTATTCTTTTGTATAAAACAATGTGATACAGATTTTTCACAAAGGCTCGTTGACTCTCCCTAGCCTTTCTTCTTGATTTCTTAGAACAATTGCAGAAGGTCTGAAAGGGGTAGATACCTTCCTGGTTTAGGAGCCTTATAAATGTTTGTTATGGTCATTTAATGCCTCTACTAATCATTTGAGTGTACCAGTGGTTCTCAACCAGGAGTATGCATATCCATGGGGGGATGCAGAGGTTTTCCAGGGAGTAGGTCAACACATCTAGATATTTGCCTAGTTTCACAACAGGCTACATAAAAAAATACTAGTGAAGTCAGTACAAACTAAGATTTCATATAGACAATGACTTGTTTATATTGCTCTATATACTATACACTGAAATGTAAGTACAATATTAATATTCCAATTGATATATTTTATAATTATATGGTGAAAATCAGAAAGTAATTTTGCAGTAATAGCATGCTGTGACACTTTTGTATTTTTAGGTCTGATTTTGTGAGCAAGTAGTTTCTAAGTGAGATGTAACTTGGGGGTATTCAAGACATATCAGAATCCTGGAAAGGTTGAGAGCCCCCAAAGTGTACAATTTTTAGATGTAGCTGCTTAATGTGTGTATGTGATGGGTCAGTGGATGGCTATACATATCCATATCAAACTACAAACTCTGTTTTCTTTTGTGAATGCCATACTGCTCTGTGTCTTCACTGTTGCCTTTTTTCTTCCATCTTGGACTGGAATTCCAAGGTGTGTTAGCAGAGGACTAACAATTCAGAGCATTCAAGGGTCTGTTAATTTAATCTCCCATTCAGGAAAATGAGCTAGTTGCTGCCTAGATGAAACAATTCTCCATCTATGGGCTTGTAACCAAGCAAAAGGCCATGTGATGAGAGACTTGAAGCCACTGAGGAGCGTCAACTGACAGTGGTACTGGAACCTTATAAAAGCGAAGTTCTTTTACTGCCTATTTTAGAGAGGAGACCGAAACCAGGAGGACAAAGCTATGTGGGAGAAGGAGGATCCTAGGCAATGGTGGATTAACGCATGGGCCTCTGGGGCCCATGCCCAGGAGTCCCAGCCAATTTAGGGGCCCACACAAGAGTTCCAGAACCTGTGTAGAAGTGGGGGGAAGCACTGTTGCAGGAATGGTGGCCCCACCCCCTGCTCCTCCTCTTCGCCCTGGGGCCCTGTCCCTGCCCAGGCTGGAAGCCAGAACTGGGCCATGGTAAAAGCCACACAGGGAACTCGGGCTGCTGTGGGGAGCCCCAGACCCTCCATCTGCCCTGGGCAGGAGGCCAGGGGGCCTGAGATCAGCCCTGACCCATGTCTCTGTCCCCCCAGGGTGCACCACCTAGGGCAGGTGGAGGGTTCAAGGTTCCCTGCACCAGCCCAGGCTCATTGGGCGGCTCTTACCATGGCAGAGATCTAGCTTCTGGGCTGGCTGGGGGCAGGGCCTCAGGGGGAAGAGAGGAGCAGAGGGCGGGGCGCTCTGCAGAGGGGAGCTAAGGCCCGCCTCAGCCCCCCTATTGGGAAGAGGCTGGTGCTGGTAGCAGGATCTGCACTTCACAGCAGGGGAACTGATCTGATTGTCAGCTTCCTCGCCACAAAGTATTGCCCCTGCCACCACCACCCCACACCTGCCCAAGGCTACTACATCCATGTTAAAAAGTGGGTGGGGATGCTCCCCCCTAGTTCTGGTGCCCCAAATGTTCTTTGTAGCCAGTGGCCCAATAAATCTTATTCTGCCCCTAGGAAATTTAAAAGACTGAATAAAATCCAAAGGGCTCTTTAGAGTGGCGAGAAAACTGAAGTAGGGTTTTGTGCTCAGGTGTTTATTTTTCCATAGATCTGTATGTCTCTTGTGCTTGGCTTTGTCTATGAGTAATGTGTGATTCGTTTAGAATTCCTTTTCAGAATCTGTGTGACAGTGCTCACGCCCCCAAAATACCCCCCAAAACCCACATGCTTCCCACTTTCCCCAAAATCAATATCATATTTTTCCCTTGCCAATATTCCATTAATTTCATACTCTCTTCCAACCTGCATCCCAGAGAGCATCCGTGCCTGTAAGCACTGGCATTGCTGTTGACGTTTCCAGTAGAATATAAATTTAAACCTCTATTAATATTTTCTGTGGTATGGTGGTCATAAAACTGAATTTGGGTGAAACAAACTTTACCTAATGTTTTGATCTCCATCATTCCAGTTTTTATTGGCACAGATGGCTTCCATAAGATGTACCCTTTAAAACAACTGCAGTCATTGATTTATCGTTGCAGCTTTGTATATAAGCTGATTTCAGTGTGTGATGTTTTTACTCCCCAGCTAGTGGCTTCAATGGCAAATGTTAAACAAAAACAGCATTTCTTTAAAATAACAGGACAGCTGGCTATGTGTATTCTTTAACAGCTTGCTGGATAACTGGATCATAATTTC
This sequence comes from Gopherus evgoodei, assembly GCF_007399415.2. Taxonomy (NCBI): domain Eukaryota; kingdom Metazoa; phylum Chordata; order Testudines; family Testudinidae; genus Gopherus; species Gopherus evgoodei. The sequence continues at coordinate 321,785,872 of NC_044322.1, forward strand.
CCTCTGAGTATAAGATAAGTGCACCCTGCACTGGCACTGGCTGGACTGGTTAATCATCCTTCCTACTGCTTACATCTGACTCTTAATTCGGAAGAAATTAAACTCTGTTTTGGATTTAGGAAAAGTTCCAACACATATTCTTCTGAATTGGATACAAGACCAAGACACTTTTGTGAGGAAATTGCAGGAGACTGGAGAGCAATAAAACTGAAGTGGTAAGTTTCACCACAGAGGTATAAATACCATTTGAAAATGAAGGTCTCCAACAAAATGGCATGATAGACTCTTTAAGATTTATTTCTTATTTTTCTCTTTCCTTTGGCTAGATAAAAGGATTTAGACACCTGATTGCCACTTTAGGCACTTAAATCCAAACTTTACCTCATCAAAACTCCCACTCAGCTTCTGTCTAACTCCATAGATGGCTAAATTTCCACCAGGGGGCATGTGCAATGCTGTGTAAGTCTGATATCGAACAACTTCATGCCTCAGCTCCAGTGGGATCCTCAAACTTTTTGTTTCCCTTCATACCTTACCCGTATCCAGTAGCCATTCTCAGAGACTGACTATAGGATTGGGCCCTACCCAAAACAGCCGACAAGGAGGTCTCCTTATATCTAAAAGCCTAGTGGTCAGAGCACTCCCCTGGGATTTTGGAGACACGGGTTGCAGTCCCCACACTACTTAATTTGTAGTTGACACTTGATCCCAGGTCTCCTATCTCCTAGATGAGTGCCTTAACCACTGGGTTATAGTGTACATCCCATAGTCTCTCCAGCTGAAAATGTTATCAATATTCATTAGAACAGGGACTCCTGGGAGATCAATACAGCAGTGAACAGACAAACAGAGAAGTGCTTGGATAGTGTTAGGGACAACTTCCTGGTGCAAGTGCTGGAGGAACCAATTTGGTACCAGACTCCTCTTGACCTGCTGCTCACAAACAGGGAAGAATTAGAAGGGGAAGTAGAAGTGGGTGGCAACCTGGGCAGCAGTGACCATGAGATGGTAAAGTTCAGAATCCTGACAAAAGGAAGAAAGGAAAGGAGTAGAATATGGACCCTGGACTTCAGAAAAGCAGACTTTGACTCCCTCAGAGACCTGATGGACAGGATCCCCTGGGAGGCTAATATGAGGGGGAACGGAGTCCAGGAGAGCTGTCTGTATTTAAAAAAAGCCTTATTGAGGGCACAGGACACACCATCCCAATGTGCACAAAAAATAGCAAATATGGCAGGCAACAAGCTTGGCTTTACAGTGAAATCTTCAATGAGTTTAAACACAAAAAGAAAGCTTACAAGAAGTGGAAATTTGGACAGATGACTAGGGAGGAGTATAGAAATATTGCTTGAGCATGCAGAGATATAATCAGGAAGGCTGAAGCACAATTTGAGTTGCAGCTAGCAAGGGATGTGAAGGGTAAAAGGAAGTGTTTCTACAGGTATGTTAGCAACAAGAAGGTCAGGGAAAGTGTGTGATCCTTACTGAATCGGGGAGGCAACTTAGTGACAGATGATGTGGAAAAAGCTGAAGTACTCAATGCTATTTTTGCCTCAGTCTTCACAGACAAGGTCAGCTCCCTGACTGCTACACTGGGCAGCACAGCTTGGGGAGGAAGTGAGCAGCCCTCAGAGGTGAAAGAACAGGTTAAGGGCTATTTAAAAAAGCTGGAACATGCACAAGTCCATGGGTCCAGATCTAATGCATCTGAGGGTGCTGAGGGAATTGGCTGATGTGATTGCAGAGCCATTGGCCATTATCTTTGAAAATGCATGGCATTCGGGGGAGGTCCTGGACTATTGTAAAAAGGTAAAGATAGTGTTCATCTTTAAAAAAGGCAAGAAAGAGAATCTGGGGAACTACAGACTGGTCAGCCTCACCTCTGACCCCAGAAAAATCATGAAACAGGTCCTCAAGGAATCTATTTTGAAGCATATGGAGAGAAGAAGGTGATCAGGAACAGTTAACATGGATTCACCGAGGGCAAGTCATGCGTGACCAACCTGATTGCCTTCTATGATGAGATAACTGGCTCTGTGGATATGGAGAAAGTATTGGACATGATATACCTTGATTTTAGCAAAGCTTTTGATACTGTCTCTCACAGTATTCTTCCTAGCACTTTAAAAAATATAGACTATAAGGTGGATAGAAAGCTGGCTAGATCGTTGGGTTCAGCGGTACTGATCAATAGCTCGCTGTCTTGTTGTCAGCTAGTATCAAGCGCTGTGCCCCAGGGATCAGCTTGGGCCAGTTTTATTCAATATCTTCATTAATGGTCTGGATGAGGGGATGGACTGCACCCTCAGCAAGTTTGCAGATTACACTAAACTGATGGATGGTAGGGATAGGGTCCAGAGTAACCTAGACAATTTGGAGGATTGGGCCAAAAGAAATCTGATGAGGTTCAACAAGGACAAGTGCACTGTCCTGCACCTAGGACGGAAGAATCCCATGCACTGCTACAGCCTGGGGACCGAATGGCTAATCAGCAATTCTTCAGAAAAGGACCTGGAGATTTCAGTGGATGAAAAGCTGGATATGAGTCAACAGTGTGAACTTGTTGCCAAGAAGACTAATGGCATATTGGGCTGCATTAGTAGGAGCATTGTCAGCAGATTGAGGGAAGTGATTATTCCCCTCTATTTGGCACTACTGAGGCCACATCTGGAGTATTGCATCCAATTTTGGGCCCCCCACTACAGAAAGGATTTAGACAAATTAGAGAGAGTCCAGCAGAGGGCAATGAAAATGATTAGGGGGTTGGGGCACATGACTTATGAGGAGAGGCTGGGGGAACTGGGCTTATTTAGTCTGCAGAAGAGAAAAGTGACTGGGGATTTGATAGCAGTCTTCAACTACCTGAAGGGGGGTTCCAAAGAGGATGGAGCGACGATGTTCTCAGTGGTGGCAGATGACAGAATAAGAAGCAATGGTCTCAAGTTGCAGTGTGGGAGGTTTAGGTTGGATATTAGGAATAATTATTTCACTAGGAGGGTGGTGAAGCACTGGAATGGGTTACCTAGGGAGGTGGTGGAATCTCCATCCTTAGAGGTTTTTAAGGCCCATCTTGACAAAGCCGTGGCTGTGATGTTTTAATTTGTGTTGGTCCCGCTTTGAGCAGGGAGTTGGACTAGATGATCTCCTGAGGGCCCTTCCAACCCTAATCTTCTATTATTCTATAATTCTGTGGAGCCTGGGTCTCCCAAACGAGTGCAGACATTCTCTCTCTCTCTCTCTCTTTCTCTCTCTCTCTCTCTCACTCACTAAATATTTAAGTATTTCATACAAGTGGAATACTTTCAACAGTAAAGACTGAGAGATACCCTACCCAGAATACCCTATAGTCATAACAACTGTTCCAGGTTTTGCAGGACTGTCCTGATATGATCCCAAAGTCCCCTTGTACCAGATGAAGAGCAATTTGCCCCAGAAAATGTTAGAGATCCCCCCACCCAAATGGTGTTGCAATCTGGTACACAGGCTTGCAGCACCACTCAGGTGCGGCCCATCTGCCCTCTGCCTCTGTCTATGGAGATGTGGCTAGGCCAAATGTGAATGATATTGTGATACTGTGTGCTAGATGGCAACATAATCCAGTCTTACCCATCTGCCCCTCCACTTCCATCAATGGAGGGATGGATTGACCAAATCTGAGCAGCTCTGCATCCTTCTTTAGGCACTTGAAATGTTGGGATGAATGCAAAAGGGAGACCCTGCTCCACATAGTGCGGATGGGAATTTGAAGCTAGGTCTTCCACATCCTTGTGAATGTTCTAACTACTGGGATATTGGATATAAGCGGGATACTTCCTCCTCAGTGTGTGTGTGTGTGTGTCTGTGTCTGTGTTTGTTTGAGAAAGGGATGACTAAGAGGATACACCTAACTCCAATAGAAGATATGTAGTGGTGAATCCGGAGTGGAGGGAGGTGCCCCCATCTGGTCCAAAAATAGATATCTAACTCCCTTTGAGGGACTGAGATTGGGCCACACCCTTCTCCTCTGTCTTTCCTATCAGCCTGTTAAGGTTGCTTCTCATTCTGCATCCTGGGCCTTGCAAATCCCATTGTCAGGCACCCAACTCCACATGCACTGTATAGGACGCCTAAGTGCCTAATTTGGGACTATGGATTCAACTAGACAGCAGGGCACCTAAATATCAAGCACTGCAACACTAAACTTAAATCTCTTTTATGGATTTAATGGTCCTAAAAGGTGCCAAATTAACAGCAATGGGAACAGTATTCTCTTTGTTCATGCCCATTCAGTATAGCATAATGAGCAGTGTCCACCTAAGATGTACACACATCTTCTCATCAGTGTGCCTTATCTCTTTTCCGAGATGATCATCGCTTGTGGTCTTGACTCAAAGCTCATTTAAATGAATGAGGAACTTTTCACTGATTTCAAAGGACTTTGGTTCAGACCCTAGGACTCAGAGTCTCCATGCAAGAAAATTCTAGGCCTCAACCAATGGAATGGTGACATTTTTTTCAGTCTGGACACTGGACGAAAAGTATAAGAACTAAGAAAAAAGAAGCTAGATGCTGCACCACCCTGACTAGCAAACAATAACATTGAAAACCATAGAAACATAGGGCTTGTCTACATTGCAAGTTGATGCCTGGCAAGCCAAGCTATGACTCTCTAGTGCGCCAGTTGACTGTACACTAACTTGCTGTGTGGACACTGCTACAGTGCAGTGGAAATGCTGAAGTGCACAGCAGCAAGCTAAGCTGTAGACTTCTCCTCCTTCCCTTTTGTATAAAGAAAGTGTTGACCTTGCCTATAGTTAAGTAGAGTACGTGCTACATTGTTTTTCTATATCATCATTTTGGTTTCTCAGAAATAAATAAAAATGAAATGCCACCGTGTTCAGGGGGACTAACCAGCTCCAATACATTGCTGGCAGCATGAACTTCTATCAGACCCAAGGGGATGTAATGAGCCAGTTGTCTTGCTAGCATTTAAGACGGAATTTGAATAAGGACAGAATTCCTACAGCTTCCAGTCATACTGCATTAAAGATAATGATTTTTTTTCTTTTCCTACTGAAGAATATTGATAGGGTTGGAAAGTTGGAGTAAGACAAGTATCAGCCGAGGTTAATATGTAAATTGTATGCACAGGTGCTATATAGTTTGTGTTTATTTTCAGCTGATCTACTATCTTGATGAGCACTGAGCTGGGCTCTGAAGCAGCCAATGTGCATATCACAGTTGGTTATGAGCTTTCACCTAAGTTTCTAGTCTTGGTAAGATTCCAACAGAGAAACTAATTTGTCCTGTAGGGATTCAAACAGCACATTCATTGAACAAAGTCCCTTTTCCTTTCCTAGGTTTCCAATAAGACTCCCTAGAGAGACACTGGCAGACTGCAAGAGAAAAGTGGGAATACTTCTATTCATTTGAAACATATCAAAACCAAAAACCTGTTCCAAAATCAATTGAAGATACTGGAAAAACTTCCTTTGGCTTCAGTGGGCTTTGGATCAAGCACTAAATGTATAAAGATCAAGAAACATGAATAAAAGCAAATTGTGTTAGTAATTCTACTCTTTAGGGAATAACTCAGCCAAAGTTAACAGTTATGTTGGATGTAAGATCCAGATCAAGCCTGGTATGTTAATTTTTGTTAGAAAAATAAAAAGGGGACTAATGACTCACCTAAAAGTGTGGTAAAGGATAATTATTCATTAAAAATTGATTTGAGTTACATTATTTGGCCAGTTTTTAATCTATATAATATTTGCTATATTGATTTTTATAGTGCTAATTTTTTAAATCAGAGTGGCATGCAGTACTATGTCAACATACTTCTATCAGCCAAATTTGTGATCTCATCTCAGAACACAACATCGGGATTGTTTGATCTATTTTGCATTAAACCACATTGACTGGAATTCATTTTATTTAATCCTTTAATTCTTTATTTACCGCATCCCACATCAGCAATTTCATTATTTTGCTAACCATCCTGTAATTAAGCAAGTCATCCCATTTACTCTTTTAAAATAAGGCAAAAAAATTTCTTTCTTCCAGTCTTCTAGAACTTTCTCAGTTTAAGACTTATTCAAAGTTAATTCTGATGCTCCAGAGAGCTTCTTGGTCAAATATTTCATAACTCTTGTGTGTAAGTTATCCAGACCTGTGGGGTTTTGGTGGAGTTTTGTATGTGCATGTGTGTGTGTTTAAAAGTTTCAGTTCAGCAGATGCTGAAGGGATACATCATTGTATAATATGAGTGTATCATCTGGCATTGTTGCAAATGCAGAAAAGAAACATTTATTGGACACGTCAGTTTTCTGCATCACTGACAATTTTGTCATTTCCATCTAGTAATGGACTAAAATTGTTAGTAATACTTTGGTTTAAAACATTGGTTCTTATATCCTTAACTCTACTGACCATAGATGTTTTCACTGATTACTTTCGTTTCCATTATCAATTGCCTGCATTTCTTAACATCTAATTTATATCTGTTGGCATCAACATCCGAATTTTCCACTTGCTACATAGTGATATTTTTATTTTTATTGCTGCTTTCACATCCTATTTTACCTAGGATTTTTTTAACCAGAGCAGCCTTCTTTGCGAGTGAATAATTTTGGCTTGAGCATTTAGCAAAATGCTCTTAAACTCTGTATATTTGTCCTTACTTTTCTGTTTAATTTTTTTGCTCATAATCAATTTTACTTCAATCATTATTTAACAATCAACATCAAAGAAGAGTTGCTCTCCCCCCGTCTCCCACTCAAAAAAGGGACAGATTTCCCATTTACACAAGGGAATGCAAGAGCAAAATCTAACATAGATAGTTTAACTTACGTCGACAGTGCCTGGAATTGATTCTGTTCATAAGCATGTGCAGCTTCCGTTGGCTGCAACTGAAGTTTCACATGTGTATACAAAACTGAATTTACCGCCCAGAGAATACTAAACTTCTTTGCATTATACTTGTTTTGCACACTCACTAACAGTCAAGTTGGTGCAATTTACATTATTTTATGCCATTATGTTACCAGTGTACTCGATCCTGTGTACAGCGTCTGTGTTCTTAGACGTAGCTTCCAAAAAGATTCTTTCAGATCTGCTTAAAGTCAATGTTAGGTTAACTGAATGCTTAATCAAATCATAAACAGACATACAACAAACCTAGTAAATCCTTGTAGCCCTTTGCAGCTCTAAATTCCATCATTGTCAAAGACATTTATTTGCCTTTATTTCATTGAGACTCCAGTGAACTATTTTGAGGAAACTGTCAAAAATTTACATACTGAAATATTCTCAGGGGCCATATCAAATCTCTGAAAAACTTGAGTTTACCTCAGACTGTTATAAATGCTATATGAAATAGCTATTGAAATAAATACAATTTACACTCACTGTTATGTCATTTCTAATTATCTCAGTATGGCAAGAAATGTAAGCTAATCAGTAGTCCATCTGTAAAACAACAACAAAAAAACCCCAAAACAAAACACCCTCCCAATGTGGCTTTACATGTAAATATGAAGCATTTTGGTAGGAAACAGACAGCAAAACACAATTTATATTCAGACTCAAAAATAGAAGTAATGTGTCTCAAAGACTGTGAAAAGTATAAACTGCCAAATGCATCTCTTCACCCTTCCAACAATGATTTTGAACCACTGAGCCCAATTTTTAGTTACACTAAGGACCCTCTGACACTTTGGCAGCTTGAAGAGGTAGAAACAGCACCGTGGAGACTATCTCCTGGGCAGGGAGCCTCTTCTGTTGGGTTAAAACTGTATGCAATGGCTTTGCACAAGCCCTATCCCCAGCAATGGGAGCAGAGAGCATATTGGGGATGGATCAGGCATTGGGAGGATATATGGCTGGAGTGCTGGGCAGGACTCAGAATAATCCCTTTCTACAGTGAGCACAAGGACATTCCTGTGTCTGTCCCAGTGCCATTGTGTTTGAAAAGGCTTGGTTAGTGTAGTTTGTAATAAGGTAGTTTGATCCTCCTTCCCTAACACTGAAATATAAAAGTGGTCTTAAATCTGATTGTTATGGGACACTGGTGATAACATAATATAACTCTACTCTCCCCAACTGTGACAGAAAAATAAGTTAACTTTAGAGACAGTACTTGATACTTTTAGTGAAACTAGACAGTAAATATAACACTGTCAACTATACAGAAGAGATATACAGTTTCTTTCAAATAGCTTACCAGATTCTCTTAATATATGAAGAAAAATATGTAGAAAGACCACTCTCAAACTTTTGTAATTGTACCTAGGAATTTAGAGCTAATAGCCAAAATAACAGTTAACGAAATGTGTTTTGAAGCAGGAGAGCTAAACACAGAATACAAAAGGTTGATATCACCAAATATCTTTGGTCAAACACAACAGCGGATACTGACTTGAAAAAACAGGCAATTAGGTTTTATTTAAGAAAAATAAACTGCTAGACAATGGGATCCTCAGACCTGCTCAGAAGAGCCAAAAAATAAATTAGGTCCATGCATATAATGTGTAGGAAAGAAAAGATTTTACTGAATCAGGGAAAGACAATTGTATAGGAATATAATCCTGAAAAGTCAGAATATATTTTAATACTCAAATGGCAAACTGCAAATGTGAATGGTCCAAATAGTCCCTCAGAGTCAGCATTGAGGTATCAGTAAATACACTTCCACGCAAGGCCCAGAGTGTAACTCCTCAGTCATTGGGCATAATGGGAAGGGCATGGAGGCAAAAGGCTCCAGCAGGAATAGATGGAGCCATTTGAGCTTTATAATTACTATTTAATAATACCCAGAGATTCTGATCAAGATTGAGGCCCCATTGTGCTCAAACCCAAAAGCACATGAGGGCTCTCCCGAGGAGAATACAGAGGGAACATAGCCACTGCAACTCCCTTGATGCTAGACAAAACCGCTAGGTTCAGCCTATAGTAAGGGAGCATGCAGATGCTGTAAATCCCCTGGAGTTGGGAAGAAAGCATCTTTGACAATCCATCTTTATTTTATTGTCCCCGGCTTTCTTCTTAGTCTTCCATAAGTCTTCACTTTGTGTCTGTTTTTCTTTCCTTTTCCTAGACTTTCCTTGAAGATGATTGTGATCTAGCCTGTTTGTGTGTCATTACCAGACATTACCAGCACTATTATTAACTTACTGTTAAACTTTGAGAGTGTGTTCAAGTCTCAGCTGATGTCTCCTCGACGTCCAGGCGTACATAGTCTGAACAATCTGGTGTTTAGCAAGAGACATAGTTAATACCTTAACCTCCAATAGCATTTCAGTATCCTGTTATAACCATTACAAGAAAAAAAATAAATTTAATTTCTTGGCCATGCTTTTCGCAAATTTTGTCTTTCCTACCATACTGAAGTCTCAGTGATGTCATCATGTTGTAGAAACAGTGTTGGGCTGGAAAGCTGCTTCTTAGCTGCCAGGTTTCTATTGCTGTCAGGTTGCTGATGTTGTTTTCTTGCAGAAGTCAGCTGAGCTTAGAAGAGGGTGCTGTGAGTGCTGCTGAAGTTGAGAGATGGACACAGGACATTGTCGTTTGCTTCCTCAACTCAAAGAGATTTATACTTTTCTCTTTCCATAATCTCCCTGAAGGAGATTGGCCTCCACACAATTCAAATATCAGCGGCTGTCACCCTTGTATTGGCTCAATGCCTTTGTGAGATTGTCTTGTTAGTATTTTCATCTCATGAATATACAATCTGCTAATTCAAATGCAGCAGGGTTCTAATTGCCTTTGTCCTTGTGGTGGGAAACTTCCTAGCACATCCTTAGAGTTTCAACTTTCTTCTATTCAGTCCATTTTCTGAGAGATCTCTTTAGCTCCATCATGGTTTAATAGGTGCTGAAATTCTGTACAAACACTGTTATTTCCCATATAAAGGTCTTTTAGCTCACGAAATAGTCTTTTTAAACTGTAATAATTCTTATAGAAAGGCTTTAAACCAGAACCAACATTAAAGAAGTTATTGTCCTTACTTCTTACCAATACTTGGAGAGGGAAGGAGTTGCTTAAGCATTGCTAGATAACTAATTAATTTCCCAATTAATATAAATAAATTTATAATCAAATGGATTCTTACATTAATAACCAGTCATAGCATCAAATGAATTTGCACATAAAACATCTTACTAGTCACATAACAGAGGTATCAAGCAGTTATTATATGAGACTTGCATTTAGACACAAAATATTTGCAAATATCAGTCTCAAAAGAAACATATACCAGCCTAAGCATTTTCACCATTAAATGAAAACATTGGGTTAGATGTAATCAAAACACTTCCCAACTGTACATGCATTCCTTAAAGTTAAATGAATGAAGGCTTTTTGAGTGCCTAAAAAAATATCATTTTCAATAAGAATATCCCTACAGTTCTTTGTGTGGGTTTGAACTGCGGTTTTCTTTGCAAAGAGGAGGGAGCAAAAAAGCCCAGTTTTATGACTCAGTTTATTGCTTCGGTTATTATATCCTAAACATTACTCCATCTTATTTTTTTACATAATCTACCACTTACAAATTGCATTTACAACCTGCAATTAAAGACTTCTACCAAGTATGCTATACAAACATAATCACAGTAACTAACGTTTACATATATCTTTCAAAACATAGTACAAAAGAAAATAGTATAGAATGTTAAACCAAAATAGAAGTTATAAACCTGCATTTCAGAGCCTTTGTAAATACCATTGGGGATAATAAACATATTATTAACTTCTTTAACATTTTTGGAGGCTGACAGAAAGAACAGGCCTCCAGGAATTTCCTTCACTGGTTTGACATTCCATATAATTAAATAAGCAACTAACATAAGCATTTGAACTATCACATTCCCCAAGCATCATATGTATGAACACAACTGTAAGTGCGGCAAAGAATCCTGTGCCACCTTATAAACTAACAGATGTTTAGGAGCATGAGCTTTCATGGGTGAATACCACTTCGTCAGATGCATGTAGTGGAAATTTCCAGGGGCAGGTATATATAAGCAAGCAAGCTAGAGATAACGAGGTTAGTTCAATGAGGGAGGATGAGGCCCTGTTCTAGCAGTTGAAGTGTGAAAACCAAGGGAGGAGAAACTGGTTTTGTAGTTGGCAAGCCATTCACAGTCTCTGTTTAATCCTGAGCTGATGGTGTCAAATTTGCAGATGAACTGAAGCTCAGCAGTTTCTCTTTGAAGTCTGGTCCTGAAGGTTTTTTTGCTGCAGGATGGCCACCTTCAGGTCTGCAATAGTGTGGCCAGGGAGGTTGAAGTGTTCTCCTACAGGTTTTTGTATATTGCCATTCCTAATATCTGATTTGTGTCCATTTATCCTTTTCTGTAGAGACTGTCCAGTTTGGCCGATGTACATAGCAAAGGGGCATTGCTGGCATATGATGGCGTATATTACATTGGTGGACATGCAGGTGAATGAACCGGTGACGGTGTGGCTGATCTGGTTAGGTCCTGTGATGGTGTCTCTGGTGTAGATATGTGGGCAGAGTTGGCATTGAGATTTGTTGCATGGATTGGTTCCTGAGCTAGAGTTACTATGGTGCGGTGTGCAGTTACTGGTGAGAATATGTTTCAGGTTGGCAGGTTGTCTGTGGGCAAGGACTGGCCTGCCAACCAAGGCCTGTGAAAGTGTGGGATCATTGTCCAGGATGGGTTGTAGATCCCTAATGATGCATTGCAGGGGTTTTAGCTGGGGACTGTATGTGGAGTGGAGTCCTGTTGGTTTCCTTCTTGGGTTTGTCTTGCAGTAGGAGGCTTCTGGGTACACGTCTGGCTCTGTTGATCTGTTTCCTTATTTCCTTGTGCGGGTAATGTAGTTTTGAGAACGCTTGGTGGAGATTGTGTAGGTGTTGGTCTCTGTCTGAGGGGTTAGAGCAGATGCGGTTGTACCTCAGTGCTTGGCTGTAGACAATGGATCGTGTGATGTGCCCGGGATGGAAGCTGGAGGCATGATGGTAGGCATAGCGGTCGGTAGGTTTTCGGTATAGGGTGGTGTTAATGTGACTATCACTTATTTGCACCGTGGTGTCTAGGAAGTGGACCTCCTGTGTAGATTGGCCCAGGCTGAGGTTGATGGTGGGGTGGAAGCTGTTGAAATCATGGTGGAATTTTTCCAGAGACTCCTTCCCATGGGTCCAGATGATGAAGATGTCATCAATGTAGCGTAGGTAGAGAAGGGGCATGAGTGGACGAGAGCTGAGGAAGCATTGTTCCAGGTCAGCCATAAAAATATTGGCATATTGTGGGGCCATGCAGGTGCCCATAGGGGTGCCACTGATCTGGAGATATATATTGTCATCAAATTTGAAATAGTTGTGTGTGAGGATAAAGGCACAGAGCTCAGCAACCAGTTGTGCTGTGGCATCATCAGGGATACTGTTCTTGACAGCTTGTATTCCATCTGTGTGTGGGATGTTTGTGTAGAGAGCCTCTACATCCATGGTGGCTAGAATGGTGTTTTCTGGAAGGTCACCAATGCATTGTAGTTTCCTCAGGAAATCAGTAGTGTCGCGGAGATAGCTGGGAGTGCTGGTGGCATAGGGTCTGAGTAGAGAGTCCACATATCCAGACAGTCCTTCAGTGAGAGTGCCAATGCCCGAGCTGATGGGGCGTCCGGGATTTCCAGGTTTGTGGATCTTGGGTAGTAGATAGAATAACCCTGGTCGGGGCTCCAAGGGTATGTTGATTTGTTCCGGTGTTAGTGTAGGGAGTGTCCTGAGTAGATGGTGCAGTTTCTTAGTGTGTTCCTCAGTGGGATCTGAGGGAAGTGGCCTGTAGAATCTGGTATTGAAGAGTTGTCTGGCAGCCTCCTTTTGGTAGTCAGACCTGTTCATGATGACAATAGCACCTCCTTTATCAGCCTCTTTGATGATAATGTCAGCGTGATTTCTGAGGCTGTGGATGGCATTGCGTTCTGCACGACTTAGGTTATGAGGCAAGCGATGTTGTTTTTCCACAATTTCTGCCTGTGCACGTCGGCGGAAGCATTCAATGTATAGGTCCAGACTGTCATTTCGTCCCTCAGGAGGAGTCCATATGGATTTCTTCTTCTTGTGCTGTTGGTGGGAGGGTACCTGTGTATCAGTGCGCTGTTCAGTGTTGTCCTGAAAGTATTCTTTGAGTCGGAGATGGAGAAAGTAGGCTTCCAGATCGCCGCAGAACTGTATCATGTTGGTGGGGATGGCAGGGCAGAAAGAGAGTCCCCAAGATAGGACAGACTTTTCTTCTGGGCTGACTGTGTAGCTGGATAGATTGACGATATTGCTGGGTGGGTTAGGTGTGCCATGGTTGTGGCCTCATGTGGCAGGTAGGAGTTTAGACAGCTTACAGTCCTTTCTTCTTTATAGAGAGGTGAAGTGAGCAATGTAGATCTCCTGTCTTATTTTAGTGAAGTCCGTTTGTATGGAAGTTTGGTTATTAATGAGAGTCTCCAGGTTGGAGAGCTCTTTTTTGATGTTTTCCTGTTTGCTGCATAGGATGCTGATTAGGTGGTTACTCAGTTTCTTTGATAGAGTATGGCATAATCTCTCACTGTGGTCTATGGTCTGTGTTTGACACCATCAGCTCAAGATTAAACAGAGACTGTGAATGGCTTGCCAACTACAAAACCAGTTTCTCCTCCCTTGGTTTTCACACTTCAACTGCTAGAACAGGGCCTCATCCTCCCTGATTGAACTAACCTTGTTACCTCTAGCTTGCTTGCTTATATATACCTGCCCCTGGAAATTTCCACTACATGCATTTGACGAAGTGGGTATTCACCCATGAAAGCTCATGCTTCTAAACATCTGTTAGTCTATAAGGTGCCACAGGATTCTTTGCTGCTTTTACAGACCCAGACTAACACGGCTACCCCTCTGATACTTGACAACTGTAAGTATCTTTCCAAAAAATCAATAAAAGCAAAAGCAAGTCTGTAATAACATAAAAGAATAAATTATGCTAATTTTATTAGTAACAATTTTTGCATCAGTTCTGAGGTCTTCCCACTAGACAGGTATCAAGTTATGTGCCATGTTCTAGGACTCAGCAATGAGTTATCAGGTTCCCAGACTGAAGTTAGAAGTGCTATACTTACCATTTGCTTTGTAAATGGTTATCACATTTCCTGATCCATTGTTCCCTGATTTAGCAAACATTTTATAAAATATATATATAGCTTGAATCATTACCTGAAAAACACTAGTTTTATTTATTTGGCATAAAGCAAGTGTGAGTAAAGCCGACTACTTTGTGAAAGCTACGTGTAATAAAAAAATCCCACTATTCACCTGCCCTGAGGTTTAATGAGTATACACCTTGTTTCATATTTGAACATGTAAACACATGGAACTGATCCTCCTCTCATTTATGCTGCATAAATCAAGAGTTACGTAACTGAAGTCAGTGGAGTTATATCCTTGTAAAATAGGTGTAAGTGATAGGAAATTGTGGTCCCATAATAATGTAATCAGATGGGATGTTAATTTGAGAGAGTACAGTCACTTTTCTTTCTTGGGGTTTTCTATTGGTATTTGTTGGTTACAAGTAAAAATAGAAATCCTGCTCCAGCCTAAGCCTCACAAACTGGGGAAGATAGGAGTTTGGCTGCTTAAGCTCCATGGGGGGCCCAATCCAATACATATGCTAAAGTTCAATTCCCTCCCCTCTGCCAGCGGAGGAGAAAGGATTTGAACAGGGGCTCTACCCACCTCTCAGGAGGGTGCGCTAACCGCTAACCCATGTCAGACTATCCCATTGCCCAGTGGGTAGAGCACTCTCCTGAGACATGGGAGACCATGTTCAAATCCCTCCCCTCGGCAGAGATGGGGGAAATTGAACCTGGGTTTCCCATATCTCAGGTGAGATCTCTAACCTCTGGGTTAAAAGTTATTCTGTGGGCATCACTGGCACCACCTACTCCTACTCCTCCCCCCATTTTGTATGGAATGAGTCAGGTGCCTAACTCATTCCCAAAAGAAATGCCTTGGGTGCCTAAGCCTCCTGATTCCAGGTGGCTGGTTCCCATGCATGGATTGCTAAGCAGAAATAGGTGCTTGTCTCCCAGGAGTGGGGTTTAGGACACACCCCTCTCATCAGCATCCCCCATTGTCTAGCTTAGCTGGCTTCATACGCAGTGCACTGGCTTTTGTGGCTTACCTTCTTAGGCACCTATCTCTTCCTGTTCATTGTGTAGGCAGCCTAGGTGCCTAACTCAGGCTTTGTTGATCACAGTGTTGTTCCTGTGATTTGGTAGGCACCTAAAAGTTATGTACTGTGACGGTCAGCATTGCAACTCCTAATCCCTTTGTGAATCCCACCCTAACATCTTTGAAAAAAAGTGTGGGAGTCTCAAAAAAGAAAAAGTGCTTGTCACCCTCACCAACAGATATTACTTCACCCACTTTGTCTCTCTAAGGAAAAAAATATTGAATCAACAGAAATGGATGGCAATGTTTCTGGTGACTCTGCAGAATATTTGAACAGAGTTTAGCCATACCAACAAAGTGGTTCTTGGATGTTTCTATAGACAGTTAACACAGTTTGAAGGGTCACATCAAGAAACATTTTTGCAGATAAATGAGGATTGTTTGTTTAAAATAAAAGGTAACACTTCAGTCATAAAGGATTGCAATTACTGTACCAAAAAAAAGACAAACAACAGTGAATTTGTTATGGACCACGTTGCTCCCACTGAGTTTTATCTACAGTATCTCTAAAAAGCCTATCACTTTGGTAAAATTCTATAGCATTTCTGAGGATTTAGTGATTTTAATATCACGTTTGAACTGCTAATGGATATCTGCACAAAGGGCAAGAACATAAAGATATGGACTTCACAAAATCAGGCTTTCAAAGAATATGAAAGTTAAAGGAAACCAGCAGGTATTCAATTATATACGTGAAATCTAAACTGAAAAGTGGAAAGCCCTTTGGGGACTACCAACAAAATTAGTCAGTAATCACAAGCAAAACAAAACAGGAAAGTGTCACAAAATCTTAATACCACACAGAGAAGGCATTTAAATAATAGAAGTAAAGTGGGAGGAAGGAAGATTAGAGGCAGGTTGTAACAAGCAAAGAAGATACAGAAAAACAATATAAATTAAACTGCAGAAAAAACTGAAAAACAGCAGATTTCAGAAAATAGCTCAAATATTCCTATTAGGTACACAAGTAAAAGCAATCATACAGCCAATTAAAATTATGATGATTTATAATAGCACCTAGAGACCTAATTTAGGAATTGGAGCTTCATTGTGGTAGGCACCTTACAGATGTAAAAAAGAAAGACAATGCCTGCCTCAAAAAAAGTATCTTCTTGGTTTATGTCAAGTTGCAACAGGAGAAAACAGATGATAGTGGGAAAGTAAAGGATCAGCATAACTGAAATGAAGACATTTTTCACGATAACCATTAGTCACTAGGGTTGCCAAACCCTCCCGGTTTTGCAGGAATCGGGTTCTATCTCCTGGAGGTTACTGAAGTCAAATCAGGAGATTTTAGGCCACTAAAAGTCCAGCGGCACAGCGGGGCTAAGGCAGGCTCCCTGCCTGCCCTGGCCCCGTGCGGATCCCAGAAGTGGGTGGCAAGTTCCTGCAGCCCCTGGGTGGGGGTCAGGGGGTCTCCGCGCTCTGCCCTCGCCCTGAGTGCCAACTCTGCAGCTCCCATTGGCTGGGAACTGCAGTGGGGCAGTGCCTGCAGGCAGGGGCAGTGCACAGAGCCCCTTTAGCTCCCCACAGGGGCAACAGAGATGTGCCATTCACTTCTGGGAGCAGCATGGGGCCAGGGCAGACATGGATCCTGCCTTAGCCCTGCTGTGCCATGGACCAGGAGCCACCTGAGGTAAGCACCGCCTGTCCAGAGCCAGCAACCCTCATCCCTTCCTGCACCTCAACCCCCTGCCCCAGCCCTGAGCTCCCTCCCACACCCAAACTCCCTCCCAGAGCTTGCATCCCACACCCCCTTCTGCACCTCAACCCTCTGCCCCAGGCTCTGCCCAGAGCCCTCTCCCACACTCTGAATCCCTCGGCCCCAGCCCATAGCCCACACCCCCTCCCACACCCCATTCCCCTGCTCCAGCCCAGTTAAAGTGAATGAGGGTGGGGAAGGGTAGCTAGGAGCTGTGTGCAGGCAGAGGGGTAGCTCAGGGTGCAGGGAGAAGGATTCTAGGGGCTATGTGAAAGCAGGGAGCAGCTCAGGGTGGGCATAGCTCAGGGTGCAGGGAGGGGTGGCTAGGAGTTGTGGGAGGGTGGAGGGTAGCTCAGAGTGCAGGAAGGGGGTGGCTAGGAGCTGTGTGCAGGCATGGGGGTAGCTCAGAGTGCAGGGAAAGGGGTTATAAGGGCTGTGTGCAGGCAGGGGGCTGGCTCAGGGTGGGCATAGCTCAGAGTGTAGGGGCTGTGTGCTGGGAGGATTCCCCTGCGGTCCCTGTTCCCAGAGGAGTCTGCCAGCCACAGAGCTGGGTCTCCCCACGCAGGGGCCTCCTACTGGCTGCCTCTGTGGGAGCAAAGCAGCCTGGGAGCTGAGGAGCAGCTTCAACCTGGAGCACCAGCAGGAGAGGAGCACGTGCTGCTGCTGCCTGCTCCATGGCGCCGCCTCCGACTTGGCCAGGAGGAGATGCAGGGGGAGGTGTGGAGCTGCCCCCAGGACTGCTGTGATCTTGCACTGCAGTTTGGGTGGGAGGCAATGCCCTCCATATCCCCAACTCTGCCCACTGGCTCAGGGCTTCTGCCCCACAGGGAACAGTAGGGCTCAGGGCTCCGGGATTCAGCCCCATGTCTCCCGGATTCAGCCCCACGAGGGGTGCCGGAGGTTCGGGCTTTAGCCCCTTGCCTCCCAGCTCAGCCCCATGGGAGGTGCTGGGGATCGGAACTTCAGCCACAGGGTTCCACAGCCCCCTTGAAAGGGCTTGTGGACCTGCTGTTGAGAACCGCTGCCGTAAGAGACTGATCGAGACAGGTTAAGATTGAGTTTAAGCAACCTGAAAAGTTAAGTTTTTGAATTTGTCATAGTTTTTAGTTTAAGTTAACAGTTTTTTAGTTAAGTTAGGATATTTTAAAAGGGGATCTAAAAAGGAGAAGATATGCTATAGAATAAGTCCTCCAGGAAGTGCAGATATGCCATACTTCCTGTACCAGGGGTTCTCAAACTTCATTGCACTGCGACTCCCTTCTGACAACAAAAATTACTACATGATCCCAGGATGAGGGATCAATGCCTCAGCCTGCCAAGCTCCACTGCCCCGAGTGTGAGGGAGGACAAAGCTCAAGCCCAGGGCCTTCAGCCCCAAGCAGAGGTCCTGTAACCTGATCCCTATCAGGCTTCAACCCTGCACAGTTGGGTTTGGGCTTTGGATCTGGAGACCCCATTAAAATGGGGTCCTGACCCACAGTTTGAGAACCACTGCTTTATAAATAGCCTTTGGTTTCCTAGAACATGCTTCCTCTGCTGGACCACAAAGAAGGAAGCCCAGGACCAGACAGTTTCAGGCAGCAGCTATACTGAATAGTAGAAAGTTCTATTATCTCATTTCTGTACCTAGTTCTTGTTCATAATAAAGAATGTATCTTGAAACCAGTCTGCTCATCTTCAAAGTACTGCAATGAAAATGTAAAAGATGAGGCCCATTCTCCATTTCTAGGAGCAGAGAGGAAGTGATGTTCTGGCACTGTGGGATATTCCTTTTCTCCTGCAGATTCCTCAAGAACTGCAGGTTCGTGAATCTGAACTCTTGGCTTCTTCAGTTGTGTGGGAGAAGAGTGAATTAATATGAAACACCCTAAGTTACAAATTACAATGTCTTTTCTCTTACTACCTCAGGAGTTAGACATATAACAGAAATTAGTTATATAAAGGTCAGATGCACCTACAGTACCGTCTCACTTAAAGTTGTCCCAGTTAATGTTGTTTCACTGTTAGGTTGCTGGTCAATTAGAGAACATGCTCATTTGCATGTGCAATGTTTCCTTATAATGTTGTTTGGCTGCCTACTTTGTTCACTCCTTGCAGAAAGAGCAGTCTGTTGGAGCAGCTGGTGGGGGCTTGGAACCAGGGTGGGCTGGCAGCTTTCTATCAGCTCCATGCTCCCCTAAGTTCCCTGTGTGGCAGCTGTCCAGCAAGCTATCAATTGCTGGGCAGTTCAGCTGTCCCTCCCCCCACTGCCTCCTCCTGCCCTCTGCCTTGGAGCTGCTCCCTGGAGCCTCCTGTGCAGGGGGAAAGGGGGCAGAAGGGTGCTAATGTAAGGGTGTCCCCCACCCCTCACTCCTGTACCTTATTTCCACAGGAAGCGGGGGACAGGACAGGGCTCAGGACGGAGGGTGCAGCAGCTATCTCAACTTGCTGATCTACTTAAGAAGGCAATGTACTTACAGTAGGGTCAGCGTACTTAAAGGGGCAGTGGACGTCTCGCTCTCTCACACACATACATAGTGTGTCTCTGTCTCTCTCTGCCATGCTGTCTCCCCTCCCTCCATTCCTGCTGCCTTGTAGAGTGTGAGGCTACATTAACAACGTGTTAACTAGGGTGACCAGACAGGAAGTGTGAAAAATCGGGATAGGGTGGGGGTAATAGGAGCCTAAATAAGAAAGAAACCCAAAAATCGGCAGTGTCCCTATAAAATAGGGACATCTGGTCACCCTAGTGTTAACCTTTGAGGGCTCAGCTGAATGCTAGTTCATCATTTAGCAGTAAGGCATTCCCTAGGAAATATCCCACCCTCTTCCACCCTCTGACTTCACCACCTCAACCAAGCTTCACAATCATCATTGCTGTGTACAGAATTAAATTGTTTGTTTAAAACTTATACTGTATATACGTGTGATACAGGCGAGCCAGGGAGCAGTGGGAGAGTGGTAGAAGGGAAATATATAAGCCCTAGGCTAATTAAGGCATGGTTAATTGAAGCACCTGTAGTCAATTAAGGCCCTGTCAAGAACCTAATAAAACCCCCTACTTCAGGCAGTTAGGGAAGATGGAGAAAGGAGAGAAGATTGGAGCTTAGAGGTGTACTGTGAGATTTGAAAGATCACAGACCTGAAGTAAGGGGCCCCAGTGTCTAAGGCCTGAAGATACCCCACCCAAAGGGGAAAAGGGTAAGAACCTGCAGGGGTTGAGAGAGTCTGGGGCTCAGAGTGAGGAGCAAACCAGACTTCTTCCCTGCTTCCCTCTTCTACCTCCTTCCTGGCTACTAGCAGGAATCCTAGTGCCCCAGGAGCAGGGGCAAGGGTTAGCATCTTAGCACCTCCTCTTCTCCCCCCATATGGACCTATGCTTTAGCTAATCACCATCTATCTAGGTGAAAGGTCACACACACATGTATGCTTACTTTGCCTTAGCTCACCATACAGGATGTGGCCTGCAGGTCCCTTTTTGTTACAGCCAAAATATACTCTAATGAAGACTTATTATACTAAAATAAATAATCAAACCCATAAGAAAATAAGAAACTTATAAGAAAAAGTATATCAGCAAGCAAGCTAGCCTCGCTTTAGATGTATCTCATGTATCGGTTGTGTACATCAGTTTATTGCTAGGACACTTCTGTGATTGAATTATGTACCTGCGAACAGAACTTCCCTTTAAACTCCATCTTCAGCTCCCCAAATACTTGGGGTTTTCCACTGAGCCATTTATCTGTTCAAAGTTCACAGACCTCAAGCTTTATGCTAACTTGCTGAAGCTAATGTCTTACAGGGTAGAGACCTGTAGGTTTCTTGCATTAGTGCTGAATATACTGCAAAGCAGAATATAATGCAAACCAGTACATACAATAAAGGGAAGCTAGCCCACTCGGCTACACACTGGAGAAACAGCCTACCTTTTAAGAGAACTCTCATGCAGTCTTTGTTTTCCATGCAGCGTAAACAAGATCTTAGGTTTTAAATTTAAGACCCACACACAGTAAACTGCATGGAACTGAATATATTCACTTTGGAAGGATGAAAAGCTACCCCACCACTAATTTAACCTGTGTCTCCAGGGAGCACATATTTCACAGCTGATGCAATGATCATGAAAGATCCTGCGGGACCCATCATTCTCCCTTCCATTCCTTACAAGTATATCTCTCCATTTACAAGAGATGGGGGGAGGGATAGCTCAGTGGTTTGAGGGGACCATTTAGGAATCTGGGGAAAAAATCTGTCTAAGAATTGCTCCTGTTTTGAGCTGGAGGTTGGACTAGATGACCTCCTAAGGTCCCTTCTAACCCTGATTTGTATGAAACAATTAATATTGGACTAAATGCAGGATTAGTGAGAGCAGGTTCAAATCCCTTCAAAGTCAACAGAGCTTCACCTGCCTACATCAGGTCTGAATATGGTACATAAATGATTAACAGGCTTGTACTTTATCCAGCAGAGGTAGGTGGAGAAAACTGATCTAGACATCTTTAAATAAATAATAGAGATGTAAAATACACCTGCAGGAAGGGTTCAAGTGTGGAACAGGCTTGCTAAGCTGGGTTTACAAATACAAGGTATAAGAGAAACTAATATCAGTGAAATTAGTATGCTAGCAGACCTGAGTGAAATTTGGTTGTTACAGAAAGCTTTTAAATATGACATAAGACAGCAGCAACTGGTAGCACCATTCTAGTTCAAAGACTGTCAACATGATCCATTATATTGTATTTTAAAGATTTTAGTGTTTCTGCAGCTTCAGACTTCATCAGGCTGGAATGAAGCCTGTCAGCCTGAGAAGCCTTAAATACCTATATTTAGCTGTATCTCACTTTTGATTTAGGAACTGGCAAAACACTAAATTCTTGGGATTTCAGGCACTTATTTGGCAATGTCTAGACCAAAAGCATCACAGTTTTGAAAGCTAAAATTTTATCTTCATAAATTTTACTACATTTTAAAAATTTTCAGATAGTTAAGAAGTTTATATGATAGCTCTAAACATTCAGTGAAGCTATTTTGCACAACACTTTTCCATTGACCATTGCTACATTGAAACCTTGATAGGCAGAGTATTTATTCTCATTTCTTCTGGTTTCATTTCTTGGCTGTTCCTTACTGCATTGTTCTAAAAATTAATGGCTTGATTTCATAAGACAAGATCTAGATGATGACATGTTTTTAAATTAGCAGGGTGGGCAAGGCACGTTCCTACCATATCCTTTTTTTCCCCAATGTTCTTTATGACATCCGACACCCTTGACTGGGGTACCTGCAACAAGTATTTCATGTGCTTCCCACAACACAGGGATTGCTCATTTGAATGGACCTTGCACAACTCCATGGGGGAAAGAAATAGTGTTTCTTGTATGCCTCTCTACAACATGCAGGGGTATCTCACAGTCTGCTCCTAAGCCTTCATTGCAATGAATACAAGACTAAGCTCTTATCACTCAGCAAAGTCCTGTTGAAAAGAATGAAATGTTCTTCCTATTCCCTTGTCCACAATTGCAGAATGCTCTAACTGCAGCAATGCTAATGGGCTCCATTGTGCACGATGGTGACAGGATATGAGGCGCTATACAGGGGTACATACGTTGGAGCTCAGCTTCACAGGGGGCTTGCAAAATCATAGAATCAGAAGGGACCTCAGGAGGTCATCTAGTCTAACCCCCTGCTCCAAGCAGGACCAATCCCCCAAATTTTTACCCCAGTTCCCCAAATGGCTCCCTCAAGGATTGAACTCACAACCCTGGGTTTAGCAGGCTGGTGCTCAAACCACTGAGCTATCCCTTCCCCCAAATGCTTCTATGTAACATGGATATGTAGGCAGGGCAGATTGGGGAAGGGTTAGGGCTGGAGAATCCACTGTTCCATAAATCCACCAATTATTCTACTCCATCGAAGGGAAGATGCAGGTGCCAAAGACGCTACTCCAACTCTGAAGGAGAATACAGAGTGGATCTGCTGCTACTCCATGGTCCCTGAGGAATTCCCCAATGTAGTCTTCTCACTCTATGCAGTAGGCAGGATTTTGGCCAATAAGAACAGTATACAGTAATACTGTATCTATTCTGCCCTTCCTAATCTTTGTATTGGCTTCCACTCCTCTTCCACATAGTGTTCACACTTCCCCTCCTTGATTTCAAAGAACTGCATAATTCTGCCTATGTCTTCATCTCCCTCTAAATCCCATCCTACTGCCTATGTGCTGCCTAAACACCTATGCTGCTTTAACCGCTCTTTGTCTCCTTCATATATATTCAACCTTTATGCCTGATAGACTCCTAAATAACTTACACCAAGCTCCTTTTCTCTCATCCTTCAAAAAAAGTCTAAAACCAGCCTGTGCTGTAAAACATTCCAGCTACAGAGAGCGCACACCACTTCATTTATATTCTAACAGGCCAGTTCATAGTATGTTTGCTCACTAGAGCTGGTTTTAAAAAAAATATTTTGTTAAAATTTTGAAAAAATCTGATTTAGGAGGCACCCTGGCAGTCTGTTGGATAGAATCAGAACTCTGAGCTGTGTGTCATTTGTTGTATGGTGCTAAAAGCCTAGGTCTTAGCCAAGAAATTCCTATTATGAAAATCTTGACCTGTATACATACTTTTTTGTCAATGTCATTCTCCCAAGACTAGGTCTCTGTGGATCAGATTGGGGAAAAATAAGGAGGCCCTGCAGAGTCTACAGCCTTTTCTAGGAATTAATTCAATGATGGACATATTTGTTGTTGTTTTTTCACTTAAAGTTTCTGAATAGAACCAGAAATATCAGAACAGATACCGTGAGTAATAGCTGTTCTCATGGTACTGTTTTTCCACTGGGGACCTGAAGCAAAAGTGCCACAAGAGAGCAAGCCTATCTTCATGGGACTTATAGTCCAATGTGGAAGGTTCCAGAAGTTTAAATAATTGTATCCAAATGTTGAGTGCTTGGTGACCAACTGTGATGATTTTCAATAACTTCTGAGAAATGAATCTGTTTCTATGGGCAGTGACATTAATAACAATTTCAGGGAGCTTCAAAGGTAGAAGTTCCATTTCAAAAGTAGATTTCAATCCTGCTAAGTTAAAAAAGTGGCTTCAAAATGTATTCGAGCATCTTCCATCCATCTTGGCAACTGCCTTCCTAGTACCATTTAACAATTTTATTATGAGATATTTTAATAGTGCTTGTTATGCTGCAAAATCACATTGGCTCTTATTTCACTACCAGGGTTGTAATTTTCTGCCACTATTCACTGGTTCAATTAGATCCCCACTATACATAATAACTGTATCTATGCACCTGAGAAGCGTCAGGGAAACTAAGTACAGATATCCTATTCTTTGATAGTTGCTTTCCAATTTACTGATTGTTGAGCACGGTTTAGTCCAGCACTTAGCTTTTTGGAATCAGATTCAGCAAGTGAGAGAAAATGGCATTTGTTGTGCTTCGTGAATCGAGAAGAAGCAGCAATAACCAAACATGTTTTAATTTGACATATAATAGAAAGGCACCATTATAGATCTCCAAATAAAACAAAAATAATAATGAGCCAAATGAAGAAGGTGCATCTGTGCCCACATAAGAGCTAGATGTAGCAGAAAGACATGTTTCTGTTGCATTAGCTGGCCAGGCCTTAATGGACATACCATGCAGAGGCATTCTGCAATGCTAAGCACACTATGGAAGGGTGGGGAACAAGGAATTTTCTGATTGCCAAATTCCGTGTCCATGCATAACATCTGCAATACCTAGTACACTAAAGTAACTGATTATGAGCCAGCTGGGGCTATTTTAAGGTCCTGAGATACATGTGGGGGAATGATGATTCCTTTAGAGGTATTTGCTCAATGTAAAAGCTCTTGTACTCTGTTTTGAGTAAATAAGACAGTTCATCTGCTGTTTTAAACATTCCCCGGATTCACTCCTCCCTCATCTCAGAACATCCCTTCTCCCACCTGCTCACTCCTTCAGCTCCTCTCATCTAGAACTATTAATTGTGCCCTCGCATGACTCTCAAAATCTGAGGGTGGTGGCAATCCCTCACTGGTCCCATTTACTGAGCTAGAGGTCACTGTCATTCACCTCCTCTTTGTACATTTCATTTTAAGATTCCCCAGATGCTTGATTCTCAGTAAAGCTTTTTCTGTCAGTTAGCATGAAAAACACTAAGTGAAAAACTGTGTACATTAAAGTAACTGGTAAATATCAAAAAATGGTAATGTGGTGTTCTCCCTTAACACATTTTCCAGAGCTTTGGTGTTAAAGATACTACATACAGTAAAATAATGTAATGTCATAATTTTTGTCACAAGAGGCAAAGATTCTATTATCTTTATCCTTTAAGAAAAAAATCAAATGCTTTTTAGCTACAGAAAGTGAGATAAATCTGAAAGAATTTCCATCCAAAAAATTGTGAGTTTTCCCTCTCCCCTCCCTGTTTTTCATTGAAATCTTAAACTTTTCAGAATTTTCCAACCAGCTCTGCTGCTATCTTGGACTTTTGCATGTGGGTAGGTGCATCTGACAGTACACAGTTTAACCAAATTCACTTTAGATTTTTCAAGATAAAACCTTGGTTGTATAGGCAGGTGAGAACAGGAACTCTGAAAATGGGGTCTCAACCCTGGGTCAATGACACACACACATATTCACACACACACATCCATCAGATGTTCTGCAGCTGCTGCATAGTTACCGGTCCTGACGATAGCTTAAGTTCATGGCTTGATTTTGCAGCTTGGGTTCGTAGCTTGTGGTGGCTAACTGGCCAGGAAAGCCAGGCACAAGGACAAGCTGGGTCTCTGTCGGTGCGCACCAATGTCCTTCCACGTCGGCAGCAGAATGTTACCTTCCAAAGTCTTTCATATCACCCGTCCTTTTTGTAGGCTTGAGTTTGAATCCAGAGTCTATAGGTCTTGCTGTGTCACGCTGCCTCTGGGTTTGGTGATTGATCACCTGTCAAGTGCAGGTGTGACTTTCAGCCTGGGATCTGGCTTTGATCTTTCTTCTATTGTATCTTTTCTTTTTAGGGTGGACACTTCTTACTTTGTTAGGGCTCTTGTGTGCATCTTCAGCCGGTGGTGTCTGAACTTCATTTCATCAGGACGGGCTGGGGCTGGAGGTTGATTCCATCATCCATACATACCTCAGTCACACATCTAAACTAAACTAATAAGATTACAGCAGGGTTTGCAAAAATGAAGTTAGAAGGAAGCTTTTACAAAATGGAGTGAGCGTTTTAAAATGGGGTTTGAATTACAATATGGCAAACAGTGAACAGAAGTTACAATATAGACAAGTGTAGTGGATGGCAAACAGTGAACAGAAGTTACAGTGTAGGCAAGTGTACTGAATGGTGAACAGAAGTTACATTAATAAAGTGAACAATTAAAAACAATTTCATTTATCAGTTCTACAAAGTCAACGTATTTAGATCGACTTACCGTAGTGTCTTCACCATGGTGAGTTGACTGCTGCCACTCCCCCTTCAACTCTGCCTGTGCCTCTCACCAAGCTGGAGTACAGGAGTCAATGGGAGAGTGCTCTGGGGTTGATTTTTCGGGTCTAGACTAGATGTGATAAATCAATCCCTGCTGGATCGATCGCTTCCCACTGATCTGGCCAGTAGTGAAGACATACCCATAGAATCACGGGATTAGAAGGGGCTGCAAGGGTCATCTAGTCTAACCCCTTGCCACAATGCAGGATTTGTTGCGGCTAAACCATCCAAGACATATGGTTTCCAGCCTCCTTTTGGAAATCTCCAGGTGTTACCACAACTTCCCTGGGCACTTTGTTCTATTGCCCCACTGTTCTTTTAGTCTCTTTGTACTACACCTAGCCCAATGAGGCGCTACGCCTACTTGGGGGATCTACATGATACTCTAGTGTATTTAATTAATAAAAATGATTGCAGAAGCACAAAATGAGCTGAACAGCTAAGGAGAGCTTTTCTCCCATAGTCCCATGCTGCAGCATTTCTGTCAGAGAGGCAGTCTGAGTCCACGTGAGACTTATATACAAATACATATAAGCAATATTTAATAATGCTAAGGAACTAATCAAAATATTTTTAGAATTTAACTTTCAGGCTCCAAATTAAACATTTGTAGAATCCCTATTTAAAAGATTATGTCAAAAAAGCATCTGGCATCTGAAATTAGGTACAGTCAGCAAATCACTCAAATTTAAAAGTAGCCTAAAATTTAACCTAACATCTAATAACATGATGATCTAATGAATGTTCATGAGCTTCACTGATATTCAATGATGGCAGGAAATACATTTACAGTAAATGTGATAAAAGACTAATTAAGTTAAAAGATACCCTTTTAAGCCTTAATTAGAAGATGGGTATGCAGTGTTGAAGGCACTTAGAGAGCTGCTAAAAACATTTTACCTATTTATACATGGAGGAAAAAAATGGTACAACAAGCATTATAACAAATGCTAAAATGATGAATTTGGACTTTGGGGAGAAGCCTGAATAAATAATTAGGGAATAGTTAAAAATGACCACTCTTAAAATATGGGAAAACTGCCAACAAGGGCACCTTCCAAGAGAAACTTTTGTAAAAAGTACAATAACTACAACATTTTCAAAATGATTGTCAATGTGATAAAAGTTTAGCCAATGGCTAATCAATAGCAGCAAGATTTGCACAATTATGCTTTTCAAAATAAAACTTGGGTGAAATTTGCTCCAAAATGTTATTTGATTGCAAATTTGGGCAAGGGAAAAATACAGCCAGAAAGATGCAAAACATTTCATTCGGACATTTTCTAAATGAATCACTTTGATATATTTTTTGTTTGAAACAATTTTTAGTTTCAAAGTTTACTTGAATTTTCTTTTTTTTAAAAAGTCAAAACATTTTAAAATGGTCATGATTGAAGCCAATTTTATCAATACTGTGAAAACAAACTCTTTTGTTTTACCCTGAATTATTTTGTTGACTTTTTGATTTGCCAAAAATTTTCATTTTCAGTCTGATCCAAAATGTTGTGTTTTGTTTGTTTACTTGTTGAAATTGGCAACAAATTGAAAAATCCATTATTCACCTTGCTCTACTTTTGACATGTTAGCAGTACAGGTCAGTTCCAGCTGTAACTCTGCAATTAAATAACAGGAACCTAGCAGGTAACATTTTTATGATAAAACTGCAACATTTGGCCTTAACCATCTCTACAACTATCTTTATGGAATTTTATGAACTATTGAAAAGTGTGTAGGGGGAATATGGAGAGAAAATTACTTATGGTTTTACTAGGAGTTCTAAGTTCAAACAATCTAAAAAATGCCTTACTCACATGCCATTCTAGTGAATTTTATGACTGTAGTTTGATATCATTGTGCTGTTGTTTTCTAAGCATTTCAATCATCTGGATAATTTTATAAATTATTACATATTTGTTGTTTTGATATTCTTCATCTTCTCACAGTTGGCTGGCAGTAAAAATGATATGGTAATAGAGAAAGCTATCTTCCTAGTATTGAGTGAGAATTTACCACATTTGCCTTTCAAACATTCCTTATAATAGTTAGTTAGAACTAAGAACAGCATTCCAGATCAAACACTGCACATTTATTAGGCAACATTAAAAGGTAACAACATTTTCTAGCTACCTGAGAAACTAGCATGGAATAGTAAGGCAAAGGAATGTTTGGAAAAGTAATCTCAAGTGACAGACACCAAAGTAGTAGCAAAATGTAAAAATTTTATTTAAACAACTGATCTTTATAGTGACATGACAATACCTTTGCATTATTGCTATTCTCTACATTTCACAGATGAGGAAACTGAGGCAAAAGGAGATTATGGGCTAAATGCACAGCTATTGTAACTCCATTGTAGTCAGTTGATTTATAGTAGGGATGACTTTTTTTTCTTCTTTTTGTTGAGTGAGTGAAAATAGCTTTCCTGAGTCCCAGTTCTTTAAACCACAAGGCCATCTTATCTCCCACTACAGAGTGTTTCCAATCCCTTTTATATTTCTGTTCTTTTATTCTATAATAAGATGCTGACCTGTGACCTTCAGGAATGCATCATGCACAACCATTCCAAAAACACATAAAAAGGCTGCCACTTCAGCCACCTAACCACCATGAACTGTGACATGAGCTTTTTTTCACACACTAATATTATTCATTGCTTAATTGCAGCATATTTGTACTTTTGTTAAAGCTTTTTCTGCTTACAAGTAATTCAATTGTTACTTGCTGTCTCATATGAAATTTTTTTTATATTATAAAGAAATGGTAGCAACTCCATGGTTTTAGGCAGAATTGAGATTGGCACTAAAAGTAGGACTACAATCCCTCTGTTTTACACTGATGCTTGAATTTGGTGTAATATCTCAGGAGACAATTTTCGGTGTTTTTTTTTTCTGTAAAATATTTGTTAACTTTTGCAGATGAAATTTTTTTAAATGTTCCGTTTAGAGATCCTGCCCTGTGTCTTTCACATTTCTTTGGATTCCTCCAGCTAAAAATCCATAGTTCCCACCAATGCCAAACTGCACATGCATACGCACATTCTGATAACATCTTGGACATAGATTACTCACAGTTAAATACTCTGCACGCATTGTGGGAAGAGGGATTTATCCCTGTGCCAGTGTTAAGACTGGAACAGGGACTTAGTGGAGGTGGCTTGTACTTCCTCTATTTGGAGGCTGCATTGGTTCTAGGTTGGGAGAGCCCAATGTCTTTATACTAAGCCAACTCCCCCATGGGAGCCCTTCAAATGTTGTTGCCTTGGATGTAGTGGTGAGAAAACAGTGTCTCTGTGCCAAGGCATTGCAGATCCCTGAATGCACTAATGTGGTGAACCTTGCCGGAGATTTTGATGTGCTGATACGTCAGCACAGAGGCATTGGGTTTCCCATTGGCACAGACTCCTGTCTATCGCCTGATTTCCCCACCTATTCAGAGTGCCCCAACTAAATCTCTCTCTTGCCACGGCTCTCCACCTTCCCTGATTCACCCCTTCCCTTCTCCCCAACAGGGTTATTCATTGCATCCTTTTCTGGCCCTCATTAAAGGCAGTGGAATGCATACAACTCATTGACGTATAAAATATGCACGCAATCATGTTGCTTAATAAGATAGTGTAAAAATAAGTTCATTCAGAACTTATTTGCTCAAACAACCATATTGCAATTTGAAACATTGCACTATGACACTTCAAAGAATTTATGTATACCCTCAATTTCCACCCTGGTTGTAACAGATCATTGAAAAGCCCTGGCTGTGGGCAGCGTTGAAAAGATGTGCGTGCACGTGGCAGATGGGCAATAGGAAAACATGGACATTCATGTAGCAAATGATAATACAAACAATGGAAGAATGTAGAGTGGAAAAGAAAACACATTCCCTGGGGCTGAGAAGTTATTGTCTGTTTATAGCCAACGCACAGATAGTTTGAAAGAGAAGACATTTTTCTGCCTTCCACAACCTTGTAAACAAATCACAGTTCTGAATGATCAGACATTTATTTACCACAGGACAAATAACTCATTATGTGAGCCCAGTTCTGCTCCTATTGAAGTCAACAGGAGCAACATCAGTTCTTAAAAGGAAATATTGTTAAAATATTTGCAATACTGCAACCCCAAGTAGTCAAAAATCATGTGTCAGGCCTCAAAGTAACATAAGGTTTTTAAAACATAATAAATTTGAGGTGCTTTTGATTTGTCTTTTGATTTTTGACCCTTTAGAAGAATCACATTTTCAAATGTTTTGCCCACAACCAAGAGGGCTAGAAACTCCCTTGGGTTGTAAATTTGAGATGGGTGACAGTCACCCATGTGATAGTGTATTTAGGGCTAGTTTGTGTCCCTATATTAGACCATAGCTCTTGATAATTTTAGGCACTACCAAGAGCAGTTCAGGGGAGCATTGTAGCTCATGGCCTCAGATAGTTCTGATGGTTTGTGTCATAATAATATACTGCTGAATGTACTGCACCTGCTGGAATGTTGGAGGGGCCAACAGCTCTGCCTATTCTCCATTCCTCCTCACCCAAACCCCATCTACCTATTTAGGGCCAGGGGAAAGAAGATTTAAGGGTGTGTCTACACTGGAAGGTATAAATTCCAGCTGGCGTAAACAGACTTGTGCTAGCTCTGATGGAGCTAGCATGCTAAAAATAGAAGTGTAGCCATGGCAGTGTGAGCAGTGGGAAGGGCTAAGCCACTCGAGTACATACCTAGGGTATCAGATGGGATCAGACTTGAGCAACTAGCCTGTCCCACCACTCACACATCCATGGCTACACTTCTGTTTTTAGCACTCTAGCTCAATCAGAGCTAGTGCATGTATATTTACTTGAACTGGAAATTACACCTTCCAGCTCCAATGTAGAAATACCCCATGATCCATGTACCACTGCAGAGAAACAGAGGTGGCTACACTTCCCTGCATGGGCATGAAGTCATTATAACTCTGTGGAACAAATTCAACATGGAAAGAGTTAAAAAATCATACAGCTCTCTTATATTTCCCTAAACATTGAGTAGAGGGCAAAATTGTCTCTAGCATCCTATATACAAGAGAGGAAACACTGTTGGACAAAGCAGGAGGAAAAAGTGATGGCTTTTTGGTGTATGGAAACTTTATACTGCAATGAGGTAACAACTCACTCCTTTTTTTCCTTTAAAATAATGGAATAAATAATAGAAGCAATAGCTGCAACTCTATCCCTTGAAAGGTTTTTTCTCCTCCACGTCTCAAGATTTTATACAGAAATGCTAGTGAAGAACTGTCAGGTTGTGAAATTAGCCTTTGAAATGTATTTACAATGACTGATTTGCTAAACTCAAAGGTTATAGCTTTGCAAGTTTGGGGACTCGCAAAATCCACATAGCTCCACAAAAAATTCCAAATGTCTCTCTAACCACTTGGAACTTTTTTATGGCCTCTGGAAAAAAATGAGTTCAAAACTTGACTTTGATAAATTAAAATAAGGCTGGTGGTCCCAACCTGGTCCTTTGCACATTTGTCCACATCAGAAAACGCCCATGCAATTTGACATGATTTAACATCATCTCCTCAGAAGTCTAGCAAGAGAGTTGCAATGCAGAGTTGAAGTGTTGGCTGAGCTTTGCTGGGGAAGTGTAAACAGTGCCTTTGTGCACTATTGCAACTATCCATAATAATAAATATTTCTTTTCACTTATATAGCACCTTGCATCCAAGGATCACAGATTGCTTTCCAAAGTTAGGTAAGTTTTACTCAAGGCTATTAGTCTTTTTACAAGCATTAGATTCACTCATCATTTGTTAGAAAGGAATTATTTAGAAGATAATGTATGTTTCACTAAATAGATGAGTTCAAATGATGGTATGAAATATTAACCACTATTTGAGATCTCTCGGCTCACCAAGTCACACATAGATAGTGCATGTAGTGACATTTATTGGTTTATTTTCTGTTACAATCCTCTCCTCCTGAATGTCTGCGCCCTGTGTCTATTACAGCAGAGCCTCAGAGTTGTGAACACCTTGGGAATGGAGGCTGTTTGTAACTCTTAAATGTTCGTAACTCTGAGCAAAACAATATGATTGTTCTTTCAAAAGTTTACAACTGAACATTCACTTAATGCAGCTTTGAAATGTACTATGCAGAAGAAAAATGTGGCTTTAAATCACCATAATTTAAATTAAACAAGCACAGAAACAGTTTCCCTACCTTGTCAAATCTTTTTTTAAAACTTCCCCCTTATTTTTTTAGTAGTTTACATTTAACACAGTACTGTACTGTATTTGCCTTTTTGGGA
Source organism: Gopherus evgoodei (assembly GCF_007399415.2). Classification (NCBI taxonomy): domain Eukaryota; kingdom Metazoa; phylum Chordata; order Testudines; family Testudinidae; genus Gopherus; species Gopherus evgoodei. Next base: position 321,818,529 of record NC_044322.1, read on the forward strand.
GGGGTCTCTGCTTCTGCCTGATTGCGTACTTCCAGTTCCAAACAGGGTGTGTGGATGACCGGTCAGTTCGTCACTCTGGTGTTCATAACCCCGAGGTTGTACTAAATGTCTTTTATCTGTGATTCTAGAACCCTATCCCTTTATTTTATCTCCTTTCATACTGTTATCCCAACCTTAAATTTCTGCAGCACACTTTCAGTCCCTGATTTCAGCACCTCATCCAGTGTTACCAGGGCCGTAGCAACAAAGAACATGGCCCCCTCCGAACATATGTCCGGGGCCCCTTACAATGCAGAAACTGGAATGCAGTATTTATTTTATACAATATACAGGGTTCATATTATGTATACATAGGCCTACAGTGTACATATATTCCGTATTTACGCAAAGCGCTTCTTTCGAGCCTTGTTCTCCGCAAATTGGTTAATCAATGCATCATAGTCCAGAGATCTGGCAATCTTGTTTTCGATTGAGATAACTGCAAGCGCAGAAAGCCTGTCATCTGTAAGTGGTTGAGCGCATGATATTCTTGATCAGTTTCATTCTACTGAAGCTCCTTTCAGCACCAGTGACAGTAACTGGTGCGGTCAGAAGAATTCTGATGCAAATGCAAAGAGTCGAATATATCTCCTGAAGGCTGTTCTTGTATATGTACATTAAAAAATTGTTTGCAGTGACAAGTCCTCTCTCTTTCTCGATGACATAAATAAAACGATTCAATTCCATTATGAGTTCGTTGGCATCAATGTCTCCCATTTTTCTTTCAAAATTTTTGCTGTGATTCTCCAGTTCATTTTCTCTGTGACACTGCTTCAGGCTGTTAGCATTGTACAGAAATCTAAACAACTTATACCACTCCACGAGTTGGTCAAATCGCAACAGAACGGAAGATATGGCCTGATCAGTGAAAACAAGAAAGAACTGCGATTTGAATTTTTCTTCGGCAGAAAGACGACTCAAATCATCAGCACATTCATAATCAAACATTCTCTTCTTATGTCGCACCCTGGTTTCTGGAAACACCTGCTCAATACCCATATGCTCTGCTATTTCACATGCATTTGTGACCACAGAGTTATAGCCTATATTTCGATAGTCTTCCAAAAACTTCATTGTAGCACCAGCTTCTGCCTGCAGTACATCAATTGACACATCTGGTGACTGAATTAATTTGCAGGTTTTATTGACATGAAATAGTATATCGTACCACGTGTACACAGTCAGAACAAAAGGCCACGTAGTAACATGGTCTAAAAGTGCACCGGCTTCTGTTGCTGTATTGCCATCTTTCTTTTCGAGCGCATATTCGCGCAAAGATGACAAAGCATTGCACAATTCTTCAAGGTGATAAAGCAATGGCTTCACAGCATCAATTCTCGACTCCCAACGAGTGTCCGATAACCCTTTAACAGATATTGGCATATGTTCTTGAAGTATATCCCAAAGTGAAGGTGAAGAAGAAAAGATAACATATATTCTGTTAATCAGACCGAAAAAGTCAACGGCATATTTCGATGACTTTGCCGCAGTCTGAGATCACAAGATTCCAAGTGTGAGCTCCACATGGTACATACAAGGCACGGTCATTTATTTCTAGCATGCGGGCTTGAACTCCTTTATTCTTTCCTCTCATATTTGCAGCCGTTATCATAAGCTTGACCTCTCATGTCAGCAATGTCTATTCCTAAGTTGTTTGCCTTTTCAAGAAATGCTTCCAATAAGCCCTCACCAGTTGTATCATGAACATTAAGAAAATCAACAAACACTTCACAAATATTGACACCATCTTCACCGTTGCATTCAACAAAGCATAACACCACAGACATGTGTTCTTCATGTGACACGTCAGGTGTACAGTCCAAATTAACTGAATAATATTTTGCTTTTTTAAGCTGCGCTATGTTGGCCTCTTGAATGTTACTGGCAACAAGTTGAATCAGCTCGTTTTGGATCTGTGGACTGAGGTACTGAACAGGTGTCTCTGCCTTTTAATCCTTGTAAAAGTTTGCTGAGGACATTATCATACTTTGCAAGCAATTCAAACAGTCCCAAAAAGTTGCCATTCGAAGGATCGGCGCGCTTTTCATTACTTCCTCGAAATGCCAAGTTTCTTTTGGACAAGAAAATAACGACATCAACCATGCGTTTGACAACATTTCTCCAGAAATCTCTTTCTTTCAGAAAAGCCTGCAATTCGAGTTGGTCAATAGATGTATGGTTTACTATGCCTGACCGAAGGTCAAACCATTTCACCATACAGTCTTGATGACCTTTGCCTGTTTCATGCTGCTGAAGTCTTTTTGACAGTGCTTTCCAAGCAGATGTTCCACGACGTAGCGGTATGTCGCCAGTGCCATATAATTTACAAGAAAAACAAAAAATGGCATCTTTCTGAACTGAGTACATTAACCATGAACATCTTATTTTCTTGCCATTTGCCATGGTTCGATAGAAATGAGTACTTGTGAACCTCCGTCTTTCCTCGTTAAATAGAAATTCGTAACTTTCATTCTGCTGCGGTGGGCCACGTGCAACAATGTCACACACTTGCCTGTCCGCTATTATAGACGGCCAATCTCCTGGATCATCAGTCAGTGGTTCTGATTCAGATACTTCTTTCCTGGCAGCAGCTGGAATATCTGTCACAGTTTGTTTGGTAGAACAACTGGCTTCACCTTCGACCTCACTTGAAGCACTTCTGGATACTTCTGGATACGATTCATCGCTGCTAGCGCTGTCCATTTCATGTGCCTGTACCTGTACGTTGGATTGCAGCGCAAAATACTTTGACAACTTTGGAATTTTCTCAAGTTCCTTCTCGGCATCTTTTGCTGCCTTTCGTTTACTAGCTCCGCTCTTATACATCTCTTAGACACCACAAAGCACGCTTCTGCGTTGGAAACGATAAAAAACTAAACAACTAAATTAATAACATTTATCCGCTGACCACCATTATGAACACAAAAACACATTCTTTGAATGGGTCCAACTAAAATTCGAAACTGACCGACAGACAACTGATGTAGCCAATAGCATTATGATGTATCATAATGACTTCACGGTTTTGTCAGTAAAACCGACATGGATTGTGCAATAGCGTCAATAAATGTCACTTACCTAGTTATACCTTACATTTTTTTGCCACTTTTAGGGGCCCCCATTCTTGCGGGGCCCCCTCCGGTCGGAGGGTACGGAGGGCGCTCGCTACGCCTCTGAGTGTTATGAATGCTGATATCTCATCAAGGGTCTCTTTCTACATTGGGTCCCTTTCTTCCTGCCCTTTAAGCATACAGATCTCTTCTTACTTTGCGCAACCCACTGTGAAACCACTCAGTCTCCTGGTGCTTTCTACATTATTAATGCCTTCATTCTCTGTCCTCTTCACCACCACTTAGATCACTCACAAAAATTTGACTGGCTTGCTCTGGGTGGGAGCCACGCAATGGCCATGCAAACAACATGTCTTCCCTCATCGAGGTTTTCAGAAACTGAATTTCTAACTTGATCATTAAAGAACTGGTTCTGGTGGAAAGTATCAAGCATATTATACTCTCCCAAGATGAAATTGTCTGGACACACATCTCTGCCATCCTTAGGAAGAACTAATCCGAAATAGCAACATAATTATAAGCAACAGGAACAAGCCAGTTATGTTCTCTGCCACAGTCTTCCTGTGTGACCTTGTGAAAGTCACCTGACCTGTCTATGCCCTAGTAACATGGGACTAATAACACTGCTCTACAGCCAAAATGCTTCTGAAATAAATGTAGTCCAACTTTACTAATTTGGGTCACTGAGAACAAAAATGATGCTTAAAATTCTTGATTGGCTGTAGTTTTCAAGATATGCTATTGGGTCAGTATATACGACCCTTGACTTGGCAATGGCGGAGGATAAGTAGGTTATAAAGGGAAGGGATCTCAATTTAAACCAGAAATGACTAAACATCTTTGACTGGATCTATGAATAAATCTATGACTGGGTTTGGACAATACTTGCTTTTTAGGCAAAACAATGAATGATGCAATCTGAAGCTGGTATTGCGTCGTACATGATATGAATTGCATCATGTTATTCCTAGAAGTCATGGATGATGCAATCATAAGGAAGCTTACATCACTCTGCTGAACAAATTGCCCTATATCAGCTCTAGAAATCATATAGTGTGGTGCTCTCTTATTTGTCAGTGTTTGATTTTGCAATGGGACACATTTCTGTTTAGCCAAAGTGAGCAGAGATGCCTCGTACTTGTGTGAACAGTGCAGATAACTTCTGCTATGCTTGTGGTGAAGTGATTTTTGCATCACAAAAGCGTAGTATAACCACTATGGTTAAGAAAGCCTATCACCTTTCTTTTGGCTGCAAAATTGGAGATCTGGACAAGAGGTGGGCCCCACACATATGCTGCAACACTTATGCAACAAATCTTCGCCAGTGGTTGAACAGGAAAAGGAAATCTATGCCTTTTGCAGTGAAAATGATTTGGAGAGAGCCAACAGATCATACCAGCACTTGTTACTTCTGCATGGTGCCTCCAATTGGGAAAGGTGTGTCAAAGAAGAAAAAGTGGACTGTACGTTATCCAAACATTCCATCAGCTATACGCCCAGTACCCCACGGAGAAGGACTGCCGGTTCCTGATGCACCAGAATCATTCTCACTTGAGTCAGATGAGGAAGAGGAAGAGGATGAAACTTCTGGTCCTGAAGCATCAATGTCACAGGACCCACATTTTCTCCCATCCTCCTCTGAACTACACCTCATAACACAAGGTGAACTGAATGACCTTGTCAGAGATTCGGAACTACCCAAGAGTAAGGCAGAGCTGTTGGGCTCCAGCCTACAGCAGTGGAATCTCCTGGCAGGCTATCAGGGCAAATGGAGCCCATCAATGCTTGCAGACTATTGCTGGACAGTGACAAGAGATGCTCCATTTCATGAATACAAGAGACAAGCCAAGAAGTGCCGAGTAGACACTGCATAGGACTAAACTATGTACATAATAGTTTTTTGCCTTTTGTTTCATAATAAATTTTATTTATATAACCATTTACTGATTTTTAAAGTGTTACATAAACAGGACAGGTGAAATACTATCAAGTAAAGCAACCATAAACACATGAAAAGACCTAGGTTTACAATTTATGATTAAAACTCTACTATCTACACAATATACATAGACATAAAATGTAAAAACTTAAATATCTTAGAAACAGTAGCCAATCAGTTGTTTTAATTGTCATATTTGAATTCAGCACATCAAAATACATAATAAATATCACATTTTATCTCTGAAGCAGATGACTTCTCAAAAATTGTAGACCAGTGTAATACTTAATAATATTTATTTTTTCTCACCCACAAAAGTCTGCCTTGCCCATGTAGATTGTAAGCACTCTGGGGTAGTCACTGTCTCTTGCTGTCTGTATTCCCAGCAGCTAGTAAAATGAAGTCCTGATCTCAGTTGGTACTACTATAATAGTAGTACTACTATTAATAATTGATAAATATTACCAATTTTTTTTTAAAAATTAAAAACAGAAATGTATAGAGAATAGAGACAATAGGATACTACAGGGTTGGCAGCCAATACAGGTTGGCAGAGCAGGTGAGAAATCTTCCTGATGGGATAAAATCAACTATTTTTATTGAAAAGAACAGCTACTAATTAGAGGTATATGTACTATTAATGGTTAATCTAATGAGGCTTGGAACTCCAGCTTACAGTGACAATATATGGAATCAGTTAGGAGTCAACCGAACAGAACAAAACCAAGCATTCAGCCCAGGAATACTATATAATCACTTCTCAGTCAAGATCTCCTGAGCAATTCTCCTTGCCTCAGAGAACAACTTCTCTAATAAGCCACCTCTTTATGTTCTGTAGAAAATGTGGAAATCTTGTGACTATTGCTGCAATTAATTACCTATCTCATTAATGAAGAAATCATCAAATCCCAGCCATTTTCAGTAAGATACCACTTCCTCACAACCACCTTAATCCTCCCAGCATGCATTCTATTTTATTATTTAAAAGCCTCAGATTTATTCCGCTGTATCAAAATGAAACTAAAATGGATAGAATCATTTAATTCCTCCCCTCAGTGATTTTTTCAGCATAAGAACAAATGAAACCCAGTAGAGACACAGCAGTTTCCTAAATGAATAGCAGTGTGTGAATCACTGAAAGCTTGCCCTATCAGAGAAATCATTCTTCCACACAGCAGAAAACATCTTTGAAGGATTATGACTCCTTGTTAATGAATTTTCCAGTTCAATGTTTTATGTCCTATACATAAAGAAGACAGCTAATATGATTATATGCATGCACATCCTAGAGATGAAGCATGGCTAACAGGAATTGCTTTCATAAGGCCACCATTGGAAGCTTTCTGTGAAGACAGTTCTAATATGAATGTGCTAAAATTCTGACATGGTACTATGGAAAACAGTGTTTTCATTCATAGTTCAGACATGGAGACAACAAATTATTAAGAAATCAAAGCAATTGTTTAGAAAGGTTTTTTTTTTTATGCATTAGACAGCACCAACCTTGAACTATGTGAATAAAAGACACTATTAGGGACATTTAATCTCTTCCAGCATGATTCCAGTTTTGCTGTATCAACCATGATGAATGACTGCTACAAAACTGAAAGTATGTTTTTCTCATTTCAAATACTGATAAAATTCCACGTGGGGGAGAGAACTAAAACTGAAATATTGGAAGCACGTAACACAATATGCTTTATAGTAACAGTGAAACTTGTAAAGAGACAACTTTCCATTTTAAGATACCACCAGAATTTCAACAGCACAAGGTGGGTTAAGATGTTTTTGGCTTCTGACGGAATTCACCACCACCCCACCAAGTATCGGGTTCCAAATAGTGGTCTGTTACATTTGTGCATTCCCCACTGACTGAAATGAGGTAGCAAAGGCGGAAATGAGAGCACTATCTATTTAACTAACATTAATAAATCATCCATCACTGCCAAGTCTTAACAGGATTGCCAAATTTGACTTTTACCCTTGAGACTCATAAAAGATTTGATACTTTGTCTTTAAAATTTACCAAAATTACACTCAGCCTAAGGAATTGTCTAAATATTTGCTGGATGAGGAGGCTTCAAGTTCCCTACCAGGTATTCACCATCACCATCATCGCCATCCACTCATTTAAACTGCTTACACTGAACCCTCTGCTATAGTATCTATAGACACAGTATATTTTTCCAGATCAAAGTATAAACCTTTCTAGTAAGAGCACTTAATCTGAGTTTGTTTTCCTATCTCCTTGCTTAAGGTTATGAAAAAAACATTTTTATGTACATAGGAAAAACAAATAGCTCCTACTCCCTCTCACCTGTCCTGTCTACACGTACAAACAGTATACAGGGTTTATCGCAAAGTAAGCAGGAACATTGCTGTGGGATCCCCTCATTACTGTGTTGGCAGGAAATCACTGCTGTTCTGTAAATGCTACATAGATAGACCTCAGTTGACTGATTGAAGAAAATGTATAAAATCCTAAGGAAACTTTGAAAATGTCTGAAGACTTTATAGGCAGAGATTTTGTCTAGACCATGTATTAATGGTGGATATCCTACAATTTCCAAAAGGGTTTGCAGCCTCAGAATCATACTAGATCCATCATTGCTCTTAGATTCATGAGCAGCAATAGCAAGCTACTGTACATTTCCCATCCATCCATCTCTCCATTTCAACCCTTTATACAGTGCCATCCCTATAGCATTTAATGTCTTAGAGAATAATACCACAGGCAGCTAACCAGGAAATTGGGGCCAACCCTCTCAAATGTAAGCTTTCCAGTGATCATCCACACCTTTTTAACCTTCAGACTTGACTACCATAATAGATCTCAGTTAGACCTATTTTTGATGTTCACCCAGGAACTGTAGCTAATGCAGAACACAGCTGTCCATCATCTGAATGGGGTGAGTTGCCATATACAATGAACTGGCTTCTTGATCATTTCAAATTCGAGTTTTAGGTGCTGGTGGTGATTTATCCACCTGTGAATACTCTGGGACTCAAGGCAGGTGAGAACAGCTGAGAAGTATTTGCTGACAGTTACAAAGTGATCATTTGGGGCCAAATGTTGATCCAGTATAAACCACTGTACTCCCCGAGCCATCACAAACACAGGGTTTTCTCAGTGCAGGCCTCCTATTTCTGGAATTCACTCCCCTTGGTCATCTGTAAGAGCCCAAATGTAACCATATTGAGGGCACAATACAGAGCTCATTTATTTTGTTCCATTTGGGATTAAGTTTGGTTGTTGGTTTAATCACTGCAGTTGACTTAGATGACTGCTTTGCAACAGGTGCTATAGAAATTAGTAAATAAATATACATTATCATGTGTTTTGCATGCCATCTAGGATATGACATGACCAGACTGGTATAAGCAGCAAAGAGTCCTGTGTTACCTTATAGACTAACAGACGTTTTGGAGCATGAGCTTTCGTGGGTGAATACCCACTTCGTCGGATGCATGTAGTGGCTACATGCATGTGACGAAGTGGGTATTCACCCATGAAAGAGCATGCTCTAAAACATCTGTTAGTCTATAAGGTGCCACAGGACTCCTTGCTGCTTTTACAGATCCAGACTAACACGGCTACCCCTCTGATACTAGACTGGTATAAATTTGCAATTGACAGGTCTTTATTTAAAGTCTATTTTGAAGCTGTAATTGGTGTTTATTTTGATAGTTTATAGATTATTTCATTGCACATCATCAAGAGAGTATGCTGACATTATACTGTACATCAACAAAACTTCAATTACTCCTGATGGGAAAAATATAGGAAAGCTGCTCATGGCAGTTCCTCAGAAGTATGAGGCAGCTTTAAGTTATTCATGACATAATTTAACTTAGGCTTTTGATGTATTTCCAAAAGTTTATTTAACATCATTGGTATAGGGAAAGAAATAAGATCAATGACAACGTTTTCAAAAGCACCAAAATTTCACTTGTGAGATTAAATAGAGTCTTGAGCTCCTAAATCAGTTAGGTGCTTTTGAAAATTTGACCCCTACAGTCACTGAAAATCAAAGTCAACAGATGAACTGTAAGTGAAACTACCCTGGTTTAGCTTGGAAGAGCCACTTAGAAGCTACCCCTTATGGGGTCTATTCTCCCCTGTGTCAAAACACCTCTCAGTGCAGAAGAGAGGTGTAAGGATGGGAGGATTAGAACCCAGGTTAGTAGAACCTGGGACAGCTGATAGTCCTATAGTCCTCACAGGCAGCATTGTAGAGAGTAGGCACTGCAGGAAGTACTGCCCAAAGGACCCAGTGTCATGGTACCCTGAGGCCCTCTGATTGTCCAAGCACCCTATTTAACCCTACAGGTTGCCCCAGGAAGTTGTCTGAGTAGTTGCACAGATTTTACTTGCAGCAATGCCAGACGTTGGTTGATCTTCTGGTCTCTGATCCCAGGCTGACTCTGACCTTGCTTCCTGATTCTAGCCTGGTACTGCCTCAGTCCTCTGGTCTCTGAGTCTGACTCTTACAATTCCTCCAACCTGCTGCTTGGTGACTGCTGTCTCTGATGTGCAGACCTCAGCCCAGCCATGAATGTTAGGCCAGACTGCCTACATCCTAGTCCTTTACACTAGGTGCCATTAGCTCATCACAGCTCTCTAATTGTGCACCAGCCTGGCAATGGAATGAATCAGCAAAGCCCAGGGGCTGCTCCAACCTACACCACTTGTAAATGGCCCCCAAGAGATTTTATGCCAGTTGAGGTGGATTGGTGTGAGGTGCTGTGCCTCAACCAATCTCTGACATTCCATTCTCTGCCCCTGGGAGTCAGTAGAGCTGGCTTTATGACAGCACAGAGTTCCTTCCACCAGAATATTCTCTGTAGAGCTCTAAGTGGATGCAAAATTTATATCTGCGGATGTGGATATCTGTAGAGCTGCAGGGCTGTACTGGAAACCACAGCAGCAAAAGCAGCAACATGTTAGGCTGCCGCTTGAAGGAACCAGTGCCCAGCATGAGCAGCTCCTCCAGTGTGGCTGTACCACCCCCACTCACTGGGGTGGGCACCCAGTTCACCAGCAGCTGTCCCTGGTTGCACTAGTGTGTGCAAGCAGCTCACACGCTCCCAGACAGGAGTTCCTTCCATGCAGCAGTCTGCACCTCCTGTCCAAGAACATGTGAGCCACTTGCACACACTCCAGTAGATCCCTGCAGCTCTGTGGATATAAATTTTGTATCCACGCAGGGCTCTCATTTTCTGTTGAAATGTTACAGCCAGAAACTAGCCACTTTGCACCACCTGAGCAGTGCAAAAAGATCTGAGCATTGCATAAAAATTGGCCCAATCTGTCTGATTCTGAATCAAATCTGTCAATGCAGCATGGAGTTCAGATAATTAGGGAGGGAGGAATGCCATATTAAAATTATTCCAGTGGCTATAAAAGCACTGAAAAAGGAGAAGGTGGCAATATACTATACATGCCAACGCTTCATAGACTTATCAGTAACAGATCAAGTATACTTTCCCACCAGGTGATGTCTAACTGTGCTATTGCTATTTTATAGCCCTTTTCTTAGAGGCCATGTGGCAAAGGGCAGCAATGTGGATTCCATTCTCAGCTCTGCTACTGGCCTGCTGGGTAACCTTGGGCAAGTCACTTCACCTCTGTAAAATGTCTATAATGATAGTTGCTGCCTTTGTAGAGTACTTTGAGCTCTATGGATGGAAAACATTATATAAAAAAACAGGTGATTATTAATGACAAAAGCTCAGCTAAAAATTTCTCTTAGATTTTTCTATGAGAAATTTTTCCAGATAGCCTTACTCTACAAGAAGGTTTTAGAAACACCCGTCAGGTAGATAAAATACTGTATCATGCTCCAAATATCATGCTCCAAAATGTCTGTTAGTCTATAAGGTGCCACAGGATTCTTTGCTGCTTTTACAGATCCAGACTAACACGACTACCCCTCTGATACTTGTAAAGATATCTATAGTCTTCAGTCCTTAAGAATTTTAACTATGTTATTTGAGGGAAAGGGAACCATGACTTACTGAAGTTAATGATCTTGCTCTCTACCAGCTGAAGGATGTTAGTGCTATTGCTGTACCCTCATTCAAAGAGCCCCTGGGGGATATGGGTTAGATGAAGTTCTAACTTCTGAGTGTTGGTGAGAGTCCACAGTCCTTCATCTCTGCCACCTGTCATTTTTGTAAGCAAGTGGGAGTTCACAGTACATATCTTGTGTTCTGTGTGGAACATCAACACCACTATTGCATCTCCCGAAGTTTCGGGTGCATTTCAGCCTTTGCCTTCTCTTTTGGAGGCCTCCTCTGTGCTCTAATAAGTCTCAGCTATTTAGAATTTCAGGAAGTAGAAGATGGTGAAGGGAAAGAAGCAAGAAGGGGGGAAACAATATAGTGTTGTGGGGTTAGGGGATAACAATGAAATGCTATGGGAGAAAGAAAATGATAAATCCCCAGTTTTAGATACATGTGGATAAAAAAAAAAACATTAAGACTGCTCAAAAAATGCCAGACTTCCATTCTACATAATGCCTCCTCTCCTTATTCATGTACAACTTCTTTTATTTTATTACTGTAACCCCCAACCTAGCATGTTATGTCTCTGTAATATTGTCTGGTCTTGCAGCTTTGAGTTGTAAAATTGCATAGTTCTGCTGGAGATCCCACAAAGTGTGTGGCATTCAGATAATATGTATGTAAGCTATAAGTCATCTGCCTCTTTGTACCTTTCGGTGTGTGTTTAAACAAATCAATTAAAAAAAATCACAAAGTCTCCACTAATTTTGTGTGTCCAATATGATATATCTATGGCCTGATTCTAGAAGTGCTGAGCATCAAATACTCTAGCTGAAGTTTAAGAAAACAAACAAACCACAAAATGATAGTAGGAACTTTTGAAAATTTTGGCCCTGATCCCTAAATCTCTATTTCTGCCTCTTCAGTTGACTTACTTACCTTCTTCATAGGCATATTGTAAAGATTAATTAGTTAATCCTCCTACAAGACATAAAGCTCCCTCTGTATTGTTATTCCACTAAAGTTTTGAGCCCACTTCATTTTCTAAGCAGATAGCAATTCATTTACATAGTAAAGATTGATTTAACATATTTTGTAAATTATCATTTTTTACCCCAGAAAATGAATTAATATCCATGATGGTTTTTGGCATTGAAGAGAATGCTCACTGTCACTACTTATACTATCCCTGTGTGGTTTAGTATATTTCTACTTATCAGAGTATCATATTATTGAATCAATGAGGTAATCGTTAATAAAAAAAATGCTACTTTAATGTGGAAAAAAAGCATATTCCTAACTATTAAAAATCCAACTGAATACTTTGTTTTAATACTGAGTTTCACTTGAACTACAGGGCAATATGGCATTCTAGGGAAGACCAAAAGTGAGTTAGGTTAATAGAGAGGACATGAGACAGACTGGGAGTGAATTGCACTGCAATTTGGAGAGTCAGTGAAATTACACATGGAGTCACATATTTCTCAACAAGTGAAAGGGGATAGAATTTGGCCCCAATGACTTGCACATGGGGGAGACTTTCAAATCACTTTGAGAGGGAGTTGGGCCCCTGACTGGCCTTTGTGCTTTTGAAAGTCTTCCCCCCAGTTTTTTATACACTGCCACTTGTGTGCACAAATGATAGAATTTACTGAGGCAAAGTCTGTCTTTGCTCAGTTTGTGTATGCAAAGAAGATTTGCATGTGTAAAGTCTATTTGCACGCATAAGTGATTGTGTGAAGCACTGAATATATGATAATATATCATATAAATGATCCATATGAATGTAAATAGAGGATACGGGCCCATTCAAAACTCACTTATATTAGTTTTATATCAGAGTAACTCTACTGACTTAAGTAGATTTATTTCAGATTTATGCTAGTTTAAATGAGAACAATCAGGTGCAGTGTTTTTCTAACGTATAGCTGAACGCGCTCTTTGGTCCTCTTTAATTCTGGCCCTCATTTCAGCAAGTGGATCTGAATCGTAAGTAGGTGGGACTTTTAAGGAGAAAGTGGAATTATTCATTTTACAGAATGACACTTGTAACCAGTAAGAAACAAAAATCTACAAAGTACAATGTCCTCAGCCTATGTGCTCAGCTCTCATTGGGTACATATAGACTGCAAAAAAATCCTTTCAGCAGTGATTCTCAGAGCCTAGGTCAACTGACTCCGGTTCATGGAGCTCACATAACACAGCTATCAATAGCAGTGTAAACAGGGGCGGCTTTAGCTATTTCTCCACCCCAAGTACGATGGCACGCTGCAGGGGGCGCTCTGCCGGTCGCTGGTCCCACGGCTCCCGTGGACCTCCCGCAGACGTACCTTCGGAGGGTCCGCTGGTCCCGCGGCTCCGGTGGACCACCGGAGCCACCTGCCGCCTTCCTGGCTTGGCGTGCTGGGGCCTGGAGCCGCCCCTGAGTGTAAATGTTCTTGCTTGGGCAGAAGCTCAAACTCTGAGGTTATCCCCCTTGACAGATCTCAGAGCCTGGGCTGCAGCCACAGCAGGAATGGCCACACTGCTATTTTTAGTCCTGTAGCATGTGCCCAAGTCAATTGATCCAAGGTCGATTGTGGGAGGGATAGCTCAGTAGCTTCAGCAGTAGCCTGCTAAACCCAGTGTTATAAGCTCAATCCTTGAGAGGGCCACTTAGGGATCTGGGGCAAAATCAGTACTTAGTCCTGCTAGTGAAGGCAGAGGGCTGGACTCCATGACTTCTCAGGGTACCTTCCAGTTCTATGTCATAGGTGTATCTCAAATTCCCATTTCTTACCTCAGTATTTTTTTTTTTTGCAGTTTAGACATACCCTTAAACAACAATAGCTGTTGTGCACGCTAATTGACTACTATGAAAACCTATATAAGTGTGAGGAAAAATAGAAAGTAATGCCAGATAACACTAAGTAAATGCTTAGGAGTACATTTTCCAAGCTGTGAACAGGAGGACGGGACACACAGTTGTTGTTAATGGATTTTTCATATATAACCCCCCACACAGTGTACTTTGAAATTGTACCCCTGAGAAACATTATTAAATAGGTTAAAACTGACATTTGATAACATCAGAAATAGTAATAAACACAGTATTAATTTTAGGGTAAGTTTTTGTAATTTGTTATGTTTCACAAACTCAGATTATTCATTTTCTAATATTTTGGTTTGACATGTCAGTTTAATATTTTTATAATTTGAATTTTGCAATTTGTTTTCTATTGTTTGGTCTGTCCTTTTTCTCTTGTACACTATTGTACTTTCATTTGTCAGTTTGTAATTTCACATATATAATAGAGAAAAGAACTGTGACTTTTCAGGGGAAATGAAATGGGAGTTATCACGAGAATCACATGAAAGGACGAGCAAATAAGTTTGGATAAAATAAGATCTCTCTTTGTACCAGATTTAAACTGGATCCAAACAACCTTTCTGGAGAGTCAAAAAATTATGATCAACTTTTGTTTGGTACTACTTTCATATCTTTATTGTCTCTACCCTTCTGGGTTTTTGCCTGGTTTAGAAACAGAATTCTTGAAACACTTTACCTGTCTGGAAGTAGATAGCACCAAAAAGCTTCTGAAATAGCTTGCTCTTTTAAGATTTCCAGCCCAATTTTGCAGACTGTGGAGGCTTGCACTGTTAAGAAAATCTCTGGACAAATAGCTAACCTGAACTTGAACTTTGAACATTTTGAAGACCTATGCCAGAGCGGAGCTCACAGAATCACTTGATAAAATTGTACCACCATAGAGAAGAGAAATTGGTGTGAGTCCCACGTGTTTGAAGGTATGTCTTCCCTGATTTAAACTAATTAATTAATTAAAAAAGAAGTGTATTTTTTGTCTTGAGTTAGCTAACGCAAGTTAAAATAGCAGAGAAGACACTGCAACTTGGCTTTTAACTCAGCAGCTCTAGTTCAACCCCATTTCCCCTGTAAGCTTTAACTGGAGCCATTAACGCAAGCTGAAAGCTGAATTGCTGTGTTTTCACTGCTATTTTAACTGGAATTAGCTAGTCTGAGTTAAGGACATACCTCTTTTTGCAGTGAAGGCAGATCATGAGACAATTTGTTCCTTCTCTAGATACCATTAAATCATCCCTGCCAAAGGGAGGGAGTTGCAAAAAGGGAATCCCTAGCTAGTGTACAGCCTGCTCAAAGCAACCAGAAAGCCAATAGATCTCACCCTTTAAGGGTCTATACCTCCCCTCAAAGCCCACATCAGCCAAGTCCAGTAGAAAAGGGGTGAGGTCAGGGAACCCTTTTGTCCCAGTAAACCCCGGCTGCCAGAAATGTTACTGTGGATATGACGGGGGGGTGTACCCCAAAATGTGAGTAAGCTAATTGCAACCATATTATGTGCATTCAGCCAGCATGAATTAATAAAATAGAACATCATATATAATTTGAAAGGAGGATTTTAGAGGCAAGGTCCAAACTGGCTGGCAGTATCTGCTAATCAGAATGGGAGGAGGGGAAAAACAAGTTAACAATTAACACTGAAAACCTTGGTGGATGAGAACCTTGAATTTGGGCACCTTTGATTTAGAAGTATTATTATAATTAAGATTGCTAGGAATGTTTGTTGATAAGCAGTTTATTGAAAGTTAGAAAAAGGATGATTTACTAGAGGTCATTATGACCTGTGTGTTCCGTAGAAGTTAGTTATAAAAGACCAGCTAATACAGTGTATTTTGGACCAGTCCTCTGAAGCCATCTTCAGATGTGTTTTTCCTGACACCTTTTCTCCCCGGCAAGTAAGCAACTGTCCACTGCATATTCACTGTTAATAATTCAATACCGTTCCAGATTTTAGGTAAATATCAGATTTAGGTAAATATCTAAACCTATTGCTTATGTCTGTGTAGGCTTAAATCTAATCAAATGCAGTTTTAGATAGCTCATGCTTACTTGCATTAATCCTTTATCAGATGGAATTGCTGTGTTCCCATAGATTTGTTCATGGCCTGGAGTGAAATAGTTCAGTTACCACTGCTGTGGGCTCTGAGAACCACCCATTAGGGTTAGGTGTTGCTGGATGTAAGTTAGAGCAGTCTCAGGGCTGATCTAACTTCTGTTAGGGACCAACCTTATCCCTGGTTAGTCCTGGAATTGAATGCTCATAAAGGTGTCCTCCCTTTCCCTGCCTCCTTCAGTTGTCCAAGCACAACTTGACCAAAGTGGATGATCTATTGAGTCCAATCAAAGGAGGAAATACAAGCAAGGAAAGGAGACCATACCTAATACCATTACTGAAACCCTGGCTTAAAGTGGTCTACTGTTCTTTTTACAATAGCTATGTATTGCTAAGAATATTTGCTACTCTGTTAATCAATAAAGCTGTAGGAAAATGTTCTTTTTCACAATTGTTTATGTGGAAAACTATTGGCATCCTGCAGTGATTGAAGGTCATTGGAACATTCAATCCAATGTTTTTCCATCAACAGTTGGCCTTAGACATTTAAAAGCTGAAAGAAAATAAAGTAGATTGCCTTGCATGACAGACAATCTTGAATGATTATTGTTTGTGTAGAGCAGTGTTTCCCAAACTTGAGACTCCACTTGTTTAGGGAAAGCCCCTGGCAGGCTGGGCCAGTTTGTTTACCTGCTGTGCCTGCAGGTCTGGTCGATCACGGCTCCCAATGGCCACGGTTCACTGCTCCAGGCTAATGAGAGCTGCTGGAAACGGCGACCAGCACATCCCTCTGCCCATGTCATTTCCAGCAGCTCCCATTGGCCTGGAGAGGTGAACTGTGGCCAGTGGGATCCACGATCTGCTGGACCTACAAACGCAGTTGGTAAACAAACCTGACCTCCAGGAGCTTTCTCTACACAAGCGGTGTCCCAAGTTTGGGAAACGCTGGTGTAGAGAATTGGATATTATGCAATGCATGGTCTTATATAAAGATGCTGCTTATTCCTGCTGGGAGTCACGCAGCATTAATTTGGTAGTGGGTTGCATCATGAAATAAGACGTAGTTTTACTCCCCTTCTTCATTGTGTAGATCGGTTAGTTAATGCTAGTTAGAAAATGCTTAACCCAGCTCCAACTAGTCAATTAGTATGAAACGTCAGATATACTGTTTTCAGTAGAGGTAAGTTTGCTTGCCAGCTGGCATTTATAAATAGCTACAGACAGGAGTTATTTTGACTTGATTCCATGTCTTACAAGGTTTAAAAAAATTAAATGTTGAGAATGGCTAAATTGCGGGATTTCTCACAAACCAGGAGAAATTGCCAGGTTGCTTTTCATGGAAATATGACAATTTCTCTATGGAAATACTGTGTCAGATCCTCTGCTGGTATAAATTGATTCAATTGATTAAAGTGGAACTACACCAATCTGGCCCTGTGCCTTTATGTAGTACTAGGGCTTCTAGAGTTTGTTGTTCAATTAGATTTTCTTTCCCTCTAAAGTGTAACACTATATAGCTCTGGCTCTGAAAACACAGAATGTAGTAATGCCAACAGTTGGTTAGGGAGGGGAGAAGGTATTGTTTCTTTTCATACTGTGACTGACTGTTACTTTCAATCCTCCAAACAGCCTGAAGTACAATAATCTTCACTTTTGCCTTATTGTTGTGCCTGATAGGTAGCTATCATTGCATAATCCATATTTGTTTGCCCCCTTTGAACACTTTTTCCTGAAGCTGTGCGAGGAGTTCAGAAATCTGTCCTGACCCTGCTGTCAAACACTCCCTGAACTTTTCAGAAGGTTCTGTTTTCTCTTACTCATCTTCGTTGCTCATGCTGCCCTGACTTCTGGTTATGTAGCCTTGAGTGTTTCTGTTTCTTCTTTTTTACTACTTAGTTGCTTATTTGGAGAGAAAAGGAGGGAAACAATCACTCTTCTCTTCTGTCTTGAATATGCAATTCAGTAATTGTTGGCCAATGCCACATATTGTGTTAGTTTCTCATTAAGGAAATAGTTGTAAAGCAATCATCTATATTGTAATTAAGCATTAGCGAGCAGAAATAGAGTTACATGGTGGGAAGTAGAGAGTAAAATAATGAGCTTGGTACATTTAGATTATAATGTTTGCCATTGTTGTCTCTAACTAAGAAGACCCTTTGCTATAAGATAACCAGTTTCCAGATTGGACTTTTGATCTACTACATTATCAAAATGTTGTTGCATAGATCCATATAGTTGCTCTTTACTATCTCTCAGGTACTTTTTCTACAGTATACCAAGATTTATAATGTTTGCAATGTGACACACTCTTGTTACTGAATCATATTCACTTGTCATGTGTTTTTGAGTCAATCACTGAAGATGGTGATAGATATTATCTGCCTACCTCGGTAAACTGGTCTGGCTGATTTTTGCCTGCTAGGATGCATGGTAATTTAAAAAACAAAACAAAAACAAACAAACAAACAAAAAACTTTATTTCTGCAGAGTTCCTAGTTATAATACATGCATAAATGTTTGCTATCATCACTCTTTATCTGTCTTATGTTTACCTATATGTTTTTCCTTATGTCTCCACTGCCTCCATTCACTCTTTCTAGCATGTATTTGTCCTTTAGAAATCACTCCCAGTGCATTAAAAGTTGCTGTATTTATTAGGATTCAGCATTGCATTCGTACATTTCTCATTGTGAAGTGTTTTATTATTACTGTACCAAATAA
This sequence comes from Gopherus evgoodei, assembly GCF_007399415.2. NCBI lineage: Eukaryota > Metazoa > Chordata > Testudines > Testudinidae > Gopherus > Gopherus evgoodei. The sequence goes on from NC_044322.1 coordinate 321,837,218, forward strand.
TTTAGATGAGCATGATAAATGAGAGCATGTTGGTGTTGTTAAGGTTAATGGCCCAATGATTTACATGTAAAGACACATTTAAAGTCAAAATTATTGCATTAATAGTTTCAATGAACAATGTGAACTTTGAGTATACTGTTCAGAAATGCTCTAGAGAGGTATCATTGCTATTACTTTAGTTGTGATATGGCATCTATTAGAGTTGAGCTAGTAATATGGCAAAATTGAGTACTTCCACATATGGTTGCCCTGTATCTTCTGAGTGCAGGTATTTCTCTGGTCAGCCATTAAAGGCCAAAACTGAAGAGAAAATTACCTCAGACAACAAATAGAGTGGTTATTGGTCTATACTATCTTTTCCACTAATTGAATAGGCCAAACTCAGCTCTTGTGCGTACAAGCACATCTCCATTGAGATCAATGGAGTTGCACCCATTTCCATCAGAACTCAGTTTTGCCCAAATTCTTTCCATATTAATAAAAAAAAATTGACAAATGATCTTGCTAAGCGTTTTCTGGGTAGTCTGGTAGAAAATTGAATGAGATGAATAAAGCATGACAAGAAGTATTGGAGTTAATTTGTTAACATTTGTAAAATGCTCACCTTGCTAGGTGGTGTGTGGCTTTGCTGGGGCTGGGAGTAGTGGAGACACCTTGAGAGAGAACACAATTGAGAAGTGTCTAAGGCAGTGTCAATGTGCTCCCTCTCTTTTATTTTCTCTCTTTCATCAGTTCCTTTGCTTGCAACACGCTTCTTCTCCCTTCCCCTCCCGTCCCCATCCTCTTTCCTTGTGCTCAGGATGTGTCAGGAGGTCACATGCTGCACCTGGTGTCAGGACTCGGGGGTCTCTCCCACCCACTGCTGCTGCCGCCATTGGGAGGTAGGGGCCATGTTAGGGCTGAGTGATTGTCTTGTGCCTGGAGGTACTGCATCAGGAGGAGGAGGTTGATACAGTTTACTATCTAGGTGAGTTGGCCATTCTGGGTTCTCTGTGTCAAACTCACCCTTCCCACCTTTAATCTAGGTGTTGGAACTCTGGTGATGTTGGAGGTTAGGCTACTCATTAGTTCTGGGGTCTGAAAGAGAAATTTCCCACATGGCAAATGGCCAAACTGCTGGATGGGGTTTTCACCTTCCTCCCGGCATCTAGGAGGTCTGGTTTGGGAGATTTAAATTATAATTGTCACAACTTTGGCAGGCTCAAGTATGGTTTATGCTTTGGAAATGGTCCAGTTCAGGTCTGTGTAACCCAGTGGGATGCTCAGGCACTGGTCCTGAGCACAATATTGCAGGGTTGGCCTCTATGTGAGGCAGCTTGTGGCTGCCCTCATCTTAGCTTTTCAACCTCCAGCTTCCAATCAGGGTCCCTCGGCAGGCCAGAGGGTGCAGAAATGGCATATCCTTCAGGTTTATACAGTACTCCTCACTTAAAGTTGTCCTGGTTAACATTTCATTGTTATGTTGCTGATCAATTAGGGAACATAGTCGTTTAAAGTTGTGCAATGCTTCCTTCTAACATTGTTTGGCAGCTGCCTGCTTTGTCCACTGTTTGCAGGAAGAGCAACCAGTTGCAGCTAGCTGGTAACCAGGGTGGACCGGCAGCCCCCCTATCAGCTCCCCGCTCCCCTAAGTTCCCTGTGCTGCAGCTGCCCAGCAGGCTATCAATTGTTGGGCAGTCCAGCTGTCTCTCCTCTTACTGCCATGTGCTGCTCCTGCCCTCTGCCTTGCAGCTTCTCCCAGAGACTCCTGCTTGCTGTGCAGGGAGGAAAGGAGAGGGGCTAATGTCAGAGTGACACCCTCCCACCAGCTCCTGCACTCTACTTACCTCTTAGTGAAAAAAAATCATTGTAGAATATTAGGGTTGGAGGGGACCTCACAGGGTCAGCACTTCCTTTTAGGCAGCCTAGGCAATCGCCTAGGGTGCCAGGATTATTGATGGGAGGCATTTTGCCCGAGGGGGCCGCAGGCGGCTCCAGTGGAGCTGCCACAGTGGTGCCTGTGGAGGGTCCACTGGTCCGCAACTCCACTGGAGCTGCCGCAGTCGTGCCTGCGGACGGTCAGCTCCTCGCGCGGCTCTGGTGGACCACCCACAGGCACGACTGTGGTAGCAGAACCAGAGCCACGGGAGCAGCCAACCACCTGCAGGCACGACTGTGGTAGCTCCACTGGAGCTGCAGAATGGCAACATTGCTGTGCGCCTAGGGCGCTAAAACCCCTAGCGCTGGTCCTGGGACCTAAGAAGGTCATCTAGTCCAACCCCCTGCTCAAAGCAGGGCCAATCCCCAGACAGAGTTTTGCCCCACATCCCTAAGTGGCCCCCTCAAGGATTGAACTCATGAACCCCAGGTTTAGCAGGTTAGTGCTCAAACCACTGAGCTATCCTTCTCCCTAAAAAGAAGAACAATGGCACTTGTGGTCAAGAAGGTTTGTGACTTTAGGTAAGGTGTAATGAATCACAGCCTATCAGGGTTAGAAGAGACTGCAGGGGGTCATCTAGCCCAACCCACTGCTCAAAGCAGGGCCAATCCCCAGACAGGTTTTTACCCTAGATCTCTAAATCCTCCCCTTGAGGATTGAACTCTCAACCCTAGGTTTAGCAAGCCAATGCTCAAACCACTGAGCTGTCCTGCCTCTTTTGTCTTCATATAGAGCAAGGAGGGGACATAGATGGAGAGAGAAAGAGAGCGCCTGGGGCAGCAGCTGCTGTCTCAACTTCCTGGTCCACTTAAAAAGACAATGCACTTTATAATGGGTCAGTTTACTTAAAGGGGCAGTGTGCATCTCTCTCTTTCTCTCTCTCTCTCTTCCCCCCCCCCACACAAGGTGTGTGTCTGTCTCTGTCTGCTTTGCTATCTCCCCTCCCTCGTGATCGTGCTGCATTGTGTGAGAGGCTACATTAACAACAATGTGTTAACCATTGAGGGCTCAGCCAAGTGCTAGTTCATCATTTAGCAGCAAGGCATTCCCTGAGAAATATCCCTTCTTCTTTCACCCTCTAACTTCACCACCTCAACCAAGCTTCACAATCATCATAGCTGTGAACAGTATTGAATTGTTTGTTTAAAACATATACTGATCCTCGGGAATGGAAGTTGTCCGTAACTCTGAACAAAACATTATGGTTGTTCTTTCAAACATTTACTACTGAACATTGACTTAATACAGCTTTGAAACTATAGTATGCAGAAGAACAATTCTGCTTTTAACCATCTTAATTTAAATGAAATGAGCACAGAAACAGTTTCCTTTCGTCCAGTGAAAAAAATTTCCCTGGAATCTAACCCCACCTATTTACATGAATTCTTATGGGGAAATTGGATTCACTTAACATCGTTTTGCTTAAAGTTGCATTTTTCAGGAACATAAATACAACTTTAAGTGAAGAGTTACTGTAGTCCAATAGTGTCATTGGTGCCCATTGCCATCTGCACTGGAACAACTTGGCTGGGTAGTTTGGGACGGTTACCGCACTTAGGTAATCGTTTTAAATAAAGTTGCAACCTCTGCATTTAACCATATTATGATGTCTGTGATTCGTTGTTTCCATATCCCAATCAGCTAGGGCCACATAGCAAAACAGTTCCCTAAGTCTGTGGTTCTCAACATTTCCAGACTACTGTTCCCCTTTCAGGAGTCTGATTTGTCTTGTGTACCCTCAAGTTTCACCTCACTTTAAAACTTCATGCTTACAAAATCAGACATAAAAATACAAGTGTCACAGCTCACTATTACTGAAAAAAATGCTTATGCTTACTTTCTTATTTTTACCATATAATTATAAAAAAAATCAATTGGAATGTAAATACTATGCTTACATTTTAGTGTGTAGTATATAGAGCAATATAAACAAGTCATTGTCTGTAGGAAATTTTAGTTTGTACAGACTTCGCTAGTGCTTTTTATGTAGTCTGTTGTAAAACTAGGCAAATATCTAGATGCGTTGATGTACCCCCTGGAAGACCCCTGCATGCCCCAGGAGTACACTTACCCAGGGTTGAGAATCACTTCCTTAAGTGTCAAACTAGCTGCAAATGTCTTGCTGTGATCTAAAGGGCATGACATACAAACATACAACCAAACGGTCTACCACTTTTTCTTATATTGGTGCAATTTATTTATTTAATTTACTTGTTTTTAATTAAGGACCCATGAGAGTTACTAGGCTTGATCCTGCTCCCATTCAAGTCAATGAACAATTTCCCATTAGCTTCATGGTGCTGGATCAAGCCCAATGGAATTACTCCATCCTGGAAATAAAGGCTGCAGGCTCAGATCCAATGTATTTGGTCTGTGCACAGGTAAATGAGCATATGCCCCATTGTACTGGCTTGTTCAGCACCTTCTTATTTTATTGTGAAGGATGCCACATATGTGAAATTTGCTGTTATCTATTAGCAAGAACAGTCTCTGAGGTCAATGACAGTCAGAAGCAGCAGCTAAAATGTAGCACATGTCATTTTTCTATAAACTAATATTTTGATTCAGTACCACAAACTGAAATTTAAAAAAAAAAGACTAGGAAACATTCCTCCTGTCAGGAACATATGTTCCTTTTACATTAACTGAAAGCTTTTGCAAATGTGAGAGCGGAAGCATATGTAGAAATAGCTGAATTTAATAGGTGGGGGTAAAAGTGTTTTGCTAAGAATAAAGTTGCCAAAGCATATATGATGGGCTGAAAATTGCAGATTAAATGGAAGCACTTTAATTTTCAGGATCACAGAGGAAATGCAATGAAGAATCAAGCTGAGAATTTGGGTTTTACTGTGCTACAACAGCACCCTATTCTGTCTGCAGTCACCAATGCCAGCATCATTACAAGTGGAGGAAATCAAAAAATTGCAAATAGATACAAACCTCTTCAGATACTCCCTTCCCATGAATTGAGCTTAATGAATTAATTGTTATATTGAATCATGGCCCTTAACATCTACCAAGGAAAATACTGTATGACAATAAGATGTTAGATTTCCAGATAGAAAGGAACCAGTTTTTTATAAGGTTATTGATTTAGTAATTGCTATAAAGTAATTGCTGACTTTTCATGAGGCACCCTGAAATTTTATACATGTGCTTTGTGGAAAAGCCTGAAAGGGACTTTGCTTCATTCACAAAACAAGGTCACCATAAATAAATTCTTCAGAATAAGGAGAAGAGAGAGTTAAAATAAGGGATGATGATTATTGCATATGGCATATAAGATACCTTTCAAAAAAGAAAGAAAAGAGAGAAAAGACAAAAAGCTGTAGAGGCAAGGCAAGTTCTGGCAGTGTAGAAGTAAGAGCATGGATTTTAATTGGGAATGAAAGCTACAGTGAGATTGACTGAACATATCTATAAATAAATAAGGTTAAGGAAAAGAAAAAGTTGAGCTTGTGAAAGTTTAAAACCACAAAGGGACAAGCTAGAGAAAACAATCAGATAGTAACAAACTTCTCTCCCTTCCATTCTTGGACTTCTTTTTTTCCTTTCTATTTAGTTAGTCTTAAAGGTATGGTTTGCATACTCACTAGAACCTTAAAGTTATGAGCACCTCAGGAATGGAAGTTGTCCGTAACTCTGAACAAAACATTATAGTTGTTCTTACAAACATTTACTGCTGAACATTGACTTAATACAGCTTTGAAACTATAGTATGCAGAAGAACAATTCTGCTTTTAACCATCTTAATTTAAATGAAATGAGCATAGAAACAGCTTCCTTACTTTGTCAAATCTTTTTTTTTTATTTCCCTTTATTTTTTAGTAGTTTACATTTAATGCAGTACTGGACTGTATTTGCTTTTTTTCCTCTGCTGCTGCCTAATTGCATACTTTCAGTTCCAGAATGAGATGTGTGGTTGACGGGCTAGTTCGTAACTCTGAGGTTCTCCAAAGGTTCAACTGCTTGTCTTCTGGCTTTCCATACCCTTTTTGATTCTGAAATGCTGGCATAGAAATCTCCTGAGAAAAGGCTTTCTCATGAAGATTCCAGAATTTAGGCTTCCAACTGTGTCCAGAAATACTTCAACTACAACATTTCTAGTGTTAGTCCACCATTTATTACTTCAGTCCCAACCAGAAACTGAAACTGCAAGTTAAAAATGAAGTTATTTGAACATTTCAGAACAACACAAAAAGGTTTGGTTCTGAAAATGGCTAAAGGTTCAGGAAGATCTTATTTTATTCAAACCACTTTGTCTCAAACTCTGTTGGAGCTAAATACTGGGAGAGTTATGCATGTTCTTCCTCTCTGATTTGATCCAGGCTAATCTATACATTGCTTTTGGGATTAGAAAAAATATGCATTATTGTACAGCTGAAAAACCTGATTCAAAGGCTTTACCAGGTGGTGCAATCAATTGCCATGCTTGGATCCTGTAGTTGTAAGATTCTTCACAACCCCATTTCAAAGTTTTATCTCGATCCAGCACTTTTCCATATAGCCTCTGTCATAAATTGCAGTGACCTCAGTTCTTTTAAATATTTCCAGAAAGATTTAGTGAGTGACTATTGATTGATAGCTGTGAAAAACCTCTTCAGTCTCTGTCAATCTAATAACCATAAATGGTTCTTTCTTCTGATCTTCAGATGGGAATTCCACAGGCATTATGGTTTCTGGCCAGTTCAGTACTTCGCTGAAGTTCTCAGTCCATCTTAATTTCTAACAGTTAAATCTGATATATTGCTTCAAGCAGAATTGGTAGAGTAGTGTATTTTATCTACTAGTAAGCAAACATTCACAACATAAAGTGACTTTATGGATCAACTGTTCAAATATAGGTGCCTAATTTGCATTCTCAAAATATATGAATGCATATCCAAAATGTAGTCATGCATGCAATTACCAATTTTTGACATTAATTTTCTAGTTAAAATGGTATTTATATACATGGGAAACAACATTAAGGTCCCAGATTGTGTTTGGCAATTTGTCTATGGATGTTTCTTAGTTAGAGCCTGATATTTAATAAGGCTTCAATCTGTCCTTTGCTTTTGCATTTACATAGGTGGACACGTACTTTATGTTCATGATCATCTATGCACATATGGGGAGAGAGGTTGGCTGGTAATTAATGTACCCAACTAGGACTCAGGAGATTTGAGTTCTAGTCCTGGCTTTGCCACAGAGTTCTACTGAGATTTTATCCAAGTCTTTTAACCTCTCTGTACCTCAGTTTCCCATCTGTAAAATGGGGATATATCCCTATTTCTCAGGGGTATGTTAAGCAAAATTTGTTAATAGTTGTAAGATGCATAAACCTGTATATGGTAAGTATTATAGAAATGCCTTTAAACAAATGCATACATAATAAATAAATAAATTCTGGCACTTGTGCTTGTAGATGATAGGATTAAAAGGCAAAACATTTTTGGACAAATAGAATTTTCATGTGCAAAATGCACCTTCTATGCAGGTGAAAATTAAAAAAATATGCACACTGATCTGTGAATAAACACTGAGTTACATGGACAGAAGTGGACCTCCCCCTTGGAAAATCAGGCACTTAAGGTCACAAAAGAACAGAATATGCCCACACCCCATACTCAAGTTGAATAGTACTTTATTTCACAAGAACTCTCATTGGTTTTAAGGGGACTATTTGCACAGCAAGAGAAGTTTTTCCTTATTTCTGATATTATATAAGGGGACTCTCTCTAAACAGAGAGGGTGAAATTCTGGTCCCATTAATGTTAATGGAAAAATTCTCATTGACTTAAATGAAGCAAAGATTCCATCAAAAAGCACATAGGCAGTCTATCCTCACCAGTGTCTAATCTGGTCATTCTAGAAAAATCATAACATAGAATTATATGTTAAAACTAATTTCAATACATACATATTTTGCCTTCATATAACCATGACCGGTAAATATCACTGCAATTCTATTCACAATGTTGAAGCTATTGCTCAGTCAGCCCACTGAAAGGTATCTCCAGTGAATGCATTTGTCTTTGTAGTGTTAGTGAGGTGAACATCCTGGGTTTCTCCATTACATAAATTGGAAAACTATCTTATTTCATCCTTTTGACTAACTGCAATTAATCATGAAAGCTGAAATAATCTAGAGAACATCCACATATCACCTCTTTGTTGATTCCAAACATTTCTAGGGATAATTTTAGATATCAAGAATAAAACTCAGATGAGACACCAGCATCAACAGCTTGTGGCTTTCACTGGCATCTGTCTCTGTTATCTTCCCTGGAAGTGTTCTAGAGAGGGTTTGATGCATGACTGTTGGTTGATGTTGTGGTGGAAATCTATGAGTGAGTTTAAGTAATCTGTCAGAGGATGAAAATATCAATGTCTCTCAGGTATATCATATGTTTTGTCATGCATTTTTCCAGAAATTCTTCCTCGAGGTGGCCCATGAAGAGGTTGGCATATTGGGGAGCCATCCAGTACACGTGCCTGTTGCATGGTTTGGACAAAGTTTTTGTTGTTAAATGTAAAGTTGTAACAGATGGGAATAAAATGGATGAGTTCGGCAATGTGTGTAGGGTGAATATCTGAGCATTGTTCATTGTCTTGTAGATATTTGAGGCAGGCAGAAGAAGGAAGTATGTTGTGTCCTGGAGGAAAATGGCCCTTTGTCTGGTGTGTGGTCTGAGGATGGTTTCTATGAGTCCCAAGATTGCTTCAGTAAGGGTGCCATGCCCAATATGGTGGGGTAGCCTGGGTTCCTATGTTTGTGCATCTTGGGAAGCATGTAGAAGGTCCTGAGGTGGAGAAGTGTCAGAAGAGGTTGTTGAGTTTCTCTTGGAGTTGTTTGGGGAACAATTTGATGACATCCTTAAATTCCTGTGTGAAGTGTGGTGTGGTGTGGGGTCTTCTCTGAGTACTTTAAAGTAGGTGATGTTGAAGAATTGTCAGTTGGCCTTGTTGACATAGTCATCATGGTTGAAGACTATGATAGCACCCCTTTTGTCTACTGATTTGATCACAGTCTGGTACCTGGATTTCAGGACAATATAGCTATCTTGTTTTCTGTATTGGAGAGATTGTGGTGGATGTAATTTTTGTTAAGGATTTCACAGTCAATTTTTTTCCTGAAGCATGAGGAAATTAGGTTTTGAAGTGGGGTATGATGAAGACTGTATGAATAGTGACAGTGGATTTAAGTGGTTTAATTTGATTTGTGTGATTACTGTGAATATTAGATTTTGTAAAGGACTCCTATATGTCTGCTTTTATTATGTGGGGTTAATAAATCTAAATGAACTCCCTCTGTTGATTATGTCAACTGTGTATCAGATTGCTTGCATATCATGATGAAATTATACGTCTGAATAAAATCTGAAATTTTCTTTATAAAGATTAAATGAATATTCCATTTCTGGTGCATGCTCATTCTTCACCAGTATTCAAGGAAAACTATTAGGCAGTTCAATTTCACTAGCAGAGAAAGTAGATATAAGCTTGAATTATGGGGAAATTTGGCTCTTAACTTTGCAGCTCAGGATCCCTAGCTGTAAGGCTCTTTGGCATATTATTCATAAATCCCTAATATCAACTTTCTTTTTTTAACATGCTCTTTCTATCAGCTTTGCTGTAAATATCAACATTTCAATTTTTATTCAGAAATTATATAATGTTATATACAAAAATTTCAGTGGTAAGAAAACTACATTAACACAGAGTTAAAGTTGCTTGGTGGTATGTCATCCCCTTGCAGAAAGAGCTTGAGCAAAACTTAAACTTCTGAAAATGCGCAGTTAAGGTAGCCCATGCATTCTTCTGCCCTCTTTAAACAATGCCTCAATATTTCCCGTTAACACACATACCTTTACTCTTCCAATACCACAGTTGCTGAAATGTGCAGGCTAATCATCTCTTTTTAAAACCCATTGACTTTCAGCCAGAGGATTCATCTCACACTATTAAAAGATAAAAAGGGAAAAAAAGAGAGTGGAGCTGGGCAACCACTACTGTGCATTTCCTCATTTTTAGAAGTTCGAGTTTTGCTCAATTCAGCGTTCTGCAAAGGAATGACATAGCAGCAAGTAACCTTAACTCTGTGTTAACACGTTTTTTTGCCATGAAATTTCCTAGTTTTTTTAACAGGGAAAGATGCATTGTTGTTAGGAGATAGTAGTCATTTCAGAAATTGTACATATGTTCTGCAATTTGCATGCTAAGCCAAATTAGCCTGTGTCAGCAATCACCATTTCATGGTGTATTCCTTGCTTTGCCACAAATGTATGCAATCTTGTGATCCTGGAAGTGCCCAGAATCCATAGACTGCCAACCCCGGCACAGCACATATTTCTTTTCCCTCAGAAGTCAAGACCCCTGCGCTGTCAATTTTCTACCTCCTCTTTAATCTGCTCCAAGAGCAGGAAGGAGCCACTTGCTCTCGCCTCCCTAGAGGCTAGAAAAATACAGAATACAAATCCGAGGCTTGCCTACCACCCATCCTCATTGCACACCCCTTCTGCAACAGCAACCCCTCTTCTTGTCCCTATCCGTGCCCACTCCCCCAAGTCCTCTGTGTCCAGCTCCTCTCTACCCAAAATAACAGTTTTTCATAGATCAGCTATTGACTATTCTGCTGCGTTCACAGTAAGCCTCTCCATAAAATAGGAACACTTTATATTATAACAGGCAACTTGCAGCAAGCAGCATGAATTATTAAATCTTTTTTGCACAGGTGTGCAAAGGTTTGGACTAGAAACATCAGTGTTGGTGGGTTCGCTGGGGCACATTGGCACATTCCCTCAAACTACTCAGGCAAGCATAAAGTGGCTGCACAGAAAACCTCTCACATTTTTTTTCTTTATTGGTGCATGCACACTGTAATCCTTCCAGACTGCACATCCATACAAGTGAAGACAAGGACACTTTCTTAAACACTCCAAAAATCTAGTGGGTTCCATACACAACTTTGGATAAAAATTGAGACCATTCTGAGCCGCATCACTTCAATAGTTTAATCTCTGACTGTTTGCAAAACTTACCTGGAAATGTTTTGAAAAATTGCTCTTTTCTCAGAGCTTATATCTTTGGAACTATTGGTTCAAATGATTCCAAATGTGGACCACTAACCCTATGCTGCACTCCCACAAGGCAATGCTAATTTCAAGAAATTCTGTGAAAACATGGATTTTAGAGCATTTAGAATTATCATCTTTTAAACAGGAAGGATAGAAAGATGATGAAGGTGAAAGGGCTTCTCTACTCATCCATCTGCAGTACAGGAGTCTCTGAAAAGTTTGAATTACCCTATTCATGTCAGTATGATCTTCTCAGCTGAATGAAAACATCCGTGGAGATGAATACAAGCTGAAGCAATTGCTCTGAGATTTGTGAACCAGTCCATTCATCACAGTGAGTAATCCCATCCCCTTCCAAAGTGTTTTAGAGCCGGTGCAATGCATGGCATAGACCCATTCTGAGGCTATGTCTACACTAGCACTTTTGTTGGTAAAACTTTTGTCAGTCAGGGGTGTGAAAAGAACACCCTCCTGGTCAATATAAGTTTCATCAACAAAAGCACCGGTCTGGACAGCCCTGTGCCAGCAGAAGAAGCTCTCCTGCTGATGTAGCTACCTACATTCATTGGGAGTGGTTTAATTATGTCAACGGGAGAGCTCTGTTCTGTCGGCATAGAGCGGCTACATGGGAGATCTAACCGCGGTGCAGCTACAGCAGTGCTGCTGTGCCACTGTAAGGTCAGTAGTGTAGACATAGCCACAGTTCCCCACCTTAATGGGTAGGACTTCACCAGAATCTGTCTTACATGGGGGCAGGGAGTGGGCCTCAGACCCTTCTAAAAGGGCATGCTCCCCTAGGACCTGGCACATATGAGAAGGAAAGGGAATGTGCATGGTGCACACACAAGCAGAAGTGAAAGGGACTCAGACACCTAGGATGAAAGAGTCCCCCCAACTCTGATCTGGGTACACACGTGGGAGGGAAGAATGTGGGACTGTCAGGTGACCCTTATCTCCCCCAGCCCACCTGCCAGTCATCGCCATGTCTCGCTTCCCTCTGTCTCATCCCACCCCTCCACTCTGCCTACCCTCCAAGCCTCACAAGAAGCCTCAACCCCTCTCCCTCTCCCTACCACCCATTCCCATTTATCCCCCTCCCCATAATCCCCAATGCCTCACTTTGGGGGGATGCAGGGAGGTTGGGGTGTACTGGAAGGGCTGGAGCTGCATGATGGTTGGGGTGCAGTCTAGTTGGGGTGCATGGGCAGAGATGGGGGTGCAGGATGGTTTGGATGTACTGGCAGAGTTGTGAAAAGCACAGGGGTTGGGGTACAGGAGGGTTGAGGTGCACTGACAATACAAGGTTTGGGAAGCACTCTGGTCTTAAGTGGGAGTTTGTGATTAATTTATCCTTAGTTATGTTAATTGAAGGGTGAGTTCACAGCCATCAAGCTCAACTAGATCTATGATTCATCCAGTTATTAGTATATCTCAGTTTAACAGTACAAGGCAGGAGAAAACCCTTTTTTGGGAGGGGGTCTGTAACTCTGCCCCCATGAGCCACACCAAATTTCAAAACCACCAGATCAACTGTTCAGATTTTAAAGTACTTACAGGAGTCAAGCTTTCAAGCATACAAAATGGTAGGAATGGAAACCCTCTAGCCATTTGTCTGTATTGGCACACGCACAGTGTGTTCACCAGTGCAATGGTGTTATCACATTCCCTCAAACTACTCAGGCCAGCATGAAGTGAGTGCATAAAGACCCTCTCACGTTTTTCTCTCTGTTTATTTATTTATTTATTTATTGGCACATATGCACTGTAATCCAATGGTGCTGGAACTAGGGATGTTGGGGGTGCTGCCACACACTGTGGCTTGAACTAATAATAACAAAAACCAAATACATGCTCTCCATGGTTTCCATCATCAGCACCCCCACTATAAAAATTGTTCCAGAACCCCTGCTGTAATTGTCCCAGACTGCACATCTATGTAAGAAAATAAGTGAACATGTTCTTAAATACCATTCACAATGTGGACCCTGTGGTAGGGTGGACAAGGCCCTGAGGCCCCCTGCCGGAGGCCTTGCAGCCCAGCCACACATCACTCAGAAAGCAGCAAAGAATCCTGTGGCACCTTATAGACTAACAGACGTTTTGGAGCATGAGCTTTCGTGGGTGAATACCCACTTCCTCAGATGCATGTAATGGAAATATCCAGGGGCAGGTATATATATGTGTGCTAGCAAGCAAGCTAGAGATAACGAGATCAGTTCAATCAGGGAGGATGAGGCCCTGTTCTAGTAGTTGAGGTGTGAAAACCAAGAGAGGAGAAACTGGTTCTGTAATTGGCAAGCCATTCACAGTCTTTGTTCAATCCTGAGCTGATGGTGTCAAATTTGCAGATGAACTGAAGCTCAGCAGTTTCTCTTTGAAGTCTGGTCCTGAAGTTTTTTTGCTGCAGGATGGCCACCTTAAGGTCTGCTATAGTGTGGCCAGGGAGGTTGAAGTGCTCTCCTACAGGTTTTTGTATATTGCCATTCCTAATGTCTGATTTGTGTCCATTTATCCTTTTCCGTAGAGACTGTCCAGTTTGGCCGATGTACATAGCAGAAGGGCATTGCTGGCATATGATGGTGTATATTACATTGGTGGATGTGCAGGTGAATGAACCAGTGATGGTGTGGCTGATCTGGTTAGGTCCTGTGATGGTGTCGCTGGTGTAGATATGTGGGCAGAGTTGGCATCGAGGTTTGTTGCATGGATTGGTTCCTGAGCTAGAGTTATTATGGTGTGGTGTGCAGTTACTGGTGAGAATATGTTTCAGGTTGGCAGGTTGTCTGTGGGCAAGGATTGGCCTGCCACCCAAGGCCTGTGAAAGTGTGGGATCATTGTCCAGGATGGGTTGTAGATCCTTGATGATGCATTGGAGGGGTTTTAGCTGGGGGCTGTATGTGATGGCCAGTGGAGTCCTGTTGGTTTCTCTCTTGGGTTTGTCTGCAGTAGGAGGCTTCTGGATACATGTCTGGCTCTGTTGATCTGTTTCCTTATTTCCTCATGCGGGTATTGTAGTTTTGAGAATGCTTGGTGGAGATTTTGTAGGTGTTGGTCTCTGTCTGAGGGGTTAGAGCAGATGCGGTTGTACCTCAGTGCTTGGCTGTAGACAATGGATCGTGTGATGTGCCCGGGATGGAAGCTGGAGGCATGAAGGTAGGCATAGCGGTCGGTGGGTTTTCGATATAGGGTGGTGTTAATGTGACCATCACTTATTTGCACCGTGGTGTCAAGAAAGCGCTGGTGAGGGGGTTACAGCGCTGCAACTTAGGAGGTGTACACATCTGCAGGGCATCACCAGCGCTGCAACTCGCTGTTTGCAGCGCTGGCCGTACTCCCGTTTTGTCTCGGGTGTAGAGGATCCAGCGCTGGTGATCCAGTGCTGGTAATCAAGTGTAGACACTTACCAGCGCTTTTCTTGACCTCTGTGGAATAAGCAGGTATCCCAGCATACCTGAGGAAGCCTCTCTGGTAATCAAGCAGGTCTCCTTCCCCGGTTTGCTCTCGTGTTCCCCGAACCCCCGTGCAAGCAGGTCTCCTTCCCTGCGGTTTGCAGGGGGGTTCGGGGAACGCGAGAGCAAACCGCGGCGAAGCTGGTCTCCTTCCCCGGTTTGCTCTCGCGTTCCCTGAACCCCCCTTGAAGCCGCCCAACAGCGCTGCGGTGTGGCCACATCTAACACCACTTGCAGCGCTGGTTGCTGTAAGTGTGGCCACTCTGCAGCGCTGGCCCTATACAGCTGTACTAATACAGCTGTAACAACCAGCGCTGCAAAATTGTAGATGTAGACATACCCTGAGATGCTTAGTATCTTGCAGTATCAGACTCTGCTATTGAGGATGAAACCCGTACAATTCCTCATAGAAGAGTCTAGTTCTTGAAACACTTAGTGCTGGGCATATAAATTTACTTCTCAAAGTTATCCCATTAACCTCAATAGAACTACCTACTGTAGTAGGCACTATTTCCAGTAGTAGATATTTGCACACTCAGGCCCTGAATTCAGTCCTGTCCCACAACTGACTTCCCATTGAAAGTTTGCCTGAGTAAGGACTATGGGGCCAGATACACATTACTCTGACTCATGTCATAAGCACAAGTGTCACAACTTAAGTTTAATTTAACATAATATTTTTTCTTCTCTCAATTCACACATGTTCCTCTATAAAATTTTAAAAGCTTTGTTGGTTTTTTTTTCTGTCTTAATCATATAGTTTGTGTAGAGTATAAAGCAAATGTGTTCCAATAGCACACAGTATATAATCTGTTCTCTGCATAGTGGGCCAGGGGCGACTCTAGGCACCAGCAAAGCAAGCAGCTGCTTAGGGCAGCCCATTTGCAGGGGCAGCAGCTGACAAGGATCCAGCCTGGGAGCTGAGAACCAATAGGGGGCCCTGGAAGCTGTAGTTCCTTGGTTAGCTCCCTGCCTATAGAGCCAGCCCTGGAGCAGGGAAAGAACTACATTTCCCAGCATTCCTTTGGCCGCTATCAACAGGAAAGAGAAGGGGAGGGAGTATGGTAGCTGAAACCTCATGCTGCAGCATACTGTGAATGGAGAGCTCCCTGCTAGAGCGAGGTGGCACAGTGAATGGGGAACAAGTGTGCCCAAGGAGTAGAAGGCTTTGGCCCAGATATCCCCTTCAAAAGACATCCCCACTGGATTAGGGATAATGGCATGATCTCACCTTTCAGCACCCAAAGAAGGAATTGGGTGGACTAAATGGACAGTGCCCCTCTCTATCTGAAGCCTAGCAAGGGAGGTATGTGGATCCCACTAGAATTTAAAATGAAAAGTAAGGGAGGGGAGGCTCTGCTAGGGGACTTCGGCAGCTTTAGATACAGTACCAGGCACCTAGGAGGATTTCCACATCTGAACCATGGAAGCAGAAATTGACTTTTTCTTTCCAGATTTAGCTAATATTCAGAAAGGGAATCTAGCACCTGCCTTCCAGATTTGAACACCTCAAAATTCAGGAGTGCTCAAGCTCAATTTGGGCAGCTGTTACTTCATTTCTCCCAAATCAAATATACTGATCCACTGTAATTTGCTGTAGAAAAAGTAAGATAAAATTGAGCAAGAAATGCTTCCCAGTGGTTTTTAGGACTGGAATTGCTATTTTCAAAAGCCATTGCCTTTTTTTTTTTTGTTTTTTAAGTTTTATTTGTTTAAAAGGAAGACAGTGATATTGCATTGGCAAATTCCCCATAGAAACGAGGAGTGGAACAAAAGAACAATAAAGGCATCTCAACTTTTCCTCATTTATGGAGGACAGTCTTATAATATGCATCCAGATATCCTCCAATCACACAAGCTGAAAATTGTTCCACTTTACTGCAGTTCTATAACCATATGAGAACCAATCCTTTCTGTGTTCTGTGCACATCCAAAATTCCTGCTGAATGACCCGCCGTGGGAGCAAGTTACCAGTGACCCAGGGCTGGGGCGGAAGGAGGGTGCAGGTGTGAGGGGGGAGCCCAGGGCTGGGTTGGCAGGGGGTGCAGGTGGAGGGGGCAGAGCCCAGGGCTGGGGCGGTAGGGGGTGGGGGAGGTCACTGGTGGGGGGGAAGGGGAGAGCCCAGAGCTGGGGCAGCATGGGGTGTGTGGGGGGAGAGCCCAGGGCTAGGGTGGCAGGGGGTGCAGGTGGGGGGGGAAAGCCCAGGGCTGGGGCAGCAGGAGGGTGCGGGTCGGGGGGGAGAGCCTAGGGCTGGGGTGGGGGCAGCCAATTTTTTTTTTTGCGTAGGGCAGCAAAAAACCTAGAGATAGTGGCTGCTATAATTTTCCATGTCAGATGCTGTAGAAAATAAGATAGGTAATATCACATTTCACAAAACATCTTTTGCAAAGTACACACAGAATGAGTAGCTAAAGCTAATTTAAATGAGCCTTGAAGAAGTAACATTTTCTGACTGTGATAGGAAGAAATCAATGTTTTGATACACACTTTTTTTGCACTGAAGTCTGAAATTCAGGGCATGAGAGCTAATCCACATCAAAGGAGAATTAAACAAATGGGTAGCTACCCATTTCAGTGAATGAACAGAAATGCATAAATCAACCTTTCACAAGGAAATCAGTCCAAGTATAGGTGAAATTTTAAATTACTTTTGACGAGGGAAAGCAGATAGGATCACAGTGTAACTGGAGTATAATGTGCACAATTAACTTGTTCTAGGGTCAGCTCCCTGCCAGCAGAGTTTTACGTTGGCAGTAACTTAGAAATAAATGGGAGCTGAAGGAGTACATGTAACCTGGAAAGGGCAGAAGCCTGTGGAAATTAAAAATCATCTTTGAAAAAGGTAAACAAGCAGTGATTTAATGATCTAGTAACATGTCTCAGCAATGGATTCGGTAGAATGCTTTTGTATTTTAACTCATGATTCTGGATCTGTACTGTGTGTTGATAAGAAGAGTAACAGAGCCCCCGTATCCCTGGACATTCTGATTAAAAACAAAGTTGTCCCCACTTCTAAGAGTGGTGTATTTTTAAAATCTTTAACAAAGGACACATCACAGACCTGCCCACCTAGGCTACCAGTCTAGGTACTAATTTTCCAGTCCTTAAATAGCATCTTTCTTTAAAAAAACACTAGAAAGAGTTTAAATCAGAGAAATTACCCCGCTAGCTATCTAACAAGCTATCCAGACTTCTTAGATCAAACTCACTGGCTTGTTTCTGAACTCCCAAGAGTTCCTTCTAGGCAAGGTCAGCAGGTTGTACAGCCTTTGTTGGGTTAATTTACAGGGTAAGAAGGAAGATCACAGGTAAAGTAACCTCACTTGTTTAACCTCTGCAATAGCTACGGGGGAACAGATGCTCTTTCCATGCCCACCTTGGAGCAGGATGTTGTCAGTAAAAGGCAATGACTGCTAACATCTTTAGAGAGAAGCTACTGCAATGTAGGGGGTCAGGAAGCCCTCTGAAGCTCTCAGCATGAAGTTTCCTACACATTCTTTGGTCAGAGGGGTCTCACTTCATATAAGAAGTGGAGAATTGGGCCCACAAGTTCCTTGTTGGATCTTCAGAGGCACAGAGTCATATGTGTAGAGGAGCTATGACTTTGCATTAGTCATTGGCTCCCATTGGCTCCCTGTTAACATGACTGCTCCTGGAACCCCTCTTACTTCATAGGAGAGGAGAAAGTTAATGCTGGCTGCATGAACCTTATTAGCACCAACCTACCCATTAAAATTCCATGATGATGCAGGGGCTACTTCTGCAGCCATCCCTGCAGCTTGTCTCCTGTCCATACAAAGAGTCAACTTTGATGGGGCTTCTGATGAGTCAAGAGAAGTGAGGGTAGGATGCTATGTGAGTGTCCATCTTTTAGTCTTCTGGGTGCAAGATCTGCTGGAACCCTGTACCTGTCACTGTAGAAATGGAGGATCCAATCTGCACTAGTATCTCTTCTCCAAAAAGCATATGTCTACACTGCACACTTCTTTCAGTGGGGTCTGAAGTACACACACCTCTTGGGTATGAATAGCAGTGTAGATGGTGAGGCAAACCTTAGGTAAGTATAGTACAGACATGCCTGAAGGATGTGGGCAGATATGAGTATATATACCCTATAACGCTCTCTGTTTGCCCAAGCTGTGGCTCCAATCTACACTGCTATTTTAGCGGTGTTGTATCCTTCTGCCTCTCTTCTGCTGGAGCCTTTCCCCACAGGAAAAGACTCCCCCTGCCCCAGTGAGGATAGGCTGTGACAGAGGGAAGGCAGTAGGGAAAGGCTTTGCCAGCTCCTCACTTCCAAAGCCTTTCCCCTCCATGGGGAAAGGCTCTAGAAGTGGGGACTCTAAGCTGTTTGAGCCTTTCCTCACCACAGTGAAAGTCTCTGGCTATGGGGAGCTGCTAAAGCCTTTCCCTTCTGTGTCCTCTCGCCCAGAGACTTTCACTGACACATGTAGCTACAGATCGCAGCATGGATTCAGCCTACTTTTCACTGTGGCATGTAATTAAAGGTACATTACATGTCACCACCAGTGCAAAACATGTAGACACACCTGAGCTAGCTTTGATAGAACAGATATGTCTACATGTGCAGCAATCATACCTACTAATTACAGTGTAGACATAACCTAAGTCTAGGCTTGACACAATAAAGTGAGGTTAAAAAAATGAAGCTGGGAGAAGGGAGGATGAAAGTAACAACAACATAATCATGCAGTTGCCTTGGTCATTGAAGCTACTTTCTTTGTTTTGTTTGTTTTATTTCAAAGAAGGGCACACTAAGTTTGAAGTAAAGCTGCCTGAATTTTAATTGGAAACAAATTGTCTGAATTTAGCGCTTATTAGTTCACAATCTTATCCTGCGTTCTGCATATTTTTTTCATAAATAGCCACTATGTAGCTTATGTATAGCTTGGACAAATATGTTTCAGTTCATGGGCTACTTATGAGCGCATCACCTTGAGCATTTATTATTTGATCTGGCTAATTGGTCACATAAATCATGTTGTATTGTTTCCGCTCTTTAATCAGATGAAAAAACTTTTAAAATGGGAGGATAACAAATATTAAATGCTAAATAGGGACTAGCAAATAGGAATAGTTTTCATTTGCATGAAAAATAGCTATTTCCCAGGTGTATTGAAAACCATTTGTGAGAATATTCATCAGTAGCAAAAAAGAGGAGGTATGAACATGGTTGAAGTAAACAGCCATTTTGAATTCAAAGAAATGTTTGCAAAATTTTTTTGACAATATTTGACCAGCTCGGTTTTGTTGAAGTGTGTTTTAGGAGAGGCTTGAAGGATGAGTAAAGGCATAAAGTAAAACTAAGCAGTAAAGCTAATCAAAAGTTAAGTATAACAAAAATCAAGGCTATTTAACCAGATTGTTAATCATCTAACTGTTTAAGCATGAATTCTCTCAAGAGCATTCAGAATAAAAGACATCTCTGAAAATTGTGTCTAAAGGATTTAAAAGCTTTTAGTCTAAAAATGTTTATTTAAATGTTCTAATTACCCCATTTATGCAAACTTGAGTTTATCTGTCCCAGACCAGTTTTTATGTCAGTTGTGAAGCATGACCAAAATGTTTCCAGCCATCTTTAAAAGATCAGACCAAGTTCTGGGCTTCTATTTGGCTTTGATTTTCTTTTATTCCCTTGATATGTCAAACAAGAGGCAAGCATAGTGATCCCACTGAGGCTGCTCTCACGGCCATGCTATGACCTGTGCTGCAGGTAGTCCATATAGGTGAGTAGCAGATGCATAGACCAATCCACAATCTTGCCCTGAAGTTTTTCTCATTAGTGGATAGTTTTCATTGACTTCTTTTAGAGACATAAGTGTACATTCAAGGTTAGCAACTGGCCTTTAGCTTGCACATTAGGAGTATGATCAAAAGAAGTAACAGATACAGACGTATAATCAGTATTAGCCTTCTTAGATGCCTATTATTTATTATATGTAGGTTATCAGTCATAAGTGGTAGGCATGACCTCTCCTAGTGAGTGCTATAGTAGCTAAATGTCACAATCTAGTCCTGAGCCAGCATGCCCAGTTCAAGCTCTCTTCTTTCATTTTCCATAATTTGGACACAGGGCCAAGTGCTGTATGTTTACAATGAGTTATATTTAAAATGTTTGCAGTGAAGTAGGTGGAGCTGCTTACAAGAATAAAGGTTGCAAGATACCACCAAAGACCGGGAGATTAGACTATGAACTGTAAGGGCCCTGCAAAACCATCTTTTTTCCAACTCTGGGAAAGGGGTAGTCTGAGGGTGCGAGAGGTCAGTGGGTCTTTAATTATGTGTCTGTAACCTTCTACATTGCATTCCAATTGATGAGATGGCACCCAGCTCATAGGAGCCTTTAAAGGCTCTTATTAATTTAAAGAAATAAAATTAAATAAAGGTGGAAAAGAGGTTGTAGACACAAAAGAAAATCTGAGAATTCTTCATTAGGCATGTGTGGAAAGAAAAGGCTTATAAGGGTTATTGGCCCAGTCCTCCATACCCTTACTGTCGATGGGACTATTATTATGAGTAACATTTTCAAGATCAGGCTTTAATAGGGTCGCCTATCATATAGATTAATATGTTTCTGTACTACATGTTGCATTTCAAAAACCTGTAAAGCATGTCACTCCTCTGTTGGTTTGTTATAATGAAAATCTGTTTTAACCATTTCATCTGAAGACACACAGCTTTAATGTATTTATGGTAAGACAATGTGCTGGTATTTCATTTATGGCATTTTATTGTACTGTTGAAAATAAACGGGGCTTTAAATAATATCTCAATTATTTCTTTTTATCTCCACAATAAGTCTGCACAAACATCAAAGTGTCTCTGTTTGCCCTGAGCCTGTACTGAAATAGTCTTCAAGGTCTGTTCCCTTACAGCATACAGTTAAGTTCCAGAGATCCTGCTTAAAACATCCTGATTTCAAGCTAGTGGAATATATTTGCTTTACTGTTTAAAGTCCGTCCTTTGGGCTCTATTTAGTAGTCTTGAGTTTGTGTTACTGAACATAGGAGGATTTGGACACCTATTGGTAATCTGAATATTTTACAGATCTGACTTGCCTCCGTGCAAGTTTGAGTTGTTTACTGTGGTGCCATTGTTGTAAGGATTACATTTACAGACACTACCCATGCAATAATTGATAGTAGAAATGTTGGTTAGTAACAGCAGGTTAATATCCGCAACAAAAAGAAATAGACACTTCGATGAATATGAGATGTAATAAGCTTAATTTAATTAAAATTATTTATGCTTATCAGAAATGTATCCATGATAGTCAGCCATTGGGAAGTTCTCCTTTCTGGCACACTCTCAGACAGCCCACATCTCCTTCCATTTTGGGAAATGACCTGGCTCCACCTAACTTTGATGATCTTCCATTGGGATTACAGAGACCCTCCTTGTTCATCTCTGGAATACCAGTCCCTGGAGTTGAGCGGCAGTGACTCTGATAATTCCATCTCAGGTTTCATATCAATCCTGTGGACTAAGTGAGCACTTCTTGTACTGTTAAACTGGTTTTCTGTGTATATTGGATCATCAAAACAAGGGGGTTATTTTAGATAATAATACCTAGCCCTGAGATAGCCCTTTTCATCTGTAGATCTCAAAGCACTTTACAAAGGAGGTCAGCATCATTATCCCAATTTTACAGATGGGAAAACTGAGGTACAGAGCAATGATGCAACTTGCCCAAGGTCTCCTAGAAGGTAGTGGCAGAGCCAGAAGTAGAACCCAGGTCTCCTGTGTCTATAGCCACAGCCATTTCAAGTAGGTCATACTGCCTCCCTTATGCAATATAGAGCTAATATAGGCATTGTAAAACTTATCTGGTTTATAGTCTTGGAATATGAATTAAGATGGGACACTTTGAAAGGCACCAAAAATGTTTATTTCATTGGTATGATATAATCAAATTTGTTAACCACAGTGCCCCGCCAGTCTGTTCAAATAGGCCTTTGTCTTGCTGTGCTGGATGTTTTATTTTTGGGATTCCCCAATCCATTACCAAAGCAATCTTATACAATTGCTTACAGGAGTAATAAAACACAGTCATAAGCATAACAGGTGCCTAAAGTTGTAGATAGGCAACTGTTGGGATTTTTCAAAACACCTGAACAGCTAGGCCTCAATCTACATCCTAAGGCCCCTAAAAACCTTTGAAAATCTGGGGTCTTCTGCTTATGAATATGTGTTTTTATGACTCCATTAAGCAATTGTACAATCAGAGTTTTCTTGTTGCGGCCAATTCCTGGCAGCATAGTATTAAATTTTGTATAAATGTACCTTTCTAGTGTCAGTGCACCTGGAGGTTTAGCAACAGATGCATACTTTTTATCCTTCAAATGGTAGTCAAACTATAGCGTAACTGTAAGAGGCCTGATCAAAACAGAGCTTGTATCTACAAAGCAAGAGAGATCAAGGGTGAGATTTTCAAAGCCTCATAGGGTATTTTGAATGCCAGATTCCCATTAAAATTAATTAAAATTAATTTTAATAGGAATTAAGTAGCCAAATTCCCTAGGCATCTTTGAACATTTTACATTCAAAGTAAATAAAATTAACACAATTTCTGATTAAAGGGCTCACATTATTTGCCCATGCTTGGCATAAAAATAATTTTAAAGATTGCAGCTACAAATAGTGGACAAGAAAGAGATCTTGGAGTCATTGTGGACAATTCTCTGAAAAAATCCACTCACTGTGCAGTGGCAGTCAAAAAAGCTAACAGAATGTTGGGATTCGTTAGGAAAGGGATAGATAATAAGACAGAAAATATCATATTGCCTCTATGTATATCTATGGTATGCCCACATCTTGAATACTGCATGCAGATCTGCTCACCCCATCGCAAAAAATATATATTGGAACTGGAAAAGGTTCAAAGAAAGGTAGAACAAATGCTTAGATGTATGGAACAGCTTCCATCTGAGGGGAGATTAATAAGACTGGGACTTTTCAGCTTGGAAAAGCAATGATAAAGGGGGGATATAAGAAAATCTTTAAAATCATGACAGACATGGAGAAAGTAAATAAAGAAATGTTATTTACTTCTTCTCATAACACAAGAACTAGGGGTCACCAAATAAAATTAATAGATAGCAGGTTTAAAACAGACAAAAGAAAGTATTTCTTCACACAATGCACAGTCAACCTGTGGAACAATTTCCCAGAGGATGTTGTGAAGGCCAACACTATAACAGCATTCAGAAAGAACTAGATAAATTCATGGAGGTTAGGTCCATCAATGGCTATTAGCCAGGATGGACAGGGATGCAAAACCATGCTCTGAAGTGTCCCTAGCCTCTGTTTGCCAGAAGCTGGTAATGGGCCAGAGGGGATGGATCACTTTATGATTACCTGTTCTGTTCATTCGCTCTGAAGCACCAGGTATTGGCCAGTGTCAGAAGACAGGATACTGGGTTAGATGGACCATTGGTGTGACCCAATATGGCCATTCTTATGTTCTTATGGCAATCCACATAATACAATACACATAACAGACAATTATTCATAATAGCAAATATTTTATTTTCTGAGCTTTGTAATGGTGAACATTAAATTAAGCTAGTTAAGAGGATTAAGGATGGATTTTAACACCTACTTTAATTAATGTAAGAGTATGTATTGCAGACTTTACTTTTCAGAATAGATTTTCCAAATATTCAAGTCCTTTCCATTTTCCTAAAATCAGCTTTACAGAAGACCTTATTACATTATTAGTATGATTTACTAGGATGCTGGGGTTTTTTTCTTTTTATCTATCAGCAAGTTTAGAACAGTGTGGTTATGACTTGACAGTATAACAACAATAATGTCAATTTGCATGTTGTGATTTTGTACAGTAGAAGCCATGATGCAGACACTTTCACTTCAGAGAAGATCCATAATATTAGGTTAAAAGAATGCAATTAATTTTCCTTCTTTTCTATCAGCCAGCATCCTGAAAATAGAATTCTGTTGTGATATTTGCTGCCCTAACATAACTATTTTGTCATTGGTCTGTTTGTGTTTTTATTGCAGTGTGAATGATGAGAATAAGGCATCACTCTAAAAGCCTAAATGAAGATCAATGAGACATAGGCTTCTAAATCATTTAGGCTTTTTTAACAATTTTATCCCTGCTGTTTCTTCTGAAAATTTTACCCCCCAAAGTTGACATCTTATGTATTCTGTGATAGAGCTAAAGCACCATACTGCATTGACCTTTCCAATTGATATATTGATTAGCTAGACTTTTTGTTCCTCTGAGAGTTTACTGTCTTCATGGTCTTTGAGCAAAAGGGCAAAATAATCAGTCAATCAAGTTCCCAAATCTTAGTGGTGTTAGTTCCTAGTAAAATGTCAGTGGAAGATTAACTGCATTTGGCATTCATTTTCTGAAAACAAAGAATATTTGTATAGAATGTAAATTAGAGATTCCACTCCCTGTAAAGATTTCTTTAAAATCTTTGTTCTTTGTTTCCCCATTTACTCTCATTCCATCAGTACCTCTGCAGACTCTTTACCTTGCATTTTTGCTGGTGATTCAAAATTTCATCCTATGATTTTCAGTCACAGTATTTCAGTGTTAAATAAGGGAGACTCTATTATCTCACATCGTCAGTAGCAGCCCTGGTTGTCAACACTTTTCAAGTAGTAATAGCTGTTTCTATCATCTTACAAATTGTAATGTCTTACAGTCCAAGAAGAAAAAGTATTTCAAAAATGTGCACCAATGCAAAGGTCTTTGATTTTCTGTGAACAATTGTCTTTGTTTTAGCTAGACCTCCTTAAAATATTAATAATAATGCAAAAAGAGAGAATAAAAGCATCTTCAGGATTATTTTATTCTCTGAATCTGTATATTATTATAGTGTCTTAAATGGTTAGTATCCACTTCACTGCCATTGGAGGTCATAATTATCAAATATTCAAGACCTCATTCTATTGTGCTTAGTTTCTGTCTTACTTATCATCCTCATCAATGAACTGTGTGAGAGGGTAAACAGTACTTTAATGAGTAATACCAAGGTCTAGATTGTAAGTAAAGTATTGAAGGTCCTACTGGCTTTCAATTACTTAGCTGCCTAAGTCACACAGGCAATTTTGACAATTTTACCCTAAGTCTAATTTAAAGTCAATGGGATTTAAACTCGTAGGTGCTTAAATTCTGTCCTTTTCTCTTCTATAAAGGTTCTTATACCATGTTCATCGTCATAGTAGCTCAACACCTTCCAGTAGTTCATTAAGTGACATGACTACAAATCTGTCACTTGATGAGGGAACAACCAACCTCTCTCCTAGAGCAGTGGAGTGGAGTGGAGTATCTTGTTATGGTTGTTTTTGAATATTCATGTTGCTATGTATTTAGCAAGGCAGGTCAAGAAAATGTGGAAGACGATGAGGATTGTGCTAGTCCTTAGTTCCTGGGGAGTTCATTCCATAGTCTTGGTCTGGTCCCTATGGAAGTTCTGTCTCCATGCAGACAGGCTTTACCCTTATTGTAGAGTTCCATTATGATAGAGGAGTGAAGTTGTCTATCCTTTAGATACACTGGGCCCCTTAAAGCACCTTGTAGATAAGGACTAAGACCTTGACCTTGATTCAGTGGTCTATGGGAAGCCAGTGTAGAGAGCTGAATACTGATCTGGTGTGTTCACAGTAGTCAGTGTCACTGATGAGATGTGCTATAGGGTTCTGTATGAACTGGAATTCCCCAACTGCTGAAGACTTAATGTCCAGTTATATTGCATTGCAGTCCAGCTGTGAGGTACAGGTACTGCTATGTGAGAGCAGGTATCCACAAGGAATCTAAGAGCACTTCTAATTTAAAATCTGAATTAACCAGTTGTGGGTATGTACCTTCAGCAAAGGAGACCAACCAGTGGCTGCAAATTATTTTGCCCACCAGCATCCCTTCTTTTTTACTTGGGTTCAACTTCAACCAGCTGCTCTTCATCCAGGAGCTGATTTCGTCCAAGCATTGACTATGCGCTGCTTTAGTCCACACTAGACACGTGTAAATTCTAGTGCACACTAGTGTGTTGCACACTAACTGGCCCATGTGGATCCTGCTGGTGCACCCTGGAAGGTCCCTAGTACTGTTTGAAATGGCACCCCTCTAGAGCAGACTAATGACATGTAGACAAGCCCTAAATGTATAAGCCCTTCAGAGAAGGGATGGTCTCTTTTTTATATGTATAGTGCCTTTGAGTGCTGCCACAATATAAATATCTAATAATAGTAAGAATCAAAAGAGGAGACATACAGTACAACTGGCTGAATTAATAAAAGATGTGTTTATATCATACTAATTATTTATTTTACTGTTTTTATTGTTTAGCTTCACCAAAAATGGTGCATTGATTATATCACTCAGATTACTATATTAACACAGCCACCCAAAAACTACAATCTCACGTAATACAAAAGAGTAATCTGTTTCTCTACACGCAGATGTACCTTACTGAGAAACCATCATTGCCTGTTAGAAATATTCTAACAGAGACAATATTGACATACATTTAGTAATCAGCAGTAGCACTTTGATCTCTGCACTTATTATTTTATACAGATTATTTTTGCCATGTAACTGTACAGCAGTAAAAATGACTTTTTATATCTCTGCCTGTGATGCCTTTATATTAAATGCTTATACAAAGCAAACAAAAAAGAAAAGATGATTGATGACCAATTGAGAAGCATGAATTTGGGCAAGTTAACAATATGCCTTTATGATAAAACCAACAAGTGAAGTTACAAAAAAAATGACTAATCTAGTTTTTCATTTTAAATAATTGTATTGTAGGTGTAACCTCATCCTTAGGTGCAGGAAGTAGGGATGCAGGGGGTGCTGCAGCACCCCTAGCTTTTATGCAGGGACCCCAGCCTCACGCCCGGGGCTCTTCTCCCCAGCTTGGGTCCTGGGGGCAGGCCTTGCAGCCCTCTCCCCAGCCGCCAGCTCCGCACCCTGGGCACTGCTCCTGGCCCTCTGCCCAGAACTCCATACCCTGGCTCTGCGCTCCTGCCTGGCTACCAGCCCATCTTCCCAGCCATTGAGCCCATTACCCAACCCCGCACCTGGGGCTCAGGTCCCGGCTGCCAGCCCCACTCCTAGGGTGACCGGGTGTCCGGTTTTGGACTGGAACACCCAGTCAAAAAGGGATCCTGGCGGCACGCACGGCTCCCAGGTCAGAAAACAGCTGGCATGTCCAGCTCTCAGCCTTGGGCAGCCAGGGTAGGAGGGTTCACGTGCTGCCCCACTCGCTGCCCACAGGTGCAGCTTCCATTGGCTGGGTCAGGGCAGGGGAGGAACTACTGTGACTCACGCTCAGGAAGCAGCTCATGAAGGGTTGCATGACATGCACCTCTCCCACTGCTGCCCAGCCTTCTTCTCCTCGTGCTACTTGTATGGCTGGGCTCAAACTGCAATGCGTGCCTTGCGGCGAACCACAGTCTGTTGCTCCATTGCTAGCACCCAGGAGCTTGAGGTATGTGTATCCCCATCTCTGAGTGCTGGGAATGGGGCTGCACCCTCATCCCCCTCACTGAATCCCCATACTACCCTCACACCTCCATCCTCCTCACTGCATCCCTCTCCATCCCACCCCCTACACCTCATCCCCCTCATTGAATCCCTCCTCCATCCCATCCTGTCCTGTCCCCCACACCTATAGTCCCACCCTGTGCCCCTTACAGCACTTTCCCACACATCCTCGCCACCCCCATGTCCCTCACCCCCCATAGCCCTGCACCCCATTCACCTCCATACACTGCTGCACTCCCATTATGGCCCTATATACCCCTGTGCCCCCCACATCCTCATACACCTGTAGCCTTCTGCCTCCCCCTGCATCCCCATCCACCTCATATACCTCCCACACCACCTCCTCTCTCCTTCTCTGCTCCCTCTCACCCCCACTCTGCTCTCGTCCTTGGCCTCTTTCCCTTCTTATCTTTTCCCCTCCAGCCCACCTTCCTCCCTTCCTGGCTGGGTGATTTAGGCAATCCCTGATAAAGTGTATGCAAAAGTGTATCTGTATAGGCAAGTGTGTGCATGCATGCATTGTATGTGTGTAAGAGACTGTGTGTCTTTGTGTAGGGAGGTGTGTGTATTGTCGCATGTGTGTATACCTGTGTGAATAAAATTTGCAGCTTAACTCTTTGACTTTTATTTCTTTTGCTGGCTTGTGCACAAAAAATTGACATGAAATGTGTGTATTCATTTCATAACAAGTTTTTAAAAGAGAAAGGAACTCTAAAAGAAAAATATTTCTCAAAAAGTGAATGTTGTTGACAATGGATCATACATTTCTCCCTACCTTTGTCTAGCTACATTATAAACTCTTTGTTGCAGACTCTCTCTCTTTTATGTGTATGTCCAGCATCTACCACCCTGGAGCCTTGATCTTAGTTGGGGTCACTAGGTACTAAACAACAATTATAATATTAATATAATATTAAATAATGCGGAAGTATATGTGTTAGTGCATACTAGGTGTGTACATATGAATACATGTGTGTTTCTGCATGTAAGTCAGTTTCTACAGATTTATTTATATAGGTATCTGGACATGTGTGCATTTCTGTGGCTGTGCTCTATGGATTTGTAACTAAGAGATGGGGGAAAGCCGACTGCTGCAGAGGAGCATATGGATCAGACAGAGACTTCTCTTAGAGGAGAGTCTATTGATAGAAATTCTCTGGGTTTTAGTCAGGAGGAGAGGATGGAAGAGGATAATCTAGGGGCCAGATCAGATGAGAAACATTCACATAAAAGAGAATCGGACACATCAGAAAAGGGCAGACAAATAAACAGTGACAATTTTTTAAAGTGCTTGTATATAAATGCTAGAAGTCTAAATAATAAGATGGGTGAACTAGAGTGCCTCGTGATAAAGGAGGATATTGATATAATAGGCATCACAGAAACCTGGTGGACTGAGGACGGTCAATGGGATACAATCATTCCGGGGTACAAAATATATCGGAAGGACAGAACAGGTGAAAGAAAATGTAGAAGTATGAAGTAAAAATCTTAAGTGAATCCACATGTTCCATAGAATCTCTATGGATAGTAATTTCATACTCTAATAAGAATATAACATTAGGGATTTATTATCAACCCCCTGACCAGGACAATGATAGTGACAATGAAATGCTAAGGGAAATTAGAGAGGATATCAAAATTAAGAACTCAGTAATAGTGGAGGATTTCAATTATCCCATATTGACTGGGAACATGTCACCTCAGGACAAAATGCAGAACCAAAATTTCTCAACGCTTTAAATGACTGCTTCTTGGAGCAGCTGGTACGGGAACCCACAAGGGGAGAGGCAATTCTCAATTTAGTCCTGAGTGGAGTGCAGGAGCTGGTCCAAGAGGTAACTATAACAGGACCGCTTGGAAATAGTGACCATAATATAACAACATTTAACATCCCTGTGGTGGGAAGAATACCTCAACAGTTCAACACTGTGGCATTTAATTTCAGAAAGAGGACCTAAGCAAAAATGAGGGTGTTATCTCAGGGGAATAAGGCAGTGCTTCAAAGGAAAACTTTAGAAATGGTAGGGGAGAAATAGGAAAGGAAAGCCCCTTTTCTCAGAAGATGCAAACCGACTCCCTCCTGTCTCTACACCAGTGGATTTAGCCTCCCTTCTTGTGTGGTGTAAATAAAATAAAGAGGAGACAAGATGATCTGGCACAAACAAAGGTAAGTGTATTCAGGGTAAAGGTACAGAAAACTGGGAGGAATAGGGAAAATGCAAACTTAATTAATACAATGAAACAGTGACTGGCTTTGGGAGCTTAAAGCTCAGGCCCATAACTCTCCTTGGAAACTGGAAAACAGTAAATGATGCCCCAACATAGAAACCTTTTCCTAATGTTCAGGTGCAGTGGATACCACATACAGGTGGTGATGCCCAGGACCTTCCACTTTCTGGCTGATTTAGAGCCTTGAGGAGGAGCACTGGGGAGTCCAGACGACTCTGGATTTGTCACTGGCAAGGAAGCCCTCTGGATGATGGACACCAGGAATGCAGGAGTGGCTGGAATAGTGGTGACAGGCCTCCTTTTTCTCAATCTCACTGCGAGACCGATAGTATTCTTCACTCTTCTGCTCTGGAGCACTGTGAAGATCCGACCATGTAAGTACTGTTGCTGGGGTGGACAACCCTGCGCAGGCACTGAACAAGTCCTTATATCACTTTGTGGCAGGAAACATTCTGAGATGGAATGCTGAGGGCTGGTTTTGGAGAGAAAAATTGGTTTTGACTGGTTTGAGCCTGTCTCTTAATGGTAAACAAGTCCACTCTCAGAGATGGAGTCCAAGGGTCAATCGCTCCTATACTCCATATTGGATCTTATTTTAAAGCCAATGATTTACTTAACATTACTTCATAAACACCTTATTAAACAAATAATTGAACATATTAAACAGTTTATACTTTTTACACCTAACAAGGGGGTTAGTTAAACAGAAATTAAAAGGTACAGTGACTAAAGTGAAATCCCTGCAAGCTGCATGGATGCTTTTCAAAAACACCATAATAGAGGTCCAACTGGTGGGCCTTTAATGGTGGGACCCATTGCAGCTCTGATAATGTCTAGTCCTAATTCCACACATAAAATTACAATAACTTTAATGAAGAAAGAACATGGAGCTGGTTATGAAAAATGTGAAGAGAGGAAGGAGAGAATCATGAAAACCTTAGTAAAATAAAAAAGACTATTTTGCTGCCAGCACTAGCATCCTGTAACAAATAAAACCTGAACTTAGCATCATATAGCTGTCAAAACAATAAATATGCCTGTTTGGGCCTTGCAGTGAAAATGAGCCTGTGAGAGAGGATGTGGGGACAGCAAACGATGGAGGGAGGGGGGATGGAGTGAGGGAGGTGTGGGGTAGGGGTGGGGTCTCAAGGAAGGGGTGGGGCAATAGGCAGGGCAAGGGTGTTCGGGTTTTCTGGAATTAGAAAGTTGGTAACCCTACCTACTACCCAGCCGCTGGCCCTGTGCCTGGCCCCCCGCTCCCAGGACTCTGCTCCTGGGGCCCGCGCCCATCCCCAGGGCCAGGGCTCCACTCCTTGCCCCACACCCACCCCTAGCTGTGGCCACAGCCTCAGCCCCCTTACGCCTATCCAGGTCCCCCTTTCCTGGAGCCCCTCTTCCCGGCCCCAGCTCGGGGGGTGGGGGCATGGACAGGGTAAGGAGGCTGGGTTTCAGCACCCCAACTACTAAAAATGTTTCCAGCACCACTGATCTCAGCAGATATAACATCAAGTAATGAATGTGCATTTTACTTACCATGAAAGCTCGATAGACCTCTCCTGAATCCTTACAGGCATAAACTCCCACTAATTGCACTGAAGTTAGCTTGAGTAAGGACTACAATATCAGCCTCAATTCATGTGTACATTTTTAATTTGTATGTTTAAAATAGGAACAAAAAGATAATCTCCAGTAATCGGCAAATGAATTCCGGGTAATCTCAGGTTAAGAATCAAAGGTTATATACCCTTATTTACATTTAACATTTAATTGTTTTACAACTATAAGGTCAAGACTTTAATTCCCAAAATAGTCTCTATAAAAATATATTTCTTCCTGCTGGCTCGGTTTTCTTGCTTGTCTTTTTTTGCCTTTAAATATCTGCTAAATTTCCTAACTGCTTCTTCTGAGAACTGTTAACTTCTCTTGTGTGTCTTTTAGCTTCTTAACTGCATTTTTAGTTACTTCCGACATCTTTTGGCTCCCTATGTCACATCTCAGTGTCAGCTCTCCAGGTTCCACTCACTTTCATCAGTCATATTTTTAAAATGCCTATACTTTCAGGTTGTATGCTCTATCCTGTGTTTCCTTTATTATAAATGCCACTGCTAACTCCACATACTTTCTGAGTTTCTGCAGTGCCAAAACTCTTCCATGTCAGTGGTGGATCCCTGAAATAATAAGCCTAAATTATAAGCACCTTATGGATGTATCAGAAACAGAAATACCCTCAGTAAGCTGGACAGATGTATTTGCATACATGATGTAAAAGTACATATGGGTAGATTGTGCCTGTACAGGGATAGCATTAAAAACTACAACGCCTCAGGTCACATGCCTCTAAGTCGCGATGTCCTTCCTGCTTGCTCCAAGATGGTAATATTATGGGAGTTTATATAAAACACACACTCACACTTACGCATGCACAGCTATGAGTATGCAGAAAGTTAATAGACAGCACCAGCTACTGACATATAAGAATATATAACATAGGTTGTAAGAATTGTTGTACCATAAAATTAATGTTGCCATGCCTTGCAAATGGCTTCTGATTATACAGGTTGTTCCTAATAATTTGCTGCTGGGCTATACCAATAGCAAAACTGATTGCCAGCCCCACTGACTCAGGAGAAGATGCAGCCAATGCTCTGCCCATTCCCGGCCTCTCCCTGCACACCTGACCTATGTCCCAATTAGTTTAATCAGGGGCATCGAGGAGGTGCTTTCCCGACTGTATAGGTATGTGGCCAAAGATACAATCTAGCCCATTGTTATTAATTTAAAATATCATCAACTCAGACTGAATTATGCCCTCCCCCCATTAAACTTCAGTGTTGCCAACGCTTGTGATTTGATTCATAATTCTTACAATTTTTGGTGTTTTCCATAAATGCTCAGCTCTTGGAGTCAGATTATTACATGAAAATCTCACTTTCCACTTAAAGTAAAAGTAAAGTTTCTAAACCCTCAAGCTTGAATTTGTAACCCAAACTGACTCTAAAAATACAGAAACCCGCAGGCAAATTAAAAGATCCCAAATTTATTACTTTTTAAAATCTCATGAGTTTTTTAAGCCAATCGCAAGATTGAGGGGACCTGGCATGATTTTTAAATGCTTGAAGTTGGTAATGCTGTAATAATTTGTCTTGAAAAGGTACAGTGCACATAAGTTTTGTTAGTTTTGCAAAGTACAGATGAAAATATATTAATGATGACAGAATTTTAAAATATGTACTTTTATTTTAAAAGATCCTGAGAACACTCCTCAGCTAGTTTTTTGGTTTGTTTGTTTGTCTTTAAACAGTTTGACAAAGGGTTTAGCTCTCCAACACAATACTGATAAACATGTTTCTCCCTCCCTTTGGAATATGAGGGTGCTTCATCATAAACCGTAGTGAACAGTGAAGTTAAGCACTTGCTTTTGAATTTAATAGGATGATTTTCTTTTTGCCACTGCACAAATAGGCACAGACACAGAGGGGATTCCCCAGAACCATGTATCACAAAGCATGTAGCTGTCAAGTCTATTTTGATAATGCAGTCAAAACAAATATGAAGCTGTAATTTTTTAGCAATGGAATAATCCACATATAGAAACTCAATAAAACTCTTTAAAACTATTAATCTACTGGTGTAATGCCAATCTCATCATCATTTGGTTCCTAAAGAGAGTGGGGAGATCATTCCCCCTAAATCAACACATACAAGGGTCCCTCCTCCATGCATTGCTCTCACTACCCTGTGGAAGGAGGACAGGAGACATCCACCCTTGTCTCAGGACCTGCCAAACATCCCTTCCAATCGAGGGACTCTGTGTTGGACAGCAAGCGGGATGTGGGAGTGCTTTGGTTGAATATATTGTCCCTTCCCTACTCTCCTAGTAACCAGCAGGCTTGTCACAGAAAAGGTATTATAATTCAAGGCTGTATTCCCTTGTCTACAATGCCCTTGCACACCAGGGAACCCCCTTTCCTGATATGTTTTACAGCAGATCCTGGAATACACTCCATAGGACCATGAAGCTGGGAAGAACAAATGGGGTTTTGGGAGCTGATGCACAGAGACAGGTCACACGACTGGATGGCCCTACCTCTGTCAAATCCCTAAATTAGTGGATTAGTGGGATGAACCTTCTGCTTTTCTTGTGAGAGGGGAACCCCTTCCCCAAATAGTAGTCTTTCAAGGAGACTGTGACTAGAACATAACAATATTTTCCTCTCCCTTAGTCCCTCTCATTATAGATGGGTTTTTTTAGCCAAGATTTCAAAGCACTTTACAAAAGTAATTAAATAACAATGGTGGGAAACTGAACTATGGAGAAGTTAAGTGATTTGTCCGATGTTACACAGCAAGTGTGTGGTGAGGTAGGGAAATAGAAGCCAAATCTGTTATACCCATGTTAAAAACCATAGACTTTTTTTTAAAGATTGCTCTCACACTATGGCAAGGACTATATCTTCTTGCATGTCTGCAAAGGGCCTACTGCAATCTAAATAATAACAATAATGTAAGTAACCAAATTCTCAGCCAGTAAACTCTCAGAAAACTGCATGCAACATATAAAATGCAAATGTCATACATAATATCCCATGTGGGGAATGAAAGTTGAGCTCTTCTCTTGTCCTTTCCCTTCCTTTTATTATTGGCTGCTATTGCTGGAGCAACTAAAGCCATAAATTTGTCCTAAATCTCATCTAAACTTTCCTGAACAGAATGCAGGTGAAGTGCTGAGATAGCCTCTTTAAAGCAGAATAAAAGTGCACCTTGTAACAGCATGTTTTATCAGACCCACCTATATTGTACAAATGCTGGCCTTAGGTGGTAAAGAATGTGCTTCTTTTTGCCTTCTTCGATCATTAATTTCCCTTGACTCTATCTACTCCCACTCTTGCACTCGGGCATTTAAAAAATATATATATATAAAAGAAATGAAAGAAACCAGCGTATACAGCTTGCTTTCCTTATAAAAGATGAACAGACTCCTCTTCCATTGTTTGCTGTTGTCTATCTTCCTTCCCTATCTCTGTGGCCTTTATCTTTATTAGTTTTGTTATTTATCTAATTATAGCCAGGGCTGATAGCGCTGGCTATTATTACAGTTGCCTGACGCTATTAGAAGCTTCTATTTTCAGTTGCTTATATCTTTGCCAAGCTTTAACCATTTAGGCTGAATTTTTACATACCACATGTCTGCCTCAGGCTTTTTTTTTTTTTTTTACTATTCAGTCGACATGGTTCAGTCATTTCCAAGAATGATGGGAAAATACATTATTCTGCCCACATTAAAAAAATTATTGAGACCTTTTATTTGAACAGTTCAGGTGACCCATGCTTTGAAGTAGGGACTTGAAATTAGAGCTGAGATGTATAGTTTTTGTATCAGAGATGTGCCTTTTGACACCCCTGTGAAAGTCCACCAAAATTTGGCCAAGTGATAAGCCTTTGGAAAATTGTTCTTCACATGTGCTCATTTGAAATGTTGACTTTAGCAGCTAGAATCTCCAAAGATTCCATCCTCACTGAACAGGCGTGGGCCTTTCACAGGTCCTACTAATGACCAGACTGTGCATACACCATCACCCCAGAGCAATTATAATAATGGTACTAATTTACACAGCAAACACAACCCATGTACATATGGGCCAAATCCTGCTAATTGTTAAATCAAGTGGCATTTTCGATACTGACTTTAGTGGGAGCAAAATAGGGTTCTAAAACTGCAGTTTTTCGTTAATCAGCTGTCTGCTTACTCTGGACTTTGACCTTTTATTATAGGGTTGTATCAGTATTTTAATCATAAGCACAAAAATTCACTCCACACTCCTAGCATGCAAGATCTAAGCCAGGAAACTTCACTTATTGTTGTGTGCAGTTTTGAAAAGAAAGTAAAGAAGAATACAACTCAATGGTGGTTTTCTATGAGTGTTTGCACTGCTTTGCTTCTTCAGGCATACTGACCCTTACTGAAGAATATAAACCTAACAGAGCTCCCATCAAAGTTCATCTCTAGTCAGGCAGCCCAACCTCTCTTACTACACCTTCTCCCTCCAGACTACAAAGTAAGATCCCCTCCACTGTTTCTACCAGTGCAACAACTTTCCTCTTCCACATGTTCATTTCTCCAACAACAGTGTAACCAGCAAGTGATCTGGAGAATCTATGCATTCTAGTGCATTAGCTCAGGACATCTGAATTGAAGGAGTGATCATATATTGAAAAAAACCCACTGCCTTGTGTGACAATAAGGGATGGGAGGAAACAGTTAAAGCTATTTTTAACTTTTATCACTATAATTGTGCTGATCTTAACAAAATGTTGATCAATATTCAATATCTGAATGGCTATAACTATAGTATGTTGTATCAAAACCCTTTTATTTTTGTTTTCAAGAACAGCAAAGATAAATTCATTGTTACCCTATTACCATTATAATCACCCTATTGAGAATTATGTGGAATTTCAGAATAAGTTCCTACTTTTAAACTGTAGCAGGTTTTGAAGAGGTCTTTTATTTTCTTTAAAGTACAGTTAGCATTTCTAGAAATGAGAAAAGGGTATTGTTCTGGCCTCTCAACTAAGAAACAACTGACTAAAAGAAAATATTTGGACAAATACTCCGCGAAAAGGGAGCGTTTTAAACACAATTATGTGGGTGTGAAAATTGCAGGATTATAGCCCCAAATCATTGTACAGCCTTCACTGTTTTTTGTTTGTTTGTTTGTTTGTTTTCTAATTTGGTATATTGTTATGAAACCATAAATGGTAGTTCAACTAATCACTGCAGTTTTCCTTCAAATGTGAATAATCCACATAAGAGGGAAGTAGGCCCTGCACATCCACCAATGTAACACACATCATCATGTGCCAGCAATGCCCCTCTGCTATGTACATTGGCGAAACTGCACAATCCCTACGTAAAAGGATAAATGGACACAAGTCAGACATTAAGAAAGGCAATATACAAAAACCTGTAGGAGAACACTTCAACCTCCCTGGACATACAATAGCAGATTTAAAGGTAGCCATCCTGCAGCAAAAAAAACTTCAGGATCAGACTCCAAAGAGAAACTGCTGAACTTCAGTTCATTTGCAAATTTGACACCATCAGCTCAGGATTAAACAAAGACTGTGAATGGCTAGCCAACTACGAAACCAGGTTCTCCTCCCTTGGTTTTCACACCTTAGCTGCTAGAAAGGGGTCTCATCCTCCCTGATTGAACTGACTTCGTTATCTTCAGACTGATTCTAGCCTGCATATTTATACCTGCCTCTGGAAATTTCCACCACATGCGTCTGACGAAGTGGGTATTCACCCACGAAAGCTTGTGCTCCAATACGTCTGTTAGACTGTAAGGTGCCACAGGACTCTTTGCTGCTTTATAAATGAGTGAAGTTATATCTGAAAATTTAATCAACGCAAACGAAGATGGATCCAGACTAACACAGCTACCTCTCTGATACTTCTAATTCTAGTGCATTTTTATGAGTACAATGCTATTCCTAGTCATTTCTATTATAATGAAGTTGAAAGTAGTCATTGCAAACTATGTGAAACTGGTTATTTATGTTAAAAGAACTGCATTTTTTCAGTGGAAACTCAATTTATGTAAAGAATCTAATGGGAGGAGTGATTATCATCTTAAGGACGTGTGTTACAAGATCCTCAGAACTTTAAAAGCAAATAATCAATAACGATTCAGCCCAAGGCATTCTCAGCTGAATACCAGCTGATACAACAGTTTCTAACTATAGCACAAGTGAAATTGTTGATTTAAAGAAATCCAGATTGGTTCTGATTAGTAATTGTCTTTTATTTCTAATTTATTAGACATTTCCAGATAATGTGTAATCAAAATTTGAAAAAATACTAAATGTCAAAAGTCTGTCTGCAAAATTATACAGCTTACCTAATAGACAGTATTGACAGAAAAATTGCAATGTGTCTCATGATTAGATCTATACAGCTTTCATCTAGATGTCTTCCTTATTTTGAACTGTAAGTTTCTCCCTGGAGTAGTCTCATGGTTTCAGAACTACAACTATAAATAATGTATTTTAAAACTTAGAAAGTTATGTTTGTTTTAATATTCTGCTGATAAGAATTCACCATATTACTATGACATACAGTGTACTCTGAATAACTTATTT
The DNA here is from genome assembly GCF_007399415.2 of Gopherus evgoodei. Taxonomy (NCBI): domain Eukaryota; kingdom Metazoa; phylum Chordata; order Testudines; family Testudinidae; genus Gopherus; species Gopherus evgoodei. The sequence goes on from NC_044322.1 coordinate 321,875,567, forward strand.
CTGCAATTTTAGTTGTTGCTATAGAAACAGATGCAGACTGCCTACTGCTTTACTATAACACAATTAGTAGTATTATGGAGTCTTTAATTGTATTCCTTAGAAACAACCACAGTCAGAGAGAAGCTATCAGTCTAGGCAGTTTTGACGTAATGCTGCAGGAAAACCTTCCCAGTGATTTATTTAATTAACAGTTTCTCTGCCCTTTTCTCTACCCTCTCCTCCCACCACACACACACACAATCCATACACTGAAGGTCTATTCTACACTTAGTATGTCCTTGAAATATGTAGGTAGAAAGAAAGGTCAGTTGCAAGGCTCCCAAAAGAGAAGATGAACGCACACCATTCTCTACAATGCCTTATCAGACTGTTCCTTCCTTCTATCCTAACTCCTCTCCCAAAGCCACAGGAGTTACTCCAGCTCAAGAGGAGAGTAAGGATTGCAGCCCTGTAGGATGTCTCCAGCAGAAAGGGGGATGTAGAAGGGAGAGTCTCTGTTGTTTCATGAAGAAATCATATACAGCTCAGCACTCTGTTATGGTTTTGGTTCTGCCTCAGACCAGACAGAATTACTCATTATTTTGGTGGGGGGTGGTTCCTTTCGAATGTATTGCCTTATTTGAATGCAAGTATGTAGTAATGGTAATTAGGCAAAAGCCAAGAAGTTAAAGATTTGAGTGATGACCACAGAGCATCAGTGACAAGATCCTGCCATAGCTATGGAGTGAGAATGTGAAGAACCATCATCTAGGCAGTGCTGAAGTTGAATTAGGAGAAATGAATAATCTGAATGGCTACTGTATGGAGCAGCTTGCTAAGGATGGTATAGTTAGGAGTGCATCCTCACAGCTATAATATGGCTCACTCACTGTTTTCTAACTAATCATTACTACCTTCTATTATCTTCTGCAGACACAGATAACAATAGTGAATTGACACATATATCACAGAACAGGAGCACTGAAAGCAAGCTTATATACTATTAGTATGTAGCTGATTGCATATACTACTCATACACTAACAACAGAGTGACAATTGATCCCCACAGTCACAGAACCACAATCTTCATGCAAACAGCTTGCAAAAATGGTGTTCATTACTGAAGTTTGTGGCATGGTTTTAGATTCAGCATAGTAACAGTAAAGAGCTACATGGATACTTAGAAAGCTTGTTGGATACAGTATGCAAATCGAAACATTTACCTTGGCTTTCTCCACTGGAATGGCTATATAAATTCATTTCTGTACATTTATTTTTTTAAGAGAAAATAAAACACAGACATTAAATTATGTGAGCTATTAGCAAGGAAACAAACAAAACCTCAACATCAAAGAGATGATTGTGATCAGAATTTTATACAGGCATTAAAAGAAAGAAAGAAAGAAAGAAAGAAAGAAAGAAAGAAAGAAAGAAAGAAAGAAAGAGAAAGAAAGAAAGAAAGAAAAGCAATCTGAGAAACTTGGATAAATGCCTTTGTTTTATTTTCCATCAGCATTGGTTGTTCACTTTATCTGAAATATCAGTGCAAGTAAACATTTATTCCATTAAAGTAAAGACAACCAATATCAGCTGGAGAGTGTACGCTTGTTTTCTCTCTTTTATGGTTCCCAAAATTGATGTTGTTCTTCATGTTGGAAGTATAAAGAACATCTGTTTTAAATAATATCAACTAGCCTTTGAATGTCTCAAATGGAAACAGCAGGGGGAAATGAATTTACTCTTCGACTCAGAGCAGAAAAGTTAATGCAACAACTAAATGTACACATAAAACATACCTACATGCAGCACACACAAACACACACACAGCTGCAAATCCTTATTGTGGGAAAAAAACATTACTGTGAAAACAAATAAAACCACACAGGTACAGGCAGTGGGTCACATCATTCTATATTTATCCAAAACAGGTGAGTATGTAAAAATATACTCAAAAAATTACTCTTAAATAGGAGAGTGGAATACACCCTCTTCTATCATCAAAATATAAGAACTGCATACTAGATCAGAACAATGGTCCAATGTAGCCCAGTGTCCTGTCTTCTAACAGTGCCTAATGTCAGATACTTCAAAAGGAATGAACAAAACAGGGCAATCATAAAGACTTGATTGCATTGTTTAAAGATTGGGGATGCTCAGTACTGGTAAATGGCTACACTAATACCCATGCTATAAAGCCCTTCATTTATAGTTTGTGGAAAGCCCAAAAAGTACACATTGACCCCTAACCAGAACCATCAGTTCCAATCTTAGAGACTCCTCTTGTAGCATATTAATCACCGAGATAACAAGAAGCCCTCTTTTTACTGGTTAGACCAGTGGTGAGCACCTTGCAGCCCACATGCAGCCCATCAGAGTAATCTGAATGCAGGCGCGAGACATTTTGCTGACATTGACCGTTCATAGGCACAGACCCCCACAGTTCCCAGTGGCCAGGAACGGCGAACCATGGCCACTGGGAGCTACAGGGGACCACGCCTGAAGATGGTCAACATCAGCAAAATGTCTTGCAGCTCGCAATCAGATTACCTCGTGTTGCCCACCACTGTGTTAGGCTATGTAAATGGTTTTACTAGGAAACTGATATATTGGCTTTAGTAGTTTCCAGTTATAACTAATGAATTGGTATCACCAGCCTCCCAAAGTTACCATATATAAGAAATACAAGGTTGTAAAGAGAACAGGAGTACTTGCGGCACCTTAGAGACTAACAAATTTATTTGAGCATAAGCTTTCGTGGGCTACAGCCCACTTCTTCGGATGCATAGAATGGAACATATATTGAGGAGATATATATACACATACAGAGAGCATGAAAAGGTGGGAGTTGTCTTACCAGCTCTGAGAGGCCAATTAAGTAAGAGAAAAAAACTTTTGAAGTGATAATCAAGATAGCCCTGTACACACAGTTTGACAAGAAGTGTGAGAATACTTACAAGGGGAGATAGATTCAATGTTTGTAATGGGTCAGCCATTCCCAGTCCCTATTCAAGCATAAGTTGATTATATCTAGTTTGCATATCAATTCCAGCTCAGCAGTTTCTCGTTGGAGTCTATTTTTGAAGCTTTTCTGTTGCAAAATTGCCACCCGCAGGTCTGTCATTGAATGACCAGACAGGTTAAAGTTTTCTCCTACTGGTTTTAGAATGTTATGATTCCTGATGTCAGATTTGTGTCCATTAATTCTTTTACGTAGAGACTGTCCAGTTTGGCCAATGTACATGGCAGAAGGGCATTGCTGGCACATGACGGCATATATCACATTGGTAGGTTGTAAAGAGTATCAACAGATGTATACAAAATATATATGCACAAAATGAGTGGCTATGGGCACTGAATCTTGAATCCCAGAAGAAAGATCAACATAATAGTGTCATCATCAGAAAGATACAAGAAGATATGGTCCTCTGAACTTGGGGCAAATTCTTCAGCTGTTCCCTGTTCACTTTTTTTTTGTTCTGAAGGAGAGTAAATGGTTTAGCTCTGAGCACACCGCATTTTTGGCAAATGAGCAAGTCCAGGGCACTGAATTATGTCCCTCATCCCCTAAATTTGCATTTTTTAAATAAATTATGCTCCCTTTGATAGAATTGCTAGTAACTTGATCTCTTTGGGTCACTACACAATACAAACTCGATGAGAGACTTGGACCCAGTAGAAAGAGAAATACACAATTTATTTTCCCAAGACAGGGATGACCACATAAGAGCTGGTGGATCAAAATGAACCATGAATCAGTTATGAACATTCAGAATCAACAAAGGAATATAATTAATGTATTCCAATTTCTCCCCTTCCTCTCCCCATTTAATTTAGTTTCTCTTTCCCAGCAGATGGGCTGCGGAGCTGGAAAAATTCTAGTGTAACCTAGAAAGGATCAGTACTGCATAACTTCAATTAGTGATGGGAAGGGAGGACTGGGATTTTGAAGCATTAGATAGACTCAGACTGAAATATATTCCTGTCCTTACCTTAGATTTAAATTTTTTGATGTTTCCTGTCTTTCAGATGTTTCAGTCAGCATATCTGACCAGCATCAGAAGATAAATCAACTTTCAGCCACTCTGATCAGCTGTTTAATTCCCAGCACAGGCCTGAATGATTTAATGGAAAAACATACTAAAAGAAAAAGGCATGGTACGTTAAAGGCACAAAGTTTGGGGATTTTTAAAAACCTGGAAGCAGTGAATTCTCAGGTTTTTATGGTATCAGAATATTGTCTTCATTAATCAAGCATATGGCCACACTCTAACATTTACTAATTTGAAGCCCTTCCTTACATTTCCTTTCCCTGACTGAAAGAGGCAGATTGCAATATACAGAAGCTATTCCTACAGGAGTGGCAGGAAACACCGTGCTTTTACTTTGCAGTACTTAATAAAAGATTTCATCCAATTTCAGGTCATGGGGGTTTACAAACTTCATGCTCTTAAATTTTGGAACGGAACTTGGGTTCAAATGAAGCAATAAACTCAAAGGGAAAACTTGCCAAAAATAGAGTAATTCTGTCTGGTCTGAGGTTGAACCAAAACCATAACAAAGTGCTGAGCTTCATATGATTTCTTTCTGAAACAACAGGGACTCCCTTCTACATCCCTCTTTCTTCTGAAGGTTTTCCACTGGGTTGCAGTTCTTACTTTGCTCTAGAACTGGAGTAACTACTATGGGTTTGGGAGAAGAAGTTAGGGTAGAAGGAAGGAACAGACTGATAAGGCATTGTAGAGAATGGTGTGCATTCATCTTTTCTTTTGGGAGCCTTGCAACTGACCTACCTTTTTCCTGAGCAGCAGCCTGGGGATTGAGTGAGTGTCATGATAGGGGGTGGGGGTTGAAGAAGGGGGACCCTCCTCTGGAGCTCGCTGCTGCTGGCGGGGAGATTACTGGGGGGAGTCCTCCTCTCTGGCCCCAGCCCTGGGGCAGCCTGCCTGCTGCACCCCAAAGTTTGAACTCCTCATCCTGGGCCCAGACCCACCCCAGAGCTTGCACCCCCAGCCAGAGCCTTCACGCCCCAACCCCAACCCTCTGCCCCAGCCCTGCACCATGAGCCCCTCATCTCTGGCCCCTCTTTGCTTAGGAGTTGGCATTTCTTTCCTTTATTCTTTATAAGTGGTTCTTAGGGGTGCATTGCGTAGGTGCTAGACTGTTTGACTTGTAGGCCTTGTCTGCACTGCCTTATTTTACACCAAAATAGCTGCATTTGTGCAAGCCCCTAGTGTAGACAATCCATGCCCAGTTAGCCATGACTTGTACTGGAACAGTTTAACTCAGTGTGAAACACCAGTGTGGACAAATTTCCATCAAGTGTTCACAACCCAAACATTACAGCACTGAGCACCTGGAAGCATCTTAATTGATTTTCATTGTCCAAGATATGAGATGCGTAGACTGTGAGAGAGTCATAAATAGGTAAAGAAATAGTTGTTTATAATACATGGTTTTCAGGCTGGCCATGTCTCCAATAATAGATTTTTGCATTTACCTCCCTGTCCACATTGATGAAGATTTACCGTTTTAGACTCCCTCACCTTGGTTACTAGGCTGAAATATTTATGTAATAGTTAAAACAACAAATCCAGTTAAATCAGTGTACATCATCCTAGTAGCCTTTTTCTGCTTCTGTTCCAGTTTGTATTCTTCTTTCTTAAACATGTTTTTTTCACCAGCAATCTCAAAATATAAATACAACACATAAACTCTACTGAACGAGAAATATAAACATTATATATGTTCCGACTAGAGACCTGGCTATGTTCCTTCCCATGCAAGTGTCTGAGATATCCTTATGATACTACCCAGGGATTACAAATACCTAGTGTTCATGACTGCTTACCCACTGTGCTATGTACCATGGCTCCAGAGAATCATGCCCCAGACTTGCTCTCTCGAACTGTGTAGTTTCCCTGGGCAGAACAGCCCCCAAAGCTTCCCAACTCTACTCTGACACCAGACATTCCATGTCTGATCTCACATTTCCCACCCCTGCCTTCCCTGGCAGTGGGAATCCTGAGCTGATATCTGACTGTACTGACTATCATTCTTTGATATTCAAACAAATCCAACAGTTGTGAATCCATCCCATCCCTAACCTTGACAATTTACTTACCTTGCTGGTATCTCAAAATATAAATACAACACATAAACTCTACTGAACGAGAAATATAAACATTATATATGTTCCGACTAGAGACCTGGCTATGTTCCTTCCCATGCAAGTGTCTGAGATATCCTTATGATACTACCCAGGGATTACAAATACCTAGTGTTCATGACTGCTTACCCACTGTGCTATGTACCATGGCTCCAGAGAATCATGCCCCAGACTTGCTCTCTCGAACTGTGTAGTTTCCCTGGGCAGAACAGCCCCCAAAGCTTCCCAACTCTACCCTGACACCAGACATTCCATGTCTGATCTCACATTTCCCACCCCTGCCTTCCCTGGCAGTGGGAATCCTGAGCTGATATCTGACTGTACTGACTATCATTCTTTGATATTCAAACAAATCCAACAGTTGTGAATCCATCCCATCCCTAACCTTGACAATTTACTTACCTTGCTGGTATCTTTCTCTTATGTGAAAATCAAGAAGTGAAAGTGAGTATATACAAACCGTTTACCAGTTTTATGTCAGTGTGATCCAAGTCACTATGGTGTGAAATTGATGTCACTGACTGAAGAATCAGGCCCTATATGTTTTCCCTTAATATATTTTTCAGTATTCTCGATTTTTATGAATAGTAATAGCAATACATATAATAATCATAATCATATAATAATATGTTTTGACTTTATAGTGTCCCTTTAAAATTTTGTAGGAAAAAATATGCTCCTAGGCACAGAGTTTTCATGCCAGGTTTCAGCCTGGAGCAAAGTTTTAGTGTTGAATTATAAACTCCTGAAAACAGAGAATTATAATGGAAACGCTGATGAGAACCTTAACTACTGTGGCACAAATGACAGCACTGTAATAAGTAGCCTAGTGCATTTTGCTGTACCAATAAATATGCACATGATAAATTTTGCCATTCTAATATGCTAAACTAATATAATAAATATGCTAATATAACATACTATAATACACTTTCCTGATATATGGAAATTCACTATGCTGTTACAATATTCCAGCTAACTAGAAATAAATAAGAACGCCACTGATATCTACATAATTGTCTTTGCATAACAAATTATATATCACAGCAGCTATATTCTTTTCATTTTTGGGTGTTATTTTGTTAAAACTTTGCTCAAAACTAGTTTTTTCTATGTATGATTACAATAGAGAAATAACTGTCTGAATTCCAGCAATAAAATATTATTTTTAAATGTCTTTAAGACTTGCACTTGATTACATTCAAACTTTAGAAGTAGCAAATGTGATCTTCTGGGTGTCTTTTACAAGCAATTAAATACAAAACCAAAATGAATAGTAATTTACAATTGTTGCCGAACTAAATCAAGAAGAGATTGTGCTACTTCATCAGGAACATGTAAAAAGCTCATTAGAAGGCAGATAAGATAGCAGGTATTATCCACAATGTAAAATAAGATTTCCTAAGGCTGTGATATGAATTAAAGGGTCACAAATTAAAATTATAAGATACTACACTTCAAAGGGTTTGATCTCCTTTAATTTAAGATTCAAAACTAAAGTCAACCTATGATTGCATTCTGACATATCATCTGTTTAGCATAAAGAAGTCATCATGACTCAGATACAATGCCAGTTCCAGTAATTCAAGACCTTAATTTTATACTTAAAGGGGGTGGCTTTTCCGTCTACCACAACCCCATCATCCTGAAAATGTTCTGGTGTATCTAAGAAATGTTGGTACTTACTGCTTATCTCTTAGGATAGATTAAGGCTTAACAGTGATGATGCAGATTAAGTGTATTTCATGTCCCTGAAAGTATAGATGTTTAAAACCCTGTTAATGAAAGTAATTCAGTTTAGGTTCTTGGACAGCTGTTTATAAAAACTATTCAATAATAATTGCTGTACAGTGATTTTGGCTTGCCCTTTTAGACCACTTTCTTAGTTAAGGGCGTAAGAGGTATGTAATGCATGACATACTTCATATAGTTACACACAATGCTTCGTAGTTTTAATTATTTTTAATGGAAAATCCAGAAGGCTGGGGTGCAAGATTTCGTAATCTGGCAAGGAATTTTTCACCTCTAGGATGCCAGTTCGAATTCAGCCAGTGATCAAAGATCCTACTGGCCAATGCATGTTTGCCAGCTCCTGCAGTTTTTAGTGGACAGGTCACAAAAATCTTGTTGTTCACAGGAGACAGACTAAGGACTTAAAGGAATCATGGAAACTGAAAAACTTTCTCACTTATAGATGGTCCCTCCGGCACCAAATTGCTACATATTAATGGAGTAGCATTGGAAAGGTAGATGTTCTGCTGCCTATGTTGCATGTCTTTTGGGGATAAAGAAAAGAATTCAATTTCAAGGGCTGTCACACTAGTACCTAAGTGCTAAAAATTTCCTCTACCAAAAAAAGTTGTAAAGGTATTTCTCTTGTTTAAGTTACATACATTCATCACTCTGTCTCTCTCTCTGTTCATCTCTCTCTCTCTCCAGGCATTTTCTGTATCTCCTGAGCTGTCAGGTATATAAAGTGGGAGCACAGGGCAGTAAAGTCGGAGTGCGTTTCCCAAAGATGGTGGGAAAAGTAGAAACCAGCATATTTATTCCAGAAGTTAACCTTCCATGGATGGTATAGCTACAATATTCTGAAGTCTTGGAACAAAACCAGATATACACATTACAAGCTGCACCTAGGTACTCAAGCTTTAAGTGTATCCTTGTACTCAGCTCCAAGACCTCTCTTCCAGCACACAGCCTGAATATCGTATAAGGCTGTGCCTAGGGTAGCTCCATGGGAATCTGGGAGGTAAGAGTTTTCTCTCTCTAACTAATCTTTCAACCACCTTGGTTAGGCCTGAGTTCAGCAAACTTCTTGCACACAGGCTTATCAAAGTCAAGGGGATTTAACATGTGCTTAAGTGCTTTGCTGAATCAGGGCCTTGAATTTTCAATTTATTTATTTATAGTTTGTTTCTTCTTCATGTTGAATTTTCTTTCTATTCAGACAAGAACTGCCACACCATCTCACATACAGTCAAATGTTTGTATCAGGCACTCTGCATTCTTCTGGATGGAGGGGTGGGACTGCTTTCTGGCATCTTTTGGCCCTGATAAGGATAAGGACAAGGAGCTAAAGCAGCTTTTGTTTGTCCGTTTATATTTTTCATAGGAATAGAACTGGAACTGACTAGCTCCATCTTGGCTTGAATAAGATCCTTTGTCAGAATACGTCTTAATATCTGTGGTTATGCTTTTCCATCTGCTATAAGTGTTAGTGCCAGCAGAAGGGAGTGTAGATGTACAACCTAGCAGTATCCAAAGTGGCAGAATCAGAAGCATTACTTTGAGCAGAATATTGAAGCAGTTCTTGCCACTTAGCGTGAATCCAAGAATTTAGTGCAACATGATTCCTCTGTGGCAGAATGTATATGATTATCGTTCATTTAGAATTTTGCTGTTTGAGAGAAGTGTATGATTAGGGGGCAGGTAAGGGAAGACAGAGCTTTTCACCTTCAGATCATTGCTTTGAATTCAAATAGATTGGTCATAATTTAGTCAATACCATTTGACAGTTTCTCATTGGCTTATTTGAAATTGCTTCCTAGCACTGGTCTCAGTTAAGTGTCTGAAGGACAAATGTCCATATCAAGAATTCCTAAGCCTAGGTGACATCCTCATTCACTGATTTAATACAGACAAGAAGGACTGAGTTGGCATGGAAACAGAACTATGCTTCTCCAGGTCACAAATAAGGCACATTGCTTGGGCAGTGGAAGGAAACTTATACTGCCACTGCCATTCTGCACATGATCTGTGGATTATAAAGGATTTCCCATTTTCTGGCAGTAAATCCAGCACTTTTTATAAGCACCAAATGTATTTTAAAAAATGTCACTGTTCTTTTATGGGCCCAAAAAGGTAATCTTTATTTTAGTATTTTAAATCCTCACTCAAATACACCATTGCATAAGCCTTCCACAAATACTGTCCTCTTTTGTACTGCTAGCATTTAGGAAGAATAATGTATTGTCTCTATACTGCTTATGCCAGGCAGAATATGTATTTAAAAGTAAGTAATTTCAAAGCATTTAGACCTACAGAAAAATTAACTGATTGGAACATGATCTGGGGACAAATATGCAGTTGTTACATTTGACTTCTTATGCACATACAATCCTTTGCTCCATAAATCATGTCTCGTTTGCTGTTTTGATTTTACAACTGCTGGATGCATGGGCTACAGTAAAATACAAAAATTTCTAGAAAATATAATATTTTAAAATGAGAAAGCTATAGAGAAGCCTATAATCAACCAATCAATAAATATGTTTCTTGCATTTCCTTGCTATTGCAACAAAAAAAGTAGTTAAAGGACAGTACAAATTCATCTCCTTCCGCCAATCAATAGCTAATCTCGCTAAGAAGAGCAAACAGCGACCTGGCACCTATATGTCTGAGTAATATGCTTACTTTCACAAAATCACCATGATGAAAATTTTCATATGCTCAAGAGTAGTAGGAACCAAAGTACGTGGGAGAGTTTATTTCAGTTACAACTGAGAGCCTGCGATCAACTGCCACCAAGAAAAGTGTAAATAGCATAATCATCTTATATTTAGAGAAGCTTAAAATTCAGTGGAAAAAAATATATACCTGAAGAAAAGCTTCCAGAATTATGAGTGAGCTCAAAACAGCTGCCAGGTGTGAGTGGAAGAGAAAGAAACCAGTAAGTGTAATTTCTTCCTTCAACAGGTTCTGACACGGTACACTTATATGATTAATCATTTGCACTGTAAACCAAACAAGAATGCTAACACCAAAGGAATAAACAGAAGAGTCTATTTCTAATTCAAAACAATGAGTCTGTGTATCCCTTCCTTTTTGTTAATTAGGTCCTTATAAAACTATTTGTAAACTGGTACTGCAGTTTAAAGCTACCACAGTTCCCCACTAGCCTTTTATTTATCTCAAATGCTGTAGAAGTGCTCATTTCATTAGAACAAGCATACTTCACTTCCCAGGCATACATTTTTATACTACATGTTCTTATTACAAGTGTGGTTGTGCTCGAAAAGGTACTTCAAAGAGCAAATGAGGTCAAAAACTAGTGTAACAGCCTTCAAAATATAAGAGGTAGAAATTCAAGACATTCCAAACCCAGTGGTTGATTCTCCTCCAAAACGACTTTTACAATGAATATAAATTGAAACCAAAATGTAATAGAAGAATGCCAGTCAGCCATGCCAAATCCAGGTTCAATTAAAAATAAATAGATTCCAGCTTAGTTCAGGAGCAAGCAACCCGGTAAATCAATCCCAAACTCAGCTAGCCCACCACCCCAAATAAAAGCTTCCCTAAATAATATTTGTTCACCATTCAGTTTCATGAAGTAACTGAATTGTCGGTCTTTCTCAACAGACTGAAGATGTACTCATAAATTCATTGAGCTTCATTAGATCCACTCAGCAGTTAAGTGTTTTTGACAAATTAAATAAGGCACTGTAAGTGTGTGGATTTTTATCCTTTCTGTCACAACCAATTTTCCATGTCATTTCACACTATGCTCATAATACTGTACATATATTTGCCACTGAAAAAAGATACTAAAATGTGAATAAATCCCTGAAGTGCATGAAGGCATGTGCTGACCGGCAAGGTTTCATAGTGTTCTGAAACTAAACTTCTCAATCAACTGTGTGTCAATAAGAAGATTCACTTGGGATAAATTATGGCCTGGGGACTATTAGTTTGTGGAGTGCAAGGAGTATATTGTCAGGACTTTGATGTTGCAAACAATTTGTCCTGCATGATATTTAGATCATATTCAGATTAGGTGAAATTTACCAGTGGTGTGCCACTTAAGTCCCACATAGGAACTGCAACATGAATTTGTCTTATTCTCACTTGTTGTAGTGTGACAGAAAAAGAATTCCCCTCTCTGCTCCCTTGCTGAACTCCAGAATGCAGCTTTTGTTAGGAAGCGGTCTTTGTGCTCTATGACACCTTTAAAATAATCCCTGTCTAACTGTCTCTCTGAAGGGTAGGCCCATAAGGATCGTTTTTGTGGGTATCTTTTTTGTGCATGAGTCACAGTGTTGCTTGCAGGAGGGGTAATGCATAGAGTCACAATCTTAACCCTGCTTCTCCCTTACTGTAGGGAGGCTGGCACACATTATTTCTTCCCTTGTGCAGGCTCCAGCATACTAGATAGTGAGTTAGAGTGGGCAGAGCCAAGGCTCCACATAACTCCTTCCTCTACTCATCTACTTGCTGCCCAACTTCATAGAGTCATAGAAATGTAGGGCTGGATGAGACCTCAAGAGTTCATCAAGTCCAGCCCCCTCTGCTGAGACAGGATCAAGTAAACGTAGACCATCCATGACAGTTGTTTGTCAAAACTCTTCTTTGAAACCTCCAGTGATGGGGATTCCACAACATCACTTGTAAGCCTATTCCAGTCCTTAACTACCCTTATAGTTAATTTTTTCCCTAATATCCAACCTGAATCCATCTTGCTGCAAATTAATCCCATACTTCTTGTCCTACACCCAGTGGACATGAACAACAATTGATCACCATCCTCTTTATAACCGCTCTTAGCATACTTGAAGACTGTTATCAGGTCCCTCCTCAGTTTTCTTTTCTCCAGACTAAACATGCCCAGTTTTTTTAACCTTCCCTCATAGGTCAGATTTTCTAAACCTTTTATCATGTTTTTCATAGATTCATAGATTCATAGACTCTAGGACTGGAAGGGACCTCGAGAGGTCATCGAGTCCAGTCCCCTGCCCTCATGGCAGGACCAAATATTGTCTAGACCATCCCTAATAGACATTTATCTAACCTACACTTAAATATCTCCAGAGATGGAGATTCCACAACTTCCCTAGGCAATCTATTCCAGTGTTTAACTACCCTGACAGTTAGGAACTTTTTCCTAATGTCCAACCTAAATCTCCCTTGCTGCAGCTTAAGCCCATTGCTTCTTGTTCTATCATTGGAGGCTAACGTGAACAAGTTTTCTCCCTCCTCCTGATGACACCCTTTTAGATACCTGAAAACTGCTATCATGTCCCCTCTCAGTCTTCTCTTTTCCAAACTAAACAAACCCAATTCCTTCAGCCTTCCTTCATAGGTCATGTTCTCAAGACCTTTAATCATTCTTGTTGCTCTTCTCTGGACCCTCTCCAATTTCTCCACATCTTTCTTGAATGCGGTGCCCAGAACTGGACACAATACTCCAGCTGAGGCCTGACCAACGCAGAGTAAAGCGGAAGAATGACTTCTCGTGTCTTGTTTACAACACACCTGTTAATGCATCCCAGAATCATGTTTGCTTTTTTTTGCAACAGTATCACACTGTGACTCATATTAAGCTTGTGGTCCACTATGACCCCTAGATCTCTTTCTGCCATACTCCTTCCTAGACAGTCTCTTCCCATTCTGTATGTGTGAAACTGATTGTTCCTTCCTAAGTGGAGCACTTTGCATTTATCTTTATTGAACTTCATCCTGTTTACCTCAGACCATTTCTCCAATTTGTCCAGATCATTTGAATTTTGACCCTGTCCTCCAAATCAGTTGCAATCCCTCCCAGTTTGGTATCATCCGCAAACTTAATAAGCGTGCTTTCTATGCCAACATCTAAATCGTTGATGAAGATATTGAACAGAACCGGTCCCAAAACAGACCCCTGCGGAACCCCATTTGTTATACCTTTCCAGCAGGATTGGGAGCCATAACAACTACTCTCTGAGTACGGTTATCCATTCGTTGTTTCTGTCCTACGAAAACCTCTGGACTCTCCCTACTTTGTCCCACATCTTTCCTAAAGTGTGGCACCCAAAACTGGACACAGTACTCTGTCATAAACAGATGGTTAAGGGATAATGTCTCTTTACCTGTAAAGGGTTAAGAAGCTCAGTGAACCTGGCTGACACCTGACCAGAGGACCAATAGGGAGACAAGATACTTTCAAATCTTGGTGGAGGGAAGTCTTTGTGCTTTTTGTGTTGTTCGTTGTTCGCTCTTGGGGCTAAGAGGGACGAGACGTACACCCAGGCTTTCCCAGGCTTTCTATATCAGTCTTTCATGTTTCAAAAATGTAAGTAATAGCCAGGCAAGGCGGATTAGTCTTATGTTTGTTTTCTTAACTTGTAAATGTGTCTTTTTGCTGGAAGGATTTTTACCTCTTTTTGCTGTAACTTTGAATCTAAGGCTGGGGGGGGGGTCCCTCTAGTCTATATGAATCTGAGTACCCTGTAAAGCATTTTCCATCCTGATTTTACAGAGATAATTTTTACGTTTCTTCTTTAATTAAAAGGTTTCTTTTTAAGAACCTGATTGATTTTTCCTTGTTTTAAAATCCAAGGGACTGAGTCTGAACTCACCAGGGATTGGTAGGGGGGAATGGTTAATTCCTCCTCGTTTTAAAATCCAATGAGTTTGGATCGGTGTGAAGCTTCCCAAGGCACCCAGGGAGGGGAAAGTCTGGGGGGAAAAGGAGGGGGATGGTTAATTTCTCCTTGTTTTAAGTCCCAAGGGGTTTGGGTCTTAGGTTCCCCAGGGAAAGTTTGGGGGGAACAGAAATTGTGCCAAACACAGACTTCTGGTTGGTGGCAGCGTACCAGATTTAAGCTAGTAATTAAGCTTAAAAGTTTTCATGCAGGTCAAAACCTTGACATACTCCTACAAAGGTCTCACCAGTGCTGAGTACAGCAGGACAATTACCTCCTGTGTCTTACATGCAACACTCCTGTTAATGCACCCTAGAATGATATTTGCCTTTTTTCAAAACTGCATCACTTTGTTGACTCATATTCAATATTTGATCCAATATAACCCCCAGATCCTTTTCAGCACTGCTAGCACCTAACCAGTTATTTCCTATTTTGTTGTTGTGCATTTGATTTTTCCTTCCTAAGTTAAGTACTTTGGAGTTCTCTTTACTGAATTCATCTTGTAGATTCAGATTAATTCTCAATTTTTTCAAGGTGTTTTGAATTCTAATTCTGTTCTCCAACATACTTGCAAGCCCTTCCAGCTTGGTGTCATCTGCAAATTTTATAAGCTTACTCTCCACTCCATTATCCAAATCATTAATGAAAATATTGAATAGTACGAGGCCCAGGACGGACTCCTATGGGATCCCACCAGATATGCTCTCCCAGTTGGACAGTGAACTATTGATACTCTTTGAGTATATACTTTCAACTAGTTGTGCACCCCATCTTACACTAATTCATCTAGATCACATTTCCCTAATTTGCTTATGAAAATGTCATGTTAAACTGTGCCAAAAGCCTTGCCAAAATCAAAATATATCAAATCTACAGCTTACCTATTATCCACTAGGCAAATAACCAGGTCAAAGAAGGAAATTAGGTTGGTTTGGCATTATTTACTCTTGACAAATCTATGATGGCTATTCCTTATAATGCTGTTATCCTCTAGGTGATTACAAACTGATTGTTTAATAACTTGTTCTTGTACCTTTCCTGGTCTATAATTTCCCAGGTTCTCTTTCAAAGATAAGTACTATGTTTGCCATTCTTCAGTCTTTTGGCACCTCACCCATCCTCCATGAGTTCTCAAAGATAGTGCTATCAGTTCCACAATTGCTTCAACTAGTTCCTTAAGTACCCTAACATGAATTTCATCCAGCCCTGCCAACTTGAATACCTCTAATATATCTAAATATTCTTTATCCTGTTACTTCCTTATTTTGGTTTGTGTTCCTTCCTCATTATTGATAATATTAATAGTATTGAGTATCTCATCACCATGAACAATGAAGCAAAATGGACATTGAATATGTCAGCCATCTTGGTGTCATCAGTTATTAGCTTTCCTTCCCCACTAAGTAGAGGACGTACACTCCCATCATCTTTCTCTTGTTCCTAAAGCATTCATAGAACCTTTTTTATTGCCTTTTGTGTCCTTTGCTAGTTATATGTCAATCTGTACCTAGGCCTTTCTGATTTTGTCCTTACATGCTTGTGCTATTCTTTTGTATTCCTCCTTAGCAATTTGTCTGTTTCCACCTTTTTTAGGATTCTTTACTTAATTAAAGAGCTTCTGACAGAGTCATATTGGCCTCTTACTATTCTTCCTATCTTCCTTCATATCAAAACAGTTTGCAGTTGTGCATTTCATGTTGCCTCCTTGAGAAAATGCCAACTTTCCTGAACTCCTTTATCCCTTACATTTTCTATCGGAGAAACTACCAGTTCTCTGAGTTATTTAAAATCTTATTTTTTGAAGTCCATTTGCCTTATTCTGCTGCCCTTACACATTCCTTTCCTTAGAATCATAAAGTCTACAATTTCACGAACACTTTCAACACTTTCACCCAAATTGCCTTCCACTTTCAGACTCGCAACCAATTCCTCCCTGTTGGTCAGAATCAAGTTTAAAATGGCTGCCCCCCTGGTTACTTCCTCCACTTTTAAAACAAAAGTTGTCCTCAATACATTATCAGAACTGACTGGAAATTTTGTGGGGGAATGAACTTATTGGAAACTAGGAAGGGGACAGAAGTCCACTAGCAGCTGTTTCCCCCTCACAAATCTGTCAGCATGGGTTGGTTGCACAGGGAAGTAAAGGGGACTCATGCCTACTTATGCAGTAGGTCTCACAAATGACATGAAGAAATAATAAAAGCATATGTTGCTAGGAATGTGATCTGAGTTTAAATGAGTGTTTACTTTTTCTTGTGCACAGAAATTTTGGTTTCCCGTCAGACATTCAGACCAAGTGCTCTTTCACAGCTAGAAGTGACATGGGATACTGTCCAATAAAACATAGGCAGCCTTTTCTTTCCTATATGAAAGTAGTGATATTATGAGCCACAAAAAATGTATAAAATCATTCACAGACACACATTCACACCTGTCCTTCTTTCCAGTGTGTCCCATCCATGCTTTTTTGGAGAGGCCCTATCTAAAACCTAATGCAATTGACTTCAGCAGGTGCTGGATTGGGCTCCTATTGAGAAAGATATAAAGACATCTTTATAACATATTCAGTATTAGAGATGGTCAAAAATACCAATTATATTTTGTGAAAAATTTCTAAATAGTCTCATTTTCATTTTTGTCTAAATTTGCAATGATAGGGAGGGGGGAGCCCATTGAGAAATTGAAATGAAAACTGGGCAGGGGAGAGGTTTTTGAAAATTGGTTTTAAAAAAAATAATAACCTGTCTTTCGGTAAATAAATAAATTCAGGTTTGGGTACATTTTTTTGAAAATCAAAGCCCAATATTTTTACCAAAAACTGAATTTTTACACAAATAAAGAAGAGTTGCCTTTCAGTTTCTGTTTTCTTTAAAAAAAAAGTAATTAAAAATGATTTTTTTCCACAGAAAATTACATTTTTAACAAAAATATTTGTCTTTGAAATTATTTTTCAATGACATTTTTTGACCATTTCTGTTCATGGCACTCTTTTTCAGCATCTGGAAATGTAAGCCACCACTTAGTACCAATTTGAGAAATCTACGGGTACTGGATATTAACCGATGTTGTTAACTGATAGAGAGATCAGCCTTTCTCAGGGTACAGTGCTCTATATCAGCAAGAGGTGATTGTCTTCCAAAATTGATTTAAATGCAGAGAATTAATTATAAAGATTTGATTGAGCTAATATTATTATGCCATCAGAGATATAAAATGTGCTGTCCCCTTTTGCTGCATGGGTGGGTGTCTGGACAAATTAGCTTCTCTTCAGGATTCTCATAGATTATTCATAGATAACAGTTTTATATAATAAAGGTCACACACAATTGCGTGTATTAATTTATATTATATTGGATTAATTACAAAAAGATAATAAGGTAGGCAAGCTTTCTAGAGGGACAGATTCTAATTATCATGCCAGGGAAATAATTCAAGTAGAACAACTGACATAATGGCAAGTTGTTGATTGAGATCTTGTAATTTAATTAAGGGACAAAACTGTGATAGAAGCAGTTTTTTGGGTTTTTTTAAGATGTAGGTATGGACTTCCCCGACTTAATTATTCTGTTTAAATTACAGTGACAAAACAATGAGTCTCAAAAGCTGGCCTAGTCTATTATTTCTTCAAATTAGTTCAGTAAAAGATATCATCTAGAAATATCTGATATGCCAAGATTCCAGAAAAAAGGGTACAGAATGTAGCTTTTACAACAGCAGATCTGAGTCTTGCTGAACATTGCAAATATGTGGCCTTCAAAGAATTAATAAGAGAAAGAATTGTTGTAGCATAAGGAACACCAGTTTGTCAGAACCAAAACTATAATTCAAATCAGACTGCATGAAATCATAAAGATATAGTAATGTTATTTATATGCCAGAAACAGAGACACCATATCAGATGGCACTGATACAATGACAAAGAGAAAAGGAAATCTGAAAGCAGTAAAAGGGATAAAGTTCACAATAAAAATATGTACAGCTAAAGAATGGGAGACCAATGTATCTTTACAAGAGAGAACAAGAGAAAAGCTGTGGAAGAGGTAACAAGACACCAAGTCACAACTGGAAGCTATGTACAGCACAAGAGGCGAATGTAGAAGATTTCATAAAACAGTTTAATTTGCAACAACATGGAGGCTGCTCAGAAAAGCTGGAAACTACCCAGGTGGAACTGCTGGCATCAGATGATGATTCCTATTTCTAAGAGAGATATCCTTAACAATGAAGAAAACACAATGGTACATAGAGATTAATCTAAACAGGCAAAATCTTAAACTTAAAGATGACACTGGAGCAACTGCTGCTGCAGTTCCAAAACAAAACAAAAAGAGATCTAATGATGGACAGCTGCAAAGACTTCATAGATTTTATGTGGGCTCAGTTACACTGTGTTGGACTTTTGTGTCCAGTTCCTAGGGAAAATGGAAGGGAAAAAAAATATTAAAACAAACAGAATGCATAACACAAGGACTGACAGCATCCCACTAGGCTTGGCAATGATGCATAGCAGAAAAGCTTGTTTGCACAGATGATAAAAAACAAACTGTAGTGGAGATACAGTCACAAGGGTTTACAAAAGTAGAAAGCTGATATTAGGGAATACAAAATCAGACTTGTGCCATTAGCAATTCCTTTTGTTCGTACAGCGCTATGTTGGGGAAATTCAAAGAACTAAAGAGAATGACTACATTGAGGTTATTTTATATATAAAGGAGCCCAACAATAGGTGGAGGAATGGCAAAATCCTCATTAGCAGGTACTTCACAGTACTTAATAATAGTGTATGCAGAGAAAGACACATACCCTGCAGTTGACCAAGCACTAATTCTGTTATCCTAAACCAAGATATTTGTAAGGCTAGACATCTCAGCAGGATTTTGACAAATCTCTCTTGCAATATGCATCACCATGTTTGGAAAATACTGTGTTAATTGGTTCTCATTTGCAATGTCTTCAGCACTGCCACATTTTCAAAATCAAACATCACAGCTCATTTGGCTCCTTTACTATACTGCTATGTAGGTACAAGGAGGAGCCAAGGGTGCACATAGTGGATGATTATGTGCAAAACTAAGTTGCTACCAACAGGCCATGCTCACTCTGAATGGAAATTGTGACTATGGAAGTAGCAGGTAAAATTTGTGATGCATATAATTAACAATCATAGATTCAGCTGGATCCAGACAAACAGTAGGCTTTATTCATCTTATCTTAATTCTAAAACATTTGCAGTGTAAGAAAACTCATGAGAATAACAAATCACTTTAGGAAAATTTTACCCCATATACCAAAGCTAATAAAACATTCAAGATGTGTTCTTTGTGGTAGTCATATTGGTATGTTGAGGAATCCACAGCAAAACACACAAACAACTGGCATCTCCACCTGCTTAGACACAATAATAAATTCACTCTCAACAACAGTAGCAACAGCACATCTTCATATGATTTATAAGCAGTAGCAGCAGAGGTAGTCTAGAGATTTGTCACTTTTGTTTCATAAAGCTTCACAGGACCAGAATAACACTATACTCATTAAAAAGGAAGCTTTAGCAGTCTGGATCTGTGAATGAGTAATGTATATTTGTGGAACTGGATTTTACAATAAATACAGAGCACAAACCCTTAAGTGACACTATTGGATTCATAAGCATTAGATGACCTTCCACTCAAGATATGAAAGTTCTGACTGCAGCTGTTGCAATGTTCTTTCAAAATTGAACACATCCCAGGGAAGGCACACGTAGCAGCAGACCCTGTTATGAAGGGCTCCGGTTAAATAGATGCTGATGGAAGATGAAAGGACGTTGAAGCCAAGTTCTACAGCCACCTTGTGAAAGCAGCAGTTCCAGCAGTAGTCAGCTGATGCCAGCAAATTAGAGATACATAACTATGGCTATTGCTACACAAGAGATCTTACAGTGGTGCACTGATGCTGCTGAGGCACCATAAACTCTCTAATGTAGCCGCTCTAAGCTGATGGGAAAAAGCTCTCCCATCAGCTTAATTACTCCAGCCCTGGCGAGAGGTGGTGCTTCAGTCACACAGGAGTGTGGCTAATTCACACCCCTGAGCAACATACTTTATGTTGAATTAAGCTGTATTGTAGTCATAGCCAAAAGGATAAGACAGATCAGAATCTTGCCTATTTTTGCCAAATAGGGTTAAGTCAAAGGAATAAATTTCTGATAGACTTGCTACTGTATTGGTAGGGCTGCAATTATCAGTTTATAGCTAAATGCCTGCTTGTGGAATGACCACAATTTTGTAACTGCTATACTTCAAAAAGAAATAGACCAGTCAGCTTAACTTCAGTACCGAGAAAGATAATGGAGCTAATAATTGAACAATCAATTTTTAAACACCTGGAAAATAATAAGATGATAAGTAACAGTCAGCATGGATTTGTCAAGAACAAATTGTGTCAAACCAACCTAATTATTTTCTTTTACAGAGTAACAAGCCTTGTGGTTATGGGGAAAGCAGCAGACATGGCATATCTTGACTTTAGTAAGGGTTTTGATACTGTCTCGCATGACCTTCTCATAAACAAACTAGAGAAATACAACCTAGATCAGGGGTGGGCAAACTTTTTGACCCGATGGCCACATCTGGGTATGGAAATTGTATGGTGGGCCATGAATGCTCACAAAATTGGGGGTTGGGGTGCAGTATGGGGTGAGGGCTCTGCCTGGGGGTGTCGGTTCTGGGGTGGGGCCAGATGCAGGAGGGGGCTCCGGGCTGGGGCAGGGGTGCAAGGGTGAGGGCTCAGGCTGGGGATGCGGGCTCTGAGGTGCAGGAGGTTGGGACCAAGGGGTTCAGAGAGTGGGAGGAGGATCAGGGCTATGGCAAGGGGTTCAGGCACTGGAGGGGGCCCGGGCTGCAGGCTCCAGGCAGCACTTACCTCAAGCAGCTCCCAGAAGCAGCAGCATGTCCCACCTCCGGCTCCTACATGGAGACACGGCCAGACGGCTCTGTATGCTGTCCCATCTGCAGGTGCCACCCCTGCAGCTCCCATTGGCCCTGTTTGCTGGCCAATGGGAACTGCAGGGACGGTGCTTGGGGAGGGGGAAGCATGCAGAAACCTCTGGCTGCCTATACATGTAGGAGCCGGGGGGGGGGAGTCCCACTGCTTCTGGGAGCCACACAGAGCAAGCCCTCGACCCCGCTCCCCACAGAGCTCGTGGGCTGGATGTGGCCTCTGGGCCACAGTTTGCCCACCCCAACCTATATGGAGCTACGATAAGATGGGTGCATAACTGGTTGGAAAATCATCTCCAGAGAGTAGTTATAAATGGTTCACAGTCAAGCTGTTAGGGCATATCAAGTGAGGTCCCACAGGGATCATTTCTGGGTCCAGTTCTGTTAAATATATTCATCAATGATTCAGATAATGGCATAGAGAGTACACTAATAAAGTTTGTGGCTGATACCAAGCTGAGAGGAGCTGCAAGTGCTTTGGAGGATAGGATTTAAAATTCAAAATGATCTGGACAAACTGAAGAAATGGTCTGAAGGAGAAAGGATAAAATTCAAGAAGGACAAATGCAAAGTACTCCATTTAGGAAGGAACAATTAGTTGCACGCATACTAAATGGGAAATGCCTGCCTAGGAAGGAGTACTGCAGAAAGGAATCTGGGGGTCAGAGTGGATCACAAGCTAAATATGAGTCAAGAGTATAACACTGTCGCAAAAAAAAAGCAAATATTATTCTGGGATGTATTAGCAGAAGTGTTATAAGCAAGACATGAGAAGTAATTCTTCCGCACTACTCTGCAGCTGATTAGGCCTAAACAGGAATATTGTGTCCAGTTCTGGGTGCCACATTTCAGGAAAGATGTGGACAAATTGGAAAAAGTTCAGAAAAGAGCAACAAAAATGATTAAAGCTCTAGAAAACATGACCTACGAGGGAAGATTGAAAAAATTTAGTTTGTTTAGTCTTGAGGAGAGAAGACTGAGGGGGGACATGATAACAGTTTTCAAGTACATAAAAAGTTGTTAAAAGGAGGAGAAAGAAAAAGTATTTCCCTTAACCTCTGAGAATAGGACAAGAAGCAATGGGCTTAAATTGCAACAAGGTTGGTTTAGGTTGGACATTAGGAAAAATGTCCTGTCAGGATGGTTAAGCACTGGAATAAATTGCCCAGAGAGGTTGTGGAATCTCCATCATTGGAGATTTTAAGTGAAGGTTAGACAAACACCTGTCAGGGATAGTCTAGGTAATACTTTGTCTTGCCATGAGTACAGGGGACTGGACTAACACTAGATGACCCCTCAAGGTCCCTTCCAGTGGTATAATTCTATACTTCTACACAATCAGGATTATGGGCTGGTCTGAGCAAGCAAATTTAGACTAGTACAGAGCTGTGAAGAACCATCACTCTATAATGTTACCTGACAAACATTGTCTGTGAGTAACAAAATAATTGTTTCTTCTGGAATGGACATGTGTACATATATTGTGGCTGATTACTTTTTCAAATATACTTGGTTGGCAAGGCTTACAGAGACTCATCTGGACAAGCCATACAACAATGAAAAAGCAATATTTGCAAGACAGAGCTTTCCTGAAGTCTTGATTTCTGGTATTGGTCTTTAACTGTCAGCATCCATGTTCATAGCTTTTGCACAGGATTTTAATTTTAAACATCACACTAGAAATCTAAATTGTCCCAAAGTCAGTCCTTTGCATAAGGAACTCTATGCAGGTTTTCAGTACAAACCCAGTTTGGAAGACTGATAATCTTGCATAAAAATCTTTGGACCAGATCTTCAGCTGATGCAAATTGGCATAGCTCCTTTGACTTCAGATCTGGCCCTTCATTTTTACAGTAATAGGACTATCTCTATTTAAGGCTCCAGTTTAAATTGTTTTGAAATGAAGATTTTATTTGTGTTGAAAAATTGAAATTTCCTCTTGAATTTTTCCTTTGCTGGTTTGTGTCCCTAGGTAAAAGAGATTAAAGGTCTAAAGAAAAGGGGATGTGGAACTAAGTTAAAACTATAAAAGTCTTCATCCTCTAGTTCCTAGAGAGAATCAAAAAATGTTGTAAAGCAGACTTTACTAAAGTCTTGGGGGGAACTTCCGTTTCAGGGAGCTTTACTCCTAGAAGGAGGGTGTCCATTTCCACAACAGAAACAAAGTGATAGGAGACAAAGGTAAAGATGTAGTCCAACCTATATAGAGCTTTGCGTGGGATAACAAAAAAACTTGAACTTTATAAGCAGGGCAATGCATAAAAAGAAATTACTATTTTCTTTTCCTTTTTTATATTTTCCTGGTTAATAATAGCAATATTGACCTCTGAGTCAGGGATTTCTTTTGCAATTAACAATGGGTGAAGTTAAGGGCCCTCAGCTTTGCCCTGGGCCCTCAAATGCAATGGCCGGACATTAACTGCTAGGAAATGCCTAACCCCAAAGTCCATTTATTATTTAATTAGCATCTTTTCTTTTTCTGAAATTATAAGCATATTAAATAACTAGTAGACCTGAGATCTCTGCTTGCTGGCTGTTGCTGCTCCACAACTAATCACTGGCCCTCTTTTCTTTTTTTGTTCTTTTTCATAATAAGTAGGAACACTGGGATTACAAATTTTTAGTTTACTCCAGTGTTTCTCAAACTGGGGTTGCCGCTGGTGTAGGGAAAGCCCTGGCGGGCCGGGCCAGTTTGTTTACCTGCCCTGTCCACAAGTCTGGCCGATCGTGGCTCCTATTGGCCACGGTTGACCACTGCAGGCCAATGGGAGCTGCTGGAAGCGGCGTCCAGTATGTCCCTCCGCCTGCGTCACTTCCAGCAGCTCCCATTGTCCTGGAGCAGCGAACTGCTGCCAGTGGGAGCCGCGATCGGCTGGACCTGCAGACGGGGCAGGTAAACAAACTGGCCTGGGCTGCCAGGGGCTTTCCCTACACAAGCAGCGACCACAGTTTGAGAAACCCTGGTTTACTCTGTCTCTTTCATTGGCAGACCTATGTCATTGTAAATGCAGATTGGCACATCAAAGGAAGGGGGATTTCCAAAGCAAGCTTCCACTGTGTGAGAGGGGGACAGCCATGGAGTTTGGAACAGGCAGTTTCCTGTGCTGCAGCAGGCATGTAGACAGAACTGGACAAGGCATGAGGAGTAGAGCAAAGGGAGGGACACAAGTAGGGATGGAAGTTTTCATTCTAATAATATCTGTCCATGCAGAGAGTTGAAGAGACTACTCTAGTCTCTGTGGATCTGTTCCACAATCTGTGGGGATGATTCCTCCCACTTTTCATAAATACGCATTTTCCTGGGGCATAGTTTGTCTATTCAGGTCAGGAGCTGAGTTCAAGACTTGAGTTTATGTAGGAAATAAATGAGGCTATGTCTACACTAGCACTTTTGTCAGTAAAACTTTTCTCAGTCAGTGTATGAAAAAACACACCCCTGACCATCATAAGTTTCACCAACAGAAGCACTGGTGTGGACAGCCCTATGTTGGCAGGAGATGGTCTCCCGCCAACGTAGCTACCACCGCTTGTTGGAGGTAGTTTAATTATCCTGACAAGAAAGCTCTCTCCTGCCAGCATAGAGTGGCTACACGGGAGACCTTACAGAGGTGCATTTGCTGTGGTACAGCTGTGCCACTGTAAGATCTGTAGCATAGACATAGCCTACGTTACTTTGCTGGCTAGATAAGTGGGTGTTTCTTGGCATATACATACACAATCCTAAAAAGTGTGACTAGTCCCTGGTGGGAGGGGCCTGAATCTTAGGAAGTAATTCTAAGAGCAAGTTCAGGGTGAAGAGAAAGAGCAAAACTTTTTGTACACCACTGCTAGCCACAGGAAAGGAACTCCCTCTGTACCCTCTTCCAGTTGTTCTGTTATACACAGCACATGAGATCTTTTATAGAGGAGAAAGCAAAAATGTCGCATTTATTGAGAATATAGCAGTTAGCATATGCTTTTCAGTTATACCACACACACCATGCACACAATCCTGCCAGTTGATGTTTATAGTTACCAGACCGAGTCTGGATCAATCAAGTGGCCAGCCAGATTGGTAGTAGAAGGGATCCGGGCTCTGTGGGTCACGATCTGATGCTCCTGGAGTTGTGGCAAGATGAACCCAAAGTCCCATGGCAAAGCACCCTGTTCTTATAGTCTTTTTTTTTCTCTGTTGAAGTCTATGGATTTTGCTGTGTCACTTTATGACTTGTTACTCCTTAATTAGTATTCTCTTTTGATGTAATATTCCACAAACACCTCCAAGAGGGTATCCTATCCCAGATTTGATTTAATAAATTGTCTTGGGGTACCAGCCTCCACCTCAGGGTCATCAATCTGCCCTTCCTCAATCAGGGATTCTGCGTTGATGGTTCTCTGGTGTCAATAATTCTCAATAAGTGTTTTTGCTCCTTCTTTCTTGACCATCTGGTTAACAATGGCCTTCACACATATCGTTTCCTGATGCATGCATTCCTCATTCACACAAACAGTCTTTTACAGAGACCTTCAAAGGTGTACAGCAGTTTTTTATGTTGAGCAAAAAAGGCATTGTAAATTAACCTTACTAATCTTGTAATCACAACAGTTCACGTTGTGGCCCGGGCCTTCAACGTTCCTCTAATCTTCTTAACATAGATACAATACAAGATCCTGTCTCTTGCTTACTAAACGTTAAACAAAGAAATTTATATTTAACTAGAGTGCCTAATTTATAATACCTATAGGAACCCATAGTAGACATTATAACTTATCCTAAATGAAAGGTGACCATAATCAGTCATAAGGATTGTTCTGGTCCGTTCCTGCCTTAGTATCAGTACAGACCATGGCAGGTCTGTCAAGATGCGTTTCTACCAATGTCCAGAAGAGCATTCCTTTCTGCTATTAAAAAGGGTGGCTGGCAGGATGATCAAATCATACATTATTTCTCATAGTACAAATATAAAATCCTGCTCCTACACAGTAATATATAGATGTGGTTTTGTTTGTTTAGTGAGCTTGTGCCTACATCATTATTCCATGGATTTGGCCTGGCTTTGCAAAGGCCCAGCAAATAAACTGCAAGATCTCATAACGGTGCAAATGTATTCAGACTGGAAAATAAGACTGGAAATCTCACCTCAGTTATAGGTCTCAGTGTGGTTCCTCTAATGTCAATGCAATTGGTCTAGATTTACACCAGTGTATCTGGGAACAGAATCAGACCAAAATCTTAAATGAAATTTTTACAAGTACTAAAATATAAAATAACTTTAAAAATAATCTGTCCTACTGACATTATGAAACCTTGTTGTATAGGCCATTTCAAAACATGAATCTAATCATACTTGTAGTGTATATTTTATATTTGGTTGGACAGATCCTTTGGCAACCCCAAAGACATGCCACACCTTAAGGGAAGGGTTCCATGAGCCAGCCAGGAATTTGGGGGGTTAGTTCTGAGCCAGGATGCAGAGATTGCTCAGGAAAGCTCTGACTAACTGAGAGCTAATTAAGTGCAAATAAACCTATTTAGACTTGGCACTTAAAAGAAGGATGTTATTTTCACAGAGGAGAAAGGCAAAGGAGATAGTGCTGACCAAAATACTGTTTAGTGCTGACCAAAATGCTCTGGAGAAACACAGGAACTACTATGAATGGCTTATCATGTTTAGGTTTGTTGAAGTAAGTGCTGCAGGAAGGAACAAAGCTGGAGATTCTTGTGTCTTTGTGGTCAATTGGGACAAAACTAGAAACTCTGCAATAAACCTGTGGTTGGGAAATGTGTTCAAACCTGACCTTAGAGTGAAATTTTCCTCTCTTCTTATTCTGCTCCTGGTATGGTTACAATGTCATAAATGAGAAATGAAACATGAAATCCTGATAAAGAACAGCCGGATAACAATAGATGAATGAATATAAAAAAATGTTAGAGAGGGCCTTTAAAAACACAGGTGTTATATGTCAATGCAGTGACATTTTAAAATACTAGTGCTGACTATAAACTTGCCACTCAAGTTTATGGTGAGTATAAGTGAGGGTGTATGTTTTCTTGGGAGATTTCACTTGTGCGGGTCGAGAATGAGGAGTAGATGCTGCAGTGACAGGCTGTGTGTGTTTGGGGCTATCGTGTTCTGGTTGTGGTGTTGTGTGGGTGGTTTTGAAGAACTGTGACAGTTAAGCCAAATAATCCTCCATCTGTGCAGTCTCCTTCAGATGACTTACTCATTACACCAATGAAATTGTTGCATGCAAATTAGCTGTACAGTAAGGGTGGTGAATGGTTGCATTACCTCTGATATCACAATGGTCTAAAACTGTTGGCATAGATAGTTACTCGCCTTCCTATTTTATTATTTTGTTGCCACTTTTGACCCAAGTGACTAGACAGTTTGGGGCCCTGGGAATCTGCCATTTGGAAATAGGAATTGGCTGTACTCGGGTATTTCTTTGATAAAGGTTTGTTAATTGACAAAGAATGTATCAAGTCCTGTGTCTCTCTGAATGTAGAAGGAACCAAGAACAAAAGGAGCAGGGCTTGGAAGCCTCTTTAGAAGACTGCACACTCTAGCATCATACTGTGCTTACAGGCTCTTGCTTGGTGGTGTTTTGTTTTGGGTTTTTTTTAACTCCTTGCCTTTGCCTCTCTCTGTGTTCTTGCCTCTGGCCTCAGTACCTGTGTGTTCCTGGTACTCTCCCACATACCTACTCAAATAATACTCAGCCCAAAAGTTCCTGGTTGGGTTCACACACACCTTTTTTCTCAGTTGGGGCTTATGTTTACAGTTATGTTAATTGAAGGGCAAGTTCATACCTATCAACCTCAATGAGGTTTTAACCTGACACTTAACAAGGTCTTACCCAGCTCATAACAATACATAGATGGACTGGCAGTTTAGGAACATGCTCACTGAGGGCCAAATTCTAACATCTCCTGTAATGGAGCACATTGAGGCCAAATAACTTTCCAAATGAATAGACTGTGTGATGTACTGGTGTACTGTGTTGATACAAAAGACAATAAGGTTTCATTTACAGCTTGTCTGAGATGAGCTGGGGTATGCGTTGATATTTAGTAGCAGCAACCTCTACAGGTTTCATTTTAGAATACTAGTTTCTTGCACTTCCTACTGGTCAGTTGAGAAAATTACAGTCTAAGGCAGGCATTCCCAAACTTTTTCTCCTGAGGCCCATCTGTGCAGCTGCAATAGGCACTGTGGCCCACTGTTAACACTTCTCGAGGAAAGTATTACCGCATATACTTGACATAAGCTGGTTCATTATAAGCCACCCCCACAAGATGGATAAGTAAAATGGAATTTTTTATAACCATTCATAAGCCAACCCTATAATTCAGGGGTCAACAAACTTTGGCTCCCAAGCCATCAGGATAAGCCACTGATGGGCTGAGATGGTTTGTTTACCTCGAGCATCCACAGGCATGGAGGTAAACTTAAGTAAACAAGGGTACCGGCGTGCCAGCTGCTTACCCCTGACGGGCCAGAACAGCAACTGGTGGGGAAACATTTTTGGGGGAAGAAGCTGGGAGTCAGGGGATTAACCCCTGTGACCACCCCCAACATGACCCCTAGCCTGGGACCCCCACACTCTCCCCATCCCATCCCTTCCCACCTTATCTGGGGAGGGCCAGGGAGGATGGCCTCTGACCTGGCTGGAGCTGCTCCAACAGACTGGCAGTGTGGCCGCAGCCTGCTCTGGTGGGCCAGACCAGGCGGGGCTGGGGGGCACGGCCACAGTGTGCTCCCGGCACCCAGGTGGCCGCGGCATAGCCTGCTATGGGGGGTGGGGCCAAGCAGCACAGCTGCAGCATGTCAGCCCCGGAGCTGCAGCTGCTTTGGAGGCTGGGGGGAGAGCAGCATGGCCAGAAGTGGAGAGACTCTGGCCCCGCCTCTTCCCTTCTGTCTCTGCTGGCTGTGCTGCCTCTCCTTGCCTCCTCTGTTGGGGGGAGGGGCTGTGTCCCACCTCTTCCTCTCCATACCCGTTCATAAGTCGACCCTGTCTCTGGTGCTTCCAGGGCCGGCTCCAGGCACCAGCCCAGCAAGCAGGTGCTTGGGGCGGCCAAGGGGAAGGGGCGGCACATCTAGCTTTTTGGCAGCAATTCAGTGGCGGGTCCCTAACTCCCTCTCAAAGCGAAGGACTAGTTGTTGAAATGCCATCAAAGACTGAAGCGGTGGCGGTAGAACTGCTGCAGATTGCGATCGCAGGTTTTTGTTTTTGTTTTGTTTTTTGCTGCTTGGGGCAGCAAAAACCCTGGAACCAGCCCTGGGTGCTTCCTTTTTTTACTAAAAATAAAATAAAAATTTGGGCTTATGACAAGTATATACTGTAATTTTAATTATTACATATATATCTAACTATAATACTGTAATAAACAATGTGCATGTTCTTTTTATTTTAATGTAAACAATTGTAAGGATAGAAATCCCTAGCAATATGCATTCAAAGAAATGCTTCAAGATCTTTGAAACCAAACAGTTTTAGTAAAATTATACTTAAAAAAATTTTGAAGAACAAAAATGTGGTGTTCAAACACGGAAACACAATCTGTATAAAACTGAACAATAAGCAAAACAGCAATGTAAAAACAAAATTGTTAATAAAACACTGTGTTATTTGTTGATTTCAAAACAAAATAATTGTCCAAATTTGAACAATATATTTTGTTTTCAATTTCTTTTTTGTGTAAAATCTTAATTTCTGTGCTGTGTAAGTAAAGACCCAACCCTACTCTCTACTAATTAGAAAAGAAACAAATTTTGTAAATAAAAATATAAAATAACAGTTATTTATAACACACTGAGGTAATGGGTACATATCTGATTCGGTAAAGGAGAATCTAAACTTCAAGTTTGTGTCGTCAATTTCTTACCACTTTCTTTATTCTTTTGGCTGCCTCATTTTGTGTAGTTGTAGATGGGTCCGGGACTTTCATTATCTTCTTCATGAGTACACTCTTCGTTTTTGGAAAAATACATCAGTCCATGTCAGATTGAAATACTGCATGCTGCTTTATAGTTGTAAATGATGGACTGTGTGTATGTGCTAGGCTACTTTGCAAAGAAATGCACCTTGTGCTTGCAAGAATTAAAGTTGACATATTGCAGCTTTTTTTAGTTTTTAATAAAGTTTTTTTAATACTCTATCCACATATACAACTCAAAATATTACATTTATATATCTTTTATTTAGATTACATGAGTCACATGGAGTTAAAGATTTACTAAGAGCTTGACTGGAAAACGCAGTTGCACTGATGGAGCACCTGGGATTGTGTTGCGACCCACCTTTGGGCTGTGGCCCACAGTTTGGGAACCCCATGATCTAAGGGGAAATTCCTGATTGGCTGCAATTCTCCATTCTTCCACCTCCTATAAAATGGCAGCCAATCAGAGCTGCTCTATGTGTCGAGGGACCGCCTGGTCTTTCAGCACACAATGCAGCTAGAGTTTCCATCTTCTTTCCCCCTGCTACAGGGCTGACAGGCTTCAGTGTGCAGCAGCTGAATGAGGAACAGCTCCTCCTGCCCCCTTGACTTCCCAACCCACTCAGGGTAATGGATAGCCTCTGACCTGGTGACCCCTCCCCAGGTCTGGGGAGGCGGGAGGGTAAAGAGCAACTGACCAGTTCATAACAGTCAAGTCTAGTGGTCAGTCTAACTTCCAGAGCCAAGGGTCGAGATGGAGTTGGAATCAGGAGTCAGAGACAAGGGTCGGAGCTGGATTACCAGGAGTCAGGGAAGGCAGGAACAGAGCTGGTACAGAGGTAGGAGCAAGGCTGGGACAGAGTGAGAACAAAACTGGGTGCAGGGCAGGATCTGGGCTGAAGCTCTGGAGGAGCAAAGCAGGAGCAGGGCTTGGAAAGGTGAGCACAAAGAAGCAGAGAGTCTGTCAGTGTGTGCAGAAAGCACCCTAGCAAGCTACTGCTGCAGAGCTAAAGAACCAGCCTGCTGGCTTCTTCAGCCACTCAGACGAGGCAGTCTGTCAGGAAGCCTAGCTGGCCCATTAGGGTGTCGGGAGCAGCTGCAGAGCCTTACTCCTGATACAGAGCAGAAGAAACTACTGCTTTTCTTGTAAGTGACAAGGGGGATCAAGGCCCAGAACACAGGAGAGCACCCAGCAGTGAGAGGGACAGCAGAATCAGCAAAAAGGTAGAGAAGCTGTGTGTGTGTGCTGTGGGAGTGGTGGTCAGGTCTCTATCTCGTATGGGTGTCTGAATCAGTTTGTGAGCCTGTATGTGAAATAGCAATCTTTATCAATTTTTGGGCTCTGTTTCAGTTGGTGACAGATTCAATAGTCTATTTTGGAGGAAAGAGCACAATTGGATGGGGGGGAGAGATTTGAACAAGGGGAAACTTCTCACTTTTTCCCCACCCGTTCAGCCTTTTCCCTCCTAAAATCCTGTCACCACTTTTCCCCAAATTCATCCAATCTTTTCTTTCCCCTGACCATCCACCTTGTCCCTCACATCTCACACCCCTTGCTACATTTTATAATATAAAAAGGGATAAGATTGGAAGAAAACCCGAGTTGAAGGAGACAGCACCTCCCTGCCTCACTCTTGGGGAGAGGAGCCAGGACTCCTTGCAACAAGCACCCTTGCCCAGCAGTCAGCTCACTGAGCCATCAGGATCTATAAGAGCCATTCCTACCCTAAGCCCAGTGTGAAGAAAAATTGGCAGTTTGTGCACTATCAGCAAACACTTTAATAAGTTCTACTTAAATGTGTGAAGAGATGGAAGTCTATCCAAATTTAAAATAACCTGTCTTTCTGGACAATTTTGGCAGGTATGTGTTGAAGATGGAAGATGAATCTGTTATGGAGGGCAGGAGTGTGTCGTTGACAGAATTGTGGGCAAATTGATGGTGGCAAGGAATGCTGGAAACATTTCCTTTAGCTTCTTAACTTCTGCTTTGAAGGTTGGTGGGTGTGTCCTGAGGCAACTTTAACAGCCAGTAAATTTAAGTGTGTGTGTGTGTGTGTGTGTGTGTGTGTGTGTGTGTGTGTGTGTGGAGAGAGAGAGAGAGAGAGAGAGAGAAACAGCAGAAGATTTCAATACATTCCAATTAAAACCTATTCCTTTTTTTTCATATGAACTTCCCAAAATATTCATAAAATAAAGGTGTTTTTTTTTCTTTAGTACTGTAGTGAGGCAGAGTGGCCTCCCTCCAAGCCTGATGGGGAGAAACCGCCCCACGCCTCCTGGGGAGCAGGGCCAAACCAGCCCTGCCCCCTATGTTGAAAGCAGAGCGGGAGGAC
Source organism: Gopherus evgoodei (assembly GCF_007399415.2). Taxonomy (NCBI): domain Eukaryota; kingdom Metazoa; phylum Chordata; order Testudines; family Testudinidae; genus Gopherus; species Gopherus evgoodei. The sequence continues at coordinate 321,908,353 of NC_044322.1, forward strand.
AGGAAGTATAAGAGAACAGGCCCTCCATCTCCGTTGGGCTGGAGCCAGGGAAGGAGGCATATGTCTCTACCTTTTCTGTGGAACCCCAGACCAAAGACCAACCTGAGCGGCATCCTGCCCCCGGAGGAGACCAACTGTGGAGAGGAATTTCTGGGACTTCCATCTGCCGTATACCCCAAGGAGAAAGAGGTGCTATGCACCATGGAGCCACACCAAGAAAGAGCAGTAGGAAGTAGCTCAGGAACCAGACATTAATGTGGTGTGTGTCCAGGAAATGAATCAGCGTGTTTCAGTGACTTCCCTGCTAAGCCAGTGGCAGGACCACCCACCATTGTTAGGGCCCTCGATTGGGACCTGGTAGAGTAGGGTGGGCCCCGAGTCCCCTACTCCCTGCCGCCGACCCCACCCCTGGGGTAGCGGCCTACTCACCCTAGACTGGAAGGTCTGTGCCTTGCCTGTGGCTTGTTACCCAGAGAGTCAGAGCCCCAGACTGTATTTGTTGTCTGCTCTAGCCCGAAGGCTGCCACTAAATACAGCTCATTGCTCTGTCCTACCCAAAGGGCCAGAGCTATAGATGGTAGATTGCTACCTGCCTCAACCAGGAGGCTGGGCAATAGACTGTGTTGCTGCTCTGCCCTGACCAGAGGGCCAGAGCCCAAGCTTGCTAATTGACAGCTTACTGTGTGATGTAGTTAGGCAGCATGGCCTCCCTCCAAGCCTGATGGGGAGGGACGACCACAAACCACTACAAGTACATACTAAAATAACATGCGCTAAGTTCTAAATCTCAGGGTTCGTTACCACCTGCGCAGTTTCTGAATACTCCTATGTTTCACAGACAGAATTAATAAACTTCAGTACATTTCAACAGTATATAGAATTCTAACTACTCTAATTGACTGACATTTTGACTACAATTTCAGCCAATACTTTTTGAAAACAAATAGGTTTTTCCCTGTCACACTTTATAAGTTCAATACAAAATATATTTATCCAACCAAATATACACATTTAGGAGTTTGCATCACTGAACAACTTTTCTCCAAATATTCGTCATATCTTGTTCACTTCTAAGGCCAAAGTACTCCTAATTTATTTATAACCAATGCTTTCTGGTGGTTTCCTTTCTAGTGACAAGACTTCATCAGTCCCTATTGTGGTGGGGTGATCACCCTGCCGTGTCCTGAAGGGCTTAAAACAGCCCTGGGAGAGGGCTGAGAGGGAAAAAGCTGAGCTGTTTGGAAAAACAGCCACAGCTGTAGCTGGGGTAATTAGGGCCCAGCTGGCCTTTATAAGAGGGTGGTGGGTCAGAACTCAGAAGGACAGACACTCTCTCTATCTACAGAGAGAGAAGGACCTGGCTGCCTGGGAAGCTGAGGAGGGTACCTAGGGTGGAACAGTGCTGGGGAGCTCCAGCCTAGCAAAGCCCCAGGCTGCAGGTCAAGCTAAGGGCCCGCAAAAGGTACTAGGGCTGCAAAGGGGAGCCCAGACCTAGGCAGAGGCAGCTGGTCTGACTCCCCTTGCCGATGATGAGTAGTACAGACTGCAGTCTGCCCCAGGGAGCAGGGGCTAGACAATGACTGACAGTTGCCACTGAGGCAAGGTAGTGATGGGGTGTGGGAGTTCCCTGGGGAGAGGAGATGTAGACTAAGGGGGTACTGCCAGGGGGCAGAAACCTCATCTAGAAAGGCACCAGGGTCTGGGAGGGACACGGGGCCAGTGGCAGCGAGATGGCAAAGGGCGCTTCTGGCTGAAAAGAGCTAATTCCCTGGACAACCCAGCAGGAGGCACCGCACTGCTGAGTCGTCACCATGCCACACCTATCATATCTAGGCTTTGATTAAATTAGTTAATAAAACACTTTATTCTGTTTTACTTTGTGAGGAAATAAAACTACTACTACTATACTACTACTACTATTTTAAGTTGGTTGTCCTGCCAAACTGATAACATAAGTGATTGGGACAAGAGACATTTTAGAGTCAATCACAGTATGAAGTTTAGCAAATAGGGAACTAAGTTCTGAATCTGCAAAGTCTTACATAGCCAGATAACTATGTGCACATGAGTAATCTCATTAAATTCAATATGTACTCCATTGCTTAAGTATTTTCAGGCTCAGGATCACAGTGTGTAATTCATTAGAATTTCTAAGTCTAGTGACTTAGCTCCACTGAGTACATGGATTTAGCTGCTGTTTATATGTTAGGACCTGCAATGAAAAATCACGCTACAGAATCATTAAAAATGTCAAACTGCTTTTAAGCGGAGAGTCAATAGCACAGCTGAACCGTAATGTTCAGGCTGACATCACTGTGCCATGAAATGATCATAATCTGAATTTTTACTTGCTGATCCTTTGTGTGTAAACAGAGCCTAAGATGTCAGAGCCTCAAGGCTCAAATCTATTCTTCTTGAAATCAGTGTCAAATCTCGCATTCAATTCAACAAGCGTAGAAGCAGATCCTCAGAGAAGGAGGATGGAGGAAATACAGATTCAGCTTCAAAAGAGCACAGTCTAATAGGACCCAATTCTGACTTCATTCAGATGGCCACTTTGGTTCAGCAAGAGCTTTGAGGACTGGGATGATAGTTTTATTCTTCACGTGCAAGATACAGCCAGAAAACTGAGGCAGCAATGATCGAGCCATAAAACTAAGAATCATTCAGAGTGAATAATTTATTCAGGAAATGTTAGCCTCCTTCTTTTGTTTTGAATTGTCCAGGAACAGTGTACAGTTGCTATGAATTTACTCATTCATAATTATTTTCCACATACTTTCTGTGAATGAATCTTGGTCTGAATTAACTTAATGAACAGTTTGTTACACATATTGAAGAGTCAAGAAGTGTTGATTCATTTGATTAATCCACTTTATTATTTAGTTGTAGAGCCCTACCAAAAAGCATGTCATGGACCGTGAAATCTGGTCTCTCTCATCTCCCCTCAGTGAAATTTGGTCTGTTGTGTGCTTTTACCCTATATTATTCAAATTTCACAGGGGAGACTGGCGCTTCTCAGATGGGAGGTCCTGACCCAAAAGGGATTTGCAGGTGGTCACAAGGTTATTTTACAGGGGTTATTGCCACCCTTACTTTTGCGCTGTCTTCAGAGCTGGATAGTGGCAACTGTTGGCTGGGCACCCAGCTCTGAAGGCAGTGCCTTGCCAGCAGCAGTGCAGAAGTAAGGGGGCAATACTGCAATCCCTGTACAATAACTTTGCGACCCTCCCCCCCCACACACACACACAACTCCTTTTGGGGTCAGAATCCTATGACCATGAAATTGACCAAAACAAACCATGAATTTGTTAGGGCCCTATTTATTTGTACTGTGGCAACAAATTCAGGGACTGAGGCCTCATTATTCAAGGTGCTGTACATATAATCAAAAGATGATCCTTGGCCCAAATAGCTTACATTCACAAGGTCCCAGTCCTGCAAACACTTCTGCACATGTAGTCCCATTGGTTTCAATGAGATTATTCACGTGCATAAGGTTTAAGCATATGTGTAAGTGTTTTCAGGATCAGGGCCTAAGTACATGATGAGAAAAACAGGTGGATACAACATTAGGAGGAGTACAAGGTTAGAGTGAGACTATTTTAATGAGCATAACAAGCATCAATCACACTTAAGTAATTTTTCTTGTTCTCTGCCTGGATAAGCATAACTCTTGTAATCAGGTGTCCAGTGTCATTACTCTAATTTACAAATCCAAAATATGCTTTTTACATATTTAATATCCAGTTAGAATTCATTTTTCAACAACCTGTCAGAAAACACATTCACCCGAATATTCATAGAAAGAGACCAGAAAAAGAATGTGACCATCACCATAATGAAATCATTGTGTTATCTGACTGAATGTTTTTTTTCCCTAGGCATCTATCCAGCTCTACTGAGCCACAAAAGAACAGGTATAAGTAATTATTTTCCTGAGCATCAGAGACTGAAATTTAAATGAGCATCTTATTAGTAGTGCAAGCCTTTCAGATGGGTGGGAGTGGGGAACAAAGCTGAGCTTTCTTAGCCATGGATTTTCAGACATTCATATAGCTGGAAAAATAAATAGTACTTATATGGCTTTGTAATTTCTAAATAATAAAGCAATAATAATGTCAATTCAAGATCTATGTTTATTGATCTATGGTTAAACAATAATTTTGAGATTCTTGAGATTTATCATTATGTTACATCTGCAGTTGGGACAAAGCTATTGTTCAGTCCTTAAAAGTAAAGACACAATAAGGTCACAATGTGCTCAGTAGAAGCACTTTATAAAAGAGACACACTGTCAAACATTTATGGTAATAGTATGCATACTGTTCTTAAGGCAATGAGGCTCAGTAATAGCAACACCAAAAGGTTCCAACTAAGAGCTTCATGTTTCATCTCATCACTGAGGCATGGCTGTTTGTTTCAGCCTCAGACTATATCTGCATACTGATTTGCATAGCAACTCACAAGCCCAGATAGAATGAGCAATGTGTCTGATTGTTAGTTCATCCTTCGAGTAACCAGTATGAACACCATTAGATGACATTTCATGTTACTGCTAAAATGGAGTTTGCATGCCCGATTAGGTAAGATAGGTGGGGATTTTATTTACTGTTATAGTTCTTTATTAAATGGCTTCATTCTGATGTGCACTGCAGTTACATCTTTTCATATGACAGTATGTGACAATTTTGTCCAGGACAGGATATTCTACAGCTCATGATGATGTTGCCTCCTGGCACTTCAAAACAGAAGGGAAAGGTTTCAGCCACATTTTGTGATTCCTTAAGGTTTCCAGAAACTGAGGGGATTCATACTCCCCCACTTAATTACATTAACATACATGCTAAGGTTGGAAGAGGCACAATTTTAATCTGAGGAGTTAAGACTGGGTTTAGGAGATATGGAGTGCAAAAAATGACAGCTGAAAATCAAAGAAAGGGCTGGCTTCTGAAATTGAGGCAACAAAAAAAAGATGATTGCATTATCCCCACTCATATTTAACAGTCTAAGTTTCATTAAAACCGCCAGTTCCATGAAACTCAGTGAATGTAGGAAAACAGATGTCTTCTTATCCACCAAGACCTTGAAAACGCCCTTCTCCAACCTCACATGCCAACATCGTAAGTCCCGCAAGTCTTTCTGGGAACATTCACTTAGCCTCATGCAATCAGGCTATGATCAGAAGGAGGCTTGGAAAGCAGATTGGCCTAAACAAGACTTAAAAATTAAGCACCTTGTGCTGTATCCCATGCAGAAGGTTCCTGGGTTTGACCTTCCACAGACATCTTGGTCAACTCTGAACCAAACCCGAACCAACCATGGTAGATGTGGACATCTAATGCACAAATGGAAAATCAAGGACTCCCTGGCATGCAAGTGTGGCTCCCCATGACAGACCATCCAACAGATCACTACCTACTGCCCAATTCATAAATATGAAGAAGGCATCACTGCAACAAATTCTGCTACTCCTGATGTAGCCATCTGACGCGATCAACTTCAGGTGAAGTTGTAGTTGCTGCTCTACACCAGCCATATGATAGAAGAAGGTTAAAAAGGCTAGCTCCACAGTACCCCAATTAAGTTAACCTTATGAAGGACCCCTTGTGTTTCTCTGGGTCCATCTTCTCCCAGGACATTCTCCTCTACCTGGTTTCTGTTTACCTCCATAAACATCCCCTTATTCCTCTGTTCCCTAACACTGTCTCTCTCTTACCTAATTGGCCCAGAACTCATTCTCTGCTCCTTTTCCCCTGTAGGGCCCTTTATCTTGCCTAATTACCAGCATGAACAAGTGGTACGTGATAGAATCTTTCAGGAAGACTTCCCCTAGTAGATGTTGTCCAACAGTGGGCAGGGTGCAAAGAGACAACTATTTGGTTGAAATATTGGTTGGCACTGGCACGTCTTTACTCTTGCTGCCCTCCAGGTACCATAGGAATCGTCAGTGCCACAACCAACCCCCCTCTGTAAGACTAATGAAGTCCGCTACTGAACCCATGGACTGGCTGCCTGCAGCTAATCAGTTTCCAACAAGCTGCCCCCTTTTATTTGCAGGTAGAGACTATGTTGGCAGCTGACCAGAGGATGTGTCCCAGTTGTAGGCAGTCACCTGGTGGCCAAAAGTGAGTTTGTAGGTAACTGTCTAGAACTCTGAACTAAAGTATTCGGTGGATTGAAAAAATCAGAGGCAAGTAAATTGTTTTAGTTGACCTGAAACAAACAAAAAATTTTGGCTAACCAAAGCCCCCCATCCTTTATGTTTGTGTTGAATGAAACATTTAGGGCATCCGAACATAAATGTTTTGTTTCATTTTGTGGGTTTTAACTGTTTTTTTTAAAATAAAATCTGAATTTGAAAACTGTCATTTTGAATCAAAAATCAAAATATTTTGTTTCAAAAAAAGGTTTGAAATTAAACATTTTTTTATTGTTTTGGTCAAAAAAAAATTTTTATTTGATGAATTTGATAGATTCATGAAATGTTTTGGTCAATGCCAAATCTGCCTTTCTCAGCAACAAAAAAAAAATCAGCTGAAAAATTTGCCCTTCTCTTACTTTCAGTCAATTATGCTGCCTTCCCTTGTAATTGTTAGTGTTTGTTGAGGGGGGACCCCAAAAGATCAGGGAGCCATAGGGTCTAAAAGTTAGATAGCAGAGCCCATTGTACCAAATTCAATCAGGAAGCCTCACAATCATTTGAGGAACATGCAGCCTACCTACTCTGGAATTTTTTCTCTTGATGTAAGTAAATTGTTACTATGCATGTTTTTTCTATCACTTAAACATGCAGTATCTTGAGGGTATTTTTTAAGCCCTGCTGATACATTCATATCACCTATTCACAAATTTGGTCCTTTTCCTATTTAGCAAGATCATTGTTTTGTCTGTTATTATCAATGAAGTGCAAATTTAACCTAACTTTTTCAGTTTTGTTTTGGTTCTGTCTCTCTGCACTCGCTTTGTTGTTGATTTCAATAAGGTCAGCACAACTCAAAAGTGGAGTTTTAGATGACTTGGGCTCCCCTTTGCTGCCTAACTTTTCAGTAGCAAAGCAGAAAAAATTCTAGGCTTTTCATAAACATTATCTGTTTTGATTTGTTTTTCCTTTATTGTTGAAAGAAAAGTAGCTTTAAAATCAAATAGATACCTAGAGTCCTAAAGTTCTTTTGTAATTCCCAAGCAACACATCAGTGGATTTCTGTGCACTACAAATGCGGCAGATGATATATTTACCTGTGCCACTGGATAATTTTCATATACATACACATAACTCTCTCCCGATTTATAATTTTTACAATCACAATATACTGTACCTATAATCCAGTAATACAATATACCTGAACTAGCAACATATAATTTGCTATTTTGTTGTAGGAGTTAAAAGTATTTCATAGCATATGACAATCCTCATGGTGAAATTATCTTTTCAGCTGTTGGATGCTGCCTTCTTTTCAGTTTGGCACCATCTAAGTATGCTGTCACAGACTGAAAGTCCATGCATGTAACGTGCTTTTCATATGCCATGAATTTCTGCAACTCCCTCTCTCATTTTGAATAAACAGTTAGCAATTTATTTAGTTCTCACACACAATATTCCAAAACAATTCAGTAAAATGAGGAATATGAACAGTATTATACTTCTCACCAATGGAAACAAAAGCTATTTTGGTGATTCTATGTAAACTATAGCTTAGTTTCTGGAACTTAAACCTTTCACACATGGTCACAAATCGACATTATTGCCTGAGTCTGGGCCAGCTCCAGGTGCCAGCTCCCAAGCTGGTGCTTGGGGCAGCAATCTGCAAGGGGCGGCAGTCCATGTGTTTTTTGCCCCCAAGGAGCAGCTGAGAGCAGTCCGTGAGCTTTAGGGCGGCTCGCACGTTTCTGCAGCGACGGCAAATTCGGCGGCAGCTTTCTGTGTTCAGCTGTTCGCTGTAGTGCAGCTTTCAGTCTTCCAGCTGAAGACAGAAGCTGCTGCCTGCTGCCAAATTGCTGCCGCAGCAGAAAGGCACGTGCCGCCCTAAGGGCACACGAACTGCCCCCACGCTGCTTGGGGCAGCAAAAACAGGTAGAGCTGACCCTGGCCTGGGTGCTAGATTCTGCATTATAGTTTCTGATTTGACCAAACAACATGTAAAATCTCATGTAGGCCAGTTTAACTGATCTGTAATGGCTATATGTATGAGAAGGTTTGGGCAGTTTCAAAGGATTTTGAACAGTTGAAACTTGCCTTCTCTAAATTGGTTCAAATCAGAGTACATAAAAATGAATAATTTTTAAAATAAAATGAAATAGTTTTAATTTAAATAAACTACATATTCTTTTGAAAAATAAATTTCTTTATAATTAAATTATGAATTATGACAACTTACATTAAGGCCTAAACTTATGATAATTTATTAAAATAATTTAAATTTTAAAAGTTCAAGCAGTACAGGTTTACTGCTGAAGTTTAAAGGAAGTCAAACTACTGAAATAGTGGAAGTCACCAGATCAGCACCTAGAACCAGAGTTTGTTTAATTGTTAAACCAGCTTTTGATAGCACTAGCCTCTTCTGCAGGTGCAAAGAGAATATTTTCATTTCAGTTTCTTCAGCTAATTCAGCTCAATGACTAATTCATCTCATTGAAAAAAGCAGGAAAGCTTGGTTTCCTCTTTCAATTTATGAATAAAAGCTAGAAGTGAGAGAATGAGATCTATTAGTTCTAAAATCTTGAAGTGCTTGATTCTAATCCTAGATCTACTCCTGACTCAATGTGAGGTCTTTGGTAAACCATTCAGTATCTCTGGGCCTGATTCTGCTGCCCTTCTACTGAATAATACTTTATTCTGCAAGTTAAGGTGGAAGAATCTGGCCCACAGTTTATATGACTCCACTGTAAAGGTGGAAGAATCTGGCCCAGAATTTATATGGCTCCACTGAACATATACAATATATAGAGAGACACTGTAAGGATTAAATTTTTAATATTTATACAGCACTTCACATAAGTAAAGCTCTGTGTAGCAATATAATAGGTAATATGCAATATATAATGCTAAGTATAATTACTATTCCTGACTGCCACTAATAAGAAGTTATTCTGTACAATAGGTCTCATGATACTGTCTCAGCTACCATGTTTTTCACTGAACAATAAAATAATCCAATCCCTGAAATTCAATATATCTTAACTTGAAAAAATAGTGTGTGGACAAGGATGTTTAACTTACAGTGCAATTCAGGGACAAATTGTATACTTGACTATGCATACCCAGATTCTGTTGACTTCTGTGTGAGACATGAGTGAACACCCAAGCTCAGAAACCAGGCCCTTGCTAACACAGTAGGAGTGTGGTGAAAAGGAGTAACAATTACAGAAGTATAATCAGTGTTAACCACCTTAGATTATTATATTTATTACAGTAGGCCTTAGAGACCAATCAGGATCAGGCCACACTGTGGAAGTCACTCTACAAATATAGAGAGAAACACTGTTCCTGCTCCCAAAGAACTTCCAACCTAAGCCCCTGCTACTGCAAGCAATGACACATATGCTTAAATTTACGCACATCATTATAGTCAAAGGAACTATTCAAATGTATGAACAAGCAGATCCAAACCTTAGAACTTGATCACAACTAGCTTCCCTGCTATGGAATGAGCTGATCCCACAGTGTGAAGTTACAGGGACGGTTCATACAATGATGAATTTTCGAACTATCTGCTGTAGCTTTGTTAGTTCAGTTCCCAAGACAGAACATACTGCAGGTAACTCTCTCTCTCTTTAGAGACAAGACTTAGGATCATCACTTTCAAAAACAGGCCCTGATCCTGTAGTGGGAACAATGTGGGCAGACAGAGTCCAGCTGAAGTCAGGGTGCTGCAAAGCAGTCACAGATGTCTGTTTGCATGGGTTTTGTCAGCCCTAGTAGAGCTTCCCCCAGCTAGTCACTCACCAGGCTGCTGGGTTTGGGTTTCAACATGACCTGTGTGCTCTTAGTTGCCCTTGGTCTAGGTAACCTCAAACATTTTCTCTTTCCTTTGCCTCTGGCACACTTCTTGAGCACAGGCTCTCTATCTGTTACCCCTTCATGGAAATGGATGAACGTATGGCCCTAACTGCTCCCCAGAGTCAGCAGTAACTTAAGCACAGCCTTTCCATGAGTCATGTGCGGACTCTTGGCCTACAGTTCACCTCCTCAGGGACATGTAGAAGGGAGAGCACAGGACTTTGTAAGAGTGTGATGAAGCTACTGGGGCCACTGGGTATCAGCACTGGTCCTGAAGGCCTAAAGCAAGTGGTCCATGAGGCCCCATTTCAGTGAAGGGATAACAGAGAGCCTGTGCCGCAGAAATGTGCCAGAGAGTTCCAAGAAAAGGGGACAATTCTAGAGCCTGCTCAAACCAAGAGAAACTTAAGAGCACACAGGTCTAGCATGTTGGGACCCAAACCCGGAAGCCTGGTGAACGTCCAGTTGTGAGAGTTCTACCAGGGCTGTGTGACAGGGTGTAGTCCTGAGATATTGTGGCAATAGTGTAGAAGCATTGTGAATTATTTTATTGTGAAGCTGTTGGCTTTTCAAGCTATATATGAAAGCTAAAAAAGTAAAAGCAATGTAAAAATCAAAGCAAAACAAAAGGGAACTGCAGTACTGCACCAATGACTACTCCTTTGCCTAAGAAATCTTACATCTTGCTATGCAAAAATATGTTTGCAATCAAGCTTAACATGACACGAACAGAAAACATTTATATTAATTTATTTTGGGAGTGTCTATGTGCACAAAAAATGTTTTCATAAATTATTTTCCTTTTCTTGTGATGGTTAAATGCTGGAGAACCAGGTGGCATAATCTGTTATAATTCAAAGGTAAACATTGGATTGTGTTGTTTTCTGAATGACTTCATGGATCAAAACAAATACTGCATAATTTAGACTTTTCATATCTGAGAAAACAATAGTATGGGATTATAGGAGTCCAAACAATATAAAAAGATATTTTTGATTTGAAGTCATATTGTTGAAAGTCAAAGTGATATGAATTCTGTATTACTGTGTTACCCATTTATTATTTCTGATTAGCAATGAAGAGTATTATATAGATTTCTAGTAGAAAGAAGGATTCTTTGAGGAAACATCTGACATTTATCATAAGTTTTCTGAATGGGCTAAACTTTTCTCTTACACTAGGTTTAAATCCTAGTAACTGTTCATTTCAATGGACTTACTCAAATTTACTTACTTCAGTGTAATTGAAGTAAATTTTGCCTTTAACAATAACATCTCTACTTGCTGAGACTTTTCCTGCTTATATAATATACAGAAAATTATGCCTATTCATTTTGAAGTGTTTCATTTTTGCCAAACTTATTCCAGTAAGACTGGTAAAATTAGATTTATATACAGCTGGTCTCTGTATGAAATGTATCTATAGTATCATTTTGTGAGGGTTGCCTTTTAATTTTTTTTTATTTTTATGCTTTTTATTTTTATTTAATTTTTTTTTTTTTGGTTTTGTGATATATTACATATGTATTTGTTAGGCAGAGCTGAAATATGTTTTCAGTTAATATAAAAATGTAGTGATAAAAGACATTAATTGAATGCTTCAATGTCAATAAATCTTTCTATTGAAAAGCCATTTACCCATATGTGGTTGAACACTGCATTGGAATTTTGACAATGGGGCAACATAAGGAAATATACAACTCATACTGCTGCTGAAGTAAATGGTGATGATAGCTTAAGGGATGTAATAATAGTAATGACCCATTCTGATTATCTTTGCTGATAAATAAGGGCCCTATCCTGCAAGACATAGCACATCCTCAGATCTCACTATCTACAGTGGGAGTTGAAAGTGCTCAGAGAGGCCACTGATGTTCATCATAATCTCAAGACAAGCCAGTTCCCTGAAGAAGAGAAGAATGATGGAGGTAGCCAGGGACCAGAGCCTAAAGAAATATGAGGATGATATACGGAGAACTGCAAGAGAGAATAAAAAACAGATTCATACCAACACCAGGAAGAGACAGGTCTTTGTCATTAAGGACTCCATACTCAGAAAAATCAACAGACCTGTCTCCAGACCAGATCCAGAGCACAGAAGTGAATGCTGTCTGCCAGGAGCAATGATAGAAGATGTGGACGTGAGGCTGAAGAAAATTCTGATGGCAGCAGAGAAAAATCCACTAATTGTGATGCAGTTTGAGGCAAGTGACATTGCTAGATTCCTGCTGGAATGGATCAAGGAGGACTATGCTTGGCTGCGTAAGACGTTTAAAGAAGTGGAAGCTCAGCTGATTTTTAGCTGAATATTAAAGTCCCTAGAGAAGGAGGGCAAAGGCATCATATAGTAATGAAGATGAACAGAAGGCTCAAGGATTGGTGCTATGAGGAAGGTTTTGGGATGATTGACACATTGGAAGACATTCACATAAGACTCTTCTCAGCTGATGGATTTCACTTGAGTACCTGGGGTATTAATTTTTCTGGAATCAAGGCTCGCATGATCATAAGAAAGTCTTTAAATTAGATGAGGAGAGAAGGTTGGGAGAGACTCCAAATCTCTGTGCCTGGCTTTAATATACAGGAGGAGGAAAATCAGCTACATGAAGATATAGTAAGGGATAATGGAACACCACAAGCTAGAAAACTGAGTAAGGGTCTGAGGAAAACGACTGAAATGTTTGTACATGAATGCCAGGAGTCTGGGCAATAAAATGAGTAATTGGAACTACTGGTGCAGGGAGTCAAACCAGATATTATAGGGATTATGTAAAAATGGTAGTATAGCACTAATTACTGGAATACCAATATTGAAGGGTAGGTGATATTTATAAGAGAGAGAGGTTAATGTGGTGGGTTAGTGTACATCAATGAAGCCATAAATGTAAAGAAATACAAAGTGATGGTATGGACAATACAGAATCTGTTTGGGGAAGGATTGTAGAGAGAGATTATCTGTTGAGATACTGTTAGGGATCTGTTATAGACTCCAGCATCAGACTTGGAAACAGATAGTGATCTCTTTATTATTGGAGATAAATATGTTTGTGTCATACTGGAGGCTTAACTTCCCACATAGAATATCAGGGTTAGAAGGGACCTCAGGAGGTCATCTAGTTCAACTACCTTCTCAAAGGGGGACCAATTCCCAAACAAATTTTTAACCCCAGTTCTCTAAACATCCCTCTCAAGGATTGAACTCACAACCCTGGGGTTTAGTAGGCTAATGCGCAAACCTTGAACTCTGCTGTGGTAGATAGGGAAGTGCAGTAGATCTAATACACTGAGACTTCAGTAAAGCATTTGCATGGTACCACATGGAAAATTACTAGTTAAATTATTGAAGATGGGGATCAATAAAACCATTGTAAAGAGCAAGCTTGCTAAAGGGGAGAAAGCAATGGGTTTATGCGGAAAGGTGAATTATTGGACTGAGGAAGATTACTAGTGGAGTACATCAAGGATCATCTAGGGACCAAGCTTATTCAGTATTTTTATTAGCTACCTTGGCACAAAAAGGATGAGTGCACTAATGACATTTGCTGATGATACAAAGTTTGGCGGCATCATCAACATGGCATGGAGGTGGACTGGACATGAAGATCTGGATGGCCATGAAGATGGGAGTGATAGAAATGGGATGACATTCACTAGTACGAAGTGCAAGGTCATGCACTTAGGGTCTAATAAGAATTTCTGCTACAAGCTGAGGGCTCCTCTGTTGGAAGCAACAGAAGCAGAGAGAGATCTGGGTGTCCTAGGTCAATCATAGGAGTGACTATAAGCCACCAATGTGATGCAGCTGTTAAAAAGGCATATGAAATCATAGGATATATTAGGAGAGGCATTTCCAGTACAGACAGAGAATTATTAATGCCATTGTACAAGTTGTGTACAGTTCTGGTCACCCATGTTCAAAAAGATTAATTCAAACTGGAACAGGTACAAAGAGCTACTAGGATGATCAGGGGAATGGAGGGCCTATATTATGAAGAGGAGCCTAAAGGAACTTGGCATGTTTAGTCTTGCAAAAAGAAGGTTGAGAGTGGATATGATTGTTCTCTGTAAATACATTAGTGGGGTAAATAGCAGGGAAGGTGAAGGACTATTTTGTTAAAAGACAATGTCACAAAAACAAATGGATATAAATTGGCCATGAGCAAATTTAGGCTGGAGATTAGGTTTCTAACAATAAGAGGTATCAGGTTCTGAATAGCTTCCTGTGATGTTTTGGGAATCTCCCAGATGAGTAAGGAGTGCTAGCACTGCCTTCTGTAACCTTGAGTGCCTATATGCTAGGCAGTTTTGGTTCAGAGCCCTGACACCAGCTGTCTGTGCACAAGCACAATGTCTTACCCTGGCTTCCACTAGCCTAGTTACTTCTTGCAGAGTGACACAAACAGCCCTTCTAATTCCGTTTGCCCCAAATCTGTCCCACCTCACATTTCTAAAGGTATTAGACTGGTGGAGTCTCTCAGGCAGCAGGTGGGAGAGAGCTACAGGAGGAGGTGGCTAGGCTGAGGAACATCCATATCCATGAGCAATTCCTGGACAGTATCCATGTGGAGACAGCTGACGGTGCTGTCCCAGTTGACAGGACTACCGACACACCAGTGGAGGAGGAGATGCCTCAGGGTGTATCTGACACCAGTGGAGGAGGAGGCTCAGGGTGGACACAGCCAAGCTGGTTACTTCTAGCAGCAGGCAGTGCTCCACCGCTGCTGCGAACCCCTCCTGCTGTGGTAAAGATAAACCGTTATGCTCTTCTTGGTACAGGAGAGAAGGAATCACCCCCAACAGTTAAAGAGGTGAAGCCTCGTACCCCTAAGGCTGGGAGGTCTGCTGCCACCTACTGATAAGAACGTAGGGTAGTGGTGGTTGGAGACTCTCTTGCTGAGGGGGACGGAGACACCCATCGTCGCCCTGACCAGTCATCCCGGGAGTATGCTGCCTGCCAGGGGCCCATATCCGAGATGTTACAGAGGCATTGTCGAGGATTATCCGGCCTTCTGACTACTATCCCATGCGACTCATCCATGTGGGCACAAATGATACTGCGAGGGGTGACACTGAGCAGATCAAGAGTGACTACAGGGTTCTGGGAGTACGGGTTAAGGAGTTTGGGAGCGCAGGTGGTATTCTCTTCGATTTCTTCCTGTTGAAGGTAGGGGGTCCTGGGCAGAGACAGATGCATCGTGGAGGTGAATGCCTGGCTGCGAAGATGGTGGTCGCCAGGAGGGCTTTGGCTTCCTCGACCACTGGGATGCTATTCGAGGGAAGGACTGCTAAGAACAGATGGCGTTACCTTTCGAAGAGGGGAAAGGCCCTTATTTGCGCACAGACTGGCTAACCTAGTAAGGAGGGCTTTAAACTAGGTTCGACGGGGACAGGTGAGCAAAGCCCACAGGTAAGTGGGGAACAAGACCTGGAGATGAGGTTGGAAACAGGAGGGAGCACGGGCTATAATGGCAGAGAGGAAGGAGGGTCAGGGCGAAGCTGGGAGGCAGATCAAACCAGTATCTTAGATGCCTATATACAAATGCAAGAAGTATGGGAAATAAGCAGGAAGAACTGGAAGTGCTAATAAATAAATACGACTATGACATTATTGGCATTACTGAAACTTGGTGGGATAATACACATGACTGGAATGTTGGTGTGGATGGGTATAGTTTGCTCAGGAAGGATAGACAGGGGGAAAAGGGAGGAGGTGTTGCCTTATATATTAAAAATGTACACACTTGGACTGAGGTGGAGATGGACATAGGAGACGGAAGTGTAGAGAGTCTCTGGGTTAGGCTAAAAGGGGTAAAAAACACAGGTGATGTCGTGCTGGGAGTCTACTACAGGCCACCTAATCAGGTGGAAGAGGTGGATGAGGCTTTTCACAAACAACTAACAAAATCATCCAAAGCCCAAGATTTGGTGGTGATGGGGGACTTCAACTATCCAGATATATGTTGGGAAAATAACACCGCGGGGCACAGACTATCCAATAAGTTCCTGGACTGCATTGCAGACAACTTTTTATTTCAGAAAGTTGAAAAAGCTACTGGGGGGAAGCTGTTCTAGACTTGATTTAACAAATAGGGAGGAACTTGTTGAGAATTTGAAAGTAGAAGGAAGCTTGGGTGAAAGTGATCATGAAATCATAGAATTTGCAATTCTAAGGAAGGGTAGAAGGGAGTACAGCAGAATAGAGACAATGGATTTCAGGAAGGCGGATTTTGGTAAGCTCAGAGAGCTGATAGGTAAGGTCCCATGGGAATTAAGACTGAGGGGAAAAACAACTGAGGAAAGTTGGCAGTTTTTCAAAGGGACGCTATTAAGGGCCCAAAGCAAGTTATTCCGATGGTTAGGAAAGATAGAAAATGTGGCAAAAGACCACCTTGGCTTACCCTTTAGATCTTTGCGTGACCTACAAAATAAAAAGGCGTCATATAAAAAATGGAAACTAGTGTCAGATCACGAAGGATGAATATAGGCAAATACACAGGAATGCAGGAGGCAAGATATAGAGAAAGCAAAGGCACAAAATGAACTCAAACTAGCTATGGGAATAAAGGGAAACAAGAAGACTTTTTATCAATACATTAGAAGCAAGAGGAAGGACTAAGGACACGGGTAGGCCCACTGCTCATCGAGGAGGGAAGGAAACAGTAAACGGGAGGGACTTGGAAATGGCAGAGATGCTTAATGACTTCTTTGGTTTCAGTCCTTCACTGAGAAGTCTCTGAAGGAAATGTCTAGTATAGTGGAATGCTTATGGGAAGAAGTGGTAGGTTTAGAAGAGAAAATAAAAAAAGAGCAAGTAAAAATCACTTAGAAAGATTAGATGCCTGCAAGTCACCAGGGCCTGATGAAATGCATCCTAGAATACTCAAGGAGTTAATAGAAGAGGTATCTGAGCCTCTAGCTATTATCTTTGGGAAATCATGGGAGACCGGGGATATTCCAGAAGACTGGAAGGGGGCAAATATAGTGCCCATCTATAAAAAGGGAAATAAAAACAACCCAGGAAACTACAGACCAGTTAGTTTAACTTCTGTGCCAGGGAAGATAATGGAGCAGGTAATCAAAGAAATCATCTGCAAACACTTGGAAGGTGGTAAGGTGATAGGGAATAGCCAGCATGGATTTGTAAAGAACAAATCATGTCAAACTAATCTGATAGCATTCTTTGATAGGATAACGAGCCTTGTGAATAAGGGAGAAGCGGTGGATGTGATATACCTAGACTTTAGTAAGGCATTTGATACGGTCTCGCATGATATTCTTATAGATAAACTAGGAAAGTACAATTTAGATGGGGCTACTATAAGGTGGGTGCATAACTGGCTGGATAACCGTACTCAGAGAGTAGTTGTTAATGGCTCCCAATCCTGCTGGAAAGGTATAACAAGTGGGGCTTGCGCAGGGGTCTGTTTTGGGACCGGTTCTGGTTCAATATCGTCATCAACGATTTAGATGTTGGCATAGAAAGTACGCTTATTAAGTTGCGGATGATACCAAACTGAGGAGGGATTGCAAGGCTTTGGAGGACAGAGTCCAAATTTCAAAACGATCTGGACAAATTGGAGAAATGGTCTGAGGGTAAACAGGATGAAGTTCAAGAAAGATAAATGCAAAGTGCTCCACCTAGGAAGGAACAATCAGTTTCACACATACAGAAGGGACGAGACTGTCTAGGAAGGAGTATGGCAGAAAGAGATCTAGGGGTCATAGTAACCACAAGCTTAATATGAGCAACAGTGTGATACTGTGGCAAAAAAGCAAATGTGATTCTGGGATGCATTAACAGGTGTGTTGAACAAGACACGAGAATCATTTCTTCCGCTTTACTCTGCGCTGGTTAGGCCTCAACTGGAGTATTGTGTCCAGTTCTGGCACCGCATTTCAAGAAAGATGTGAGAAGATTGGAGAGGTCCAGAGAAGAGCAACAAGAAGATTAAAGGTCTGGAGAACATGACCTATGAAGAAGGCTAAGGAACTGGGTTTGTTTAGTTTGGAAAAGAGAAGACTGAGAGGGGACATGATAGCAGTTTTCAGGTATCAAAAGGGTGCATCAGGAGGAAGGAGAAAACTTGTTCACCTTAGGCCTCCAATGATAGAACAAGAAGCAATGGCTTAAACGCAGCAAGGGAGATTAGGTTGACATTAGGAAAAAAGTTCCTAACTGTCAGGGTAGTTAAACACTGAATAGATTGCCTAGGGAAGTTGTGGAATCTCATCGCTGGAGATATTTAAGAGTAGGTTAGATAAATGTCTATTAGGGATGGTCTAGACGGATTTGGTCCTGCCATGAGGGCAGGGGACTGGACTCGATGACCTCTCGAGGTCCTTCCAGCCTAGAGGTCTATGATCTAGACACTAGGACTTTCCCCCTCTGGTTTGTCACCCCCAAAGGCATGAAACCAGCCTCCCAGACGCCAACTTACTTTGGCAACCATATGCCACTTTGCACACTCAATACCTGCCTGGGGTTAAAATCAAAAGGTTTGTTTAATAGAAAAATCACAGCTTCAAAGATAAAATAGTGAGAAATAGCAAATATATGCAAGTTACACAGAAAATAAAGATGAAGATGCCACCGCAGGCTTTACATTTTGAAATTAAACGCTCTTTTCCAATACACGTTGCCTATTGCCACTGAACAGTTTCCCAGCATACCCCCTGCCACAGAAGGGATCTAGTGTTTCATGGACATCACTCGCCAAAGGCTGACCCTCAGTTTCTAGATGTCTTTCACTTTATACCCCCCTCCATTTTATGATTGTGTCTCCGGGATGTTTCTTCAATCACTGTAGATAGTCAAAGTGAAGAATCCCCAGCTGTCTCAATATTATTCCACTAACTTTAATAGCAGCTATTATCATTGCCATTTCCTGGCTTGTACAAGGGATCATTACTTGCATTTGGTTTTGAGTAAACACCTGGCTTGGGAAGTGCCCCTGCCTGTTGTGAGAAGTAGCTGAAATTATATACAGGTTATAAGCCAGTTTTCTATATACATGAATAAATAAATTAATAACCCAATCTGTATATATCTATACTTTACAGGTTATGTCTGCACAGCAATTAAAAACCTGTGGCTGGCCCATGCCAGCTGACTCAGGCTTGCAGGATTTGGGCTAAGGGGCTGTTTAATTGCAGTGTAATGTTCGAGTGTGGGCTGAAGCATGGATTCCAAGACCCTGCAAGGTGGGAGGGTTCCAGATCTCGGCCTGTAGCCCAAGCCCTAACGTCTATACTGCAATTAAACAACCCTGCAACTTGAGCCCCGGAAGCCTGAGTCAGCTAATATAAACCAGCTGCAGGTGTCTAATTGCAGTGCAGGAATGCTCATAATAATGACCATTACGTTTAGAACATTACAAGCTTTCATAAAACACCTTACTCAACATATTTTATACCACAATAAAATGATATACCATTGGTTGATTCAGCTGCTTATTCTCTGGGGTTCAAATTCCCTGTTCTCCCACTCGGCTGTCTGGACCCTGATTAACACACCTCCTAATAGGAGTTGTGGGGATAAACAACTTATTAGTTTTAAGAGCAAGCTGGAAAGATTTATGAGTGCAATTGTATGACAGGGTTGCTTGTGATGGTAGGGGGCAAGGTTCAATAGCCCTGGAGCTCACTTCCTGTATATGTCTTCTGTTTCTAAAACTCATGTTTCAAGGTTTCAGCCAATCACTGGCAGGGGTGAGGAGGAGATTCTCTTTTTTTTTATGTTTCCTTCCTTTGAAGCATCAGGAGTGGCCACAGCTGGAGGTGGTACATTGGCCAGCGTGGGCTAGGGGTCTGAGGTTGCCCCAAGCATTCTCTCTCTCAGGTGCTTGGCTGGGTAATTCTTGCTCACATACTCAGGGTTTAACCAATCACCAAGTGTGGGATCAAGAAGGAATTTTCCCTCAAGTCAGATTGGCAGTGACCTTGGGGTGGGTTTGTCTTCCTCTGCAGAGTGTGGGTGTGAGCCACTTGCCAGGAGTATCGGTATATCTCAATTAATTTCTCTGCCATTACAGGGGTCTCAGGCACAGGTGCACCTAAGTCTCTTCTATCCTCTGTGTGTGGCACATAATAGGCTAGTCTCCTGTGGGTTGTAATATTATGATTTAATTTTGGTTGTTGGGTTTAGTGTGTGGGTGCTGGGTGGTGCTGGTGGCCTATGATTTATGGAAGGTCAGATTAAATGACTTAGTGGTCCCTTCTGGCCTTAAATTCTATGAATCTATGAAAACTGTTTTGCCACAGGCCCTTCCACCTAACAGCACCTGCAAGAACTGGAGATCCTTGAGCAGTTCTACAGCTGCACGTTAGCTGCTGTGGAGGACACCCAGATGGAGGTAATAAAACCCTGAACTAATTCGTTACTGCCTACACTGTTTTTCTTTGTTGAAGTCCAGAAGTAGGGCAGGGGACAGTTTCATAGTGACCTTTCCCTTGCTTCACTCCCCACAACTCCCTGATGGCTGCAGGACTCCATCCATATTGAACAGATGTGCAGAGGGTCACCCACATGAGATGGGGGGCAGAGTTTTGTCATCCATATACAGACATCACACAGAATGGACTGGCTATGTATGCATCATAGTATGGTGAACAGAGCAGATGTGAAAAATTCTTTCAGCTTTCCCTGTTACACCTTTACCATTATGTGTGTCACTATATTGGGTTGAACTCAAAGGATATGCTTTGGGACTTAAACTTCTGCAGTCCCATGTAGAGAAAATTACACTGAAATAAAAAGATGTTTAACCATGTAGAACTGCAGGATCAAGCTTTTTGCAACAACAGCCTGTTTTTGAACACACAATTCCAGTTAGTTGCAGTGAAAAAAGAGGAGAGTGAGGACCATAAACTGACCTGAATCCGAGACACAACTCTTACTGATCCTAAGCCCTTGAATTAGATGTGTTTTTTTTTAATTGAGCTGCATTTACAGACCTGTCCCTCTGGACTGATCTTTCATTCCTTTGATTTCTACTGCTTAAATGTGGATTAAATTGAGAACATATTTCTCAAATTCAGTAATGTCATATTTCCAGACCATAATTGCTATAATCTCAAGGTTATTTTGTGTTATAGTGTAGAACTGTTCTTTCAAGTGACAGAATAATGCTGCATGCGCACTGAGAAGGAAAATACACCTGACTTTATGATACCTTTGCTCCTTAGCATCTTACTTTAAGAAAGTAATGATTCAGTGGGATATTTTCTTTGCCATTGTGCTTTATTGGCAATATTGATAAAGGAAAACCATCTTTTTAATTGGTAAACAAAGCTTTATTCTCTTCAAGGTGAATCTGACTTTAACTCTGAAGGCAATTGTGAAAGACTGTAGGGGGAACAGGAAAGGAGCCTAAAGCCTGTAACCTCAGGATAATCAAGGATGTGCTGTCCTGTCTGAGAACTGAGCAAAAGGAACAGGAACAGGAACAGGAGCAGAGAAAGAGTAGAAGTCAAGCAAGCTGCAGTAGGTAGCAGAGACTAGGCAACAAGCCTAACAAGACCCACTGACTTGAGTGTGGACTGTAAGTTTGGGAGCCCTAAACCTGTAGCCTGATGATCTGTTTGTTGTGAAGATGTCTGGCCTGTAACTTGATTAAAGAGATGGTGTTCCATTAATCTATGTTGGGTCCTCATTGCTTCTGGGCTGTTAAACTGATATCTATTGCTGCTCCACTTGAGGTACATCTTCACTACACACTCCTTTTTGCAGCATGTAGACTATATATGCTGCATGCCCTCCTAGAATGGGTATAAATAGTGTAGATCAGTGGTTCTCAAACTTTTATTTTGTGGACCACTTGAAAATTGCTGAGGGTCTTGGAGGATCACTTTATGATCTTTCCAAATGTTGTTTGAACCATTAGTTAACTATTGTAAAGAGTTTTGGATAAAAGCACTATACAAAAACACCTTAATAATAATTAACATTTTTTGTTCTACAAATAAAAGCACACAACTCATATTTTATCATCAGTACTCTTCCCTTTCTAATGTGATGGATGTGCCCTCTTTCCCCCACCACAGCAGCCACAGAGCTGAGGCTGGGAAGGAGGGTCATCTCTCCCCAGCAGCCACAGCCCTGGAGCTGGGGAAAGTCACCTCTCTCTCCAGCTGCCACAGCCCTGCACTTCTCAAATTCCCCCCACCCCCTCTTCTCACCCCACTTCCCCCTCCCACCTACCCCCTATTCTCCCCAAGGCCACCGCCTCACCTTACATGAACGTCTTCTCCAGGGTCCAGGCACCTAATTAGTGGAGCCACGCCTGCACAGCTCCACTAATTAGGTGGATAGCCCTTCATTCTCTCTTGTGCGGCAGCCCAGGTGCACACCTTAGAGGGAACTATCCACAGACCATCTGAATGGAGCTCACAGACCACCAGTTTGAGAACCTTTGGTGTAGATGACGAGGTGCTACTTAGAAAAGTAGAGTCAAGTCAGTTGTAAACCCGGTGGGTATGGACCCAGGTATGTAGTCTACAGGGCTCTCTACTCGCCTGAGCAGTGCCTCCCGGTATACACTTTTATTTTTAGCATTGCAGTATCACACAGCCTCCCCACTGCTGGAGTTTTTCCCCCACTGCAGGAAAGGTGCCAGCAGTGGGGAAAGGCTCTGGCAGCTCCATGCTGCAGGAGTCTTTCCCTGTGATGGGGAAAGACACTGTCAGCTCCCCATTGCTAGAGACTTTCCTTGCCACAGGAAAAGACTTCAGCAGTGGGGAAAGTCTCTAGTGGCACCCTGCTGCTGAGCCCTTCACTGACATGTGCAGCTATACACCACTGCATGGACACAGCCTGCTTTTCACTGTGGCATGTAGCTACATGTGCTCTATACACTGTCACAATAAGTTTGCAGCGTAGACGTAGCCTTGAGGAAATTAAGGTGGGACACCTCTGCAGTGCTGTACTGGGACTATCCACACTTTTACAGTAATAATTTTGTTCATGGCTATAGATTGTCCTTGTAAGATAATTTATAAGTTGAACATCCTGTGCTGAAAATTGCCCCTGAGGTAAAATATTGTTTATCACAATGTGAAAGAAGATTTGTACTGCCTGTTCTGAACTATGGGATATGGGGTATTCTTGGAGTTATTGGCAGGAAAAGTTCCCTCCACATACAGTACTCCAGTTTTCCACAGAGATGCAGGAAGTACCAACTCCATGTCACCATCCCCCATCCATAGCCTATGTGAATGATCCTCTATTTGTTAAGAGTTGGACTAAGGATGCAATTTGCTGTGCATGGTAACATTTTATTGAATCTACTAACTTGTGACCAATGCTACATATACTTATGTGCCACTAGATAATATTGTTTCTATTAACTATATCTTTGTACAGATATAGCTCTTCCATATAGAACTCCTATAATACTGCTGAGACTTCAAATGGAGGTAGCCTTGCAGGGATTAAGAACAGCAAGACAAGGTGGATCAGGGAAGGTACAAAAATTCTGATGGAATGCTAAATTAGTGTTACATTAATTCTCTTTGGATCTCCTTCACAGATGATTCTTAGCATCCAGAGTGGAACTCAGTAGCAGAGTGGCTCAGAAAGGAGACACACTAAAAGAGAGAACAAGAAGCAATGGACTCAAGTTGCGGTGGGGGAGGTCTAGGTTGGATATTAGGAAAATCTATTTCACCAGGAGGGTGGTGAAGCACTGGAATGAGTTACCTGGGGAGGTGGTGGAATCTCCATCCTTAGAGGTTTTTAAGGCCCAGCTTGACAAAGCTCCTGGGATGATTTAGTTGGGTTTCATCCTGCTTTAAGCAGGGAGCTGGACTAGATGACCTCCCGAGGTCTCTTCTAAGCCAAATCTTCTATGATTCTATGAATTGGACAAGAAGCCAGACAGCATTCCCAGGATTTGCAGGACTGGGATAGGGTGGGCTAGCATCTGAAACCTGTAGCTCCTGAATCCCACAGAGGTAAGGCTAAGTGATAGAGGTTTGAATCAAGCTTGAAATATCCAGTTGGGCTAAAGGATGGATCTGAATATACTACAAAGTGAAGATGAAAAACTATATGTAGTAAAAGAAAATTGTTTAAAGCCACACTTTAGGGTTTTTTGGACTGAAATTATATTGGCCTGAAATCAGTCAAATAACTCCTGAACAGGGGTGGCTTCAGGGTTTTTGCCGCCCCAAGCAGCCAAAAAAAAAAAAAAGCCGCAACCACGATCTGCAGCTCTGCTGCTGCCGCTTCAGTCTTTAGTGGCAATTTGGTGGCTGGTCCTTCACTCCGGGAAGGAGTGAGGGACCTGCCGCCGAATTGCTGCTGAAGACCCGGATGTGCCACCCCCACCGTTGGCTGCTCCAAGCAGCTACTTGCTGGGCTGGTGCCTGGAGCCGGCCCTGCTCCTGAAGTGTAAAACAGAGTGAGAGGCCTTATTTAAAAAAAAATAAATTAAAAGAAAACCTTCCTAAGTCCCAAATGTATATAAAAAACAGCATCAGGCTTATTATAATTAGAGCTTCTGATTATTGGTTTTAACCAATAAACAGCAATATAAAACTCTAATATAAAAATAAAGTAATAATATAAGTTGGTGTTTATCCTGAAAAACACTAATGGTTACTCAATTTGTGTTGACTTCACCTCTTTCCTGTGCAGTTTGTTTATATAGGCAATGTCCCTACTCCATGTCTTGTATTAACATTTTATGCTGGTACTTATACCTGCTATAATTATTGAGTGGCAGCACATTTTAAAGTTTCTATGCGACACTCCAAAACTAGGGAGGATGGTATAGGCCACTCAGGTTTAAAAAACAATGCTGTATTATAGATTGTGAATACAATTTTTAAAAAATCCTTATCATGCAAAGCCCCAGAAGAATAGGTTTGTGTTTATCAGGATTCATTGTGGAAGACAGCAAAGGAAAGAAGGTACCAGTGTTCAGTACTGTAGAGTTAACAATATGCATTGTGTCAGGAAAAACTCCACTAGAGTTCTGAACATCTGTAGTCTAAACCATAGAAACTTGAAAAATCCAAAAAGGATAAAACCAGGTATCTATTTGTTGATTAATGAAACTATAACAAGGTTTAAAGGAAAAAGAGATGAGCTGCAGGTGGCAGGTCAATTTACAGAGGCTTTGGCTCATTCAGTGTAAGCCTGCCCAAGCAGATGGGCCATTAGCCTCACTTTTTCATAAGAGAGTGCCAGCAGCAAGAACAATGCCAAAAGTAGCTTAGCTTTAACATAAGTATCTGCCAGAGTTGTTTGACTAAGACCTGACACACATTAAAGGAATTGTGAGGGATGTACAGTTTTCAGTTAATTAATATTGCTCTATTCATATTGCTGTATTTACTTTTACAGCCAAGACAGAGAAGATGTCTGTTGCACCTTGATGGCAGACCTGGGTGTACTTGAATCTTGTAACACCATTTCAGTGTCAGCTTTAATACAAAAAGTGTTGGACAAATATAAAAAGTGGTGGTAAGATGTATGTTTTTGCAGCAATTCAGCAAACTGCATAAAAAACTATATGAAAATCGCAAAGCCAGAATTCAACCCATTTGTTCTTTGTGATCCTCATCATCATAAAAGAAGGATTCAAATGTTCAACACTTTTCCAAGACATAGTAGCTTTTGTAATGCATCCTGGAGCTCTTTTTAAATATGCATTTGATGTCAAAAGACAGTTCATTGCTATCTGTCACAGTGTCAGGGTTGAACCCTTGGTTATTTCCAAAGTAACCCAAGGTTGTCACACAGAGCTGCTAGTATGCAGTTACTGAGAAATAAGTGTTCTGATCAAATCTGAGAAAAGTAATACGTGGACATCAGAAGTTCACCTGCCAGAGGTAAGAAATGAGAATCTTGTGAAAGTATGAAAAACAAACAAACAGTTTTGTCTCTTAATATGTTTTTGGATTTTTTTTACTGAAAGTGCTTAGAAATTGAAAATGCCTACTGTGACAGTGCACCTCTTTTGTCATGTCAGGGCTTAGTGTTTTTCCTTCTGGTTTTGAGCGGGGCTGGGGTAAATCAGTCCCACTCCAGAGGTTCAATACATCACATTCAGGGGTGGCTCCAGGCCCCAGCACGCCAAGCACGTGCTTGGGGTGGCATGCCATGGGGGACACTCTGCCGGTCGCCGCTAGGGCGGCAGACGGCTCCGGTGGACCTCCCGCAGGCATGCCTGTGGAGGGTCCGCTGGTCCCGCGGCTTCGGTGGACCTCCCGAGCCTGCGGGAGGTCCACCGGAGCCGCGGGACCAGCAGACCCCTCCGCAGGCATGCCTGCGGGAGGTCCACTGGAGCCGCCTGCCGCCCAACCAGCAGAGCGCCCCCCACGGCACACCGCCCTGCTTGGGGCAGCAAAATGTTTAGAGCCGCCCCTGATCACATTGATTTATTTATAATATTTACCGGCCAGGCCTTAGGTTTGACCTGAGGACTTCTTTAAACAAAAACAAAATAATTACATTTCATAAACCCCACTGGAGTACTGCCTCTTCTTATTCCAGATACAAGTCACTAGCCACCCTCTTGGAGGGCATGTCTACACTGGCAGAGTTACAGCACTGGGAGTTACTGCACTGCTCAGAGAGCGTTGAAAAGAAACTGCTGTTGTGTGTCACATCTGCGGCACTTGCAGCGGTATTTGGAGCAGTGCACTCTGGACAGCTATCCCACGGAGCATCTCTTTCCTCTTCTACCGTTAAGAGTTGTGGAACGCAGAGAGGGTCACGAGGCATCCTGGGTCCTGTCCCAATGCCCCATGATGCTTTGCTTCACATCCCAGCAATCCCTGTGCTTTCATCTGCATTTGGCACCATCTTTCAATGGTTTTAAATACTGCGTGCACTGCCTCTTCAGGCTGCAGGAACAGATCTCACACTGTTGGCCAATATGCTGCTTGCTCTGACTAACACGTCACAAGTGGCAGTGGAGTTATTCCTTAAACTACAAAGCAAGAGGAGTGCAACACTGATCTCACCACGCGTATAGCTATGATGCGAGATCAATTGTGGCATTCATGGAAGTACTGACCACAGTGGAACGCCGCTTTTGGACTTGGGAAAGAAGCACTGAGTGGTGAGATCACATCGTGATGCACTTCTGGGATGATGAGCAGCGGCTGCAGAGCTTTCAGATGAGGAGAAGTCACATTCATGGGACTGTGTGATGAGCTTGCCCTGCGCCGCAAGGACACGAGAATGAGAGCTGCCCTGCCATTGGAGAATGCATGGCGATTGCACTGCAGAAGCTGGCTACTCCAGACTGCTACCGATTGGTGACTAACTAGTTTGGAGTGGGAAAGTCTACCATTGAACTCATGTTGATGGAAGTCTGCAAGGCCATTAATCACACACCCTGTTCCGAAAGACCATGACTCTGGGCAATGTGCTTGACATTGTAGATGGCTTTGCACAAATGGGCTTCCCTAACTGCAGAGAGCTGATAGATAGCACGCATATTTCAATTCTGGCACCAGATCACCTAGCCATCAAGAACATTAATCTCAATCACTCTCCAGCACTTGTGGATCACAGTGGGTGTTTCACAGACTGTAACACAGGCTGGTCTGGAAAGGTGCATGATGCACGCATCTTTCGGAACATTGGCCTGTTCCAAAGCTGCCAGCAAGGACTTTCTTCCCAGACCAGAAGATTACCATAGGGGAAGTCAAAATGCCCACTGTGATCCTGGGAGACCCTGCCTACCCCTTAAATGCCATGGCTTATGAAGTCATACACAGAGCTATTTGACAGCAGCAAAGAGTGGTTCAACAACAGGCTGAGCAAGTGCAGAAGGACTGTTGAGTGTGCTTTTGACCATTTAAAAGCCTGCTGGCACTGCCTCTATGGAAGCTGGACCTGGCCAATGACAATATTCCTATGCTTATAGCCGCATGTTGTACTGTATGCTCCAAAATATTTGTGAAAGGAAGGGTGAAAACTTCACTCAGGGCTGGACATGTGAGGCTCAGCGCCTGGAGGCTGACTTTGAACAGCCAGAGACCTGGGCTATTAGAGGTGTGCAGTGCAGGGCCATAAGGATCAGGGATGCCTTGAGGCAGCAATTTGAAGCTGAAAGCCACTAATATTTGTTACTATGCTTGCTTTGCTATGCTATGCATGCTATGCTATCGGCAGCTCATGGGCACAGCACTGCAGCAGCGGTTTGCCTCCTGCACCTTGTGGTAGGCATTCTGCACCTCCTTCACTTTGACCATGCACTGCAATGTGTCCCCGGTCATGGCTCCTTTCTGTCATGCATGGTGAAATCTGTCCATAGGTATCATAATTCCTATGGTTGGAGTGCAGCTGGGACTGCACAGTGTCCTCTCCCCAAATGTTGGTGAGGTCCAGCAGGTCGGCATTGCTCCAAGCAGGGGATCACCTAGGGCATGGAGCAGGCATGGTCACCTGGAAAGATGCACAGAGATTACTGCACACGTCACCAAGCAGACAGGAAGGGGACTTCCAAAATTCCAAAGGAATTTATGGGGTGGGGATGATGGTTGGTCACTTAAGGGCAGGGCAGTAGTGTTCAAACTGATGACCAGTGAGGCGAGAACAGGTATTGTGGGACACCTCCTGGAGGCCATTCGCAACACTGTAATTGACCAGGGTGTCTACACTGGCACCGCAGTGCTGTAGCCTCGGTGCAGAAAGCTGTACGCCTCTCGTTGGGGTAGTTTTTCTACAGCTCTACAACTGCGCAGTTTCTATGCACTAAGTGGCTTGTAGTGTGTACACCTTGGGAGTTACAGCACAGAAAGCTTCTTCACTGCACAGAAACTTGCCAGTGTATACAGGACCTAACTAACTCTGGGCCTAGCTATGCTAGGAACCTAGGTCCTTCCACAAACAGAAATAAATGCAAGATTATCCCTTATAGAGGAAAAACAGCTCTTTACCTAGAAGCCTTTTCTCCTCACTGCCCATAACCTGTCTTGGCTTGCTTCTCATTCCTTCATCCCTTTTCTCTCACTGGGAGAGATTTTTAAAGGTCACAGGCTGCCCTTAGTTAGAATCTGGTGTCCATAATTAACCTGAGGTAACCTCTTTCAGTTCTTAGAAAATAGGGCTTAATCTGATATAGCTGCCTTCAGCCCTACTTCCAGATGTCAGCTCTGTTTGTCACGCTACCTACAAAAAAATTTCAATAATCTGTGAGTCAAAGCAAAGGTTCTCTTCGAAAGCAAAACCATAAAAGAGTTTTCTGAATTTGGAGAAGCAATATGTACTTTGCTGAATCACTTGCCTTTAGAAGAGCAACAAGATACAGAATGAAACTTCCATTTGTTTTACAAGACATTGTATGACAATAAAATTCCTCTCTGGCCAGAAACATTTTATCTCCTGAGACGAGATTTGAGAACAGCTCTACTACATTGTGGTACACAGCACAAGTAATTGATCCATTTCAAAAGATGGAATTTTCTCTGAACTTTTCGAACTACAGGTTTCTGTTTGATCACTTCTCAAGAGATGAAGAATACCAGCACAATTTGCTGAATACCATTCAGAAGCAATTCTGCATAGCACCCATTTAACCATTCATGATTTCTGGAAAGGAACACAGCCACAGTGGCCTGAATTGACTCTCTGTATTGCAAGTGTTGACTTTACCTGTGTCCAATGCGAATGCTGAGCAAGCATTTTAAAAACAGTTGTGCATGGAAGCAAGGAGCATGCTACTATCCATGAAGATGTTTTCAATGCTTTATTATAGCAAGTTAAACAGTTACCATTTTATTTTTTGATATGTATATGATTGTGATGCTTGAATGTGGCACTGAAAATTCTTCATCAACAATTTTCTCTATCCATCTACCAGTGGAAACTATGTTTTTTTCATAAACTTCCATTTTCCTTGAAAATGGAAATTACATCCTTTTCCATCACATTAATATCTCAATGTAGTCAAAAAGTATATTTATGAAGAATTATAATCTCTTTGGATAACAATAAGTGCATTCTTATTACATTATTTGGTATTTAATATTAGCTGCTTTTTATGGTAAATATGTCATAAAAAATGTCTGGCTAGTGCCAGGGAGAGGTATATGAAATGCACTATCCTATTTAGTCAAGAATTTTGGGTAGTACCAGAAGAAATCTTCTCATTTACACTATGTAAAGAGAAAAAAGCCTCTCAATTTTTGGACATCAGAGAACTCAGAAACTGTCTATATGAAATTAATTAACACTAAAAAAACAGAGCTCTAATTATAATTTATATGAAAACCAGGCAATATACCAAATTCCATGCAAAGAGGTAATGGGTTAGAAAGAATCATAATACTCTCGCTCATTCTGGAAATGAGAATGCTTGCTATGTGAAGAAAGACATTAGGATCCAAGTTTCCTGTAAGTGTATCACTATTTCACATTTTTTAGTCAGTGTGTCTCATACCAGTGCAAACAGTAGTCAGAATAAAAGACACACTACCCCTTTCACTTCTTCCCAAACAAAGGCCAGTAGACCTAGTTTCATTAAAAAGATTCTAACCATACATTGGAACCAAAGTACTATTAAAAGTGGGATTATGTGACTGTCTAAGTTCCCCAGATACCACATCATTCCCTGTTTGTGCTACTATTTTGTTATTACTGCTTCTCCACCCAACAATCTGCTTCAACACTTCTGCACTGAAGAAGGATATGAGGAGAATTGTGGGGCTTCTATTGTGGAGCTAGGCAAATGGGTAGTGGCATAGCAGGCTGTAGAATCTGCAACAAGCCTAGGGATATCTGTGCCAGAAAGTACCAGCCCAGAAGACATGAGCAGTCATATATTGTCTTAAGCAAGTATAGGTTCATAGAATGTGCAGGGCTATGGATGGGATGGACTGGGAGAACAGTGGCCTGTGGACTTGGGGATAATGAAAGGGAGACATTCTTAGAGAAATGAAAGCAGATTTAAATGTAAACTATCTTGTCAATTGAGAGCTATTTTAAACTAAACTAATTTGTTTTCTACCTTGAATACTTATATACTGATAGTGGAAAAGGCAGGAAACAACCTGATTTTAGTTGTAATGGCTCCAGGCTGCCAAGCTGGTTTAAAATTTCAGTGCCTCCCCCAAACCCCCTTACTGGAATCCAGTCCTCTGTTTCCTGATCTACTGCTGTCCTTAAGTTAGACCAGTCACATCCTTCCTACTGCTTCTGGATCACTGCTCACAAAACTGCTCCAACCTAGCTGAGCTTAGAGTTCCATTAGGCAAGTACCTTTTGATACAAGACTTCATATCCTCTGTCTTGCAGAACTTTAGGTTCCCAAGCTTCCTGAAAACGCTCCATACTGCCACTGACTCATGGACACTGATACTACGGAGTCACGTGGTATTGTCACCTAATACTAAACATTACCTGGGAGAAAGTGTTGGACTCTTAATGAATGGGGCAGGCAATCTAGTGACAGATGATGTGGAAAAAGTTGAAGTATCCAATGCTTTTTTTGCCTCGGTCTTCACAGACAAGGTCAACTCCCAAACTGCTGTCCTGGGCAACAGTATGGGAAGGAGGTGAACAGCCCTCAGTGGTGAAAGAACAGGTTAAGGACTGTTTAGAAAAGCTGGACATGACAAGTCCATGGGTCAAGATCTAATGCAGCTGAGGGAACTGGCTGATGTGATTGCAGAGCTATTGGCCATTATCTTTGAAAACTCATGGCGATCGGGGGAGGTCCCGGAAGATTGGAAAAAAGCAAATATAGTGCCCATCTTTTCAAAAAGGGAAGAAGGAGAACCCAGGGAACTACAGACTTGTCAGCCTCACCTCAGTCCCTGGAAAAATCATGGAGTGGGTCCTCAAGGAAACCATTTTGAAGCACTTGGAGGAGAGGAAGGTGATCAAGAACAGTCAACATGGATTCACCAAGCGCAAGTCATGCCTGACCAACCTGATTTCCTCCTCTGATGAAATAACTGGCTCTGTGAATATGGGGAAAGCAGTGGATGTTATATATCTTGACTTTATCAATGCTTTTGATACAGTATTCTTGCCAGAAAGTTAAAAAAGTATGGATTCGATGAATGGACTATAAGGTGGATAGAAAGCTGGCTAGATTATCAGGCTCAATGGGTTGTGATCAATGGGTCAATGTCTAGTTGGCAGGTGGTATCAAGCGGAGTACCCCAGGGTTCAGTTTTGTTCAACGTCTTTATTAATGATCTCGCTGACGGGATGGATTGCACACTCAGCAAGTTCGCACATGACACTAAGCTGCAGGGAAAGGTAGATACACTGGAGGATAGGATTCAGAGTGACCTAGACAAATTAGAGGATTGGGCCAAAAGAAACCTGATGAGGTTCAACAAGGACAAGTGCAGAGTCCTGCACTTAGGATGGAAGAATCCCATGCACAGCTATAGGCTGGGGACCCACTGGCTAAGCAGCAATTCTACAGAAAAGGACATGGGGATTACAGTCGACGAGAAGCTGGATATGCAGTGTGCCCTTGTTGCCAAGAAGGCTAGCGGCATATTGGGCTGCATTAGTAATAGTATTGCCAGCAGATCGAGGGAAGTGATTATTCCCCTCTATTCGGCACTGGTGAGGCCACATCTGAAGTATTGTGTCCAGTTTTGGGGCCCCCCTTCAGAAAGAAAGTTGACAAATTGGAGAGAGTCCAGCAGAGGGCAACAAAAATGATCAGAAGGCTGGGGAACATGACTTACGAGGAGAGGCTGAGGGAACTGGGCTTGTTTAGTCTGATGAGAAGGGTGAGGAGGGATTTGACAGCAGCCTTTAACTACCTGAAGGGAGGGGCTCCAAAGAGGATGGAGCTCGGCTGTTCTCAGTGGTGCCAGATGACAGAACAAGGAGTAATGGTCTCAAGTTGCAGTAGGGAAGATCTAGTTTGGATATTCAGAAACATTATTTCAGTAGGAGGGTGGTGAAGCACTGGAATGGGTTACCTAGGGAGGTGGTGGAATCTCCATCCTTAGAGGTTTTAAGTCCCATCTTGACAAAGCTCTGGCTGGGATTATTTAATTGAGGTTTGTCCTGCTTTGAGCAGGGGGTTGGACTAGATGACCTCATTAAGTCTCTTCCAACATTAATCTTCTATGATTCTATGATGTTTTGTAACTTTCCCAAAATTGACCCTTCCCTTCCAGTAGAAACAGGAGATTCCTGCCTTATGTAAATCCTATTTAAGGGTGTGGAGGAAGGCAAACAGGACTCCTTCTCTCCATGGCCTGTTTGCCCAAGAGGAATGATTACTGTCTGAGATAGGAGTCCATTCTGAAAAGAAATATAACTGGAACTCTGAACGACAGAAACTATGCAACCTGCCTAAAACAACATTTAGGGTAAGAAATTACAGTGTGTAACCTGTTTCTTAAGTACATTGAGCTTAGCTTGCCTACCCTGGTTATTTGCTCAGTAATCTGCTTTCTTATCTCTGACATTCACTTAACATTCACCTTTTGTAGTTAAATTTATTTTTGTTTATAATATAACCCAGTTTATGTAATGTCTAATGGGGAGGGGGGGAGAAGTTGTGCATATCTCCCTTCACATTGAGAGAGGGGGCAAATTTCATAAAACCTTTTGAGTTTGTACTCCTTAAAGGGAATGGGTACCAGAGTTTTGGAGCAAGCCCCTAAGGCTGAATCTTTCCAGAGTGGATCTCTGTCCCTCTGTGTAGCAGGGTGTGGCCCTGCCTGTGTGCTTGGCTGAAAGAGGCTTGTGAGCCTAACCCAGCAAGGCCAGGTAAAGGGATTGAGGCTGGCAGAATAGACAGGGTCAGTGGTGTCTCAGCACATCAGGTGACACCCCAAG
This sequence comes from Gopherus evgoodei, assembly GCF_007399415.2. Lineage (NCBI taxonomy): Eukaryota > Metazoa > Chordata > Testudines > Testudinidae > Gopherus > Gopherus evgoodei. The sequence goes on from NC_044322.1 coordinate 321,942,128, forward strand.
GGCCCAAACCCATCCCTATTAGGACCAGATATTTTTCCATCATGAAGCACTTTATTAGCTTGTTAAACTGCTGTGAGAGAAGAGGGTGGCTCTGAGTGTTGGTGCACATTCTAAATAAAAATATTTTATTTGTTTTGTTTTTAAAAAATAATTTCAAGTGAAAATGTGACTAGCTGACAGCACCAGAGACTGCATTCATCACACTTCACGTGTGGCTTTGTAGCATTGGCAATTGCAGCCCTTTAAACATAGAACAGGTCTGGCAAATGACATGGATTTCCTGATAGATTTCCCAACTCTGATCAAAAGGTACACCCCAAGGTCTGAGAGGGTACAGTTTCTGTGTTCATTCACTTTTTAGCTTCTTTTCACTAAGGACCTAGTCCAAGCCTGTTGAACTTGCACCCATAGTTTTAAAAGAGTTGGTTGGGAAGCTCACTGGGCATTAATGTTGATTTTTCAATAATTTGGAGCACTGGGGGAAATTTCAGAAGACTGAAATAAAGCTAATGAGCCAATTTTTAGAAGGGTAAATGGGAGGACCCTGGTAGTAATAGGGAAGGGTTAAACCTGATGTACTGACTCTTCAACAGAACAGTGAACTTAATATCTTCTGTGAATGCACAGTGGTAGGGTCTGTGCATTGCAGAGATAAAAATCTCTGGAGGAGCTTATGGGCTGAAGTTCACTGATTGCTCATTACTAGCAAGGTTGGGGATAGGAGAGCCTTGAGAAGTTTGTTGGTGAGGAAGACAGACTGCGGTGGCAGGGAGCTGACACAATCTAATTGCCATTACAATCTCATTCTTGCTGAGGCAGGGAATAAATATGTTTGTTTCACACCTGCGGCTATCCCCCCCAGCATGTTACACAAGGTAATAAAATTATGGCAAATGGAACATGGGTTTAGGAAAATAGATATTGTCAAACCAACTGTTATCTTTTTTTGATGAGATTACAAGTTTGGTTATAAAGGTAATAATGCTGACATAATGATTTAGACTGCTGTAAGGCTTTTGACTTAGTACCGCATGATATTTCAAATAAAAAAACTGGAATGATATAAAATTAACATGGCACACATTAAATGGATTAAAAACTAGCTAACTGATAGGCCTCAAAATGTAACTATAAACCAGGAATCATCAAGCAGAGTCCCACAGGGATCAGTTCTTGGCCATATGATATTTAATATTTGTATCAGCTGACCAGAAAGAAAACATAAAACCATCATTGACAGTTTGCAGATGACACAAAGATGGGGAGAATGGTAAATAATGAAGAGGACAGATCACTGATCTAGAGTGATCTGTATAGTTTGGTAAAATGGCTGCAAGCAAACAATATGGTTAAGTGTAGGGATAGCTCAGTGGTTTGAGCATTGGCCTGCTAAACCCAGCGTGTAAGGCCCACTTAGGGATCTGGGGCAAAAATCAGTACTTGGTTCTGCTAGTGAAGGCAGGGGGCTAGACTTAATGATCTTTCAAGATCCCTTCCAGTTCTAGGAAACAGGTATGTCTCCTATTATTTTATATATATACACACACACATCTAAGAATAAGGATTGTAGGCAATACTTATAGGATGGGGGAAACTCTAATCCTGGGAAGGTCCTCTCATGGTAAAAAATAGGAATAAATGGTCAATTATTACAATGGAGAGAAGTAAATAGCAGGGCCCTCAAGGATCTGTATTGGGACCAATGCTATTTAACAAATTCATAAGTGATCTGGAAAAGGGATAAACAGTGAGGTGGCAAAGTTTGCAGACAATACAAAATTACTCAAGATAGTTAAATCCAGAGCTGACTGCGAAGAGTTACAAAGGTATCTCACAAAACTGGGTGACTGGGCAACAAAATAGACAATGAAATTCAATGTTGATAAATACAAAGTAATGCACATAATCCCAACTATACATAAAAAACCATGTGTTTTAAATTAGCTGTTACTACTCAAGAAAGAAATTGGAGTCATCGTAGCTAGTTCTCTGTAACATCTGCTTCTGTGTGCAGCGGCATTCAAAAAGAGAAGGGCAATGAAAAATGATTAGGTGTATGGAACAGCCTCTGTATAAGAGAGATTAAAAAGCTGGGACTGTTCAGTTAGAAAAGAGACTGAGGAGAGATATGACAGAGGTCTATATAATCAGGAATGGTGCAGACGAAGTGAATAAGGAAGTGTTATTTACCCCTTCACATAACAAGAACCAGGTGTCACCTAATGAAATTAATAGAGAGCAGGTTTAAAGCAAACATAAGGAAGTACTTCATACAACACACATTCAACCTGTGGAACCATTGCCATGGGATGCCGTGAAGGCCAAAAGTACAATTGGGCTAAAAAAAAATTAGATACATTCATGGAGGATAGGTCCATCAACGGCTATTAGCCAAGATGGCCAGGGATGCAACCCTATAATGTGGATGTTCCTAACCTCCAACTGCCGGAAGCTGGGACTGGAAAAAGGGGATGGGTCATGCAATAATTGCCCTGCTCTGTTCATTTCCTCTGAAGCATCTGGCACCAGTCACTTTTGGAAAACTGAATATCAGGCTAGATGAATCATTGGTGTGATCCAGTATGGCCAGTCTTATGTTCTTATGCAAAAGATTTGGGCATCATGGTTGATTATCATCTGAATGTGACTCCTGACCTGGCACTGTGACCAGAAAGAGCAAATGTGATCCTGGTATGCATAAACAGAGAAATATCAAGCAATAGAGACTTTATTTTGTCTATATTTGACACTGATGCAACCACTGATGGAATATGGTGTCCATTTCTGTTGTCCACTACTAGTAGGCATCTTTCAGTCTCGAGGAGAGAGCATGGGTATGTGCCCCTGAGAGGTAAATAATTTACTCAATTGGTTTTATAGATGCCATGGCTGTGGCCAAAGAGACCCACTCGAGAGAGACAATCTCCGCCGCCTCTGATACATTTAAAGATGGTCTTTTGATCCTTTGGGCTCTGCCTTCTGTGAGCTCTTTTCTCCTCTGCTAAGTTGGACTGCTTCCTCTCATAACTTCGGAGACCTTTGTTAAGCTCTTGATTCCAAAGGCTGTTGTACTGAGTGTGATCTTCCCAGTTATCCACATCCATGTCCATTTCTTTGAGGTCTCGCTTGCACACATCATTGAAATGCAATTTTGGGTGTCCTTTAGGTCTTTTTTCCAGATGCCAGTTTTCTGTAGAGGATGTCCTTTGGGGTGCACCCATTATTCATTCAGCACACATGTCCAAGCCAGTGGCAGAGTCTCTGTTTGAGGAGTGTTTGTATGCTGGCCTGTGTTACCAGATTTGCCCATTACTTTGGGGTAGGCTCATTTATTCAGGTTACTCTTCTGGGGAAGGGGATTCTGTAATTCTATCAATGTACTGCTAGTGTCATCTGTGTTTTCATATGGAGCTCTACTTCTCCCTTCTGCAAGTCCCCTCCCGCTGGAACTATCCTGCAGGACCTAGGTTCCCTAAGGCTGGGTTACTCCAGCCCCAGAACTGGATGAACGCACACACACCTACACTTACATTAACAGAGCAAGTCTGAGTGGACTGGGTCAATCAGCACTGTCAAGCTGACCTCATATGTCTCTAGACTCACTGGGCTGGATGAAGCAGCACTTTCAAGCTGCCTCTCCTTATATGTCCCTGGGCTCCATGGACTGAGTCAAGCAGCACTTTCTAGCTGTTACCCTTATGTGTCCCAGATTCAGCACATCCCTATCCTCACTACAACACAATTGTACTGGCAGTAACCTACTTGATCAGCAAACCCCACAGTATTTGGGCATTGCAGGGATCTTTAGTTTAGGTAAAAGAAGTGATGCTGTAGAGTGAATGGGGGAAGCTAAAAACACAAAAAAGAAGCAACCAACTTAACCATAAAAGCTATTTATTGAACTACACAAGGAGAGCTTAACTAACATAACATACATTATTAAAGGTTAATACCTAAGGTAGAAAGGAAAACAGAGAGAGAGACAGACAGACAGAGAGACAGAGAAGGGGATCTCACCACTCCCTGATGCTTGAACTGGTCGGGGTTCCCAGGTGATGGTTGGAGCTCAAGATCCTGAATGCTGGAGACAGGCAGAGCCCCCAGCATGATCAGACAGGAGAAGATGGAGTTCTAGTGGAACCGATGCATAGTTTGGATCTAAGCATCAGAACCCTGACTAGAGGGTGAGTAGGGATTTTTGTAGAGAAAATACAATAGTTCAAGGGAGAACACTAGATTTGTTTATAGGTAAGCTGATGACTCAATGGGTTTTTTTTAGGCTAGACAATAGGAGCTGATCACTCTTGGCTATGGGAGGTGTTTTCTTCCAGGGAGCTCACAATGCAACTAGGCTGCTTCAGCATTTGGATATCAATCAAGGATTCATTACTAGAATTAGTCTGATAACTGCTGAGCTGGGTGTGTGCAGGGGTAGGTTCATTAGCATCTGGAGCAGAGATTCCCAGGATGCAGTGCTTCCCTGTTTTTCTGGTCCCAGAGTACAGTGAGGTTCTCTGTTCTCCATTCTATATATAAATTGAGATGTCTCCCTGTCCTATCTTTCATGCAGATGAGGCTAGGGGAATTGTCTCTGCTTTCCATTCTGCATGCTAATGGAGATTTCTTAATCTTGTCACCCTTGTCAGGAGGGGTCTAGGTGTGTCTCCCAACGCCCTTCACTGCTCTCTGCAAGATTTTTTCCTCTGATGGGTTTTGATTTAAGCAGAGGCTGGGGGCAGGTGTCTTTCATGAGTCAGGGTGGATATTGCACCCTGGTTCCCCAAGAACACAGAGGTGTCTGGTATCATTCGCTTGAGCAGCTCAGTGTTGGTGACTCTGTCTCTCCAGGAGATTCCAAAGATTTGATGAGGCAATGCATATAAAAGCTGTTGAGCCTCTTTTCGTTATAAGAATATAAGGTTCATGCTTTGCTCCTATACAAAAGTGTGCTGGTAACACATGCACATAGATCTTTGTGTGTTCTGTCAGTTTTATTGTTCTGCCAGACCCTCTTGTTCAGTCTAGACATTGTTGTGGTGCCTTTTCCAATGTGGATGCTGAGTTCCATTTCAAATGAAAGGTTGACTGTTCATAGTTGTTGATGGAGAGTGCTTCCTCAATTCCTTGGCACATTATGTTCATCTTTTTTAGGCTTATTGTAAGCTTGAACTCTTGGCATGTTTTGGAAAAACTGTCAATGAGGTTTTGGAGATGGGCTTCTGGGTGGAGTGCACTGCTGCATTGTCAGCGAAGAAGAAGTGTTGAATGAGGGCCTCCTGAGTCTTGATTTTAGATTGGTGTCTTGCAAGATGAACAGGTTTCCATCAGATCTTGTGTGGAAGTAGATTCCCTCAGTTAAGAAACCAAAAGTTTGTCTCAGTAGCAAGGAGAAGATCTCAAACAGAGTTAGGGCAAGCACACAGCCCTGCTTGACCCCTCTATGAATCTGGAAAGCCTTGGAGTATGAGCTATCATATTGGACTGTGCCGTACATGTTTTCATGGAAGGACTGAATCATGCTTAAGAGCTTGGGGGGACATCCAATTTTTTCTAGAAACACTAATAGGTCCACTTCTACTGACAAGGGCAAAAGCCTTTGTGAAATCGATGAAGGCTTTGAAAAGGGGCTTTTTTATTCTCTGTATTTCTCTTGTAGTTAGCTAGAAGACCATGTCAATAGCAGACCTTTTGGCTCTGAAGCCAAACTGTGATTCAGAATAGACTCTGTCTGCAAGGATTTGAAGTCTGTTCAGAGCAACTCGGGCAAAGGCTGGAGTCCACAATTCAGGAATTATGCTGATATAAGGGACCAGGGCATACATTTTGGCCTAGCACTCACTACTCTGCTGGGGTCTGCACATCAGGAACTGTATTCACTGAACAGGAGTCGGATGAATCGCACAAGGGAGGTTGAGTAAGCAAGAGTCATGTCATAGTGAGGCTACGGTCAGAGACCAGAGGTCAGAGATAATACCAGGATGGAATCAGGAGGCAGGAATCAAGGTCAGAGCCAGAGAGCAGAGACAATACCAGGCCAGAGTCAGGAGGCAAAAGTCAGCGTCAGAGTCAGGATGAGATCAGAAGACAAGGTGAAGTCTGGAGCCATAGCAGCCAAAGTCTGTGTTTCAACTTTGTGGGCCAACCCCTGGGGTTAAATAGGGCACTTGGTCAAATAGAGGGTTGCAGAGTACTGTCACTCTGATTCCCTTCGGTCGTACTTACTGTGGCACCTACTCTCCACAGTGGTCCCTGGCTGGGGTTCTGCATGGTCTCCTAATGGCACTGTGGGAACATCAGGCTCTGTAGACTCAGGTTATAGTCCATGGACCCTTGCAGCTGATAAATTAACTAGGGTTTGGAGAACAGACTTGAGAAGGATTAAAAGATCAGAAAACCTGTCTTATAGTGAGAGACTCAAGGAGCTCAATCTACATAGTTTAACAAAGAAAAGGTTAAACAGTGACTTGATTACAGTATATAAGAATCTGCATGGGGAACAACTAGGTAATAATGGGCTCTTCAGTCTAGAAGAAAAAGTTATAAACACAATCCAACAGCTGGAAGCTGAAGCAAGACAAACAGATTGAAATAAGGCATAACATTTTAACCGTCAGGGTATTTAACCATTGGAACAATTTACCAAGGGTCATAGTGGATTCTCCATCACTGACAATTTTTAAATCAAGATTAGATATTTTTCTAAAAGATATACTGTAGGAAATATTTTGGGGGAAGTTCTAAGGCCTGTGTGAAACTGGAAGTCGGATTTGATGATTATAATGGTTCCTTCTGGCTTTGGAATCTATGAAACTTAATGGCATGCTTGCCCTCCAGGGGATCAGGCCCCCAATCTGTATAAAAATGAGCCTTATACATCATTCTGAAGATATGACATCAGATAAATAACATGCACTTAAAATTAGAAATATCTATTCATCTATCATTATATACAGTGGATAAAATTTAAAAATTTGCTTTCATTTTTTCACTATTAGGTAAGATATTACTAGTTTCAAGTAGTATTTCCTATGCACTTATTAAGTTTAACATTTATTCTGGTTTTCAAAAATATTCAAGAACTCACGGTATGTAACAAACATTATACAAAACTGATTATATAAGTATTCTTGGTTGAGAACAGCTGAATATTTGGGGTCAGATCATCCCTGCTAATGGAAAAACATGGGGAAGATCTTTGAGGTTGTCCTCAGAGAAATTTCCTTCAGATTACTTCATCCATGGGGGAAGGGGATTTTCCCCTCACCCATGTGCAGAAATGACAAGGTAGTCAGCTACCCAGAAAGTGCAGATTCTCCAAGTTCATCTGAAGCACTGAGGCTTCTGGCTTACTCACACTACCCTAAATGGGGAAAGAGATGTTTCTATATCATGGAAAGAGAGTATAAAGTTATTTGTGGTTACATTCAAATAGACTTCTTGAGGAATTGGTGGGGAAACAGTGCATGTAGTACATTTTTCCCTATCCATGTCATACCTTCTCTCCACACATCAATCCCTGGCCCCACAGAAGGCCATTTACAAGATCCAGGGATAGTGCTGCAGATTCAACTGTTCTTTTTCCACATGGAAAGTGAGAAATCCATGCACACAGATTATCCTTCCTGCATGGATCTCTGGGGAGTGACCTGAGTCTTGCTTAATAATTTTCTATTATTTTTCCCCATTTATAAAAATTATAATCCAATTCAAAATATTTTGCTGATCTTGCTGTCAGGGCTACAGTCAAAAGACAAACTAGATTTTAATAAGGTCAGAAAATTTCAGATTGTGCTGATATATGACCATAATTATCTGTATTAATCCAAGTTGCCAACTTCCATTTTTCTGGGTGGATGCCTCACCCGATGACCCCACCCTGCTCCTTCCCCCGAGGCCCAAACACTCCTTCCCCCGAGGCCTCATCTCTCTCCGCCTCTTCCCACCCCGAGTGCCTCCAGCTGAAGAGCTGATGGGTGGGTGGCTGGTGGCTGCTGAGCACCCACTATTTTTTTCTGTGGAGCACCCATGGAGTCAGCGCCTATGGTATTCGTTGTATATTTCAATTCGTTTCACAACTCGTCATTTATATGCTTTACTTCAGATCAGATCAGACAGTTTCAACACCCTCACCTAAAGGGGATAAAGGGGAGACACAGTCATGAGGAAGAAGGTAGTTACAATTAATTGAGACTGAATAGGTCTAGCTGCCCAAACAATGGAGCAGCTATTAGAAGGGCATTCTCCTGGATAGACCCTGATAAATGCTCCTGCTCACTGGAAAAAAAACAAAACTGTAGATTGCCACGTACTTTTAGGGGCGAAAGAAAAATGCAGACCTGTTATTTACCAGGCTGCACGTGGCAATAGACTGTATAGGTAAGGGATGCAAGGAGAGTATGGGTCACAATGCAAACTGCAGGCACACACACACAACTAAAATTAATTAATTTAAAGTTTTATTGGGGATAGTTACAAGGGGTAGGGGAGCAGCGTATGATTAGCTAATAGGGTTAATGGAACTTAAAACATACAATGGCTAAAGTATTTACTATCAAACAATATTTATAAACAAAGATGCAGTAAACAATATTTATAAACACAGATGCAGCATTTAGTAATAACCAATACTTACGAATACAAACCAACTCATAACGACTGGCAAACGTAGAAACTCTGCTTAAAACACGTGAGCTGAGAGAGGCTTCGAGGTGATCAGGCTCGGTTACGGGTGTGCACAAGGTACACAGGATTCGTTTTTCTTTCTCCTCTTCTGCCTGCACATGGCAGACCAGCCTAAAGTACCCACTATGACATCATAGAAGTGTCATAGGGGACGGGACCCAAAAACTGTGTGTGTTCGTTTCTGATTGGTACAAGCAAAGTTTACACCAAGTAGGGGAGCAGGTGCCTAAAAGTCTGGCTTCGCCCCCAAAAGGTAAGGAAATGCATATAGTTTAGAATGCATTTAACACTGAATGACAAAAGAAGAGGCCAGGGCAATACCAGTATGGGCAAGTTTTTAGGATGCAGACAGGAACTTATCTTAACAAAAACAAAACACAGACCCAGATGAAGAGACTCTCACTGTCAGAGACAAGCAGAGGTGTGGAGAGAACAACAGTAGGTCATATTATGAATGGTGACTAAGATGGGTCACAGAATCTCTAGGCTTTCTAGGAGAATGTAAGTCAGGTTACTTCTGTTTCTGTCATTTAAGAGGAAAGCCCATGCTGAAATGTTTGAAATGAAGGGGCACATTAGATGAGGCTTCTTTACATGTAGGCTTTTAAAAAAATACCATATATCCTTTTATTGTGTAACGCTTTGTGTAAATGCTAAATAAAAATACTTTTTTTAAAGAAAGCTGTTGGTCAGTCACAAGATCCTGAAGGGAAGAAATGCAGGTGCCCTGTAGGGTGATAAATTCTTGGTATCCAAGTCCTGGCCTAAGAGTAAAAGAATCACAAGACTCTAACCCAAGATGGGCCACACCTCAAGGGGTGCCAGAGAGACCAGAAAGGAGGTAGTGGTGCTGCTAGCCCCATAACTGTGTCCCAGGAAAGTTGACAATGTGGCTTTAAATAATTCCATTGTTTTTTATCATAATTTTGTGAGTTAAGGCTTGAGTATTAACTTAATACTAAATGAATTATTAAGAGGGAGACCATATGATTTTGTGTACCAAAGAAAGCTTTTGGTGTCAAAACTCTAAATAGATCAAGAATGCATTAAAGGAAACCAACAAGTAAATGCAATAATTCTTTGGCATCACAGGCTTTAATTTGCTTAATCCATGGAGACCTCTTTGTACCTCATAAGAATATTCTGAAAAACTAGTTAGAAGCAATTTATTTTACATTTTATTGTTATGTTCTCTAACAGCATTCACTTCCACTATTTCAATTATTGGGGATTTTTGTCTCTTTAGTGCTCCTCCTGCTTAATTCTTATTTGCAGTCATAATCCTCTTCATCACATCATGCCAATTTCCCAGTAACTGATAGTGATGTCACAAACAGAGGACTATGACTTCAGGAGACAAATTGATTATATGGTAGTTTTTACTTACATGAAATTAGTCTTCCTGAAAGTGCTGGGTTAAGAATACTGGAGACTGAAATTCTCTAAGCACAGAACAGTTAGAACAAAAGTAACAGTTCAAGCTTCTCTAGAAATGCCTCTCAATCATATTTTAAATGGATTTCATGCTGGAATGAGAAGACAGTAGAATATGCTTACCCATAAAATCCTTAGCTTCTCTTCTGAGGGTACTATTTCTGAACAGTACCATCATTTCTGTGATGTGGACACCTATTTAACAGGGACTGGACTGAAATCATAAACATTTCACACAGTCAGAGTTCTCTGAAAAACATTACTTTCAATCACTTTTGACCTCAAAATTATGACTTAAAAGTGAAAGTTTCAAGATGTAATTATCCAAATATCCTGACCTACCCTGTCTTCCAACTCAGCTGGTTTTAAATATATTTGTTGTTGCATCTTTAAAGCAATGACAACATTTCAGTGAGTTATTTAAGGGAACCTATCCTCATCCATGTGTGTGTGTGTGTGTGTGTGTGTGTGTGTGTGTGTGTGTGTGTGTGTGTGTGTGTGTGTGTGTGTGTGTGTGTGTAGGGAACAGGGGAGCATGAGTTCTGATTGTACAGTTTAATTTTGTAAAAAAAAAACCAAAAGACCCAACAACTGTAAAAAAAAAAAACAAGGAAAGATTACAATAAAGGGCTAACCATTTTATAGGCAAAGGCTGTCCACTGTTATAGGCTGTTAAAAAAGGAGACCTCACTATTACATGATTTACTGCTGAACTAATGAAAACATCAATCAGATGTTTTGTTAGTGGTCATAATATTACCTTTTCACACTTCTAGATCAGAGGCAAGCCCTTTCATTTAGCATTGGGAAATGGTATCACTGACATTTAAAGCCTCTTACATATATCTTGACCAATCTGTTGGATATTGGAGAACAAGTCTTTTTATAAGAATAATCAATAACTTATTGCTTTTTTTATAATTAACATGGTGTTAAAGCACTGTCTTATAAAAAGCTCACAATGATGCAGGCTTTCTAAAAGGCAGCATATTAAAGATTTTGAAAGCTTTCTCCAATACTAAAAGTCAAACTTTTTTTAAAAAAAGCAGTTACTTCTGCATACATGTTGCTGACAGCAGAAAAAATGTAGGATTAATATACTGAGCATTCAGATATGAATCATAACACTTCTAATAAAATAATGGAAGGGCTCCTTTTCCTTTAACATTATTTTAGTATGCTTGATTTGATGCTCCTGATCCAAAGTTCTCTTAATTTAGAAATTAGACAGGTTATACACTTCATGATCCTTATATCTTAATTTATATAGAAAATTCACTTTTTCAAATATTTCTCAGGGGAACGTGTAGATTTTTCATGCTAGAGTACTCTCACTCTATAGGAAACCAAAAAAATATAGTTTTACATGTTAAAAGTTAACCACACTATTTAAAAACATCCAAGTTCACTTAAAAGTACTGTATATATTGTTTTAGACTTTGCTATACTTCCTACTTTTTAATGATTTGCCAGATGTGATGATTTGTCTCTCCTTCTTATTAGGCAGACTTGTAAGGCTGAGTCCAGAGAGATAACAGTGACAGAATTAGCTAAAAATGCACTCTTTCAGATATTGAAATGGGAAGGAATCAAATTATTATATGACAGATTTGTAGCTCTACATGTTATTACTAAACCAAATCAAACATGAGTGAAGAAGAGAAATAAAAACCTTTTTGAAAGCTCAGTTACTGATTAAGTATTTTAATTCTGACATACAAAGCATTCGATTTGCTTACAAGATACTAGTAAGATAGCATTTCAAAATTAGGAAATCATATCACTAACCTCTGTACTTTTTACTGGAAGATGCACAATTTACCTAAATTTACAATCTCTGTTTTTAAAAAAGCCACACCCTTAAAAACTACTGTAGATTTTACAAAATAAAAACCCAATGGATTTTTATAATTACTGGACAATTCTTTCCCCGTTGGTAATTTTGGTTCTAAATAGATCTTCTAATAAGAACGATTAGCTGGATGCAGATTGCTTCTCTCCCTCGGTCCCTACAGCAGGGCAGATTTAGGAAAGGTGAGGAATTAACTTCTCGTCATCCACACGCCACCTAGTGATGAGAAGAGGGTGGATTGTTTTAAAAGGCAACAGAAAGGACAGAAGGATGAAAATGCTAGCAGCACCCGTCCCACCGATCGCCTTTCTCGAAAGCTAGAAAAGCAATTTGGATAAGGGATGCGATGGGAACTACAAAGAGGAATGAAACTGCTATTAAAAAGTCTCGCAATACTTCACTTCCAGTCTGTAATTTGATTTTTTCCCCTTAAGCAAGTAATTTGCCCCCTTTGTTGCAAGGAACTAGCACTTCAAAGAGATCACCCTAATCGTTTTTTCTAAGCCGTAGGCAGAGCTTGACCTCCGCCCCAGGCAGCAGCCAACTAACTACGCCGACAATGAAGGGGTGGACTGAGCCGCGCGGAGGACACGAGCCACACACACCCACGATGTCCTCGCCTTCACCGCAACCCGGCGTGTAACGATTTGTAATTCTCTTTGTTCCTCTCTCGGATCGATGGCCTCCTCCTTCACGCCACCTCGCCGGGCGGCTTCCTTCGCTGGCATTTGCAGGAGCGGGAAGGAGAAGCAGCCGCCTGGAAAATAACAACCTGCAGCCGCAGCAGCAGCCGCCGCTCCTCTCCCAGCTTGGCGAGGCATGGCCCACCCACTTGAGGGGCAGGAGAGAGAAGCCCTGCTGTGCCCTCTGCCTCGCCACTGCCTCTTCCCCACCCAGTCCGCGGCCATCTGCAGCCCCTCAGCAGCAGCCCGGCAGCATGGGCAGCGGCGCGACTCCCTCCTGACAGGGGCCACCCCGCCGCAAGGGCTGCTCCTCGGGAAAGACGCGCTGCATTAACTTGCCAGGCGCGAGCACGCTGCTTCCTCCCCCGAGCCTGGAACTTGTTGCTGGTGGTGCTCGGCGGCGGAGGGGGAGCCCCGGTAGCTCTGGCCCCTTGGCTCGGGGCTGCCTTTCTCAGTGGCTCCCGTCTCTCCGCCTTTCCCGACAGGCTCCATGCAAGTGAGCGCTCTGGCCAGACTTCGCCAGGTACGTACCGCGGGCTGCGCCCGGGCCGGTGCAGGGAGAGCCGAGCCTGGGGCGGGAGGTCCCTGCCTCTAGCCGGCAAACTGCACCCGGCCAGGGTAACCAGGGAGGCTCCCTACGCCTCGGCTCCCGCTCCAAACCTCTGCCTGACACCACTACCACGAGCCCCGCTCCCCCTAATCCCACACGAGGCGCACTGACCCCTTCCCTGGCCCCCCCGGCTCCCTGCCTCCCTAGCCTCAGCACGAGGCCCCAGAGCCCCCACCCCTCCCAGACACTGCCTGGCCCTTCTTCCCCCTGCCTGACCCCCCTGCACTATGGAGACCACCTAACCCCCTGCCCCCCTAGCCTCAGCATGGGCTCCTCTTACCCCCACCCCTCCCTGACCCCCCTGCACTATGGAGACCCCCTAATCCCCCTGCCCCCCTAGCCTCAGCATGGGCTCCTCTTACCCCCACCCCTCCCTGACCCCCCTGCACTATGGAGACCCCCTAATCCCCCTGCCCCGCTAGCCTCAGCATGGGCTCCTCTTACCCCCACCCCTCCCTGACCCCCCTGCACTATGGAGACCCCCTAATCCCCCTGCCCCCCTAGCCTCAGCATGGGCTCCTCTTACCCCCACCCCTCCCTGACCCCCCTGCACTATGGAGACCCCCTAATCCCCCTGCCCCCCTAGCCTCAGCATGGGCTCCTCTTACCCCCACCCCTCCCTGACCCCCCTGCACTATGGAGACCCCCTAATCCCCCTGCCCCCTAGCCTCAGCATGGGCTCCTCTTACCCCCACGCCTCCCTGACCCCCCTGCACTATGGAGACCACCTAACCCCCTGCCCCGCTAGCCTCAGCATGGGCTCCTCTTACCCCCACCGCTCCCTGACCCCCCTGCAGTATGGAGACCCCCTAATCCCCCTGCCTCCCTAGCCTCAGCACGAGGCCCCAGAGCCCCCACCCCTCCCAGACACTGCCTGGCCCTTCTTCCCCCTGCCTGACCCCCCCCTGCACTATGGAGACCCCCTAATCCCCCTGCCCCCCTAGCCTCAGCATGGGCTCCTCTTCCCCCCCCCCCCCCACCGTGCCCCCCCCCCGCACTATGGAGACCCCCTAACTATCCCCACCCAACCCGCGCTTCACTCCAGGCTTTACAGCCCGTGTTTCCCCTCCCAGCCCCACAGTCACTGCAACGCTCCCACACGTCTCTCACTCCAGGTTCAGCCCCCCCCGCCCCAAACTTCTCTTCTCCCGCCCCAGGCCCCCATTCGCCAGCAGGCCGCGCCCCCCAACAGCCCCTTCGCCTGGATGCTTCAGCGCCCCACTGGCTAGTCCCCTGCGCCGGGGCCCTTCTGACACCACCCGTCCCCGGCTCTGCGCTGCTCTCCTGCCGGCTCTGGACTCCGCCGCATCCCCGCCTCGGCCCCCCAGTCCTGCTTTCCCCCTCGCCGGCAGGCAGCCGCCCCCTGCGTCGGGGGTTCCCCCGCGCGTCACTCTCTGCTCCAGCGTGTTTTCTTGGAAGAAAACTTGCCGGGAAGTTTAAGGCTGTCGCCTTGAGCTCCTCCCCCGACCCCTTCTCCCGGGGCCGAAATCCCAGGGGCAACCAGGCGCGGGGATCAGTCCCGGCGTCGCGCTGGGGCTCTGAATAGGGAAGCGCCTGCCCACTCCCCATCCAGCTCGGCCACTTAGCGTTGTGCAGGGCGGGAGGGGCTGGGGAGAAATTCTGCGGTAGCCCCGGGCTGGGAACTGCTCCGCGGGTGCCGGCGCCTCTCTCCAGCTCCCATCCCGTCGCCAGCGGCAGTTGCCTGTCTCCTCCGGCAGAAACAGGTGGGAGGAGAGTCGGGTGGGCGCACATCCCTAGGGCGGAAAGATCTTCCCCTAGCTCCAGGTGGCTGGCCCTAGCTGGCTGCTGCTGGGTGCACATCCTTCCTAGGCTGTGTCTGTATGCAACAGACGGACCTTTCTTCACAGGAACCAGCTGGTAGGGAGGGTGAGGTTTTTTTGAACCCCAGTACATGATGACTTTCCCAATAGTCTGATTTATTATCTTAAGCCACAGGGAGGGGAAAGGGAGGAGACAAGACAAGTCTTTAAATGATACCAATCTAATAAATAAATAATAATGTTCAGTACATTGATATTGTGTGAACATTTTTATTTATTCACTTTTTGAATTTATATTTTAGTGACCAAGCCTATATTGGCTCTAAAGTGATCCATCAGCAGCAGCTGCAGTAGCAGGTTGGACCATGGCAGCAGGAGTAGCAGCTTGGTTGCCATTTGCACGGGCAGCAGCCATAGGATGGATGCCAGTGGCCACAAATCCCATGCCAGCTGCTCCCCGGCAGGAGAGAAAGCGAAGCCAGGACTCTCTGATTGTGCTGAATGTGAGTGGTACCCAGTTCCAGACATGGCAGGACACCCTGGAGCGCTACCCTGATACACTGCTGGGCAGCTCGGAGCGGGACTTCTTTTACCACCCAGAGACACAGCAGTACTTTTTTGACCGGGATCCTGACATCTTCCGTCACATCCTCAACTTCTATCGTACAGGGAAGCTGCACTACCCTCGTCAAGAATGTATATCAGCTTATGACGAGGAGCTGGCCTTCTTTGGCATCATCCCTGAGATCATAGGTGACTGCTGCTATGAGGAATACAAGGATCGCCGGCGTGAGAATGCTGAGCGCCTGCAGGATGATGCAGATCAGGATCATGCAGCTGAGTGTTCCCTGCCTTCAATGACAACTCGGGAGAGAATGTGGCGGGCCTTTGAAAATCCACACACAAGTACACTGGCTCTGGTCTTCTACTATGTCACCGGCTTCTTCATTGCTATCTCTGTCATTGCCAATGTGGTGGAGACAGTGCCCTGTGGGGTAAACCCTGGTCGCATCAAGGAGCTGCCCTGTGGGGAGCGCTACGCTGTGGCTTTCTTCTGCCTGGATACTGCCTGTGTCATGATCTTCACTGTTGAGTATCTGCTGCGTCTGGTGGCAGCCCCCAACCGCTACAAGTTTGTGCGCAGTGTCATGAGCGTTATTGATGTAGTGGCCATCATGCCCTATTACATTGGTCTGGTGATGACAGATAATGAGGATGTCAGTGGGGCTTTTGTGACACTGCGTGTCTTCCGTGTCTTCCGGATCTTTAAGTTTTCCCGCCACTCACAGGGGCTGCGCATCCTGGGTTACACACTAAAAAGCTGTGCCTCCGAGTTGGGCTTTCTCCTCTTCTCACTGACCATGGCCATCATCATCTTTGCCACGGTCATGTTCTATGCAGAGAAAGGTTCATCGTCCACCAAGTTCACCAGTATCCCTGCGGCCTTCTGGTACACCATCGTCACCATGACAACGCTGGGGTAAGTGCAGATTTGCTTTGGCCAAGGCCAACATTTTAACAACTTTATTGTCACAAAAGAGTAATGTTTGATTTCAAAAACTTCATTAGAAAAAGTGGGAATACCAGTATTTGTTACAAAAGCTTTACAGTCACAAGTGGGTGCTTTATACATTTTATTTTAAACCTATCTGAATAGGTAGATGTAAAAGTGTTGCCAGAGGATAAACATGTGAATAATTTATTACAAAATCAAATTTTGTTTCAAAATTATATGTAGTTTCTTTACTCTTTGCTTTTGCAGTTGGGACAGTGAGAGTATTTTTTTGTAGTCTCCATGAGGTGTCAGTGGGTCTTTAATAATGTAATGTAAGTCCTAGAAAAATCTTTTACAATGTTTGCTACTGTAGTGCCAATTAACAAAAGAGCCCAGATATAGAGTTTTAATCTTACCATACAGAAAACGGTGTAGCTCTGCATTTTGTTTGAACCCAAGTGATGTATAGAAACGGACTTGGATACTGTAAAGTCAGTTGAATTCACAAAAGCATAAGTAAAACTTTAAAATTCACAAAGGCCGAACTTTGGATCCTATTAAGTCACTTGCAAAATTCCCTTTGATTTCAGTAGGACTGGAAATTGGCCAAAAGTGAATGACGTGTCAGCCTACATACACTTATGAAAGTGCCTGTGAAGCTGACTGAGAAAGTATGACAAACATATGTGACTAATTTAATTCCAGTATATATGTTAAACATTGTTCTAGTTATAAATTAAACTTCTCGATAATTTGGAATTAAAATATATCACAGTTGACATTTAAGATCCAATGAGTTTTAGTGGTTAGTTACGAGACTTCATTGTTTAAAAACGATATTTTAATGATAATGTCATTGTAGCTGTTTATTCTATAGAGAAGTTGTGGAAATGTATTTCTCTGTGATGCTAACAGAGATTTAGAAAGGTTGGTTAATTTGAGGAGGCAATTTGTCATTCTAGTCTTAGTTCTGTGATATATAGCATGTTGTAATAGCTATTATATTGAATCTGAATAGGAGTTTATTCATTGTAAATTTCTAGTTCTTTTATGACTGCCCGTATTAAGAGACAAAACTTTTCTCTGTCACTAAGACCATTGTTTCATTAATCTAACATTTCATCACATCTTGTTTAAATTGTCTGGGTTTATGGAACATGCATCACCTTTTTACTTTACCAAAATGAAAGTAAATCTATATAATGAATTAGTTTATTTATTACCTATTATCATAATCTAGATTGGAAAACCATATAAAAAACTTTAAAGATAAAAGGGCTGTATTCTGCCATCAGTTTTTATACAGAGCTTTTATATTTAGCACAATATAACAAATGAAGATAAACACTGTACACTGGAAATATTTCATGTCTTCTAATATTGGTGTGTAATGCCAGAAATGTGTTACAAGCTGTCATTGGTAACAAATTAAGGATTTGTTGTTATATTCGGTAAAATACTCTTATTACTATTTTTAATACTATTACATTATTAATTATCTAAACTGTGATAATTTCAGCAAAATCAGTCATTATCAGTAAACATCACTGAGAACAAATAACAAATGCAGGAGCTGATCTGTATTTGTTTATAACTGATATCTCTTTGATAATTAAGGTAGTCAATATTGGTTGGCAGTACTTGTCCAGGGTACTGAACAGTAGTACATTGTTGTTAATACTTTATGTCCACCTTGTAATTATCTATGTTTCTGATATAGGAGCCTGTTTGGCACTGGTAGGAAAAAATAAATTAAAAGTGTATTATGTTATGATTCCAGATTACAAAAGTATTTTAGACTGGGTAACACTTTCAAAAGCACTTTAGGAACCTAAATCTCATTGGAAATCAGTGGGACTTTGGAGTCTAAGCAATTTTTGAAAATGGGATTTAGGCCTCTAAGTCACTTAGGCTGGAATTTTTTTACAGGGATTTAGGTGCCTGAGGATGCAGGATAGTAGGATTTTTAAAAGGATTTAGGTACTTAACTCCCATTGGTTTCAAGAGGCCAATAGGTGTTCTGTGACAGAATCTGTAAAGAGGCATTCTGGTGAGGGGTCTATAAATTAGGGGGCATAATTCTCATGTGTAAACTCCATGACCCAGCAACAAGACCTGTGCATGCTAATTGTGCTACCGCCATGCAGAAGCTGCACAGGACCACTGCTGGACAGAATACATGTTCCAAATACATGTACATATAAGGGCTAGATTCACTTTAGGCAACTAAATCTCAGAATCAGTCCCCATGAGAATTCATAGAACCCCCATTCAGCCACTGCTGAATCCCATAGGCACCTAAACTTGCCTAAATTTGCTCAGTAAAAGTTCCTTAGGCACCTATATTTCTGCCTCTGAGCATACATAGTGCAGTGACATACCAGGTGTCTGCATGTTCAAACCCCAGCGCAATGTACAATGAGGGGGAAGTTGAGCATTCCTGTGTCTGACTTGCCTGTGGGGCCCAATCTGGCAAGCATGCTCAGGCCTTACCTACTAGACTAGGTCGCAGTAAGCAATCTTACACAAAATAGTGGGGGATGGGGTAAAAAGGAGAAGTAAGAGGATCACCTCCCTCATAACTTTTAGCCCAGTGGTAGGGTACCCACCTAGGAGACCTCTGGTTTAAGTCTCCCCTCCACCTGAGGGGGGCAAAGAGATTTGAACAGGGATCTTCCACCTCTCAGATGAGTGACCTAGCCAGTGGGCTATGGGATAATCTGATGTGGGGTATCTCAGGGTCTGTCTACACTGCAATCAGACATCCACAGCTGGCCCATGTCAGCTACTCTGGCTCGCAGGGCTCAGGCTGAGGGGATGCTTAATTGCAGTGTAGGCTTCTGAGCTCGGGCTGGAGCCTGGACTCTAGGACCCTGCAATTAAACAGCCCCACAGCCTGAGTCAGCTGGCACAGACCAGCCACAAGTTTTTAATTGCAATGTAGATACACCCTTAGGGTACATCCACACTACCCGCAAGATTGGCAGATAGTGATCAATCTATCGGGGATTGACGAGACATGATAAATCAATCCATGAATGTGCTCCCTGTCGACTCCGGAACTCCACCAGGGTGAGAGGCAGAAGTGGAGTCGATGGGGGAGCCGCGGCCGTTGATCCCGCGCCGTGAGGACGGGAGGTAAGTTGGTCTAAGATATGTTGACTTCAGCTACTTCTCATAGCTGAAGTTGCATATCTTAGATCGATCCCACCCCTCCCCCAGTGTAGACCAGGCCTTAGTCTCTCCTACTGAAACTGTTCCACTGTGGATCAATCATTTAAAAAGTCATTGGAGCGGGGCACTGGATCCTGGCTGGGTCTCCCACGAGTGCTCTACAGAGCCACTTTTGTATTTTCTTTTTCTCTCTCTCTGGTCTAATGACTCATTCATTATTTATTTCCTCCCCTCTTCCCCCACCCTCCACTTGCCAGCTTCTTGCAAAAATGGTGTAGGTACCTAACTCCAAGAGAGGGTTGGCAGCTGAGAATCCCAAGCAGAGGAAGGTGCCTCCCTGCAGCCTGGACTTAAGTGCCTGTCTCTGAGAGAGAGGTAGGGCAGGAGTGGCCAACCTGAGCCTAAGAAGGAGCCAGAATTTACCAATGTGCATTGCCAAAGAGCCACAGTAATATGTCAGTAGCATCCCATCAACTCCCCGCACCTCCACTCTCAGAGCCTACCACCCACCGGCAGCCCTGCCAATCAGTGCCTCCTCCTCCCTCCACGCCCCTCCTGATGACCTGTTTCTTGGCATGCAGGAGGCTCTAGAGTGGAGGAGAGAGGGCATGGCAGGCTCAGGGGAGGAGGCGGGAAGGGGTGGAGTGGGTGCAGGGCCTGTGGCAGAGCCAGGGGTTGAGCAGTGAGCACCCCCAGCACATTGGAAAGTTGGTGCCTGTAGCTCCAGTCCCGGAGTTGATGTCTATACAAGGAGCTGCATATTAACTTCTGAAGAGCCGCATGTGGCTCTGGAGCCACAGGTTGGCCACTCCTGGGGTAGGGCTTAGCATGCACTCCTCAGCACCTCCTGCTGGCTAGTTTAGGTAGGAGTCGCTTAGCATGATGGCTTGTTTGAATCCCATTCTGAAGTGCCTGTCTCTCCCTATTTGTTGTATAGGGAGTGGAGGTGCTGAACTCAGGCTTTGCAAATTCCAGTGATAAAGGTTAAGCATGGTGATACTCAACTTCCCCACATCTATGTTCCTTTCTGAATCTAGTCCTTACGTGCCATTTGGGGGATAGCTGCACAGTCATCCTGAATTTGACCATTAACATTTATGATACCACATAATTCTGGAGAAGTTTTAAGCAGCATGTTAACTGAATAATGTTGTCCTTTTAATAATATCTTGTTAGCCATGTTAAGACTGTGATTAAATGTTAAATAGTGATGTATAACTTGAGTAGCATAAAAGGTTCAGAACTCTTCTCAGCTTGAGAGAGTAAGTGCAGGAAAAGAAGGGAAAGTTACAAGGGAAAAAGAGTAAAGATCAATTAAAGTTGATTCTTATTATTTCTAGTAACTTGGATTAGGGATCAGATCCTGCCATCCTTATTTGGGCTACACTCCCATTAATTTAAATTAAAGTTTTGTTTGAATAAGGACTGCAGAAATTGGTCTTACATGAAGCACGTTCATCACCTAGGAACAAAACTAGCTGAATTCACACATATTTTAGAGGATCACTGTGTCAACAAGTTATCTAAAATGTTATAAAATTTTAGGAAAGCTAATGCTAAATAATAGACTAATTTTATTTGCGTTTTGAAGACTGGTTATTGTTCTTACAATTTGTGAGATAGCAAGAGTATTGAGTGTCAACTGTAGCAATTTGGGTAGTGATCTTGGAAGCATAGCTATATTTCTCAGTTCTGAATAATTGGTAAGCAATTAAACCATCTTTTAAAAACAGAGATTACATTTTTTGGTGTAGAATGCCTCCGACTTCAACTATTGCTACAGTTTTTAGACTCCAAGTACATCACAACTATTAACTATCCTCAGCTCCAAATATCACAGTGGAAAGGGTTATATGTGAAGTGTAGTTATACCAAAAACAAAGAAAGAAAGGAGAAATGTAGTTCTAGAAGTAGAAAATGTGCTCACGTAGAAGCTGAGAAATGTGCATTCAAATTTCAAGTCAGTATTTTAGTGATTTTTAACTATACTACTACTAAGGCTCTATAAACCATGAAGGTCCTTGGCCAGTCTCACAATTTGCCCCTCCCCCTTCTAAGGGTTTGCTTGTTTCACCTGCATCAATTTTAATTATAGAAAAAGGTTACAAGTGAGACAGAGGCGAGTAACAAGCATAGGGAAAAACAGAAGGAGGTTGTAGGATAGGGTGGAGGAGGGTTCAAGCCTGCAATAAGGACCAGAGAAGCTTGGGGCCAGCAGCACAAATGAGGCACAAAGGACAAGAAGCTTTGGGGTAGGAGTGGAGGCAGAGCAGGAGATGAGGTCTGTTGAAACTGGGGCTGACAGACTTACACAGGTGCTTATCAGACACCCACAACTACAATGATTGAATTCTACCACTTTCTGCTGTAATCCCTTAATTTACTGGTTTTCTTCCTGAGGGCACGTCTTTACTACCGGTCGTATCGGTGGGTAGCAATCGATTTCTCGGGGATCGATATATTGTGTCTCATCTAGATGCGATGTATCGATCCCCGAACGCGCTCCTGTTGACTCTGGAACTCCACCAACGCGAACGGCGTTAGCAGAGTCGACAGGGGGAGCCGCAGAAGTTGATCCCACATTGTGAGGACAGTAGGTAACTCGATTTAAGATACTTCGACTTCAGCTACGCTATTCACGTAGCTGAAGTTGCATATCTTAGATCAATCCCCTCCCCTAGTGTAGACCAGCCCTGACACTGCTATAGCCAACAAATGAGCTGGGGAAGCCTGGGCCAAGTTTTGGTGGAGTGGAAGTGTGTGTCTGTAGATCACAGAGCTGTATTTGTACAAATTTATATATACTGTTATATATTGTGCTTTAAATAAAGAATGTATTGATCTTTTGTGACTAGTTCAAAAACAATGGCACAGGCATATTAAATAGTTATCTTCTTATTTATGGGCATGATATTATATAGTTTTGTCAGATCATATAACACATCGATAGGTGAATTATAGACTTTGTGGAGGGCTATTTAAAAATAAGAAAATTGATTTTTTGCTTTCATAATGTAAACTAGATGTATTTACAAAATAAAGTAACAAACAGTTCCATTAATTATTATTATTGTTTATTTATTCATGTGCTGAGCATCTTACAACAGATTCCCTGCCCTGAAGAGTTTACAGTCTACTAGATGATATGATGATGCAACATGAGAAAGCTACAAATAATTGATCAGGGAATAGGATGATGGATCTAATGCTATCCTGCACCTGCTACTTCCATCACCTACCTTCATCATTTATCTCTCATTCCTTTCAGATCCTTGAAGTATACTTCCTTTAGTTCTTCTCTTCTCACAGCACTGTTGTCTATAGACCTCCAACTTCTGATTTTGACTATTGGCTTTCTGTGTTTCTCTATTCCAGCTCCCTTACCCACAGCCTGGGCAAATTTAACTTCCACATGAAAGACCCCTCTGACTTTTGCTTTCATTCATGTCCTCTCCCTAGCCTCCTCATTCAGCTGCCAGAACTGGATCAAATCCTCCATTCATCACCATTGTCATTCTCCTGACCTAATCTTTACTCATAATAGTTCCCTCGCTGACCTTTTTTTGATGAATTGCCTCTTTACAATCATCACATAATCTCCTTCAGCAATGCACAATTTATACCTGATCTAGACACTATCTTGTGTTCTTTGTGTGACCTGCAAGCCATCAATGTCTCCAGTGTCTCTGATTTTTATCTTCTCAGAAACACCCAAATATCAAAAATAAAGAACCAATAGCTAAGTAAAAATACAAAAAGAGAACACAATCCTGAAAACCCCTACATTATGAGTAGTTTCATTAAAACCTATGGGACTACTCGTGGGAGTGAGGATTATTCATCTGAGAAAAGATTTGCAGAATTGAATCCTTATTTCTGTATTTTTACTTAACTGGTTGGTCCTTTTAGTATTTGTGTGCTTGATATTTTTTCAAGTCTGTTTTAAATTGAATTTTTCTATTTTTGTGTACAATCTTGTGATAGTGTTAAGCTCTGCAAATACATTATATATTTTGATCTATTTTTTCTTCACAGTGGGGTCTGAATAGCTAGAATACTATAAAATGGGAGGGACAAAGTGTAATATAACCACCTTCTAAGTATATTACTCGATATTCAAAACGGGCTTCAGATAAAATATGAAATATTTGAAAATAATGGTCAGTTTGATGGCAATGAAAACAATTTTTGCTTATTCACTAATAAAAAGATGCTTAAAATTGCATTGTGCTATTGGGTGGCTAGTTAGGAAACAGGAGTCATCACACCTGCTTTAGTTCTCTTCAAATCGGTCAACTTGCATGACTAAAAGATCAAGCAGATTTCTTAGAGGGAAGGAAGATTGTTTACTTCATTCAATTTCCCTTGAGCATGAATTTCCTTACCACAGACACAAGCATGGATATGGTGTCAGGAAGATGAGTTTTCTGTTGAGAATCTCATTTATTTACTTCTTTTTGTGGAAACAGATGGAATTTGGTTTCTTGTAGTTACTGTGAGTCAAGAATAACAACACTTGGGTTGGTGTTGAGGAGGTGGCAATAACAAAATATATGCCAGTACCCTGTAAGTGTATAAACTGACATGCAGAATAATCACCACTGACATCTGATTTGTTGATTATAGCCCATCATATGAACGGTCCTTGGCTAGTAATGCGAATCTGAAATATATGAATAGTTTGACTTAAGTGATAAAAATCCAGGAAGTTCAAATTGAATGGTGACACAACAGTTAACTCAAACTATTGTGAACTTCTGCACCCCTGCCCAACAAGACCTGTTTATAGTGGAAATGCTGGGAAAAAAAAATCTATAAATATAGTAGTAGAGATAGGTTGTGTCACCATTCAATCTGAACTTCCTGGATTTTTATCACGTATGAAGCTGCTTGGGAAATGAAATTATAGTACTGAATACAGAAACTTGTAAAGGAGCTGAATATTCATCTGAAATCTTGTTGTTGTTATACAAAACATTTCATAAACACAAGAAAAGACCCTTAATTTACTTTATTTATTTTCCAGAATAAACATTTGAAACAATGAAAGTCTATGGGCCTGTTTCTTATCTTATTGAAATTTTACCCCAGTAAATCCCGTTACTCCTAGTTTACTCCAACAAAAGTGAAAGGAGAATTGGATTCTATAAGTCATAAACTGACTGATTACAAGAAAGCATATCAAATACAAATCCAAAGACATAGTTTAGGTTCAGGTGCAGCTTCAAGTTTCGTCAGCTATCTGACAGCCAAGTTGACACAGTGCTAGAAAAGATCCTGTATATTTCTGTACCTATCATTCATCAGGCGGTGAATGAGAACACTGATTTTTATTTAAGACATAGTCTACAAAACAGTTTTCCTTCACTTCTTATGAAGTGAAAGAAATATTTTTAAATGCCTAGACTGCATTAGAATGATAGCTCTACGTTCTGTTACGTTTCTCTGAAACAATAATAATGAACATGCTTGGACTGTCACCTATATCACAGTTACTGGTCAGTGGATCCGCAGTACATTGCCTAACTAACGTAGTTCTGGCTGCAATATATGAATGAGAATCTCCCATACTCCAAATAATATTTTCAAATCACCTTGTTTGATATTAAATGAATGAACATAAAAAAAGGAGCATTTTGACAAAAAAAGAAACATTTTTACCACAGTGAACCAAGAAGTTATATTATTTTTTTCCAGACTGGCTTAAATAATGGTCAGCTAAGGTGACAAATGTATTCTACCTTTTAGGTAGAACAACTGAAGTGCAACAGATGTGAGAATCATGAGAGAGATTGCTGGATACAAGTATTTTTATATATATACCTACTGGCCCAGGGTCAAAATGAAAACATTAGCACATTGAAAATTATGTGGCTTTTGGAACATTCCCTGAAAGATTTTAGTTCAATTTACATAATAATAAAATAATAATAATAATAATAATTAATAATTCATGAGTAGTGATTAATAAATAATAAAAATTAATACTAACTAAAAACAGTGTCTTGAGACAGAGATAATCCAGATCCCTCAAAATTCAAACTTCCTAAAGGGAAACTAAATTAGTTTCTTCACACCCCAATGACATTTCAAGAGATAAGAAGCATCTTATAGCAGAGATCCCCAGGTCTCTGTAAGGGATACGAATACCTTAGCGGTCTAAGTATCCAGTTCTGAAAATTCATCTGCACCCTATAAACCCATACTCAAATATCAGCAGTGTTAACACTTCCTAATTCTAAAAGCTGATAAAATAATCGTAACGTATTACTGTGGTTGTATGAGATCGTAAAAGCCAAGTTCTATCTGTTTGACTATTAAAGATCCAGTGACACTTTTCATAAGAGCAGTGAAGTGGTTTGCTCTGAGGTCCTTGATAAAACAATATTTCCTTTCTCACGTTGCTGTGCGCTGGTTGGCTACAACCCTCCATCCCTGAGGTGTGAGCATTTCCAGAGTGCTGTGTGCATGCCCTTAATATGAGCCTGACCCTGCACCACTGAATTAAATGGGAGATTTTTCGTTTCCTTCAGTGGGGGCAGGATACAGGCCATTGTGAAGATGCTGTAAAAATATTAGTATGAATAATCTCATATTTATGTAATTTGTCATATATGGTAAGGCCCACATTTTCAAATTTGGGCCCATATTCTTCAAAGTGATACATGTGAGTAGTCCCTTACCCCTGATTGGATTCCCACTGGAGTCAGTGAGACAATGTATGAGCACAGGGATCCTCCTGCGTGGATCAGATTGCAGGATCAGAATGCTCTGAGCCAGATTTTAAAGGTATTCAGATGCCTAAAGATGCAGGGAAACCCCTTGTGGGGTTTTCAAAAGTGCCTAATTGCAATTGAAATCAAAGGGAATTATGTGCTTAGGGGGCTAGCTGCATTTGAGATGCCTAAATTCTTTTAAAAATTTTACTCTTACTTTAGGTTAAGGACCTAAATAAATGGCCTGATTTTCAGAGGTGCTGAGCATGAGCTGCTGGTATAGAAATAAATGGGATTTACGGGTGCTCAGCATTTGTAAAAATTAACGTTTCCCATGTTCCTATAACATTAGCAAAGCAGAAAATTGTGTATCTATCTATTGAAAGTGAGGTAGATAGTTTAACAGTTAAAAGAGGGGAAATAACTTGGAGAAAGATTTTCTAAAAGCAAAATCTCTTTGGTTTTCAGTTTTTGCTGTCATTTTCTGTAATTGATAATGTAGCAGGAAGATAATTGTAAGAAATATTAATTTTGTTATGCAAGTTTTACAAATTTCTTGTTTGTTATTCTTGAACCAATGAAAATGTTTTCCAGTAACTAACTGCAACATTTTAAAATGGAGCATATGCAAATGTCCAGTTTTGAAAACTGTCATAGCCTGGAGCTCTGATTGACTTCAGTGAGATCAGAATTTGGTTCAGAGACAGTAATTTTGATGAAAGGTCCAGCACAAGCACTTACAGAGTTGTTGGCTTTTTGTGAGTTTTGGAAAATATTGTGGGCTAATACATGTGGAAGAATCTTTCAAATTATCATTTGTGATCCTAGTCTTCCAGGAATTCTTTGTGAGGGGGAGTCTCAACCCATACTAATTGTGTCAGCCTGTAACAATAGCTAGTAATTACCCCTACTAATTTCTTCTGAATCTCTATTGTTAGCTTCCTTCAGTAAGCCATACCAAAAGGGTTTTCTATACAAGACTGTGTGTAGAAAAGGCACTTAATTTATTTTCAGTTTTATTTTATCAATTTTTTTTTCCTAAAAGAGGGAAACATATTTTCATGTTTGAAACTTTACTTTCCATTTCTGTAACCTGCATCTATAGCTCTTGTAGTCGGTTAACAATTTCTTGAACTTCCTTATCAGTTGTGGGCAGCAACTACTGCACTGTGCTGGGCTATTTAGGAATAAAGTGGGTGGATGGATTACATGGTGGATTACAGTGGCAACATGCTGGTTTCTAAACTCTCCTGCTTCCCACAATGGGTAGAGGGGCTGAAGTGTGTTCCCCTGATCAAACTGAGAAGAAAAGTTTGTTTTATGAAGTCTCATCTTTTGTTGAAATTAAAAATAAGAAGTTTAAAAATAAATCTCTTTGTATTGAAGGTACATCAAAATTAAGAAATCCGTATGTTTTTTAGGATAAGCTTCCTTATTAATTTAAATTATTCTGGATTGATTTAGGAGATTTTAGTTTTATAAGTGTTCTGGAGTGGGTTTGACTATATTGATTACTCATTTAAATCAATAAATCAAATCCAGTTGAGACAAAGGGCTTGTCTACATTACTTGCTGGATCAACAGGCAGCAATCAATCCAGCAGGGGTCGATTTCTCATGTCTAGTTTAGACGCGATAAACAGACCACCGAGTGCTCTCATGTCGACTCTGGTACTCCACCAAGGCGAGAGGCGCAGGTGGAGTTCATGGGAGAACGTCAGCCATCGATTCACGACAGTGAAGACACCGTGGTAAGTAGATCTAAGTACGTCAACTTCAGCTACGTTAGTCACGTAGTTGCATAACTTAGATCGATCCCCTCCCCGCAGTGTAGACCAGGCCAAAGATAAGAGGTAAGGACAGAGTGGAATAAGCAAGCAGAAGCTACATATATCAGATGGTAGATAGACAAGTTAGGGGTGTTTAAATAATTCAGATAATAAAAACAACCAAGTCGCATTATAATATTTATTAGATATATTGTAATGAACTAAGTTAATTTTTGTGTTTTGAAACAACTGCAATGGAGAATTAGTTAACCTATAATCAATAGCATTGTTCTTTTTTACCTCTGGGCATAAAACTTCACAAAAATAGAAATAATATACAGACAGAAAGTTAAGAATAAACATATTTAAAAATTGCCTTAGTGGTTAGAAGAACTAGATTTTCATTACCTGACACATGAAAATTAAGTAAAGGCAGAAAAGGCCCTTGATTTGAGTTGCTAGTGGAAGCAGTAAAAAGGGCAATAAGATGTTGGCTTATTTCAAGAGACATAACTCTAGGGATGGTGGGCTATCAATAAAGCATTGCCTACAGTAATTTTGGAGTACAATACCTCACTTTTGGCTATTACATTTGAAGAAAAGTATAGTTAATTAGCAGAAGAGTACAGCATAATATGGAGTACTGGATAGGGCATGTAAATAAGTGAATTTGAGGGGCTTTTATATGAGGAGAGAGGAGGCAACTATATTACCTCCTTGTGATTAGAAGCATCCACAACCTTAGTTTCCTGACAAGTGGTTTCCTGCTCAATGGCCACATTGAGAAGGTCCTCTACTTCCAGGGTAAACCGAAGTGCAGACACAACAAAACGGCTTCCAAACAAGTCCTTTGCCCTCCCTGTGCCATAGCCTTTCCTCTTGGTTGCAAAGATACAACCCCACAGTTTTTAGATAGTATCTTAGGGCCATAGGGAAGCCCATGCCTGCCCTCTGCCTAGAACTTCTGCCTTGGGACCATAAAAAGTGAAGTAGCTATCCACTCCAAATTCAACCATTCTTGATTCATTTTTGCATCAGGTCCTCTTCCTATGTTTGCCTACTGTTTAGGCCTTTCCCTGTGAATGCAAACAAAATACCCAGTTAAATCAGTTTTCAGGTTTATGGTTTTTCAAATAAAACCAAAAACCTTTTGAAGAAAATTATAAAGAAAATGTGTTGAAAGTTTTTTGTTTTTTTGGGGGGGGGAGGGGAAGGAGAGGGCGTTCACAATCCCAAGCAGCTCTGTTTCTGAGTCAGCAAATGGATAGCCTAAAACAGAGATCTCAAACTCAAATCACCACGAGGGCCACATGAGGACTAGTACATTGGCCCGAGGGTCGCACCACTGACACCTTTTCATATAAAGGTACAACAGTCCCCGCGCGCTGCCCCCAGCCTCGCCCCCAGTCCACCCCTTCCATTAGGTCTCATCCCGCTCCACCTCTTCCAACCTCTTCCCCAAAGTCCCCACCACAACTCCGCCCCCTCCCTGTCCCTATTCCAAACCCTTCCCCAAATCCCTGCCCTTGCCCCGCCTCTTCTCTGCCTCCTCCCCTGAGCGCGTGGCTCCCCACTCTTCCTCACTCCCTCCTGGAAAGCACGCAGCTGTTTGGGGGTGGGAAGCGCCTGGAAGTAGGCAGAGAAGCGGGGACGCGGTGTGCTGGGGGGGAGGGGAGCGGCGGGGAAGGGGAGCTTGGTGGATGCAGGAAATAACTCCGGGGGGGCATGGGGAGCTTGGCGGGCCACAGTGGCCCGTGGGCTGCGTGTTTGAGACCCTTGGCCTAAAACAACAGCTCTGAAAGGGATGTGAACTGTTCTCATTTCATCTTAATGGGAAGCCTGCTGATGGAGATTTAAATGTCAACATTGTAGCTATTTAACTACGGACCATTTGAGAAGAATCACCAAACTAATGTGCTTAACTAACAGTCTAAACTTACCTCCCACACCACTAGTGCCCCTACTTCTGAATCTCCTTTATCGTAATGTCAAAATCTCCAGCTTCTACCATGCAGTTGTGCAATGTCAATACAAAATTGTGCAACAGACTAGAAATTTAGAGACAGAGTAAAATAAATTTAATTTAATACTAAATTAGATTATACCAAACACTGTACTGATTTTAATTCAGGAGAAACGTACAATTTTAACTTTTCATAAATTGCTGCAAAAATTCCAATCTGCAGCACTGGAGAACTGCAGAATCCTGAGTCCCTTGCCAAAGAACTGAAGATGAGTTTACTGCAGAGTACATGAAGCTTTACTTACTCATTTGTCTTCTGACTTTGTCTGCTTCTCTACAAAGTATGTGAGCCTCCCCAGTAGGTGAACTTCTGTAGTTTGGTCTGAATCTTGTTATTGATGGTGGCTTGTTTATTATTACTTGAAAAAAATTGAAACTTCCTCTCCATGTTTTGCTTCTCTGGAGAATCAAAGCTTTGCCAGCTGGCATATTTTTACCATACTTCTATTGTTGATAGGTTCCCTGAAATTCCATGTTTCTCTCAAAGAGCCTGCCTTTCTTTTTGTCAGACTTCACCAGTTGAAAATATATTTTTCTACATTAATTTTGTGTATTAATTGGAATTTTATTTTTTCCATCTCTGAATTAAAAGAATTGGAAGAATACTTACTTAAGCTTTTGTTAGTTTACCCTATTCACTCTAGTGGGTTTATTTATTTATTTATCTATCTATTTATTTATTTATTTTTGGCTATTTGTTAAAAGAGTGTGTCCTGGGTAAGTTTCTCTCAATGACAGAGTTGTCATAAATTTTCAGAGCGAGTTCCAAGTATAAGGTACTAAACTGCAGGTCTACCTTTGATGAGAGGCAAGGAGAGAAATGTGAAATATCTGCTGCTATGGTGAGTGTGGACAATGTGTACTTTGTGATGTCTGGGAAAATACAGGAGAGCCTCAGAATTATGAACACCAGAGTTACGAACTGACCAGTCAACCACACACCTCATTTGGAACCAAAAGTACACAGTCAGGTAGGAGCAAAGACACACACACAAAAAAGCAAATACAGTACTGTGTTAAGCATAAACTACTAAAAAATAAAGGGAAAGCAGCATTTTTCTTCTTCATTATAAAGTTTCAAAGCTGTATTAAATCAATGTTCAGCTGTGAACTTTTGAAAGAACAGCCATAGTGTTTTTTTCAGAGTTATGAACAACCTCCATTCCCGAGTTGTTCATAACTCTGAGGTTCTGCTGTTCTGGGAACCTGCATTAATGTTGACCCTATATGAAAAGAGAAAGTAGGGATATCAACATGTACTACTCCTGCTTCTCTTTCAGTTCTTAGGTGCTTGAATCTTGACAAACCTTTACCTGAATAGAAGGATTGTTCAGACACTTTTTGAATTTGGAGGGATTCTTTTTTTTAGCACTTTTCTGTTATCTACAGAGACAAAGGGGGTTAGGAAGAGTAGTTGGAACCATGTAGTGTCACTAGAGAAAAATTATTTTAGCTAACCACTTTGTTAGAATTAAAGAAACAGAGAAAGAAAAACAGTGCTGTAAATCTGAACTGCTTGTTTTACAAGCAAGCAACCTGCTAGTGACAGATTGATGATATGATGTGGAAGAGAAATACATCTTTTTCTCATATTTTGTTTACTATGGTGTTAAAAACTGATAATTTATTTACTAATTCTGTTTACATAATTTGATCAAAGCTATAAAATATAAAAAGTGCCAAGAGCTTTTAAAATTAAAAAAAAAAAGTTCTGCTTTCTAGATTTTCTGCCACCTAGGAGCTACATTTTCAATTCAGCAACTAGGATTTTGTTCAAGCAACTCTTGATATCACCTCTGAATATTTCTCATC
Source organism: Gopherus evgoodei (assembly GCF_007399415.2). NCBI lineage: Eukaryota > Metazoa > Chordata > Testudines > Testudinidae > Gopherus > Gopherus evgoodei. The sequence continues at coordinate 321,974,158 of NC_044322.1, forward strand.
AAAAGCTGTCAAAAGCTTTATCCATTGACATGCAAGTTAATAGTAGACCTGATCAGGAATTTTTAGACAAAATGTTTTTTCATTGGAAAATGCCAGTTCATTTTAACCATAATTGTTCAGGAGAAAGGGCCAGTTTCAACAAACTTCTTATTTTGAAAAGTTTTAAAAAAGTTGCGATTGTCCTGTTTCTACATTTTCAAAATGAAAATGTTCATTTTTATGGTTGAAATGACTTTTTGTTTAGAAATTTAATTTATGGTAAAAAAGTGTAATAAATAAAAAGAAAGAAAATAAAAATGTTTGAAATCAAAACAAAACACTTTAATTGAGCCAATTCAAACTTTTTGGGGGGGATTTTTGGTTTGTGAAAATTCTTGAAATTTTGACTTTTGTTACAGTTTGGGACAAGAACACATTTTGAAATGTTAATAATTCTCATAGGATAGGTCTAGTCAATAGAGAGAGTCTCACTGACACAGTGGGGTTTGGCTTAAATTCAGATTGAGGAAACAGACTATCTAAAGCAAAAGTGTTTTGTAAGTCTGTGAACAAAAATGTTCATATGAAGAACTGATAACTGTAGTGAAAAGGGTTTCTATTTTCTATTGCATCAAAGAATCAAAGGGGCTAAGAATGATGCTAGATTTTCAGAAACCTGACATGTGCATCAGGAAAAGCTTCGTGAAAAACCCATCTTTTAATCACAACATTAATGTGCATAAATTTTGCAAATGTCTTTCTGATCATACTCATATTCTTGTGGGCCTTACTCTGCAAAGTGATGAGAAAAACTGTGAGGTTCTGTGACGTTCCACAATTCATTAGGTTTTCAGTGGGAGATGACCGCATTCAGTATCTCCTGGGAGAGCTCAACACTTTGCAGAATCAAGTCCTATAACCCTGATCCAAAGCCCTTTGGAGTCAGCCAGAGTCTTTCCTTGGACTCCATTGGGCTTTGAATCAGGGCCCTATATGAACATGGCTGTGAGGATGATGATTAGTACAACATTGAGTATTTGGGTTGTCAGAAGCCCAAGAGTTTTAACCAAACTCTTAAAATTAGTAGTGGTAGCGCAGCTGAGATCTCTACTGGTAATATCGATCTTTGTCAGTTTAGGTGACAGCATCTGTCAAGGTACAATTCCCCACTCTGAACATTAGCGTCCAAAAGATGGGGTACCAGCATGAATTCCTCTAAGCTCGATTACCAGCTTAGAACCTGTAGCGCTGCCACCAACCAGGAATTCCAGTGCCTGGTACACTCTGGTCCCCACAAAACCTTGCCCGGGGACCCCCAAGACCCAGACCCTCTGGATCTTAACACAAGGAAAGTAAACCCTTTCCCTCACCGTTGCCTCTCCCAGGCTTCCCTTCCCTGGGTTACCCTGGAAGATCACTGTGTGATTCAAACTCCTTGAATCACAAAACAGAGAGGACAATTCACCTTCCTCCCTCCTTCCCTTTCCCCCTCCCAGACTCTTCCTGAGAGAAAGTAATCCTGGCACAGAGAGAAATCAGCCTCTCTCTCCCTCTTCCCTCCTTTCTCCCCACCAATTCCCTGGTGAATCCAGACCCAGTCCCCTGGGGTCTCACCAGAATAAAAAAAAACAATTAGGTTCTTAAACAAGAAAAGCTTTTAATTAAAGAAAAAACAGTAAAAATTATCTTTGTAAATTTAAAAAAAATGGAATAGGTACAGGGTCTTTCAGCTATAGACACTGGGAACACCCTCCCAGCCTAAGTATACAAGTACAAATTAAAATCTTTTCAGCAAAATACCAATTTAACTCCTTTCAGCCAAATACACATTTAAACTTCTTCCAGCCAAATACACACTTGCAAATAAAGAAAACAAACATAAGCCTAACTCGCTTTATCTATCTAGTACTCACTATTCTGAATCTATAAGAGCCTGTATCGGAGAGATTGGAGAGAAACCTGGTTGCACGTCTGGTCCCTCTGAGCCCCCTGAGTGAACAACAACCAAACACTAACAGCACACACAAAAACTTCCCTCCCTCCAGATTTGAAAGTATCCTGTCCTCTGATTGGTCCTCTGGTCAGGTGTCAGCCAGGCTCACTGTTCTTGTTAACCCTTTCCAGGCAAAGAGATATGAAGCACTTCTGTTCTATTAACTCTTACTTATCTGTTTATGACAGCATCATTCATAGATTTAGCATGAAAGGCAAATAGAAAGAGCTCTGTTATCTCTGCTGAAGCACAGTTTATCATCAGTGGGAAAAACTGATAATTGATTCCAATTCACAATATAACAGACTGTCTCTGCAGATTATCAAGAAGAGGTGGTTCATTGTGGCCAGCAAGTAACACAGTCTCTCTTCTGGTAACTTAGGTAATTTAGTCATATATGAGACTCTTTTTCAGGGTGCCTCACAAAAATTGGTAATAATAGACACCAGATGGGAAGCTCACTCAAACTTCATGACTACATAAAAATGATGGGTGGGGGAAGAGAAAAACATCAAAAATAAATTTTTTCCTAAGCTAAGAGCAGTCTGGTTAACTCACCTGAACTTTCAGGGATCCTTGAAAGGACATCACATGATAATACTATCAGACAACATCACAGATATAAGCCTGGTCTATACACACTTTTTTTTGCTGGTACAGGTTAGGAATGTGATTATTTTTAAACCAAAATAGTTATACTAGTACAACACCAGTATGAAAGCAGTTATATCAATGTAAAGGTGCCTTACACTGGTATATTTTATTTTCCTTCCCATATGGGATTAGCTATAAAGTATCTTTATACTGATATAACTGCATCCACACTAAGGAGTTGTACCACTTTAAGTATACCGATATACAATACTTCTATGTATAGACAGGCCTATAGGTTATATAAAGACACAAAGGACCAATGTTTGGTTCACCATCAGGGTCAATCAAGTAATCAATGAGCAGAAAATATAGAGTTCTAAGATCTGTATACATCAGAGGCACTTAGAATTGTATGAATTGATAAGCTTTCTTTTGTTTTTGCAAAATGGGAAATGACTGCCTAGGCAGGAGTACTGTGGAAAAAGATCTGGGGGGTCATATTGGACCACAAGCTAAATATGAGTCAACAGTGTAATGCTGTTGCAAAAAAAGCAAACATCATTCTGGGATGTATTAGCAGGTGTGTTTTAAGTAAGACATGAGAAGTAATTCTTCTACTCTACCCAGTGTTGATTAGGCCTCAACTAGAGTTTTATGTTCAGTTCTGGGCGCCACATTTCAGGAAAGATGTGGACAAATTGGAGAGAATCCAGAGAAGAGCAACAAAAATGATTAAAGGTCTAGAAAACATGACCTGTGAGGGAAGATTGAAGAACTTCGGTCTGTTTAGTCTGAAAAAGAGAAGACTGAGGGGGAACATGATAACAGTTTTTAAGTATGTAAAAAGGTTGTTACAAGGAGGAGGGAGAAAAAAAATTTTTTTTTTTAAATTTCTGAGGATAGGGCAAGAAGCAATGGCTTAAATTGCAACAAAGGAGGTTTAGGTAGGATATTAGGAAAAACTTCCTAACTGTCAGGGTGGTTAAGCTTTGGAATAAATTGCCTAGAATTATATGATTAAGATCACTGATTGTGAATAGGATCCTATTTTTTTATCCTACTCCCATTAAGAATGGCCATTATTTTAAGAATCTGTTTTGTGACAAATTCATATATTGATATGTCTACAGAATTTTTGATCTGTGGGAATGAAAAATCTCCAGTGCTCTAGCAATTATGGAAGAAGAGGGATAGCTCAGTGGTTTGAACATGGGCCTGCTAAACCCAGGGTTATGAGTTCAATCCATGAGGGGGCCATTTAGGGAACTGGGGTAAAAATCTGGGGCTTGGTCCTACTTTGAGCTGGGAGTTGGACTAGATGACCTCCTGAGGTCCCTTCCAACCCTGATATTCTATGACAGGCTGTAGTTTTTATTTACAAATCTTGAAATTTTGCAGTATTATAAATGCAGATAAATTACATTAATGAGCAGGCTCTCTGCATATTAACAATTGGTTTGTGAGAGTAAAAGCCCTGATTATTGGAAGCTAACCATATAATATATGCCTAAATGAGTGTTGCAAACCAACACAAAGAACCTACCTGAACTGTGGTCATATTCATCTTGGCATTTTCCATTGACTAAAAATTTTTTATTTGCGGCAATTATTTTCTTAATAATGGTTTTACGGATGGAATATCTGCCTACAGAAGATTCATATTGTAGATTCAATTAAAGAGTTATTCTATACATCTTATTTTCCTTCTTTCATGCCGAAGAAAAACACACACACACACACACCCTATACACAGACAAATAGCATTTCTTTCATCATTCTTCCTGAATCACAGATTTCAGAAAGAAAAAAATATGGTATGGGATAGATTCTAAGAAAGTGTTAGGGATTTACCCTCAAATGAACACAGGACATTTGCAAATCTACAGATTTACTTAAAAACACCGAGGAGTACTTGTGGTACCTTATAGACTAACAAATTTATTTGGACATAAGCTTTTGTGAGCTAAAACCCACTTCATCAGATGCATGGAGTGGAAAATACAGTAGGAAGATATATATAACAGTACATGAAAAGATGGGAGTTGCCTTACCAAGTAGGGGTTTGAGACAATTTGATTAAAGTGGGCTATTATCAACAGGATGAAAAATCACTTTTTTAGTGGTAATCAGGGTGGCTCATTTCAAACAGTTAACAAGAAGATGTGAGTAACAGTAGCGGTATATTAGCATGGGGAAATTAGCCTTTTTTTAGTTCTTTTAGTGACTCATCCACTCCCATCAGGAACAGTATCCCCAATAATGTCACGGCAAACCTTGTGGCTGAACTTTGTGACTTTGTTCTCACCCACAACTATTTCACATTTGGGGACAATATATACCTTCAAGTCAACGGCACTGCTATGAGTACCCGCATGGCCCCAAAGTATGCCAACATTTTTATGGCTGATTTAGAACAACCCTTCCTCAGCTCTCGTCCCCTAGTGCCCCTACTCTACTTGCACTACATTGATGACATCTTCATCATCTGGACCCATGAGAAAGAGGCTGTTGAGGAATTCCACCAGGATTTCAACAATTTCCACCCCACCATCAAACTCAGCCTGGACCAGTCTAAACAAGAGATCCCCTTCCTGGACACTACCGTGCTAATAAGCAATGGTCCCTTAAACACCACCCTATATTGGAAACCTACTGACTGCTATACTTACCTACATGCCTCCAGCTTTCATCCTGACTACATCACGAACCATTGTCTACAGCAGGGGTCGGCAACCTCTGGCACGTGGCTCACCAGGGTAAGCACCCTGGTGGCCTGGGCTGGTTTGTTTACCTGCTGCATCCGCAGATTCAGCTGATCGCGACTCCCACTGGCTGCAGTTCGCTGCTCCAGGCCAATGGGGGTGGTGGGAAGCAGCGCAGACTGAGTGATGTGCTGGCTGTGGCTTCCCGCCACCCCCATTGGCCTGGAGCAGTGAACCATGGCCAATGGGAGCCACAATCGGCCGAATATGTGGATTATGTGAAACCAACTGGCCCAGTCCGCCAGGGTGCTTACCCTGGAGAGCCACATGCCAGAAATTGCCGACCCCTGGTCTACAGCCAAGCTCTAAGATACAACTGTATTTGCTCCAATCCCTCAGACAAAGACAAACACCTACAGGATCTCTATCAAGTGTTCTTAAAACTATAATACCCACCTGCTGAAGTGAAGAAACAGAATGATAGAGCCAGAAGGGTACCAAGAAGTCACCTACTACAGGACAGGCCCAACAAAGAAAGTAACAGAATGCCACTAGCCGTCACCTTCAGCCCCCAACTAAAACCTTTCCAGCACATCATCAAGGATCTACAAGCTATCCTGAAGGACGATCCCTCACTCTCACAGACTTTGGGAGACAGGCCAGTCCTTGCTTACAGACAGCTCCCCAGCCTGAAGCAAATACTCACTAGCAACTACACACCACACAACAAAAACACTAACCGAGGAATCTAACCCTGCAACAAACCCCATTGCCAACTCTGTCCACATGCCTATTCAAGGGACACCATCATAGGACCTAACCACATCAGTCACACCATCAGGAGCTCGTTCACCTGCACATCTACCAATGTGATATATGCCATCGTGTGTCACCAATGCCCCTCTGCCATGTACATTGGCCAAACTGGACAGTCTCTACGGAAAAGAATAAATGGACATAAATCAGACGTCAGGAATGATAACATGCAAAAACCAGTCGGAGACCACTTCATCCTCCCTGGACACTTAATAACAGACTTAAAAGTGGCAATTCTTCAACAAAAAAACTTCAGAAACAGACTCCAATGAGAAACTGAGGAACTGGAATTAATTTGCAAACTGGACACCATCAAATTAGGCCTGGGAGTGTATGGGTCACTACAAGAACTAAAAAAAAATAATTTCCCCATGCTAATGTGCCCCTACTGTTACTCACACCTTCTTGTTAACTGTTTGAAATGAGCCACCCTGATTACCACTAAAAAAGTGATTTTTCATCCTGTTGATAATAGCCCACTTTAATTGAATTGTCTCAAACCGCCCCCCCCCAACTTGGTAAGGCAACTTCCATCTTTTCATGTTCTGTGTTATATCTTCCTACTGTATTTTCCACTCCATGCATCTGATGAAGTGGATTTTAGCCCTCAAAATCTTATGCCCCAATAATTTGTTAGTCTATAAGGTGCCACAAGAACTCCTCAATGTTTTTGCTGATACAGACTAACATGGCTACCACTCTGAAACCTACAGATTTCCTTGTATTTCATCCAATTTTTTAGGTTTAAAGATTGAGTCCAGTCTGCATAATAATATAATGCAGTTTACTTCTTTATAACTGTTCCATATTTCCCATTCCAAAATGTCTTGCATAAGATTATTTCTTCTAGCCATAATGTCTGATCAACAAGACAAATGCTGTGCCCTGTCCACTCAGGAAGATTTCATCTGCTGTGGAGGTTGCCTAAGATCTTTAATGTGGTCATCCATGTACTGGCTGATAGTCACAACACATTATGTATTAGATCTGCAATAATCTGGATATACATCTTTAAGGAGAAGGGCACTCCCTCCAGTGATTTCTGTAAAAATATGTTGGGATGTTAGTGTAAGAATATATTTTCCTACTAAAAGAATAGTAGGAGGGAAAACATTCACAGGAATGAAATTTAACTATGACTTACACTTAAACAATGCAGAGTACAAGTGAATTGATATGCTAAGAAGTGAAATAGTACCAGACGGGGTGGAGGGAAGACTCTAAAGGGCCCTATAGACTTAATAAAATGAATCACGAGAACCTACGAAATTTGAAGATAAGACATCAGATGATGAACAAGACAACATATTATGGGGAAAAGCTGCTAGAGACTTCGTGGGGGGGTCTTATTGCAAGTGAGAAACATATATTGATAATTTTTTCTCCCTTTCTAATTTTACAAATAATTTCATGCTAATTGCCTGTGACTTTCTTATGAATATAGCACAAAAAAGGATATTAAAAAGGTGAAGAAGTTAATTATTTCAACCAGCATTTAGAGTCTGATGCAAAGTCCATTGGAATCAATGGGATTTGGATCAGGCCTCCAGTTACGTTTTACAATATAAACTAATATTTTTATGTCATTACTTCATAGCTTTCAAAGAAATCATTCTCATGGGAATTTGTGGTGTTACATTTATCCCACATGAAACCCACAACTAATAGTTTTGAACTGCCTTCCTTACCATCATAAAAGAAGGCAATCTGCTGGAGATTCATTGGTAGAAATTGTTAATCAGAGAAAAAAAACAGTTAAGAGTCTTTCTTTTGATCAATATTAAGTGCATCAAGGAAAGCTTTATCTGGTTTATGTAATCCACTTCAAAACGTATGTCTTGTCCATCGGATTGGAACATATCAATGTGTAAAAAATGCAAGCTTCAGGATTGAGGCAAGCTCTAATAGTTAGATGCTGTGCAAGCTTCTGAGACTAGATACCATGAAGATTTTGCAGGCCTCCTTATTAACAAATTGTAGCTCTGCAGCATACACTGCTTTACTTATTTATTGAAGAGATAATAGGAAATAACTGGTTTCTTTGTGAAGTCATAAATAATATGACAGAAGGATATTAAGTGCACTGAAATGTGATAGAGAAGCTAAAAACTTGTGAGGTTTAGTATTTTATGGTGTCAGTTCTTTTTTTTACTGGTATATGAAAATCAAACAGATATGTTCTAGCTGTTTTTGTGAACAATGATCAGTTTAGTGTACTATCTACTGAAATATGGATGTCTTAAATTATGAATTAAACTTAGTCTTGCTATTTTTTTTTAGTAATTTAAAAAAAATTTACCAAAGAGGAAATCTTTCTTTTTTTGCTTCTTCTGATATTTGCCATATTTGGGATACACAGGAAGTCTTGGTCTATGTCTTTGTTGTTATATGTTCACTCTGTGGTTGTTTCATTTTCAGTGTGAGTTTTCTCTCTCTCTCTCCACTCACACACATAAACACACTCACACACGCATTGCATTATGTTATTTCAGTGTCTTACAAATGTAGTTGAAATGAATCTGTTTTTCTCTTTTCACTGCTATTTTTTTTCTTTGTATGTGGGAAAGCCAAAGAAGGTTGTTATGAAGGTTTATTGTCACCGAGATCTCTTGTGAGTTTCACAATGTTGGGCCAGTTTCTAACAGAGCACTGTCTCTCATGCTCCCAAGCCTCACCCTACTGGCTGAATAACAGATCCATTGTTCCTGACAATGTAGCTATCCTAGGAGATCATGATCAGGAAGTAGTAGTCTGTCAGGTTGCTTGGGTCAGTCCAGTGAAAGACTTTGAATATCATGACTGAAACCTAGAGTTGACTCTGGATTCAGAGAGAAGCTAGTGCATAAAGTAGAGCTTGAAAACTATGCATTCTATTCAGGTTTTATATACTGTTACCATCGCCATGGTGCTTGTGTGCTTGCTTTGTTAGTATACTGCTAAATGCAGAACCAATTATTTACTTGCCCAAGTGGAGTTTTATCAGGGTTGGTGACTCCAGCCCTAGCTGAAGACTAATATTATTGTCACTAATGTGATTACTGTGGTTATGCAATTGTGAAGTCAGTCTTCTATTTTTTACAGTTTTTATAGCACCCACTGCCAAAGTACCTAAGGACTAAGGTGCTGTTTTTAGTTCTAGTCTTTTTACTGAAGCAGTTCCAAGCACTGGATGATGAGCCTATTGCTGATCCCACTTACATCAGTTTTACAGCAGTGTAAATCCATTGACTTCAATGGCCACTCATTTTACACCTGTATTAGTATAGAAAAAAGGCCTCATATGTTGTCACTTTTAGTGCTATCAGCAAGGGGTCCTTCATAATTCTTCTAAAGGTAGTTGGGTGCGGGGACAGGGGTTCCAGTTATATTGATATATTGAATCAAATATTCAATTCTTACTGTACTTGCAGTATGTGTCAAACATCACATTGTATGCTGTTTACTATCATAACTTAACATTTATTTTCTGTCACCCTGACTCAGACAGTTTGTCTACTGAAGTCGATGAGAATTTTACCTGAGTCAGAAATGTAGGATTGGGCTTTCTATAGGCAAAATGGAAAATAGCTACACTATCTTCTGTTGTGAGTCAGAGTGGAGTTTCATAGTATTACAGATTGTACTGATGCTAGAAAAGATTGTATGAATGCATTCCTGGTTGGATCCTGGAGATGTGTATCTCATGAGACTATTCTACTGAGAAAAAATGTTTAATTAATTTTCTTAGCATGCTAAAATTCTATTCACAAACGTTAGCTGAAATGTTTTGTTTAGGGAAAAAGAACGAATATTCTGGCGTCAATAAGCTTTTTTATCTCAATTAAAAATACAATCTAAAAACTGTAGGTATAAAACAGGAGCAGAAATGAGAAATTGCTATCTAAATATACTTTATAACTATCAAACATCTAAAGATGAAATGAATGCCTGTGGCTAGGCTTCCAAATCCTTTATTTAAGCACCTAAGTGACCTGATTTTTAAAAAAGTGCTGAGCACCCAGCAACTCCCATTGAAGCCTACTTTTGAAAAAGTTGGTCAAGTTAGAAGTGACTACTTATTGTACTAGTCTCTAGTAAGAAAACTGCATCATTTCCTGTGAGGTTCTGTTTTTTTCTTGATGAAGGCATGATGAAGTAGGGTTCACAGGATGCAATGCTAGACTAAATGCACTAAATTAAGGGAATGAATTTCAACTGTGAAAGCTGGCGCTTCACCTTCAATCTTTCCTAAATGCGACAAGCCACTAGATTATAACTCATTGCCTCCTAGAAAAACAAATTGTGGACACCTTTTTCATCCATTTCAGGGTGCTCGAAAATACCTGTTTGAAGTTAAGGAATTTCAGTCTAACTTGTTAATACCATGACAGGTTAATACCATGTCAACGGGCATGATATCAGGAATGTAGGGAGAGGTTCCATTTGTTTTCATTCATAAGCATATGCAGCTTGTCATTCTTTTCTTGGTTATGACCTTGATTGTTTTGAAGTGGTTAAGTGGTTTCTCTAAGCTTATAGAAACTTTTTAATTTTAAGAATAACAGAGATGTACTAACATCAAGGAGTCGAACTGTGCACCACCATTGGGTGGACCAGTATTAAACAGTGTTACAGTAACAGACTTAACCCTAGTCCTTTAGTTAAAAAGGTCGCTTTTCTCGCCTTTGCCCTCGTGAACTGAAGGATCGCATAAGAGAGATTAAAAAACTGGCCAATAGCATTTTAAAGTGAAAAAGTGATAAAATAGCAAGTGATGTCAGTCTCTCATTGGCCATAATTGACTGAAGATATGTTTTAATGATTCTGAGCTTCGAAAAGCTGTGCTCATCACTCATGACTGTGACTGGCAGTGTGAGCAGAATCCTCAGTGCTATCCACACATGAGGAAAAGTGTCCTTCAGCTCTGCTCATGAATGAACTGGAGAACTTGAAGTGGAGAGTGCTTCCTGTGTTGCAAAATGTGATGGATATTGTCTAATTTGACATAGAGGTCTTTATCATTGATGTCCGAACATTTTCCATGTGTCAGCATCTGGTGACTGTCCATAAAATAGTTAAAGATTGTTCTCTTGTCTGCTGGCAGCTTACTAGGGTCATACTGAACCTTGCAGGTCTTTTTGTGGTGCTTCCTTTGTCCAAATGGACACTCGAGCAGTGTCAACTTTGATGGACACTTGAGCAGTGTCAATGAATGAACAAAAAGCCTCCCTTTTGAATTTTTCTTCTGAGCTTCCCATCACCTCATCTTTGCCCTTGTAACCAAACTATCTCTTCTTCTGATGAATATAAGTTTCCTTGAAGACAGGCTCAACTCCTAAGTTTTCTGCCATTTCTTTGGCAGCACTGATGGCATCTTCAAATCTGTTGTCTCTATAGGCCACAGTGAGATCACAGCAGCTTCCCTTCAAAATAATAGTGGTTGCGATGTCCATCGCCTGAGTTTGTAATGCCTTGCTTACAACATTTACTTGGAACAGGATATATTGTGTCAAACCACAGCTGAGACCAGAAATTTGAAGCCAGTGATCTGGTTTGCCAGGCTTTGCACCTCGTGTCTGATTCTGACCTCAGCTTTACTCAACTGCACCAGTTCCATTAGGGAATCATAAACCTCATCACTTGGTACTTCGCTGGCCTTATGCTGTCAGTGGGCTGTCCCAGCGAGTATCACTTAGTGGCTTCACACTCAGATTTGTAACATTGTCTGTGAGGATCTTCCATCTGATAGTTGATGCTGAAAACAGGGCGTATATCCTTTCCAGTACTCTGAAGAGAGATACTGAATCTAAAGAAAATGACGCTGCATCTAACACAACCACCTTGAGGGAATGGCAGCCACAAAGCATGAAGAAAGTTCTTGGATTAAGTGCAAAGATCCTTGTCTGGACGCCACTGTTTCTTATCTTCAGGTTTGCACAGTTGTCATAGCCTTGGCTGCAACAGTCCTGTCGCTTCATTTTATTCTCATTCAAAGCATTCATAAACAGTTCTGTTAGGCCTGTTCCAGTAGAGCTGTCCAGAGACTGGAAACAGATAAAGTGTTCCTTTACTTGGATATAGCCATCCTCATCGTCAACAAATCTTACTGTAAATAACATCTTTTCACTTTGACTAATGTCAGGAGTGCAGTCAATTAATATGGCATAGTACTTCGCTTTTCTGAGCCACATCAATATGTTATCAAGCACCTTCTTTGCCATAAGGTCAACCAATTTGTTTTGAATTGTTTTGCTGCAGTAATGGTCCATAGCTTCTTTCTGAACTACTCAATATAGGTGCTCATGCATTACATAGTTGTATTTCCCAAGGATCTCTATCAAACTGGGGAGATTACCATTATGTTCAGTGAATAATTTATCTGCCAAACCCCAGAAAGCCAAATTATTTTTTTCAAGGAAGAGGGTAATTGAGATCAGATGCTCAAGTATGTTCCTTCAGTGCTGGGTTTCTACATTAATAATGTGCTGTTTTTCTGCATCTGTGCATTTATTCAGCTTGAGCCTGGACTCACCCTCCATCCAGTTGGAGTAGGCTGTAAAATGGCTGGGTGACTTTTCATATTGCTTCAGAGCAGTAATTGTACCCAAAAGCAGAAGCAATGATTTGGCATTCTTATCAAATATTTTGAAACAAAAAACAGAACACTTTGTCAAGTTGATTTTGAGTAAACTAACTAATGCAGATTCAGTTTCTCACCATTTGCAAGCAGTATTTCATAATATGACTTTGAGAAGTATTGCTTCTGCTCATTTACTGGATACAGCATATTCTAGATTTTGCCCAGCCTGTTCAAAAGCAGAGTTTAGGATCACCAGCCATAAAGCAGGATCTGATGTATCGATTTGTGGTGTGCAGTTTTTCTCATTGCTGCTTCTGTCATCATGCAAGGCTGATTGTTCTTTATCATTTCTCTCCTTTTCATGTAAACCAGATTTTTCCTTGTCATTACTCTCCTTTATGCTGCCAGGAAAACTGGACGATTCTCTATCACTTTCCTCACATTTCCATTCCTTATCTTCAGGCAAATCTGCTAATTCCTTCATAATAGGGTTTCCATAATTTACGCTGCACTCCTCAATTTGTTCTGCATTGGGATGATTGCCTATGGTCTATGTTGTTCTGTTTCAGATATTTTCCGATCAGATTTGCCCTTTGCTACAGATTAGATTTTAGCTGAGCTTTTTGTTTCCTGTACTGAGCTCCTGAAGGCTTCTTCAGAGGCATCTTTTATTTTCTATAAGGGAAAACACACAGTATTAGGGGGAGCAAAAGTCTGTGTTCCACAGTCTTAAAAAGTCATCAAACATTACATGTTAAACATGACAAAAGAAGTAACAGTATTTGTTTTAGATTATTGCATAGATAGGGGTTTGACAGATAAATCTGGCATCTCATTATATATGTCCTTTATTTGTTGTTATTTCCACTCTTCAAGTCTAAAAACACAAGTACGCTTTCACAATTATGCAGTAAAACGAGGTTCACAGTATAGCAGCTGGGGTCTCACTTCACTTCATTCTTATATCTCACTGACTGACGAGTGACGCCCTGTCCCTTATATACCCATGAGGGCATGTCTGACAACATTCTAGGAGGTTCCAAGGAAAATGTAGTACTCAGAAATTCTGGAAGATTCCATGAGCTTCTACTAAAATCCAGAACATTCTAGGTTAGTGAAAAATGAATCCACATACGGAATACCTGAAACATTTTATTTCAAACATTCTATTTTCCCTTTTTTCACTAATGTAACCCTTCTGCCCCTCTGAGTTGGCAGCAACAAGGGCCGGGTTCAGTATCCAGGGGTTCCGTTTCAGTAACACAATGCATGACCAGCTCGAGCCCCCACCCAGTGACCTGGGACACTTACATACCACCCCCCTGGGTGCCTCTAGGAGGCAATACTTCCCCTCTCGCAAGCACGGAGTCTGAGTGTAGCAAAATCTTTTTAATAAAGGAAGGAATCAATGCGGCATCCCATTGGAGAAACATCACAAACAGGGATATAACACAAACTATAAACAAAAACCCACCTCCAAGTACGTTTGGCAATGTCCTTTTTCCCCTTAGGGTTTTAAGTCCAATCACCCCAAAGTCCAACAACCCAAAAGTCTCTGGTCAATGCCACCCCAGAGTTTGAGAGTTTATCTGTAGAGGTCCCTCCCGCCAGCCGGGTAGAAAGGGGCACCTTACGTGGTCCGGGGCCGACTGCCCTGCCTCTCCGTGGGTTCTGCTTCCGCCTTCTCACAAACTGCTCCGCTCCACCAGCTGCTCTGCTCCATGAGCTGCTCCAGTTCTCTCTGCAAACTGCTCGGCTCCGCTCGCTCTGTGGGCCGCTCCACCCGTCCCACAGCTACTCCGCTCTGCCAGCCGCTCCGCTCCACCAGCTGTCCCGTGATCCGGTCCAGCCAGCTTCACAGACTGCTCCACTCCGCCAGCTGCTCTGTTCCACAGTATAGCTTCAGGCTCCCCAACTAGTTAGCACAGTACTCAGTGCTCTCAGCTCAGTAATTTCAGCTCTTTAGTGATTTCAGCTCTTAGTGATCTCAGCTCTTAGTAGGGGAGCCCCAGTGCTAGTGCACCATTAGCCCAAAGTGAGTTCAGCTCAGTAACCTGTATCTAGATTCTTGAGGGAAAAAAAATCAACTCTGACATTCCACAGTGGAGAGAAGAGGGGGTGGAACTGGTGCTTCTGGCTCCACAAGGAGACTGCACCACCGGGCACAGATACCTGTCCCCAGCCTCTCCCAATTCACTGGGTTTTGGAACCCATGTCCCTTGTCTAGCAAGTACCACCCAACTGAGGTTGAGTCATTTCTGTCACAAAGCAGTCCCACAGCTCGGCAGCCTGGGATAGGGTAGGCGTGCCTATGCAAATACACTCTCTGAAATTCTTTCCACCAGATGTCAGGGTAGAGCTCATCTTGACTCTGCTTACACTAACAACAAAAACAGCACCTAAATCCTGGTGCTCCCCAAGCTGGTTGCTTGGGTCACCTGCCACTAAATCCAGCCCTGCTCTCAAATGTCTGCCCAGATCTGCTAGGCTGTGTGTAAAGGAGTGGAGCTGTAGCCATAAGTTATTTCTAACTTTCTCTGTCTTCACTGAGCCTGGAATCAGCCTGGCCCTTTTAGGGTTATTGTGCCCTTCCTTCCTTCAGCATCGAGCACCTGCATAAAGGCCAGACAGAGTATCTGGCTCAAAATGATTGCAACTCATCCCAGTTCCCACAAGTATTTGAAATATGTCACCAATCACAAAATCTGGGGAGTTTTCTGGAGTTACTAAGGTCTACATTTCAGACAATTTCTTCTGGTTGTAATATTGGCTAAATAAATGGCTCAGTGTTATCTCTTAGAATACAGGTAAAAGCTCTCAGGGTTGGTAGGGTAAGCTGTGAAGTGCCAGTCTGAAATAGTCAGTTTTTTAAAGAGTTGTCAGTAAGTTACATCCTTGAGTCCATTACACTCTATTATAAATTAAATTATCAAGGATGCTATGTGGGGGTTTAGCCCTGATGCTTGATATACCCAGGATCCTCCTTGTGTAACTACATAGGAGATCTGAGAGACATTTCTAACTTTAAATACAGTATTTCTATCAGCAGCATGTTCAGAGAATCACATATGTGCAGGGGTCCTTGTTTGGTGTTTCCTCAAGATAAGGTGGTGGTTAAAACTACTTTCCCCCCCGCCAGAAGTAGCCTGTGGTGGAATAAAGCACTCTACTACTCTTTATTATTAGTACTGTTGCAAGGTATTTTAACAGACATTCAGGAATATAATGTTCAAGAAAAAGCATCCTAACATATTTTTGTGAAGGTTAAGCTATTTTTTTCCTGTACATATAATTGAATATCTGTAAAAATACAGTGAAACAGTTTTAATTATATAAAGTAGTAGATGTACTTTTTGTACTATCCCCTTTTGCTCCTTCCCCTGTCTTTTGAGACAGCAAGAATAAGACTCAGATAGCCTATATTCACATTAGATTAAACCACTACACTAATCTCCTTTAAGCAGCTATACTTTGAGCAAAAGCTGATAAAAAGATTGAATACACTAGATTTTAGTATGGGAAGTGAAACATATTTTACGATAGTTTAGAAGGTATGCGCTTCATGGAGCCCTCAGATATATTTACTGATTCAAAACGAATGGTAGACTTTGATTTGGCATACATGATATACAAAAAACACAATAAACTCTTTTAAAAATTAATTGCTTACATTCTGCCTTTATGGGGGAACGGGGCTGCCCAGAGGATTCAGGGGGCCTGGGGAAAGCAATTTCAGGGGCCCCTTCCATAAAAAAAATTGCAATACTATATTCTCATGGGGGCCCCTACGGGGCCCAGGGCAAATTGCCCCACTTGCTCCCCCTCACAGGCGGCCCTGGCAAGAATAAACCTTCCGCATCTCAGCACAAACCCAGTTTTGAGAAAACTTCTTTACAAGGTGTCACTGGTTCTCAGCATCAGCTAGTGCTAAAAGGCACTAAAGCTCATTAAAAGGGTTGGACAAATATTTTCCATCAAAACTTTTTCTGGATCGAAAACTAGGGGGTTTTAAAAAACAGAAAAAAATCACGGCCAATGTCTGCTTTCCTTCAAAATTTGTTGTGGTTTTTTTTAATTGAAAAGCTGAAATTAGTCTGCCAAAACCTGAATATGGTTTGGGGTTTCAGAAGTGTGTGGCCAAATATTTGCTGCTTGCTGTGTTTGATTGTTTAAAGAAACAATAAAAAAATTCTGCTTAAAAAAATCCAAAACTTTTGAACCACCTCAGCTTGTGACCAAATGCCTGAGCCCATCCAGTCACAGATTTTTCCAGGTTTCTGATACTCTGCTGGCTTCCTTGACTCATATCTGTCTCCATAACTTTGGGTTCATTTAGGATAGAACATAAGAATAGCCATACTGGGTCAAACCAAAGGTCCATCCAGCCCAGTGTCTTGTCTACCGACAATGGCCAGTGCCAAGTGCCCCAGAGGGAGTGAACCTAACAGGTAAAGATCAACTGATCTCTCTCCTGCCATCCACCTCCACTCTCTGACAAACAGAGGCTAGGGACACCATTCCTTACCCATCCTGGCTAATAGCCATTAATGGATTTAACCTCCATGCATTTATCTGTTTCCTAGAGACTGGCTCCCTGGGGTCCTTCACAAACTGGAGACGGTTACTGTGGGTTTGTCTTTAGTATAGCTTATGTACATACTCCACAAACTGAGCATTTGAGCTTGGTCCAGAATCTGGGATGAACCTATGTTGTGAAAACTGAAATACTCAAAATAGCACATGCATGTGAATGGACACAGAGTGCTAAAATTAAATTAACCCAAGGGTTCTCAAACTGGGGGTCAGGACCCCTCAGGGGGTCACGAGGTTATTACTGGAGGTCACGAGCTTTCAGCTTTCACCTCAAACCCCGCTTTGCCTCCAGCATTTATAATAGTGTTAAATATATAAAAAAGTGTTTTCAATGTATAAGAGGGGGGGTCACACTCAGAGGTTTGCTATGTGAAAGGGGTCACCAGGATAAAAGTTTGAGAACCATTGAATTAACCCTTCTGGAGCCTCAGGGAACGTAGGGGAGGGGGGTCTCCCTTCGTAGGTTGGGAAGGATATTGCTCTTCTCATGTGATCCCTCCCCCAGTGGCTGATTTTAAATGAAGCTACCCTCCCCTGACATGAATCTCCCTGTGGCACTGAAATTAAATACAGACTATAATTTGGCATTTGAGAAGTGAAAGGGATGGTAGCCCTAATGGAAAAGCTAACAGCTTGGTTCTTCTGCAAGCCTCAAACTGCTGAATGAGCTTCAGGGTAGGGAAGGTTGTGCCTCCCAAACAGCCTGGCCCTCCCCCCTATTCGACCCGCACGCACTTCCTGTCTCCCTACTGCCCCCCTCAGAATTCCCAACACATCTTGCTCCTTGTCCTCTCACCATCCCCCAGAGACACCACCATCACCACCACCACCCAGGACTCCACCCCTCCTCCCTGTCCCCTGACTGCCCCAACCCCTATCCACCCCCCGCTGAGTCTTGATAGACCTCCAGAACACCCACAATCCAACCCCCCATTCCCTGTCCCCTGACCACCCCCCACAACCTCTGCCCCCTCCCTGTGCCCTTTCAGTCCCCGAGACTCCTTGCCCCTTAGTAACCCCCCCCCCCGGCCCCAGCTTCTTACCCCTGGATTCCCTGTCACCCGGAGCCACAGCCCATCGCATCCAGTGCCATCCCTGAACAGCAGTGCAGCATGGCTCCGGCGGGGCCTGAGCTCCGCCCTGCTCAGAGCCGCGTGGTAAGGGGGCGGGACTGCGAGCTACTCCCCGCTCAGAGCCCTGGGGTAAAGGGGGTGGGGCTGTGAGCTTCCTCCACTCAGCCCGGAGCTCGCAGCCCTGCCCCCTTACCATGCGGTTCTGAGTGGAGCGGAGCTCAGGCCCCGCCGGAGTCAGGCTGCAGCTGTTCAAGGACAGCCTTGGATGCACTGAGGCTCTGGGAGAGGGGCGGAGACGGGGTCGGGTCGGGCTGGGGCTGGAGTCTCAGCCATTCTTTTGGGGGCCCCTGTGGAGCCCGGGGCCTGGGGCAAATTGCCCCACTTGCCCCCGCCCTCGGGGTGGCCCTGTGGGGGAACTGTAAACCTGCAAGGACTAATTTTTAAAACTTTTAAATATGAATGCTTCATTAACATTTTCTCAGAGTTATAGTATCTTTCACAAATAAAATGGGGAAGAATTAATGTCTGCCATGAGAACATGGATATCTGGACTGCTTTGACTTTATATGCTAAGGAAACAAATATACAGTTCTTTTCTGCAAACCTTTATGCACAAAGCCAGATTCTGATACTCTTGCCCATGCTGACTAACGCTCATTGAAATCAATAGAACTACTTAAAGAGTAAGGTTCTACTTTATGTAAAGGTATCAGGATTAGTCTTATCTCAGTTGTAAGTAAATTGGCTGTTCACATAAGAGTTTGGTGGATCAAGTCCTGTATTACTTTTGTTTCATGGTCTGAATTAATTTCAGTGGGACTTTTTACATGACTCATGTGGATAAGGGTTTCGGTTTCCAGAATAAGATGTTATTTGAATGGTAATTTCTCTATATAGAGTCCATTTTTTTCTTTCAAAGTTGGCACAGAGCCCAAAACTTTTTCTAAATACAAAGCTTGTTCACAGTTTTTATTCAACTTCTTGTGCTACCTGATCCCAAAGTTAATCAAAATCTCTCCCATTGTTTAATTCTAAAAGTTAATCTGTTACAAAATCACTTTGAACATTTTGACTACAAATTAAGTTGAACATAAATGAAACAAAAATAATTACTTTTAAAATTTGTGTTCTTCATGCAATTAGTAAGTAAATTAAGTCCTGATCCAAAGTCCATTCAATTCAGTGGAAAAGACTTCTATTGACTTTAGTGAGCACTGGATCACACATTTATCTTTAGTGATAGTTTTGCAGTATTAGCTGCATCACAGCTCCCTCGCCAACCATTGCTTATAATTAGAGTTGGAAAAATATATTTTAAGAATGTGTGACATTTGGGCATTTTTACATTTCATTGTGAATTCAAAATTGGTCCCATCTTTATGAAATTTTCATGTTAAAATTTGGCTATTTTCCAGCAATTATTTTTCTAAACATGCGCAATTTGCCATTCCTCAGTTTTTTGTAGCCAAGTTACTGCTTTTATGACATTTTATAAAAATATGAATATCAAGGTAGCATGAAATGAATGGAATTTAATTGCGGAAAAGTTCAGAAGAGAGAAGGGGAGACTGAGAAACTTTAATAAGGGGGTTGAAGACCTTGGAATAGGCAAGGGAGAGGAGATGTTTGTGGAGGGTTGATTTCCATTTGGTTGCTGAAAACCCTGAAGGGATATAGCAGACTACTGAGCTTCCTCCCACAAGAATATAACAGACTGGAGAAGAGACAAGGCCTACTGAGTGGAAGGAGGATGTTGCAGTCATGATGGTATGGTAAATATCACCAGATGATGCTGTTGCTCACAGTCTTCCAAGTTCTTTTCTTCATTGAAAGGCAAATGTTCAATCTTGGGAAGACATGCTGTGTCGTTTTTAGTTTTGAGTTATGCAAGATTTTGTGTAGACGGAGCTGGTGAGTAGCAGGAGAATTTGCTCTCTGCCTTTGTGTCTCGTTGGAAACAATTTTCGAGACAGAGTTGCTCTTCGGGAATGGGGCATTTGTGTTGGGCTGAGATTCCTAAAACAAGGGATTGCTTGCATGCTGGTTTAGTCAATCTGTTCCAAGAGAGAGTCCCATTCTGATAACAGCATTGTCCCGCTGCGGAGTGACAGATATTATAATAGGACCCCGGATGTCGGAAGAAGAGGCAATAATAATGTAGATTGTGTTCCTACATTTGCAAAAGCAGCCTGAAAACTACCTCAGAATTGTGTAGTTTCCTGATCACTAAAATATATTTTTATTTTTCAATATTTTAATATAAAATTCTCATACACGCATGTGCACACACACATGTGCACACACACACACTCACACACCATCCTCTGACACAAGGGGCCTTGAACACTTTTTCAGATGTCATCCTTATTGACAACAAAACTGGTCTTAAATACAAATCAGAAAAAAATGTGACAAATATCATACTTGTACTGGAAGTGTAAAATTGATATGGTATGATTAGAAGGTACTTTAAATCCACTTAGCCAGGTTAAATGTTTAAGAATTTTGTTTTTTTTTTCTCTCTTTCAGTTACAGTAACTGAGTTTTGCATCTAAGTTTTACTCATAAATATCAGTTCGGGTCTAAACGTTAAGAAATCTTGGTATAAATTCTGTGGAAAGGAGCAAAGCTGTTTCATATTTTTTTTCTGTCAATTTTAGGTTCTATGACTATGTATGTTTTAGTGCTTCATTAACCCTTACATTTATCATGCATTATAGGGATTGGTAGTTTTTATAGCTATGTAACACATTACAGCATAATGTGCGAAAATGTAATTATATCCTTCTCAGATGGGAATATTTTATACTGTCTTTTTCATTATCTTTCAGCTGTATACATAGTACATTGTATACTGATTTTAAGGAACATTTTGCTGTAATTACAAATAACAATTTACTTTATTCTATAATTGCTTAAAGTTACAAGGTATACAGAATTTAAAGATTGATTAGGAGGAAGTGAGAATGAAAGAAATTGTTTTAGATTCTTAAACATCATTCCAAATTGATGTGCTTAAAAACATGATTGGCTCTTAAGATTATGGAACATGTTTTTCAAAATTAAATTGTCTTCAGAGGGTAATACTACTGTGTAAGTGCAATTATATATAATAGTTCTATAGTAATTATATGATTGTAAAGCCAATGATTTAAAATCTATCAATTCAGAAAGGGTTTTAAAAATTTAAGCCATTAGTTTAATGAACTTTGACACATGTTGCTTTATCTTAATATTATTGACACATCTGGCAACAGAGTAAAATAAAACAACTTTTGAACATGGGGACTTGGTTAAACGAATATAAATTCTAACATGTAGCAGTGTTTTATTTAGTGTAACATTACATATCTACTTATAGATATTATACCTCAAGCTTCATTATAATAACTAGTTTAGCATAGTTTTAAGAGTTTAACTGTAAAATAATTAGAATGTTATATTAAAATATAATGTGTAAAACCTAAATTTGTACTTACAGTCAATATGTATATTTATGCCCACCTTCAGGCCCGTTTACACTCCCATAGCAGTGTAGATGGGCCTTAGTATAACTGAAAATCAGGTCCACTAACTTTTTATTTGTTATTTAATACTTAGAGGTTGAGAGTTACGGTCCTGGGAAACAGCGTTGTCCAAAATATTCATGTGAAACTCAACATATCTAAACTGCCAGTTTTCCATGTAAACAGTATTTTCTGGAAAATGTTCAAAGTTGGGAAGACATTCTTTCCATTCCTTGGATGTCAGTGAAAATTTGATTGCATTCTCATGAGGCATTTTCAGATTTTGAATTTGCTTGGTTAAGATTCCTCACATGGTATTACTTCAGGCTCCCTGATTGGCTGAACCTATGTGCTTAAATCAAACACGCATAGTCTGCTAAGGACTGTTTTGACAGCAAAGGTGACCCCGGTTGATGGTGTTGCATCAGGCATTGCATAGTGAAGTTCCCAGGTCTGGCTCAATCCTGTGAATGCATGAATCTCTAGGACAGTCCTGCAGGCAGCTTGAGCTGGTAGAGAGTTTGAGATCGTGGTGTGCTGGGTGGTGTTGTCCATTCTGGAAACATGGCCAAGGAGCAAAACTGCTTTTTTAATATAATGAGTGATTGAAGGAAGGCCAGATCTTTGAGAGATGGTGACATTTTGCACAAACTTAAACCACTTTATGCTAAGGATTTGGCATGCACAGTGCATATGGAATGCCTCTAGCTGCTCTAACTCTGCCTATAAGAGAGTACAGGTTTCTGTTCCATATAGCAATACAGGCATCACATCTATCAATACAGGTTTGATAGATCCTGAACTTTGTCTAAATGTAAAGACATTTTTGCATCCATAAGCAAGATATGGACTTCATGCAGAAAGTGATGAAACCTACTTATTGAAGAGCATCCATTTTGCTGCAACCATTTGAACTCTGCTTGCAATGTAGGTGGATGAACTCTCCACATACTTGACCCCACCTACACTGCAGGTTCTTGTGGCCCAGTTCTGACATTTTGGACTTTGGTCTTTTGCCAAGAGATGTTCAACCCCATACTGAAGACATTCAGTTGAAGGTGCAGCTGAAATTTTCTGACTGTGCATTGAAGTTTAATCATAGATTCATAGATTCTAGGACTGGAAAGAACCTCTAGAGGTCATCTAGTCCAGTCCCCTGCCCTCATGGCAAGGCCAAATACTGTCTAGACCATCCCTGATAGACATTTATCTAACCTACTCTTAAATATTTCCAGAGATAGAGATTCCACAACCTCCCTAGGCAATTTATTCCAGGGTTTAACCACCCAGACAGTTAGGAACTTTTTCCTAATGTCCAACCTAAACCTCCCTTGCTGCAGTTTATGCCCATTGCTTCTTGTTCTATCTTTAGAGGCTAAAATGAACAAGTTTTTTCCCTCCTTCTTATGACACCCTTTTAGATACCTGAAAACTGCTATCATGTCCCCTCTCAGTCTCCTCTTTTTCAAACGAAACAAACCCAATTCTTTCAGCCTTCCTTCATAGATCATGTTCTCTAGAGCTTTAATCATTCTTGTTACTCTTCTTTGGACCCTCTCCAATTTCTCCACATCTTTCTTGAAATGCAGTGCCCGGAACTGGATACAATACTCTAGTTGAGGCCTAACCAATGCAGAGTAGAGCGGAAGAATGACTTCTCATGTCTTACTCACAACACACTTGTTACTTATGCATCCCAGAATCATGTTTGCTTTTTTTGCAACAGCATCACACTGTTGACTCATATTTAGCTTGTGGTCCACTATAACCCCTAGATTCCTTTCTGCTGCACTCCTTCCTAGACAGTCTCTTCCCATTCTGTATGTGTGAAACTGATTGTTCCTCCCTAAGTGGAGCACTTTACACTTGTCTTTATTAAACCTCATCCTGTTTACCTCAGACCATTTCTCCAGTTTGTCCAGATCATTTTGAATTGTGACCCTATCTTCCAAAGCAGTTGCAATCCCTCCCAGTTTGGCATCATCTGCAAACTTAATAAGCATGCTTTCTTCGCCAGTATCTAAGTCGTTGATGACGATATTGAACAGAGATGGTCCCAAAACAGACCCCTGCAAAACCCCACTTGTTATACCTTTCCAGCAGGATTGGGAGCCATTAACAACTACTCTCATAACAACTACAGTTATCCAGCCAGTTATGCACCCACCTTATAGTAGCCCCATCTAAATTGTACTTTCCTAGTTTATCTATAAGAATATCATGTGAGACCGTATCAAATGCCTTACTAAAGTCTAGGTATACCACATCCACCGCTTCTCCCTTATCCACAAGACTTATTATCCTATCAAAGAAAGCTATCAGATTGGTTTGACATGATTTGTTCTTTACAAATCCATGCTGGCTATTCCCTATCACATTACCACCTTCCAAGTGTTTGCAGATGATTTCCTTAATTACTTGCTCCATTATCTTCCCTGGCACAAAAGTTAAAATAAGCCGTCTGTAGTTTACTGAGTTGTTTTTATTTCCCTTTTTTATAGATGGGCACTATATTTGCCCTTTTCTAGTCTTCTGGAATCTCTCCCGTCTCCCATGATTTTCCAAAGATAATAGCTAGATACCTAGATAAAAGATAATAGCTAGATAATAGATACCTCCTCTATTAGCTCCTTGAGTATTCTAGGATGCATTTCATCAGGCCCTGGTGACTTGCTGGCATCTAACTTTTCTAAGTGATTTTTAACTTGTTCTTTTTTTATTTTATTTTCTAAATCTGCCCGCTTCCTATTAGGAGTCACTATGTTAGCCATTCCTTCAGACTTCTTGGTGAAGACCGAAACAAAGATGTTATTAAGCATCTCTGCCATTTCCAAGTTTCCTGTTACTGTTTCTCCCTCCTCACTGAGCAGTGGGGCCTACCCTGTCCTTGGTCTTCCTCTTACTTCTAACGTATTGTTAAAAAGTCTTCTTGTTTCCCTTTATTCCTGTAGCTAGTTTGAACTCATTTTGTGCCTTTGCCTTTCTAATCTTACCCCTGCATTCCTGTGTTGTTTGCCTATATTCATCCTTTGTAATTTGTCCTAGTTTCCATTTTTTATGTGACTCCTTTTTATTTTTTAGATCATGCAAAATGTCATGGTTAAGCCAAGGTGGTCTTTTGCCACATTTTCTATCTTTCCTACCCATCAGAATAGCTTGCTTTTGGGCCCTTTTTGTCCCTTTGAAAAACTGTTATCTTTATCCCTTTTCAGATTCTGCTAGGTTCTGTTTTCAAGCAGATGTATTTTGGGTTTGGTTTAGTTGAAATTTAATTCACAATTTGAATAAAACTTTCCTGAGAGTTCAGACTAAGTGTAGTCAGGAAGTTGAGGAAATAGTTCCCCAAACAATTCCTTTCCTGTTTTAGACTCTTTGATGGACACTAATTTTCAAAGGGAAAGATGTTATTATACAAAATCATGAAACATTTATCTACTCCAAATTCAGAGAGAGTTCTCCATTTCATAAAAGGAGCTTCTGAGAGCATTGAAGACAAATATTTTGACATTGCAGACAGTGATTGCCTATGTAAATGAACCACTAAAGTTCTAGAATTTTCCATTCTCTCTTCCAACCCAGGATAAAATCTGTATTCTCAAAAAGGGAAAAAATGAGAACATCTTCTTCGTGTTGGAAAGCACTAGGTAAAAAACCTTCATATACAGCCAGACTGAGGCACTTTGCATGGAAAGCACTCCCTGCTTAAGCTTCCATATAATTGTGTAGACTTCCCAAAGACTGACTACAGACAAAAAGGTGGTGGGAGAACTGGGCATCAATCCATCTGAAACCTCCTTGTACTACTTTTGCTCACAATCTTGTTCCCGTTGAAGTCTAATGCATAAAGTTAAGCACATGCTTAAGTGTTTGCAGGATCAAGGCCTTAGAGAAGATCTTTAGAGACTAATAGCTTGATTTTTGAAGATGTTGAGCTCCCACTTCTATTGAAGTCAGTGCCAGAATGCCACTCCAAAATCTTTCACCAGCATATTCAATTGAGAGAAAAATGGAATCTGCCATATGAAAAAAAGATGTGAAATGTCAGAGGGAGTTCTGAGTATGCTCTACTCATTTATATCTGTTGGACAATAATGGTAGGGCTAAAAAAGCTTAATAAAGTAAACTTGAAAATAGGACAGGAACCTAAAATTTCAATAGATTTCAAAATGTATATAATCACAGATGTCCTCAGTCTCAATATAACACCTCAAAGCGACAGCTAGAATTTCAGGTTGAGAAAAGTTTTGTAAGCCTTGAAATGGTTGAGTGGGTTTGCTTGCAATTTACAGACTTGCTTGTAAGTGTCTATACAGAGAATACTTGGAAGAACCCTGAAGGTTATATCACAAAATAGATTTTAGTGCTGCTAGACATACAATCACATAATATAGATTTGTTCATTAAAGATCCCTAGCAGTTTTAGTTCACATAGAAATCAAAACCAAGTATGTGTAATCAAACATTATTTTTCCTTTTACTCTGGATTCAGTTTGAATAAACACAAGGCCATATCATACCATTTATTTTTTA
Source organism: Gopherus evgoodei (assembly GCF_007399415.2). NCBI lineage: Eukaryota > Metazoa > Chordata > Testudines > Testudinidae > Gopherus > Gopherus evgoodei. The sequence continues at coordinate 322,000,503 of NC_044322.1, forward strand.
GCAGAACCCTCCCCCTGACATGCCCCAGGAAGCATTTATTTCAATGTATGATTATGAGAATATCAGATCAAATTGTGTAATCTTTCAATCTAATTTTTCTTTCCTTTTTTAAAAATTGAAAAAACAAATATATTCAATATTATTCTTGGAAATTTAAATTCACAAACATTTATAAAGTCAGAAGTTACTATGGCAAATTGTACTCTCATTTACATGGCAGCCTACGATTTCTGTAGTTTCTGAGGACAGAATTTAATTTCCAGAGCAACTGTAACATGTATTCATAGAATTGTGTGTTCCTCTATATACTCTGGCTGTCAGTGTGTACTCCAGGTGCTCCTGGATAGCTACTGCAATGATGCTCCCTAGCTCTCTACCTCTGTGCTCAAAGGCACAGGTTCACCAGGCACTTTCATAAAGGAGCAGACCACGTTTGAAAATGACACAAAGAAAACTTTTACCTGCCCTCAAACTTGGAAAAGGCAGAAAATTACAGAACAGTTCTAAGCCTGGTGGAGCAACAGAGTCTTCTTCAAGTGATGTCCCTATCGGTGCTCCACTGTAGATGCAGCAGCACCCCTTGCACCTGGGATCTGAGATATTCATCAGCCATGCCTGTCGGACTGCACATGCATACCTCCTCCCCTCTCACACCATGAGCTGGACATATATATAAATATATATAATGTTGTATATATGCCCCCCCAGTTCCTTCTTTACCGCCTTTGGTCTGAGACAGAATCCACAGCCGAGCCCATTTCTTCTTTTTCCCTCATTAGAAAAGTGCCTTACCTGTCAGTTTTAGCACAGTTTAGTACTTCTTCTTTGTCTTCTTCTTTCCTCTTTAATTTTGTTTGTTTGTTTCCACTTTACCTTTATTATTACCTCATAGATTAGGTTTTTGTTTCCATGCTTCTTGCCCTTCCCAACCAGGAAGCATTTTTCCTCACCCTTATGCCTGGATCTCCTGGGTTTAAGAGGTGTATCTCTTATTGGAATGTCTTCCTGGTAATCAACAGCCACCCACAGCGTATTCGCTGTCTGGGAGAGGGACATATCCCACAAAAGTGTTCCCACTGCTAAAACTTGACTGCTGGGGCCAGAAAAGACTGGGACATTCAGTTATGACTTGCATCGGACCCAGGCCAGGACTTTCCCTCTGTGCTGCTTTCAGGCTCTGCCAAGTCATCCACCGTTCCCCATTCCTTGCATCCCTCTAAGAGCAAGTTGTCCCTTTCTCACTTTGATGAGAAGAAGTGGTCTCCCTCCTCACACTGTGAGGCACAGCCCACCAGAACACTTTCCCATGTGAGGTCAGTCACCTCAACATCATCTGACAGTGGGCATAGCTCCAGGGACCATCTGAGTATCTCCGGTGCTGGCATGAAACTATGGGCTAAGGCCCTTTGCCAGACAGACCTACATCCCTCGATACCATCTCTGAGCTCCAGAGACTGAGACAGACTGACTTGGGAGATATGGTACCAACAAAAACAGTATCCTTTTCAGCACCGCCGAAGTTGTCAGCACCTCTTTTTCCCCAGCGACAAAGAGGAAGAAGAGGAGGAGGAGGAGGAGGAGTAGTGCGCCGTCACACCCTCTTATTTGAGACAGGCTCCAACGACTTCATCTACACATCCTCACTATTTGCAATCCACATCCTGGTATGGGCCACTGTGGATGCAACCACACATTCCACTCCCTCCACATTGGCCATATTGGGATCCTTGGGCCATCTACAGGGCACAATTTGGGAAGCCTTCCATGGAACAAAGCTGGAGACCTACACCTCTCCCTTCTCCATCGGTTGTTCGCCCACCAGAGACTGATCCTCCCCTGGTACTGGCTGAGGAGGAAGAAAAGGAGGAGGAAGCTCCATCAACACTACATTTCTCTTCTTCTTCCCCCAGTTAGAATATCATGCCCCCACCTCCCAGGGCTGCTGACATCTTCAGGCACTTTAAAGAATTATTTCACAGGATTGCAGATTCCCTCCCAATTCCTTTGGAGGAAGGGAAAGATCAGCAGCGTAAATTTGCTTGATATCCTGCACACATCTTCTTTCTTCAGAATCTTCATTCGCAGAACATATGGACAATTCCCTCCATTCCCTATCAACAAGGCTCTTCCTGAGCCAGCAAAAGTGCTCTGGCAGACCCTCGTGTCCATCCCTCCAACCTGAAAATGGGCAGATAAAAATATTATGTTCCAGCAAAAAAATCTGGAATTTCTTTTCTTGCGTCCCATGCTGAATTCTCTAGTAGTTAGTGTGGTGCAAGAGCAAGGACAACAATATCTATCTCAGTCTATCCATCAGGACAGAGACTGGAAACACTTAAATTTATTTGAAAGCAAGTCTTGTTCATCTGCCATGCTTCAGTTTCGAATATCTAATTTTGAGGCTCTTATGGCCAAGTACAACTACTTCAACTACTCCAAATTAGAGGAACGCTGCCATGACCTTCCTGAGGCCAAGAAAGAACAACTCTAGGTGCTTATATCTGAGGGCCACTCAGATATAAGCTTCACTAGACGCTGCAGATACCACCATCTGCTCCATCAGAACTGCTGTGGTCATGAAGCGTCATGGCTACACTTCTCGGACTTTCCTAAGGAAGTACAAACCACAGCTGAAGATTTACCCTTCGAGGTCCCCAAACCATTCACAGAACATATGGACAATTCCCTCCACTCCCTTAAAGACCCTCAAGCTATTCTCCACTCCCTTGGCATTTACAAACTCCAAAGAGACACTCAGGGAAGTCTCATCTTCCCCTGCGATCCCAACCACCACAGTACACTCCTCAATGGCACTATGACACTCAGTGCCGATGACAAAAGACCCCTACTAAACGTAGACAGACCACTCCTCAAAGGCCTACCTCTCAACACCTCCAGCCAAGCAACAATTTTGAAGGTGTAGTTGAGGCCCTGTTCCATTCATACCAACCATCTTCAACATCCAACCGATTTGATGACTGATTAGCTCTGTTCTTTCCATCATGGAGACTAATCACACAGACAAGTGGTTCTAGAGATTGTCAGGGAAGAATATTTCCATTTCCAATCTATCCTGCCCTGCCACCTTCCTTCCCCATCCCTCTTCAGGGACCCCTCTCATGAGCCCATTCTATGAAAAGAAATAAATCATCTTCTGGGCTTGGGAGCTGTCAATCCAGTCCCTTCCCAGTGCAGAGAAAAGGGTTTCTACCTCCATTATATTCTGATCCAGAAGAAATCCAACAGCTGGCAGCCAATCCTGGATCTTCGAAACCTAAACAAGTTCATCAAACTACAACACTTCAAGATGGTTAGACTCTCTACCATTATCTCAGCACTGGAACAGGGGGACTAGTTCTTGGTCCTCGACCTCTGAGGCACATATTTCCATATTGCAATCCACCTTGCACACAGAGAGTTTCTCCAATTCACCATGGGAGCTGACCATTATCAGTACAAGGTACTGCCTTTCAGACTGCTGATGGCCCCTCATATATTCTCCAAAGTCCTTGCAGTAGTTGCCACCTACCTAAGGAAACAAGGCATAGTCATGTTTTCCTACTTAGACTACTGTCTCTTCAAGGCCCAATCTGAAGCAGATGCTCTTCATGCCGGCCGTGTCACAGTGGACCTTTTCACAAATCGAGGTCTCTGTGTGAATGTGGAGAAGTCAAATTTAACACCAATACAGCACCTGGTGTTCATCAGTGCACAGCTAGATGCTATACCAGCCAGAGCCCTCCTTGCACCTCAGATTCTCTACTATAGTGGATCTTGTGTCCAAGGTATGAGCCTGCCACCAGATCTCCGCTAGAACATGTCTCCAGCTACTAGGACACATGGCAGCCACAACATTCATGGTAAGGCATGCACAGTTACATATGCAATGTCTTCAGGTGAGGCTCCATACAGTATATGTCCTTCACAGACACAGCCTACACAAACTGATATCCATGATGAGAACAATCTACTCTGGTGAACACAACCCAAGAACATCTATGTTGGGGTTCCTTCCCTTCAGCCGGTGCCAACTATGATTCTAATAACCGATGCCTCCTTAATCAGTTGGGAAGTGCACCTTCACACTCATACAGTGTAGGGCAGATAGTCGATATTTCCTCCCACTGATCACACATCACACCATCAGAATCATGATGGACAATGTTGCTTGCATGTTTTACATCAACAGGCAGGGGAAGAGAGGTCCCACTCTTTGTTTGGAGGCACTGAAATTATGGAACTGGTGTATCCAACATGACATCACCATCTCAGTTGCTTACCTCCCTGGACACCACAACATCACTGCAGATTCACTGAGCAGGAGATTCTCCCATGATCACAAGTGGGAACGGGATATGTGAATCCTTCATCTTATCTTCAACCGCTGGGGATTCTCCAACATAGATCTTTTTGCCACTCTACAAAATGGATCTTGCAGTGTATACATCTGGCCTACCAACTACACAATTGACAACCTCTTACTGCAATTAAAGCACATTCCACCTGCTCGCTTTCCACCTTCATTGCTTTTGTCAATAATGTCCCCATTGATGACATTTGCAAAGCGACCACATGGGCATGAGCAGACACTTTTGCTCATCACTATGCCATTACTCAGGACACTTCAGCTGATACTATCCTGGGAAATGGGCAGTAAATGCTGCTCCGAAGCCACTGCTTTCCAGTCACCTAATGTGGAGCACCCATGGGGACATCACTCGAAGAAGAAGAAGAAGAAAAGGTTGCTCAACTTGTGCAGTGTCTGAGGTTCTTCGAGATGTGTGTCTCTATGGGTGCTCCACCACCTGCTTTCCTGCTTCGTAACTGACAAACAAGTTCTGCAGCAAGAAGGAACGGGGCAGGGGGGCGGCAGTTGGACTGCACAGTGCTATATATACGTGCCACTCATGGCGCATGAGGTGGGAGGTGTGCATGTGTGGTCCAAAAGGCACTTCTGATGAAGATCTCTGATCACAAGCATAGAGGGTGCTGCCACAGCCACAATGGAGCACCCATAGCAACACACATCTCAAAGAACCTCAGGGTGAGTAACCTCTTCCCATGAAGACAAATACGGTTAAGGAAAGTAACTGTATAGTTGTCTTTCATTTAACCAAACTTCTTTGGTTTTAGAATTGTCTTTGAAACTGTTTTATGTTAATCTCATTACTTATGGGGGTTTAGTCTCTGACTATATGGAGAAAATAGGTTATGGAGAGAAATAGGAATTTCTCATTGGCCATATATAGGTTACCTACTGAAATATGCCCACAGCTAAACACTTCTCATATAGCTGTAAGTAGTACTTTATATTACTACTTTGAAGTTGAGAGTAGTGAGTATCTAAAGCACCTCTGGACCTGCTTAGCACTTATGAGCTTAAGTCAGAGATACTCCTAGGCAACTATAAAAGAACAGATCAAACTTTTGGTTTACTGTATATATTTCAAAATATAAGGATTGAGACATAATGAGTTGCATCTCTAAAAGTCTAAAATAAATAAATCATCTGAAATCCATGGTCAGCTCAAAATTGAAAAAAAAATGTTTAGAGACTCTTGAATCTTAAAAATAAAGCCCCAAATATTTGCAACCAGTGATTGAATTAACAACTTCAATGTTAAGTATGCGAGAGATTCTGTTGCATTTATAATTTAGTGTGGTTATAAGGCTGAAAACTGATTCACAGTTTAATCTTTAGTCAGGAGAGAGGATTTTTATGTTCTGTGTTAAAGCTGCTTTGGCAGGAGCACAGCTTGTACTGCAGTGTTAAATATAATGAATGATTTCAGCATGGACTAGCTAGTTCATAAGAATATAATAATGGTTACTAAACAGACTAAAAAATTGAGAGTGAAAGCCAAATAAGTTCTATTTTGAATTAAGGGTAATGTGAAAAGAGGGCACTGCAGTTCTCAGTTATGATTACATCTGGCTGTTATATTATCCCTTATAATTTGCTTTCTAAGACAGAAGTGAGAAACTTGTGTTTTGGTTGGATGAATGGATAATACTGTCAAAGCCTTGAGTCTACAGACACTCAGGGTATGTCTTTACTATGAAATTAGGTCAATTTAATAGAAGTCGATTTTTTAGAAATTGATTTGATACTGTCCTCTGTGTGTGTCCCCACTAAGCGCATTAAGTCTGCGGTGTGCGTCCACAATACTGAGACTAACGTCAACTTTTGGAGCATTGCACTGTGGTAGCTATCCCACAGTTCCCACAGTCTCTGCCCCCCTTGGAATTATGGGTTGCGTTCCCAATGCCTGATGGGGAAAAAGCATTGTCGCAGGTGGTTCTGGGTACCTCTCGTCAGGCCCTTCCCTCCCTCCGGGAAAGCAACGGCAAAAAATCATTTCTCGCCTTTTTCCCTGGGTTACCTGTGCAGACGACATACCACAGCAAGCTTGGAGCCCACTCAGCTCACTGTCACCATATGTCTCCTGGGTGCTGCTGACAGACATGGTATTGCAGTGCTACACAGCAGCAGCTCCTTGCCTTTGCAAATTGACAAAGACAGTTAGCAGTCATATTGTACCATCTGCTGTTGTCTCCTGGTTGTTCCTGGCCGGCCTCACTGAGGTCGGTCAGAGGCACCAGGCAGACGTGGGTGCTCCTGGCTGGCCTCGGTGAGGTTGGTCAGGGGCACTTAGACAAAAATGGGAATGACTCCCCAGTTCATTATCTCCTTTAAATTTTGTCTAATGGAGATTCAGTCCTGCCTGGAATATCAGGCAAGCCTACTAAAGAACCAGAGAGGCAAATGGCCACTCCGGGTCAGAGCCCAGACATCCCGCAGAAATGATGAGCTGCATGCCATTCTAGGGGGTGCCTCTACAACTACCCCACCCCTGTGCTTCCCTCTTTCCCCACCCTTCCCGGGCTAACTTTGGCAGTTATCACCCAATTTGTGTGACAAATTAATAAAGAATGCATGAATTTGAAACAACACTGACTTTATTGCCTCTTTGAGAAGGTAACAGATTTTTTAGACAAAGGAAACGCAGTGGATCTAATTTACTGTAAGCAGAGTCAGGATAAGCTCTACCCTGACATCTGGTGGAAAGAAGTTCAGAGAGTGTATTTGCATAGGTACGCCCACCCTATCCCAGACTCCCAAGCTGTGGGATTGCTTGGTGACAAATTGCTCACCCTCAGTTGAGTAGTACTGGCTAGACATGGGACATGGGTTCCAAAACCCAGAGAATTGAGAGAGGCTGGGGACAGGTATCTGTGCCTGGTGGGGCAGTCTCCTTGTGGAGCTAGAAGCACCAGTTGCACCCCCTCCTCTCTCCACTGTGGAATGTCAGAGTTGGTTTTTTTTTATTCTCTCAAGAATCTAAATACAGGTTACTGAGCTGAACGCCCTTTGGGCTAATGGTACACTAGCACTGGGGCTCCCCCACTAAGAGCTGAGATCACTAAGAGTTGAAATCACAAAAAAAACTGAAATGACTGAGCTGAGAGCACTGAGCATTGTGCTAACTAGTGGGGGAGCCTGAAGATATGCTGTGGACAGAGCAGCTGGTGGAGTGGAGCAGTTGCGGGGACGGCTGGAGCGGATCACGGGACAGCTGGTGGCAGCAGAGGGAGTAGCTGTGGGACGGGTGGCGCGGCCCACAGAGTGAGCAGAGCCGAGCAGTTTTGCAGAGCAGCTCATGGAGCAGAGCAGCTGGTGGAGCGGAGCAGTTCCTGAGGATGGCTGGAGGAGCAGAGTGGAGCAGCTGGTAAAGCGGAGCAGTTCGTGGAGAAGGCGGAAGCAGAACCCACGGAGAGGCAGGGCAGTTGGCCCTGGACCACGTAAGGTGCCCCTTTCTACCCAGGCTGGGGGGGAGGGACCTCTACAGATAGACTCTCGAACTCTGGGGTGGCATTGACCAGAGACTTTTGGGTTGTTGGACTTTGGGGTGATTGGACTTAAAACCCTAAGCGGAAAAAGGACAGTGGCAAACGTACTTGGAGGTGGGTTTTTGTTTATGGTTTGTGTTATAACCCTGTTTGTGGTGTTTCTCCAATGGGATGCCACATTGATTCCTTCCTTTATTAAAAAAGATTTTGCTACACTCAGACTCCGTGCTTGCGAGAGGGGAAGTATTGCCTCCTAGAGGCGCCCAGGGGGGTGTGGTATGTGAGTGTCCCAGGTCACTGGGTGGGGGCTCAAGCCGGTTATGCATTGTGTTACTGAAACGGAACCCCTGGATACTGAACCCGGCCCTTGTTGCTGCCAACTAGAGGGGCAGAAGGGTTACATTTTTGGGGGCTCGTCCGGGATCCCTGGGTCAGTACCCCTCGCAAGCACTTGTTGAGTGTTCCACTGTATTGGGAAATAATTATGTTTATATTTTGAGGAAACTACTGTTTGTATAATGGCTAATATGTCGGGTTTGGTGGGCCCCAGTCCTGCAGCCTCTAGCTCAGGGGCGGCAGACTCAGCCCATGATTGGGCAAAAGCACTGGGGCATATATTGGAAAAGATTGTGTTGGCCTATGCTACGTCGAACTCGTGTCGTAAGTTAAGGTTATTTGATGGGGAAGAGGAGTTTGAACTCTGGTCGGAGCATACTACTGAAATGCTGCGGGAGTGGGCCGTACCCGATGTAGAAAAGCGACGATGTCTAATAGAGAGCCTTAGTGGCCCAGCATTAGATGTAATTCACACCCTGAAGCTCACTGACCCTGAGGTCAGTGTGAAGGACTGCCTAGAGGCCCTTGATAATACCTTTGGGAGCGTAGAGGGCCCTGCGGACAGTTACTGTAAATTCATTAATTCCCGACAGCAAAGGGGTGAGAAAATTTCAGCCTATATACAGAGGCTGGAGAGACTACTTCAGAGAGCTGTTATGAGGGGAGCAGTGACTGCTGAGCAGATGGATCAGACCAGACTGGCTCAAGTTGTAAGAGGGACTCAGTATTGGAACCCGATCCTACTTCATCTCCGACTAAGAGAACGGCAGGAACATCCCCCAAGTTACTCCCAGCTGATAAAGGAGGTCAGGGAAGAAGAAGAAAGGCAGGCAGCCAGCGAGTGTTGGGAAGCCCAAACATTGGAACGAGCCAGTACGACACCACCGCCAATGGCCAGTGTACTGATGGTGAGCACCACAGAGGAACTTGCCCAACAAATGCAGGTCCTGACAGAACGGATAGCTGAGCTGCAAAGCATCATTGACCAAGCTAAGACTTCCAGGAATAAGGAGCCTCAGACTGTGATGATAGAGAAGTCAGTATCTAGAGTCACCGTCCCACCTCGCCGAATGGAGAAAGGACACTTCTTTTGCTACCGGTGTGGTCAGGATGGGCACAGTGCTGCTAACTGCCATAAGGAAGAGAACCCCTCCTTAGTGTATGAAAAGCTGAGGATCAGTTGGGAGAGATCCAGTAGCTGCCAGAAGGTCCGGGGACGGAGACCACCTAGGCCTAGAGGATTTGAAGATTCCCCCAGAAGAGACCAACCAGCTGGGATCCCTGCAGGACTGATAGGGCCTCGAGCAGAGGTCATGGTGAGGATTGAAGGGGCGGAGTGTAAAGCCGTGCTTGACACTGGATCTCAAGTGACTATTATATTTCAGTCATTCTACCAACAGATGCTTAGGCACCTGCCCATACAGCCACTGACTGGCATTGGTCTGTGTGGCCTCAGCATGGATGAATACCCTTATCAGGGCTATGTCATAGTACACCTGGAATTCCCAGAAGAGATTGCTGGGGTAAGACAGGAGGTGGACACTGCAGCTTTAATATGCCCTGACCCCAAAGGAGCCTCTGATGTGTCTGTGCTAATAGGGACCAACTCCAGCCTCTTTAGGATACTGGCCGATTACTGCAGACAGCGAGCAGGAGACCAATATCTGAATACCTTGGTGATACACACACACTGTGCCGAGGCTTACAGAAAAATTGAGGACACGAGAAAAGTGATGCCTGATTTGCCAGTCGGAGCACTGAGGTATGAGGGCCCGGTCCCTTTAGTGGTGCCTGCCATGTCAGAAAAGGAGGTGATTGTCAGGAGTACCTGCCTAAAAGGCAGTAAGGGAACATTAGCTGTGGTAGAGCAGCCAACCAAGGGAGGGCTCCCAGAAGGAGTGCTGGTTCTCAGCGGAGTCATAACCCTACCTGCTGAAGCCCAGGAGGAGGTGACGATACTGGTTGCTAATGAAACACGCCGTGATGTGTTTGTAAAACCAGGGCAGAAGATTGCAGACATTTTTGAGCCTGAAAGCGTTGTGAGACCCCAGTGTGAAGATGAAGTTCCAATGATAGATCCTGCAATGTTTGACTTCGGGGACTCACCGCTGTCTGAGGAGTGGAAGGATCGCCTGAGGAAGAAGCTTTGCGAGAGATCCAAAGTGTTCTCACTACATGAGTGGGACGTGGGATGTGCAAAGGGAGTGGAACACCATATCAGGCTACAAGATCCCCGACCCTTCAGGGAGAGGTCTAGAAGGATTGCCCTCTCTGAGATGGAAGACGTGCGCCATCATCTTCAAGAGCTGATCGCGAATGGTATCATCACAGAGTCACGAAGCCCCTATGCCTCACCCATTGTGGTCGTTCGTAAGAAGAGTGGAAAAATCCGGATGTGTATTGACTACCGCACCCTAAACAGGCGCACTACAGTTGATCAGTACACCATGCCTCGAGTACAAGATGCCTTGGACTGTTTGCTGGGTAGTCAGTGGTTCTCTGTGTTGGATCTTCGGAGTGGATACTACCAGATCCCTCTAGGTGAAGAAGATAAGGAGAAGACAGCCTTCATCTGCCCATTAGGGTTTTATCAGTTCGAACGCATGCCCCAAGGGATTTCTGGAGCACCTGCCACATTTCAACGTCTTATGGAAAAAGTCGTGGGAGACATGAATTTACTGCAGGTGTTAGTTTACTTGGATGACCTGATTGTGTTTGGAAGAACCCTGGAGGAACATGAAGAAAGACTTCTTAAAGTGCTCGACAGGTTGGAGGCATACGGTTTGAAGCTTTCAATTGATAAATGCCAGTTCTGCCAAACCTCAGTGAAGTATGTAGGTCACATCGTGTCCCAAGAAGGTGTGAGTACTGACCCCGATAAAATAGAAGCACTCACTACCTGGCCACGTCCCATTAACTACAGAGAACTCAAGACGTTTCTTGGATTTAGTGGTTACTACCGCAGATTTGTGAAGAACTATGCTACGATTGTAAAACCTCTGAATGATCTTACCAGGGGATACCAGTCCAACAAGAACAAATCTAAGACCCAGAATAAGCGGAGGCCTCCAAAGCCGCCTTTGCAGAGACACTATGGCCCCTTCGAACCATTTGGGCCGCGGTGGGATGAAAGATGTGAGAGAGCTTTTCGGGAAATCATTACTCGCTTAACTCATGCTCCCGTCCTAGTCTTTGCTGACCCGAGCAAACCGTTTATCCTGCATACTGATGCCAGTTTGGAGGGTCTGGGAGCAGTACTGTATCAGGAAGTGGAAGGCAAACGCAAACCGGTAGCCTTTGCCAGCCGAGGACTGTCTGACAGTGAAACTCGCTACCCCATCCACAAGCTGGAGTTCTTGGCCTTGAAATGGGCCATCACTGAGAAATTCCGAGACTACTTGTACGGTGCTCAGTTCCAGGTGTGGACAGACAACAACCCACTGACCTATGTGTTAACAAGTGCTAAATTGGATGCTACAGGCCAGAGATGGGTGGCCGCCTTGGCTAGCTATGAGTTCAGCATTCAATACCGATCAGGGAGGAGCAATGTAGATGCAGATGCCTTGTCCAGACGTCCGCAGGCACCTGATGTCGCTGTGATACCCACGGATGGCGTGAGAGCTATTTGCAGTGTGAGTCGCCGAGAGCCGGAGTCCCCTGAGAGCCTTCATGGATGTGTTGCTGAAGCTTTGGGCCTACCCCCTGAAGGCGTGCCTTCTGCTTCAGTGAACTATATTGCTTTGGACCAATCTCCCTTGCCCATGCTCAATACGGCTGACTGGCAAGAGGCCCAACTACAAGATGCTGACATTCGTGATACACTACTTGCCAAAAGAGAGGGGCGAGGCCCAGCTGAGGTTGTCCCACCTACCCCAGAGGGCAAACTACTATTGAGAGAATGGACCAAACTAAAACTGATTCAGGGAGTGCTACACCGCACGACCACAGACCCTCTACAAAAGCAACGGAATCAACTAGTGCTGCCAAAAGATTACAGAGCCCTGGCCATGAGGGCCCTGCATGATGACTTTGGACATTTAGGGATGGAGAGGACCCTGGAACTTATCCGCAGTAGATTCTATTGGCCACGGATGGCTGAAGATGTTCGCCGGAAATGTGAGACCTGCGCGCGATGTGTGCAAAGGAAAACTCTGCCCACGAGGGCTGCATATCTGAAGAACATCACCAGCAACAAACCTCTGGAGCTGGTTTGCATTGATTTCTTGTCTTTAGAAGTGGACAAGAGGAATATTGGGAACATCCTAGTAGTGACCGACCATTACACGCGATATGCGCAGGCATATCCCACACGTGATCAGAAGGCCACTACCGTCGCTCGAGTACTATGGGAAAAATATTTCTCAGTTTATGGATTCCCAGCCCGGATACACTCGGATCAGGGACGAGACTTTGAGAGTCACCTTCTGAAGGAGGTGCTGAGGATAGCAGGAATTAAAAAGTCAAGGACAACGCCTTATCACCCACAGGGTGACCCTCAGCCAGAGAGGTTCAACCGAACCCTTTTAGATATGTTAGGGACTTTGCGGCCAGAGCAGAAGGCAACCTGGAGCCAACATGTCGCATTTCTAGTGCACGCCTACAACGCCACAAAGAACGACGCTACGGGAGTCACCCCATATCTCTTAATGTTTGGGCGAGAACCAAGATTACCCATAGACCTGTGCTTTGGTGTATCCGAGGATGGAGATAGCTATGAAACTCACCAGCAATATCTATCCCGTCTACGAGAAAAGCTGCGGGATGCTTATCACTTAGCTACATCTGCAGCTCAGAAGAATGCAGGCCGCAACAAACATCGATATGATGCTAGGGTGCGTCTGCAAGAACTCCAGCCAGGGGACAGAGTCCTGCTGCGAAATTTGGGTATTGCTGGCAAGCACAAGATAGCTGACAGATGGAAGGCAATACCTTACTTAGTGATGGAAAAGCTAGGAGACCTGCCGGTCTACAAGATCAAACCTGAAGAGGGTACAGGGCAGACCAAGACCATGCACAGAAACCTTTTGCTCCCTGTGGGGGAATTGGTAGGCAGCCCTTATGAGATTGGCCACAACCGGGCAACTGGGCAGAACAAAGGTGCTGTGCCAAAGCCGCCTTCCAACGTGGACAGCCGGCTCCCTGCAGCTAACCTACCCCTACTCAGCACATCTGAGAGTGAGTCTGAGGAGGAAGACACAACCATGGTGTATCCTGGGATGAAGACAAGATTTCAGTCTCGATCCGCTGAATCAGAAGAGAGCACATCCTCTTCCGCCCTAAACCCTATGGCAGAAGTATTTAGGCCCATTCCTGACATCCCTGAGCCACTGGTGGGACCCCCGTGTAATGACTTACACAGACTATTGGACAGTGGTGACATACAGATGGAGGATGTCCAGAGCACCTGCGACCCTCCACTGTTAGAACTAGAAATGCAGGGGCCTATGCCAGTACCCGAGGGGAACTCACAGGAAACTTCCCCATCCGTCACTCAAGAGGATGTCCCCCCTACCATAGCAACAGAGATTCTCAATAGGCGAGACAGGGTAATAAGACCAGTGAAACGGTTAACTTACGATGCACCTGGGGTGATTAGTGAGGAGCCTATACATTTAGCACACAGGTTTGTGAAAGCTAAAGTGGGCTATCTAATGCCTTTTGGAGGGGACCAATAAGTTGGTATAGTAGGGAATGTGATTTGTCGGGACGACAAATTCTTGGCTGGGGGGAGGATGTAAGCAGAGTCAGGATAAGCTCTACCCTGACATCTGGTGGAAAGAAGTTCAGAGAGTGTATTTGCATAGGTACACCCACCCTATCCCAGACTCCCAAGCTGTGGGATTGCTTGGTGACAAATTGCTCACCCTCAGTTGAGTAGTACTGGCTAGACATGGGACATGGGTTCCAAAACCCAGAGAATTGAGAGAGGCTGGGGACAGGTATCTGTGCCTGGTGGTGCAGTCTCCTTGTGGAGCTAGAAGCACCAGTTGCACCCCCTCCTCTCTCCACTGTGGAATGTCAGAGTTGGTTTTTTTTATTCTCTCAAGAATCTAAATACAGGTTACTGAGCTGAACGCCCTTTGGGCTAATGGTACACTAGCACTGGGGCTCCCCCACTAAGAGCTGAGATCACTAAGAGTTGAAATCACAAAAAAAACTGAAATGACTGAGCTGAGAGCACTGAGCATTGTGCTAACTAGTGGGGGAGCCTGAAGATATGCTGTGGACAGAGCAGCTGGTGGAGTGGAGCAGTTGCGGGGACGGCTGGAGCGGATCACGGGACAGCTGGTGGCAGCAGAGGGAGTAGCTGTGGGACGGGTGGCGCGGCCCACAGAGTGAGCAGAGCCGAGCAGTTTTGCAGAGCAGCTCATGGAGCAGAGCAGCTGGTGGAGCGGAGCAGTTCCTGAGGATGGCTGGAGGAGCAGAGTGGAGCAGCTGGTAAAGCGGAGGAGTTCGTGGAGAAGGCGGAAGCAGAACCCACGGAGAGGCAGGGCAGTTGGCCCTGGACCACGTAAGGTGCCCCTTTCTACCCAGGCTGGGGGGGAGGGACCTCTACAGATAGACTCTCGAACTCTGGGGTGGCATTGACCAGAGACTTTTGGGTTGTTGGACTTTGGGGTGATTGGACTTAAAACCCTAAGCGGAAAAAGGACAGTGGCAAACGTACTTGGAGGTGGGTTTTTGTTTATGGTTTGTGTTATAACCCTGTTTGTGGTGTTTCTCCAATGGGATGCCACATTGATTCCTTCCTTTATTAAAAAAAGATTTTGCTACACTCAGACTCCGTGCTTGCGAGAGGGGAAGTATTGCCTCCTAGAGGTGCCCAGGGGGGTGTGGTATGTGAGTGTCCCAGGTCACTGGGTGGGGGCTCGAGCCGGTTATGCATTGTGTTACTGAAACGGAACCCCTGGATACTGAACCCGGCCCTTGTTGCTGCCAACTAGAGGGGCAGAAGGGTTACATTACATTGATTTCAGTAAGGCATTTGATATGGTTCCACATGTGGAATTATTAGTTAAATTGGAAAAGATGGGGATCAGTATGAAAATTGAAAGTTGGATAAGGAACTGGATAAAGGGGAGACTACAACGGATCGTACTGAAAAGTGAACTGTCAGGCAGGAAGGAGGTTACTAGTGGAGTTCCTCAGGGATCGGTTTTGGGGCCAATCTTATTTAATCTTTTTATTACTGAGCTTGGCACAAAAAGTGGGAATGTGCTAATAAAGTTTGCGGATGACACAAAGCTGGGAGGTATTGCTAACACAGAGAAGGACTGGGATATCATACAAGAAGATCTGGATGACCTTGTAAACTGGAGTAATAGTAACAGGATGAAATTTAATAGTGAAAAATGCAAGGTCATGCATTTAGGGATTAATAACAAGAATTTTGGTTATAAATTGGGGACACATCAGTTGGAAGTAACAGAGGAGGAGAAGGATCTTGGAGTATTGGTTGATCACAGGATGACTATGAGCCGCCAGTGTGATATGGCTGTTAAAAAAGCTAATGTGGTTTTAGGATGCATCAGGTGAGGTATTTCCAGCAAAGATAAGGAGGTGTTAAAGACAAAGGCACTGGTGAGACCTCATCTGGAATACTGTGTGCAGTTCTGGTCTCCCATGTTTAAGAAGGATGAATTCAAACTGGAACAGGTACAGAGAAGAGCTACTAGGATGATCCAAGGAATGGAAAACTTATCTTATGAAAGGAGACTCAAAAAGCTTGGCTTGTTTAGCCTAACCAAAAGAAGGTTGAGGGGGAGATACAATTGCTCTTTATAAATATATCAGAGGGATAAATATGAGGGAGGGAATTATTTAAGCTTAGTATCGATGTGGACACAGGAACAAATGGATATAAACTGGACACTAGGAAGTTTAGACTTGAAATTAGACGAAGGTTTCTAATCATTAGATGAGTGAAATTCTGGAACAGCCTTCCAAGGGAAGTAGTGGAGGCAAAAGACATATCTGGCTTTAAGGCTAAGGTTAATAAGTTTATGGAGGGGATGGTATGATGGGATAGCCTAATTTTGACAATTAATTTGGCAATTGATCTTTGATTATCAGCAGGTAAGTATGCCCAGTGGTCTGTGATGGGATGTTAGATGGGGTGGTATCTGAGTTACTACAGAGAATTCTTTCCTGGGTGCTGGCTGGTGAGTCTTGCCCACATGCCATATTTGGGGTCGGGAAAGAATTTTCCTCCAGGGCAGATTGGCAGAAGCCCTGGAGGTTTTTCGCCTTCCTCTGCAGCATGGGGCATAGGTCACTTGCTGGAGGATTCTCTGCAGCTTGAGGTCTTCAAACCACAATTTGAGGACTTCAATAACTCAGACATAGGTTAGGGGTTTGTTACAGGAGTGGGTGGGTGAGATTCTGTGGCCTGCATTGTGAAGGAGGTCAGACTAGATTATCAAAATGGTCCTTTCTGACCTTAAAGTCTGAGTCTATGAGCCTCTGCAAGCAGAGATCAAAGGAGAGAGGGGAGGACGGTTGGATTACAGGGAAGTAGAGTGAACCACTATTCTGCACTTGTTCAGCCTATAGTTGGACTGCTCCTTACTACTGTCCAGGCTTCATGAGCCATGGGAGCAGGGGGTAGGATGGGGTAGGTGCAGCCGCACGATGCTGCCGACTGGGAGAGCAGCCTGAGGCAGAAGCCTCCAGCTGGCATGATAGTCCAGGCAGGACTGAATCTCCATTGCACAAAACTTAAAGAAGAGAATGACCTGAAGTCATTCCTATTTTTATCCAGACGCCCCTGACCAACCTCACCGAGGCCAGCCAGGAGCACCCATGTCTGCCCAGGCGCCCCCGACTGACCTCACTGAGGCCAGCGAGGAGCACCCACGGGACAATGATGATGACTGCCAGTCATACAGCACCATCTGCTGTCCGCAAGGGAAGGCAAGAGGATGCTGCTGTGTAGCGTTGCAGTACTGTGTCTGCCAGCAGCACCCAGGAGACATACGGTGTTCTCTAAAAACATGGGCCATGTCAATTTGTCCATCCTGGTGACAATGGGGTAGGTTCATGCTATGGAATGCCAATTCTGGGCCCAGGAAAGAAGCACAGACTGGTAGGACCCGTAGTGTTGCAGGTCTGGGATGATTCACAGTGGCTGCAAAACTTTTACATGACTAAGGACACTTTCATGGAACTTTGTGACTTGCTTTCCCCTGCCCTGAAGGGCAAGAATACCAAGATGAGAGCAGCCATCACAATTCACAAGCGAGTGGCGATAGCTTTCTGGAAGCTTGCAACGCCAGACAGCAACTGATCAGTCGAATCAATTTGGAGTGGGCAAATCTACTGTGGGGGCTGCTGTGATCCAAATAGACGAAGCGATCTGTGACCTGCTGCTATAAAGGGTAGTGACTCTGGGAAATGTGCAGGTCATAGTGTATGGCTTTGCTGCAATGGGATTCCCTAACTGTGGTGGGGCGGAAGATGGAACGCATATCCCTATCTTGGGACCGGAGCACCAAGGCAGCGAGTACATAAACCGCAAGAGGTATTTTTCAGTGGTGCTGCAAGCACTGGTGGATCACAAGGGACATTTCACCAACATCAGTGTGGGGTGGCCGACAAAGGTACATGACACTCGCATCTTTAGGAACTCTGGTCTGTGTCAATGGCTGGAGCAAAGGACTTACTTTCTAGACGAGCAAATAACCGTTGGTGGTGATGTTGAAATGCCTATAGTTATCCTTGGGGAGCCAGCCTACCCCTTAATGCCATGTCTCATGAAGCCATACACAGGCATCCTGGACAGTAGTCAGGAGGTATTCAGCTATAGACTGAGTAAGTGCAGAATGGCGGTAGAATGTGCATTTGGACATTTAAAAGCGTGCTGGCGCAGTTTACTGACTCGGATAGACCTCAGCAAAACCAATATTCGGATTGTTATTACTTCTTGCTGTGTGCTCCACAATATCTGTGAGAATAAGGGGGAGACGTTTATGGCAGGGTGGGAGGTTGAGGCAAATCGTCTGGCCGCTGATTACACCCAGCCAGACACCAAGGCAATTAGAAGAGCATAGCAGTGCGCAGTGCTCATCAGAGAAGCTTTGAACACCAGTTTCATGACTGACCAGAGGGCTACAGTGTGAAAGTTCTGTTTCTTTCTCCTTGCTAACTCCCTCCAACACTTGGCTCACTCTACTTCCCTGTAAGCCAACTGCCCTCCCCTCCCCGCCTTTGATCACCGCTTGCAGAGGCAATAAAGTCATTGTTGCTTCACATTCATGCATTCTTTATTAATTCATCACACAAATAGGGGGATGACTGTCAAGGTAGCCCAGGAGGAGTGGGAGAGGAAGGAAGCACCGGGTGGAGTGGGAGAGGAAGGGAGGAGGGAAAGACAAGGCCACACTGCACTTCAAAATTTATTAATGCCAGCTTTCTGTTGCTTGGGAAGTCCTCTGGGGGGGAGTAGTAGGGTAGGCCGGAGGCTACACCGCCACGTTCTTGGGTGTCTGGGTGAGGAGGCTATGGAACTTGGGGAGGAGGACAGTTGGTCAGATGGGCTGAAATGGTGGTCTGTGTTCCTCCTTTTGCCTGTCCTGCTCAACAATACGCTGGAGAATATGAGTCTGATCCTCGAGTATTGCTTCATGCCTCCTTTCATCACGCTGATACCACATCTCCTCTCGCTCGTCCCTCCTGTCCTCTTGCGCGTCCCTCCTGTCCTCATGTTCTTTGTGCTTTCCTGCACTCTGACATTGTCTGTCTCCATGCATTCTACTGGGCTCTTTTAGTGTGAGAGGACTGCATGAGCTCAGAGAACATGTAATCGTGAATGCGTTTTTTTTCACCTTCTAATCTTCGCTAGCCTCTGGAATGGAGACTATACAGCAAACATTGAAACATTTGCATCTGCGGGAGGAAAATAAAAAGGGAGAGTAGTATTTAAAAAGACACATTTTAAAGAACAATGGGTACACTCTTCCATGGTGAACCAAATTGTTAACATTACATAGCACATGTGCTTTCTTTACAAGGTCACATTTTGACTCTTATATTGAGGGCCTGCCGGTTGGAATTCCATGTTGGAATGGTTTCAAACAGCAGCACCTTCATGTCCCATACCAAGCACCCATTGGGTTGGCCATTTAAAATGGGTTGACCATTTAAAAGGAGGGGCTGAGGTTTTCAGGTTAACATGCAGCACAAACCCAACTATAGCCCTCCACCCCACCCTGGGATGATCGCTTCACCCCTCCCCCACACCACATGGCACAGAGTGGGGATGATTTCTGTTTAGCCACAGGCAAACAGCCCACCCTGAATGGCCACCTCTGAATGTCCCCTTAATAAAATTCCCCTATTTCAACCAGGTGACCATGAATGATAATCACTTTCCTGAGGATAACATAGAGAGATAAAGAACGGATGTTGCTTGAATGCCAGCAAACACCGGGACCATACGCTGCCATGCTTTGTTATGCAATTATTCCATACTATGTGCGACTGGCCTGGCATGGTAAAGTGTCCTTCCATGGCATATGGAATAAGGCTGCCCTTCCCAGAAACCTTTTGCAAAGGCTTTGAGAGTACATCCAGGAGAGCTTCATTGAGATGTCCCTGAAGGATTTCCACTCCATCCCCATACACGTTAACAGACTTTTCCAGTAGCTGTACTGGCCGTGAATGCATCCCAAGTCTTCAGGGCAAAATAATCATTAAACACACTTGCTTTTAAACCATGTACAATATTTACAAAGGTACACTCACCAGAGGTACACTCACCAGACTTCCCTCAAGTTCCGTGAGCCCATCTTGGGTGGGTTGGGAGCGTACTGGGCCCAGGATGATAAACAGTTCCTGGCTGTCGGGGAAAACATTTCCTCCGCTTCCTTGCTGTGAGCTAACTTCAACGTAGTCATCCTCCTCCTCCTCCTCCTCTTCCTCATCCCCTAAATCCACATCCCTGTTGCATGAGAGTCCATTGACGGTGTCAAAGCACAGGGTTGGGGTAGTTGTAGAGGCACTCCCTAGAATGGCATTCAGCTCATCATAGAAGCGGCATGTCTGGGGCTGTGCCCTGGAGCGGCCATTTGCCCTTCTGTTTTTTTGGTAGGCTTGCCTCAGCTCCTTAAGTTTCACGCAGCACTGCTGCGAGTCTCTGTTATAACCTTTGTCCTTCATGTCCTTTGAGATTTTTTCAAATATTCCGGCATTTTGTCTTTTGGAATGGAGTTCAGATAGCATGGATTCATCTCCCCTTACAGCGATCAGATCCAGTACCGCCTGTTTGGTCCATGCTGGAGCTCTTTTGCGATTCTGGGACTGCATGGTCACCTCTGCTGATGAGCTCTGCATGGCCACTTGTGCTGATCAGCTTGTGATGCTGGGAAACAGGAAATGAAATTCAAAAGTTTGCGAGGCTTCTCCTGTCTACCTGGCCAGTGCATCGGAGTTGAGAGTGCTGTCCAAAGCGGTCACAGTGGAGCACTCTGGAATAGCTCCTGGAGGCCAATAACATCGAATTGTGTCCACAGTACCCCAAATTCGACCCAGCAAGGATAATTTCAGTGCTAATCCCCTTGTCAGGTAGGAGTACCGAAATCGATTTTATGAGCCCTTTAAGTTGACAAAAATGGCTTCATCGTGGGGATGGGTTAAATTGATCTAACGCTGCTAAATTCGACCTAAACTCGTTGTGTAGACCATGGCTCAGTGTTTTCACTTGGGAGACAAAACACTAAGGCACATGTGAAATCAAGTTGCAAAATCTCTGCAGAAACATTAAGAATTGTAAAAACCGAAGGCCTGAAGATACATTCTTATTTATAACAAATGTTCTGTTTGCAAAAGGCCAATTCATGTAGTTCTTGAATTGGAGTGAACACTTAACTGATGAAAATGGAAGTTTTGCCTCATTGAGGATTCCAGATAGATCCTAAGAGATAAAAATAGTAGCAGTTAGGGATTTAGGAGTAGTCTACATGCAAAATTGCACTTGTTCAATTAAAGGTGTGGTTTAAAATGATTTAGAAAAAATGGATGTAAAAAGCTTTGTAGGCTGTCTTATTTTTTGTTTAAACTAGATTTAGGTGGGTTTAGCTTAAGTAGATTAGAAAGAGGTTTAAAGTAAAATAAAATGAGTGTCCACATAGTGGTTTGTATCAGTTAAACTAAGCTGGTTTAACTAAACTGGTGCAAATTTGTGTGTAGCCAAGGTCTTAGTGGGAGACTTTTAAAGGCAGTTTGGGCACTCAGACAATGGCAGTTGGATGCCTCAGTTATTCTTTGTGCCTTTGAAAATCTCCCCCACTGGCCTAAAGATGTCTTATAGGAGTTTGGAATAATTTGAGTCTTATGGCAGTTTGAAGTAATAAAAGCAAAGGGTGCCAAATTCCTCAAGTTAAACCACTCATTCTATGTATACCAGTGAGAAGAAACTCCTTTTCTAAACCAACATTAATAGGGGACAGTTTTGCAAACTGGGAGGATGCTGTATATAGGACTGAACAAATCAGACAAACCTGATTGACTTTTTACTCTGGTAAAACTTCCCTGAGTGAGGACTACAGGATTTAGTCTATTTATTTCAGTGGGTGTTTTCATGAAGAGGGAGGGAAGAACTGAGTCCAGAGAAAGGGTGATCTGCAGTAAATTCAAAACAAATTACCTTTTCTTTTTCCCAGGTTAGACATCTACAGCAAAACCTGATCCTACAGCTTGAAAATTACAATTATAATTTGATAATGTTACTCCTTTCAAGTCAAAGTATACAAGTTATCAGATTTACACATAATCATAATGAAGCAGAATGAGAAAAAAAAAGAATATTATTTTATGAAGCAATAGTAAAACATTGATTAATGAATTATATGACTAGAGATATAAAACAGGGTTGCTAATTCATGGAAAACAATGAAAAAGCTTGCATTAGTCTGTATTAATGGTGCCAGGCTTCTGGCTGGATTTATGCAAATGATTAAACAATTGGCTTGCTCCTAAAGCCATTGAAGTCAATGGCAAAACTCCCGTGGTTTCAGTGAGGGAAGGCTGAGCAACTGCTCATTTTGTCCACCACTTGTAACAAAGTCTTTAGTGGTTTCCCACTTCTGAGGGTAGGAGAATCTGACCACACCCACTTATTTACACCAGGTGGTTCTAATACAAGCCCCACTTCCTTATTATTTTAAGGGGAGTGGTTCTGCCCTTTGTGGGCCTTCTTAAGTCTCTCCAGATGGGGGATCAAAATAAAAGTTATAAATACCAACACATTCAGAGATAATTCATCCCTGTAGCCCCAACAAAAGGGGGAGGAAAGTGGCAAGTCTACAGTGCTGCCAGCTATACAGAACCAGCATAGTGGGTTTTGGGGAAATTGCTCTGGCTGGGCCTCTGAGTCAGGCTCAGTCTGTCCATCTTACCCTTGGAGTCTGCTGTACTCTCTTCAGGACCAGAATGAAGGTCTCCTGGCTAGGGGTTCCCTCTGAAGCTTCAGGAATCACTCCTGCAGTCTGCTACTTAGGGCAATTCTTTCCTTCTTCTCTCCCCGTCCCCACTGACTGCAGTTTCCTCACTATCATGCATGATTGACGGGGCCAGAGAGGGAGATCCTCTTTGCCGCCAGGTCCTCTTTGGCATCTTCCTCATCCGCGTGGGGTTTATACACTCTGTCGCACTCATGTTAAGCACTCACTGCCAAAGACTGATAAAGTTCTTCTCAGTACAGTAATTTCACCCTACAGTAGTGAAGAGAGGAGTGCTAACTGGGGACAAATGGGGTATTGAGACAGGTGTTGTTGGCAGAGAGGATAGGCTCAGAAGCAATGTGATAGGAGACAAGGTCAGAGAGGTAGCTGGGGCAAAGCTGTCAGAGTCTTTCAAGGCAAGAACATAAAGTAGGAACTCAGTTTGTGAATAAAATTAAATGTCACTGATATTACTCACTGTGGGCTTTTTCACTCCATATCATTCTATGACAAGAGTTATGCTTTTAACACTTTTAATACTCATCCTCAACATGTAACAAGAGTCAGAGCCACAATATTTTTGTTTAGTCAAATGCTCTTGCACTCTCAGTCAGTATTTAGCCATAGGCACATATCATAAGAGACTACTAATTAGCATAGAAAAAAATCCAAGTTAAAAAAAAATCAAGCACTCTCATAATTAAAACAAAATGAGAGGAGGGCCAGAAATTCTGGAGACCAATGTGCGGATCATCTTGCAGTTTCCAAATAACAGTCCTGTCAGGAAAAAGAGATTCTGTGGCAAGTATGCAGAGAATGCTGGAATTGTAGCCTCCAAGCCTCTACATCTTGGAGAGGCTCCAAAACTGCAGAACGTTTACTCATTTCTCTCTAGAGGAGTCACTTTCTTAGAAGCTGTACTCTCCAATTTGTGCTGCTCAAAGATCCCTTCTAAGGGAATGGGTGAGGCACAGAGCAGAAATCAATGCTGCAAGAAGCAGCATCGGTGTCTGTGTGAATATCTGCAATACCCATCCAACTGCAAAGGATCATTCCGCGGGGTTTTCCACATACCTTGAAGCTACCAGTCTTCACAGAAGTATTGCTTTACCTCTCCAGTAGACCTTGGGGAGCATGAAACTCATAATGGTGAACTTCTGTAAATCTCATCATACTCAGGCCCGACTGATGTCACAAACACAAGATTGTGACTTTACCACAGTTTCAAGGAGAAGCTTAGTAAGGATTAAGAGACTCCTTATTGAAGCTCAAATTACAGATTTTTAACAATGAAATCTGCTTTCATATGTTATCAGTTTTGCCCCAATATATAAGTAATTTTGAAGTAGTTAGCTGGAAAACTTTCCACAATCTAAAGCATTGTGGCTTAGCTACGGCTGATCAGCTGTTGTTGAAAGTAGTGAGTATGGGTTACACAGTATCCAGGAGGAAGATGGTTGCCTAATCCCAGACCTCCTTACTCCCCACATATCAATTCATCTCTAATAATTACTTTCCTAACAAATTGGCAATAAGTTTCTGTGATAAAAGTTTAAATTAATGCCCTGGATAAACTACGAACTGTTGAATATGGATTCCAATGAAAAAAAATGAGACAACAAGACCTAGGCCTGAATCACCTAAGTGCTGAAGGAGACCACAAGGCTACCATAGAACATAGCCCCACAACAAGGACAATTGCAGAGTCCTGCACTTAGGACGGAAGAATCCCAGGCACTGCTAATGGCTGGGGACCGACTGTCTTAAGCTGCAGTTCTGCAGAAAAGGACCTGGGGATTACAGTGGACGAGAAGCTGGAGTCAACAGTGTGCCCTTGTTGCCAAGAAGGCTAATGACATATTGGGCTCCATTAGTAGGAGAATTGCCAGCAGATTGAGGTAAGTGATTATTCCCCTCTATTCAAGGACAACAAAAATGATTAGGGGCTGGGGCACATGACTTATGAGAGGCTGAGGGAACTGGGTTATTTAGTCTGCAGAAGAGAAGGGTGAGGGGGGGATTTGATAGCAGCCTTCAACTACCTGAAGGGAGGTTGCAAAGAGGATGGAGCTAGGCTCTTCTCAGTGGTGGCAGATGATAGAACAAGGAGCAATGGTCTCAAGTTGCAGTGGGAGAGGTCTAGGTTGAATATTAGGAAACACTATTTCACTCGGAGGGTTGTGAAGCACTGGAATGGGTTACCTAGAGAGGTGGTGGAATCTCCATCCTTAGAGGTTTTTAAGGCCCATCTTGACTGAGCCCTGGCTGGGATGATTTAGTTGGGGTTGGTCCTGCTTTGAGCAGGGTGTTGGACTAGATGACCTCCCGAGGTCTCTTCCAACCTTAATCTTCTATGATTCTGTGATCATAAAAAGCATACCTAAACACATTTAAAAATAAGTTTGTTTTCCTATGTATCCTTGTAGATCTGGTAATATTCTCTTATATAATTTTCCAACTCCTAGCAGATAACTAGCTAGGCTGAACTCTTGTGTTGATCTTCTTTGGAACTGAACATTAACAACTTTATAGCACTGCAATGCATAGAGTAACAGTTTACCACTAAGCTGGGGTTTATAGCACCATCTACTGGCTGAAGTATTATCTGCAGTAATCATAGCAACTTCCAGTGCCAGACAGAATCTCTTTACTAGTTCTGTCTCTGATGGATCCTGTTATGGAAACCACAAGCAGGGTGACCAAACAGAAAGAAAGTGTGAAAAATCAGGACTGAGGTTGGGGGTAATAGGCGCTTATATATGAAAAAAGACCCCAAAATCGAGACTATCCCTATAAATTCGGGATATCTGGTCACCCTATCCAAAAATCCCTTGGAATAGTCAGTACTCCTGACATGTAAAGTAGTTACAAAATTTGTGCAGGGCATATGACATAATATGAACATAAATTTTTATATTGTTGTATTTTTCATATTTAGATTTTGTATTAGTTTATATTTGATTTGCCACTGTAAATTTAGATGTGATGAATCTGTATATCTGTATATGCATATGTGTATGTATGTACACTTAAAAAGTTCTGTATATAGGAATATATTATACATGTTCTAAAATATCCAATCGTATTTGCAGGGTAATATTTGACTTAAAATATATTTGCATGTAGAGGTGTTAGATTATCATTAGATAATACAGGGAGGGGTTGAGAAGATGAAACACAAGCCATCAGGAATCTGAACATGCTCATACTGGCTAGTTTTAAGTCTGTTATTTTTGTTTGTTTTCTGTAACAAATGTACTTTGGAACACACGTGATAATTAACTATAAATCTTCATGTATACCTGACACCCTCAGAGGCTCAACAGAGGACACAAATTCATTCAAAACTAACTAGTATCTAATATGCATAAATACAGACCACATCCTAGAAATTGATGGATATTATATATATACAGAATAAGGTTATATGTCTTAATATATCATTTAAAATTTTGTCAGGAATTTTCTAGTGTTCTCCTGGAATGTGGAATCAGAATCAACCTTCTGAAATAATTAAAATCCTGAAGTGCCAAGTAGCTCATTTCCTCATGAGGAAACTCAACAACAAGAAATAGATGCACATAGAATTAAGAAGATGGGTGTAGGTGCTGAGTATCATTCATCATTGAATTCTAAGGGCGGAGGCACATACCCCATAATTCATAAAAGTGTAACTTTGCAATATATATAGTCTTGGTCTGATCCCGAAGGAAGATGCATTCTTCTTGAAGCCTCTTTCAACTCAAAAAAGTTAATTCTAGGAAGCACTTACAATCCAAGTGGAGGTAATTCTGAATTTTCCAGAGACATAGCAGACATTCTTTCTAATAATAATAAAAAAGACATTCCTGTAATTCTAGGGAGCAACTGGAATACTATACTAGATAGACCACTGGACAAATCCAATGTAAAGGGTGAGATTCAAAACAGAACATTTTGAATTTATTGAAATGAAACATTTCAATTGACCCAAAATGATTTTTTCCCCCAGAATTTAGTTTTCTTAGAAAAATTGAAATTTTGGCTTTTCATTTTCATTCGGTACTAAATAATTTTTGAGATCTTGACATTTTTTGCAGGATAGAAATTCCATTTTTCAATCAGCTTTTCTGTCATCCTCCTTTACTAGTGGGGGAATGGAGGTGCAGAGAAACTATGGGACTTGCCCAAGGACAGAAAGGAACCTTACAATGAAGCAGGAAATTGAACTCAGCTCTCTGTTAATACCCTAACCACCATTCTTCCTCTCCTGAGCACACCTCCCCAGTGTCTATCCATGAGCATCTCTCCCTCCCCTGTGAAAAGCTGCTGTGGCCACAGGGATTCGGGATAACATTTTGTGATAGTAACCACCAACAGGGGGACTGAGAAAGATTTTATTATATAAACACACACACACACACACACACACACACACACACACACACACACACACACACACACACACACACACACACACACACACTACAGCTCCTCTGGCAAGGGAACTTAGTAGCCTTGCTTCCGGACTGCCCGACCTTGCCACTCCTTCTTTATTGCCTCTAGTGCCCACTTCACCAGAGCTGCAAGCTTGCAGTGCCCATCTTATCCAATGTCATCATCAGGATGCCTCCTGAAGGTACCTGGAATCCTGCAGTGCTGTGGAAATGCCACAATATTAAATTGGTTGGTATTAAAATATATTTAAAAGAAATCATTAATAACAAAATATGAATTGTATTGTGAGAGTCACACTTTATGGATGATCGATAATCTTACACTGGGGCCTTGTCTTGTTTGTTCAGCATCTGTATGCATGTTTGACACAATTTTGGAGCTATGCTTGTTTAGCGTTACTTACAGACATCATGCTATTCATGTCTTGCAAGCACAATTTTCCAGTTCAATAAATTTAACTGTCTTGGTGGACTGTTAAAATATCTTTTATAAACAAATCATTCACATATTATTTGACTTGAATTTTATATCTGTTTACTAGTAAACTGTCATATTAGTGAAAGTCATTTCATAAAACACTGCATGCTTATTAAAAATGGAGAGAGCGAGCTAAAAAGACTCAAATTTAAGCCTCAATGAAAGCTAAGGATGCTCAACTACTTGAAGGATGGGCTCAAAAAAGAAAGAAATAAAGAAGATTAAATAGAGAGACAGGATGAATCATTTTATATCAATGCCAACTCTATATTTGCACTGGAGGTCAATTATTTCACAGTGAAATGTAGCTGAAACTATGAACTCAGTAGCTCTGGGCTCTTAACACTATTTAAATCTGTACTTTAATAATTAATTTAATATTTTTCCTAAAGGGACCTGATTATAATTGCATTCACTGAAGCATGTACTTTAAAAGATAGACCATTACAAGCTGTTGTTTTGGAGGGATTTTTTTTTTTAAGATTAGAAAAAGTAGCTATGTTTCCATGAAAGCTAGTCACTTATGTGACATATTTTGCACTTCGCAAAGCTGTAGAATATATCACAGGCAAAATTTTAAAGATAACTAAGTAGACTAATGCTTTGCAATTATGTGTTAGACCACTCAGCAGAAAATAAGATTGAAGTGCTATTTGATATTTAATTTGCTACCCATTAAGGACTAGATCCTGTTCCCATTGAAATATTTTTGACTTAAATGGGACCAAAAAAGACATAAAATGATCACTTTTAAATATTTTAAGTTATTCCTCAGACCAAATGCTCGCAAGAGAGTTCACTATTGGAGAGAGAATTTTCACCCACCTACACAACGGCTATATTTCACCTCAACATAGCTTTGCAAAACTGAGATG
Source organism: Gopherus evgoodei (assembly GCF_007399415.2). Classification (NCBI taxonomy): domain Eukaryota; kingdom Metazoa; phylum Chordata; order Testudines; family Testudinidae; genus Gopherus; species Gopherus evgoodei. Next base: position 322,028,917 of record NC_044322.1, read on the forward strand.
TACGCTGTGGACATTTCTGGAAGACCAATACAATGTAACCAATGTGAGATTTAGAAAAACAAAAATATTATAAACCAAATAAATAAAATGAAGGAAGAAGGATTCTGCATATCTGAAGCAAGCAAAGTTGGAAAATAGTTGAGAGTAATTTTTTTAAGCACTCTTCAAGAGCTAGGGCACAAATCAAATACAGTGAAGCCTATTTACATTTACTGCTGAAAGAATAAAACATTACATTCTCAATATCTGAGACTGTTTTAAACACCAGTATCTCAATTATAATTAACACTTAATATTTTCAAAGCACTATGCAAACAATACCTAATCCTGACAACAACTCTCTGCAAAGCTGGTAAGCATTATTGCTAACAGTATTATTATGTTACAGTGGGAAAGCTGAGACTAAGTGACTTGCCCAAGGCCACACAGCAAGAAAGTGACAATACTGGAATTAGGAGTTCAGGCTTCCACCATATAGCTGCAAGTAATAAAAAGTGAAAAGAGATAATTTTAAAGAATGTATTTATTTCATCATTTTATTTGTTTGAAATTCTCCAACTCTCCTTCTGCTACCTTCTCTTTGAGGAAAAAAATTCTCATCCTGGAAGGAAAGGGGGTGAGAGACCACCAAAATTGTGCTTTACAGGTGACCTACAAAGGGGAAAATGGGTGGGTTCGCTTTTTTGCTTCATTATGATGTGAGAAGATTACAAAACCCTACAGAAATTATGGTCTTGATACAGAAATTATTGGGTGAAGTCTTATGGCCTGTGTTATGCAGGAGGTTAGACTCAAGATCATAATGGTACCTTCTGGACTTAAAACCTATGATCTATGAAGCGTGTAAGAGCTGATGCCAAAGTGATCTTGATCAAAGGCATCCAGCTATGGAACGAACTTCTAGGGGAGATCGGGTGAATCCCCAGTTTAACTGTCCTTAGGAAATGCTGAGAAAACTTCCTCTTTTATGAAGTTTTTCTTCCAGAGGATGGGGACTGACCTTGAAATCCCTACCTATCCAAAGAACAGATACAAAACCAATAGTAGCACTGGAGGAAGCACACCATTGCAGCACCAATGGAAAGACACTGCTACGTGTAAGTCTTAGTTCAACCTCCAGGCCTATACTCAGATGGTGGCCTCTCTATTGAAACTACCCATAACTATGTCCATTGTGATTGTGGGTGTAGTGTTGGAATAATAAAAATGTAGGGCTGGAAGGTACCTCAAAAGGTAGTCTCCTCCATCCCACCCAGTGCTGAGGCAGCATTAAGCACATTTAGACCATCTCTGGAAGATATTTGTCTAACTTGTTCTTGAAAACCTCCAATGATGGGGATTCCACAACCTTCCTAGGTAACCCATTCCAGTGCTAAACTAATCTTATAGTTAGAGAATTTTTTCCTAATTTCCCTTGCTTCAAATTTCCCTTGCTTCAAACTAACCCTAATTACTTCTTGTCCTTAGGGTGACCAGACAGCAAGTGTGAAAAATTGGGATGGGGGTGGGGGTAATAGGAGCCTATATAAGAAAAAGCCAAAAATCGGGACTGTCCCGATAAAATCGGGACATCTGGTCACCCTACTTGTCCTACCCTTGCTGCTCATGGAGAACAACTAACCATCATCATTTTTAACACAACCTTTTAAATATGTGAAGACAGTTATCATATCCCCTGTCTGCCTTCTCTTCTCCGGACTGTTCACGTCCAGTTCTTTTAACCTTTCCTCATAGGTCGTCACATTTTCTAAACCTCTTATAATTTTTGTTGCTCTCCACTGGACTCTTTCCAATTTGTGCACATCTTTCTTAAAGTGTGGCACCCAAAACTGGGCACAGTACTCCAGGTGAGGCTTCATCAGTGCTGAATAGAGACGAACAATTACCTCCTATGTCTACATATGACACTCCTGTTAATAAATCTCAGAATAATATTTGCCTTTTTTTGCAACAACATCACATTGTTAGCTCGTATTCAATTTGTGAGCCAGATCCTTTTCTGCAGTACTACCGTCTAGCCAGTTATTCCCATTTTGTATTTGTGCAAATTTGATTTTTCCATCCTAAGTGAAGTACTTAGCACTTGTCTCTACTAAATTTCATCTTACTGATTTCAGACCAATTAACTGATTGATCATTTTGAATTCTAATTCAGCCCTCTTAAGTTCTTGCAACCCCTCCTGCATGATGTGGACATCTCTATGCTAAGAAGTTGACTGAGGCCTTCATCTCATTCCACAGGTGTGTCATGACCCACAGTCGCAAATCTGGGTCTACAATAGCAGCCACACTCCAACCCTGCATCTAGCAGCCTGCTGCTGCTTATGTACCTGGAAGCCCATCCCTAACTTGAAGCACTTCCCCTGCTGTCTTATTGGACAAGATCTGGAGCAGATGATTGGCCTGCTGGCCCTACTTAAACCAGCGACAAGAAGAGGAAGCTGTATGAAAAACTGGGCTCCACCCTGTTTTGCATTATGTGCCTTGTGCTTCCTGCTCCTGCACTCCTGGCTTGATTTCCTGGCATGACTCCTGGCATCTAATTTGTGGTTCTGATCTCCAGTTTGCCTCCTGCTTCTTACCTCCTGGTATCCTGACCCTCCTGACTCTTGTCTTGTGACTGTGGACTCTGGCTCTGACTACAAGGTGGTGACTGCCCATGACCCAGCCGTGACAATGGACCTCTAAAGAGCCCTCAGATGGCAATAACTGGTGGTCAATACCAATTGTAGGTAATTTAAATGCTAACCTAGAGATGAAAAAACCCCTGCCTCCATTTCCAATGCTCTAAGCTATTCAACTGTCCAGAAATCCAGGGTGCTTAATTTACCAAATAACTTTAATGAACTAGCTTTCATGAAAAATAGTCTCCTTCTGAAATTCATAAAAGTGTTATACAATTTAACTATTAAAACGTAATCTCATTTGTCATCTAGGTATGCAGTTTGGATAAAGAATGGAACTGTAAACACTTTCCGCTGATATAATGGCAACCACGAACGGAAACTCTGAATAAATCTACCTTACCTGGGCAATCAATAATAATACATCTGAAAACAGATTATTTTTTTTAAAGTCAGCCCTTGAAATTTAAAAAAAAAATACTATTTCTCTTCTTGCTGTTGAATGGGATGTGATTTATGCAGACAGATGCTGCACAGCATACTGTATATCTTTTCATACTAATTCTCTGTAGCAACCAGACTTCATATTTTGAAGTATTTACAATGGAAATGAGAAAAAAAAATATGTTAGAAATACAACTTAGATTTTCAGTTTATAATTATTGTTATCTTTAATTATATTGTCCTTTCACATAGTATTCCTTAAACTGTTTACAAATACAAGGCCTGATTCCCCAATGTTTGTACCTGTACAGATTACATTAATCAGAAAGGTAGCATTTTCTGATATTGCAGTCCCTGGATCACATTCTCTTACCCACCCACTCCCAAAGAAAATGAAAATCTACAAAAACTGCCCCATAGGTAAAACTCCTAGAGTGGTGAGTCATGGGCAGTCAAAGAATTGGTGATGCTGCCTCCTACATTTCCCTTCCTGCACCATCCTGCTCTAAATTGAGTAGACAATGAGGAAGCTGTTACTATCCATAACCTTTACACACTTTGCTATTTTTAGCATAAGATGGATGCAGAGAACCTGGCCCATTTCGCAAAGATGTTAATGACTAAACCAGGTACAAGGCATTGCAGAATCAAGCCCTTTCTCTATACTTATATGTACCCAACTTCGGTAACACAGAATCATGCTAAAAGAATACAATTATCAGAAAGAAAAGGGTCTTTTGGGGTGTGCTGGTAGGAAGCCAACAAAGATATGGTCTCCTATGTCTACTGAACCTGGGGATTTATATGGAAAGGAAACACCAACCTGAGAGACGGGCTGCTGCTCTGCAGTGCTGCCTGCTCTCCACCTCCTATCTCATACTAGGATATGCTGTGCAGTGGTATGGCCTTTACTACCTCTGCTGTGCCTGTACTCCACAGGGAGGGAAACAGTTTACAGCATAATGTAATGTCTCCACCAGCATTAACGCCCATGAAGACTCACTCAGATACCAAAGGGAATCCACTTAGATAATGTCTGCTCACTGGCTCCATTCATCTCCAGACCCAACATGCCTCCACCAGACTTGGAGACTCTACTACACACAACTCATGTGGAGGGGTTTTGATTGGTTCCAAGAGATTTAGGACCGTGAAGTAGAGTCACCACTTCCCTTGTGCAGTTTCTGCCCCAGTTTCTACTTTCTGTTTGTATAAGGAGAGCAGAGTATCTGGATATTACATTTCTTCCACACCCAAGCCTCTTGTTGGCACCACTGAATTTTGGATGTCTAAGGACTGCAAAACCAGAATCAAGTAATCAATGAGTTTTACTTGCTCAACAGAGTCTAAATTGTAATAGCTTACAAAGAAAATCATACTACAGAAAAGCCCCATAATATATCCCAAAGAGCTATGATTATAACTGTATAGAATGAACTATGCTAATTAATGTAATCCTTAAAATAAATATAAGTGGTAGAATGAAACATCATTTGTTTTCTCCATTATGTAGAATTAACTCATGGAAAATAAGAAACAAGGTGTTATTTTTTAATTAAAAATAAAATTTACTAGATTATTAATTCTGTAATAACAGAATTTTCTGTAAAATCAGGATCCAAATCAAGGGCTCAATCCTGCAAGGGTTCCTCATGCAGAACCCCTTTCTCAACGTCATTGAAGGGTCTGGACCTAAGTGAGCTTACCGAGTGTTGAACACCATTTTGCCCTATCATCATTTTTAGAGATACATTATTCATCATTTTCCTCTGGACACTAATTAATGATCTTTATAATTTTAGCATAGAAATTTAGTCATTTACACCTAAATCAATAATCAATTTTAAGTGACAAGAATTATTTTTCAGTTCAGCTCAAATAGCTGTGGTAGTTTCAGATTCATGCATACGCACTCTGTTTAGAGTTAAGAAATAATTGGACTTAGATCAGTGATTGAAATACAGGCTTTACTTATAAATGGAGATTTTCAGTAGCTTACAAAAAGAAAAAAAATGTCGAGATGATGTAAATTTAAAATCCAAGAATATCAAGACATTTTCAAAGAAAGAAGAATCCCCTATATTTCTTCAGATAGTCCCCAAAGTCACATATTTGCTGAAGTTTTCTAGGATCTCTATTTCATACTGCAAACAGGGCCAGCTCCAGACACCAGCGCAGCAAGCAGGTGCTTGGGACGGCCAACAGAAAGGAGCAGCACATCCGGCTCTTCGTCAGCAATTCGGCAGCGAGTCCCTCAGTCCCTCCAGGAGGGTAGGACTTGCCGCCGAATTGCCATCAAAGAAGCGGTCACAGTAGAGTGCCGATCACGGCTTTTTTGTTTGGTTAGTTGGTTGGTTTTTGTTTTTTTGGCCGCTTGGGGCGGCAAAAACGCAGAAGCCGTCCCTGACTGCAAATATGTGTTATTTTTGATGGCATCATTAAAAACACTAGAATTATCAATCTTAGTCTGTAAAAATTAGATGTTTTTCAACAGAATTTTAAAATTATATTTCAGTCTCTTCAATTTTTCATCTAACTTAAAGGGATGTTGTCAACTTTGACAGTGCTTACAGATCCCTATCATGAAAAGTGATTCAGATGAGCGCAGACCCCACGCATCTGAATCTGATTCCATCCCAAACCATAAGACACCACTTAGCACAAAACAAGTCTTTGCCATTTCGCTCTATACTGGCTGTTTTTTGCATGTTCTCTATGTTAAGACAAGTTTTCTCTTTCTAAATACTGTTTGATAGAGCAATTCCTTTGATCAGGCCATTTTGCCTGTTCTTCTAGCTGACAATGGCACACCTGCCATAGCAGATGCTCTGGTTTCATTCTTAAAACATGTCCCAGATATTTCCATCTTCTTTTCTAAATAACTTTGGAGATGAAGGGTTGCTGAACTCTAATGAATCTTGGCATTTGTTATAAATTCATTCCATTTAATACTTAGTATTTTTCTAAGGTATTTTCTTTCAAAGGCATTTAGCTGTAGGTCTGTACCTTTGGTGGATAGCCAGCTTTCAAATCCGCATGTTAAGGTGAAAATAACATTGGAGTTGAAGTTTCATAGCTGGGTCTTTAAATTGTAGATTTTCAATGACTGAAGCTGGTGAATGTAGTCGCTGCTTGACCAGTTTGTGACATTATTTCCTTCTGGATATCCTCATTGACTTGCACATTATTGCCAAGGTAAGTGAACTGACTCCTTGTATTCCTTTGCCTTCTAATGTAATATTTGAACTGGGAATTGCTGGAGGACTCATTAGATTTGTTTTTTCATAAGTCTTTTTTTTTGCAATGCCCAGTTATTTTATATATATATATATATATATATATATATATATGTATGTATATGTATGTATATGTATGTATATATATATATATATATATATATATATATATATATATATATATATATAATCCCAGTTAAGACCTTCATCTGTTATGAATTTATCAAGGATCTTGAATATTTTTTCACCAGTTGTTCAGGTTGAGATTTCTTTTCAACATAAAAGTTCTGCAGCTATTGTACCTGCTTTGACAAATTCGACAGAAGCTGAAAGTCGTTGGCTATGTCTGTGAATTCATCAATCTGCAGTGCAAAATATTGAATCTTCTTAACTTGTTCTATCAACTAGTTCTGGACATTTTCTGCAAGCTCATGAGTGCATTGGTAGATGGTATTATTTGACATAGGAATGGTTTTCATTGCCATGGATACTTGTTCCCAATCATAACTTTACACATCTCTTGCTGCTAGAAGTAGAAGGGTCTTGCCAATGCTGTATGCTCGTCTGCATTTTGTAATTTGCATGACCACAACAGAAGATGCTTCTAAGGTGTTTGAGGAACAGTTGCTTCTCTAGACACGACTTTTTTCTGCTTTAATTCTTTTTATTTCTGAAGCATAAAATCATGCCTCTGTCATTTCCCTGGCCTCATACTTTCATTTACTAAACTTGAAAATAAATGACATATTGCTGCTGTGGACTTTCCACGGTAATACTGAGACATGAAAATCCAAACATAATGTAACTGTCATGGTATTGTCTATTTTCTTCCTTTTCTGTGTAGTTTTATTAAAAACATTATCTTTTTCAGCCAAACATTTAATGCATGTAGTCTTAGCATGTGGTAAAAATCATTTCATCATAAAGACAAGACACAACTATCTCTCCTTCAGCCCTCTTCCCCTAACCTCTACTGCTGGTGCTGTACTGCTGCTGCTGCCGGCACTCTTTTGTCTTCTGCTCCAGCATGGGGCTTTCAGCCAAAAGTCTTCCTAATGAATGTTTTCCTCATAGGGAAATATCTGTGTTGAAGGGGCGGAGGGCACAGATGGTATATCTACATTGCAATTACAAACCTGTGACTGGCCTGTGACAGCTTGCTCAAGCTTGTGGGCCTTGGGCTAAAGGGCTGTTTAATTCTGATGTAGATGTTTGGGCTTGAGCTGGTGCCTACGAGGTGGGAGGGTCCCAAAGCTCAGGCTGCAGCATGAGTTGAACATCTACACCCCAGTTAAAGAGCCCCTTAGCCCAGATCCCACAAACCCAAGTGAGCTGGCAGCTGCAGCAGCATAAGCTACAGAGCTATAGATAAGATGGGGGTGATTTTAAAACCAAGTTCAGTAGCCTAATAGTGTAGTTTTAATAGAAAAACAAAAAATGGGCATATTGATTAAAAAATCTTCCCAAACACTCATGGCTCCATGGGTCACAATCTGGGATGCACTGGCTGGGGGAAGACATTAATGAATGGTTTCCAAAAGTATTATTAAGTGTAAAATATGCCAATCCTGGCAATCCAGAAAACATATTTGAACATATTTCCTATGCAAAATATCAATTCTGATTATATCACATTTTCTGACAGAAACTTTTGGTGGGAAAATGTTCCACCAGCTGTAGTTTAAGGTTGTGGATGGATAGCACTGGGAAACTGGTAAATGTAATCATGTACCCTGATGCTAGACCTGAAAAGGTGTTGTGTACCAGAAGAGCAGGTCTAGCTGGTTTAAGGAAAAAAGGGATCCCAAAGCGCTCTACAAACATACGTCGGCTCTACCCTGTGAGGTAGATAAAGAGTAGCTTTTTTCCCTTTACCTAAGCTTTTTTTCTGGAAATTACAGATCACACCTAGTTAAACTCCCATAGCCTAATGAGCTGCTTAATTTCAATTTGTAATGAATAAGCAAAGCAAGTCCTTCCTGAATTTTGTCAGCATAAAATTAATTTGTTTCCATTGTAGTTGTAGCCACGTTGGTTACAGGATATTAGCAAGACACGGTGGGTGAGTTAGTACCTTTTACTGAACCAAATTTTTTGGTAAAAGAGATGAAAGCTTGACTCTTTCACCAACAAAAGAAGTTGGTCCAATAAAAGATATTACGTCACCTACCTTGTCTCTCTAAAATTAATTTGACATGACAGAGACACCACATGGAAGTCTAGTTGGACTAGCAGACGTCTCTAGATGGAAAAAATTCATAACCACAAGCCAGGGGAGAGAATAAGATCCTTTAAAACAACGTTGATTACATCAAATAAAACATTTAAACTAACAATCCTTGCAAAGAACTGAAAATTTACAAAAGCCTCTCTTGGGACTAGTTATTACTTAGGAAGATTTTTCTAAACATAAAAAATGTTACACTTTGATTTAAAAATGCCAGGTAGTGATCTCAGTCAAACAGTATCTTAGCACTGATTAATGCATACCTCGGATGCATTAGGGACTCTCTGCATTGCCAGTACTTCTCTTTGTGTCTGAGGTATGTATTAATCAGCACTATCACACATTTTGTCATCTTATCTCTTAATCATAGCCCTCTCTCCTGTGGGTTATAGCTCTTTGCTCATCAATATACTCTTTAAGCATATTCTATTTAATGCCAAGCAATTAGTAAAAATTACAGTAAAAGGCTTCTTGTGTGGTTTAAATTGAGCTCCTCAAACCTCTTCAGCAATATACCTAACATTTCTCTTCTTTCCAATCTACACTCTAAATCAGTGTTTCCCAAACTTGGGATGCCGCTTATGTAGGGAAAGCTCCTGGCGGGCCGAGCAGGTTTGTTTACCTGCTGCGTCCGCAGGTCCAGCCGATCGCGACTTCCAGTTAGGGTGACCAGACAGCATGTGTGAAAAATCGAGACGGGGTAGGGGGTAACAGGAGCCTATATAAGAAAAAGACCCAAAAATTGGGACTGTCCCTGTAAAACCAGGACATCTGGTCACCCTACTGCCACTCGCCGTTGTTCGCGGCTCCAGGCCAATGGTTGCTGCGGGAAGCGGCACGGGCTGAGGGAAACACTGCTTTAAATGTAAAGCTCCACTGGAATCTGTGGTCATAATATGAGATGGGTGCTATAATTACCTGTTTTACCTCTTTTGTCACTCTTTTGTTAATCTGTTCCAACAGTTCAACCAGTAGGATGAAGATTTTAAACCTCCATGTGATAAATAAAACAAGAGTGCTAAATGCTCACTTTCCTTGACTTGTAAAATAGTCTCATTATCATCAAGGACTTTGATTTATGGGGATGAAAAAAGATTTTTCATCAGATTTGGGGGGGGAAAGAGGGGAAATTAAGTTTTTACAATGGAGGGCAATTTAGATCTTGAAACAGAATAAAATAATTTCAATCTGTTAGAAATATTAATTGAATTTATAACTTTAAAAAATAAACTTAAGACGTGCTGTCATTGCTGAGAAATCTTTAGAAGACTACTTGAGAGCCACTCATTTTTATCTTAAATGGTTTTCACTAATTAAAATATTTCCACCCATGACTCCAATCTTGCAGTATGTTCCAAATGAGCAGGCCCTTAAGGCGTGGATTCACCAATATGGTGCTGTTTGCACGATGAGGGCCTAAATTATGTTAACCAACAAACAGTGAAAAAATGTGTATTTCAGTTTAATTATTTATCTTCAATATCATAAAAATGAAGTAAACAAACTCCAGTATAAATCCCTCTTTTATCTTCTCTAAATTCCTGAAAAGGGCAGATTGAAAGTGAAATACTGCCATCACCTCAACATTAAATGTGGATGCGATGATATAAGAGTGTCCCCAAAAATTTCCACTGACAAAAATAGCTTCTGTATTTGAAATAGTCAAAGTCCTTATCCTTGATTATACTTTTGTCTCTTTCTTGGCAGTATCAGGCCATAGTGAAACATATTCAAACTGCAGATCTTTTTTGTACTTTAAAAGTGTTGTACATGAATTACTGAAGTTACTGAAAGCTCCCTAAAGGAAACGGCTTGGTCATTTTTGATCATTCTATATTCAGAAGCTATTACCTTAAACAAAAAAGGAGAATGTAATACTATGGTAATTAAACATGTTTATGGATGTCAAACTCCCTACAGCAACTTGTCTCCTTCACTGAAAAAAAATCAAAATACAAATCAAAGTATGAATTATTCCAGCCTTGATGGGATTGCTTCTACCAGTGGAGTTATAGGTAGTAGTTGTAAAACACCGCAGAGAGGAATCCAGTGGCAGATAAATGCTTTCTATCACATTTAGTAAGTAAAAAATAATAGTTCAAGAGGAGAAGACAATCAAATATAAATGGACTAAACAAGTGATATACTCAATCTGAAAAACATTCATTTGAAAAAGGTAAATTTTAAGTTGCTTGAAAATTCAGGGCTGTATCCTGGCCCCAGCAGCATCTGCAGTGAAGCCTGCAGGAGCTGCATAGCCTGCTGGGCTCCAAAGCCGCATAAGTTTAAACAGATGCTGAGGGGAAAGAGGTTTATGCTTTCATCTCCCCATCCGTGTTCAATTGGACACTTGGATAACATTAGGGGAGGCATGTTTCTCCCAATTTCTCCAACTGACTGGCAGTCTTAAATTGAGATCTCCTGGTGAATATCCCTGAAACAGAGCTATCTGCACAGAAGTTCCCAGGGAAAAGATGAACACCAGGCCAAAGACATCCCTATCTCACAAATAGAAGAGGAGAAGGAAGAAAACAAGTGTTCTTGGTGACCCTGACCCTTCCTCAAACCCAAAATATTATCTATACAGGAAATTAACATTTTAAATAATAATAAAATAGGGAGCCCAGTACTATCTCTCCTCCAGACGAAATCTGACAAGAGTTATTGCAACTCTGGGGTTGGGTTAACCTCAGCAAGGGGAAAGAGGTAGTATTTAAACATCTGACTACCTGATTTACAGATGCACATTTGTCGTATGGGTCTGCAGTGAACTGTGCAGCTAGGCTTGGAAGTTTTGTTTTTAAGTGGCCTTAAAAGTACATCTAAAAATGTTATAGTTTCCATAGAAAATAATAAAAGCAAGTCCATTTACATTGAAGGTGAAATGTGTCACACACTGTGTCACCGAGGAAAGAAGAGACAGCACCTAAGTTGCTCTTCTAATTCACTTTATAGTGTTTAGATGCCAAACAGCATGTGGCCAACTAAAAGCACTAGTTTCCATGGAGTAGAGCACTGAATCCCGCTGGGGTTTGTAGGTTTATTTGCTGGATTATGCATGGCTTCATAGATACAAATAACAGTTCTGTGATGTGAATTTCAATTATTTGTGTGGCTTAGGCACTCTTTTCATGTAACATTTTTTACTCTTAACTTTGTTTTTATTTTATTCTGTCACAGTCAACATTATTTGGTAGGATACTTTCCTGGGGCTGAGGGGAAAAGGTGTTAAATACTGCTTTAACTTTGGGGACCTAATTCATACCTTGTGTAAGTGGGTGCAGTTCCTACCGACTTCAATGAAAACAACAGAGTTGATTGTGGCATTATAGGCATGGCTAGTAGCTCTGCCTATATTAATTTTGATGGAACCTTCCTGTTTTCAGTTGCTTATAACCTTGCCAAACTTTAACCATTTGGTCTGAAATTCAGAGGCTGGGTGTCTGCCTCAGGCTGAGGGTTTTTTTTGGAAAATTTCAGTCACACAGTTCAGTCATTTCCAGGAAGGGGAGGGACACCATAAGTGGGACTTGGAAGGTAAGACTGGTGATCACGATGGGAGGCTAGAAGTGGGAGCTGGAGGTGGAGGGAGACTAGAAGCCAATGAGGGAAATGGGAAGGGGAACTAGCAATTGGGTGCGGGTAGGGCCAACACTGAGACTGAACAAAGAGCTGGGGGGCAGAAGGTGACAGACTGGACAAGCAGACTGGAACTAAGAACCAGGGTGGAGTGGGAGACAGGAGTTGTAGTAGGAGAAACTGACCTAACAAGGACTGGAGTGCAGAGGGGGATGCCTGAAGGTTTATTGGTGGGCATCGAACAGAGAGATTTTGAGAACTTGGCCAGAGTGAGAAGTTGCTCCAACTGGTTCCAGTCACCCGTGCTGAAAGTGGGGAGTCCATCCCACAGGACCTTCCAAGCACTGGCATCAATCAGATCTGAGGAGAAAAGAGACTGCCACAGAAGGCCATGGCCCTTCCATGCATCCATCAGATCTGTGATTGGGGTGCCATTGTCTGCCAGGTCCCCAGCAGCTGAGCTGCCAGGGTGTGGCACCACCTCACCAGATGCAGTGGTTGATTGGGCAGATATAGGAGACCCCTCTGTGACACCAGGCTCGGATGCCATGATGGACTCGGTGCTTGTAACCGTGGCATCAGGTAGGACACTGACTGGGTTGGGGTCCCCTAACTGCTTCAGGAACAACTGCCCCATCTCAGGAGGAGTCATGCCAGAAAGCTCTAACCCTGGCTGCTTGGTGCTGCCCATCACCTCAATGGGCTTGGCAGCCACAAGATGGTGCAATCTGTAGCTGGGCAGATGGAAAGGGCAGGGAGCATGCCAGAAAGATAGTCAGGGGCAGCGTCCTTGGCAGTAGGCTGGGGAAGGGGAGGAGGCCGAAGAGCTGCAGAGCCCATCACAGTGTCCAGACCAAAATCTGCTGGCAAGGAGTCATCCTCCCACTGGGCTGCAGGAGTCAGACCCAAGTCCTCAATCGCCTGAAAGGTGGCCTGGAGGCCTCTGCCTGTCAAAAAGGGGTTCATCCCAGTCTGTGACCAAGTCAAGTTCCACCTCAGCACCAACGGGGAACAGGATGACAAGAAAGCTGGGGGAGCTCCCTCTGAGGCCTCCTCTGTAAGGGATTCATTCCCCACCACTGCCAGATCCTCCTTGGACAGTTCCATCCACAGGACTTTTGGCGGGGAAGGAGGGGGGACATGGAAGCAGGCCCAGTGGTGGTCGCCTTGGATGACTTACAGGAGGCCTCTTCCTTCCTCCTCAAGAAGGAGGTGCTGGAAGCTGGATGACGACTTTCCCGTGAAATAAGAGGCTGTGATGCAGGATGGGGTCCTTACAGCCCAGAGGCAGAGGGCAGATGATGGAGACCAGCTTTCCCAATGTGGAGAGAGGAAGCAGAAGAACAGCACTGGGGAGGAAAGGACCACCTGTATACCCAGGTCCTCCAGGGGCTCTAGGGAAACAAAGAGGCCCCCTACAAGATGCCTTTCTTCACCATGTTGTGGGCAGTGGCCTCTGATGCCAGGAAGGCAACCTTCCTGTACGTGATGAGTTCTTGGGGTACAACCTGGATGTTAGGGCTGCTGAGCCCTCTGTCCCACCAGTTTGGGTGTCAGACCTCTGACAGGCTCTGCACTTACACAGCCAGCCACAGGCAGGGACACACCCAACTGAGTTATATGAATGCTCTGCCAGTCACTCATGACCCAACAGTAGAGAAGCTCTAGCTAATTCCCCCCAGCTCCCCAGTCCTGCACCCAGAACTGTACCATCTTGCACTGGTCAGAGGCCTGGTCAGTGTAAGGTCATTATCCAGTTCACCACTCTCTGTGTGAAGTGGACACACAGTAATCTTTATAAACTGAGCTGAGGTTTTTCCAAGTACTTGAACCAAAACACACTGTTTTGGGTAAAATATAAAACAAATTTATTAACTACAGAAAGACAGATTTTAAGTGATTATAAGTAGCAAGTTTAGAGATCAAAGCTGGTTACTTAAGAAACAAAAATAAATTCGCAATTTGAGTTCAACAAACTAAACAAGATTTGAATTGAGCAGTGTCTCACGCTGACAGATGATACAAATAGGTTACAGTTCCTCAATACATGGTCTGGGACTCTTCTCCAGCCTGGAACCACACTTACTAAGTTCAAAATCTTTGTCTTCCAAGTGTGTTTCCAGGTACTGAGATGTAGAGGCGGGGGACGGAAGGCAAGTGATGATGTCACTTCCCCTCTTTTATATTCTCTTCCAGCTTTCTGGAAAGATCTTTGCTATGACCTGGGGATCAGACAGTCCCCGTTGGTTAAGCAGGCTCCATTGTGTATGTGCTGTCTCCGAGAAAACTCTAGGGTGGCTGTTGGAAGAGTGGATTCCCTTTAATGGGCTATCAACGTGTCTGGCTAGTCCTTTGGTGTAAGTGAAGGGTTGGCTGTGGGCATCTCCCAGCCTCACAACATATTTCAGTAACATATAGCAATGCTTACAATTATAGTAAATAAAATCCAACAGGATGTTAATGTTCAACAGATCAAGACTTTTAAAATGATACCTCATATGGCATACTTTGTACAAAACATAGCACAGTTATATGACGGTGGTGAATATGCAATTTCCAGGGTGCTACTTTGAGGTACTGAGTGTCATACTATACATCTCGGAGGCCACCACTATGGTCAAGGGCCACATCCCTCATGCTAATTCCTGCACATAGGTTTTAATATGGGATGAGGCAGCCAGCAGGAGGAAACATATGCTGTGCCTCCTGTTCAAGGTAAGGAAGATGTCCCAGCTTCTGCTGACATTAGAAGAGGAGGTGGAGGCAACAGAAGCAGCAGTGGGCAGAGTTGCTGCAGTAGTTGGCAGTGGGGCAGCGGGCACGGCTGTGGCCACCTGGGTGTATTCTCTGGGGGCTCAAGAGGGAGCACTCCCAAAGAAGGTAGGGCGAGCTGTGGCTGATTGCATGACCATGGCAATAGCAGCTGCCACCATGGAAGGATTTTCCAGGTGGGGCTCCTACCCTTTTTCTTGCCTTGGCCCTTTTTGCTAACCAAGGGGGCTCCCTTTGTGGTGGTAGAAGTTTTGGCATCAGAGTCCTTTCCTGTGCTTGCTGCCAGTGCCCTGATTGGGGCACAGATGGTACTGGCAACAATGTTGGTGGTGGTTGCAATTTGGAAAGATGGGGGAGAAAGCTGAGGTGAGGCAACAACAGGGGCTGGGGATTCCCCCTCCCTCACTTTCCCCAATGGACAAGGCTGCCAGAGCAGGATACCCCACTGAGGGCAGGATGGGAACAGCCACCAGAGGGAGGGATAGAAATGATAAAGAGAAGAGTGAGGGTAGGAAAAATGAAGGTTAACTGGTCCTCCCTGCTAAGCTATTTGGGTTGGGAAGGAAAGGGCAAACAAAACTAGGAAGGGATTTATGAAACAAATAAAGTGGGGATCACAATAGGCAGTTGCTCTGCAGGGAACTGGCTCCTCTGTCTGCACTGAGTGATGGGCAGATGTAAGTGTATGCAAAAATGGGAGTGAAACAAAATGGGAGGAATCACAAGCATATGGAGTGCATGGCTGCATGAGTTTGGGTAGGCAGAGGACAAAAGTTTTGTTTTGTTCAACATCTTTATTAATGATCTGGATGATGGAATTAATTGCACACTCAACAAGTTCGCAGACAATACTAAGCTGGAGGGAGAGGTAGATATGCTGGAGCGTAGGTCCCAGGAAGAATCCCATCACTGCTACAGGCTGCGGACTGACTGGCTAAGCAGCAGTTCTGCAGAAAAGGATCTGGGGATTACAGTGGACGAGAAGCTGGATATGAGTCAGCAGGGTGCCCTTATTGCCAAGAAGGCCAATGGCATATTGGGCTGTATTAGTAGGAGCATTGCCAGCAGATCGAGGAAAGTGATTTGTCCCTTCTATCCGGCACTGGTGAGGCCACACTTGTACTGTATCCAGTTTTGGTCCCCTCACTAAAGAAGGGATGTGGACAAATTGGAGAGAGTCCAGCAGAGGGCAACAAAAATTATTAGGGGGTTGGAGCACATGACTTATTAGGAGAGGCTGAGGGAACTGAGGTTATTTAATCTGCAGAAGAGAAAAGTGAGGGGGGATTTGATAGCAGCCTTCAACTACCTGAAGAGGGGTTCCAAAGAGGATGGAGCTAGGCTGTTCTCAGTGATGGCAGATGACAGAAAAAGAAGCTATGGTCTCAAATTGCAATGGGGGAGGTCTAGGTTGAATATTAGGAAACACTATTTCACCAGGAAGGTGGTGAAGCACTGGAATGGGTTACCTAGTGAGGTGATGGAATCTCCATCCTTGGAGGTTTTTAAGGCCCGGCTTGACAAAGCCCTGACTGGGATGATTTAGTTGGGGATTGGTCCTGCTTTGAGCAGGGGGTTGGACTAGACAAGCTCCTGAGGTCTCTTTCAACCCTAATAGTCTATGATTCTAAGTAAGTGGAAGGGGCCCAGGTAGAGGGCAAGCACCAAAGGCTGGGACTTGGGTTTGCTAAGGAAGTAGGTAAATAAACAGCAAAGGAAGCCTGGGCGAGACAGAGAAGGCAGGCAAACAAACAGCAAAGGAGGGGACAGATGATTTCGGTTGCACAGGCAACCTTAATTCTGGCATTTCTTTGCTCCTGAGTGTTGTATTTTGCAACTTTAACACTGTCCTTGTAACAGAGTTTTGTGTGTAATGCAGATTTAAATTCTACACAGAAACATAGTTTGCTGACAAGCTGTTAAAAATAACCCAAAATAGACAGGCCTCACTTTTTGCCTATGAGAAACTTGCCACAAAGAGCTTACAATCTAATCGAGAGAGACACATACCGTTTTTTATACTGGAATTTGCTCGAGTTACAGCCATCAGTGCAGCTGTATCCCCAGTCACTTTAGGAAGCCTGTCTATTCATTGCTCTTGTCTACAGTGGAGATTTCAGCCATTGGTGACATAACACTGATGTACCTGCACCAGTGCAAAGCTATAGTGTATATACCAAAGGCTATCATAAGCTACAATTTAGCCTGATGCAACTTACCCTCATTTAAAAAAGGTGTAAAATGAACTAGTGCAAATCATGGCTTATTGATATTTCTCTGTCTACCCTAGTGGTATGTATTGGTGCAGCTACACAGATAGTGGGTCACCAATGTCTGAAATCTCCAGAGTAGCGACATGCATAGAATAAGCAAATAGCCCAAAGATGGAATTATTTGGGTGGTAGTTATGAATTATTATCAATATTACCATTCACTCCGTTCCTATAGGAACTGCAGAAAGTAAATCTCTATAAACAATTTGAACAAAATATATCCTTATTACTTCATAGTGGCCCTGAGACACCACAGGCAATTCATTTCTAGGGTGTGATTTCACATTGTTGGGTTATTAGTTTATTGGCCTTGTGTCTCTTGCCTTACAATACCCTATAAAGCATGCAATTATAACTCAGAAATACACTGCATCTAATGTATTATTGCTTAAATGAACAGTTTTCTTTTATCTAGAGATAGGCAGGCATAAGAATTCCAAAGATGACACAAAAACAAGATGTGCATTTCAAAACAAACTGTGAAAAATAGACTACACCTCCTACTCAGAGCTACACCAAACATGATAAAATGGATAAAAACAGATATTCTTGCAATGAGAACACAGCTGTTCAAGATTCAGAGAAGTGAACAGACAGACTCATACTGAAGATAATCTACAAACAGTGGGGAGATGCAGAAAGGAGCAAGAGTATTTTTATAAGAAAAGACACTTATAGCTGTTCCAAAATTTTCTTTTAACAGGATATATTTTATAACAGAGAATATATATACTTAGTATAATAAGAAAATATAAAATTAAGTGTGATCAGAATGCCTATATTAGTGGTCCTTTATGAACAAAATAACATGTATGATTACAGGTCTTCAAAATATTTCATCCATGTGTCTTTTTGAGATAAAGTATTCAATCAATACCCAAATTGAACTATTTAGTCACAATTTCCCCTTATACTGTTGTTCAAAACTCACATTCTAAACTCACTAAACACATAATTTATATATAACTATAAAGAGTAAATTTTATTTATCAATTTTTGGCTATATAAAGAATGCTTTTAGCTTCAGTTCAACAGATGGAAGATTCTTAGTTAAAGCATGCTTTATTTGCAATCCTTGCTCATGTTGAATAGCACATACTCATGGGGGCTTCTCCATTGACTTCAGTGGCACTTCTCATGCAAGTAAGTGCTACTTAGTGTAAGGTTTGAAGAAGCATAAGGCACAATATTAGCAAACATTAGCAAAGATAAAATATATATGTGTGTGAAAATTGGTGCACTGAGATTATGCAAATCTTGGCAAAAGACTCAGAGATGGTCCACATAGCCATTCTTAGGGATTAATAATGCCAGGTATTGAGCACTCTCACTCTCTACTAAAGTCAATAGGAGTTGAGGACAATTAGCAACTTGTTGGACATGCTGAACATGTTGTAAAACATGGCCCTTATTTGAGCAATTAGTTATTTTGAGCAGCTCAGCAATATATTCGTGTGGAATTTCACAGATTGCAGTGGTTGGAGGGAAAATTTCTTAAACTTCACTCCAGGATCGAGTGATCAGGCTTCCTCAATCACTTCAAATCTATAAATATTATAATGGACACAGTCTGGGGTCTGTGGTTGGGAACAGTTGCACAGACTCTTTTCTAGTCCCTTTTGCTCTGATAGCAAAAAAAACAGTGGAACCTCAAACGAGACTCTTTTGTTGCAGGCTTCTTATCACTATTCTCCTGAGCAGTGTTCTTTATAATTAAAAGAGAGAACAACAAATTGTATTAAACTTACTGTAAAATATTAAATATAATAAGATTAAGAAAGATGGTAGGCACTGGACTGTAGCTCAGAAGATCTGGGTTCAATTCATGGCTCAGCCACAAATTCTCTATGAACTTGGGCAAGCCACTTAAACTCTCTATGCCTCTGTTTCTCAGTCCACAAAATGGAGTTAATATTTCTTGCTTCCTACCATTTGTCTGTCGTCTCTTTGTTGATTGTAAGCTCTTTGAAGCAGGGGCTGCCTATTACTATGTGTTTGTACAATTCACAGCACATAATCAGTGTAGTATAAAACTTACATAGACAGAAAGATGTACATCCAAAATTGCAACCGTGAAATGTGTAATGGAAGCTGTGGGTATTTTTTTGACCTAAAAGTGCCACTTCACAATAAAATCACCACTAATATTTCATTTGCTCTAGTGAAATTTAAGTAATTAACAATTGCATAGATATGAAACATACAGCTATTCCTCGCTTAATGTCATAGTTACGTTCTTGAAAAATGTGACTTTAAGCGAAATGATGTTAAACAAATCCAATTTCCCTATAAGAACTAATGTAAATGGGGGGGGGTTTGGTTCCAGGGAATTTTTTTTTCACCAGAGAAAAGACATTATATACATATACAGTATAAGTTTTAAATAATTTTAAACAACCAATTTAATACTGTGCTCGCCAGTGGGGACTTGGTTGAGGTGGTGGAGTCAGAATGTGGAAGAGAGTGGATTGTCAGGCTTCTCCTCTTACTGAACTTTCCCAACTCGAAAAAACACACCTAGAGATTGTTGTTTTGCTTTCCTTTTTTTTCCTTGGTAAATTTATTTATAGCAATTCATTACATCACCACCTCTCCTAAACACTTTGGAGCTGCGTTCCATGTTAGGATTGTCATCACTAAGGATTTGCAAGCCAGCTTCAATCATTTGGAAAGCTTCAGAAAGACATTTAGTAGACAAAATTCAATGGGTTGGTTCTTCTTCTACTTCTTGACCCTCTTCTTCTGTTGCTCTCATCACCTCTAGTTGCATCAGATCTTCATTGGTTAGCTCTTTTCCATGTTACTGCAGAAGTTGTCTAACGTCAGCTTCTTCCACCTCATCAAAACTCACTTTATTGGCCAAGATGAAGATATCTTTCTTCATAGAAGAGACAACATCGTTAAATCCTTTAAAGTCATTTACGTATTCAAGCCACAACTTCCCCCACACACCATGCATACATGCCTGAGTAACTTCAGCCCAGGACTCACCAATGTTATTGATTCACTTGAGGATGTTGTAGTCATTGCCAAATCAATTGTCTTCCCCATCTGTATCTCTGATGAACTAGTAGAAAGTATGGTGTAAGTAATACGTCTTAATGCAGCGATGGCTCCTTGGTCCATGGGTTGGATGAGTGATGTGGTGTTAGGTGGCAGAAAGACAACTCTGATGTTTTTGCACAGGCCATACAAGTTGATTTGATGAGCTGATGCATTATCAATAAGTAATAAAACCTTGAAATCAAGATTTTCCTTGGCACATTATTCCTTCCATGCAGGGATGGCATAGAGCAGTGGTGGGCCACCTGTTGCCCACAGGCCACATGCAGCCCATCAGAGTAATCTGATTGTAGGCTGCGAGACATTTTCCTGACATGACCATCTGCAGGCATGGCCTCCTGCAGTTCCCAATGGCTGCAGTTCACCGTTCCCAGCCAAAGGTAGCTGCGAGAAGTGGCGGCCAGCATGTCTCTGCAGCCCGCTGCTTCCCGTAGCTCCCATTGGCCGGGAACAGTGAACCATGGCCACTGGGAGCTGCGGGGGACCATGCCTGCGGATGGTCATCAGCAAAATGTCTCATGGCCCGCAATCAGATTACCCTGATGGTCTGCAAGTTGCCCACCACTGGCAAAGAGTGTCAGTCATTCTGAAAAAATAGCTCCAGTTATCCGTGCCTTCTTATTGGATCTCCAAATGACCGGAAGGTGTTCCTTTGAAAATCTCTTGAGAGCTCATGGTGTTTCAGAGTGGTACACTGTCAGCAGTTTCATCTTCATGTCTCTGGCAGCAGTATCACCTAGAAGCAAGGTTAGGTGGTCTTTAGCTACTTTAAATCCAGGTCTTTCTTCTCTTCTTGGGAAATCTACATCCATTCAGGCATCTTCTTCCAGTAGAGGCCCGTTTCATCAACATTGAAGACTTCCTTAGATGAACAGCTGCCTTCCTCAATTATTTTCTTGAGATAGTCAGTCAGAGAATTTTTTAGCTGTTGCACTATCTGCCTCACCGGACATCTTGATGTTATGCAGATGGAAGTACCTGATCAAGCCATCCCCAACTTGCCGTGAATGTCTCTGTCTGTGATCCTTCCCCTTAGTCTTTCTTCAAATTGTCATACAAACTTTTTGCCTTAGCTTGTATCGCTAGCAAACTTAGAGGTATGTTCCACTGGTTTTGGTCCTCTATCCACACTGAGAGAAGATGCCCCATGTTTTCTATCAAACTACTTCTTGATCGACTTTTTGTAGTAGCACTTAGTGGTGTTGCACACTGAGCACTAGCCCTGATCTTGTCAGCATTATTCTGAATTTTTCTCACATCTCAACCGCGATGCCAATGTCTACCGCATGCTCGCCTGCATCAAAATGCCTTAAAACATCTAATTTAGTACCCAAATTAATGGTTTTCCTGGTTTTCTTACTGCTATTGCTAGACACTCCACTATCACCTGCGTGGCGTTTTTGACTCATGATCCTGATGATACAATCACAACGAGTTAGAAATGTTCAGGGAATACTTGTACCGACACAACATAAACAACAATGGATGCCACACACTGAAGCGGGAGTGTCACTTGGCTTACGTCACAAAGTAGTTACCTACTAGCAAGCGGCAACCAGACAACATTATAACCAAACATTGCTCGACTTTAAGTGAGTATGTTCTCTAATAGATCAGTGACGTAATAATGAAATGTTAACTGAAACGTTAAGTGAGAAGTTATTGTACTATTTGCTGATTAGTTGGCAGTGGGTTTTTTTTTGCCACATCCATAGACAGCTATATAGGTAAAATATTAATGAGCATGAATACTTAACACAGAGTGGGTGAAATCATAGTGTCATTAATGCAAAACTCCCATTGATTTCAGTGAGGCCAGGATTTCACGCAGTGTGAATCTTTCTTCTATGAATCTTACAATTTTCATTCCAGCTTTCACAAATACCTTTGAAAACTAAATGCAAATAATTTCACGTGCAAGAATTAATATCAGCATAGAAACTGAATCATGACACTCTCTCACCATATAACAAAATGTTTGCATAAGTATGTACATATTTTCTAAGGTTGAACAGCTAGAATAAAATGCACATGACTTGTTTAGGCAAAGGAAAGCAATGATCTATCATTACCATCAGTCTAGAGATCCCATTAAAAACAAGCAGCAAATAATGTCAGGAAATGTCTGTTTCAGAAGAGATATCATCATCGAAAATAAGCTTATGAAGCACTGTATCACAAGTGGTTTTGCTTCTAATTTTGGACTTTGAAAACTGAAATCAAGCCAATTTAGATATACATTTTATAGCAGATGGAAAGAACATAAGCATAACATAGGAATAATTCAAATAACATTTTTCTCTACAGGAAATTACTTGTTAATGGAAATTTATAGTTAAGACTTTAAACACAAATATATCAGAATTACAGTTGTGTGAAATTTTTTCTAATAATAATTTATTCGCTGAAAAATGCAGTTTCATGTCGACCAACACCGTTCACAAATTTGTATTGAGTTTGCAAATTAGCTTCACTGAACAGAAAAAGTTAAAATATTTTGGTAATGTCAAACAAAACATCTTTTTTCAACCAAAAAAAATGCATTTAGATTTTCAGTTATTTTGAGAAAAGCAATGGAAAGCACGATTAGAGTCACAAAAAGGGCAGAGAATGAGAACTATTCATTGTCATTCTTAGCAGCAATTCATAGTCATTTGTGATGACAATTAATATTCATTCAGTCACAGCACTCTGTTGATCCACCACACTAGTAAAATAATATAGAATCAATTTCCCTATTGTTGGAAATCTCTCTATCCTCATAAAAATACTCACTGAAGAAGTGGGTATTCACCCACGAAAGCTCATGCTCCAAAACGTCTGTTAGTCTATAAGGTGCCACAGGACTCTTTGCTGCTTTTACAGATCCAGACTAACACGGCTACCCCTCTGATACTTGTCACTGAAGAAGATGGATATTAAGAATATCAAAAGTATTGTGACATCAAGTTCGCAGGTAAAATATAGTATCTTATTTCAAGTTCATGGAAAATGTCCTCTTGAATGACATATGGTATGATCAGCAACTTCCAATAATCCTAATAGAAGTTCAAAGCCAACCATGTATACATAGTTTAAAAATTCCTAAATGATATTACAAGGTCACATAGATATCTTTTCTAAATCAAATCAGCCACACCATCAGGGACTCGTTCACCTGCTCATCTACCAATATGATATATGCCATCATGTGCCAGCAATGCCCCTTTGCCATGTATATTAGCCAAACTGGACAGTCTCTGCACAAAAGAATAAATGGACACAAATCAGACATCAAGAATTGTAACATTTAAAAACCCTTAGAAGAACACTTCAATCTCCCAGGACACTCAATAACAGACTTAACAGTGGCAATTCTTCAACAAAAAAACTTCAAAAACAGACACCAGCGATAAACTGCAGAACTGGAATGAATTTGTAAACTTGACACCATCAAATTAGGCCTGAATAAAGACTGGGAGTGGATGGGTCACTAGAAAAAGTAATTTTCCCTCTGCTGATACTCACCTCTACTCGTCAGCTGTTGGAAATGGGCGATGTCCACCTTGATTGAATTGGCCTTGTTAACACTGACCTCTCACTTGGTAAGGCAACTCCCATCTTTTCATATGCTATAATATATATTCTGCTTACTGTATTTTTCACTCTATGCATCTGATGAAGTGCGTTTTAGCCCACGAAAGCTTATGCCCAAATAAATTTGTTAGTCTCTAAGGTGCCATAAGGCCTCCTCATTGTTTTTGCTGATACAGGCTAACACGGCTATCACTCTGAAACCAGTCAATAGAGAGACTCTGATGATAGCCATACCATGAATGAGCATACATTCTTACCTACAGAATTTTCCTGTTGTCTTTTTTTCTGGAAAATGGAGTAAAATAATATCAGAAATAAGGAATTTAGTTTTTTTCACCTTATAAGTGACAGACTGGTATTTACTTGTGTAAACTCTATGATTATACACCTGGTTTCAGCCTAAGCATTCAGTACAAGAGTCATCATCTGACTATGGTGAAAAACGTGGACAATGTGAAAAGAGAAAAACAGAAGTTACTCAAGTATCAGAGAGGTAGCCGTGTTAGTCTGGATCTGTAAAAGCAGCAAAGAGTCCTGGTGCACCTTATAGACTAACAGACGTTTTGGAGCATGAGCTTTCGTGGGTGAATACCCACTTCGTCAGATCTGACGAAGTGGGTATTCACCCACGAAAGCTCATGCTCCAAAACGTCTGTTAGTCTATAAGGTGCCACAGGACCCCCAGAAGATACTCAGGCTTCTTATGAAACAAGGCAAAGCTACCAGATGTTTCTGCTTCCTCATTAAGAATCACTCCTCTAATGGCACAGAAACAAGTAAATGTTATTATTTCAACCCAGGAAGCATGAACAGTGAAATGATTTGTGGTAGGGTGACCTAAGGGCTGGGAAGTCCAGAAAGCAGACACCTTCTGGCAGAGGGTAAACAAAATTGTCCGATTTGGGGTAATAAAATTGGGCAACGCTCACGTGCTCTCACAGCACTGGTGGACTAGAGATTTTCACACCCCTTATTGCATCACTGGAATCAGGAAGTGAAGGCTCTGAGACTGCCACCTCCTCCCTAAACTGGAGTGCAGAATGGGTGGTGAGGAACTGGCAGACCCAAGTTTTCACACAACACATGAATACATAAAGGCCATATAATGAAGCAGAACAACTGGCAGCCAGCATATCAGGTGTTAAAGAGAGCCTCTGAGCTCAGCTAGCCCCATCCAGTTATACTTGCAGCCAATAGCAGGCCTGGAGGGGGAGAAAAGAAGAAAACCTGGCTAAGTTCAGGGCTGACTGGCAAAGGGGCAGGAGCTAGCCGCATCTCTAGCTGAGGGGAAGGATCTCTATCCTGTTTGTCAAGGCAGCCACGTGGGAGGAAGCACTGTCTCCCCAGCCACACACTCTACCCACTAGGCTGTCCAGCACTCCAGGTTGCCCCTTGCAGGCCTTAAGATTTCCCTTATTCTCATCCCCAAATTGCAACATTGGGAGGAGAAGGCTACAGGTCTGAATGAACACTTGACCTCTATTCAATAAAATTGTCAGACACATAGAAAAACATAAACTGTGGAGCAATAGTCATCATGGTTTCTGTAAAGGGAAATCGTGTCTTACTAATCTATCAGAGTTCTTTGAAGGGGTCAACAAACATATGGACAAAGGGGATCCAGTGGACACAGTATACTTAGATTTCCAGAAAGCCTTTGACAAGGTCCCTCACCAAAGGCTCTTACATAAATTAAGCTGTCATGGGATAAAAGGGAAGATCCTTTCATGGATTGAGAACTGGTTAAAAGACAGGGAACAAAGGGTAGGAATTAATGGTAAATTCTCAGAATGGAGAGGGGTAACTAGTGTGTTCCCCAAGGGTCAGTCCTAGGACCAATCCTATTCAATTTATTCATAAATGATCTGGAGAAAGGGGTAAACAGTGAGGTGGCAAAGTTTGCAGATGATACTAAACTGCTCAAGATAGTTAAGACCAAAGCAGACTGTGAAGAACTTCAAAAAGATGTCACAAAACTAAGTGACTGGGCAACAAAATGGCAAATTAAATTTAATGTGGATAAATGTAAAGTAATGCACACTGGAAAAAATAACCCCAACTATACATACAATATAATGAGGGCTAATTTAGCTACAACGAGTCAGGAAAAAGATCTTGGAGTCATCATGGACAGTTCTCTGAAGATGTCCACGCAGTGAGCAAAGGCGGTCAAAAAAGCAAACAGAATGTTAGGAATAATTAAAAAGGGGATAGAGAATAAGACTGAGAATATATTATTGCCCTTATATAAATCCATGGTACGCCCACATCTCAAATACTGTATACAGATGTGGTCCCTTCACCTCAAAAAAGATATACTGGCACTAGAAAAGGTTCAGAAAAGGGCAACTAAAATGATTAGGGGTTTGGAGAGGGTCCCATATGAGGAAAGATTAAAGAGGCTAGGACTCTTCAGCTTGGAAAAGAGGAGACTAAGGGTGAATATGATAGAGGTATATAAAATCATGAGTGATGTGGAGAAAGTGGATAAGGAAAAGTTATTTACTTATTTCCATAATACAAGAATTGGAGGTCACCAAATGAAATTAATAGGCAGCAGGTTTAAAACAAATAAAAGGAAGTTCTTCTTCATGCAGTGCACAGTCAACTTGTGGAACTCCTTACCTGAGGAGGTTGTGAAGGCTAGGACTATAACAGTGTTTAAAAGAGAACTGGATAAATTCATGGTGGCTAAGTCCATAAATGGCTATTAGCCAGGATGGGTAAGTAATGGTGCCCCTAGCCTCTGTTTGTCAGAGGATGGAGATGGATGTTAGGAGAGAGATCACTTGATCATTGCCTGTTAGGTTCACTCCCTCTGGGGCACCTGGCATTGGCCACTGTTAGTAGACAGATACTGGGCTAGATGGACCTTTGGTCTGACCCGGTACGGCTGTTCTTATGTTCTTATGTTATGTTAAGCATTGGAATTATGTAAGATTTTGCTCACTTACATACAAATTCTCATGGTGACCAGGTATATCATACAAAATTAACAGACAAACATGCAGGTATGCATCTGTTTATAGGATGCAAGCTCCAGCTCGAGCTACAACATCAAAGCAATATTAACACAGCTATTTTTAACATGCTAGTGTGATCCTCACTAGCACAAATCTGTCGACTCAGGCTTGGAGGCTCAATCCCAGATGCAGAGTAAAGATACTCAAAGTGTCCCAGTAATGCTTGTGTACTCTCCATTCTTCTTCAGACCAGTAGTCCAGATAAAATCCCCAACATGCTTAAATCTGCCTGACTTTTCCCTGATGACATCTGTTTAGCCTTGGATGCTAATTGTCATGATTTGTGCATATTTTCTCTTTTTTTGGCATTCAACAAGACTCCTAGTCTACTACAGCAGGAAAAGGAAGAGATTTATGCCAATGCTACTGGAATCAGCAGTCTGAACTAGGTTAGAGGAAAAAATTCTACAAAATAGGCTACAAGAATTTATGTCTCGTCAGCAAAGTTTACATTGTGCTACACTCTGGTAGATGCATCGGTGCAAGCCCCTAGCACAGATGTGACACACTGATGTAAACTATGATTACGACTGGTTTGAACATGGGTGAAATTCTATGCAAGAAGTCAGACTAGTTGATTGTAGTGGTACTTTTTGGCCTTAAAATTTATGAATTTATGAGTGCAAAGTGGATGTTAAATGTTACAAGAAGTATGAGTGAAGAAGACTGGTAATACTGTACACCCAATATGCAATTACTTCACACAGTTGTTAGTGATTACACCATGTGAAGACTAGTGGAGACTCAAACTCAGACAGAAATGGACTATGGACTGGCAAGCTCTCTTTATATAGGCGAACTATATCACTCAAAAATCATACTTCCAACGTCTCCATTTGTTGTCATCAAAGAAATTATAGTCAAATGTCTAGACTAGTACAGAAGAATATCCAGGGAATTTAATTATGTAAGAAACCATTTACAAAAGGACCTAACAGCTGTAATTTCCTCACCCTTTTTGCTTAATTTTTGATGGTGTTATTCTTATTTACACAATAACAGATTGGTGTGTATCCAATAACTGATATATATGCAGATAAAGTGAATTTTTAATAGAATCATGACTTCTCAAATATTTAACCTAATGTAGAATTTATATTCAATGAATTCACTGACTGAATGTAGAAAGTAATATTTAACAAAACGAATAATGTCAGAAACCAAAACCACCAATTAACAATAACAAAACAGCAGAAACAAATATTGGAATACATAAAGCCATGCATAAATAATCCAAAGATATGTATTGTTACAGCTAACCATACTTGTCACTGCAGGGCCAGCACCTCTGGAGCCTGTACTCTTCTGTGGTTTGCAAGAGCTCAAAGCTACAATCCATGCTTAACTTTATGCACACAACTATACCGGACTGCAGTAGGACTTGACATTACCTTCAAAGGGAGTACTTGTGCACAAAGTTAACTATGTGCAGAACTGTTTCCAAGATCAGCACCTGAGCTTAGCGGCCTTCGGGTTATAGTTTAAGACTTATTTTTGGCCAGCTTTTTGACTGAACTTTAATGAGAAGGAAAAGGATTTGTTAACAAGCAGGAGATTTTGCTTTGTTACATTTCGTTAATTTTAATTGATTATTTTACTAATATAATTAATATAGGTGTTTTAGTGACTGACATCAACATAATTTCTAAATATACAAATATATTTTTGTCCATAATTAGATTTCCTTAAAAATAGCTGTTAATAGTTTCTTATTTAATTTACTCTGATCAGTAGCAATATGACTAGCCTGAGGTGTGTTGTTTACTTAAAGTATAGCCATGTTGTTGGACGAGAAAGATTTGAGAATGCAAAAGCAATCCTGAGTAAAAATAGGTATATGATTTCTGTGTTCTATAGTGCAATGTATTTTTCAACTTTAACACAATTTAATGTATTTACATAAAAGTATAGTTGGGCACAGCATTTTTACCAGAGGGCAGGATCTAGACCCTGGTCTTTGTTAAACATCTTATCCTGACTGCTATTCCTGAAATTGCCTGAAATTACATGGGAAACAGGATTATAACGCCAGCAGCTGAACATTCAGACATAGGCTAGGTGACAAAAGTAAGCAGACAACACTTTTCACAGAGAGAAGTCCTTACAACCTGAATCAAAATACTTACCTCTGTGAGTTGCCAGGGACCCTGATGTATATTCTTCAGATTTGGGATACTATTTGGTAGATTCCACAACACTTTATAAACAATAATAATAGTAATACAGAAAACACTTACAAGCACTTTTTTCAGCTTATAGGCAGAGAATAGCTGTGAATGGGTGGTATAATAGGGACTTCTATATAGGAAATGATGACCCAAGGTGATGGAGTTCATAAAAAGACAAATGTTCCTAGATTGGTCCACTTGGACAGCAAGCTAACCAGGGGTCAAGGAGATAAGTTTGGTTTAGAATGTAACAGAGATAGAGAGCATGCAAACACATGTACACGCAGGTGAATTACGGTAAGCAGTATAATAATAACATTGAAAATGACTCACAGGCTATAGTTACTGGTTATTTTTAAGAAGATAATTAATCAGTACAGATTATTTATTTTGAGACAAGCCAGAATAGTGAGTTGCAGAAATACATAATGGGGCCTATTGTGTGAAACAGCCTTCCCTTTCAGATCCTTGGATAGGTAATGTCAGAAGGTTCCATTTTGCTTTGTTTGACCAGATGTCAATGAACAACAACAAAAAAACCCCTCTTCCTGATCTGTTCTCTAACATACAGCAATGAAACATTAATTAATGATACTACATTTAAAAGGTTATCCAATATAGAAGAGTATGTTTGTTAAAGGCAGCAAAGAGGAAGAGTAACCGACATCCATAGGCAGGTGTTCCTCTTGCCAAAAACA
The DNA here is from genome assembly GCF_007399415.2 of Gopherus evgoodei. NCBI lineage: Eukaryota > Metazoa > Chordata > Testudines > Testudinidae > Gopherus > Gopherus evgoodei. The sequence goes on from NC_044322.1 coordinate 322,058,600, forward strand.
CTTTTATTTATTTAGAATAGCTGGAAACCGCATGTGTGTTTGGAAAAGCCACTTACTCAGATAAATCTTTAATGAACCATATACCATCCACAAGATAGTATCTTTTAAGAACTGTAGCTTTAGGCCATTGGAAAGCATGAACTGCCTAATTTCATCAGAGAATTACACTGTCATTCCTCCAATCCTTCGTTGCATGACAGCTATGTATGAACAGCTACATGAAACGAAGTGCAGAGATGCCACATGACCAGAGGCAAAACAATACACTATGTCAATGTCACTTTTGTCAAAGATCTCCCTGTACTCTGGCATCCAGAATGAAGTCACATGTTAATTTTCAATGGTCCACACTGCAGACAATATTCTCCCTCTTGCCTTGAACTTATTACCACTACCACTTCAGTAAATGGTTATTGCATAATTGTCTGATTTTAGTAGGAGTTTATCTGAAGAGGAATAGCAAGATTGGATCACTAGCACTGAGGATATAATAATTTTATAATTGTCCCACTTTGGGTCTTGAATACAATTCTATACTCAGAACTAAATCTAGTGCACAGCTTCTGACAGAAGCTCCTTTGTTGACTGAACTAAGTTAAGAGTTGAGTTAAGCCTTGTCTAGAAGGACTCCTGTCCAATTATTTGCTGGCAACAAGATAGGACTTAGGTGAGCTCATCATCATTCCTGGTGACTCCAACATCCAACTTAGACACAGATTATCTATTGGCATCTGCAAGAGTGGTGTCCCTGATCAGCCAGTGTTTCTGCAGGGAAGCACATGGCCTTCCAGCTTGAGCACTCAGAATACTCCTATTGCCTCAGGAATATGCTTGACCCTGGTACCAACCCACAAGGTGAGACACAATTGACAGTTTTATTCTCCTGGGTGAATCTATGACACTTCCAATGCTTGGGAAGTACCCCCCTGTGCACTTAAAGGTCTGTTATTTATTTTTAGACTAAGTACTAATCTGTTTGGTAGCAGAGATTTGTTTTCCTGTGGCATCTTTTCCTGAAAGAGATTTCCATGATGACATGATTCAGAGGTGATGTACACATTCTCTTTGGAACACATACCTACAGTAGTGTTTGTCGCCAGACAATACCGGTGTGGTGCTCTGTTCTGTTCACTGGTGATATCAGTTGGCTGTGCGTTCTCTCTGTATGCTGCCCCGGCTCTGCAGATCTCTGGCAGAGCAGACCCCGAGAGAACCCCCAATGACTTCAGACTCTAATAAGGTATGAAGGCACCCGGCCAGGGTTATTGTCAAATGAAGCACAGTAATAGCTCCCCACAGACTCTACAGGACATACTATGAATATGCGCCCCCTGACAATGGACCAGCTCAGTCAGTGGCAGGACTCTCTACTGCCCCCTAGGCCAGACAAAGGCCAGACTGCCCCAGGGATGCATTCTTATACACAAGTACAAACAAGTTACACATCACTCCTGATGTACTGAGGTGCACCCCCTTACACAATAAGGTACAACCCTTCTATGCAGTAAGGTGCCGCCTCTCACTTTGTACATATTGGTTCGAACAAAACAACTCTATCCATCATATTACCCTTTTTACTCTGTCTTTAGGATGGGTCAGCCTGTTCCTTGTTATCTGTGTGGAATGTGCAAATATGTGAATGTTCTGATATCTGGTGTCCAGTACCTTTTAGGTATGTCTCTTTTTCCAGCACCAGCCCTTTCCTTGCCAGCTTCTGTGAGCAGGGTCTGCCTCTGACTCACAGCTTAACTTTGCTTTATGTTATGTTAGCAAAGTCTTGACCATTATTTTAGTTCAGGCCTTAGGCCTCATACTGGTCCTCTGATACAAGGTTAATGTTTCAGGGACTCATCTTACTACAGTGTTGTCTGAGCTCTGGAGCTCCAGCTGTGGAGCTTTCCAAAGAGTGTCTGCAGGAGCTGGGTACCTGAAGTACTAACAATTCATAACGAACTTTTAGGCACTTAAAGAATCTTCCCAAGCATCAGCTGAATCTCAGATTCTGAACTTCCACAGACAAACTAGGGAAGGAGCACGTGCATCAAACCAACATGTTTAACTAAGGAAAACCCAACAAGTGTTAAAAGGGAAACACCACTAAACTTTGAGACCAAAGGTATCCAACCAGATAAAAACCTGATTAATTAGAAGTACTGAATAAGGCAAGACTAATGTAAGACTAGTTAAGGCTGAAGAAACCAGGAAAAAAATCTAGTGCACAGCTTCTGACAGGAGCTCCTTTGTTGACTGAAAAGAAGTGATTGAAAAGATTCTAAGGGGAGTTGAGCTGTGGCACTTGGAATGGAACTTGGGATGGGGCTAGGGCTTGAGTACAGTGCCAAAATTCATGAGCTAGGGGAATTCTGAACTGAGACAGAGAGAAAACAAGTCACCAATTAAAATAAGATTTCTTGAGAGACAGCAGGTTCAATTGCTGTCTAATGTATATGAAACAATCAGAAGTGTCTACCACTTCCATATTGGATTAGTCCTTTGAATTAGTTAGACCTAGTTCCCACTATCAAATTCTCCCAAGTGGATCCAATATTGGCTTCTCCTGCTGAGAAGGGGGAAAAACCATGCGAGGGGCTCCAGGGCTGTAAAGTCTGTTGTGAGAAGTGAATCTAGAAAGGAGCCTGCTAAAATGAGTCACTGAAAATCATCATCAGCAGGCCACCCTACAGCAACAGTAGCAACAGCTCACCTCCCAGCAACAACAGCTGGTGCAGCAACAGCAACAACAGCTAATAAGAAAAGTAGCCCCATGCCAATAGGAGCAGTAACAGAACCTACTGCAACAGACGCTGTCTGTGCTCCAACCTCAAGGATCGAGTGGGAGGGATGCAGTGAACACTAGCTCTGCCCCCCTCCACTTCCCCAATGCAATTCCCATCCCAGTGAAGCTGGAAAAGATGGATCCAGATGATGACCCTAAGGCATTCCTCACCACTTCTGAGAAGTCTGCATATGCCACAGGGTGGGTCCCGGAACACTGGGCCATGCTAATGGCATCCCATTTGTCAGGACCAGCCCAAACCACCTACCAGGAACTTGAGTCAGCATCGGTCTGAAACTACACAAAGGTAAAAGACGTGATCATGAGTCATGTAGACATTGCTGAGGAGACTCACTGGTGGTGGTTCCAGAAGAGGTATACCCTCTGGGGGCACATATACAGACAGTAGCCTGGAAGTTGAGATATCAGTGCGCCAGTGATTGAAGCTGGAATCCCAGACAGGGTATAGGAATCATGTCTTGGTGTTAAGGCATTGGCTTTAGACAATGAAAGACACCATGAATCTGATAGAAAACTACTTAGCTCCCTATAACCACTCCAACATCCCGGACCTAGAGAGATCTGTCAATAACCAGTTACGTGGGGCACAAGACCTGATGGGGTCTCACGAGGACCCACAATTGCAGAATTGAAGCTGGGCCTCCATGCCAGAACAGCAAGGAAGGACAGCAGCTTGACAGAACCATCTACCACCCCAAGGAACCTTCAGTCCCACATGGTAGAAACTCTGGCATAGCTCCAGAGAAACCAGATAGACAGGACATGGCTGGTTGTGCAACCCCAGACATCTGCACTGTCAGTCAGGAAGTGCTGCTCCTGTGGACAGGCAGGCCACTTCTGTAGGGATGACCACTATATGGAACGTGACTCTGGGTGAGTGTGGACTGCAGAATCTAGGGCCGGTAAGAAAAGCCCCACCAAACTAGTTGTCCTGGTGTGGGTGGAGGGTAAGAAAGTAATAGAGCTGGTGGACTCAGGATGTAATCAGATCCTGAACTGCCAGCAGGTCGCAGACTTGGAAGGACACTGGAGGAACGATATTCCTCCAGTGTGTCCATGGGGACTTAAGGCCTTACCCTACACAGCAAGTACAACTGGAGGTGGAAGGACTATCAGCAAATATGTGGGTGGGCTTAGCATACATGTTGGTCTATCCTGTTATACTAAGCAGGGACTGGGAGCAATTAAGTGAGGTTCTGGCAGAGGTAGCAAACCCACAATCTATGGACCTAAGTCACTCTGATTTAGAACCGGCGTGGGTAGAGGTGAGTGAATTCAGCAACTCTGGAGAGGGACCATCAAACCAACCCTCATCCCACACAAGCCCTCCTCCCAAAGCAAAGATCGATAATGCCCACGCAGATATCCTCATCTTAGACTCCAACTTTTTGCAGGAATCGCCAATGGACCCCACCATCTCCCACGCATATGACTAATTAGCCATGGTAAATGGGAAAGGCATAGACCCTCAGAGAGAGAGAAGCAATGACACTGGTTTGAATTACAGGAAGAATGGCTTTATTGCATAAAGTGAGCAAGGCAGACCTTGGAAACTAGGGCCCAACTGGTAGTCCACAAAATGTATAGGCAGGAGATACTCTGCTTGGCCCATGAGGTCCCCTGTGCAGAACATCTAGCGGGGGAGAAAAACTTTGATCAGCTTGTGGACCACTCTTAGTGGCCTGGGGTATTGTGGGACATTGCAGACTACTGCACTTCGTCTCCAGACTACTAATTGTTAGGGGCTAAGGGGGTCAAACAGGTACCTCTTGTCCCTCTGCCCCTAGTAGAAAACCCCTTTGAGAGGATAGAGTTAAATCTAGTGGTCCCTTACAAAAGAGTTTGGCAGGCCATCAGTATATTTTGGTAATAGTTGATTCTGCAACACATTACCCGGAAGCCCTTCTCTTGCAATCTACCAGTGCAAGCACAATAGCAAGAGAGATAATTAAACTCTTTGCCAGGGTGGGCCATCCAATCTGATACAGGACTTATGTAGCCTCCAGAAGATAGACAAGTTAAAAACATCAGTTTGCCATCTGCAGACTGATGGCTTGGTGGAACATTTTAACAAGACCCTTAAGGGGATGCTTAAGAAGTTTGTCACCACAGATGCCAAACACTGGATCAACTGTTGCCTCTGTTAGTATTTGCTGTCTGGGAGGTTCTCCAAGCCTTCATGGGTTTCTCCCCCTTTGAGTTCCTCTATGGCTATCAGGCCCAGGCATCCTTGATTTATTATAGGAGTCCTGGGAAAGCCAGGGATCATTATCAGAAAACTTAGTCCAATATGTCCGACAGTTGCATGAGTAGCTTTAAAAGTTGGGGGCCTTCACCCGTGAGAACCTGTAGGAGGCCCAACAACATCAGGCGGTGACATATAACTGCAGAGGCCAGTTACAAAACTTCGAGCTGGAGGACTGAGTTCTGCTGTTGCCAAACACAGAGTCCAATCTACTGGCTCAATGACAGGGGCCTTTTGAAGTGTTGTGACCATAAATTATAAGGTATAATACTTGAAGAAAAGAAAAGACACTCAAAACTACCATATCAACCCTTCTAACAGCCTGGTGTGACAGGGAAGCCTTCCTTATCACGTCCCTTGCCACCAATCCCAAACTAGAAACTGAGATAATGACAACAGAGACTGATAACACTGTCAAATTAGGGGAGACACTTGGGCTCGAATAAAAAGCTTATATGGATCACTTGGTACAAGAAATTCCCTCAGGAATTCTCTGCCCTTCCAGGGCATATCCACCTAATGTATCATCACATTGAAACTGTCCATGGTCATATGGTGAGGGAGTACACTTCATCCCTACACAAGAAGATCTGGGACATCATCAAGACCAAACTCCAAGTGATGCTAGACCTTGGCATAGTGGAGGACTCCCATAGGGACTGGTAAAGCCCTATATTTGTCATCTTGAAGCCCTATGGCACAACAAGGTTTCGCATTGATGTTTGCAAGATCAACACAATGTCCAGGTTTGATGCATACCCCGTTCCATGGGTGGACAAGCTATTGGAATGTTTAGGGTAGCCAGATACCTGTCCACAATTGACTTACAAAAGGTTACCAACAGATCCCGCTTACTCCAAAATCCAGGGAAAAGACAATGTGCACTGTTACACTTTCTGACAATGCTATTCAGGCTGAATAGGGCAGCAGCAACCTTTCAGAGGTTAATGAATCAGGTACTCCTTCCACATAGACATTATGCCACAGTGTATCGAGATGATATAGTAATATAAAGCCTAGATTGGGATAGCCATCTATGCCATGTCACTACAATACTAAAGTTGTTCACCAAATCTGGCCTGACTTCCAACCTGGCTCTGTGTAGCTGTGGAAATAGCGAGACCACATACCTGGGGTCTTTTGTGTTCTTTGTCCACAAGTAAAAGAATACGCTCACCTCCGACCACATACCTGGAGCGAACCTGGAGTATGTGGTTGGAGGTGGACCTATGCATCCACTCATGGGCAAAGTACAGACTTTGGTCAACTACCTAATACACACAACAAAGAAACAAGTTAGGCAATTTTGGGGGTTGACTGGATACTACCAGCAATTCATTTCTGCCTTTGCCACCATCACAGCCTCCCTTACTGATCTGACAAGAGATGAGAGACTTTAGAAAGTGCAGTGGTCAGAGAAGTGTGATATGGCCTTTAAAACATTGAAGGAGGCATTGTGTCATGATCTGGTGCTCTTCAGAATTTATACTCCAAATGGATGGATTGGACATGGGACTTGAGGCGGTGTTCTTCCAGACCTTTGAATGAAAGGAATGCCCCATATATTGTTTAAACTGAAAGCTGTTCCTATGTGAAAGAGAATAATAGAAAAGGAAGCCCTGGCCATGGAGTCAGTTATTGACACCTTGCACTATTAGCTTCTGGGGAACCCCTTTTGCTCATCTCAGACTATGTGCTCCTCCGATGGCTATGAAAATGAAGGATACAAATGCAAGGATCATAAATCATAGAATCATAAAATGTCATGGTTGGAAGGGACCTCAATTACTCCTTGTTCTGTCATCTGCTACCACTGAGAACAATCTAGAACCATCCTCTTTGGAACCCCCTTTCAGGTAGTTGAAAGCAGCTATCAAATCCCACCTCATTCTTCTCTTCTGCAGACTAAACAACCCCAGTTCCCTCCGCCTCTCCTCACAAGTCATGTGCTCCAGCCACCTAATCATTTTTGTTGCCCTTCGTTGGACTCTTTCCAATTTTTCCACATCCTTCTTGTAGTGTGGGGCCCAAAACTGGACACAGTACTCCAGATGAGGCCTCCCCAATGTCGAATAGAGGGGAATGATCATGTCCCTTGATCTGTTGGCAATGCCCCTACTTATATAGCCCAAAATGCTCTTAGCCTTCTTGGCAACAAGGGCACACTGTTGACTCATATCCAGCTTCTCGTCCACTGTAACCCCTAGGTCCTTTTCATGCATTGGTACCTGGCTCTCCAGCCATGAGCAGGGCTCATGCTAAAGAATGACCCTACAGAGACAGGGAAGGTGCCAGAGAGGTCCGGCCAGGAGGGCTAGCCCCACTCCTCTGGACCTGTTATTCTTGATAACAAAGAAAATGCAGTTAGTGGGAGCAGGGAGGAGTGGGACTGCCCCAAGAGCAGACTGCTGTAGTGACTCCTGAAGCCTTGGAGAGAACCCCTAACCAGGAGACCTTCACCCTGGCGCTGAGGAGAGTACAGGCAGAATCCCAGGGTAAGATGGACAGGCTGAGCCTAACTCAGAGGCCCAGCCAGAGGAATTTCTCCAAACCCACTACATTGTTGCTGGATCCCTGGAAGTGCTGTAGACACGCCCCTCCCCTCCTCCCCCCCATTTTTCTCAAGCTATAGGGAGGGATTATCTCTGAACACATTGGGGTTTGTGACTTTTATTTTAATCTCACGACAGGAGGACAACAAAGGACAGGAGGTGGGGCCTGTGCTGGAACTTCCAGTGTAGATAAGTGGGAATGGTCAGGTTCACCTACCTTCCCAAGGGGGAACCACCAGGAATTCTGTTACAGTGAAGCTAATCACATATGGATTCTACCATCAGCAATATACACAGCAGTAAAATTCTTTAATGAATGAGGGATTTGTATACATTTTATTCATTTAGGACTGGAATTTAGGGTTATTATCTAGTCCTAACAAGGGGCTAAGAGAGTCCAATATGATCCTTGCTTCTCTTTTGCTCCAGGAAGGGACTAATCTGCACTAACAATTTTTCTGGAGATACTTATAAATGTTTATACTGTTCTCATTACTATTAAGTATCTGAATGTCTTCCAATAGTGCCTTAAGTAATGTGATTATACATTTGTCACATGTGGTTTGTTCTCTCATCCTCTCGACAGGGTGGTGGGGAAGGGATTGTGTGTGCAGTAGAGTGTCTTGGTTTGATGGTTTATTTTTAATTGTCCCTTTAAAACAAACATACATTCAAACAAACTTCGCCCTCTTTATCAGCTTTGGTGCTTGGGCTGCTGTTTTGGTAGTGGAGACACAGAACCAAGGCTTCAGTCACCTCTCACCCCTCTCTGCCTTCTGGGCAAGACAGAGTAGCAGCCCACTAGTGACTACTGTCTCCCTGCTTAGTTCCAGTGAGGCAGATAGCCATCTAGGGAGGCAAGAGTACCTTTTCCACACCCCTTATTCTCTGTGCAGACACAGAGGAAAGCTCACAATTGAGCTTTTAATTTTTTATTTACTTATCAATTATTTACTTATATAGGGCTCACACCATTTAAAAAACATGCCGCATTGAAAATCTGTCATAAACCTTATTTACTTTATGTAGATGTAATTTTCTAAACATATTCCTCCTTTTTACATTGTGCACTGAGTCTCGTTTTAGAAATTTACCCATTCTTTGCTCGTTAATACAATGAATCAGAACAGCACTATAGATAGAAACTGTGCCAGAAAGTTTGTTTCCAATTTCTCTGACAGGCTCCTTCATTTTCTCTCCCATTTCTCCTGTAAAAAAAACAACATAACCACTAAACTTAGCACGGTCAAATATTCCAAGATCAGAGAGATACGCTGTGTGCCAGAATTGGATTTGCTGTCAAAGATCTTTTAACTAATATCTGTCTCCAAAAATTTGAATCTTTGTATTTCTCATTTTTTTAAAGATGCTGTTAGCTGGGTAGGCATTAAATCCTTCATTATAAAGTTTTATTTCAGGATAGAATGTTTGATTTCAATCATTCAGGTATTTCCCACTAAGATGCCCTTAAATTCACTAGATCAGGATGATGTATATTATTTTTTTAGTGACATATTGGGAAGTCCTATTGGAATTGTCATGTTTGTTGCCTTTATTCATTTGGGCATTTATAGGAGTGCTCATAGCTTTTCTTTCCTTCATGTCTAATGTGTTATTCACATTCCAGATGTGGTTTTACTTATTTGTTGTATGATTTCTTCTTCCTTTCCTGCAATCTTCCATTCTCCCACTCTTCCTCATTTCTTCCATACTACTGAACAATCACGAGGGAAGCAACAGCTATGTTGAGGATAGCGCTGGAAAACAAATGAATATTCGTATTTCCCTACTAATAAAGGGGGGAAAACCAAAGAAAATAATAAAAATGTCATCTTATTCTGACACTATATCAGAGCATCTCAACAAGCTTGTCTACAGTGTACACATAAGAATTTTAATAGGAATGACATCACCTTCAGGATTGGCTCCAAGGGCAATTATAAATGCCATGGTTCTCTTCAATTCCCTGCAGTATGGGCAGGATTAGAACAATATAATTTCCAACAGCAAAATCTTTAGGATGACTCAGTCTGGGTCCTTTTGAGGTCAACTGTCAAAGAATAATCTTCTCTCAGTTATAACACAGGAGAAAAACCTTTTCAACATTGAAAAAAATAATCCAGAAAATTCTTAGTGGAAGTAGTTAATGCTCATGTGTAATAGAAAGATTACTTGAAGTTTAACTACAAACTGTAGGGATGTCAGTAGAGTTATACCACTGTATATCTGCTTTAAGTGAGTGGGGAATCAGACCCAGATGCTGCCCAGTGGTTTAATAAATCTATATTTTGTACTCTAAGGATTTCCTTGTACAGAAATGAAAAAGAACCCCCTGTTTTTTCCCCTTTATAAGTATTATGTGGATAGGATTTTTATGTATTCCTTTCATCTACCTGCACATGCTTTACCCACCTAATCCCTTAAATCAATAAGTAATTTTTACATTAAAAGCATGAACTTGGTATAGCCATGGTCACATTTTGTGTGCAGCCATTTTGCTGTTCTTTGAATCTGTGTAACAAATGAAAAGCAGTACAAGAAAATCTTTTCTCTATTAAGCACTAAAGCTGATGTTTCCAAGGTTGTATAGGGGATTTGAATACCAGGTTACCATTAGAAATGAATTGGCATTGGGTATTCCTATCCTGCTGAAGGTTTTGGAAATTCCACCTTCCACACTAAGATCCAGGAATTCTGAATGGAATCAGCCCAGTTAATGAACCAGTTTACATTTGAAGTTTCAAAAATCAGATGATGTTTGAACTTTCCTACTCAGTTAAGGGAAAACAGGCCATAAAATAAGATCCTGAATTGCTAAGAATAACTACAGGGTTTTGTACAATTTAAAGTTTTACATTTCCTTTTTTTACTGGGGATCCTCATAGCATCTTCAATCTTTTGCTGGCTATTAATAAGATTTTTCAACACTCTGAAGAATCTGCCTAGATTATAGCAAAACTTTGGATACATTCTCTCAGGAAATTGTATTCACAAATTGGTTCAAAATTAGTGGAAAGGTTTGTGTATGTGTCCTTTACCAAGAGGGAAACGATATGAGGCAATGTGTTGAGTTGTACGTAGTGGAGTGCTGCAGATGTTAAGTTTTAGATTCAGTATTATGTCATCCCCTGGATCAGGAGAGATCGACTAGAGGCTAAGAGTCACTTTTCTTCTTCCCTCTCTTCAATTGCAGCTGAAGATTTGGCTCCATGCATCCAAGAAACACCCTCCATTTTTCAGAGTGGTAGCCGTGTTGGTCTGTATCAGCAAAAAGAACGAGGAGTACTTGTGGCATCTTCGAGACTAACACATTTATTTGGGCATAAACTTTCATGGGCTAAAACTCATCAATGAAGTGGGTTTTAGCCCACAAAAATTTATGCCCAAATACATTTGTTAGTTTTGAAGGTGCCACAAGTACTCCTCCATCTTTGTGATTGTGAACTGCTTTGACAATCATCAAGCAACTCTTTTCAGCTGAGGGAGCTATAGGATGTAGTCTTTGCTAATTCACACAGAAGAGAAATCTTGATCTGAGGGCCTCACAGTTTGCTAACTTATTTTTCCAATATCTGGTCTTGTTTATCGAGAACATGAGGCCATTAGAAAAGGGCATTTTAAGTTGAGTGAGTCTAAAATGCTGCTGTAATAAACAGACACAAGGTGGGTAAGGTAATATCTTTCACTGGGCCAACTTCTGTTCTCTGTGTAGCTCGAAAGCTTGTCTCGTTCATCAACAGATGTTGCTTTACCTAACTTCTCTGTAATATCCTAGTAGCAACGCGGCTGCAACAGCACTGCAAACAAGCTGTAATAGTCTATCAAATGTATACGTGTGTTTTTTTACTATAAGTACTACTAGTATCTGATAAAAATTAGTGTTTTGCTCAGCTTTAATATTGAATATTTCTCAGACACAGAAAATCACAATTTGCAATATTTTGAAGAGAAAATGATAGTTCCTTTATGCCATAGTTTGGAGTATATGAACCAAGAACATGTGGAAATTCAGCCAAATCAAGATCCTCTTTTATGTTTTACTAGAGAGCAAGTGAAAACTGAGTAGATATTAGCCTTCTGGAAGTATCATGGCATCTGGGCTTTTAAAGAGGCACTTTGATATGTTTGCTTGCTTTATGTCATTATCTCACTTTATGAAACACCGTTGCACACCGGTGAAATTTGCTATTTGCTGTAGTCCTCACTCTTTGCTTATAGTGCACAGATTTTCAAATTGGCCCACATATCAAACGAATGTTCCCTCACACTAGTTGAGAAAGCATGATAGCAAATATAACCATTCCACAACAACCCAGGCATACTTAGAGGGAGGACTAGAATTCCCTGGCCTATTTTTAAGTATACAGGTAGTTCTCCCATGCATCTCTTTTTATATTGGCATGGATGAAAACATTGTTTTATTTTACCATATGAGACATTCTTCCTCCTAGTTTTCAGCCTCCAGGACTTCAAAAAGATAAGAGACTCACATACTTTCTTAAAATAAGGTAACAGTTTTAATGAGGCAAGTTGAACATTCTGACTGTCTGGTCAGTATAGTCTACTGAGCTACCAAAACACACATTTTGATGCTAAACTCTAAACCTTGGTGTCCTCAAAAAATTCTTGGTGCAGCCTTTATGAAATATGAAATTCAGAACTTTCATTATGATTTCTGTCCTTTTTGCATCTGTATTCTCATATCAACCCCATCCTTCTTTCTCTGATTATACCTTCCTTCCTTTCTTTATTCCTTCCTTCTCTACTACTATTTTTTCTCTCTCTTTCCCTAGTGTTTTCTCTTGTCTCTTCCCCTCTCTCTCCTTTCTCCGCTCTTGCCATGATGCTACCTTTAAAGGGAACTAACTAGGATTTTTTTTAAAAAAACAACAATTTTAATAACTTACAGTCCAGTTGCCATAAAAATATGTCACATATACAGTATTGGGAAATGTTAATAAAACAAATAATAAAGAGCCAGACCTCTTCCTCATATTGTCTAATACTTTACTCTGCTAGCAGCTGCAGTAAAACCAATAGGAGCAAGACTGGGCCCTTATGCTATCATTGTTAAACATTTAATATGCATATAGAAGTGTAATTTTCAGTGGGTTGTAAAGCAACTAAATCAAAACCAGTTTTGCCTGGAAAACATAAAATCAGTTTTGAGTAAGGGAGACTTCCCTGTCATATTTAAACTTTCTGTCTTCAACCATTTCACTGCTAGCACTGCTAAAATCATAAGTTCTTTATTTCAGTGCAAAATGTCTATTTTTTTCACTTGAACTAACAACACTGAACTGTGTTTAGTTTTTCCAAAGAAGTGCAGTTGAATGGGGCCTGATTCTGCCCTTCTTTTCACCTTGTACGATGATGTACAGTGAATTGCATTCTGTACAAAACATTACCAATACGCAGATTACATTTTACACCCAATTTGCACTCACTTAGCACAGATGTAATTCACTACACAGCAAGAGAGTGAAGACTCATCAAGCTCCAAGTCTGGAATGTTTAATCTCAAAAAGTGAAAGTTTCAGAAGGTTTTACTGTGTGAAAAGGGATGATGGAATGGAAACTATTATGCAGTCTTAACTTATAGTGGTTGAAACTGCTGCTGCTTGACTAAAAATTTAGGGCCAGATCCCTAGCTGATATAAATTAACATAGCTGCTTCTCACCAATTTACACAAGCTGAGGATCTGACCCATTATCTGTTAAGATAGAAATTAATTAATTAATTAATAACTGATGGTTTTGCATTGTTACAGAAATTTGAAAATAAAATATCAGCTGTCTAGTTTCAACAAAGGTTACAAATAGCCACTACCTTGTGAAAGACACTATCAAACTGATGTGCCAAACCAAACTATAATGAACCATTTAGAAATTACATTGAATGAACAGCATGTGCCAGACAATACAAATGAAAGCAAGCCAATGCATTTTCACCTTGACATAATGCAGGAAGAGAGAAAGAAAACAAAGTTAATCTCAAAATGAGTTAAATACAAAGTACCAGTTAATCAAATGTAGCATCTAATTTGCTTTTGGTCTCACACATCCAGTTTCTTACCCAGTTCTAAAAAGGAATGTTCAAGTCAAGCATCTTCAGTATCTAACAAGTGGGTTAAGGAGATAGCTCGATGATAGCTAAAGGTTTCTTTTTGTATTCTCTCCTCTTTCCCATTCTCTCTAGTCAGCCAGGGATGGAGCCTCACCATACCTTTAATCTCCTCTCACAACTCAGTACCTTCCTCCATTCTGTCTCTTTGGCTTCAAGTGCCCTCTTCAAACCTGTTCACTGATCCTCCCCACTTGCCTCATTCAGTTTTTTTCCTAAAGATTTATTTCTGCCATGTCATCTATGAAAAGTCAGGGAGCATTTTTTTCAGATATATCAGTTGCACCATCAAGGTACACATATGCCTTACAGAATAACCACAACCCCAATTACTATTACCCTTTTCTGTCCTTTTGTTTATGGCCTCATGCTATATTTAGATTCAAAATTCTTTGGAGCAGATACTATGGGTAAAATTTTCAGAAGTGACTAAGTGGTTTAGGATCCTAAATTCCATTTTTCAGGTGACTTAGGCTCAGTTCCTCAAAGATATTTAAGTGCCTAACTCCCACTGAAATCAATGTGATTTAGGTGCCTAAATGTATCTGGGGTTATGGCCCGTAGGTTCTCATTGACTTTTAATGAGATTTAGGCACCGAAGTGCCTACATAAAATCTGAAAATGGGATTTTAATGCCTAAGTCACCAAGGCACTTTTGAAAACTTTACCAGATGTCTCTACTTCTTTTGTGACATCCCTAGCACATGTTTGGATACACAAAAGAATAATAATGAACTCAATCATAGGCCACCAAGGTTGGGAGACACAGGGCAGAAAGAACAACATTTTGCCAGATCCTCAGCTCTGGAGCTGCTTGATGCAAGCAGCATAGGTTATAGCAGCCTTGTAGCTGCTCTAAAATTACACCGCGGCTGTATTAGCTTCCAGTTAGTGCAGAATTGGAGAAGTAGAAATGTGGTGTAGAGCTGCTTTCTCTCCCCCTCACTTCTCAGGGCACCAGTGTAAACTTGGCACAAGTGATGAACATTACTAATAATCTGCTCCCACATAGCTGATTGTTATGGAATCCTTGAGACTGTCCTCCCTATCCAGGATTTAGCACTATTCCACATGCACAGCTGCTGCCTGTGGACCAGGGAGTTGGAATACTGTAGTAGAAGGGTGCATACAGATGAAGGGAATGAAGAGGGATAGTATCCAGAGAAGAGTAGAAAGAGCACTCCCTAGTTGGCTCCTGCTGCGCTCTTTGGGGAGAGGGGTAATCATCAATCCCCAGATCACCAGTGCTGATTCTCCTCCCCATTCCAGCAGGAGGGGTGCAGAACAAAGGCCTATGCAGACTCTCTCTTCCTGCCATGCAAAGAGTGACAGAGACAGTTATTGGCTGAGATTTCAAAATTCATCCATTTCTACCAGCTCTACTTAACATTGTTAACTATTTCACACCCCATCGTTACAGCACAGGTATATAGCTAGGTGGCTTAGTGTACAATCCTAGAATAAGAATATATAACACCAGGTTACTGTAATGTCTGTGTATTTAATTTTTATATCTAATTCAGCAAATCCATCAATTTTAAAATGTATTTTGCTTCATAATTTCCAGACTTTTTATCACAGTATCACAGAATACAGAGACCTTGCCATGGAATTCATTTCCAGCTGGCCACAGAGTACATAGTCGGCCCTTCTTTAAAAGCACAAGCCGCTGCTATGTGAACCAAAGAAGGAGCTCCTTCTCTGTTAATATTGTCTCCTTGGGCTCCCAGTAAGGAGAATCATCTATGAAAAATTCTGATCTGAGCATTATAAAAGACATTTGTCTCATGCCTGTTTCTCAGCAATGACCATCATATATTAGAAGAAGATTGCAAAATATGGCTTGAGCCGTTTTCTCCAAGTCAGGAAACAGTATGCTCCCTTTGTACAAAAAAAAATAAATCTTTGTTGTGTGCTTCATCTAGTAGTAATTATAATAATAATTTCTATCTGTAAAAGTGCCCTGTCCTGCAGTCCTCACAGTGATGTACAAATATAAGGTCAGGACAAAAATGTTGAAAAGAGGCCAAGAAAATATGCCAAACAAACTGGCCATCACAGATAAAGAGCACAAACAAAAATGACATGCTTTTAGCTAACATTCTCTTTAATACAAAATCTGCAATTGCACTGCTTGATAGGCCTGTTTGACCTTTTGTAAATCTTTCACAACAAGCCATATCATCTTCGGAAAGGAAATGTAAATTCTCAGGATCTAACTGCTCCAGAAAGTTTAGGTGATTTTTTTTCATATTATTAAAGGTAAACTGAGTATAAATAAATTATGAGTTTTGAACCAATTATCCATGAATTCCAGCTGATAAGACATCAGTTTGGGTTTTTTGTAACTGTCTTGAATCAAAAATAAGTAAAATGTTTTTGTGACTTGTGCTGTTGTTCTCTTCTACTTGAAGAAACTTGTTTTCAGTGATGTTTACATAAATCTCCAGGTTATTAACCTAGGCTATCAGATGATCAGCTTAAGCCTCTGGTTTACTTTTGCTCACATATACTATGTCTGATTTCTTATCTGGTCTTCAGCCATGCCTGAACTGAGTATGAGTACTTCTCCTTGAGGCTGAACTTCAGGATTCACTTTGTTTGCTTGGGCTCATATTTGTTCACTGTTATTATTCTGCATTGCTAATTAACCCATTGTATGTGGTTGCATCCTTTAGGAAAAGGTGGATAAGGCAAGGAGATGGGTTGAGTTCCAGTCTTTACTCTAGACTTCTTGTGTTATCTTGAGCAAATCTCTCAGGGCTTGTCTACATCAGAAAGTTGCAGCGCTGGTGAGGGAGTTACAGCACTGCAACTTTGAAGGTGTACACATCTGCAGGGCATCACCAGCGCTGCAACTCCCTGTTTGCAGCGCTGGCCGTACTCCCGTTTTGTCTCGGGTGTAGAGGATCCAGCGCTGGTGATCCAGCGCTGGTAATCCAATGTAGACACTTACCAGCGCTTTTCTTGACCTCCGTGGAACGAGGAAGCCTCTGGTAATCAAGCTGGTCTCCTTTCCCGGTTTGCTCTCTTGTTCCCGGAACCCCGAGCAAGCAGGTCTCCTTCCCTGCGGTTTGCAGGGTGGCTCCGGGAACGCGAGAGCAAACCGCGGCGAAGCTGGTCTCCTTTCCCGGTTTGCTCTCTCGTTCCCGGAACCCCGAGCAAGCAGGTCTCCTTCCCTGCGGTTTGCAGGGTGGCTCCGGGAACGCGGGAGCAAGCCGCGGCGAAGCTGGTCTCCTTTCCCGGTTTGCTCTCTCGTTCCCGGAGCCACCCTGCAAACCGCAGGGAAGGAGAACCGCTTGCTCGGGGTTCCGGGAACGAGAGAGCAAGCCGGGGAAGGAGACCAGCTTCGCCGCGGTTTTGCACTCTCGTTCCCCGAACCGCCGAGCAAGCGGTTCTCCTTCCCTGCGGTTTGCAGGGTGGCTCCGGGAACGCGAGAGCAAGCCGCGGCGAAGCTGGTCTCCTTTCCCGGTTTGCTCTCTCGTTCCCGGAGCCACCCTGCAAACCGCAGGGAAGGAGAACCGCTTGCTCGGCGGTTCGGGGAACGAGAGTGCAAACCGGGAAAGGAGACCAGCTTCGCCGCGGTTTGCTCTCGCGTTCCCGGAGCCACCCTGCAAACCGCAGGGAAGGAGACCTGCTTGCTCGGGGTTCCGGGAACAAGAGAGCAAACCGCGGCGAAGCTGGTCTCCTTCCCCGGCTTGCTCTCTCGTTCCCGGAACCCCGAGCAAGCAGGTCTCCTTCCCTGCGGTTTGCAGGGTGGCTCCGGGAACGCGAGAGCAAACCGCGGCGAAGCTGGTCTCCTTCCCCGGTTTGCTCTCGCGTTCCCGGAACCCCCCTTGAAGCCGCCCAACAGCGCTGCAGTGTGGCCACATCTAACACCACTTGCAGCGCTGGTTGCTGTAAGTGTGGCCACTCTGCAGCGCTGGCCCTATACAGCTGTACTAATACAGCTGTAACAACCAGCGCTGCAAAATTTTAGATGTAGACATGGCCTCAGGAGTAAAATTTTCAAAACTAAGGGCTTGTCTACATCAGAAAGTTGCAGCGCTGGTGAGGGAGTTACAGCGCTGCAACTTTGAAGGTGTACACATCTGCAGGGCACCACCAGCGCTGCAACTCCCTGTTTGCAGCGCTGGCCGTACTCCCGTTTTGTCTCGGGTGTAGAGGATCCAGCGCTGGTGATCCAGCGCTGGTAATCCAATGTAGACAGTTACCAGCGCTTTTCTTGACCTCCGTGGAAGGAGGAAGCCTCTGGTAATCAAGCTGGTTTCCTTTCCCGGTTTGCTCTCTCGGTCCCGGAGCCACCCAGCAAACCGCAGGGAAGGAGACCTGCTTGCTCGGGGTTCCGGGACCGAGAGAGCAAAAAGGGAAAGGAGACCAGCTTCGCCGCGGTTTGCTCTCGCGTTCCCGGAGCCACCCAGCAAACCGCAGGGAAGGAGACCTGCTTGCTCGGGGTTCCGGGACCGAGAGAGCAAACCGGGAACGCCGCGGTTTGCTCTCTCGGTCCCGGAGCCACCCAGCAAACCGCAGGGAAGGAGACCTGCTTGCTCGGGGTTCCGGGACCGAGAGAGCAAACCGGGAAAGGAAACCAGCTTCGCCGCGGTTTGCTCTCTCGGTCCCGGAACCCCGAGCAAGCAGGTCTCCTTCCCTGCGGTTTGCTGGGTGGCTCCGGGACCGAGAGAGCAAACCGCGGCGTTCCCGGTTTGCTCTCTCGGTCCCGGAACCCCGAGCAAGCAGGTCTCCTTCCCTGCGGTTTGCTGGGTGGCTCCGGGACCGAGAGAGCAAACCGCGGCGTTCCCGGTTTGCTCTCTCGGTCCCGGAACCCCGAGCAAGCAGGTCTCCTTCCCTGCGGTTTGCTGGCTGGCTCCGGGACTGAGAGAGCAAACCGCGGGGAAGCTGGTTTCCTTTCCCGGTTTGCTCTCTCGTCCCGGAACCCCCCTTGAAGCCGCCCAACAGCGCTGCAGTGTGGCCACATCTAACACCACTTGCAGCGCTGGTTGCTGTAAGTGTGGCCACTCTGCAGCGCTGGCCCTATACAGCTGTACTAATACAGCTGTAACAACCAGCGCTGCAAAATTTTAGATGTAGACATGGCCTAAGTGATTTAGGAACCATTTCCAAAGTGACCCTTAGCAATTAGGGCCAGGCATGTAAAGGTATTTAGGCACCTAAAAAGAAGATATGTGGGCTTTACAAAAGCGCCTACATGCCTAACTCCCATGCTTTTGAAAATCCCATGGGATGGGATGTGAGGTTAACGTTTAAGACAGATTCAGGTACTGTTCTGATGGGAGCCATATAGTGCTCAACTAGAGCCAAAGATGCAGTTTGGCTAAAGTGTTACTGAACAGCTATGCTTTATTCCTCAGCAGCACCACAACATAATTAACAGAATGTAGTTTTTCAGACACAGTTCATATAAGGTAAATTTTTGCTTCAAGTTAAAAAAAAAACATTGTAAAAGCTTTCCATGGTCACTGATTATAACCATGCCGACAGCTCTACGGGCCTACTGCTTCTTCCTCAGTATTAAATAAATTGATATAGTTTGGTACAATTTCTCAGAGAAGAATTAGGATGTCTCATCTGTCACTGTCTGTATAAATTATCTCACCGAAGAGCTGGCACTTGTCTGGTGGTGGTCTTTTAACTTCCTAAACTTTATGCCTACACCTCAATATATTGTAATGCAGATTGCCCACTTTTAGTACAATTTAGCTGACTGGAGAGCATTGTGAACCACTGATAAATCTTTAAAGATCTAAGAATCATTAATCAATCCTTTGTTGTTGTAGGTTTAAAGCAATAATAAAAGTATGTCTTGGTAATGCTTCCTTTAGGAAATTCTAACTGAATTCCTCAGAGGGATCTTGTATTGTGTAGCCAAAAGATAATGTAACACATTTTTGTGTCGACAAACATTCCCTTTTCTATCACATGTACTTGTATGTACTTGTATCTCAATATGTTTGATTCTAAGTAGCCTCAGTGAAGCATTTGGTCAGCTTCTTGAGAAAGGACTATTCTCAGTAAGTGCCCAATCAAGTAACACTTAACTGACAATGGGCTTTGGGAGACGCCAATCCACATCTGAGCTTTCCTGGGAATGTTCAAACTAACATTAAACAATGGTGTCGGCCTGCAAAGAGCTGAATCATTCATGGACATGTGATTTGCCCAGGTGGCTACAAACTCCATCTTATTGCTGTGATTTTGCACAGAAGAACAAAGAGGTTTCTGCCCACAAGAGAGAGAATATAAAAGGCCCTGGAAATCCCTCAATTTTGTCTTCAGCTGGCTCAAGAGATGGCATCTCCACCCCAAAGAGATGCCTGAAAGAAACTGGGACAAAGAACTAAGGGGATGTGAGTGATTGCTGGACCCAGGCCATAAACCACAATGTTAGTCTGAAAAGGATTGGGTCCGTACTAGAAAGGAATCTAGTCTGTGAAAGAAGCTTATTGGGACATCTCTGAGGGTGAGATTTACCTGTATTCAGTTTCCTACTGTATTAGACTTAGACTTACATGTTATTGGTTTTTTTTTCATTTTGCTTGGTAACTTATTTTGTTCTGTCTTTTATTTCTTGAAATCACTTAAATCCTACTTTTTATAGTTAATAAAATCACTTTTGCTTATTAATTAACCCAGAGTAAGTAATTAATACCTAGGGGAGCAAACAGCTGTGCATATCTCTCTATCAGTGTTATAGAGGGTGAACAATTTATGATTTTATCCCAAATAAGCTTAATAGACAGTAAAACGGATTTATTTGGGGTTTGGATTCTATTGGGAGCTGGGTGTCTGAGTACTAGAGACAGGAGCACTTGCTAAGCCATTTTCAGTTGTCTGCAGCGCTGGGGGGCATGGGTCAGACCCTGGGTCTGTGTTGCAGTAGATTTGTGTATCTGGCTCAACAAGACAGGGGTTTAGAGGCCCAAACTGGCAGAGAAAACAGGCTTAGAGGTAGTCTCAGCACACCAGTCCCAAGGGGATCTCTGTGACTGAACCCATCACAGATTCCCCCACTATAAAAATATGGTTGGGGAAAAGATAGCATGGTCAGGATACTGCTGCATTTGACCAAACTCTGGTTGCAGAAGTGGTCTCTGGGGCAGTTCTAATTTACACCAGGGACTGGAGCTAGAACTTGCCGGCCCCAGGATTGAGGAGTTACAAAAGTGGTCCATCTTGACTGATCTCAAGGATCTGGGCTTCTGTTTTTCACAGGAGCAAACATAGGATTTCCTAAACAAAGGGAGAGAATGCAACCTCCATAACCTCAAGGCTGGGAGACTTTGTCTGGACTAGTGAAGAAAAGATGGTGGCTCCTTTTACGGTCTTCCACTTCTTTTGGACTTAAAAGGGGTGGTGGCTGGGAGTGAGGGATAAGGCATCAACTGAGCTGGAGGGTGGGCCAGTATTGTTCAGTGGAGTTCCTTGCTCCGTAGGGAGGGTCCCATGCATCAATGAACCGGAGTTGGAAGTGGGCTTAGGGGAAAGTATCTTGTAAAGAAGCTGGAGAATTGGGTTGGGACTCCTAATGTCTGGTACAATGAGAAGACAACCCCCTTTCCTAGCCAGCAGCCCTGCACCAGGACAAAGTGATTAAGGAAGGAATCATGACTCGCACTGTATAGATTATTGCTGGTTCGTTCCCAGATGAATTAAGGAATAAAGATGTGATCTAATTAAACCACATTCCAGGTGTCTTATCTTTCTTGTATGCCTGGGACAATGGCAAAAATTCCCTTTCTTTTGTGCATTATCCAGAGCATCTTTCCTCTCCAGAGGATAGTGAAATCCAAAACAAATACACATCTTCTCAGAGAGCTCATTCTGTTGCTATAGTTGACGGATGTTAGTTGACTGATAAACTTGAACTTTTTAATAAATCGGGTACATTAGAGACTGAGAGAGTGATATAATTTAGCTGTAATATTATATTTCTCTGTAGTAAATGGCTCATGTCTTTCACTTTAATCTGTGCAGAAAATTTATATGCCAGTTTAAATGAACAGCTCATTTGTAGCTATGAATAAAATAAAGTTGAAATAAATGGCCAGTAAATTGTAAAAGTCACTTAAAGAAAGTAAGACAGACGTTTCTACATGCAAAATATTTTGTTTCAATAATATTCAATGGGTTTAGTATCATAAGGTGAACTGCTCTACGTAAGCTAAAAGCAAGTCAAGCCTATGCATTGATTTAGATGTGTGATGTAAATAGAGATATTGGACATATCAGAGCATTCAGGACTTCTGTGCACTGAAATCCTGTTGAAGTCATTGGCAGTGTTGTAAAGTATCTGTGGAAGAATATGGGCCAGAATACAGAAGGAACACAATAAGAATATTCATCTGAATAAAAATACGGAAAATGGAAGTGAACTCTAAAAATCACTTTTGGTGGAATCTAGCCTGGTAGTAGTATTTTGTGATGCTAACCCTGGAGCTGCTGTGCAGAAGAATGTGAAATAGAAGCAATGTCACTGTTTCCTCTTCTTCTGTGATTCTACGATAAGCCTTTCTACTGTCTTTGATATTTACAAAAATACTCTCCTGAGGCTGGCAAACACTTCCTTATATAAATAAATAAGGAGGCAAATGGTTTATTGTTTAACAATCTAGCATTAGCTCCTAAGTTTTTACTTTTCTCATGCAATCTATTAATTATGGTAACTGTAACCCCCCCGTCTTGTAGACCTTACTCTGGAAAAATTCGTATTGAATGAATTCCCAGAAACTGAGAATGATATTCTGGCCCCTTGAAGTCAAAGGTAAAACTCCCACTGACTTCAGTAGGCCAGAATTTCATCCTAGGTTTCAGCAGTTTAGTGCAATTGGGGTTTTATGTGAGTAAGAACTAAAGAGTTAGGCCTTATAATATAGTAAATAAAATAATTTGCATTTGTTCCTTTACACATTGCAAGCTAACACTACTATCTCATAAATTTGTAAATGTTAACTGGTTAAAATAATGAACATAAAACAGTACAACAAAAATAGGTTCATTAAAAAATAAAAAGGTTCAGCTATTAAACAGTAAACCAGTGATGTCAAACATCTGGCCTGTTGTTGTTTTCCTCTGGCCTACTTTCCACATACCAGTCCTGAAGAAACAATCTTAAAACATAATTTCTATTTCTTATGGCTGCAGGAATAGTTTTGTGAAAGTGATCCAATATAGCCTTGTTTCAGACAGTCTGAAATTACAATTTGAAGAAAGGGATGAACTTGCCTATTCATCTCAACAATGGAAAATCTCAGTCTGAAATCTAACACTGGCACAAAAAAAGGCTAGATTTTTTTTTTCAAATACATAAAGTGTCTTAAATTTTTTTCTGTCTATTTTGGTCCATAGTATTACAAAAGACTTTTTTTATACTGGTAGATCACAATGAATTCTGTACATAAAGCAGTAGCATGGCTAGAAAGTACTTTCTAGTCTGGGTTCTACCTTCAACAGTTATGGGTAAAAAAATAGAACAGAGACCGTCCTGGCAGTCTCAGAATGAATAACACAGTATTAAATGCCTGGCTATACTGGAAATAATTAGCTAGGGTCAGCTTCTGATATGCTTACTCACTAGTCACTACCCTTCAAGTACAGTAACTCCTCACTTAACATTGTAGTTATGTTCCTGAAAAATGTGACTTTAAGTGAAACGATGTTAAGCAAATCCATTTTCCCTGTAAGAATTAATCTAAATTGGGGAGGATTAGGTTCCGGGCGGGGAGGGAGAATTGCCAGACAAAAGGCATTGTATACATTTTAAACAATTTTAAACAAGCAATTTAATATAGGTATAAGTTTTAAACATTTTTAAACAAGCAATTTAATACCACAGTTATAACTGCTGAGTATGAAGCTTGGTTGAGGTGGTAGAGTCAAAGAGTGGAAAAGGATGGATTGTCCGGCTGCTCCTCTTGCTGTTCTTGCAAGCACAGGCACTGACTTTGCCAGGGGGCAAGGGGCTCAAACCTTGGCCCATCCACTCCACCCCTTCCCCAAGCCCCCACCCTTGACCCGCCTCTTATCCCCCCCACCTCCTCCCCCTTTGCATGCTGCGTCCTCGCTCCTCCCCGCTCCCTTCTGAATGCTGCAAGCCAGCTGATTGCCGTGGGCAGGAGGCAGAGGAGGGAGAGGGGAGGCACACCGAGTCCTCGCGCCTCCCTCTCCCTTCTGCCCGGGGCAATCAGCTGGCTTGTGGCGTTTAGGAGGCAGGAGGCAGGAGGGAGGAGCGAGGACTTGGCACACAGGCTCCCCCTCCCTTCTCCCTCCACCTCCTGCCTGGGGCAATCAGCTGGTTTGCATTGTTCACGAGGAAGAGGAGGGAGAGGGAGTCTGCACGCCAAGTCCTCGCTCCTTCCCCCTCCCTCCTGCCTCCTAAACACTGCAAGCCAGCTGATTGCTGTGGGTGGGAGGTGGGGGGAGGAGGGGAAAGGCGCTGATCCACGGGGTCTGCCGATGAGCGGGAGGCACTGTGAGGACTGGGGGTGGGGGCATAGGGAGGCTGCCAGCTGTGGAGAAAGCAAGCAGTCAAACAACATAAGAGTGGAGCATTGCACAACTTCAAATGAGCATTTTCCCTAATTGACCAGCAACATAACAACAAAACACTGTTAACCAAGATGACTTTAAGTGAGGAGTTTCTGTAGTCTTATTGAAATCAGTGGGACCATTTGGGGAGAAAGGTGGAAATCATTAGCTATGGGCCAGAATGTGATCCATTCTGTCCCACAACTAATTATTTCTACCTGTGACATGTTCCAAGGAATCCCAAATTGGAGCTGATAACTTTCTAAATAGTTTCTAGCTAGCATCATGAGGCAGATATTATTTTCATCCATGTGAGAAGAAGTTTATATTTAAATATGCTTTATGTCTCACTGAAACTTGAAACTAACAATATGGGAAAGAGAGTCGAGAATTTGATTATCCTTTGAGGCAAAAATCTGAGTCTGCCCTTTTTATGGGAAAAAAATTAACACACTACTGTATGGTTTTTATTTAAAATCTGATCAGCTTCATATCCTCTGTCCATCTCTCAGTTTAATAAGTTTGCAAAATATACACAAGTATAATTCTGGCTTTAACATTAGTTTAAAAAGTGCAAATTATTTTTCTCTTGTGAATTATTTTCCACGTTTATTTAAAATGTATCAAATGTAAAAAGAAAAACATTCAAAAGGAGATTATTTGCTTCACAATGTATCTATATATATATTTCCTGCATATTTATAGAGGGTAGATGTAGTCAGAACTGACCTTTAATTGTTCTCCTAATGACAAATCTAAATTTGAAGAAACTATGTGATTAAAAAAAAGTTATGTTTGAATATTCTGGTTAAGGTGCTGGTATAAATGATAACAAAAATTATGACATCTGAAAGTTGCACACACACACACAGAGGTATATGAAAATAATATATTGCACACTTTAAAATAATTAGGACACATTGGTGTAGATCAGATAATAATTCTGTTCTATCTAGGAATTTACCTGGTATTCATCAGCCTAGTATGTGAGCACTTCACAATCATTCTTTGATTTTATATTCACAGTATCACCCGTGTTTTCTCCTTTTTACAGATGGGGACTGAGGCATACAGTAGATTAAGTATCTTGGCCAAGCTCATACAGCAAGTTGTAGGTGAGCTGGTAATTAAATCCAGCTCCCTTGCATCCTAATCCAGTGCCCAATCTGACAGAACATCTTTAGTAAGATGTTAATATTTATAGAACAGAAATATCAAGCCTAATGGCTTATTCTTTAGTGGTCAAAACTAGGGGTGATGTATTGGCATGGGGGGAAATATGCACATCTGAGCAACTGGCAACCCTTCTCTCCATCCTCATCGCTGCCAGCTGCTTGAGGAGTGTATCTTCAGTTGTCCATGCAGGAGAACAGGAGTGATTACGTCTATGGAAAATGAACGTTCTGGGGGCAGAGGTGGCTCCAGGCCCCAGCACGCCAACCGTGTGCTTGGGATGGCATGCCATGGGGGGCGCTCTGCCGGTCACCGGGAGGGCGGCAGGCGGCTCCGGTGGATCTCCCGCAGGCGTGTCTACGGAGGGTCTGCTGGTCCCACGGCTCCGGTGGACCTGCGGGAGGTCCACCAAAGCTGCGGGACCAGCGGACCGTGGGACCAACAGACCCTCCGCAGGCACTCCTGCGGGAGGTCCACCGGAGCTGCCTGCCACCCTCCCGGTGACCGGCAGAGCGCCCCCCATGGCATGCCGCCCTGCTTGGGGCAGCGAAATGTCTAGAGCCGCCCCTGTTTGGGGGATTGGGATTTGGCATAAGGTGACCTGTCCATAGGCACTCCCCTCTTACCATTTGTGCCAGTGAACAAGCAAACCTGGAGTGCTTAGTGGCCAAGGAAGGACTTATTTATCTTGTATGGAGACTTCTGCAGCTGACAAATCTATACCTGTTGGCTCTTATGCACCTGCTGTGGTACGCAAAGTGCCTCCAGACTTTGCAGGTTGATGCAGCATCAGACAGTTGATACATGTATATGTCCCTTCTTGGGATTACAAAAATGAAATTTTAAAAAATGAACACATGAATCTCATTAAAACCTTCTTTATTCAGCTCTCAACCTTCTGACTCTCCTCTCACTTACATTGATGTAAACTTAGAGTCATTCCACTGATGTCAGTAGATATACACTGGTGTAAAACTGACAAGAGAAGAAAATCAGATCCATATTTTTTCCATTTTATTTTGTTGTATCATTGGAAATTCACCTGTATTTTCTCAAAACGTATAGGTGATTTCTTAGAGACAGATACAGACATCACAAATGTGTCTTTCATTAAAATTACAGGCTCTAGCAGTACCAGTCTTCAATGCATTATAATTAAGGCTACATTTTAGTCACAGGTATTTTTAGTAAAAGTTATGGACAGGTCATGGACTATAAACAAAAATTCACAGGCCCCTGACCTGTCCATGATTTTTACTAAAAATGCCTTCCCGGATTAAAACTTGGGCAGGGAGCCGCGGATACTTGGGGGATGGGAGGCTGTCCAGGAGCACCATAGGTGCTAGGGGATTTGGCCCGGAACCCCCACTGGTACTGGGGGGGCGGGCTGCAGCACGCAGCCTGGGACCCCTGCTGGGGGTTGGAGGTTGGGGCTTCCTAGCCAGCTCTGCATCCCTGCAGCTCCTAGGCAGTGGAGGGAGGGGCCAGGGCACGGGCTCCGCTGCTCCCGCCACAAGTACTGGCTGCCACAGCTCCCATTGGTGGGGAACTGCAGCCAATGGGAACTATGGAGGCATGGCCTGCGGGCACGGGTAGCATGCAGCGCAGAGCCCCACTCTCCTCCCAGCCCCTCTGCCACCTAGGAGCTGCAGCGGGGCCATGCCAGTGGGAGCTGAGGAGCCCCCCACCCTCCTGCCCTGCACTCCCGAATCCCCTGCCCCTAGCTCTGAGTCCCCTCCCATACACCCAAACTGTTGCTGCTGGCCCAAGGACTGTCTGGCTCGGGCAGCCCCTGAGCCAGCACCACCCACTGCAAAAGTCACTGAGGTCATGGAAAGTCATGGAATATTTGATCTCTGTGACAGACTCACAGCCTTAGTTATGATCCACACCCAGTTCATCAGGATATTCTCGTACTTCGATTTTGATAATCTAAAATGGGCTGTTCATGTGAATAAGGTGAGACAGCTCTCATGCTAAATTGATTAATTTGCACCTCCAAAATAATTAGTTCCTTATGTTCCTTGCCTAAAGGCAATTTATGTTACATTCCAAACAGCCACACAGTTCTTAGTCTCCTCCAGGTTAATGTCCAAAGTAAATTCAGCTATAGAATATTTGCTTCCCTGCAGTATAGCGATACAGGTTAATGAAATTTACCCTTGGAAGAAAACAACAAGCAAAGATCTGAAGTACAGCTAAGAGTGATGATGAATGTATTTACTATTGCCTGTGTTATTCACACCCTTCTGTTCTACTGTTTAGTTCCAGTTCAGATTATTAACATCTGCTCAGACCTAATTCCTATATAGCTGGTAGGGGGATGAGCACAATATAAACACTTGGACTGATAGTTGAATGTAATATGTTAGGGCCATACTTCTGCTGGCCTTTTATTTCTGAAATGAAAACTTTATGAACTCCAATATACAACTGTACATTTATTCTATTATATCTAATGAAGGAGACTTGGACAGTAGGTACTTGCAGACATCAGTTGTATAAGTAACAAAGATTATTGACTACTAAGGCTACTTAAAACAGTTGTGCTGTGATTGCTGAGGCACAGGAGAATGAAAACTATATTACAGTGAATGATTCTACAGCAAAAGCAACTACATGGAGGCAGCTTTTGTGGCAAATGCTATGATGAGGTCACCTAAAGATATATAAGGCAAGCTTTAAAAATTGGCATTATTCTGTAGTAATATAACAGTTACTGATTTACAATTTCTCAAAAATCACAGTAAGAATCAAATTAAGGCTGTCTCTTAAATTACTGAGGCTTAATAAGATAAGAAATCTCTAAGTGAAGTCATCTTTACTAGGAATGGTAATACTTGTACATTAAAGAAAAGGTCACTTTTATGTAATGATAATCACTTAAAACCCTCATATATGATTGTTACAGTAAGTAAGGCACTTTATGGATCTTAGCATTTTAGTAACAGTCATTCTTATATGACCTTTATTTGTATTAGTATTAAAACTAAAAATCCATTAAAATATGTGATCATGAAAAGGTCATATTTTAGTTTTTGAAATACTGTATTTGAAGATTTATTTTCATAACATATTGCATATCCTAAAATCATCATAAAATAAGCCTGATAGAATATTCACGCTGTGATATTGACTCTGATGTTTGTACCACCTCATAAGCAGACTTCCTAGATTCAATTTTAAAGTAAATTAACATTCCATTTATTCATGTTTTCACATCTAAATTACCCCAGAAAGAAGATAACCAAGATGATGGTTCCATAGAAGTCTGTTAGTTAAAAGATAATCTTTGTCCCACCATTCATTTACTCATTTCCCCCCTTAGTACGTTTAAAGAGAGAGGCTGGTTATTCTGTTTGAATTATACTACATATTATGCCACATGAACATAATATACATATTCCCGCAAACCATTCTGAGAAAACCGTAAATTCTTGTGGTGATATTCCTGTGGATTTTTATGATGGAAACTATTATGAAACCAGCAGGAAATCATAACAGTGTTTTATGGAATGATTACAGAATATTTTCCCCAAGATTATTTCTGTGACATGGCTAACTATAGATGTTTTCAGATACACCGTAAAAGAAAGGAAAGGGCCAGAACAGATTTTGAATCTGTAATTTTCACCCAAATGTTCTGAAGTTTTCTTTGGGTTTGGCTCCGAAGGTTTTTTTATAGGGAGAAGAAAATCCCAGGAACATCATGAAATATTTTGACAATACTCTGGGAAAATTATGTAAAACACTGTTAAGCATTTGTCTAGTTTGATATGATAGTACAGTATAGCATGTTTTTGTATTGCATCCTTCATAAAAAACAGATTGTAAAATTTTTGACAACTAGTCTATGTATATCAGGTTCATTTCAGAAATGTTTCTGAATGGGACAATATCTTATTAGTTATAAATATGGGGTTAAAATAGTTAATTAAGGACCACTGTTGTTGATGTTTATTATTTTGAGTGCCCAAAAGTGTGCTAGACAGCAAGTAAAGACTTGGTGCCTGATTCTCAGCTGGTGTAAACCATAGAGCTGCCAACTTTCTAATTGCTGACAACTGAACCCCCTTGCTCCGCTCCTTCCCCTCAAAGCCCCACCCCTGCTCCACCTCTTCCCCTAGGCCATGCCCCTGCTCTGCCTCTTCTCCCAAGGCCCTCCCATGCTGCACCTCTTCCCCATGGCCCCTCCTCCTTCTCCGCCTCTTCTCCAAAGCCTCGCCCCGGCTTGCTCCTCTCTGCCCCTTTCTCCCATCACTTGCTTCTCCCCCCTTTCCTCATAGATGGAACCTCTTCACCTCCCTGCTGCCTGCCCATGAGATGCAGGTAAGAGGCAGCCCTAGTTGAGCAGGGGCTGGTGTGGGTTGATGATCTGATGCCTCCCCCGCCCCGCCCACCTGCAGAGACTGGACTTTTGGTGTCCAGACAATGCATGTGATTGGACACTGCCAGGTCCCCTTTTTGACCAAACTTTCCGGTCAAAAACTGGATGCCATAGTAAATCAGCATAACAATGTTAGAGTCAATGTTAAAATCAATGTAACCATGACAATTTACCTCAGCTGATGATCTGTTCCTTGGTTCCTGCCCCCAGAGAGCTGGCAGTCTGTAACTGACATAATGCAACAAGTGAGGTTCATAAATATATCAAAACAGAGAGGAAATTAAGGGATAAAATAAGCAGGTAACACAGTTTAACTCAGCATGGCATAAACCTATCTTGGTGGCTCTGTTACTCAGGAGCAAGAGGTTGGTTTGATTTGGTATTGTGTGGGGGTGCTAGGCCTGGTCAGGCTGGGTTTCAAACATTATGTTTGATATTTCTAGATGCATTAATCTAATATTCCAGGAGGCATTTCTGTTGCCTATGAGTCATAGGAGCTTCTTTTTTATTGGATTAATTTGTTTTTTTTGTGTGTGTGTCTGTTTCTTCTGTTGTTCTCTGTCTCTTCTTCCATTTTTCTTTCCCTTTGTGATGTCTTCTTCCATCCTCTATCTTTTTGGCACTTCCTCTACCTACCCGTCACCATGTCCAGGGCTAACGAGCAAGCATCAGACAGAGCAGGTAGGATTACTGTTAGAATGTGGAATCCAGAAACGTGATGAGATGTGGAGCAGAGTGCTTACACTAGGAGCATTTTAGGAGCTGAATATTTCTAGTGTCTTATGTTGGTAATGTTTCTGTAATGCTTCTGCTTTCTCCTCTATTTGCAGCTAGATTTTATTTTATTATTTAGTGTAATACCCAGACCCCCATGTCTCCTTTCCTATATCAGCCAGCACCATGTACAGCTGAGGGTACAGTGGACAAGTTCAGGCTTTCCAGACTCTTCTCCCGCATGTTACACCCATACACTAAGCTAGGTGGATTTTCCTCCTCCACATGGAGGGCACAATCAGTTCATGGACTTTTGACATTGTAATTGACCCAAATCTGAAACCTAGATTTTATTTTTTACTAATTTATTGTAATGCCAGTGGATATCTATTCCTCCTTCCACACAATCTTCTCCTACCACTGCAACCCCCTCAGCTGCCCAGCCTTACTCTCCTTGTCCATTATGCATCCTACCCTCCTCCTTTACCTCTTCTGTCCTCTCCTTCTTTCCCCGATTTACATTCCTCTCTTTGTTCCACACCCCCCTTTGTCCATTCCCCTTTCTTACTCATGCATTTCCTTTCTGCCACCTTTGCCACTCCTACTTATGCTGAGTAGCATATTATTCCTCAAACAGACTTTATGGATAGCAGAGTGTGCTCCTAAATGGTATATTGTCTGGACTTGCAGCCAAACTTTTTCTTTTCTTTTCTTTTCTTTTCTTTTCACTAAAGATCAGCTTATTTTTTGCTAAGATGAAATATATTTAAACCATTCATTTGACTTCAGATTATGTAAACATGTGAAGATTTAAATATTTAAAGCTTGAGGATGATTGCTTAATTTAATTTTAGGGCACAGAATGGTTGTTTAATTTTTTTTCAGGTTACTTATAAACTGTTCTCAGTGCTGAGTTCCTCCATCTCTTGCTGGAGTATCTCCGGAAAAATATTAAATGCATAGCCTTCTGTTCTGAATTTTAAAAAGGAATAGGCAAGATCAAGCCATCAATTTTAAGGCAGAATTCTCATAGACTCAAAGATCAGAAGAGACCATAATCTGACCTCCTGCACACTCCAGGACACAGAGCCTCGTGCACCCCCTCCTGCAATAGACCCATAACCTCTGGCTGAGTTACTGAAGTCCTCAAATCATAATATAAAGACCTCAAGTTACAGGGAATCCATCATTTCCTCTAATTTAAACATCAAGTGACCCAGGCCCCATGCTTCAGGGGAAAGTGAAAAACCTGCCAAGCTGACCTGGGGGAAAATTCCTTTCCAATCCCAAATATGGTAATCAGCTGAACCCTGAGCATGTTGACAAGACCCACCAGCCAGATACCTGGGAAAGAATTGCCAGTAAGTCAGAGCCCTCCCCATCTAGTGCCCCAGCTCTGGCTGTTGGGGTCTTTTGCTACTAGTAGTGGCAGATGCCATTGTAAGAAATCTCATTATACTATCCCCACCATAAACTTATCAAGCACAGTGTTAAAACAAGTTAGGATTTTTGCCCCACTATTCCAGAACTTCACTCCTCTGATAGTAGGAAACTTTTGTCTAATTTCAAGCCTAAACTTATTGATGGCCAGTTTATATCTCTATGTTTTTGTGTCATCGTTGTTACTTAACTTAAATAACTCCCCTCCCTTCCTGGTATTTATCCCTCTGATGTATTTATAGAGAACGATCATATCTTTCCTCAGCCTTCTTTTGGTTAGGCTAAACATGCTAAGCTCTTTGAGTCTCCTCTTGTAAGCTAGGTTTTCTATTCCTCTGATCATCCTAGTAGTGTTTGTCTGCACCTGTTCCAGTTTGAATTCATCTGTCTTAAACACAGGAGAACAGAATTGTACATAGTATTCCAGATGAGTTTTCACCAGTACCTTGTATAATAGCAATAACACTTCCCTATCTCTACTGGAAATACCTTGCCTGATACATCCAAGGATTGCATTAGCCTTTTTCACTGCTGCATCACATTGGTAGTCTTCCTGTGAACAACCAATACACCCGGGTCTTCCTTCTTCTGTATTGCTTCCAACAGATACGTTCTCAGCTTATAGCAAAAACATTTGTTAGTCCATAAGTGCATAACCTTGCACTATTGAATTTCATGCCATTTCTATCACTCCAGCTTTCAAGGTCCTTCAGATCTTCTTGTATGATATTCCGGTTCTCTTCCGTATTGGTAACCCCTCCCAACTTTGTGTCATCCGAAAATTTCTTTAACACACT
This sequence comes from Gopherus evgoodei, assembly GCF_007399415.2. Taxonomy (NCBI): domain Eukaryota; kingdom Metazoa; phylum Chordata; order Testudines; family Testudinidae; genus Gopherus; species Gopherus evgoodei. Next base: position 322,091,371 of record NC_044322.1, read on the forward strand.
TCCACTTTTTGTGCCGAGGTCATGAATGAAAATGTTAAATAAGATTGGTCCCAAGACCTATGAGGAACTCCACTAGTATTCTCCCTCAAGCCTGACCGTTCCCCTTTCAGTATGATCTATTGAAATCTCCCCTTTAGTTAGTTCCTTGTCCACATTTCAATCCTCATATTAATCCCTATCTCCAATTTAACTAATAATTTCCCAAGTGGAACTGTACAAATGCCTTACTGAAATCAGGTAGATTAGATTTATTGCATTTCCTATGTCTAAAAAATGCCAGCTATCTTCTCAAAGAAAGAGATCAGGTTGGTCTCGCATGGTCTTTTTTACCTTTTGTAAAACCATGTTGTATTTTATCTCAATTCTCCCTTGATACCAGTGGAGATTTCTGCTTAAAATTGACCATAAGTTATGGCTTAATAATTTCAGATTGGCTCACTTTTTATAGTAGATGTGATGTAGAACGCAAAAGAAATCGATGGATTTTATATTTTCAAAAGCAGTTATTAAGAGGTAATACAAAATTCATTAATTTTTCAGCTTTTTGAACAATGATGATCATTATTAAGCAAAATAGGAAAACCTGTGATTTTTATTTAAAAATCAAGTTTTACTTCCCAAAATTGAGAAATGTTATATTTCATGTCATAAAATTACTTAAAAATAATTAACAGTAACAATAATTTGACTGGCAGAAATGGGTTCCAAGCCAGTTTTCCCAATAAACGCCTATTCTTGGAATCTAAAACTGCTTTTGACAATCAAATCAACACTCACTTCAACAATATGCCATTTAAAAATCCCATTGGATAAAGGTGTTTTCATTTAAAAACACGGTTCATTAAAATATCTGAGAAGTTCTTTACAGAACTTTATACAACATGGGAAACCCTATTTGATTTCTTGTTTGTTTGTTTTGATGTAAACAAAAATATGCTAATGCTGCAAAAGATGCATTAATGTGGGTCTATAGGTAGTGAGCACATGCAGTGAAGTAATTATGACTCTAAAGGTGGGTGGATGGGCAAGAATCTGGCTTTACAGTTGCTCATGGTCTCTGCCATTTCCTCTTTAAATTTTCGCTGTCTTCCCAGTCTCTCAGGTTTTCCCCTTAAAGTCCCACCTACTCTACAAGACTTCCTCCAGTCTCCATGCATCTGAAGAAGTGTTTTTTTACCCACGAAAACGTATGCCCAAATAAATCTGTTTGTCTTTAAGGTGCCACCGGACTCCTTGTTGTTTTTCCAGTCTCCCTGTAATGTATTTCTGCCCATCCTCCCCACACACTCACTGTCTCTGTTTCCTATTTTCCCTCTTCTCCACTTCAGTACAGTAGCTTTTCCCCTTGCATTTTGGTATCTCTTTTTAATCATCCTAATGTTCTGAAAGCCAGAATCTCTTCCCTACAACCTGCTGGACTGGGGAAGTGACCTTTTCTCTGCTGCTCCCGTTGATGACCAGCTGAATGTAGAGTCAGAGCTCTCTGTGCTTCTGAGCAGTTGTTGAGTGGCTCTGTGAAGTGGATGTGGGGAGAGGCACCTGAGCATTGCAGGACACAGCACAGGTCACTGCTTCTGTCCTCCAGATCTTTTGTCATCTTCCCTTCTACAAGGCTAAGAGTGGAGGAGAAAGAAGCTGTCATCACCCCCTACCTGAAAATTGTAGGGCTGATGACCTCTCCCGCCCCACCATCATAATATTTATTCCCATGTTCATGATTAAAAAGTGTCCTTCATTTTGCGAGATATTACTGATTGCAGTGATGTCATCCTTTTTACGGCTAGGGAATATCTCTCAAACTGGTAGAAACTTCCAAAACAGAGAAAAATCTTTTTTAAGTGCAACCACTGTACTGACTGCGTTCTGACCCAACAAGGTCCATAAGGAGCACCCGGTACAGATTATTCCTGCACAGAACAGGGACAGAATCAATGTGTAATATTTGGGGCACCCGGGTGAAAAAAGAATCCTGGTTGACCACCCTTCTGGCCCCAAGTACTACTCCAGGACAACCCCTCAGGGTTGCAGACAGTGATTGCCCCATCTTGCAGACAACATCCACCATAGGAGGCTCGAAGGGAGGAAATGTCCTCAAACTTTCCCTTGTCTAGTTCCTCCCAGCTTGTTTTCTTAAGGGGCATCAGAGTTTGCTTTCGTAATAGAACTGGTGTCAGTCCATTCCCTCCTCCAGACTTCCTGGATTACCTCATCTCCGCAGGAGTCTAACGCCATCTTTGTGGATGTTCTGTCCCTGGCAGTGAATGTAACTCAGGGTTTCTCCAGCTATTATTGCCCCAAGGAAGCCTCTGTGCTCAGGTGAATTTAGGGTTATAGACTAGCATTTTCCAAACGTTAATCCTCCAACGTACATGAAAATTATCATCCTATTGTGGAGGCAGCTAGGATAAGTGACTTGATTAAAGTGATACATGAAGGTAATGTCAGGGCCAGGATTCAAATGCAGGAATCTTTATTTCTCAGTCCTCTTTCTTCCTTTAATGCTCAAAAGGTGATAGGTGCTAGTGAAAACTACAATAGCCCCTTGCTGTGGCCAAAAGCTACATTGATTACTCAGCACAGAAGTCTGCTCAGCTGTTGGTAGCCTGTCAGTGGCTGGTAGGGAGATTATAACCTTCCTGGTGGCATCAGTGGCAGCTCAATGTTGTGTGTTATTGCCTGCTTGCAGGGATACCCTTAAGGTGCAATAGATACAGATTGTAGGGTTGTTTCTGCTTGACTTATTATCATCTCTGGGAAAAGCTGGCTGGATACACTGGCATTGCAAACAGTCAGTGTAGACTTCTTTTTTGTGATTCCATGGAAAGGGCCAAATTCTGTGCTCACTTACACCAGTGTACATCTCAAGTAAGTCTGTTGGCTTAAATCCAAAGTTAGTGTGTTGACTTACAATGAGGACAGAATTTGGGCTCACTGAATTTTGGAATTTGGGCTGATTTTGACAGCCTGATTGTCAACAGTATATTACCCTGATCAAAGTGAATTTCACACCCCATTCTCAGTCCAGTTCAACATGCTTTATAAGGCAGAGAGAGAAAATGTATTTCGTAACAAAATGCATCTCAAATTTATGAGTGTAAACGTATTTATGTCTCAGTATAATGGAATATTATTCAGTAATTTTCAAAGCATTCAGTAATATTTTGCTGATGGATTTTGTTCTGTTTTTCTGTGTACATGATCTCTGATTTGACTTGCTTTTTTCCTCATAGGATGCTGAGTGCAATTTGTATGCTACATCTGAAGTGTGACCTTGGCTTCTCATGTGCTTTGATTCAGATAGCAAAGATCTCCAAGTGTTTGAGCTTTTGTAGGTCATTTCAGCATTACATCCATTTCAAACAGTTTAAATGTGATATTTTATATAAATATCAAGTTATGATCTACTTTAATTGTCTGCAGTTCAGTTTTGTGAGACGGACAGTTTGCAATTAGCCTCATTCAAGTGTGCAGTGCCAGGAGTGGAGAGGATATGTGCAAGCAACCTTTACCTCTCCCTGCCCCATACATAAAGGCTACAGGCCTTGTGCACTGTACATTACTCCTCTCCCCCAGGAGCAGGCCGGGAGGAGTGGCTGTAGCTCAGCCTCCCCATGCACCTGGTAGCAGTGTTGGCCAGGTATCCAAGGCCGGTGCAACCATTTAGGCGACCTAGGCAGTCGCCTAGGGCGCTGGGATTTGGGGGGCGCCATTTTCTTCAGCAGCGACCGCGGCAGCCAGATCTTCGGCCGCCCCGGTCACCGCTGGCATTTAGGCGGTGGGAGCTAGGGCAGGGGAACGTGGGAAGGGCCGCCTGCAGCAAGTGGGGGTGGGGCGGCACGCAGAGGAACTCCCCGCCCCAGCTCATCCCTGCTCCGCCTCCTCCCCAAGCACACCATGGCTGCTTCACTTCTCCCGCCTCCCAGGCTGCGGCGCCTAAGCTGATTGGTGCCTTGGGTGGAGGGGGGGAGCTGCTGCGTGGGGGGGGGGCTCGAGGGGGTGGGGGGGGATGCAAGGTGGAAGTTTCGCCTAGGGCATGAAACATCCTTGCACTGGCCCTGCAGGTACCATTAGGAAATAAGCAGCACCCTATGAAAAGATGTGGCAGCAGAGTGCCTGGGAACTCTGGGAGGCATTCTGCTTCTCTAAGGCAGAACATGCCTCAAGACTTCCCCTTGCAGGGGTACAGCTCTGCACTTCCCCAAACAAAGGAGTGTGCTGTACAGACACAATTAAGTCCACATTTAATACTCATGTTTTATGTGTCCTTCACTTTCATTATTCATCCTGTATTTTTAGCTGTTTCTTACAAATATGGTATGGCATGATGGGGAAAATTAATTTTGGAAAGGGCATCTGTGTGTGGACATGAACTGAATATCCAGCCAGACCACCTTAAGGATTGGTGCTCAATCAGAGGAGAAGTTATGTTCCTTCTGGGATTTGCCAAGATGATGATGACTGTGTCTGTTTTCTCAACGCTTTTTTGTCTGATTAGTAGCACTGAAAGCAACCTGATATGAACATGAGGGCAAAATCCTGGTTTGTCTTGCTTGGGTGCTTTGTGGGGATGAGGGCACCAGGAGTGTCATTCCTCTGTGCAGTCCACCTCTGCAGGAGTAGAACAGGATGGTTTCTTGTCAGGAATGCCATTTCAGATTTTAGGGGAGCAACTTTAACCTTGGTTCCAGGGACTACTAAAGCACCTGAAAACTCTACGTTTTTTTTTGCAGATGATAACTTAGAAATTGGCTGACGGGAGCTCTGTATCTAATTCCTATATAAAGAAAGAAAATATATACATACAAACACCAAGTAAAGCCATATTTTAATTTTATCTGTAAATTTAGAAAAATCAGAAGAGAATATAGCAAAACACTCCCAATCCCAAACCTTGAGGTGGAGTCAGAACTGTTCAGCTACATCCTGCCATTAAACCATTAACACCTTTGTTCAGCTCATTCGGTGGTGGGGAGGAGCCTGTGCTTTGGGAACCAGACAAGTCTATTTAAATTCCAATACAGGATAAAGTCCTATATGAGGAAGGGGTGCCACAGTCACTGAGGGTCCTGCAGCTCTTGGGGGAGAATTCTGGATTTGGAAATGACAGGTCCCAAGGTCTCATCTCAGACAAGCCTAAGCAAAGACTGTGGAAGTTACGGGGTGGAAGCACTTGCTTCCACCTAAGAGATTTTTTATGCTGATGTCAGAAGTAAGATCTGAACAGCTGGTTCTGAGGGCAAGATTTGTCTGTCTAGGCAAGAATATAATGAACAGGCTAGTGTGTATGTGCACCATGTACCTCTTGTGGTTCCCCTGACTGCCATGGGCCCTACACTGCTAACAGAGATTCTCCATTACCTCAGGCATAAGGGCCGGGTGCTTTGTTACAGGCGGTTCTGCCCAGCCACAGCTATGAAGCTCTCCAAGGCTGTGGAACTGTTACAACAGAGCAGTACCTCCCTGAGTTATTCCTTCACTATCCCAGTGCCCAATGAGCTGTTCAATGCAGTGAAAAGGTTGTTACAGCATGGAACAGTGTAAAATAAAAGCTCGCCATTGTAATTTGAAATCCATGTGTGAGTGACAGGGGCCATGATTTCATCAGCTGCTGTGAAAAACTTGAGTTGCCAGACCCCTGAGCTGGAATTGCAGCCTGGGACTCCCCAGTTCCATGGAGCTGAGTGCATGTGAGTGCCAGGGGGGCAATTGCTGCTATGTTGGGCTCTGGGAGGCCTTTCATCCTTGCACTGCTGTGCAGTTGTGTCAGGCTCAAAAGTCTGTCAACAGCCAAGGAACAGAGGTTAGCTCTGTGTGTGGCAAAGGCCCTGGGATGACACTGACCCTCTGAGTGACTTGAGCAGTGCCTCGTGGGTATGTGTCAATGCGATGATCAGCCAGGCCTCCCAAGAGCCACGGCTGTGCAGCTCAGCATGCTGGCTTCTCAGCAGAGAAACCCTGACCAAGGATGAGTCTGTTTAAATTCCAGACACCGTCTAGTGGGTACAATTGGTGATTAGGAACTTTAATGAGAGCTTTAACCCAGATGCCACCCCTCCCCCAGCGCTGGGAAGGGCCAGGCCCCAGGCTGGCAACACTCTGATCTCATCCTGCTGCTTCCTCTGGGACCACTCAGTGCTCAACTGCTTTGCTGGATCAGGGCCTTTAGGAGTCAGAGTAAGAAGCACTGCCACCTGTGCTCACTCTCCCATGCCAGTTTGTCTCATTACAGCAAAGCCAAAATGCTGTTCTTCAGCCTTCATGCAGACTAAAGCAATGATGTGATTCAGCCTCATAACAAATACTTGATAGATCAGCACCACCACAGCCCCTTTACATCACAAAATTGATTTGTTTGCATATCAAATGTGATTTGTTTATAAACAACCACATCAGTCAACAATTTAACACTCATTCACACCACGCTGTAACAGCAGCAGCAGTGATTTTTAAGCTTTAAAAATTAGATTAAAAGTTGCTATGTCACATCATTACGCATCAACTAAATTATCACTAAAATCATTTATTTTAATTACATTTTTTGAATATGTACTGTACATATAACAAGATTGAGAAAACAATGAACACTTTGGTTAATAAAAGGGCTAAAAAAAAACAGAGAAGAAGGAAGGATTATCTGACTAAATTATAAATGTACGCTGACTTAGCAGCACATCTAAGATGTGGAACTGCTAGAAGGAGTATGGAGTCAGTCCTTTGCTGCACTCAGCACAGGTGGAACAAAGGAGTTGGTTGCAGCTCCCAGATCCTGGGGTCAGGTAGCGACTATCTGCCCCTTACTGATTGCCAGAAGTACAGCATGCTTTAGCTACACCCTTCTCTGCCTTGGCCCCACCTCTAACATGCCTCTCTATATGGAGAGAATTGCCAACTGGCTGTTTCAAGCCAGCTCATTGGACCCTTTGCACCTTGTTAGCCCCACAAAGAAGCCATAGTGGGCCTGAGGATCCATCCCTGTATCTTTTTAGAAGGACTTTACTTGTAAATTGGAGCTGTGAGAATAACTGATGTTTTTGTTTGCTGACATTTCCCAAAAATCGAAAAAAAATTCACTTCATATTGAATTAAACATTTTGTTCGATTCCCAAAGAAACATTTTGTTTAGATTTTGGGCTTTTTAACCATTTATTGTTATTATTTTTATTATTAAAAGCAAAGGAACTTTGGAAACATAGGTAGATTCACAAGGATACTATGCTAAACTACAGAATTACCTAAGTATAACTACATCGCTCAGGGGTGTAACAGTCATGTAGACAGTGCTTGGTTGACTGGAGAGTTTCTCCCGCAGACATAGCTATCAGTTATCACAGAGGTGGATTAACAAAGCTGATGGGTTAACTCTCTCCCATCAGCTGAGGGTTTGTCTACATCACAAAGTTGCAGCGCTGGTGAGAGGGTTACAGCGCTGCAACTTAGGAGGTGTACACATCTGCAGGGCATCACGAGCGCTGCAACTCCCTGTTTGCAGCGCTGGCCGTACTCCCGTTTTGTCTCGGGTGTAGAGGATCCAGCGCTGGTGATCCAGCGCTGGTAATCAAGTGTAGACACTTACCAGCGCTTTTCTTGACCTCCCTGGAATAAGCAGGTATCCCAGCATACCTGAGGAAGCGTCTGGTAATCAAGCAGGTCTCCTTCCCCGGTTTGCAGGGGGGTTCGGGGAACGCGAGAGCAAACCGCGGCGAAGCTGGTTTCCTTCCCTGCGGTTTGCTCTCGTGTTCCTCGAACCCCCGTGCAAGCAGGTCTCCTTCCCTGCGGTTTGCAGGGGGGTTCGGGGAACGCAAGAGCAAACCGCGGCGAAGCTGGTCTCCTTTCCCGGTTTGCTCTCGCATTCCCTGAACCTCCGTGCAAGCAGGTCTCCTTCCCTGCGGTTTGCAGGGGGGTTCGGGGAACGCGAGAGCAAACCGCGGCGAAGCTGGTCTCCTTCCCCGGTTTGCTCTCGCGTTCCCCGAACCTCTGTGCAAGCAGGTCTCCTTCCCTGCGGTTTGCTCTCGCGTTCCCCGAATCCCCGAGCAAGCAGGTCTCCTTCCCTGCGGTTTGCTCTCGCGTTCCCCGAATCCCCGAGCAAGCAAGTCTCCTTCCCTGCGGTTTGCAGGGGGGTTCGGGGAACGCGAGAGCAAACCGCGGCGAAGCTGGTCTCCTTTTCCGGTTTGCTCTCGCGTTCCCCGAACCCCCCTTGAAGCCGCCCAACAGCGCTGCAGTGTGGCCACATCTAACACCACTTGCAGCGCTGGTTGCTGTAAGTGTGGCCACTCTGCAGCGCTGGCCCTATACAGCTGTACTAATACAGCTGTAACAACCAGCGCTGCAAAATTGTAGATGTAGACATACCCTGAGATTGTCTTTGTTAAAGTGCTACCGCGGTGCAGCTGCACAGATGCAGCCTTTTAAGTGTAGACCTGCCCTTAGATGCCTAACTCTAACATTTAGGGATCTTTCACAAAGCCACAGAGGAGCAGGTCCCCCACCACGAATGCAGTAGTTAGGGCACTCACCTGGGATGAGGGAGACCTAAATTTAAATCTCTGCATAGGAGCAGAGATTTGAACCCTTGTCTCCTCCTACTAAGATATGTGCACTTATCTTCAGGCTATGCAGGCAGGAGTAGGGGATGAGAAGCAGTTGCTCTTGTCCAGGGTGACCAGACAGCAAATGTGAAAAATCAGGATTGGGGATGGGGAGTAATAGGACCCTATATAAGAAAAAGACCCAAAATTGGAACTGTCCCTATAAAATCAGGACATCTGGTCACTTTATTCTAGTCTTTTCTGTTGAAGTTGTTCCAGTTTGTATAAATAATTAAATATTTATTGGAGCAGGGACTGAAACTCAGGTGTCCCCTCTTTCAGGTAAGTGCTCTAATCACGAGGCAAATCACTCTGGTCCAATAAGTTGTTAATTATTATACAAAATGTACCAGCTTCACCGGAAGAGATTCCCACCCCACAGCAGCCAATACCCTGGTGATTAGGACATTCAGTTGGGAGCATGTGAGTTTAAGTTCATGCTCCAGAGTGACGAGACAAATCTGGGTCTCCCACGTCATAGGTGAGTGTCCTGGCTATTGGTCATGGGGACAAGGAGCATACTATCCTCCTCCTTTTTTGAATGGTACGTAAGCCTCCTTGTGACTCTAACCTGAAAAATCAAAGCATTTTATTCTGAAAATATCAAAATGAATGAAAAAAATTGTCAAAATTGACATAAATTTGCAAAATATTTCAATTGACTCACATCTGTATTTTTGTGTCCCAAAAAAGTTTCAGCTGAAAAATTTTGCCCACCTGTATTGTAAATACCATGCTCACTGGTAATATAGCATATATATTTTTAAATTACTTAGGAAAAAAGCATCCTCGATACTGAATGTTTTTCTAGTAGTTTAGAAGGGAGATTTTTATACCTACTGTATTCTATGTTCGACAGGGTCAATACCACAGGCCAAACAGTTCATCAGTCAACATCCACAGGAGGAGCAAAACTGCTTTTCTTATGTGTTGTTTCGATCAGAGCCCTGGCATCATCCAACTGTATGAGATTGAACCCTCTAGCAGTGCCTTTGACAGAGACTCCAACTGGAGCATAGGGAGCAGACCATTTTTGCTACATCTCTCAGAGTGATTGTTCTGATTTATCTCTCCTCAAGAAAAAGTCTTTGCAGTAATTACCCAAAAATTGTGTAAGACCTTCATGTCATAAAATATACAAATTTGTGAGAAAATCCTATCAGATCAAAAGGAAAAAGCTTAAAGTTGTATCTGATGTAAGCCTGGGCAATCATCTTACCTAGAGAAGGTAAAACTTATCTCAGTACAATAGTATCAATGCAGGAAATAAAAGTATCCAGAGTACTCATGGTGTCAGAGTTGCTGCCTTTTAATTTACCAATGAGTGTCAAGACTTGCACAGGCACACGCATGCTCACATGCTCTGTAACCTTCTTCAGCCCCCACTCTTCTCTTTCTCTCTTCCTATTTATATCTCTGAGAGTCTTTGAAATAAAGGTCTGATCTTTCATTATACCAGGCATGAATGCATCATCTATATTTAGCATCCTGAAAAAGCTATTTGCATAGGTGCATCTAAGAACATTGTGATTTCGAGCAATTGTTATCTGTTCCAGATTCATGTAATATTGTATGGCAACATGTTTTCCTGAGTAAATTGGAGTCATCTGTTTCTTGTCACTTCCCAGGTGAATTTCAGAAGTTTGTTTGGGTTCATAGAAGTGTTAACTCATCATATGTATCCCGATTAGACTAAGGTATTTTTGTGTACAGTAGGACTGATTCTCCATAGCCTTGCACTTTGTGTAATCCTTTACACATGGGCCCAGTGTCTGCAAAATGTTACCAGATCAAAATGCACATGTGTACATGTGACTACACCAGGGGTTAGGCAGTGGAAAATCAGACCCTAATGGTTCACATCCGCTAGAACAGGGGTTCTCAAACTGGGGATCATGACCCCTCAAGGCGTCACAAGGCTATTACATGAGGGGTCACGGGCTGTCAGCCTAAACTCTGCTTTGCCTCCAACATTTATAAGGTGTTACATATATAAAAACATGTTTTTAATTTATAAGGATGGCTGCACTCAGAGGCTTGCTGTATGGAAGGGGTCACCAGTAAAAAAGTTTGAGAACCACTGCTCTAGAATGAGGCATCTAACTTTTCTTGCATAGAATCCAGTCTAAAACTCATTGAACTACATGGAGTGGTCAAGGTCTTAATTTTTAGGCATTAGGTGAGGATCTTTCAGTCATGAGTTTAAAATGACAGTGACTGTGGGTTTTTTTAAAATAATTCTGTATGTCTCAGTACTACTGAGACATATCCAGTAGGATTCTTAATAAGCAAATCTATACAAATCTGTTCCCTTAATACTCAAAGGGGTTCCATGAGTAATTTCCATTTCCACTGAAGGGCAATGCCTTGGTTAATCAACTTCATATTGCTGGGAGAATAGTTAATTCAGAAGAAAGTAGCGTCAACAATTTAGATATGATCTTGCACTCCTCTTTTAGGCATAATCCTGTGAAGACAATGGGAGATTTACATGAGTATTAATAATATGACTGAGATTGAAGAGCCTGATTCAAAGCCCATTAAAATGGGAATGGGATCAAGCCCTTAGTAACCCCCTCAAAAGTAAGCCACTGCATCCTCAGATAATGCAAATCAATATAGTTCTATTGACTTCAATGAGGTATGTTGATTTACACCAGTTGAAAATCAGGTTGTTAGTGTCTGACAACTCAAATGTTACCATAATAAGAATTTGCTTCTAAGGGTGCAACCTAGATTGGAAACCAGCAGACAAAGCTGAGGAGTAGCTATGGATGCACTGACCACAACAAAAAAAAAATGAAATAATACTACTTGTAGTTAAATCCGTAGGTGCCAATGGGTCTGAAAACTTCATCCTCAAGTATCAGGGAGTTAGCATGTCATACAGAGTCAGAGATTTATCTGAAGAGATCCTGAGGAAAATAGTATGCTCTGTATATGTTAAACAGGGTCTAAGTACTGCTTGTACTTAGCCAATGGAAAACAATATTTAACCTACTAAATCAGTGTGCCAGTTCGAATGTAAAACATTTTTAAAGTGGTGTAACATGATTTTAAATAATCTATTCTTACATAGGAGTCCTTTCTTAAACTAACAAAGAAAAATTATGCTAACGTTCTCAATTGTATAGATATTGCTAAGGGTCTCAGACTAGAAAATTCAGAATCATTACTGTACTTTTGACGACAGCATAGAGACTGTGAAAATACGAATGAAAATAGTGTTGGGACTTTTTTTGGTTGTGACATATTTGCTTCATGTAGATGTTTCAGATAACCATTGGATAGCTGATATAATATGAGTACTGATGACAAGAAACACAGCAGCAGCATTGACAGTGGAAAGTCTGGAACTTTTTTGCCTGCCTACGAAGGCTGCTTTGTGTTTTGATCCATGACAATTTAACTGACTGAGCTCTGGTGTCAGCTGTAGCAGTGTCTTCACTTACTGTACCGCTCACAAGGAAGTGAGACATTTAAAAATTTACTAACAGTGGTATGATCAACATGACACTGTAATGAAACCCAGGAGGATATTGGTATAATATATCAGACCAGAAACCATCATTAGTGTCATACCTCTTACTGGTATAAATCCTTTTTTATAACCCTTATAACATTTCAAATAGAATATAGTAAGGTGCTTTGTTCCTCAAGGATTGCTAGTGTAACAAGGCAATCTTTTGATTTAAGCCCTTACAAGTCTGGCCAGAATGGCTTGCAGAATAAAGCACATTGATTAAATAATTCAAAGTACTGTAGTGGGAAATGATGTGTAATCCCCATTCTCATAATAACCCTGTTTCAAATTAACCAAGGTAGAGCAGAGGAGTGGATAGAACTGCTGGATCATTTAAGGCCTAATCTTGTAAAGTTCTGAGCATTTCGTGAAAGGAGCTCAGCACCTTCAGTTCTTTTTGAAGTTAAGAACACTGACTGTCTCTCAGGATTGGGCCTTTACTTTCCAAAAACAGCATTTTATAGTATTCTTTTGTTCAGGAGATTTACTGCACTGCATTCTGTAAGTAGTGCTGTTACTTTATTTGGATTGCTCACTATGGGTCCACTCACTGCTAAGTATTATGTATTATTTGATTAGTAGATATAAGAGAATAAATAATATTTTATAATCCCTTCATACCTGCTAGAAGGTCTGATAACAAAAAGAACAGGCAGTACTTTGAACTATGTATAACAAAAATCTCTAAATAAACATTTTACTCTCTTTGCGTTAAAATTGGCTTCTTCTTTACAACAGGAAGAGAATCGAAATATATAACATTAGCAAATGGCTAATATTTGAAATTGTTCGGGTAGTTAAGAGAGAGTGAAGCATTAAGATTTTTCATATATGGCTGCTAGATTTAAATATACCACTTTCATTTTATAAAATGAATAATCAATAATCAATTGAGTAATATTTTAATTCCTTTTGGTCATTTTGTTGAGTCATGCATAACCTTCAGTGTGACGGTTCCCCCTTTCTAATGTTTTACTTGTGCCTTGGCATTAAAAGTGTCATGTATACAAATTGTAGTTGAAGTTAGTAGAAGCTGCAAATGTGTAGCTCCTCTGAAAAACAGGCCATTTTTGCTTAGAGAGCCTTACTATGGGTTTAGGCACAAATCTTCTGGTAGCCAGTTTTCAGAGTGCAGACCTTTGAATAAATCTATACTTTATACAGAAAAAATATATATAAACAGATATTAAGGATGCATAATCAAGAATTCAAAAGTTAGGAAATGCCAGGACTAAGGTTGTATGCCTGTCCTAAATTCAGCCCCCTTGTGCATATGAATTATGATGTAGTCTTATTTATATGATCCCATTTTCCCAGGACTCCTGCATCATTCAGTAAATGGATAGTTACTCAATATTTTGTTTCATCCTCACCATTGAATGTGTGCCCCAAGGTCTTATTTGCAATTCAAAACCTGCTCTGAAGACAAAATCATTCATTTACGCATGGGCTTTCCATGACACTCATCACTATAGTATCTGAGTGCTTCACAAACATTAATTATGTTCACAACACATTTTTGAGGTCAGGTGATGTTATTAGCCTTCCCATTTTACGGAACAAGAACTAGGGTACAGAGACATTAATGTCAAAGGTGTCCACTAATTTTGGATACTGAATCTGAGACACCTCAGTTATGATTTTTAAGTGTACTTAGCATCCTGTAGCACTTATGTTCAAAACATGCAATGTGAGAGGTCCAGTGGTTAGGACATTAGCCTCAGATTTAAGAGACCCAGGTTCAGTTTCTTGCTGTCCTTCAGACGTCCTGTGTCACCTTAGGCCTGAATGCACAAAATGAGTAAGGTGGTGTGAAGTTGTGCATTGCTATGCCTGACCTTTAGGTGCCTAGAAAATCACTGCTTCACAAAGCTTGACCTAAACTTCTATACAGTGACTGGGGAGTGAGAGGTGTCTTGAATGGGATTCACACAAGCCTGCGTGCTAGGCAAGCCATCTATGCTAGTGTGACGAACTGGGAAAGTTCTTAATGTTTTCTCTGAGTACTGTGTTGGTGCCTCAGTGTCCCCTAGGCAGTTCTTAAGTATCTGGCAGAGCAAAGGGCCAGTGCACCTAAATGCCTGACACTCTGTCTCCTAGCAACTGATGGCCTGGGCCCCTCCTTTGCAAAGGTGCCAGCTGAAGGTGTTAGAGACAAAGGGATCAGGTGACCTCCTGGCCCGGGAAAGACGCTGAGCAGAGAGAAGGGGCTGGGAGGGGTTGTTAGTCTGGAGCTGGCTGGGGTCGAGGAGTGAAGTGCAGACGTGGAGGGTCTGGCTCACTGCCCCCCAGAATGGACCCGGCTGAGGGGTCTGGTTCGCTGTATCTACAAGCTCTGTTTTAGACCCCGTTCCTGTCATCGAATAAACCTCTGTTTTACTGGCTGGCTGAGAGTCACGTCTGACTGCAAAGTGGGGGTGCAGAACCAGTGGCTTCCCCAGGACCCCGCTGGGGTGGACTCGCTGTGGGAAGCGCACGGAGGGGCAGAGGATGCTGAATGCTCCAAGGAGAGACCCAGGAGGTGAAGCCGTGTGAGCTTCTTGCCCTGAACAAGTCTGCTCCAAGGGAGAGGAGGCTCCCCAAAGTCCTGACTGGCTTGGTGAGGAGCAGTTCCAGAGCATCGCCCGGGGACTCCGTGACAGCTAGCTAGTGAGAGATGCCAATGACGAGTGTGTGCTAACCTCGCCCACCCCTCCTCAGATATAGGCACCTAAGTCTGGGCAGGAGGGAGGCACTTATCTGGGCTTGAGATTCATAGCTGCAGACAGTCTCTTGGCATTAGGCACCTATGCTATTAGCAAGTAGCCTGTGGGGAGGAGGATGACCTGCCATGTAACTTTGAGCCCAGTGGTTAGGGTACTCACCTGGGATGTGGGACACCCCCACTTCATCCTTCCATTTAAGTCTTGCCTCCACCTGAAGGGGAGAAGGGATTGAGGGGATCCGCACCTCTCAGGTGAGTGCTCTAAACCATTGGGCTATAAGATGTTCTGATGAGGACACTCCCTCTGTCTCTCCTGTTGAAGCTGTTGCACTCTGGATAAATAATTAAAGAGTCATTGGAAGAAGGGGACTGGGGCCTGGGTCTCTCATCTCTCAGGTGACTCCCTTACCCATTTGGGTAAAAGTTATGTGAGAGGGCCTCCTTCTCCCCCTCCCTCACCCAGCTGTTTTTTGTGAACTCACCTGAGGGATCTGACCTGGTAGGTTCCCTCCCAGAACGCTTGCCAGATGGACCCTGCACCCAACTTAGGCAGCCGAATGCCCATCTTCCCGTGGTTTGTGAATCGCTCTGGGGCTTAGGCAGGAGATAGGTGCCTGGGCATCTAGAGGGAGGCAACCCTGTGCATGCTCAGAAGCATAAACACAAGTACCTAGGGAACTTTTAATGCAAAATGTAGGTGGTGAGTGTGTTCAGGTTCCTACAGGCTTCAGAAGGAGTTTTGTGCATTGCAGTGGTCCTGAAACTGATCTGGGTGCCTCCAAACGGGGAGTTAGGGCTTGTCTACATGGAGGGGGGTGTTAATCCGCAGAGTTTTGCCATGTGTCTAGTAATGCTCATTACTAAAGCCACAGTAATCGTGTGCTCATGTGACAATGTGCTCTCTGTCAGTGCACATCCTTGTGTATGCTCCGCAGCATTTTGCTGCAAACTAAAGGTGTGGCATTCTTGGGGGCAGGGGAGTGTCCCATGCATTTTTGCTTTGCTGCTGAGCCATGTGCATTCAGGCATTTTTCTTGGTGTGCATTTTGAGATACATAGTGGAAGCCAAGCTGGCTCAAATTTTTTTAAAATCCCACGATTCATCAGTCTCCCCCATGCTTCCTTTAGGGTAGACTACTGCCATTTTCAAATTACTGATGGTCAGCCTGGACCCAACAATGCAATGCTATGTGGTACTATGCTGGCAAACTGGAATACACAGAGGCTTCTTGGGCTGTATTTCAGCACTCAAAGCTGAATGATTTTGGTTTGGGACCAACCATATGATGTCATAGCAGCAGGAGGGTCTTCAACAGTGGTGGAACTGGGACATGGATGATGAAGAAGAGGAAGACATGGAGCAACTGATAGTAGAGGACTGGTTCCTGGGGCAGCTTCACAGCATGCAGTACCATTTCTGGGCTTGGGAAACCAACATAGATAAGTGGGAAAATATTGTTCTGCAGACCTGGGATGACCAGCAGTTGTGAGAGAATTTCAGAATGGGGAAGGCAACTTTTTTGTAGGTATGTGATGAACAAAGTTGGAGCTGCAGTGGCAGTTTACCAATATGCAGTGCCCCATATATGTAGATAAGTAGGTCTCAATTGCTATCTCTAAACTGGCCACCCCAAATGCTACTGGTCCACGGGCGACCAATTTGGCATGGGAAGATTGACCATTGGGACCGCAATCATTCAGGTCTCTAGTGGCATGGAAAAGGTATTGGGTTATAAATAAGGCTATGTTTTAGTCACTGGTATTGTTAATAAAAGTCATGGACAGGTCACGAGCAATACACAGAGGCTTCTTGGGCTGTATTTCAGCACTCAAAGCTGAATGATTTTGGTTTGGGACCAACCATATGATGTCATAGCAGCAGGAGGGTCTTCAACAGTGGTGGAACTGGGACATGGATGATGAAGAAGAGGAAGACATGGAGCAACTGATAGTAGAGGACTGGTTCCTGGGGCAGCTTCACAGCATGCAGTTCCATTTCTGGGCTTGGGAAACCAACATAGATAAGTGGGAAAAGATTGTTCTGCAGACCTGGGATGACCAGCAGTTGTGAGAGAATTTCAGAATGGGGAAGGCAACTTTTTTGTAGATATGTGATGAACAAAGTTGGAGCTGCAGTGGCAGTTTACCAATGTGCAGTGCCCCATATATGTAGATAAGTAGGTCTCAATTGCTATCTCTAAACTGGCCACCCCAAATGCTACTGGTCCACGGGCGACCAATTTGGCATGGGAAGATTGACCATTGGGACCGCAGTCATTCAGGTCTCTAGTGGCATGGAAAAGGTATTGGGTTATAAATAAGGCTATGTTTTAGTCACTGGTATTGTTAATAAAAGTCATGGACAGGTCACGAGCAATAAAAAAAAATCATGGCCTGTGACCTGTCAATTACTTGTACTATAAATACCTTGACTGAATCTTAGGAGCTTTGGAAGGCTCTGGGGCATTGCTGCTGCTGCTCATGGGGAGAAGGGGGCAGCCCGGGGCCCCACTGCTGCTCTGGGGCAAGGGAGGCAGCTCGGCATGCCACGGCTGCTCTGGGGGAGGCAGGGGTGGCTCGAGTCCCTCGGGCGGGGAGGGGCAGCCTGGGGCCCTGCAGTTGCTGCAGGGCCGTGCCGGGAACCCCTGCTACTCCAGTATCCCATGGGGCAAGCTGCCTGGGGCCACCTGAACAATGGCCAGTGCACCTGGCCCAAGGCTGCCCTAGCTGCTCAGGCAGGCCTGGGGTCAACCGAACTGCCTGTAGAAGTCACGGAGGTCCCAGAAGTCACGGACTCTGTGACCTCCATGACAGACTTGCAGCTGTAGTTATAAAGCATGGTGATGTTCAGGAAAGCTTATTGAAGGCTCTGTGCACAATGAATTCCCAAACTCTATAGGGGCAATCGATGGTCTTCTCAAAAGCAGGAATGGAAGGGAGTAGCAAGCGGTATCAGAGGGGAATAGCTATGCAGCTATTCCTCATAATTTCTGTATAAAAATATGAGCAATTTCTCAGGCTTAGATTTTGCTTTATCTTCCCTGCAGACATGTTGAAAATGCAGAGAAAAATAGATAGGCTTCTGCAATAATTGCCTAAAGCACTGTTACCAGTCTGTAAGAATGTGTGTCATCAGGGAATTTGTACTCTTTGTAGCTTCACAGGCATGCAATGTTGATTTCTACCTCATGTAAATTGAGAACACTAACCAAACTTCTTTTCCTATCATCACTGTCTCAAACTTTTGCATTTCACATACAAATATGTTTCCCTTATTCAAATCTGCTGCAGAGTGGACAGGGTGGAGCAGAGGCAATGGCTTTGCCATGCTGCCAGCTGACATTTTGAGGTGGTGAACAGGGCTTGAGGGTGGGGAGGCAGTGTTCTGCAGGCAGGACAGCTGAGGGCAGGGGAAGGAAAATAAGTACATAGGCATGTACTTTCCACATGGTGGGCCTGAAAAAGGTCAGTAGTTGGAACTTTAGCTTGAAATAGATGGTGATTGCCCAGCTGGAGCAAGTGTCATTTTGAAAAGGTATATGGGGCAGGAGGGTGAACAGACAGCATGGGCCAAGGGGGGAGTGCAGGAGGCAGGGACCTCTGACTCAGAAACGCCTCTAGCTCACATCCTGTGACCAAAGGACAGAAGCTAGCATGGCAATATAACATAATAATAAGACAATAAAACTTAAATAGTAAATTATTTTAATTAAAGAAAATAAGCCTTACATGCTGAGGTTCCCTCCATAGGTTGCTGCCCAGGAATTGGGATTAGTTGCTACAGTGCAAGAATCAGGCTCACCCTCCACCTGGCCGGCATCAGGGCCCTGAGTTCTGAACATATTCTAGGAGATGTCTTCACTGGCCTCCTCGTGCTCATCCCTCAATGGGTCAACCTTGGCGGGGAAGGTGGCCAGCAGGCTCCACAAGCTGCCTGGTTTGGTTGGCTGTGTAGTTAAGTAAAGGCTGTGTAATTATGTAAATTCCTGTCCAGCGCCTCAAAAATTTAGCAGATTACATGTTTCCTGCCAGATATTTTTCCTGATCTCCTTCATTCTAATGTAAGTGTTCATGAGCTGTTTTCTCTTTATCTGACACTATTGGGCATGCCGGCTGTGGACCGTCATGAACATTTGCCTAGCAATGTCCACAAAAAGGTCTTTACTGTGGTACTTGGAGTAACCATGCCTTAGTGGGTCACAACTGAGGATGCCAGTTGTGCTGAGAAACACCCAAGACTGGTGAACAACCCCTCCATAGCATCTACCAAGCCAGCAACAAAAGTCAACTTCTGTTTCACCACACTGGCTAGCAAGAAGTCATAAAAGCAGTTTCCTTGGTATTTCAGTTCTTACATCATCACCAAAAACTCTGGATTCAGAGATGAGTGGTTCTTTATAACCAATTGCATTAAATAATAGGTTCTTCTGATCCCAAAGGACCAGCTGCACATACAGGTCAATATGTAATTTAGATCTTATCCAAAAATAACTCTGATGCCAATGCTTTAGTATCTAAGATGCTGTATGTTCCAGTCTGTGCATCCGATGAAGTGGGCTGTAGCCCACGAAAACTTATGCTCAAATAAATTTGTTAGTCTCCAAGGTGCCAGAAGTACTCTTATTCTTTTTAAGATCTAAAGGTTTATTTATAAAAAGAAAGATGACAGTTAAAATTGGTTAAAGAATCAAATACCTACAGTAATTGCAAAGTTCTTGGTTCAGACTTGTAGCAGTGATGGAATAAACTGCTGGCTTATGTCAAGTCTCTGGAATACATCCACAGCTTAGAAGGGTCGTTCAGTCCTTTGTTCAGAGCTTCAGTTTGTAGCAAAGTTCCTCCAGAGGTAAGAAGCAGGATTGAAGACAAAATTAAGGTGTTTCCAGGGCCTTTTATAGCTTTTGCCATGTGGAGGGAATCCCATTGTTCTTATTGTGGGAAATTACAGTAACAAGATGGAGTTTGGAATCACATGGGCAAGTCACATGTCCATGCATTTCGCCTGGTCACAGCAGGAAATTCCATTAAGTGTAGATGGGTGTCTCCCATGATCCATTGTCAGTTAAATGTTCTTTTTATGGGCCACTCAATTTGAATAGTCCCTCCAAGATGTGCTGGCTAGCTACCTTATGGGCATTACCCCAGGAGCAAACATTTGAAATTCAGGTATAGAGCCAATACTTATAACTTCAAAGACAAAAATGATACATGCATACAAATAGCAGAATTATGTTCAGTGAGCCATAACTTTTCCTCAGACACCTCACTTAACAACCTTTGTACAGATTTGTTGCAAATGTATAACAGTGGTTGCAACAATGATCTACATGGTTATATTTTTATCGGATTCGTCACATTCAGTCACAAGAGCTTCCTGTGCCAATACTTTCTCCTCCCACCCACTCCTTGGACCAATGAGATCCAGGGTCTCAGCACAGCTCCCTGTGGCTGCTCAAGACATGTTATAGGGCTTCTGGAGCTTCTTCTTATTATAGGGATTCTTATTACACCTATTGTGATAAAGTGGAGTCCAGTAGTAAATGCAAAAATCTGGCTCTGTGCCAGCTTATAAATAGAGAAGGGGAGATCTTGTCAACTTGACTTCAGAGCTGGGGAGGAAACACAGATAAACAGACCTTTCAGTAACAGTTGCTTGCAAACCAGAGTGGGATATCTGGTAGAAGACTGCCAAACTAACTTGCAGCAGCATTGTGTGCACATAAACAACAGACTGGACTAACTCGCTTCTCTGTGAAGTTAGTTCCCTTCAAAACAGGACTCTAGAGTTGGTGATAAGTGTGTCCTCAGTGCACTACAATGAACTGTGTTGTGTGTGTGCAAACATTTTCCGAGTGGATTAACTTAAAAAGTTGCTGATTAAACCACCCATGTAGATAATTCCTTTTGTTCATCCAAGAATTACCTTCTGTCTCATCTGTTCCCTACATGTAAAAATGGGATAATAACACTTCCCTTCCTGACAGGGATGTTGTGAGAATAAACACACTAAAAAATGTAAGGTGCTCAGATACTGTGGTGATGGGGGCCATACAGATGAATAGATCATTTAAATACAGTTGGCTTCATAATACAAATACACAAGGGAGCTAAATTAAGGTAACACAGGAAACCTTAATTCTGGTATTTTCTAATTATGACTGTGTGACTGCAACCTTACTGTCTTTTAGCATATTTTTTCTATGTCATTTCCTAGGTTTTTAAAAAAGCAAGGTGAAAACAAAACAGAAATTCCATCAACTTGGACTACTCTGACACCTACATGGATCATCAGAAGGATTAGAACCTTTAGATCTATAGCACTGACCTCTGCCATTTGGGCTAACAGAGTTACTGATAATAGCAGAAGCTGGTCTTCCCCTATGTAGGCCCACCACTAAAAGGAGATGGGCACGTATTTTGTAATGGGTTTTGCAGCTATTTGCTGACATCACAGGAATGCTGAGGCTCAGGAATCCCAGGTTCTGTTCCAGATGCTGAGAAGCATGTACTGTAGGGATTACAAGTCTTTCTGTCCCTCTTTCCTCACTTCCCAAGCCTATCATCTTCTGCCTTCTGGCCACTCCAGCCTTTCCTTGTCCCACTCACTCCCCAACATCTCCTCTTCCAAGTTCCCCACCCTTTGTCCCAGTCCTACTTCTCCTCCCCTAGGCTATTCATCCAAATTTCCCTTCTCTTCACCTTGCCATCCTCCCAAGCCCAGCTTCTTATTCTCAGAAATAGCTGAATCAATTTTCCTAAAATTTTCCCCAGAAAAATTCAGCCTGAGGCAGACACCCAGCATGAAAAATGTCAGGCCAAATGGTTAAAATTTGACAACGTGTTAAGCAACTGAAAACAGGAACTTATACTAAAAAGTGGCAGGCAATATTAACTATAGATGGCACCTATAATATTTTGTTGTAGGGTTATTTAAAGCAATGTGATTTATAAATTTGATTAATATAAATGTTTGTTAATTGCTCTTGTATTTGATAAATATTTTTAGTCTGAATTAGCAAAATTGCTATGTTTTTTGATGTTCTATCTAAAACCCTATGTACTCTGCATTAGTAGGAACCTTAATTTAGAAAATTGTTTCTCTAAATGGATCCCAGTTGGCTTTTAATGGCTTCTCTGAACCTTCAGCAATGGTGAGTTGTTAGTTTTGTAGGTCAAACTGCAAAAGATAGGGGGGTTGAATATTTTAAAGTATTGATAGTAGCAAAGAGTGAAGAAAAAACTATAGGATTACTTGAATTTACTTTAATCTGTTACAGTATTTGAAAGACTTTACGAAAAAACACTCGCTTGCAAGCTTGGAAAATCAAGGTTATTGTTGTTTTGAAGCTAGACCAGGCATACAGAAATTTAAAGAAATTTAAATCGGATGGATATTAGGGAAAACTATTATTGTTTTTCACTGCATCTCAAATAAGTACATATTTTATAGCTCTAGAAGGTTGTTATTTTAATCCTAAATTATATAACATGACCAAATTTTTTAAAATCTAGACCAAAGCAATAAACCTGCATTGCAACTGTACAGAACAGCTTAGACTCATCTGACTTTATCAGGCAGCTATCAAAACTACTTGCCATCATATGACTAATTTTTCTTTATAAAAACAGGATAATGACAGATATGAAATGTGGAATGGAACTGGGATATTCAATACATTTTCACGGAAATATTTCAGATGTCAGAAAACAAACTCCTGATGAAATACCATATAGCAGAAAGAATATAAATTGCATTGAACCTTTATTGGATTTTGTCATGGCTTTTTAGATATTGGTTAGCAATCCACTGGGCACTCATTTATTTATTTTCAGTTTTCAGTTACATGTTTATTCTTGTGTACCATTATTTTCTAAAATATAAAAATATTGGGCCAAGTCTTGTATCTACCCCACTCAGGATTTCCTTTAATCAGAGAAAGAGGTGAGCCAAAGTCTCCATGAAATCTACTGCAAATGATTCAAATATAATTAACTTTGGAAGTGTTCGGATTCTACAGAAATGAGTGCTAATATAGAACTCTAATACAGAAATATCTTACTGATGTTGTCTTCACATAAGTTTGTTGAATAAGGACTGAGAAAGTACTGAGTAAGGACTTCAAGATTTAGCCCTTTGACTGGTAGTTCATAGGGTAGAATCCTGGCCTTATTGAAATCAATGGGAATTTTGCATAGATTGCAAAGGAGCCAGGATTTCAACTATGGATTTTAAGGTTAGAAGGTACTATTGTGATCATCAAGTCTGATCTCCCCTCTAACATGTGCCAAAACACTTGATCCAGTAATTCCTGGATCAAGCCCATATCTTGAGTTTGAGCAAGAGCACATATGGTATCTGGAAATAATATTTTATTTACTTATTGCATTTTTATATTTTTTTTAGTTTGGGGCAAGGGTATATATAGGTTAATTAGTGTGATTGATAGAAGATACAGTTAATTGATTTTCTTTTTTTACTTCCTCAGTACAATATTTTGGTTTTCTATATTAGTGGTGTCAAAAAGGTCATTGTCAGAAGAAACATCTTCAAAATTTTCAGATTTCCATTTACATGTATTAAGAATTTATCCAGCCCAAATTTCCCTTGGTCACCAGTAATTCCAGGGAGTGATCCTGATTCCCAGGCAGGAACTAGCTGGTACATAAATCTCCCTTGTTAGTTAGGAAACAACTCCCTTTGGCCATCTCTGTTCCCATTTATGACAACTAATGTCAGTGACAATGGCAGGAATTACAGAGTATATTCTGTGAGGAGTCACCATATGTCCAAATGCAGGGAAGATGGAACGGTCTTCTCTTCCTGACTGAATATGAGCCAGCCTCAGAAGTAAATTAAAGGAGCCAAAGTTTTAAGCAGGTTTTCCTTGGCTGAGCTTCAAGATCGAGCTGTGAACATAGGGAGGAAGAGAAGTCAGAGGGACAAAAGATTGCTTTAAACTAATAGCCTACAAAGATGATGACTGAAGAAGACAGTTCCCTCCCAGCTATTTGGAAGGCCTTCTTTATCTTTCCACATCATCCCAAAAGCAAAAGAATTTATCTAGTATGCTCTTCAAGGCTTCTCTGCCTAGGTGAATGCATGGACCAGCTACTCAGGTTTACACATCACACCAGTTAAAACACTGGCAGCTGCTCTCCCACTGTTCCCACTGAGTCAGCACTCCCACTGTTTCTACCCCTAGTAGACCTGAACAGGATGTTGCAACTGCGGGGAGGGAATTAAAATTCTAGTGTAGACAATATTTTAATGAATAAGAGACTGTGGAAAGGGAAAAGAAGAGAAGCATTTACCAGCTGAGGATATAAACAAAAATAAAACAAAGTAAATAAATATAAAAAAAATAGGAAAAAAAGAAAATGACAGAAAAAAAGAGAGAGGAAAGAAGAATAACATGAACAGAATAGGAGCAAAAGAAAATGGACAGATGGTGGAGAGGATCACAGTTGTGTTAAGGCCTGTCATGAAAGGACATGGGTGAAAGTGGAGGTGTCCATCCCCCAGTCCATCGCAATGAGGCATCCAAAAGGAAGAGGTTGTGAACACAGGCCTGAAATGATGTTTTGTTTTGTTTAAAGGAAGATCTAAATCATCAGTGTTTACGTAGCAGGTAAAATTCATATCAGACAGGCTGGACGCCATCTGTCACTACCAGGTTTCCTCAAGATGACTGGAAATAGATGTTGGCAGCCTCCTGCTTAAAAATATCTGTTTAAATATTCACAAGAAATGTATCTTTGCTGTCATACTCATCACTTGGGTTTAGATTTTTTCTAATGTAGGCAGTAGAACTACATCAGTATATTTTAAGGTTCGAGGCATAACAATAAATGGTTCTGTTTTATTCTTGAAGCTGATTTATTATGGTCCAAATCCTTCCTAAGGCAATTTCCTTTGTCTGAACATGCAGTAAGTTAATCTATTAGACTCAAGTTCTGTTTCTTTCTCTCCACACTAAATCTGATGTTGGGGTTATAATTCTCCTCTGCTTCCAGGAGAAACAAAAAGTTTTTTTAAAAGTGGTTGTTACAGGAAACCTCCCCAGCCTTTATGCAGAAGCACAGAGAAAAATTTGTATTGGAAAACAGTACAGTGGACCAGTTCGCCCTACATTTTAAAAAATCATTAACCTCTAAAACAAACATCATAATTGTTCTTAGCTTCATGTACTCTGGATGCATAAATTGAAAAATAGGTATTACATTGCTATAATGAGTTTGTATGTAGCAAAATCTGATTATTTAACAAGCCAACCATCAACATTTCTGGTTTGCTTACTGACTGTGTGAATGAGTAAATACGATACATGAATGAACCTGTGAGCTTTCTCATCAGTTGTTTCTGGTCACTTTTGGCTCAGTTCTGCACCACTAATCTCAGTGCACTCTGCACTCAATTTCCATAATAGCAGAAAGCAGCCAGTTACCCCAATATAATGCTGTTCTTGGGAGCCCCAAAATCTTACCGCATTATAGGTGATACCGCGTTATATCAAACTTGCTTTGATCCGCTGGAGTGCGCAGTTCGACCCCCCTCCCCTCGAGCGCTGCTTTACCACGTTATATCCGAATTTGTGGTATATCGGGTCATGTTAGAGGTGTACCAGCCAATTCATAACCCACACATATTACAGCGTGTTCATGCCTTGCATACCAACAAAAGTATTATGATATTCAGTTTACTATTTATTCCATCAAACAGTATGTGCCGTGACATTTGTCCTAATAAAATGGGCTCTAAAGTTTTCACTGAGAATAGTAATCACAAGACAGATTGTGAAGGGTTTAATTTAAAATTGTGTCTCTCAAACAAGAAAAGGTCTTGGCAGTAAGTAATAGTAAAATTTCAAATAAAAAAATATGAAGTCACATATTACTTTTCCTGGATTGTGAGAGTAAATCTGATCTTATTACGCTGTACTGAAGACTGCAAAGGTATATCAGGGCCTTAGGGCTATTCACCTCTTTACAATGTTCCCTCTCAATCATCCAGGTAATTTGATTTACTGATTTTTTTTTAAATTAACCTTCGTACACAGCGGTTTTTGAAACAGCATCTAGTCTTACGACTATTTCAAAGTCTCTGAGAACAAATACAAGGCTGGAATAAAACTAAATACTATTAAGAATAAGATTTCTGAAGCAATAAACAACACACTGGGGCTATTGCAGTTTAAACCACCTGATGGTCTGTCCCATTAATTGTACTGACTCCATGTCTGTTCTTATCCTTAGTTTAAGAAGAAACCATCTTTTCTAAAATATTCAGACTTTCCTCATATTAGTTTTACTGCACCATGGTTGCAGTTGAACGTGACTGAGAGACAGAGATTTATATAGATGAACATAAGAATGGCCGTACTGGGTCAGACCAAAGGTCCATCTAGCCCAGTATCCTGTCTTCCAACAGTGGCCAGTGCCAGGTGACCCAGAGGGAATGAACAGAACAATGAACAGAACAGGTAATCATCAAGTGATCCATCCCCAGTCGCTCATTCCCTGCTTCTGGCAGACATAGGCTAGGGACACCATTCCTGCCTATCCTGGCTAATAGCCATTGATGGACCTATCCTCCATGAATTTATCTAGTTCTTCTTTGAATCCTATTATGGTCTTGGCTTTCACAACATCCTCTAGCAAGGAGTTCCATAGGTTGACTGTGCATTGTGTGAAGAAATACTTCCTTTTATTTGCTTTAAACCTGCTGCCTAGTAATTTTATTTGGTGACCCCCTAGTTCTTTTGTTATGAGAAGTAGTTAACAACACTTCCTTATCTATGTTCTGTACACCAGTCATTATTTTATAGACCTCAATCATATCTTCCCTTAGCCATCTCTTTTCCAAGCTGAAACGTCCCAGTCTTATTAATCTCACCTCATACGGAAGCCATTCCATACCCCTAATCAATTTTGTTGCCCTTTTCTGAACCTTTTCAATTCCAATATATCTTTTTTGAGATGGGGCGACCACATCTGCACACAGTTTTATAATTTTTTTGTAATATGAGATATTAAAACACTGTACAGTGGGGAAAAAGATGAAACATAAGTCCATCACCGAATGTTCAATGTCATAATAATAGGAAAAAAACACATGTGAAGTAGATGAAAACTCAAGGGATGTAGCCTGACCAACTATGGAAAACTGTGCCTACACAGCTAGACAGCGATTAATGATAAACAGCGTCTTTAATGCTATGATGAAAATTCAATTAGGTAGGGATAAAATCTATCAAATCTACATGAAACTATCTTTATTTGGGGAGGTAGGACAGGATCTGGAGGGAATAAATGCTTGGCCGTGTCTGCTTGATTCAGTCAAGGAAGTTCCGGCTGTGTTAGGTACTTTGCTGGTAGAAATTACCAGGATCATTTTTAAGAGAGGCCAAGTGCTGATTATTTTAAAAGAAGCATTATTTCAATCTCTGGCCATCTTTTGATGCTGACATTCTGTCAAACTATTGACCAGCATCTTTTCTTCATTTCTGGTTACGTTTCTGAAAAAGTGCAGGACAATCCTTTCAGTAGCTTGAGGTCTCTCTCTTTCTTGAACCACCTTATTTGGGTTCCAACTTGGCTATGTAACAGATGCACTTACCTCATTGGTAGATTATCTTCTCTTGGTGTTGGATAAAGATCTATGTTGATTTCAATATTATAAGCTCCATCATCTGCCTTAAATACTTTGGATCGTAATATGTTATAGGTACATGTGCTGTCTCTGAAGGATATGGACAGCATTGCCCTCAGCTCCCTTCCTTCAAAATTTTTTTAATACAGAAGAATAACAGAATTTCATCGTCTTAGTACCAGGAGATCAGAAGGTTTTATCAGATATAACAAAGATTTCTATCTTTCAGACAGGATGGTTGTTCATACATTGTAGCACAGTGTAGCCTGAATGGATCAGGGCAGAGAATCTGGACCTTCAAGCCTCCAGTTCTCATCTAATGTAATGGATATAAGAATTTTTGATGTTCTTCAGTAGAAGATATCCCAGCTGTGCACCATTGTGGGTTGATGCACAAATATGAAAGCATAATGAGAGCCTAACTGCCTAATCAGAATGTGGCTACACAGAAAGTAATTGTCTAATGAGGATTAGAACCCAAGTAAATTAGGCTGACTCTCAACACCCTTAATGACCAGCCCTCATAGTATCTTTATAAATAAACAAACATGTGCACACATTCTGATTCCATAAATTCCATGGGAAACTGTATTACTCACTTTTTAAAAAACCTAACCAAAATTCCAAATATAGGCATCTCTAGGCAAGTTGCTAAAAGAAGCAAGTGGTCACACTTCTATCATTCTGAACCAGTGTACTAAGTGGCTAAAGGCAAATTCTGTTGAACTAAAGCTGTCAAGCTATAGCAGTTCAATTTTACCATAAAAATCATAGCCACCATTTGCCAACAATCACACGTTACCATAAACTTAAACAGCATGAGAGACCTGTAATTTCCAGCAACTGGCTATTGTCTGCTATACTCCACTAACCATATTGTACTACAGTATAACCTTGACTGACTGCCAGACCTCTTCAGCACTCCACAACACTTTGCCTTCAGCTCATAACTCAGCGTAGCAGCATCAGGACACATAATGGACTTCCTTGTGTGAAGAAGGATTTAACACAGCTGTCGAACGATGCAGCTGGCACTCTTGTTGTGACTCATTACCTTATAAAAGCATTAATACCCACAAGACGGAAAATGAAATGAGCTGATCAGATTAGGGTAGGCAAACTAGCCTCCACCATTGTCCACATTGATATCTCTGTAACAGATTAACATATCACATTTCAAACTGTTTCTTAGAAGCTGAAAATGTAAGGAAACATGTCATATGTAAAGCTGGCATACATTTCTCAAGCCAAATCCTGTCCTCACTTTACTCATGCAATACTACTGAGTTCCATGTGTAGAGTTAATGCCTATAGATGTGTCAGTCTCCTCTAAGGAGTCTGGATCATGGTTATATCTCCCTGTACACTAACAGCACAACAGGCCCTGTGGGCGGGAGAAAATATGATGAACCCTTTCAAAGTGTTGCAGTGGCTACAACATAACCCCTGCAACCTCAAAAACTTTGTCTGGACTGGTAGAACAAAAGGGTAGTGGCTCCTTTAAGGGTCTCCCCTTGGGACTCGAGTCAGAAGGGCAGGGGGGGCGGGGGAAAGGAAGTATCACCTGAGCAGGTGAACAGACCATTGGAGCTCAGGTAAGATACTGGCCCCAGCACACCCAGGGGAGGATATATCAACCATATCCCTCCTTCCTGACCTCCCTCTCACACATGGATTAGTAACTCCCATTGTCACGATGAGTATAGGGTTGTGTTGTTTGGCATATACAGCGATTAGTCAGCTCTAAAGCCCTCGTCAGCTGACCCGAGCCAGCTGTGGGCCTTTTATCTCCATGTAGACATACCCATGAACTCTAAGGCCAGAAAGCTGTGCCTACACAGCTAGACAGTGATTAATGATAAACAGCGTCTTTAATGCTATGATGAAAATTCAATTAGGTAGGGATAAAATCTATCAAATCTACATGAAACTATCTTTATTTGGGGAGGTAGGACAGGATCTGGAGGGAATAAATGCTTGGCCGTGTCTGCTTGATTCAGTCAAGGAAGTTCCGGATTGTGATCATCCAGGCTGGAGAACGCTCTCAAAATAATTCCTAGATCATCTTTTAGAAAAACATCCAGTCTCGATTTAAAAATTGCCAGTGATGGAGAATCCGCCACAATCCTTGGTAAAATGTTCTAATGGTTAATTATGCTCACTGTTAAAATCTTGCACCTTATTTCCAGTTTAAACTTGTCTAGCTTCAACTTCCAGCCATTGGATTGTGTTATACCTTTTATTGCTAGATTAAAGAGCCCATTGTCAAATATTTGTTTCCAGTGTAGATACTTATAAAATTATCGTCACCCCTTAACCTTATCTTTGTTAAGCTAAATACATTGAGCTCCATGAGTCTATCACTATAAGGAAGGTTTTCTAATCCTTTAATCGTTTTTGTGGCTCTTCTCTGAACTCTTTCCAAGTTATTAGCATGCCTCTTGAATTATGGACACCAGAACAAGATACAGTATTTTAGCAGTGGTGACACCAGTTCCAAAAACAGAGGTAAAGTAACCTTTGTACTCCTACTTGAGATCCCTGATGTTTATGCATCCAAAATCACACTAGCCCTTTTGGCCACAGTGACTCACTAAGACCTTATGTTCCATTGATCCCCAAATCTTTTTCAGAGTCACTGCTTCCCAAGATAAACTTCACCACTGTGTAAGTATGGCCTATGTTCTTCGTGCCTAGATGTATATGTTTACATTTACCTGTATTAAAACACACATGGTTTGCTTGTGCCCAGCTTATCAAGTTATTCAGATTGCTCTGTGTCACTGTTCTGCCCTCTATTATTTACCACTCTCCCAATTTTTGTGGCATCTGCAAACTTTATCAGTAGAGATATAATATTTTCTTCTGAGTCATTACAAAAATGCAGGATGCTTCTAGAAACACACCTGTGTGATGATGTTTCACCAGGTAAATTTACTTTTTGAGACCTATTAGTTAGCCAGTTTTTAAACCATTTAATGTGTGACATATTGATTTAGTATCATTCTATTCTTTTAATCAAAATGTCATGTGGTGCCAAGTCTAGGTCAGGGTTTGCCAAGAGTTTACAGAGTACACCTGTACTATGACTGTCTCTTTCTGCTACGACTTACATGTTTTGGGGGTGGGGGCGAGAGTAGGAAAGAATGTGTTTATGAAAGAGGCCTGGAAAGGATCATTATGAGGGCAGAAATGGTCTATACAAAGCCCAATTCCAGAATTCCACACCAATGGTTTTGGCATTTGGTCCCTGCACTTAAAAGTCTATGGAAAATTATTTCTCAGTTGTGTCTGGTGGCATGAGAACACATTGCTGGGCAGAGCAGGGGACATTTGCTACTAGGCAGAAGGAGCATATCTCTGACAACAGGAGCACTCCCAAGTCTTCCTGATTGAGCAGGAAGACCCAGCTCCTCAAAGGTGATTAGCATGCTTAGTTTGTAATGAAAGAGATGACAGGGGGCTCAAGCTGGGTGGCTGGAGAGCAGTAGTTGCTGGCCAGGTGCCCAGCTCTGAAGGCAGCACTGCCACAAGCAGCAATGCAGAAGTAGGGTGACATGATATGATATATTGCCACCCCTATTTCTGTGCTGCTGCTGATGGCAGCACTGCCTTCAAAGCTGGGCAGCCAGAGAGCAGCAGCTGCTGGCCAGGCGCCCAGAGATGCTGGGGCTCTGAACTGCCAAGCCTAGAGATGCCAGAGCCAGCCCCAGAAAGCCCTGGCACAAATTAAGCACTGGTGATTAGCAACCTAAAATGGAGGTCAGGTGCCTAAATACTTTTGAAGATCTGGGCTGAAATACTCCTGGTATTAGCACTCAAGCTAAATAGCAAATATCACTAACAAAATAGCATGAATGGGAGCAAAGCTAAAGATAGATAAATTTTGACTAGAAATAAGATGCAGATTTTTGATGGAGGGTAATTACCTATTAACTTACATAGAGATGTGGAAGAGTCTCCATCACTTGAGATCTTTAAATAAAGATTGGCTGTCTTTCTAAAAGATATGCTATACCCAAGAAGAAATTAGGGGCTTGATGCAGGAATCACTTAGAGAAATTCTATGGCCTGCCTTATAAAAGAAATAAAAAAACCTGATCATAATGGTCCCTTCTGGTCTTGAAATCGATGAAACAGTGAAAAAATCTGCAAAACTATAGTTAGTCTGTGATATGAGTTGCTAATGTAGCATAACTGAGAGAAAAATTTGGTCAGATTTCTTCTCAATCTATGTATGATATTTTCAGTCATATTCTGAAATACTATAACACTGAAATATTATAAGAAAGAGTGTTCGGCTAGCCTGAGCCACACTTTTTTACTACTATTCAAGAAATAGTTTGATTTTCCATAAGTATAAATATAACTTCCGGCTATTCAGATTAGGCAATATGTAAACATCTTTCTAGCATTGTATTCTTTCGCACAGTTACAATGGTTACTTTATCTGAGAATATTGATTTGTAATATTGAATATTGATACATACATTTCAGCAGATCTATAGAACCCATATTATGTACTAGTCTGTCACAACAATAATTTAAACATGAACTATAGAATATCAGTAAAACTAAATTCTTTTTGTCATGTTTTTGTAATCTTATTTTTTAAAATAAGGTGCCTACTCTATGAATAATAAAATATGAATAATAATGGCCATGATCCAGAGCTGATTGAATTAATGTGATGTAGGATTGGGCCATATGAACATATGTTTTATTTTAAGTTATCTTTCTAAAGTTAGATCAGGTTTCCTTAGAATGGTGCCTTCAGAATGCTTTAGAAGATAAAATCACTTTCTGACATACCGTAGTCTTAATTTCCAAAATCATTACCAGTTCTACCATACGTGAAGCACAGATATTGCCAAGAGCTGTCAAATAATAGTGGGAGAGGTTTTTTGTTTTGTATAATTAAAATGTGCTGGTGACTGCAGAGTGGTGAAAGATGAAATTTTCCAATTTGTTTAGAGTGGTAAAAAATTTACTGGCATTGCCCAGGTACTCATGGGTCACTATTCTGATTGAGTTGTAACTGTTTGGAACCATCATATAAAGATGCATTTTAATACTGGCTATGTTCAATAAAATATACCTCCAGTTTTTATGTTGGAACATTTTGAAACACTTTGGTCCATTTGATTCTAGGTCCTGTTTTGATTCAGTGCAAAACGGTGAAGTTTTGTAAGAACAGGATTTTTTTCTCCTTGTATTTGACCCCATTCTGCAATCACCTTCGTTCTAACTGAGGCCTGAAAGAGAACCTCTTCAGAACCCACCTGTGCTGCTCTTTGAGCCTTGGTCTACACTACGAGGTTAGGTCAAATTTAGCTGCATTAGGTCGATTTTATAAGCAATGTGTCTACACAACCAACCCAGTTCCGTCGACCTAAAGGGCTCTTAAAATCAACTTCTGTACTCCTCCCTGACGAGAGGAGTAGCGCTAAAATCAACTTTGCGGTTGAATTTGGAGTCGTGCAGATGCAATTCAACAGCATTGGCCTCCAGAAGCTATCCCACAGTGCTCCAGTGTGACTGCTCTGGACAGCACTTTCAACTCTGATGCACTAGCCAGGTACACAGGAAAAGCCCCGGGAAATTTTGAATTTCATTTCCTGTTTGGTCAGCATGGTGAGCTCAGCAGCACAAGTGACGAGCTCCAGCATGGACTGAATGGGAGACACTGGATCTGACTGCTGTATGGGGAGAAGAATCTGTTCAGGTCGAAGTCCAATCAAAAAGAAGAAATGCCAATATATATGCCAAAATCGCACAGGGCATGGTGGACAGAGGCTACAATAGGGACACACAGCTGTGCTGCGTGAAAGTTGAGCTCAGGCAAGCCTACCAGAAGACAAAGGAGACAAATGGTCACTCTGTGTCAGAGCCCCATATATGCCATTTCTGTGATCAGCTGCATGGCATTCTAGAGGGGGACTCTACCACTACCCCACCACTGTCCGTGGACACATGCAAGGGGGAGTCTCACACAACAGGGAGGAGGATCTTGTGAATGAGGAAGAGGAAGAGGAGAAGAATGTGCTGCAGGCAAGCGGTGAATCCATTCTCCCCAGCAGCCAGGACCTTTTCATCACCCTGGAACCAGTACCCTCCCAAGGCGGGATCCTGGACCCTGAAGCCGGAGAAGACACCTCTGGTGAGTGCACGTTTGTAACTCCAGTACAGGGTTTTAAAGCAATTGTATTTAATGTTTGATTTGCCCTGAAGAATTGGGATGCATTCGTGACCAGTACAGCCACTGGAAAAGTCTGTTTACATGTCTGAGGATGATGCGAGAATTCTCCAGGGACATCTCCATGAAGCTCTCTTGGAGGTACTCTGAAAGCCTTTGCAGAAGGTTTCTGGGGAGGGCTGCGAATGCATGGCAGCGAATGGTCATGGGTTTTGGTTGCATTCAAGCAACATTCAGATCTATATCTTTCTGTGTTAGCCTCAGGAGAGTGATATCATTCATGGTGACCTGGTTGAAATAGGGGAATTTTTGTAAGGGAACAGTAAAAGGACCCCGTTCATGCTGGGCTGTTTGCGCTTGGCTAAAAGAGATCATCCCTGAAAATAGCCACGCAGTGGGGTGGGGAGAGGGGTGTGCTGCACATTCACCCAAAAAGTGCAGCCCCTCCTTTTAAATGGCAAGCCCAACTGGCACTGCTTGCTATGGCAAGAAGGGCACTGCAGTTTGAAACCATTCCCACATGTTAGGAAGGCAGAAGAAGCCAATCCCACATACCCATTGGCTTACTATGGCTGCCTGGAAACCGAATTCTATTGGCCAGCCATGTGTGATGTGTCACCATAACGGCAGGTGCTCAATATAAAAGGAAAAATGTGACCTTGTACCTAAAGCACACATGCTATCTGCTGTGAATTGCTTGATTCACTGGGAAAGAGTCTCCCTTTTGTTATCAGAAATGTATCATCTTAAAATTTACTCTCCCCTTTTATCCCCCCGCAGGTGAAAATGTTTCTATGCTCCTCCTGTCATCTCCATCCCTGAGGTTATCGCAGATTAGTAGATGAAAAAACACACTTGCAATGGCATGTTTTCCAAGCTCATGCAGTCTTCCCACACTGATAGGGCACAGCTGAATGCATGGAGGCATTCAGTGACGGAGGCCAGGAAGGCATTAAGTGAGTGCAGTGGGAAGAGGCAGGACGCAATGCTGAGGCTAATGAGGGAGCAAATGGACATGATGAGGCATCTGATGGAGCTGCGGGAAAGCCAACAAGAGCACAGACTGCCACTGCATCCACTGTATAACCACCTGACCTCCTCCCCAAGTTCCATATCCTCCTCAGCCAGATGCCCAAGATTGGGGAGGGAGGCTCCGGGCACCCAGCCACTCCACTCCAGAGGATGGCCCAAGCAACAGAAGGCTGTTATTCAAACAGCTCCTACCCCACCTGGGCTACCTTGTCAGTTATCTCACTTTTTTTTAATTAATAAAGAAGGAATGCATGGTTTCAAAACAATAGTGACTTTATTTCCTTTGCCAGCTGTGGTCGAAGTGGGGAGGGTGGTTGGCTTAGAAGGAATTAAAATCAACATGTGGGGCGGGTTTGCATCTAGGAGAAACACACACAACTGTCACACCGTAGCCTGGCCAGTCATGAAACTGGTTTTCAAAGCCTCTCTGATGCACAGCGTGCCTAGCTGTGCTCTTCTAATCACCCTGGTGTCTGGCTGCTCAAAATCAGCTGCAAGGTGATTTGCCTCAACCTCCCACCCCGACATAAAAGTCTCCCCCTTACACTCACAGACATTATGGTGCATACAGCAAGCAGCAATAGCAATGGGAATGTTGGTTGCGCTGAGGTCTGACCTAGTCAGCAAATAGCAGCAGTGAGCTTTTAAACCATTCTGCACTTGCTCAGCCTACAGTTGAACTGTTCCTTACTGCTGTCCAGGCTGCCTGTGTATGGTTTCATGAGTCATGGCAACAAGGGGTAGGCTGGGTCCCCAAGTATAACTACTGGCATTTCAACATCCTCAACGGTAATTTTCTGGTCTGGTCGAACAGCCTGGAGTTCCTAAAGATGCGAGCATTATGCACCTTTCCCAGGTATCTCACGATGATGTTGGTGAAACATCCCTTGTGATCTACCAGTGCTTTTAACACCATTGAGAAGTAGCTCTTGCGGGTACATACTGATTGGCAAGGTGGTTTGGTGCCAAGATGCGGATATGTGTTCCGTCTATCACCCACCACAGGTAGGGAACCCCACTGGAGCAAAGCCATCCATTATGACCTGCACATTTCCCAGAGTCACTACCCTTGATAGCAGAAGGTCAGTGATTGCATTGGCCACTTGGATCACAGCAGCCCTCACAGTAGATTTGCCCACTCCAAATTGATTCCTGACTGACTGGTAGCAGTCAGGCATTGCAAGCTTCCACAAGGCTGTCGCCGCTCACTTCTCAACTGTCAGGGCAGCACTCATCTTGGTATTTCTGCACTTCAGGGTGGGGGAAAGCAATTCACAAAGTTCCAGGAAAGTGGTCTTATGCATGTGAAAGTTTCACAGCCACTGGGAATCATCCCATACCCGCAACACTATGCAGTCCCACCAGTCTGTGCTTGTTTGACAAGCCCAGAATCCATGTTCCACTGTATCAACCTGCCCTACTGCTGCCATGATGTCCCAATTGCCACATTCCGTGCTTTCAGGAAAGTCTGTGTCCATGTCCTCCTCACAACCGTCCTTGTTCTCCTAGCCAGGTTCTGCACATACTCCAGGATAATGCGTGAGGTGTTTACAATTCTCACAACAGCAGCGGTGAGCTGAGCAGGCTCCATGCTTGCTGTGCTATGGCGTCTGCATGGGTAACTAAGGAAAAAAGGCGCAGAACAATTGTCTGCTGTTGCTTTCATGGAGGGAGGGAAGACAGACGACATGTACCTTAAACCACCCGCGACAATGTTTTTGCCCCATCAGGCACTGGGAGCTTAACCCAGAATTCCAATGGGCAGTGGAGACTGCGAGAACTGTGGGATAGCTGCCCACAGTGCATGGCTCCATGAGTTGATGCTAGCCACGGTATTGAGGATGCACTCTGCTGACTTAATATGCTTAGTGGGGACGTATACAGTCAACTGTACAAAATCGCTTTCTAAAGATTGACTTCTATAAAATCAACCTAATTTCGTAGTGTAGACATACCCTAATTAGCCAGAGAAGTCATTGCTGAGCAGTGCAGGAACTTACTTCCTAATTCCCAAGGATGAAGCATGCTTCCTTAGCTCAGTTACATCAGCAGGTGGCCCCAAGAGCAAGATGCTGAGAATGGGAATAAAAATTCAGTCTCCTGAAAAACACTGTCAGTGAGTAGCAGGAATGTAATCCCATAAAGAAGCATTTCATTAAGAACTGCATATTTCATCATTAATAAATGCAGTGGGCAAAAGTGTTAATGTGACCATAATAAATACAGTCTTGTCCCAGAATTAAGATATTTCAGACTAAAGGGATTAAGATTATCAATACTATTTGAGATTACAAGTTATTTCCCTAAACATGTTTGTATTTGCTTAATATTTTCTAGGCAATTAAAAATGCAAGTAAAAACCTCACAAGATAGATGGCTGTTGCCATAGGATGTATTATGAGACCAATTTGGGGGAGGTAAAGGAGTGTGAACATACTGGTAATGAAAGATTAGTATATTGAGATAGCTGAAAAACTGTCATTCCGAATTAATGGTAGATTGATTGGAATTTGATTAATTATAGTTAGAGTATGTGCACTTCATTAAAGAGAAAGGGGATCTATATACACTGCAGGTGGTTGTAATTTAAATTTTCCTGGGTAATGAGGGGAAGCAGAGCATTCTAGACTTAGAAACATTATTGTGTGGTTTTTTTGAAGTGTGTATTATTATCTATTTTTTGTAACTTTGTACACTGAAGATTTCTAAATATGGTTGCTGGGACTTTTTAGCTGTACTTTATTATTAGACCTGAGGATTGTGAGATATGAGCTCTTCTTGACTCTGCCACTGACTTGCGGTGTAATGTTGGAAAAGTGGACAAGGGCTAGATTCTGATACTCCTACTCAGGCTGAATAGCAATTTATCCTATTTTATTCTATTCTGAACAGAATCTTATACTGCGCTCATCACTCTAGTACTAGTATTTGAGTACCTTTCATTTCGTACATTAAAACATGATTACACATCTGTCACATAAAAAAATAAACAAGGAGTCCTTGTGGCACCTCAGATGCTAACGAATTTATTTGGGCATAAGCTTCCATGGACTAGAGCCCACTTCATCAGATGTATGAAGTAAAAGATACAGGAGCAGGGTATAAATACATGAAAGGATGTGGGTTGCTTTACCAAGTGTTAAGTCAGTCTAACGAGCTACATCAATTAAAAGCAGGATACCAAGGAGAAGTGCGTGCTGTGGAGTGTGGAGTGAGAACTCTTTATGAGGGCCACTGTTACTGGCTCTAGGGAGCACTTGCTGTGCTGCCACATCCCCAGCTTGAAGTTGTAATAACAAATACTTGGTTTCCATCATCATCACCGACACTATACAAATTGTTCCAGCACCTCTGTTGAGGGATATGGCACTTCTGATATGACTGCAAAACTGCCTTCAAAAGCTGTGTCCTTTAGGCACACATGAGATGTTGTACGAAGATGATGTCATCCCCTACTGTAAAGAAATGAGTGCCCCCAAAATTGCCTCAATTCCTTCTTTACCATTGCAAAGAGAGAATGGAACTTGTTTTTGTGTTCTCAGGTAGATCTTCCCTTAGTGTTGGTGTAAGCAGAGTCAGGATGAGCTCTACCCTGACCTCTGGTGGTGAATTATGGTGAGTGTGGAAAAGAATTTCAGGGGCTGATCTAGTTTGCATAGGCACACCCACCCCGCTTAGCATGAGTCCATGGCAGCCCAAAATAGTCACTTTAACAGCTGTGGGATCCCCAATTTCTCTGTTATTGGGGCAGGAAGAATAATGTGTTGTTACCCTGATCATGTGAATGAAGGACTATGAAACCGTTTTATGACAGAGCATCTCACCATCAACTATGTAGCACTTGCTAGACAAGGGACATGGGTTCCAAAACCCAGTGAATTGAGGATTGGTATGTGTGCCTGATGATATGAGCCCCTTTTGAGGGCTTAGAACACCAATTGCACTGCCTTCTCTCTCCACTGTTGAAGAGTAGAGCTAATTTTGGTTACATTAGGAGTCTATCTAGAGGTTGCTGAGCTGAATTCACTTTGGGTCAATGGTGCACTAGGGCTCCCCTACTACAAGCTGAAATCACTTAAGAGCTAAACTTACTGAGTTGAGTGCTGTGTTAAAACTAGTGGGGGAGCCTAAAGATCTATCGCTAAGCAGCTTGCAGAGTGGAGCAGTTTGCAGCATGGTTGGAGCAGCCCACGGAACAAGGAGCGGAGTTGAGCAGTTTGTGGGACGGTTGGAGCAACCCACGGAGCTGAGTGGTTTGTGGGACGGTTGGAGCAGCCTACGGAACAGTGAGCAAGTGGAGCGGTTTGAGGGGACGGCTAGAGTGGCTCACGGGTTGGCTGGAGGAGAGGAGCGGCTTGTGGAGTGGAGCCAGTTGTGGTGAAGGCTGCAGCAGAACTCCATGGAGAGGTGGGGCAGTTGGCCTCGGCCCATGTACAGTGCCCCTTATCACCCTGTGTGCCTCCCCACCAGGCTGTAGGGGTAAAACTCTGCAGATAAACATTTGAACTCTGCGACAGAGACTTTTGGGTTGTTGGACTTCGGAGTGATTGGATTTAAGACCCTAAGGGGAAAAGGACATTGCCAAAACTTACTTGGTGGGTCTTTTGCTCATGTTTATGTTATGAATCCTGTTTGTGGTGTTTCCCTAACGTAATGCCGCCTTGTTTTCCTCCTTTATTAAAAGGATTTTGCTACACTCAGACTCCGTGCTTGCGAGAGAGGAAGCATTGCCTCCTAGAGCCACCGGGGCTAGGGGGTGGTATGCAATTGTCCCAGGTCACTGGGTGGGAGCTCGAGCCAGTTTTGCATTGCGTTATTGACACGGACCCCCTGGATACTGACCCCGGCCCCTGTTGCTGCCAACTCAGAGGGGCAGAAGGATTACATAAGGTGTTTTTTTTTTTTTTTTAGCAGTTAGTTGAGGTAGACTAGTATAGGATATATTAGTGTGCATAGCCTACTGTTGTCCTGGGAGTCTGCAGCCCCTGGCTGGGACTGTGTTGGGCTCAGAGCTCTATAGGGGTTTAAATAAGTGCACAAAAGATCATACCAGAAACCAGCACCCATATCTAGTGACCTCTGTAGGTGAGATCCACTCAGTAATCCAGTCTATGTTGTACCTCACCTTCACTCCCCACACTAGAAGGGAGAGATACTCAAGGCTCCAGGCTCTCCTGCCTTCTTGTTGCGAACAGACTGCTACTCCAATGGGCCTGTTAAGGGTACCGAGATCAGTCTCTGTAACAAGTTCCTCTGATACTGGATGAAAGATGCACTCTGGTGCTGCCTTCTCTCATGGGCCTGAGACCAAAATCTCCTCAATAATATAGTGGGAGTGAGTTCCTTACCCAACACTACTCCTGCTGCCTGAATCAAACACAGCACTGAAGATCAAACTGGCACTGCTTGTTAAGGCCTCAGTAGCCTTGGATGTAAACATAGGAAATGCTCTCCTCCATTTCTATTCCTCATCTATTGCTCTTAGCATGGACTATAGGCCTCTCCTCTGGCACCAATGCCTCAGGCTCAGCACCACAAGTAAATGCAGATAAAGACTATGGAGAAGCTGGCTCTAGCTGTTAACTCAGACCTTTCCAATCCATTCAGAATATCTGGCTCTCTCGGTTCTCACCCTCTCTTCTATCCAAGAACAGAGTGTGTGTATCCTGTACAGGCTGAAGGACATTAAATTTTGCTACAGCACCCTAGGGCAAACTGCATGCACAGAAAAGAGTTAGGGGCAACAAGGTGTTTCACTCCATTTTAGAGCTCATCTACAATTTTCTGACAGAACAGATTTTCATTGGAAAATGCCTGACTTATGTAGAAAGTTTTGACAGAATCAACACATTCATGCAAAATGTTTTGATTCCATTGCTTTAGCAATTTCCGATTCAACAAAATCTAAACATTTCAGTGGAATGTGTTGAATCTGTCAAAACTTTCTAACGAAGCCAGGTAAGCAGGCTGACCCGTTTCCTGGAAGCCCAGCTAGCTCTGCAGGCTGCGCAACTCCCCGGCAGCTTGCCTGGTGG
The DNA here is from genome assembly GCF_007399415.2 of Gopherus evgoodei. Lineage (NCBI taxonomy): Eukaryota > Metazoa > Chordata > Testudines > Testudinidae > Gopherus > Gopherus evgoodei. The sequence continues at coordinate 322,132,095 of NC_044322.1, forward strand.
GTTGCCTGCCTCCCAGGGTAACTGCCTCCCCAGTTCCCCCAGCTTCCCTGCTCCAGAGGCTCCTGGGCTCCTCAGCTGGCTAGCTCCTCCAGCTGCCCTCTGGAGCTTTCCCTCCCTCTGTTCTTCCTCTGACCCCTACTCGGACCCAGGGGACACTTGTCTCCATACCCACAAGGTAAAGAGGGCAATCTCATTTGACTTGGAAGAAACGAAGCCTTTCAGAAAAGTACCAAACAGAGACTTCCACACTGGATTAGCACCTGGATAGGACATTGTTAGATTTTAGCTAGAAAACTAGTACTTCCTGGTTTAAAATCCCACTCCATGAGAGCCACCCGGGTATCAGTAGCATGATTTAGGCAATTTCCTCTGATCAAGATCTGGAATGCAGCAACTTGGATTTTGGTGCATACTTTCACCAGACACTACTCCTTGGATTTAGCATTGTGCTCTGATGCCCAGTTTGGGAGATGGGGCACCTTTCCATACTTAGCTCCGAACTCCTGACCCACCAACCAAATAGTGCAGTACCACACAAGTGGGAATATACAGAGGCCCTCAAAGAAGAAAGAGACATTACTTACCAATAAGTGTTATTCTCTGAGAGTTGCCCTTGTATATTCACATTCCCTGCTCACCTTCCATTCTGCCTCAGAGTTCTATTCAACAGCAGGACTCGGTGGTTAGGGAGAAGGAAGTGAGGTGTCTGTGGGGTGTTTGCACTCCCTTATACAGAACAGGGTGATGATGTCACCCTCACACGAGATCTTGTGTGCACTCTGCATAGACAATGCTTTCCAAGGCAGTTCCACAGCTCAACACGAAGGGTGCCATATCCAACAAGTGGGAATGCACAGAGGCTACTCTTGAAGATCAACAGTTGCTGATGAGTGACCTCTCTTTATAAACTTACCTTATTAATAAGACTTTATGAGCTATTAGTTAATATATGTAAAGGGATTTAAGGTCTGGAAGACAAAAATTTATTATGTTGTTATTTTATAAAAGATGTAATGTTGTTGCAGGCATATCATACTGCACTATATACACATGCCCCAGTGTGCACAGATAGATGTCAGTAGTGAAGACCCATTTGTGCTTTTAATTGAATTGTTTTCACTGTCAATGAGTTTGGTTTGTATGTCAGCTTTGTGCATTTTGTTTTAGGGCCTTACATTCTAGTGTTACTTAATTAAATCTAATGTAAGCTAACCTTATGATTATTGTTTGAATAGTTCAAAACCTTTCTGCTAGAATCCCTATAACATGTTTCCTTTCAGTCCCGAAACTTGTCAGTGTACTCATGTGCAATACAGCTCATCGAAGCTCTGCTTTGGGCTTTATTGTTGAATCCCAGAGCAATTCACTGTTCTCACTTCAGGCTTTGAATGTAGTATGTCTTCGCAGTCATGTAATTTTTTTTTCTCCTCTTGCAATGTAATACTCAGAGTGAAATCCTGCCCCTGTTGAAGTCAGTGGCAGTTTTACCATTAACTTCAATGGAGTCAAGATTTCATCCTAGAAGTTTATATGTACTAGAGATGGTGCATGTAGCACTGCTATAGTGGGAGGTGTATGCAATGTTTCTAAGTAGATGGGCTGCTGTTTGGGGTGATATTTTCTGTGTTAACATCCATTTTCTATCCTTCTTTTGTGGCGCTTGGGTGAACCATTTTTTAAAGAGCTAGGTTTAGATTTATACATGGAAATTGGCAGGGCAAATATTTGTAAATTAAAACCAAGGACAAAATCCTGTATGCCTTATTTTTATGAATATTCCCATTGATTTATATAGGAATATTGCATAAATAGGGCAACCATTAATGTGTCTGTCACTTATGATTTTCACATATAATTTTTACATAATGTTTTATAGATTATTTCTTCTGAAAACGAGCTTTTCAGTTACACAAAGACACGTAGATGTGGACATTTAACTTGCACATATCTGAGCAAATACAGATGCAAATGTCAGTTTATTTTTATATGAAATTCAACATCTATATTACCTCTGTATTTGGCACTGATGTGGCTACTACTGGAATACTGTGTCCAGTTCTGGGGTCCACACTTCAAGAAGGATGTTGGTAAATTGGAGAGGGTTCAACAAAGAACCATGAGAATTATTAAAGGATTAGAAAACAGTGTAATAATGAAAGACAGTCTATGTTGTGGGTTTGAGATTGAGGGGTGATTTGATCCTAGTCTATAAGTATTTACATGAGGAACAGAAATTTAACAATAGAGGACTTTTCAGCCAAGCAAAGTTACAACAAAATCTAGTGGTTGGAAACTAGACACATTCGAACTAGAAATAAGTGCTTTTTATAGTGAGGGTAATTAATGATTGGAACAATTTATGAAGAGTTGTGGTGGAGTCTCCATCACTGGAAATATTTAAATCAAAATTTGATGTTTTTTCTACATGACATGCTCTAGTTCAACCACTATTGGACTTGAAGTGGGAATTAATTCAGGGAAGTCCTATGGCCTGGGTTACACAGGCAGTCAAACCATATGTTCACAATAGTTCACTTGTCCTGAAATCTATGAATCCATGAAGAGATGGATTTTTTAAAATTAACATTGTTTTATTTTATGACTCAAAACAACTGCAGTAGTCAAAATAAAACAAACTAGAAATGCAAGTTCAAATGCTTTGAGAATTCCAAGTCATTCAAACTCATTGACTATAATAAGACTGCAAGCATTGGAAGTCAATACAGAATTTATTTCAAAATATGTGTATCCTTTAATTTTTTAAAATCTTTTCATATTCTCTTGTTTTTGGCATAGAATTTTGATCCTCCACTAACAGTCAAGTTTTAAGTGAATTGTCATAATAATGAAATGCCAAAGAAGATTGCACTATAGTAGCAGTACTGACACTACTCCTAATTCTTTGCTTTCACCCTAGCCAGTATCACTGCCAGTGTTTTCTTTACTGCTGATGTAGTTTTTACTGCTTTTGTAGGTATTGTGAAGAAAAAGCTAATTTTACTGCCCAAAGTATCAGGCTATTAGTTTCTGTTTTGGACTTGAAATCTGAAGTAGGGCACTACAAGGAAACATTGATTTCACATTTTGTATGACTGTCCTTGAATACGTCAAACCAAACTTGAGAGCATTAACACTGAAAGAGTGAAACCATTAAAAGACACTGGAAAAATTTTACCTCGCAAATCCACGTTATGCACTGCTTTCAGAGGCCTTTTCTACTTTACCACTTCACTATGGATGTGAAGCATGAGGTAGCAGGAACATTTTTACTAAGGATAGACACCGAAATCATAAAGATTAGGGGTACCTCTTTCAAAAGCACCAAAGTGATTTAGGAGCCTATGTGTCATTTTCAAAGGTGACTTAGATGGTTATTGAGGGCTGGGTCCACAAAGGGACTTGTACAACTAATCCCCAGTTTTAGTTGCCTACATGCCAGTTTTAGGCACCTCAGTCATCCACAAAATTCCTTCTCAGCTGCTGCCTAACCTTGTAGACACCTAAACTGACTTAGCATCTATATTTCTGCTGTAAATGTTCCCTAGCCAACCATGTTTCTGTGTCTGGGCATGCACACTGCTGCCTTACTCTAGGTGTCTGTGTGCCTGTCTCTCGCTGAAATCCCAGAGCAATCAACAAACAGCTAGGACCAGACTGTTACAGCAGTGTAAATCTAGAGTAGGTACACTGATTTGGTAGCTTTTTCCTACTATTTGCAGACCTGTATGATCTGAAGAAGGCTTGGCGAAATATGGAGAACTGTGGCAGATTCCATAATTAATTCCATATCATCATTGAACTTATCAGCAAAAGGTTTTTATCTTCATATTAATAATTGTTTCATCTTCTATTTACTCTCTCATTTAACCTCTGCCCAATCATGATTCTTATAATGTATTCTACTTTCTCAATGTCTGATATTGTTGAGATCCATTATTTTATGGCACTAGGGCTGCCAACTTTCTATTTGCAGAAAACTGAACATCCTTGCCATGTCCCTGCCCTGCTCCTTCTTGGAGTTCATGCTCCCCCCTCACTCCATTCCCCCTCCCTCCGTTGCTCACTCTCCCCCACCCTCGCTCATTTTCCCTGAGCTGGGGCAGGAGTTGGGATGCGGGAGAGGGTGAGGGCTCTGGCTGGGGGTGTGGGTTCCAGGATGGGGATAGGGTGTGGGATGCAGGAGGGGACTCTGGTGGGTGAGGCTGAGGAGCTAGGAGCATGGGGGGTGCTCTGGATTGGAGCAGTGCTGACCAGAGCCACCAGGGTCCCTTTTCAGCTGGGCATTCTGATTGAAAACCAGATGCCTGGCAACTCAGAAGTGTGCTAGGCACCTTTATATTACAGATAAATTGCTCATGATACCTGCCAGAGTACACCAGTTACCAGACTTAATCATTTAATTTTATCCATGATGCAATGAAAGAGCTACGAAAGTGTGGGTTAATTATTATTTATTTATTTGTATTATAGTAGTGGCTACAGGACCACCCATGGATCACTCTGCTAGGTGCTGTTCAAGCATACAGTCCTTGTCCCAAAGAGCTTACAGTTTAGCACATAGTGGCAGACAACAAACAAAATCTAATAGTGAAAATGAATTAAATTTGATATAAGATCAAGGAAATAGCCTGACTCTTTTGCTCTTTAGGGCAGATTGCAAGCCCTCTCTGTTTTTCTGGTATCTGTGGAGGGGGAGGTGTTAGGATGTTGAGTTGCTGATTCATTTATTGCATAATGATTGCAGTATTTTGCTAAGGAGCGAAACGCAGTAGGATGTCTCACTGTACACTTTTGTATGATGATTTTATGTGTTGATAGGTTGCCCAGAGCTTCTGGATGGGTGCCTTTTTTGGTATTTTAGAAATCAAATTAAGTAGTTAAATTAATTTAAAGATGTGTGTCAAATGAAGAGGAGGATGGGCTTATGAATGAGGTCAGTGCTTTGTGGCTAAAACACTGCACTTCTTTGAAAAACTGCTGTTTGAATCCTTCCCATGTTCAGAGGAAGGCAGCTCTTGGAAAACCCTCCCATAGGCAGTCATGCTAGCCAGACCTTCCTACAGGCAGAAGATTCAAAATTGCTTCTGTAGCTTTGCTGGTAGGCAGTGCTCTTCAATTTGAAAATGATCTACATGCAGATCCCCAACAGACTTACTGAAGATTTACTATGCTTTGACCCATTCCGCACTTTGCTATATAAATTCCTTAGGTGCTGAGCATGAGTAGAGCACAAAACTTAGATGAATTACATCGTCTCATTTGTGAAGCTTAGCACTTCATCTGTTTTGCCACTGTTCTGAGATGGATATAGTTATTCATCTTCAAATAATTTACAAGATGTTTATTTCACACTAGAATATTTAACATCCCTATATCATTGTATTGTGCTTTCATTATTGCACCGGTAAGAAACATTTTAATAGAATTCTGTTAAAAACCCCAGTAAAATCATGTACCACAGATCATTCTTTAAGTACATCACTTACAGTAGATTAAAGGTCTGCTCAGGCCCTTACAATCCCATGACTAAATGTAGAACTTGGTCCACGGAATTCAGAACCTAACTTGACTTCAGATGATTTCTTGGTTCTGGGTGAATTGTTCACATAGCTCTAATATTTATATACAAAACATTACTTCTCTATGGAATAGAAAGGCCAAAAGCAGGATAACTAAGTTAGTATAGGTTTCAGAGTGGTAGCTGTATTAGTCTGTATCAGCAAAAACAACCAGGAGTCCTTGTGGCACCTTAGTTAGTCTCTAAGGTACCACAAGGACTCCTGGTTGTTGCTTTTTTTTTTAAGTTAATGTAAGTTTTTTTAATGTGCATTTTTGCTTGTATTTGCACTTGGAAAACAAAAGTTGATTCCTTTTAACGGTTTTGCTCTGGTATTTCATCTCAGCATATGCTAAATTTTTTCTCCCTAATTAGTACTGTTCAAGGATCAATATACCACTTGAGTTTACTATTGTTTGTCAGCGACCTGTCTTACTGTTGAAGAAAGACATCATTAGTTTCCTCTTACATTGTGATCCCAAACAAGATAAAGCCATTTGATCTTGGCAGATGGACAAATCGTGCTTATTAGTTTACATGGCTGGAATATGAATTATAGGAAATGAAAAAGGGTTTTAAATTTCTAAACAAATCTACAATATAGGAGATGTTTATTTTGATACAATAATACATGAATCATTTATATTGTCTGTTATCTTTAATGTGAAAACAAAATATACATAAATAGTATCTCAACATTTCAGTCCTCTTCGTATAAAATATAGCAAAATATATCAGGAGAGTTTTTTAAGGGGCTAAGAACATATTTTCATGGGACTCAAGGAACATGAATTTTTTTTCTCTGATAATCCTGGCCCAAATCCTAATTTAAATGTTATCCTATATGTTATCTGAAAGTTAAGACTAAAAATAGCTCCACTATCACTGACTTAAAAATGCACTGAACAGAATGTAATTTGTTTCTTCCTTTGTTTATTTAGTGGTCTTAAGATCTTTGAAGGCAACAGGAATCTTTCCATTAACATCAATGGACTTTGGATCAGGCCCTCAGTATACCTTTCCTGGTTTAAATGTACTTATTACTTTTTACTGTTTACTAGAAGCTTATATACTAAATATTGACCCAGACTGTCTCCTGAAGACCCAGAAAATAGGAGTCTGTAGATGTGTGGATCTTTCTATTTTCATTTGGAAGAAGGAGCTTGCCACCCTTCTGTACCACCTGATTGCAAAGGACTCTCCAGATTTTCTATTGTGGGAGCTGCGGGCAGGAAGGGATAGAAAACTCTCCACAGAACTGTTCATATTTCTGTGCCTAATATCCTCTCCTGAAGATTATATCATAGGAGGGGGCAAACAGCTCATTTGGACCCCTTTTACATTTAACAGCCAAAACTAATCTGTTGATATTCATGATTTAAACTGAACTACAAGCTATTTTAATTTAAAATTAATGGTTGTAATGTTGTAGATATATTGTTTGTCAAAACAGTGAGACCTGGAAAAATCTATAGCCCGTGAGCACATTATGAATTAACATACTTCGTGAAGATAAATTTTGCTGATAATTACATTTTTGGTCTGTAATGTTACATCAGTTGTCACCACTGTCACTGAACACAATTGGTTTGCATGTTGTGAAAACTAAATTATATAATTCTGACCAAAGAAGTAATTTTTAACTCTAATATTTTGTATCCAATTTGTTATTTCTTGTTTGTTTTTCACCTTTTCCCTTCTAAAGTGTAATGTTGTCATAATTATATGAAATTTAAGGTCAATTGCTTGTAGGTTCCTTTTATATTATTTGTCGTCCATTTGATATGGGCACATGTAAATTGAAAATATATAGAATAGAAACATTCTTTTCTAATTCTGTATTATAAAATCAACCTAGGATAAAATAATATTTTGTCTTCTGGGACTTGAAATGTTGCGTGGTGTTTGACCGTTTGATATTACCTGCTTGTTTCCTTAGGACTTCTGGAAATGTGGAAATCTATAGTATTCAAAAGATTTGTCTTCCACAAATGTAGGCAGATTCTGGCTGCAGTTTGATGTGATGGTATTTAGGAGAGAGAAGAATGGTAAGAGAGGTAGTACTTTATGCTAGCAGATATCAGAAAACCATTGCACAATGAGCAAGCAGAGAACACTAATCTTCCAAAAAATAGGAGAAAGATCCGTACACTTGCAGAATATACTTGCAGTATATAAAAATGCAAAAAGGGACATGTGAAACCCAGTGTACTGACACATGTAGACCCTATATGCAGAGCCATCCCTTGGGTATGACGAGTCGAGGAGACTGCTCTGGGCCCCATGCTTTGAGGGGCCCTGGGGGCTGGTACGATTGGCCAGCACAATCAGTCCCAGAAGTGATGAATTTGTCACTTCTGCTCTGGACCCAGCACCCCACATCCCCCTAGGGATGACCCTGCCTGTATATATTGGTCTGATCAGAGTTCCTGAGCAACTTACTCAACCTCTGCAATAGAAGAAGTTGGGCACGTAGTTACACAGCAGATTTAAGGTGCCGTTATGCAGGTTTGTTGAAACACTGTCCTTCAAATAAAACAAAATCAGTTTGTGCCTACAAAGGTTTTTCCATGTAGATTACCAATCTGATTCTAATTCTGAGATAAGAGAAAGCAAAAGTGATTTAGACCTCTAGTTTTAAAAATTTAACTTGGCATAAAGATTATAAGGTACAACTGAGGGGTGAAATCCTGTTCTATTGAAGACAATGGAAGTGTTGCCATTGATTTCAATGGGGACAGGATATTAACTGAGGTCTTAGTGGTGACCATGGAGAGCAGGAGTTCAATATCATGGACCACATCTTAAGAGAATGTGTCTTATGGGTCACTTCCTTTTCCATTCATATTTGCATGGATCACTGCCTCTTTCATTCACAATTGTGCTGCACCCCTATGGCAGCAACTGCAACAATTAAGAAGAAGAAGAAGTAATGTCAGACAAGTATTTAGTAAATTTTAACTGTTCTGGTGGTGGCTATGATCTTTGCATGGATTCTGTTTCCTATTATTATTGTTATTAATCATTATTTATTTGTGTTACTGTAGCACTTATGAACCCTCTACCAGTGGTTTCATCCTCCTTGCTTCCAGTATCTTTTACAGGAATCTCTGCCTCTTTTTGCAGTTCAGACCATGGACATCAGTAAAAACAGTTGAAAGCATGCAAATAGTACCAGCAGCCTCTGACCTGCCACCATTGTGTGGGAGCCACTGAAGAAAAGTAATTGGATAGGAGCTATGGCAACCAACCTCCACGCTGATGTGTGACAGAAACCTTTTATTGACTGCAGCTATACATGGGGAGCAGGAGTATAAAAATAGGTGTGAATTTCATCATAAACATAAAAGTTGTTTTCACTGATATGCAGAATGCAGTCAACACCATAATGTTTACATGTCCTGGGCCTGCAGACTTTGTAGGTAGTCACCACTTCTTGGATAATCCTCCATGCTCCAGAGTTCCATCTCGTTAATCAGTAACAGTACTGCAACTCATTCTCATGCACCAGCTATAATCAATCATTAACCATACTTGCCATGACATAGCCGCTGCTGCTGTGGCTGCGACTTAGACTCTTTTACCCTCTGCATAAAGCTACCTGTACTCTAGCCCTAACTTGTATTTCCCTACCATGACATTTCCTACAAAATATCAAAAATAAGCTGTGCTCTAAACCTTTCTTAAGTTTAGAGCTTCTTCATTCTTTACTTCTTCATGCTCTCCTACTTATTTGCCTTTCACTCAGAAGCTATTCTTATTTTTCATCTTGTGTAGCCAAGAATACTTTTCTCCTTGAGGTAATCAGAGGGCTAGATTAATTATGCTAGTCAGCCAAACATCTGACACAATTAGCTCTAATTAGTGGATTTGTTTACTTATAAACCATAGTAGGCAGGTATAGCATAATTTATATAACCAGCAGGCACATATCATTAGATGGCATAAAGATTTTACCTTTACACACTATGTCTAAATCAGGGGTCAGCAACCTTTCAGAAGTGGTGTGCTGAGTCTTCATTTATTCACTCTAATTTAAGGTTTCGTGTGCCAGTAATACATTTTAATGTTTTTAGAAGATCTCTTTCTATAAGTCTATAATATGTAACTAAATTACTGTTGTATGTAAAGTAAATAAGGTTTTTAAAATGTTTAAGAAACTTCATTTAAAATTAAATTAAAATGCAGAGCCCCCCGGACCAGTGGCCAGGACCCAGGCAGTGTGAGTGCCACTGAAAATCAGCTCTCGTGCCACCTTCGGCACGCCTGCCATAGGTTGCCTACCCCTGGTCTAAATAATTAAAGATCAGTGAAGAACAAATCACTCTTCTCGCACTACAGTCCCTTCTCAGATACTACTGTCTTGTAGCCTTAAAGCACTAGACACAGTCATTTATCCAATAACGGTTCTTTAATTCAGTGGTTGGCCTGATTAGGATTAAATTAATGACCTCTTCTGAGTCTTCTGCACCATTATTCAGACTGTACCATAAAAAGAGTGTTAAACACTTGTCACATCCTTCATATATCATCTTAAAGACCACCATTACAATGCTGATTAATGTGTTTGTTAAATAATCAGTCAATACATTAGAGACAGAATAAGCAGAGAATAACTAATTTCTGTAGATGGCATAGTAATTAGTAATTAGTGTACACTTGACTATACACAAATTCAGCACAAATACATTTCATTTTCTCCAGGTATAGATTTCTCAATTATAAGGGCTAAATCCTCTGTGGATAACCAGGATTGTGGATGTGCAAAAAATTCCTTTTCATTAGTGGAGAATCCCAGCCTTCAAAATATGTAGAACAACTAATCCTCTCCTCCTCCTTGAGAGGAAAGTTGTTTTTATCGTTAAGATGGGGTGTCAGGAGATGTAGGGTTCTCCTACAGTGAGGACTGGGCCTGTGATAGGAAAATCACATGATTGCCAAGGCGAGCATTGGAAAGAATGTCTTCGAGACCTGCTAGGCACACAGAATCGGTGCACCCTCTATTCCTGCACACATAGCCAGCCAACTTTGCAAGCAAGCACAGCTGGTTGAAATTTTACCAAACTGGATTTTTTTCCTGAAATTTTTCATTAAAATTTTGATTATTGACCAAAAATTTTTTTGATAAACTTTTTTTGTGAAAATTAAGGCCAATTTTCAACCAGCTGTGCTAGCAAGTGACTAGTGAGAAGCAGAGCCATGGCCCTGTCTCCTTCCCACTTTCCCCACCCCTTTCAGATTGCCATGCACCCCAGGGGAGTAGAGAAAGAGGAGCCCTTATGGTCTCCAGCTCTGCCAGGGGCCTATGTGAGCCTCACTAGTGGGGAAGGTCTTACTGTCACTGTACATCCACATCAGAGGAAGGCAGAATATCACCCTAAGTGAATATAGTGCTGGTGAAAAGTCCCAGATTGACAGTAATGGAACGTAAAATCCTCTGATTAGCCACCAAATAGATAAAGCACAAGCAGCTGCAATTCGAGTTTAGTCACGCTGTAATGTTGATGTGCCTCATCCCTGGCTTGGCAGGTACATCGTCAAAAATGAAACCATAGTTCAGTTCTGTGCCCAGAAATCCTTACTCTTTTTGCTCAGGCTGCCATTGCAGCTGCAGTTATTCCAGCTGTGATATTTGTGAGAGTTTTAATTACGTGATGCTCAGCCACATCTGTCCCATAGACCACAATATCATTACATCAGTGCATAACTGCCAGTCAGTAATTATTATTCATATTTATTATTTGTATTACTATACTGCCTAGGAGCGCTAGTCCTGGAGTAGGATCCCACTGTGTTAGGAGCTGTACAAACACAGAACGAAAAGGCAATCCCTGCCTTAAGTATAAAACAGCAACAGCAGATGGCTATTGCCAAAAGGGGGAGTATAGGAAAACAAGGAGGTGGTCTTGGTCAACATAATAGACAGTGGTCTCTGCACCCTAGAAGCCTAACCATTGTCAAGTTTTATGTAGGGATCATGGCTAAGAAGAGTTTTGAGGAAGGACGTGAAGGTGCATAGTGACATAGCTTTGCAGAGGGTTACAGGGAGGATGTGGGGTGACATAGGAAAAAGCACTAAAGAGTTTATTTGAAAATTTAACAAGTGGGCAAAGGAGGCTGGCTTCATGGACAGGTTGGAGGCAACCATCTACATCTCTCTAGTAAACGAGAAGTGATAAGGAGGCAAAGTTTAGATACAGCCTGCTTATTTCTAGAGAGAAATCCAAGTCAAAGATGACAGGCCTGAGTGACAGGCAGGGTGATGATGGTGCCCACAGTAATGGCTTTCATAACTATCAGCATGGTCTGAATTCAAGCCAGTGACTTGAATGTGAAGATGTCACCTCCTTTCTCCAATCCCAGGAGTGATCAGCTTCTGTCTTATCTTGTTTATTTTTATGTAGTTCTTTCTATTTTTAATTCTAATGTAAGATGGGAAAATAAATTAAGAAACTAACAAATAATACATTAATCTGAATACTGCATAAATGGATTCTGTTGAGGTTCGTTTCGATTGTATCTTTGCTGCAGGTTTGAAACAGTACAAATATTTCTTTTGTTATCATTTCGGTACTGGTCACTTGAAATCATTGTCTACAGCTGTTGGCCTATGGAAACTCCATTTGTGTGCTCTACTCTTTGCAGTCTTAAGGCTGGTCGACACTGGGGGGGTGTCGATCTAAGATACGCAACTTCAGCTACGTGAATAGCGTATCTGAAGTCGAAGTATCTTAGATCGATTTACCTCGGGTCCTCACCGCACGGGATCAATGTCCGTGGCTCCCCCGTCGACTCCACTACCGCTGCTCACTCCGGTGGAGTTCCAGAGTCGACGAGGAGCGCGCTCAGGGATCGATATATCACATCTAGATGAGACGTGATATATCAATCCCCGATAAATCGATCGCTACCCACCAATAGGGCGGGTAGTCTGGACGTACCATTAGAGGCACTCTTTTCTCAAAGCAGAGCCTTCAGCAACCTTCTCTACTTCCCCAGCCCAATAAGGCAGTCAGACCTGTTGGGAATGGGAAGGAGTCCACCAGATGCCCTAGTGTAAAGCAGATTTTTTCCCAACTGGCTAACATCAGCTAGAGATGGCTTTAGTTTAGTTTAGTTTAGTTTAGAAGAAACCACAACCAGAAGTTTACTGGAAAACTTTTTAACTTCATTGACACATCTGTTCCTGAGGTCACCCTGAAAGAGCTGTATATGTCAACCTTTTGCATATAATTCCCCTGTTATTGATGTTGAGGAACATCTGACAGAAATCACTCTCCATAGCGGAACTGGGCAAATGCTGCAAAAACTATCCATGAACTTTTAAAAAAAAATTTAAGCAAACTTGGTTTGACTATTTCTGTGTCCCTTGTGAATTCACTTTCCACAAATATTCTAGCAAACTAGTTTAACAGCAGACATATTGAGTAAGGCCCCAACTGAGCAGTTCATCCATATTTAAGCATGTGCTTAAGTTTAATCATATGCTTATGTCCCTTTTGGCCTCAATGAGACTTAAACATGTTCAAAGTTAAGCATTTGCTTTGCTGAACAGAGATTAATTTAAGAACATGCTTAAATGCTTTGCTGAACTGGAGCTTAAAACAGCTAATTTTAAGTGAATGTTGGAGACTATTGGCATAATGAAATTTATCCTCTCTGCAGTGGGCCAGTCTGAGGTCTCTGCGCTTACTGAAGTCTCACTTAAACCCTCAAAATAAAGGTTAGGCAAGACTCAAGTTCATAGTTCTTGACTGACCCAGTGCATAGGGGTGAATTCCACAAAGAAGACAAATTTCTACATCAGTTACATTCAGTGTAATTGAGAGCCAAAGCTGACTTTCCTGGAGACTCTTTAGTCATCTGATGTGATAAAGATCAAGCATGGAGGTTCGTATGAAAAGGCTTCATTGCATTTTTGATTTTGAAAAGAACAATTTTCCCTTATTTAAGGAAAATCTTAAATTCCCAGAAAGGGGGTTGTGGCACTCAAAATGGAATTCATCTCTACAGGAATAGATAAAGAACTTTTGTTTTCTATAAAATTATCCATATTTCTAAATAAGCATTTTTTTCTAGATTTGATAATGTCCATCAAATTTGATTTCTTATTCCCCAGAAGAAGTTACTGAAAACTTATTGCGCAGTTTGTCTGCTTATGACAATGGTTTGATTACCTTTGCTATTCCTTAATTTTGCTTCTGTTTGTATTATCTACCCTAATATACTGTTCTATATTGATTTTGATGATGTGTTGCAATAAGGAGTTGTCATGAGTTCTTTATATCTCTTTAAAGTTGTTTGACATCTTAATTTATTTTGGTTGGATGTATTCCTGGAGGTTTCATCACATGACATAATCTTTAATTAAAGACTTATCTTTAATTTCTGGAGGCTCCAGGAATCCTGGAGAGTTGGCAACAGTGGTTGTTATAACAAATCGTTGATAATCATCTTTGTTCCTTAATTGTTCAGTGTATACTTCTGCTCCCCTATAAGGAGTTTACAGAAAACTGAGAAGGAAAAATTGTCCCCTCCTTCCAAGTAGGAGCTTAGAAGTAATGTTATTTTTCAGTGTTTCTAATTTTGACCATTACTGCATCTGTATAATACAGTCTTAGAGCTCGTCTACACTGCCCCGCAGTTCAGTCTATGGTGGGGGGGGGAGAGGGGGGCGCGAGAATAGCAATGTGAACATAAAGCTGTGCTGTGACGCCCCCGAGTGGATGCTGCAATGCGAGTGTGAACTAAAAGATTCCTAGTTCACATTAATGTAATCCTCTTCAAACTGGATTACACTGATATGTACTAAAAACTTTTTAGTTCGTGTCTACGGCATCCACATGGGGGAGTTAAAGCACAGCACTTTGGTGCACACTGCTATTCCCGCCTCCATATTCCGAACTGTGGGGCAGCCTTAGACTCTACACAGAGCCTTGTACAATAGGGCCCTGATTCTGATTAGGCCTTCTTGACACTGCAATAATAATAATAATTAATAATAACAACAACAGTAAGAATGTGAATGTATTTAATATATTTCAGTTGCATTGCTATTATTATTATTATTATTCTCTGAAAAGATGATGCACCTTATTAATCAGAAGACTTATATTCTTTTATAATGTTTATTTTCAAAAGTGTTCAATGTTATACACACAGAATTAAAAAGGAAACCTATACCAACCATGAAATGTGGAAAACCATTCACCCTGGTTAAATATCTAAATTGCATTCTATAAAAAACTGAAAGGGAATCAGGAATTCTAGCTGTTCATTAGACTCTTTTCTTCAAATGCATAAATGAAGAGCAAGTCTTTTCGTAATGTCTGCACTTCTTTCTTCTATAGTCATTTGAAAGTAGAAAACATTAGCTCAAGTTGACACATTGTCGATTACAGTTAAATGTTGCCAGCAAGTGCCATTGAGTGCCCTAATTAAAACTACCACAGCTCTCTTAAAAGTTAATGGTATCTATCTTGAGAAACACGTTAATATAACTCAGTACAGGGAAATAAAGAAAAACATAGAATTGTGTCCCAAATACTCCAGTGTGTGCTGGAATGTATGGCATACCATATGTGGGGAATAAAACAAGATTAAAAGCTCAGTTCCCCCCAAAAAGAGTCATCATTGTGAGAAACACAGAATATAGAGATAGCTTTAAAGGAAAAGGTAAATAATTAGACATAGAGTATATCATTGTGTGAATTTTACTCTCTTTAAAATGTGAATAAAGATCTGGGTTTTCGCAAAAATACCAGCTGTATGTATTCTAGTGAATGCATTGGCATGCAAACTCGTGGAGTCAGCCATAGTATTGTGAAGTTGTCTTGTGAAACAGATTTTCTGCCCCAAATCTCCCCAAACTTAACTGATACTATCCACCATGATCACGCACATCTATCACAAGATTTTCCTGAGAACTGTCTGTAGGATTTTTGGAAGGTGATTTGGGAAAAGAAATTAAGGACAGTTAATGAGATAATTTTCTGCATTCTATGGCCCCTAAAGTCAGTAGCATCGTTTTTGTTATTTAAAGAGAGGAATATGAATCTCTGAGCCACCCACAAGCCTTTTCTGCAGCAGGATAAGTTGGGCCTAGCTACTAGTGTATGGGTATTGGATTCTATCAATAATTGACAAAAAAAATCCTCCCCCCCACAAGATGATTCACTTTTTCTGAGCGTGATGAAAGTCTCCTGATAATTCTGGTATCTAGGGCCACTAAACTCTCAGCTGCCAGAGGGGTTTCTGAGCATTCTGATGAATTTTAGCATATTTTTTTCTGTTCTTTCCCACCAATTATTTCATTATCAGACTGAGATATTAATATCACATAAATGCTCAGAATGTATCCCTTTTGCCAAAAATAAGAGATGGAAGAAAAATAGAGCCACATAAAGGGAGAAAGTAATTTAAGTTAATTAATATAGAAGTTGAGTGTAGCTTTCTAATGTTGATTGTAGCATGGGAAGTGGGCTTCTAAATGGTGTTTTGGGCGATGGATGAAGGTGAAATTAATTTTGAAGAGTTTGTTGTTTATGTCCTCACCTGTGTGCTATTACTTAGTTATAATAAGGTGAAAATAAATTGCAAATAAGAAAATAGAGTTTTTGAAATAAATCAACGAAGATCAAAGAAGGATCAATTCTTCAGTAACTTGATACACTAAGATACTGCAAAATAACATTAAGAATGATATATTGTTACATTTAGCTTTATCGATTTAGGTCCTGATTCAGGAAACCACTTGAGTGTGTTAAGTCCAGCTGACTGACCTCAGTGGGACTTAGAAAATGTGTTTAAAGTAAAGACAGGCTTAAGTGCTCTCCAGAATAGGTATGTTTTCTTGAATCAGTGCTTTGATACCTATAGCTCTATTCAGGAGTGCAAGGAGTGAGAGGAAGTGAGATTTGCACATGTCAATCCCATGTACATGGAGAGATGAATAGATACCTAACTGTGTTCGACTCACAGATTTAATGCTCATTTCATATAGTTTTTGTTGTGTTAATTGGCTGTTGGTTTCAGTAAACTTTGTGTATTACCATCTATTTGTGTAATTGATATAATTATGAAATTAAGGTTAATAGATGTAATCATCATTAGAATGTTTTGGATTTTATAAAAATCTTTCCAAAACATTATGGAAATCATTTAGTGTCAGTGTAACTGAGATACTTGCGTTGTAGCAGTTAGCAGAGTAAATAAGGGAAGAAATAGTGGGGAAGATACATAATTTCTTCTTTTTAGTTTGGGGACTCTGTATCTGTAATTTTGCCAAACCCTGGAGGGGTGGCTGGAGGAATTAGGAACATCCAGAATCTGGTGTGTATCAGTCACCAAAGGCGCTCAGTACCCATTTTGAAGCTATATAGGAAGTTTTCACTGTGGGCAAACCATTTGGCAAGCTACACCTATAGTCAAAATCTTACAGCTGAGCCAATTAGAGCTCAGTAAGGAGGCTGCTATAAATAGGGGAAGTTGGAGACAGCCTGGGGGAACTCAGCAGGTGAACCATGCAGGGGTCAGAGGTGTCCCCTGTGACGTCTGTGTCTCAAAGACTGTGCCATGCCATTTGGATCCAGACAGTGTTTTCCCTATCTCATGAGGAGCCAGAGAAGGCGACTGATGGTTGTGAGACTTTGATTGTTGTTGCTGAAGAGATGGAGAAGGGTTGAGAGGGGACTAGAACTACTGCCTTGCTCGGGGGATGTGCAAACACACATATATACTTTCAATAGCACGAATTGCAAGAAGGGCTAAGGATTCATCCTATGAGATAGTTGAAGGGAAGTGTATGTATATGTGTGAGTTCAAGGTATACATTTCCTCAATATTTTGTAACATTAATAAGTGTGTAAGTTTGGGTAGAAACACCAAAAGACTGTCACATAACAGTTGTTTATGAGAAATATTCGCAATCCACTCCAATATTGCTTGTAGTTTGTTATACTTGTTAAAAAATAACAATAAATTATGTGCCATTCTTTTTCTCTCAGAAATGTAACTCTTTATAATTTTAAACTTGTATCTTGAGTGGGCTGAGTTCTAGCCAGTGCATCAGCAGGAGAGTAGGCTGAGGTGCAGATAAAGGGAAGTAATCACATATAGTATTATCTAATTTTCTTTACCCATTACATGAACAAGATGGCTAAAATACAGTAACTTCAAACCATTTTTTCCTCAGAATTCCACAGTATATTAATCCACATTACAGACAACAACCTGTATGTCTGTATTGTCTGTTATATTACAATGACCGAAATGCCATATGCACTTGTTATTCAAGCAGTATCTCATACCTTCCACTAGGGCATCAATCACAAAATAAAAATGTGTTTTCTGCCATCACAGGAATGTGGATACAAGAACTCACATATGAATCAACAAAAATATGAGCTCAGACATCAAGCAATCACTTGCTGAAATGTAGAGGGGTTTTTTCTTTAAAAAATGTCACTTTAGTACTATTAAAAGGGTCTGTCTTGAAAATCCCAGAGATTAAAGTCCTCTGTCTATCAATAGAGAAGATATAGTGTGACCAAGGTAGTGCAGAGTAGGTTTTCACAGACTGCTCTAAAAAAAGTGTCTCAACCCTGAGATGGGGAAACTATCTCATTCAGCCCTTACCCCTTCTGCTGAAACTGTCAACAAGTATGCCATTTGTGCTAGTAGCTTTTGTGATGTGGACACTTGTCTACTATGAACCAGACCAAAATTACAAATATCATTTCATATAGACCACTGAATAGCTAGGGGGTGGTAATGACTTTCTTTCATTTTCAGGCTGGCCTGGATTTGATGTGGCCATCCATGGATGAAAAGCTCTGAATCTCAGTAACAACCTTCTGAAACAAATTTACAGTTTTAAGACTTGCTCCTGCTCTCCCACTCTCTCACATAGCACCCATGATATTTTACTTTATTTTAAGATGGAGATTTATTTTAATACTACATTTTTGGCACATAAAAAAGCATATTTCTTCTGCCTATATATGACTTGTGAAAACTGGAGCAAGAGAAATAATTTCTCATTCAAAATGATTTATTTTATATATTTTAAAATGATTTTAGTATTCATGGAAGTGGAGAGATGATAAATGTGCATTAGAGAGGCAAGGTGGATGGGGTAATATCTTTTACTAGACCAACAAAGAGCTCTGTGTAGCTTGAAGGCTTGTCTCTTTCATCAACAGAAGCTGGTCCAATAAAAGATATTACCTCACCCCTCTTGTCTCTAATATTTTGGGAGCAACATGGCTACGACATTGCAAACATATATCTGTTTTGTCAGTTGTATGGTAGATATCTTACAACTAATAAATAACATTTTTTAACAGATATAGAGGAAGAGTGAAGGCCTCTATCCACAAAAGGCACGCAACACTGATACTGTGCACCATTTCCCACAAATGTGAGTCAAATCTGGGGATACAGTAACTCCTTAATTAACGTCCTCCCGCTTAACGTTGTTTTGAAGTTACGTTGCTGCTCCATTACGGAACATACTTGTTTAAAGTTGTGTAATGCTCCCTTATAATGTCGTTTGGCTGACTTTACAAGGGCACGTTGCACAAGTTCCTCTTCTCTGCCTCCTCCCACTCCCTTCCTCCCTCCATCCCAGCTGTTTGGCAGTGCTTAGGACTCTCTGGGAGGAAGGGAGGGAGGGAGCGAGCGAGCAGGGAACCCACGATTCTGGGAGCTGTCTTCCCTCTCCCTCCCCCAACAGGCAGGGCCACCCAGAACGCTTCTCTCCAGCCGACTTTGAAGGGGAAAGTGCCACTTCTCTCCGGCCGCTGGCTGCGCAGCTGCCCCTGCTCCTCCTGAGTCCTCCGGCCCGTGCTTGCAGGGCCGCATTCTGAAAGGGGCTTTAGAGCTGCAGGCCAGGGCCCCAGGGCCACCTTAGCACCCCTGCTTTCCATGTGGCCCTGCCTGCTGACGGGGAGGAGGCAGTTCCCAGAATCGCAGGTCCCAGAATCAAGGCCATGGAGGCAATGCCGTGCTGCACAAAGCCACCTGTACACCCCCTGCACCATATAGGGGCTGCCCCAGGTAAGTGCTCTGCACCTCCTGCCTGCCCCAGCCCTGAGCACCCTCCCTCACCCTAACTCCCTCCCAGACCCTGCACTCCCAGCCCTGAGCCCCAGGGGTAAGCCAAGGGCACACCCCCCACCACAGTACAGTTACAGTACTGTTCAGTATCTAATGCCTTTTGCCTGCTGCAAAAAAATGTCCTTGGAACCTAACACCCCACTTTTACATTAAATCTTATGGGAAAATTGGACTCGTTTAACATCGTTTCACTTGAAGTTGCACTTTTCAGGAACATAACTACAACGTTAAGTGAGTAGTTACTGTATATCCTCAGAAAGAAAAACTAGCTTAGACTTAGAGCTGTGCAAATCGCTGATTTTTGGTTCCCTGCCAAGTAAAAAATTGTGAAGAATTTTTTTTTTCAGGTCAAACAAAACTTTTTTTTAAACCCAAAATGAAACATTTCATTTTGGTTTCTGAGATTTTTAAAATTTGAAATGAAAAGTCGTTTCAAGTCAGAAAATGAAAGATTTCATTTAGAAAATACTGAAACAAAATGTTTTGATTTTTTCAGTTTTCTTCTAGACACAACAATGAGGCGAATTCAACTGGTATTTGCAAATTGTTGCAGTCAACCTGTGTTAATTTTTTTTGGCAGAAAAGGGTTTTGGATGATAAATTTTTCCCAACTGCATTCAGTCTTCATGTCATATTAACCCTTGGCCTCTGCTGAGAATTCCTGCAAGGGCCCAGTCCTGCAAAAGATATCTGTGAGCAGCCCCCTGTTCCCATATAGAGCCCTGTTGAAGTTTCTCAAAAGCAAAGGGGCCCACCCACACGGATCCAGTTCAGGATTGGGCTCTTCGTTTGCTATTTAAAATGTTTCATATGTCTGCAGGTTTTGCATCTGTTGTTCTGGTAGGGTCTGGTGCCACTTTGAGTTGATGTGTCCTGGGCTATGGGGAGCTTACTTCTAATGATGAGCTTGGAGAGGTTGGGAGATTGTTTGAAGGTCAGAAGAGGGAGTTCTGGAAAGATTTCTTTCTGGAAGGTATCACCTACCACTCTGTACTGGAACTCCTACAGGATATCATCAAACAACTACAGACCATACTCAATGGGGAGACCATCTTTCAAACACTTTGTATCTGACCTATAAGTCCTCATCTTCAAAGGAAACCTGCACAACACTTTCAAAAGACGAATCTGGGAATTTAAATTCATAATTTTGCTAGACACTGAAAATCATGGTCTTAATAAAGACACTGGATTTATGGCTCATTACAACAATCTGTAATTCTCTTATCTCCCCCTCCCCCACCTATCCTCCTTGAATGGTCCCTTTGAATAAGTGTTCACTACTTATGCTAAACAATCTGTTTGTCTTGTATTTAGTTGTGACACTCTGAGTACCTTCCCCAGACCTGAAGTAGAGCTCTGTGTGACTTGAAAGCTTATTTCTCTCACCAATAGAAGTTAGTTCAATAAAAAATATTGCCTCACTCACCTTGTCTCTCAAGTATATGATTGCTGTTGAGAACAATGGGAGCTGCAAGATTCTAGGCATTTTTGAAAATGTGACCACCTCATTTAGGCATCTAAATGGAAGCTGAGCTGTTTTGAAAATCTTCCCCTAATTGTGAGTGCTGAGCATTTTTGAAAATCTGGCTCTTAAAATGTTACATTTTCCTGTTCTGAGGGCCAAATTCAACAACTTTAATCACACTGAGCAGTATTTATTCACATGAAAAGTCTCACCGCTTACACTGAGTTGTACTTAGTTGTCCAAAAAATTCCATTGTTTAGTGCTGCTTCTCACCTGAGTAAGTGTTATTCATCACAAGTAAGTATTGCAAAATTTGGCCATGAGAAAATAGGAAGGAAATGAAATTTACAAATTTTGTTCATGGACAAAAACCTAAAGTCCTGACTCAGATAAAACACCTATGGGATCTCAGTGGAGTTTTGGCTGATTAACCTTAGAAAACATGATTTATTTGAGTAAAAGAATAACTCTTGTTCCATTTTATAGTTAATATTTTTTGGAATTATTGTAAGTTATTTCATTATTGAGATTTTAAAACTTTATCTTGCTTGAATATTCTGCTGACTCAGACATCTACCAATGCCTACTTTCAAGAATCGTATCACTAAAGTTAAAGTGTCAAATGGTCAATTAGATTTAAGATTACACATTTTTTCAACTCACAAGGCGAAAAAAATCCATTGATATAACAGAATATTATCCCATTAGTATAGAACCAAAATGTTAATTTCATATCTGACCACAGACACTCCTGTGTTTTTTACCTTTTGACAGTCTAGTTTTTACTTGTATCTCAGCATTCTGCTCAGGTGGAGTTAAAGTGCACTCTTTTGAGTATGTATTACGTTTCACAAACTTCAGTGTTAATAAAAAAAATTGTGAGCCAAAATATTCCATAATAAGGTGCATTTCCAGAAAAAGCCAAAGTCATACTTATATGTTGTTTTCACAGTTCTATTCAAGAAAGTCTTTAAGTTAGAAAAGTTTGATAAAACAATGATGATGAAACTCTAGATCTCACTATGAATCAGTTGTCCAGTTCTTGCTATGTTTGTCTGGCATGGAAAGTTATTTCAAATTATTTTCTGTTAGTGAGTACCAGTATAATAAAGTGCAGATATCTGTAATTTGATCAGGACACACAGGCACATGAATGACAGACACAGGGATGGATCTTAAGTTGCTGATCACAACTTTATTAACACTGGGGAGAGGCACGATACACTACTCCCTGCTGCCGCATCCCAGGAATTTAACTGGGTACAATGTGAAGTTACAGAGATCTCACTATATAACCGATAACTTGAGGCATGCTCAACTGATAACTTGAGCCTAGGACTAGGCTCATATCTGAATACACTCCGCCCTTGGAACTGGGGGCAGAGGTGACCGAGAGGGACCTTCATCCACAAAGATTTCTGGTCTCCCCTTCTCCTTATAGGCACATGGTACAATGGCAAAACCCTGCATTTCATTTACTTCTAGGAGCTGGCCCTTTTAGCCTTTATCTGCACTAGACACCAGCCACTGGGGATTCTAGCCGTTAGCTTGGTTATACTCCTCACCCGCACTGCCAGGTCCAGCCCTTAAGATCTATGAAGTCAAACATCAGTCCCTGCATCCAACAGATGGACTCTATCATCCTGAAATACTTCAGGCCTAGCATGTGTTCTTGCCTACCCACTCCTTTCTGAGCACTGTGTTTCATCCCACCCAGTCCAACCAACTACCCCTCACTGAGCCTGGTGTGGGGCGGAGGGGGCATTTTACCATGTAACAAGGGGCAAATGGTGCCTTCGTCCATTTCTGTCTTGATGTATGACTTACCTTGTATTCACAAATCTCAAGAGTTGAAAATGGCTTTAATACCATGTCCTGTAGAACCACTTCTGTTGTGACATCGACAACAAACCAGCCAATAAATGTTAGTTATGTTGAGTCACTTGGTGATAGCGCAATACCAGGGCAGTTGACAATAGCTTATACTTAGTTATTTATGTTTTAAAAAACTTGAAAGTGACTAGAACCATCAGCATAGCTAGTCCTATTACTACTATTCCCATCGTCCCACCCAGCTTCCTCCTATTGCATATTATACTCATGTTGGGCCTAATCCTGATCCTGAACCAGAGAAATCAGTGAGCACAAGATCAGCTCTTTTGTGGGTCATGTCTTAAATTCCATTGTTTGTTCTATGTTGGCCATTGCTGCTCACTTCTCGGCAAGCAATTCTTATTACTGAAACATGCAGATGTAGATCATACTTTCTTCCTGCTGACATGGCCGCCCAGAGGATTCAGGGGACTTGGGGCAAAGGAGGGGAGCTGCAGTGCTTCTACTCACCTGGCAGCAGTCTGGATCTTTGGCAGCATTTCGGCGACGGGGGGCCCTTCAGTCACTGCACGTCTTCAGCAGCGCTGAAGTGCCTTCTGCCGCTGAAATGCTGGCCAAAGACTCGGACCGCTGCCAGGCCAGGGCTCATGGGGCCCCTGCACGGCCCAGGGCCTGGGGCAAACTGCCCTACTTGCATCCCCACCCCCCAGGCGGCCCTGCCTGCTGACCAGCAATGTGGGAGCACAGCAAGGCGAAAAATGATGCCACCAGTCAGGGAATAGATGATGCGGGTCTGTGGCACTCCTAATGCCATAATTGTTGAGGAATGGAGTTTATTTGAGTCAGATACTGCAATGAATGCCTCAGAGGATTTCTCTGCAGCTTTGATGTCACATTCTGTGACTCCTGTATGTTAATGGTACCACTTCCTGTATGTATGGAAAATCTCATGGGTAGGGGAGGTCTCAGCATCAGTTCTGTCTGTCCAATTTAGATGCTTATATGGCTGTCATTACCATAATATCTGAGTGTCTTACAATATTTAATTTAATATAAGCTTACAGAACTCCTCTGAGGTAGGGAAGTGCTTTTATCCTCATTTTACTTTACAGATGGGGAACTGAGGCACAGAGAGACCAAGGCACAGATTTTTAATGGTATTTGGAAATTGCTGAGCTTAGTGTTGCAAGGCCTAAGAGGCTTAGATGGCTAGGTTCCATTTTCACTCAGGAGCCTAATTCTTGTTGAAAGTCAGTTTCTTTAAAAATGTGGGCATAAGTGACTTGTCCAAGGTCACGCATAGGAAGTCGATGGGAGAGGAATTGAACCTAGGTCTCCAAGTCCCAGCCCTAGCCACTGGACCATCCTTCCTCTCTAAATACTGATACCAACCATTTAGTTTTCAGATAAATACAAAAATAGTTGCTTCATCACATTTTCTAATCTGAACTAGGCTGACTGTGAACGAATAGCTCTCTGCTAGTCATGCAGGTTAGAGAGTATGGTTATTATGAAGGATCCGTTACATCTGAAACACTGACATGCTGTGGAAAACCTCTCACATCAGGAGGCCAAGTGTTCCAGTTCATATATCATGGCTTACATGTATTTTTATTGTCTGTTATCTCACAGTAAATAGCTTAAATATGTAGACTATATTTCCAGACTAGCAACTGGGTTATATGGTGACAACACTCACCCATCACAGTTGCTACTAGTGTCTTTCAGCAATGCTTCAGAAACACTGTAAAACTTATTATCCTGTGTTTAGTCCTATCATAGGAAAACATACCTGTGTGTGTGTTGACACTCACCTAAATCCTACCTGCACCTCTAAAATAAATGAAAGAATCTTTCTTTCTGTTTCTTTTTTTTTTTTTTTTTTTAAATTTAGAGTGAAATTTAAGGTGACCATTTATATTGACTGGAGCCAGAAATAATATGAAGCTTCTCTCCCAAGTTTGGCAAATGCTCCTTAGTTATGATCTGCGGGTCCCCTTGAGGCTCCACTTCCTAGTGTCTTCTGATCAGACATTGTCTTTTATGCACCTCAGTGCTATTATTTCATAAAATTAACAAATCCCTACCTGAGACGAGGTTGTGACATTAAACTAATTCCATTAATGACTGATTTCAATCAGGTTTTTCCAAGGTGAAAGACTATATTGACTCTCTGTGTCATGAAGGTTTCTGGAGAATGTTTCTTTGTGAAAGGTACAGCTACCCTGTGATTTCACCCATGCATTCAACATTATGGAAAGAAAGTAGCTTATCTGCATGAGACATCTTTTCATAAATCATGTCCAAATTGCCTAATATCCTAATTTTTTATTATCACTAGCTTTTCATCATAACTTTTAAAAAAAATCCCTGTTCTATACTTTATTGTACTTTGGTGTCTCATAGAGTTCAGTTTTACACAAAACTATTTCCTTTTCTAGCTATTTGTAATAATCTTGCCTTAAAGGCCATTTATCCATAAATTTTATTGTTTATCTTTAATATTTAAAAGAGAAGAAAACAAAACAAACATTTAGATTTTCCCCCTTCTACTGGAGAAAAAGGTCATTTAGGGGAAACTGCCAGGAAAGAGGAATAGGCACAATCCTTGTATGGGGGCATAAGTAAGAAAGCTGCTTAAAAGCTGTGTTTGGGGCACATGGGACTGCCATGGGAATGCCTTACATGGGTTGTCTACCACCATGGTCACCATGAAGAGTCCTGCAGCTCTCATCAGAGAGGGAAATGCAAGGGTGTCAAAGGTATGGCCATTGATTATACTCACAGCACAGATCCATGCAAATATTTGCATAGGATGAGACAGGGAGTTATGTCCACTACTCCCCCCACAACCAGAAACTGGACACAACCCAGCTAAGTAGCTGCCCTATATCTTACATTTAGCTTGGAGGTGAGGATTCTTCCTCAGGTACCCTTTGTAATTTCTTTGAGCAAAGTCCTGTTACTCAGGTTTAGCTGACAGGGTAGGTTTGGACCCCATGCAAATCCAATCATGGAATCCTTATTAAGGCAAAATTAACATCAACTTTAAGTCATGAGTATAGCCAAAGAGAGAAGCTCTTAATTTGTATCTGTTAGTGTCTATGGTGTTGTATATCTGTCTGATAGCATTTAAGACACAATAACAGCATGTGACTTTTAAAAGTTATTTCAAGATATTTCTTTGCAAAATGCACCTAATAAATGATACATATGACACCTCTGTCAACACAGTATATTTTTTCTTCCAGTGTTGGTTTTAGATGTTAAACCTCATTCCACGGGTTTAGTGAGAAAACAAAGAGTAATTCTTGTGTGATATTCTAAACCAGCACTTACGATATCAGAAACAAAATGTTAGTTCTACGAGGTATCATCAGCAATTGTCAAACTTGTCTTCATTTTTAAAAAAATATGGTTTGATCTATTCTTTGTTAAAGATGTAAGACTGCTTACTCTGAAAATTTTTTATGTTGCAGTCTCCTTTTTATCTGATTCATCCATCTCTCTATTTTGACGTATGCTGTCTTGCAGTAGAGGCTCACAGAGGCAAGATGACCTTGCCAAAGATCAAGAGGTGTTTCTGGAAGAATTATAATTTCTTGGAGCACGATTTATGTGATTACTGTGTAAAACAGTACCTGTTCTGCAGTGACTGATGAGAATGCTGGCAGTATTGACTGATCATTAGAAATATTTATACGGCAGCTCCCCTAAGGTGGTAGTAGACTTTTAGGTGAGATTAACTGTATACTGAAAAGAAAATAGTTGCTTTGAGCACTGAATGAGGGCTTGTAGTTCTGCTGTAATATCTTTAATTACTTTTTTCATCTTTGCCTTGCTTGAGAGCCATAAAGTTACCAAATGATTGCCTCCAAAATGACACGTAGACCCCACAAAATTAATTGTGCAAAAGATATCTTCATGTATTTCAAAAGCAATTCAATTTTATTAGTGTAATTAACATTACTAAACGTGTTAAAAATCTTCTTAGGTATTGTGCACAATATGTAAAGTAGACTGTAGAAACATAAACAAACATACTACAGAATCTGCCCATCTCTTTTTTCAAGGTGCTTAACATGAACCTTAAGGGAATAAAATACATGCACACTTTGTGGCTGTGCCTCTGGTGTATTTTTAGAGGTTAATTATCTACTATATTATTTAAAAGATTAGTGTTTTGTTGACACATTAGTGACTGACCTTTAGTAAGTATATGCATGTGTTTTTAGCTATTTATAATGATTAAAATAGATGGTCTATTTAGATGGTGATATAAAATACAAATGGGCCTGTTTCTGCTCTCATTTATATCATGAAAATCCAGAGTAACTCCATTAAAATCAGTGAGTTGATGCAGTTACTCTGGATTTACACTGGTATAAATGAAAACAGAAATATATACAGAGAGAGCAAGAGAGAGAGAGCATTCATATAGCATGCAGGGGCGGCTCCAGGCACTAGCACGCCAAGCATGTGCTTGGGGTGGCAAGCCATGCGGGTACTCTGCCGGTCGCCGTGAGGGCAGCAGGCAGGCTGCCTTTGGTGGCTTGCCTGAGGAGGGTCCACTGGTCCCGCGGCTTTGGCAGACCTCCCGCATTCCTGTGGAGGTCTGCTGAAGCCACGAGACCAGCGGACCCTCTGCAGGCATGCCGCCGAAGGCAGCCTACCTGCTGAGCTTGGGGCAGCAAAATGCCTAGAACCGCCCCTGATAGTATACATAAAATTATATTGTCTTACCACTATGTAACATTACCTTTCTATGCATTTATCTTATTCTTTTGAGTTGGGCTAATATATCAGTTATTTCCCCCTTCTCCATGTTGCTATGTTATGGAGCTCATGAAAATGATTGCACTTTCTTGAGAGATGAATTTTTGAAACATCTAATACCAAATAGACCATTTTAGTGTTGCTAATAAATTCCATTCAGCACCTAATATGAAATTACATAGTTCTTTAGGTGTTAATAATTGTATTATTTTAATATATTGATGTAAAGAGAGTGTTGCACTTCTTAGTTTATATCTTAGCAATTTTACACACACCTTTAAGATGATAATCACAGAAATATTTAGCCATTTTATGTTTTCATTAAAAAAAGGTTTTTAAAGCTGCTTATGGTATATAACTAAATTTATCGTGCTTGTCCTTCATGTTTCATTTGATGGGAGTTAATTGTTAGTTGTTTTTAATTATACATCATGGCCTTTGTCCTGGAGACAATCCAAAGAGTAGATCATCTTGGTGTGTAATTTACTGAAACACTTTCCAGGCATCATGCCATCCCCAAAACCATATGGCACAATTGTCATTAAAATTAGGGAAATATTAACACACATATTTGAATTAAGAATAAAGGGGATAAATGTTTCATAATGTTCTGCAAAGTGCTACTAATCTGTTGAAAGTTTTTTTTATCAATGGCCTAATTTCTGAGTATCTTTAAAACAGGACTGCATATCTCAGAATAGTCTTTGATGTTTGCCTCCTTGGCTGATGGAAAGTACAGCATCTCATGAATATCTATGAATCTCTTCAGCAGGTGTATAGATGTGTAAGCACCACAAGCAACTGTTTTGGGAGTTGCCATGAGACAAAGGGTATGTCTATGCTATGGGATTATTCCAATTTTACATAAACCAGTTTTGTAAAACAGATTGTATGAAGTCATGTGCACATGGCCACACTAAGCACATTAATTCGGCGGTGTGCGTCGATGTACCAAGGCTAGCGTCGATTTCCAGAGCGTTGCACTGTGGATAGCTATCCTGTAGCTATCCCATAGTTCCCGCAGTCTCCCCCACCCATTGGAATTCTGGGTTGAGATCCCAATGTAAAAACAGTGTCGCGGGTGAATCTGGGTAAATGTCGTCACTCAATCCTTCCTCAGTGAAAGCAACGGCAGACAATCATTTCTTGCCCTTTTTCCCTGGATTGCCCTGGCAGATGCCATAGCATGGCAACCATGGAGCCCGTTTTGCCTTTTGTCACTGTGACCATATGTGTACTGGATGCTGCTGACAGATGCGGTACTGCACTGCTACACAGCAGCATTCATTTGCCTTTGCAAGGTAGCAGAGACAGTTACCATCCCTATTGCACCGTCTGACATGCCGTTGTAAATTGGCGATGAGATGACAGTTATCAGTTGTTCTGTACCGTCTGCTGCTGTCATGGGTGCTTCTGGCCGACCTCACCAAAGCCAGCCAGGAGCACTCACAGGCTGATGATGACGATGGATAGCAGTCATATTGTACTGTCTGCCATTGGGAAGGGGATGCTGGTGTTCAGCGCTGCAGCACTCGGCCTACCAGCAGCATGCAGTAGACATAGGGTGACTTTGAAAAAAAGGCGAGAAACGTTTTTTTTCCCTTTTCTTTCGAGGGGGGAGGAAGGGTGTAAATTGATGACATATACCCTGAAACACCTGGGAAAATGTTTTTGACCCTTCAGGCATTGGGAGCTCAGCCAAGAATGCAAATGCTTTTTGGGGACTGTGGGATAGCTCGAGTCCTCAGTACCCCCTCCCTCCCTCCATGAGCTTCCATTTGATTCTTTGGCTTTCTCTTACGCTTGTCACACAGCACTGTGCTGTGGCCTCTGTCTATCATAGCCTGGAGATTTTTTCAAATGCTTTGTCATTTCGTCTTCTATAACAGAGCTCTGATAGAACAGATTTGTCTCCTCATACAGCTATCAGATCCAGTATCTCCCGTACAGTCCATGCTGGAGCTCTTTTTGGATTTGGGACTGCATCGCCACCCATGCTGATCAGAGCTCCACGCTGGGAAAACAAGAAATGAAATTCAAAAGTTCACGAGGCTTTTCCTGTCTACCTGGCTAGTGCATCTGAGTTCAGATTGCTTTCCAGAGCAGTCACAATGGTGCACTGTGGGACACCGGCCGGAGGTCAATGCCGTTGATTTGTGGCCAGACTAACCTAATCCAACATGGCAATACCGATTTCAGCACTACTCCTCTCGTCGGTGAGGAGTACAGAAAACGGTTTAAAGAGCCCTTTATATTGATATAAAGGGCCTCATTGTGTGGATGGGTGCAGGGTTAAATTGGTTTAACGCTGCTAAATTCAGTTTAAACGCGTAGTGTAGACCAGGCCAGAGATGGTCCTGTTACATTGTAAGCCACATTTCTTTTCAGATGAAATGTCCAGACCTTTAGGGTACAATTCAGTAAAACTGCTTTATATTGAGATGTGCTGTGTAAAGGTGTAGGAGATAAAACCTACCACTTCAAATCAAGGGCAGCCCCATTATGGCTGGCACTCCAGCCTACAGGTTGGAATAGCAGTTGCAGCTCCCTACAGCTCCTATAAAGGATTCCTAGCTACTGTATCAACATAAACACATCCCACAATATCATTCAAAACAGACATGGAGGCCACCTCCATGGTACAGAGGGTACAGTGACCCTCTGCACAAATGCTTCACCTGTTTCACCAGTACTGTGCAATGCTTTCACAGCAGATTTTCCCTTTCCATGACCTCCACCAAATGATTGCTTTCATCCGTAAAGTTCCTGATCCTGCAAACACATAGTAGAAAGATCTATTTGATATAATTAATTTATAATTTAGATTATGAGGAAATACATCAATATATTAAAAATCCTGACATTAAAACACATGGTTCTCTTGTTGAAACATTTTATTGATGTTCAAAGGCCTGATCTTGTGAAGATTAAGGCTCCCAATCTTCCAAACACTGTATTCACATGAGTTAAGTACTTCTGTTAATGTGTGCAGAATCAGGGCCTTAAAAATGTTTAGAACCTTTTTTTTCTTGTTCTACTAAATTTGTAAAATATTTATAAGATATTTTAAAACTTCTCTCACTGTTTTTATATATTAATAAAATGTATACAAAACCAAAAACTGTTACCTTTGGAAGTTAAAATCATGGAAACATTTAATAAGCTTCATAAAAATTTTTTTTTTAAATTATATTTAAAAAATTATAGTTGGGATCATATTTAAGCCAACAGTACTTCTTTTCTATTATTTTTTTTCAATTGACAGTTTCTTTTAAAGAATTTTCACCTGAATTTCCATAAAAAATATTCTTTATTCTGCACACATAAAAAATGGGGGGAAAAGTGGGAAATGACTGCCTAGAAAGGAGTACTGTGGAAAGGGATCTGGGGGTCATAGTGGATCACAAGCTAAATATGAGTCAACAGTGTAACACTGCTGCAAAAAAAAGCAAATATCATTCTGGGATGTATTAGCAGGAGTATTGTAAGCAGGACACGAGAAGTAATTCTTCTGCTCTACTCTTCGCTGATTAGGCCTCAACTGGAGTATTGTGTCCAGTTCTAGAATGGCATGCAGCTCATCATTTCTGCGGGATGTCTGGGGCTCTGACCCGGAGTGGCTGTGCTCTCTGGTTCTTTAGTAGGCTTGCCCCATATTCTAGGCAAAACTGACTCTATTTTTAGACAAAACGGAAAGAAGGGAATGACCTGGGGAGTCATTCCCATTTTTGTCCATGCACCCCCGGCCGACCTCAGCGAGGCCAGCCAGGAGCAGCCATGACAGCAGCAGACGTTACAGTAGGTCTGATAACCATCATCGCCAATTTCCAAAGCAGCAGACGGTGCAATAGGGCTGGTAACTGTCTCTGCTACCTTGCAAAGGCAAATGAATGCTACTGTGTAGCACTGCAGTACCAAGTCTGTCAGCAGCATCCAGTACGCATATGGTGAGAGTGAAAAAAAGACTAAACGGGCTCCATGGTTGCCATGCTATGGCATCTGCCAGGGCAATCCAGGGAAAAAGGGCACAAAATGATTGTCTGCCATTGCTTTCATGAAGGGAAGATTGAGTGACGACATTTAACCAGAATCACCCGCGACACTGTTTTTGCCCCATCATGCATTGGGATCTCAACCCAGAATTCCAATGGGTGGGGTAGACTGCGGTAACTATGGGATAGCTATGGGATAGCTATCCACAGTGGAACGCTCTGGAAATCGACACTAGCCTCGGTACATCGATGCACACCGCCAAATTAATGTGCTTAATGTGGCCGAGTGCACTCGACTTTATATAAACTGTTTCCAAATACCGGTTTCTGTAAAATCGTAATAATCCCATAGTTTAGACATACCCATAGTCTGGCCTTGAGTGCAGGAGACTGGACTAGATGACCTCTCGAGGTCCCTTCCAATTCTATGATTCCATGATTCTATAATTATTGTGCATCTCATTTACACACTGCATATTTTAAGTGGTATATCTATCCCATTGTACTGTAAACATTTTATAGGTTTAAATAGCTGTTTTCTCTACTGCTTTTCAGTACTGCTTATATCTCTAAAACATTTTGGGCCAAATTCTGCCATTTTAGGGCAGATCTCACTCTCATTGATGTCAATGGGAGCTAGATCAGCCAGTAAACCCTTATTTAGGAAAGTGTTTAAGCATGGCTTAAGTCCATCTCTGTTGAGCCAAATACACACACGTGTTCTTAAATCCTATTTCTTCTGCAGAAGTTCTTTGCTAAACCAAGGCTTTAAAGAACCATGTGACAAAGAGAACAAATCTGATAGATGTTTGTATATCAAAGACATGTTGCCAAGTACTTTTATTAAGATCCATGTGGCTCAGATCAGTTTGCACTTTTGATTTTGTATGCCCAATATATTGTATGTCACTTATATGGATGCCCATATATTGTCTTCTGCTTCATCCTTATTGTGTCCACACATGTTGTTTGGACCTTTCAATGTGGGCTGAGTTCTCTGGCAATTTTACTTGGTTTTACACTGAAGTTATCATAGTAATTGAGTCACACTTTTAAAATAATTTTAATAAAAGCTTGTAAAGATGATCTCTGACTGTCTCTGTCTATTATGTTTCTCTGTCACTCATATGTTGAGTTATCCAGCTGTTTTGACCCTGAGTGTGGAGTAATGAAAAAGTGCTAATCAGCATTAGTCTTTGTGGTTTCTAGATTGCCAAGAAGAGCTCTCCCAAACTCAAGGCTGGGCATTGTCCTAAGATTTCAAGCTAGTTTAAGTACTAGTTTTTGCCTAATTATAATTAGCATTTCATGAGCTGAAACTAATTACATTAGCAGTCAAACATATATTTTAATTTGGAAAGTTTTTTGCAAATAAGTTGTCTTTTCTTGATTTAGATAATTATGTTAATGACAAGGACTGTTCAGGCTTTTAAAAATATTCTAGCTCTCTATAGAACAGTTATTAAGAGGGTTGGAGAGTATGTAGTTCTCTTTGATCACTTTAATGAAACTCAATGTTTTTATTGTCTATTAACTTACATGCAAACTGTGGCACATCTGTCTATAAGCTAATAATTAGAGTTTTATTCCAAAAAAGATAAAAGCAACCAAAGCCATGATTAAGATTTTTTTTAAAATGTATTTCCTAATGGTTATCAAAAAAGACAGCAAATCCTTTATAATTACTTTAAAAATGCACCTCCTTTATTATGGAGATTTAGTCTTTGACTGCTTTCAATTTTACATTAACTCATGTTTTGTGAAGTAGATGCTTCATCCTAATTACAATATACTGTGAATGTTGGTCTATCTTATCTAGGATTTGTGTGGTTTTATTTAGATATTCCATTACCTTTTTTGCTGAGGGCTGTGCATTCCATTAATGAGTAATATACATGTACACTTGGCCTTTCTATTTGAAGGAAGTTCTGAAATACTCCCACCATTTTTCTACTACCACTGCAGCTCTGTAACTTCTAGCAATGGTGTAAATACCAGTGTAGAATAGATGTTGGTGATTTTACCACCATGTTGATTAGACTAACTTTTCTATGCCTCAGTTCCTATTTGTAAAATGTGGGAAATAATACTGATCTTCCTAGCAGAGGTGCTTTGAGAACAAATTCATTTAATATTTGTGAATCATTCAGTGTGACAGTGGTGATAAGTAATAGAAATGATAGAAATCTAGAGAGAGAGGTTTTTTCCCTCAAACTGAAGAAAGCATGGATGAAGCCATAGAAAAAACAAAAGAAAAATGCTATGAAATGGCCTCATATTCTAAGAAAAAAATGCACTAAGAGCACATTAGGAAGCTGTAAGCAGCCTTATGAAACATCATGGGAAATGGGCTGTGTAAACAGAACAACAACAAAAAATAGCACAGAACATCTATTAGGTGATGCGGAACTCTTAGCTTTGGACATTTACCATGCTTTAAATCGTAAATTGTGGGGTGGGAGAAATGTAGCACTTAAAGTTCGAAATTCACTTTTGCAGCATTAGAAACTTCAGCTTCTTTGTGAATCTAGGGCTAAATGGTCCCATTCTGTTAATCAACCCATAGTCACAAAAATATTCTCTTCTATAGGGCAGGGGTGCCCAACATATGGCTCATGGGCCATACACGGCCCACCAGAGCGTTTCATAAGGCCTGTGGCCTGCTTCAACACAATATACTAATGGCTGGTTCATTAGAATTCTGTCATCATGTTTACATCATTTTAGTTTAGCCGAGTGTGTAAATAGACAATACTGTACATAGAAACAACTTATCTAAATACATCTGAAACAAGCTGAACTGAAAATATAAATCAATACAGGTGACTTTTGATCTTATTAAAATACGTAGAATGTGTTTGACTCGCAAAAGGTTGTTCATAGATTTATGTGGCCTTCCTATATGATAAGGCTGTGCACCACTGCCACAGGGGAAGTTGTTTGCAGCAGTTAGGAGGGGCCATTGAGCAAGGCTTTCCAACCCCAAGGAGAAAAGATGTACAGTACAAGGAAATGAGGCCCCAATGCCTGGCCCAGTTTCCATGGGAGACTGGGGGAGTCGGGGCTGCATTCTATGGAATGTTCTCTTTTCTGCCACGCAAGAGCCATAATGCTTTTGCCCCTAAAAGCAGTTGTAAATTGCTCCCTACTCTGTTAATGGCAATGGTGGAGATAAAAGTTGTAATGAACAAGCTGATTAATGCTATTTGATATTTCCCTCCTTTCCAAAGTGCTTTGGGGTCTACTGATGAAAATTGTTATATAGGAACTGAGTATTATTATTGGATTTGGAGTAGTAAAGCTATATGAAGTGTAATGCTATTTGGAGTAGTATTAATTTCTGCCCAGGTTTCCCCTTGGACTTGTTGAAGGAAGCATACTGCTCTCCAGTTCCGCCCCATGCAGCCCCACAAAACCAGTATATCCACAAATGTATGGGAGAAAAATAAACCCTCACAGTTAGCTGATAGTCTCCCTATAAACAATTTATATTTCAAATACTTAAAAGAATACAGATGAATGTTATCCGTCTACAAACTCTCTGTGTGTTGTTTGCTTCCACACTTGTCCATTGATAATTTCAGCACATCTCCGGTAAATGACCTACATTAAAAGAGAGCACAGATGTTAATTAAATGTATTAATTTGAGATGCAATTACTTTGGACCCCGCACTGACATTATTGAGAAAAGTGCTCTGACATATCTTTGCTACAATACAAGCATATATTAATGTTTTTTCTGGATTAAACAAATATATGTATATAATTTATTTGCCTTTGTATGTAGCAGCTTCAATGAAAATAACCGAAGAAATAATTTTATTAATTGACTCGTGCAACCTGCTATGGCTGAATTCACTTCTTCCACCCAATGCTTGAGCGATCGGGCTTTGTGGCAGGGCACTAAGCAGTGGTTGGAAGTGAGGGAATTCACTCTCTTAGCCCATAAAAGGTCACTGAATGGCAAAATAGGCCACACTTTGGCCATGCTGCACCATTCTACACCACCTCTTAGGGTCTTATCCAATGCTCTTTGAATTTACTGAAATTCTTTCCATTGACCTCAGTGGGCATTGCATCAGACCTTTGGGGCTAGAGATGCAAAGGTGCTTAGGCATTTAACTAAGTCCACTATTTATGTGCCAGCTGCCTAATCCTTTATGTGTTCCAGTTTCTATCAATAGGCATGTACAAAGCCACCTAAGCAGTGATGCTTCCCTTCAGCTAATGAGCAGCTCAGAGCCCTTGCTGAAGCCCTGGTAGACCCAAAGAGAGATTCTCAAACTCGGTGTTCCCCTGTACAGCTCACTTGCAGGACCTGATTCTGTAGGCTTTCTAAGAGCATGCCTAAGACCTGGCACAAAAGATGGCTGGGAGTAGGTGCCCAGTGATAGGGCATTCACCAGGGACACAGGAGATCTAGATTCAAGTCCCTGCTCTGCCTGATTTGGACCATATCTTCTTGTGTGAATGCCCTTAGTCACATGTAAGGGTATTCACAAGAGGATATAAGTATTCAATCTTCAGCCAGCAATGCTCTCCCCATTTAGAAAGCTTAAGTCATCCAAACAAGAAATAGGAAGAATATCGTGTGGCTTAACTAACCCATCACACACTGAAAATAGCCAGTAGTCAAATACGTCATTGAGTTTCCAAAGAATCACAGACTGAAATATGTTTGGTAAGAGTTATGAGTAGAAAATTCATAATAGTCAAAATCTGTTTGCAGATCATTCAGAAACAGACAAGGGCTAATTTTGTAATACAAAGCATTCACTATGAGTAGTTTCCCCAGCTCAAGTCACTAGTCCTTTGAAATTCAGTTTAGAATTTGACATTTTAACTCGTTTCCTTGTTTTATGTCTTAATTACATTTTCTGTTTAACTTCCATACAATTAACAGATACCTAGGAAGATGGTAACAAACATTAAGAAATCAAACCAAGATTTTCTAAATGTTTGTACAAAGAAAAGGACATGTCTGTTTTGAAGGAGTTCCATATTAGCAGTTCTCCCTAGTTTTGCACAGATCCCAAGCACATGCAAGGTACTCTAGCCATGAGGGCAGCTCATAGATTGCTGCAATGGTCCATTCAGTCTCCTATTCCTTTCATGCAGGTAGGAGTGAAGGGACCAGCGTGCCTCCTTGTAACTGACTGCTGCCATGGTGAGGGGTATGAGGAGAACCAAACTTGTTAAAACTGTGAACAAAGGTGATACATTTGCCCAGTGAGAATTTGGATTCACAATTCCCATAATAGTTATAGGTGCCCTATTAAAGCCTGCTTTGTCATGCACCTTTGTAAAGTTGACCTACATGCATTGGAGGGAGGCAGGAGGAAGCAGAGCATGGTAGTAGTGGTTGTTTGGGCAGTTAATAAATCATGTGCCAGGCTCCAGGATAGCAGCGCGTGCACTATTAAAGCTATTACTCTATGGATGGGGGTGAAAAATTCTAGTGCTTTGTATTCTCTGTCCATTCCAAAGTTGGCTATTTTTATTTGAAAAACTTGTCCAAAATTCACCCAGGTATTTTGAATATAATTTGGAGAACCCATAACCAAAACACATATTCTATATAATGCAATCAGCTCTCTGGAACTACCCTCTGTGTTTAGTGCATTGTTAGTAAACAAAAGGTTATTATTATATAAGTACTAATATTCATCAAACATCATCATCATACCACCCAAATCTTGCGGCGATGAGGGAGGGGCAAAGTGACAGGTGGAGGTTACCACTGGGAGTTGTAGTCTCAATCGTGCACACAGGCGGCCTGTGGATAGGTGTTTGTCCAGCTCTGTACCCGGGGCAGCAGAGTTGCCCAGCAGCATCCCAGGCATCTGAGCAGCCCTCTTCAGGACAGCACTGCTCACCCTAATAAGGGAGGGGCCTAGAAAGGTGGCCTAAAAATTGTCTGCCCTACAGCAATTGGCCAGCAAGCCGCAACTGGCAGTTTAACCCAACCTGCGGCCGAAACCAAAAGAAAAATTTGAGGAAACTTACCATTGGTGTATGGAATGTTTGTACCCCCATGAATCGAGAAGTTGTTGCAAGACCTGAGAGAAGGACAGCTCTCATTGCTCGAGAACTAGCCCACTACAACATCGATATAGCAGCATTAAGTGAAACAAGATTGCCTGGGAAAGGTTCCTTGAGCAAACCAGGAAGTGGTTACACCTTCTTCTGGAAGGGTAAGACTGAGACAGAGGACAAAATACATGGAGTTGGTCTGGCAATAAAAACCTCATTGATGCATCAACTCCCAGACCTTCCAGTGCGTATCAATGAAAGATTGCTGAAACTACACTTCCCACTAAATGCCAAACGTCATGCCACCATAATCAGTGCATATGCACCCACTCTAACATACTCTGACAACTCAAAGGAACAATACTATGAAGATCTCGACAAACTGATCAAGGCCACACCGGTAACAGACAAACTACTCGTACTTGGAGATTTCATTGCCCGAGTCGGGGCTGACAGTGAGAACTGGAAAGGAGTAACTGGGCCACATGGTGTAGGCAAAATGAACAGTAATGGACTACTCCTTTTGAGCCTTTGTTCTGAAAATGACCTGACCATTACCAACACTGTGTTCCGACAAGCGGACAAATACAAAACGACGTGGATGCACCCTAGGTCCAAACAGTGGCATCTGATGGATTATGCCATTGTCAGAAGGCGAGACATCCGAGATGTACTGATCACCAGAGTAATACGAGGCGCAGAGTGCTGGACAGATCACAGATTAGTCAGGATGTCTCTTCAACTTCACATCGCTCCCTCTCGGCACAAACACTCTAAGCATGTGCAACCTGCTTTCAACATAGCCAAACTGAAGCATGCTCAGTGTTTCAACAATTTCCAGAGGAGTCTTGATGACAAGCTGACATCCCACGGACAATTGATCAGTACTGTAACCGAAAAGTGGGACCAGATCAAGCAGATAGTGACTGACAACAGCAGTAACATCTCTTGGACCAAAGAAAAGAACACATCAGGATTGGTTTGATGAGAACCAAGGAGAAATATGCTCAGCACTGGAAGTAAAGAGAAAAGCCTTTATCGAATGGCAGAATGACCCCTCCTCAGTCTCTAAACGGGACCATTTCAAGTACCTTCAGAGCAAAATACAGAAAGACCTCCGTCAGATACAGGACAACTGGTGGAAGAGCAAAGCCAAAGAAATTGAGCACTATGCTGAGACTCACAACTCAAAGATGTTCTTCAGTGCTATTAAGACTGCCTATGGACCTTCTAAACCAAGGACCACCCCATTGCTCTCATCAGACAACACAACGCTGATTAATGATAAAGAAGGCATCAACGAAAGATGGCAAGAACACTTTAGCAACCTTCTCAATAGACCATCAACCGTGAATAATAATGTCCTCAGTGAAATTCCACAACAACCTGTTCTGACAGATCTTGACTTTCCGCCCACTATAGATGAGATTAAGAAAGCTGTTAGCCAGATGAGTTCAGGAAAAGCTCCTGGAAAAGATGGGATACCAGCAGAGAAATACAAAGTAGCAGGTCCAGCAGCACTAGCAGCATTCCACAGCGTGATCATCAGCATCTGGTAGGATGAAAACATACCACAGGACCTCCATGACGCTACTATTGTCTCTCTTTTCAAGAACAAAGACAGCAAAGCAGAATGTGGAAACTATAGAGGCATATCCCTCCTCTCTGTTGGTGGGAAGATCATCGCCCACATCATCTTGAACCACCTAATAGCCAGTATTTCCAAGGCAAATCTACCTGAAAGTCAATGTGGTTTCCGACCTGGCTGGAGCACAGTCGACATGGTGTTTGCTGTCAGACAAATACAAGAGAATTGCATTGAACGCAATATGCACCTGTATGCTGTCTTCATAGATCTGACAAAGGCATTTGATACTGTCAACAGGGAAGCCCTTTGGACCATTCTAACACGACTTGGCTGCCCAAGAAAATGTGTCCAGATTATACGCCTTTTTCATGACAGCATGACAAGCGAAGTATTGTCTGATGGAGCCACATCAGCCCCCTTCAACATCACCAATGGTGTGAAACAAGGATGTGTTCTCACTCCTGTCCTATTTAACTTGTTCTTTGCATGTGTCCTTAACCATGCAATGAAAGATCTGTACTGAGGT
Organism: Gopherus evgoodei; assembly: GCF_007399415.2. Classification (NCBI taxonomy): domain Eukaryota; kingdom Metazoa; phylum Chordata; order Testudines; family Testudinidae; genus Gopherus; species Gopherus evgoodei. The sequence goes on from NC_044322.1 coordinate 322,171,987, forward strand.
ATATACTTGAAATACCGGCATGATGGTTCACCTTTTGACCTCCGTCACCTGAATGCAAAGACTAAGACAGTGCAGAAACTCCTTCTTCAGGCACTCTTTGCCGACGACTGTGCCCTCATGGCTCACACTGAAAATGATCTTCAGCACATTGTCAACAAGTTTGCTGAGGCCTCGCAACTCTTGGGACTAGCTATCAGCCTCGGAAAGACAGAAGTTCTTCATTAACCTGCACCTGGATCAAATGCTTCTGTCCCGAGTACCTCCATTGACAGCACTCATCTTAAAGTCGTGGAAAACTTTAAATACCTGGGTAGTGTCATATCCAGTGATGGATCACTGGATAATGAGATCAACGCACAAATATCCAAAGCAAGCCAGGCACTTGGCTGTCTGCATGTAAAAGTTTTAAACCACCACAACATCCGGATGTCAACAAAACTGCTTGTGTACAGAGCTGTTGTTCTCTCATCTCTTTTGTATGAGTGCGAAACATGGACACTATATAGGTGTCACATCAAGCAGCTTGAAGCATTCCACATGCGCTGCCTCCGCAACATCATGAAGATCTGCTGGCAAGACAAAGTGCCCAATCTCGAGGTCCTCAAGAGAACCCAGATGACAAGCATCGAAATGATGATCATGAGGTCACAGCTACATTGGACCAGTCATGTCAGCCGCATGGATGCCAACAGAATCCCCCGCCAGCTTCTGTATGGTGAGCTCTCCCAGGGCATCCGGCATATAGGTTGTCCACGGAAACGTTGCAAGGACACCATCAAAGCCAATCTGCAGTACAGCTGTATTAAACCTAGGGACCTTGAGGACGCCACCAGCGACAGAACACAGTGGCGTGCAACAGTTAGAAATACCTACATTGCCTTTGAGGAAGACCGCTGCTGGCGTCTACAAGAGGCATGCGAATGACGACACAGAGCATCAGCAGCGCACAATCCACTGACCGCGAACTTCCCATACACCATCTGCAGCAAAATGTGCACCTCTAGAATTGGCTTGTACAGTCATCAGAGTGCACACCATGAGACCAACAATAGATGATCTGCACAGATTTGTCATCATCAGATCGATGGACTACCAAGAAGAATATTCCGAGGTGGCATGAATTCTGTCTAACCTTCAGACATTAGAAAAGATAGCAATTATGCCCTTAAAAAGTCACTTTTGAATTAACTAATTAATCATTCATTGCCCTCGGCACTAATAAGTCATTAGACTTGTAGTGGCTCATTATAAGGTGTAATATGTAGAAGGACTCATTTATACAACTCCTGGCTGAATGTTGATTAGATTATTTATAGATAATATGTGCTTGTTATGATCAATCATGACTTACATCAGTGAGTATTTTTTCTGTTGAAAAGCAACAAGATTAAGACTTAATTAAAGCATCTGTCCAATTATAGGTTTGTAAAAGACTCTGTTACTGTCTTATTTCTTTCAGTAATGATGGCTTCTACCCTTAATAGAAAGGAATCTAGCATACTGCATTTCTTAAATTAGGTCTCTGTCACTATTTAGTTTGTTTTTCAACTGTTGGTCTGTCTGCTAGAGTTACTCATGGTTCCTGCAAAATTCAGGAATATAGGAATTGAAGTAAAATACTTCAAAGTACGGTATTTGAAGCAACATACTTGCAAATAGACTGAAATGTATGGAGGCAGTTAAGTTGCATTGTTCCTTTTTATATGCTAATTTCAAAAGTCTTCCAAAAATATGTCATATGAAGTTGTAGCTACTGGGTATATGAAGCAGTGTGTCAAAAACATTGTCTGATTTTAAAAGACACATAACTACAAAAAAAAAAGGATAATGGCTGGCATATTTAATATATGCCAAAATTGCTAATTTAAAACCACTACCAAATTTTTAATTGATCCTTCTTTTTGTGCATGTCAAGAACAGACTTTGCAATCAAACAATTAAAAAGCATGACTTTCACCTAAAAGAGACATAAGTGAAATGCAAAAATCATGTAACGGGTTCTTTAAAAATTCAGGGACAAATTCTATCTCAAGATACATGCACGGAAATCCATATGTTCCAATAAGAATTGTGATTATATATAGCTCATCTGTGGGGATCAAACTCAGCATTTCTGGACTGAAAGAATAAACTTCTACTTCTTGAGCTTAAAGACCAACTCCGTTAGCTTGTAAGCAGTAGCAGACTCTAAAATCTCTTTGCATGAGATAACCTCTAGGTGGGGCAAAAGACTCACACTGGTATTAATGCAGGTTACATATGCATATTTGAATTCAGAATTTGGCCAGTGTGTAAAATTTAGTGCAATATTAAATTTAGTGCAAATGTAAGCATAATAAATACATATTTAATAATGTTTCATCAGTAAAGCAGGATAGTAGAACCTTATTCATCCACATTAATAACAGGGAGAGCAATTACAAATTATATAATTTTGCTGATTAGTTTAAAGAAAAAAAATAATTGTAGAAGCAAGGAAAATGCATAATAACATGTACTTGGCTCATTGCAACAGAGTATACTACCCCTTCAGGCTAGGCTGTCATCTAGCCCAGCCCAGAACTAAAAGGGAATTATAGAAGGGTGTTGTTCCCAGAACTGAGAAAACTGTGGGCTGAAATCAAAGCCTGCTGGAAAAAGGGAATCTAGACAGAAGATCCAGACTTTCTCCAGTAAAGATGAGAACACAGCAGAAGCCATACCTATGCAGAGTAAGAAGGAAGCACCTGAAGGAACAGGATCTGTCCTAGTTCTAGCTGGTACAAGACCTCCCGAAAAAGCAACTTCTGGTGGGCCTCTACAGTGAGGCTGTGATGGGTGTCTGAGCTAATACCTGCAGAGGGCAGCCTGGAAACAGCTGTAGGAAAAAGTCTGGAAATTGCCAGGAAGGATACCTAGAGACTGGTGTAGAAATGGTTGGTAATGGAAGGACACTAATCGTTGAAGCCTGCAGAAAACTAGGATGAACATCTATTTTCTTTTAAAAGGCCTAGAATTAGGACTTTCAGAATGAGGATGGAGGAAGTCCCCTTTCATTCAGTCCTGAGTACAATCAGGCAGGAATTGGTCATAAATTCTCCAGACAGCCTGGGACCAGAACAGCTGAAGAACTAGCTGGCTGAGATTCCTGAAACCAAGGGAAGAAGGACCTTCTGAACACCAGCAACTAAGATGAGGAGGCTGCACTGGCTAAGGAAGGAGTCCTAGATGCCCAGGCATGGCAGAAGACTGTTTAGCTTTGGATGTCTATTATCCCAGAAAGGGTGGCTTTTGCAAGTGTGGCCAAAAGGCTAAACTAAGCAAGTAAGAAAAGGCACTCTGCTTCCACAAGTGACAGTATAGGTGAAGCTGTACTCCAGGAGACCAGCTCAGGAGATGTAGAAGCTCACTCTGTGGCATGCTACTTCTTCCCCAACACCATAGATATCCCAATATGGATGCTTTGGAGAGTGAAGCCTCAAGGGATGGGGATGGGCCAGAATGGCTATTGCCTGTGCCAGTGTGACCCAGTCTCCTGTGATTTGCACAGTCACCAAACCTACCATGCAGAAGAAGAATTAGCAGGACATTTTATGAGTGCCAACTTACTGAAGCCCTGATGCCTCAAGGTACTTAAACACATGCTTAAGTGTGACCCTATTCAAGACAAATTTCAAGCACATACTGGGGATGGGAAGCACATACAGGGCCTTAAGCTTAAGTAGTCCAATTAAAATGAATAGTAATAGAGACAAGTTTAAATTATGCCTGTTCCTGGATTGGGGTCTGGGATTCCAGTCCTTCACATGGAGACTGAAGAGGGGAGAATGGAGCTCTGGTAAGTAGTGTACCATATATGCTCAAATCTTAGTTTTATATCAATATGTGTTTCTGCATTAGAAAAGAAAAGTTGTTTAGCCTCATTTCAGACTTTTGTTTGTAACTTTACAGCTAGGCAGAGCCTTCCAATGGACTATAGACAAAATAGCAAAATCTAAAGTATAACTAAAAATCAAAGTAAAAACCTTTCCTAATCCAGTTAAATTAAACTCAATTGAAATCTGTTCAGTCACCTTCATAACGATTTAAAATAGTGATTGTGCAATACCTGTGTGATCAAAGTTAATGTAATATTTATGCAATCAAAGTTAATGTTAAGAAATATAATGATTTTGCTAGTTGAGTCATGAATATAAATGACAAATTAATATAATTATTAAAGATCATAATATTTGCTGGAGAAAAAAATATTTTTGCAGAAGTAATGGTTTGTCTCATTATCTCTAAGAGGATTCCATGTATTATTTATTTTAGGAGAAAGCTTCCGTATGTCAGCTGATGATTTGACCTTTTTGGGTGATTTTAAACATCAGCATTTGGAGAGTCATTTTGAATAGACTGACAGTTTCATATATGCACAATACAACCATCTTCTCTTTTTACTACCCAAACCCGAAACTCAATCTACCTTTGCCATCGACTTCAATGGGAACACAAATTAAGCCCTTTAAATAGGTCTACATCTTTGAGGTTCTATATTGACACACTTTGTGAAGCTTCTCTACTTCAGAGAAGCACATTCCATCCCAGAGCCTCAAGCTACTTGATGAGAGTCCAGCTACTGCTTGCTACATCCTTTCAGGGCATGCAGTATGAACACTCCTTTATATATTGTACAGTGTGAAGATGGAGGTAGGACCATAGCCTTGCTGCTTCTTGCTTCTATCTGCTCACTTTGTGATTTCTTCTGTCCTGGAGGGTCTTAGGAAGGCTCTTTCCCAGCATTTAAGGAAATACAGGGATTGCTCTGTGCATGGGTTTAAAATGTGAGTAGTTTCTTATGCCCCTTCCCACACACATTCACGACAGTCAGACGCAATCTGCCCTTTCTTGTTTTTTAACATATAAACACATGGGTGAAAGCTAATCAAATCCTAAACTTTCCTAGGAGTCTTAATTTTAATGATGTTATTCATATACATGAGGTTAAAAGTATCAAAAAAGTAAGAAACTGACTTTCATTTTAGGACACCTCCATATTACTCATCTCTACTGGCTATGTGACAGTATTTTTAATTCTTCTCCTAATTCTTCACTATGCATTACTTCCTCCTGCATTACAGTCCTCCTGCCTCCCCAAAGGCTCAGTCCAAAAAAGACTAATGTGAGTTGACCTTACTTAAAATCACAAGAGGCTTTCTACACTATGTAGGATCAGACCAATAGTATTTGGTCATACCTCTCAACCTGCTGAGGCCCAAAGGTGGGAACCAATATGTGTGCATCCATCATTTTGAGTCATTATTTAAGCAGGAAACTTAAATTGCTGTGGGATTCATTTTTCAGTGTAAACAGGACCTCTGTTTCATGATTCTGCTTCTCTGATTCTCAACTATAAAAATGAGTGGACATCAAATTTGTGTTGAACTGAGCTAATTTTGGTACTAAAATGAATGACAGCCCTCAAAACGGACAACAGTTGACATATACTCCTGATTCTGATTTCACAGTAATGATTTGATAACAATTAAGCTTTAATGAACATAGACTCATAGAATTTTTAATATTTAAATACACATATCATACAGTGTAGTAACAAGGGTGAAACAAGAACTCTTCAATTATACAACGTTCGTTAATATGTGTTATAAATAAACACACACAGAGAAACAACACAAATAGTGTGTCTTATCATTTCATGCTGATGATAATGCCAGTGGGCCCTGCTGTGCATGCATTTACAATCTTACGGTATGTGGATTACAGCATAGTACCCATATCAACTTTATTATGCTCCAGCCAATCAAACATAATGAGGTTCTGTATTATAATTGTATAATTTATTAATGGCACAGTTATTTCAGGAGATTCTTTGTCCTCTCTCAAAGTATTTATATGACGCCTAGTCATAGTGTACTCTTTGTAATTAAACTGAAATCATGGAATGTTATAAAGCCTGAATATCACATACCAGCTGTCTCATTCAGCTGGCTTGTCAGTCAACACAAACTGCAAATCACAACTATATTCGATCCTGATTGGGAGTTTATTTTGGGACCCATGCCAGTACAATGAAAATGTTGTACCGAAGGGATAACATCCTTTGTAACTGGTGCAATGAGGCCAAAAAAACTCATGACTGCACAGTTTTAATGTATTCAGTTTTTTTAAAACACGTTCAGTAGCCAAGAGCTTTTTAACAGCCTCACGAAGCATACCTCTGTTCTTGTTTTTCTCTCCAACTCTCCTCTCCTGCTGTTTTTCCTTTCTCTCCTCCCCCATCTCTTGCCCAGTCTATTTATCCTCTGCCCTCTAACACAGCTTCCTTCCTCCTGCTGTCTTCAATCTGCTGCTGGTCAGGCATGAGTTTATGTCATACTTGTCGCTTTTAAACTCACTCGCCTTGTTTATTCGTTCGTTAGCTTGTTTGTTGACTGGAAGATTTGGATGGATTGTAATTTTTTTTTTAAGTTTTTGAATCAGCGAGGCCTGGTGCGCGCTGCTGTTGCATTTTGAATCATTGTCAGAACCTTCATATTACATTGAAAGTTATATTTGCATTTTATTTGCTATAATAAAGTATACTCAGCATCTTGTTTATTCTGTATGTCTTCATCAGGGAGTGCTATCCTGGTTGGTTTTGGATTGTGCTGAGAAAATGTTATCTTATTTTTCAAATGTAAATATCTCATCATATTGTTGGTATTTTACCTAGTCTCTGCTCTGGTTACCAGGTGCTTTCTGCTGTTAATACTGTGCTGCACACCAGGGTATTATTAAAACAACACAGTCTTACTTCCTTTGTGCTTTGATTTTTATTTCCTTTCTGTCCTTAAGAATTACATTTTACCTCTAGGGAAAGACAAACCAATTGTTCTTGTATTTATGCAAACATCTCTCTCTCTCGGATTTGCTTTAAAAATTACTATCCTTAAACACTTTTACTTTCAAAATTTCAGCTTGTAGAGTATTCAAAATTCAGAATTTTCAGGTAGTTATACCCCCCCCCCCGCCACCTCCAATACAGTATAATGTTTTCTTTAGTATGTGCTTGGATTTCCTTGAAAACTGTCAGTATTCACAGGTGCAAGGGTGTACGTGTTTTCCTCATTTCAAGAATATCCTGTACTGAACCTCTGTTCCATGTCTCTCTCCCAAAGCTGTTTGTTCATGGCAGTGACCCAAGCTGCTCTCCTTGTTGCTGAACTTGAATTGCTCTCTCACCTTGGCAATGTTTCAACTATGTCAGTTAAATCACAAAGAGGGACACTCAGGCCAAGATCAAAAACACTTTTCCTAGAGAGATATGATGCTGACCCAGAAATAACCCAGAGGTAGCCAAAGCATCATTGCACCATCCAATACAGTTTTAATAGAGAAGGAATGATCTATGGTGTCTCTGCATATTCATTCATTGCTGTGCTGTGTTGTGTCCCTATCTCTGCTTACTAGGAAGATTTAAACGTGTTGGCCGGGGGGAAATATTGTATGGTATATGAAACATTCTGTTTGCTACTCTGGAATGCAGTGTAGTACAATATTTAAGCATTAACAAGGACCAATCCTTTACTATTAGTAATTGCTGCATGTGGCAAGAGTGTTTGTTAGCAGAAGCAATTTTACTTGGTGAATTATTTTAACCATACATTTTAATACATTTGGGAATAATAATAATAATAATACTTTGCACTTCTATAGCACCCTTCATTCAAAGACCACAAAGCAGTTCATAAACATACTATTGTATTCTTTGCTCTATGTTTAAATTAGCTATAGAAAGGATCTTAAAACAAAAATCTCTTTGCATGCTGTATTTCTCAATGCACATTTCATATTGGCCTTTCCTGTTAATGTCTTAGATACACACAACAATGCAGTACCTTTATCAAAAGTGCCTTTTTATTTGTATATTTTCTGATGTTGTATTGAGTGCCAACATACCTTTGGTTATTGGGTGCCTTGTAAATACACAGTAATGGTTCTAGGCTTGGGCGGTCATGATGGAAAATGAGCTAAACATGAGCTCAAAATATAACGCTATGGCCAAAAGGGCTATTACAATCCTTGGATGCATAAACCGGGGAATCTCAAGTAGGAATAGAGAGGTCATTTTACCTCTGTATTTGACACCGGTGCAACCACTGCTGGAGTACTGTGTCCAGCTCTAGTGTCCACAATTCAAGAAGGATGCTGATAAATTGGAGAGTTCAGAGGACAATCAAAGGATTAGAAAACATGCCTTATAAGGTATGTCTACCAGTGGCATAGCCAGGTTTTCAGTGTAGTGGGAGCAAACGTAAAAAAGGCGCCCTCCCTTGGCTCCTCCTCTGGCCACGCCCCCCTACCAGATCCCTCCCCGCTCACCTTCTCTCCTGCGCTGCCGCCTGTCCCCGGCCTGCTCCCAGCACTCGGTGCACTCCACGTGGGATTCGCCAGCCAGGCGGCCTTAAAGGCACAGGGGCCCTTTCACCTCCCCCCCGGCCACCGCATTAGCAAGGGAAAGCGGCTCCTTCCACTGATCCCCGCTAGCTATGCTACTGATGTCCACACTGCCCTCGGAAGCAAGCCTCCAAGCCTGGGTCAATAGATTCAGAATAGCAGGGCTCATGCTAGTGTAACCCACACACCTCCAAGGTGTGGTGTTGTGTCCCATTTAGTGGCACTGAGCCCACTTAAAGAGGGAGAGGTTAATGAGTCTGCTCTAGAGCCGTAGCGAACAGCCAGCTGGCTTGTAGCTCTTGCAGTAGAGGCTCATGCACTAAGCTCCAGAGGTCCCAGATTCAATCCCGCCTGCTGACGACTGGGGTCTGTCGGTGTTACAAGTGGGGGCTTGTCTGGGATTTCAACTGGGAAGTCTCTGAAGCTCAGGATGTGCTTCCTCAGCTGGGGGAAGTATGTAACTCGCACACCTCCTGGTGTAGTGTTCTGTCCCATTGTGGCACCGAGATCACTTAGAGAGAGATTACGAGTCTGCTCTACAGCCTTAGCTAGCAGCCCGTTGGCTTTTAAGCAGTAGAGGCTCATGGACTAAACTTCAGAGGTCCCAGGTTCAATCCCGCCCGCTGATGACTGGGGTCTGTCTGTGTTACACTGGCACTCTAAAAATAGCTGTGAAGACAGCGCTTTGAAGTTGTGGCTTGGACTTGGGCTCTGCAGCCTAGGTAGAGGGGTGAGCTTTAGTGCCCTCCTAAATCTTCAGAGCCTGAGCTGTAACTTCAAAGCACTGTCTACATAGCTATTTTTAAAGCATTTGTGCAAGCCCTGGTAGCCCAAGTCTATCGACCAGCTTGCTACCATGGGCTGTGTAGACATACCCACAGTGATAGACTCAAGGAACTCAATCTATTTAGCTGAATAAAGAAAAGGTTAACAGGTGACTTGATTACAGTCTCTAAGTATCTGCATGGGAAACAAATATTTAATAAGGGCTCTTCAGTCTAGTAGTGAAAGGTATAACACTATCTTGTGGAGTAATTAACCATTAGAACAATTTACCAAGGGTTGTGGTGGATTCTTCATCACTGACAATTTTAAAATCAAGATTGGATGTTTTTCTATGCTTTAGGAATTATTTTGGGGAAGTTCTCTGGCTTGTGTTATACAAGAGGTCAGACTTGATGATCACAATGGTCCCTTCTGGCCTTGGAATGTATGACTGTAGGTGCTAAGTATAATATGCAGATGACTGTTGTACACCTCTAGAAAAGACAGAGCAGAAATTATCAGACCGAAAAATAAGTACATTGTCTGTTCTCATAGAACCAGTTTGTATCAAGGGTGTAATTTTTAATGTGCTCAGCATAGGGCTAACTTTGATCCTGCTGAAGGCAGGTTCACCATTGACTTCAATGGGAGCAGAATAAGGTCATTGCTCAGTGCTTTTGAAAATGCCACACTAAATTAAAAAGAAACAGAAGAGACACTAGCAAATCAAAAATAAACATTTTTTATATAGTGGTTATTAACCCTTTAGAAACCTAAAAGTCAAATCTTTTTCCAAATCAGAGGCATTTAGCACATTATTGTCCAATACTTATTTTATACTAATTCAATGCAAATTTAGGAGCTTGATTAAATATTTAAGAACTAGCAATTGATATGTACCAAAATGATGCACCCAGACGGTGTGGTTTCAGCTTTCTGCCCTGGGCCCCAGCAAGTCTAATGCCGGCCCTGTTTAGCAGACCCCCTGAAATCTGATCGTGTCCCCACAGTGGGCCCTGGACCTCTGGTTGAGAACCACTGCTCTAGAGTGTCTCCAAGTGGTGGAGGAGGTTGCTCTGAAATCCAGGTCTTGTGTAGGGCAGTGCAACCTGCTGTCATCACATGAACAGCCTGGTTCCCATATTCATTTGATACAAACACTGCTTATGGGATTTCCATCATCGAGATAAAATGAGATGTATACATGCTGTGTATATTTATGCACTGTAATCTCAACCTGAATACTATTACCAGAAGATTTGCTTTTTAATTTAAAACCTTTTATTCCCAATTTATCTATTCTGGTAATTAAGGTTGTGGCCAACCCTAAAGGAGTTTCCAGGGAAAGCCGCAGTTACAGCCCTCCAAAAAAGAATAGGCAAAGAAGCAGTAAATTCTTCAAAAACAAAAATAATATTTATTATGAAGTGAGCAAGTACTGTAGAAGAATAGAGATACAGATAATAGAGTTACAATTAAAAAGGAATGAAGCGGCACAGCAAATAAAGACACAACACTACAATTATCGTTTCAATTAACTCTATAGCATATAACAATAATCATTCTATTAATACTCTATATCTTAGAACAATATAGCAGTTAAATATATAATAATATATTAATTAACATTCAATATTAAACACTTAAAACTTAACATCCAGTAAGTGCTGGCCTGGCGGTTACCAAACGGGTAGGGAGAGATTTCACTCAGAGCACAAGCATCCAGCTTTATTTACACTTAAAACCCACACACTCTAAGATGATAAAATAGAGGAAGATTTTGACTTACAAAGGTCTTCTTAAAATCCCTCTGATTCATCACCGGAAGGGTCCTCCTTCTCTGTCATGGTGCTGGTATGCGATGATCAGCTAGTCGTTGAGCTTGTGCTGCTGGCTGCAGTCTTGTTCTGCTGCCTTTTCCTGAGCTAAAGCCGTTCCTCAGGGAGGAGAGATGGAAGCCCGCTGGTTAATTGCTGCAGTGGCTGCTGCAAAGGCTCCCTGCTGGCTGGGTGGCAAGAGGCCAGGGCCAGGGCCAACCCCAGAATCCTGGTAGGCTGCTGCTGCTGCAGTAGCTGCTTTTCAAGCAGCCTCTCCTTTGCTGGGTTCCGCTGCTGCTGCCGCCGTTGGTTCATAAGCACTTTCTCCCTTGCAGGTATCTGGCAGAGCTCATCTCTCTAGCTCAGGGGTCAAGCAACCTCTGGCACGCGGCTTGCCAGAGTAAGCACCATGGTAGGCTGGGCCAGTTTGTTTACCTGCCGCGTCCGCAGGTTTGGCCGATCGTGGCTCTCACTGGCTGCGGTTTGCCGCTCCAGGCCAATTGGGACTTCGGGAAGCAGTGCGGGTTGAGGGATGTGCTGGCCGCCCTTCCCGCTGTCCCCATTGGGTGCTTACCCTGGCGAGCCACATACCAGAGGTTGCCGACCCCTGCTCTAGCTGTTCCTTGTACCCTACAAGGTTCAGCTCATTTTCCATCATGACCTCCAAACCTAGAACCATTGCTGTCGCCTTTATATATGGTTTGCAGCTTATTAGCTATCGTTTATTATTGTAATCAACCTATCAGTTTTCAGAGATTAGCATATGTTAATTATATGCTAACTCGTGACATGTACTAATGGCTCCTTCTCCTCCCATGGACTTCTATGGGCTCAATGTATTCCTATGGAGTTTTTCAGCTGACCTTTGGATAAACCCTAGCTACTTCCTGTCTGGAAGTCCCATTTGTTTCTGTGGGCAACAATGTATTCTTATGGGGTTTTGCTAAGTCATTCCCCACAGGAAGTGATGCAATACCTTGCCTTGATTGCATCATTCCTATTTATTTCTATGGGCTCTCACGTATTCCTGTGGAATTTCCCACTACATTACATAAGCTTATAGCCACCATTACTGTATTTTCTAATTTAAACTATTCTTAATTTTTAATTACACTTTATTTTTAAAACTAATTACTGTTCTAAGCATGTCAAATGGTCCTGACCCTACAACCACTCATTTTATATCTAGTTAAGAGAATTACAATTTCTCCAAATGTAAACCCCTTCCTGGCGGTTTTCTGCAAGTCTTCAGTTTAAAGTGTTCTAAGCCATGTCAGGCAACTGAGGCAAAATCTCTAACTGCAATACTAGCAATATATTCAATATTCTGCTCCAATCATTCCATTATCAAGGAGCTATGTATTTGTCACACATATTAATTAGACTTGACACTCACAAGGACAGAATAGTTTTTTTTCCTGCACCAGTTACCCATTGGGAGCAATGTATTATATGGTGAATTTTCCCTGATGAGGTGATAATGATCTTGAGCTATTTTAAAATCTGTTTCCTAGTCTTTTAGGAAGTTCAGGAATGATTGGATAACAATATAAATGCTGCTTTACACAGAAGTGAGGTTTGAATTAGAAGAAATTCACTGACTCAGCATTGCAAGCAACATAAATTAAAAAGTCATTAAGAGGTTTGAGTCTCTGATTAAAATGTATCAATTGACCATGCTTACATCTAATTGCTTAAATATGATATTACTGAACTTTACAGTTAACACTTTCAATAACATTTTTCATCATCTCTGAGGAAAATAGACCAGAAATGTCAGTGTTTGTTTTCGATATTGTTGCAATATTTTGCTTCACTTCAGGCTAAATATATATACACTTTTGTAGTATATAATTATATACTATACATTCATATATTAATGGATATTTTATTTTTGTAAAAATGTGCATGGATGATAGGATTAAAGTTGTTCACAAATTCTAAGTACTGAATTGTTGTGTAATAATTTCACTGATCATAACACTCATCAGACAAGCAGATTGGTTCGTTATTATTTTGAACAAAACATGGCATTGTATGTGTTGTGCTGGGATATATTTACGTATCTGGTGTGCTGCTACGCATTCAAATATTATATTATAATATGAGATACAAACTTGAGTACCTTATTGTGTTTATATAATAAGCTCTGTGTAACATGACAGCTTCAGTGACATGCAATGCAAAAATAATTATACATAGTGTAGTGACAAGCTATTTAAAGACACTTTCATTTTAGGACCTCATATGGGAGAAACCATTGAAGAGAAAGGGAGAGAAGTAGGCAGCAATTAAAAAAAGAAAAAGTTTAAGGAGGAAGCAGGTAGGGATATTTCTCCCTATTAGTGTTCCCCTAAGAACCTGTGCTAAGCTGCCAGACTGGATTTTGGTGTAGCCCTATGTTTGTTAAACAAGGCCAACAAGTCTCAACATACTCAGGAGAGCACCATCATTATATCATGACGGCAATGAAACATTTTTAAAATATCAGCTTAGCAGGAGCATTTGTTTGTGCTTGTTGGGGAATGTGGATCCTTCCAACAATAGCCAAATAATTTGGGGTATCTTTACACCAACAGCCATTCAAAATGTATTTTTGTGGATAGTTTAACAAAACACACTAGATTTTTATGGCTCATCCTATAGTACGGAAATTTCTTAATGACACAGGAAAAACTAATTATTAATAACAAATTATAAGAACTAATCAGGCACTATATTAATTTCACTTCATTTCCTATAGCAATTTCTCCAAATCATTTATACTTGATTTATATGAATTGTTGGCCCTTAAGAGCTATTTTAATTAGACAATAAGAGAAACTTCAAAAATAACTAAACTATTTTATTAATTACTAATGAGATGTGATAACCAGCACAGTATTTTTTTAGTTCTGTTCATAATAGATGGCCCTATAATATTAGGCTTCAGTATGCTTTATATCTATATATCCCAGTTTAAATAAATTAAGCTCTAGCCTCAAATGTGAATCCTTTATGCTGGATGTAAAGGCACCCTACTTTCTTTATTAATCCCAGACCATGAGTAGGCTTATAGATGGCCAATAAAGGACTCTATGTCAGTCAATATATTAAAATCTTGTTTATGCTCTTTAAAGCCCACTAAACTCTGTTAAAAATCAGCCTGTCACTAGAGCCTTTCAGTTTCAATTAATATTGTTTCTTGTCTTATCAAAGTCAGAATGCCTGATCCCTCTGGATTCGGATGTTTATAATGGGTAGACGCAAAGTAACTTGTTCCCATTAACTAATCCCTTTGAGGGGCATTCTACAATTCATTTCTCTCCTTGAACAAGACAGTATCTTGGTTGTTGCCTTCTTGGGGCTGATGCTATGACACAAATTTTCTTCAGGAGAGTGTTACCACTTCTCCTTTGAGGATGATGAAGCTGTTAGGAGTTTCTTGGAATTGACCGTCTTGGAAGGTCTTTCCTGTAGACTCAGCATCAGTTTAATTACCTGAGTTCTACTAGCTGCTGACTGCAGAACTCGCGTTGCTTGCCCCCAGCAGATCTCTTCTCTGATGAGCCACGGACTGTGCATCAGAGCACTGATTGTATCTTGATCAGTGGAACTGGAATCAGAGGGTCCATGTTTCCTGGAAAGGCTGTTATTGACAGGACACTAGGGGAACAGGGCACTGGTGGAATTAGGCTAGAAGCAACTCAGTCTCAGTCACATGGACAGAGCTATTTACTGGCACTAGAAAAGGTTCAGAGAAGGGCAACTAAAATGATTAAGGGTTTGGAGAAGGTCCCGTATGAGGAGAGATTAAAGAGGCTGGGACTTTTCAGCTTGGAAAAGAGGAGACTAATGGAGAATATGATAGAGGTATATAAAATTATGAGTGATGTGGAGAAAGTAGATAAGGAAAAGTTATTTACTTATTCCCATAATACAAGAACTAGGGGTCACCAAATGAAATTAATGAGCAGCAGGTTTAAAACAAATGAAAGGAAGTTCTTCTTCACCCAGCGCACAGTCAACTTGTGGAACTCCTCAACTGAGGAGGTTGTGAAGATTAGGACTATAACAGCGTTTAAAAGAGAACTGGATAAATTCATGGAGGTTAAGTCCATTAATGGCTATTAGTCACGATGGGTAAGGAATGATGTCCCTAGACTCTGTTTGTTTGTCAGAGGGTGGAGATGGACGGCAGGAGATCACTTGATCATTACCTGTTAGGTTCACTCCCTCTAGGACACCTGGCATTGGTCACTGTCAGTGGAGGGGATACTGGGCTAGACTGACCTTTGGTCTGACCCAGTATGGCCATTCTTATGTCCTTATGTACAGGATTTAATAAAATTCCACTTGTTCAATATAACCTTCTTTCAGCTTTACTCTTTGCAAATGAAACACTGTTGTCTTTAAGATGTCTGCGGTCATTGGAATTGTATTTAATGTGTTGTGAATGGGTGACGGTGAGTGTAACAAGAAGAGGATTGAAGAGGAAAACCTTAAATGGTCAATTTCTAGATTTTTAGATATTGCATTGTTGAGGCTTGTACTTGAGCAAACGTAACTCTGTGTTAATGATGTTTTTATTTTGGAGGCACGCATATACACAAAATACATGTGAATAACATATGGGCTATTTCTTCTCCAGAAGCATGAAGGCCGACCCCTTGCTGCAGGATTTCTTTAGGCCCACTACATCTCTAAAACTGAGCATAATAAAATTCTTATCATTTGGGAATGATTGTTCTGATAGGTTTAGCGCTGAAATATCAGACTATTTTTGTCTCCCTGAATATGGACATGATGCTGTTCATGAAGTGTCACACTTGCTAATACAATATAGGTTTTATAGTATTGTGACACCTGAAGATATCATTGTGGGGACTGGAGCACGGTGTAACGTTCATACATTTCTATCTGCATTCTACAAACAAAATATATTTTAACTTTATATAGTCAGAAAAAAAAATGTTCTCATACGTGTGCTGATCTTAACCATGGCAGAGTGAGGACCTTATTTTGTACTGTGTTACACCAGTGTTATGCTATTGATTTAAATTGAATTTCATTGGTTTCAAATAGGTGTTCTGTACTGGAGAATTAGGCTCTAAGGCTGTAGCACATTGAGTTTTCACCAGAAATTACTGATGGGTGCTGTCTTATAAATTAATTAAAAATGTGCACCGTTCTATTTGTGACTTCTGTGTAGGGATTGATACTAGAAGGTGCTGACCACTTGAGGTGTTGAGTTCCCTAAACTCTTACTGAGTTTAATAAAAGCTGAGATTGTTCAGAACATAGCAGGATCAGGTCCTTACCGAACAAAATCTTTGTAGAAGGGTAAAAATGTAATGGAGTTGATTTTAGATTCTTGATAGTGTCCTGTTATAATCAACAGTGACTTGTCTTTGGCACACTCAAACCAATCATTATCATTTTAACCTTCTCTTTGAAACAGCTTTGTTGGATCATGATCTCAGATAAGCATCTTCTTACTTGCATAGATTTTTTTTATCTATTAGGAGTATAATTGAAAATATCAGGAACTAAAGCACTAATGGGGAAAAGAACTTTTAAAAAAGGATATTCATGGGATTTATGTAAGTAATACCTTATGCATCAGTGGAAGATTAGGCTGTTAAGTAGCACAGGGAGTTCACTTATAAAAGGAAAAAAGTTTAATCCTGTATTGAGTTTTAAACATTCTACCATTGAAAGAATGAAGAAAAACATTAATTTGGCATGTTCAGTATAGTTCTATCATCTGGATCCAGATTTGCCCTTCTCCCACACCATATCTAAAATAATCTTTGATGCTGGTCTAATTTGATAAAAAAAAAAGTTAATTTCCACTTTATTTAAAAACCCAAAAATATAAATAAGTGATAGAGTACTTGACATAATTTAGAACATTTAAAATAAATGGGCATATTAACACTTTTCACAACTCTGGAATCTTGTAGTCCTAAAATATTATTTCATTGGCGCTGTTCCCTTTTTCTATTGTTGTGCCATATTTTCCTATTAATATTACAATTTCTTGTACTTGTACTTGTACTTCGAATCTAATTTTGTTGTGGTTACTCTTTTTAATAAGTTTTCCTGTCATTTGCAATCATTTCTTATAAGTGATTAAATTACCATAGGATGCATGTTCTTTATATTGTTAACATTAATTTGAAAAATTTGAACCCCTCCTCCAAAAAAAAGTGCTTGACAGTGTGCCTTAATTAAGAGATAATGTCAATAGAATAGAAGGTTGTCTAATGTTAATGGTCTCCAACTGCCATATAAATGCTGAAGCAAAGCCAAAGCATTTATTTTCAAAGTAGGAGACACTGATCTTGTGACAGTGTTCTATTACGGTAACTTCATTCCTGTTATATCAAATGATTGATGTAACTTCAATCATTTTATCAGATGCATTGTGGTGCGGCAGCATCACAAATGCTCAATGTAACATTGTTAACTTGTTGCATTTTGACTGGATAAAGATGTTAGCACATCTGTTTTCTTAACCACTCAGATTCCAGATTACATTTTTTATAAGCAGCTAATTGCTCATCAACTGCCATTTTATTTTCTAAATTTTTCTCACTAAATAATCCAACCTGTAATCAGAACAGATGGAACAAACTGCATTTGAAATACCATAATAAAACAATTAATGAATGGAATTTTTAGTTTATGATGGGAAAATGTTTCTTAAATTGAAAATATGAACAGTGCATAGGGGTGGAAGTGGCAGGTTAATATATGCTTATTTTAATTTCTCTGTAAACATACTGATTTTTTTTATTAAGTACTGTACATGATCCCTGAGATGTATAAATGGCTATATCTGAAAGATGAAAAAATAAATGCATAAATAATAAAATAGAGAAACTATCCTTTTTATATAGGATAAACACTGATGTGCTTGAAGCAAAGCAACAATATTCTAAATGGGTGAAAAGATGTTGTAAAATAACAGATGGGAGTATCAGTGAGCTTTCTCTTTATTCTAAAAGCATCCAGCCTTGTATTGCAGCAGTATTAAAGGACTGTTTTAAAGGCTCAGACTGAGTTTTAAATGGAATGTGTTGAAAGTTGTCTATTGTTATAGCAATTTAATCACCAACTCCTATTAGCATTAATTGAAGTTTCCCGAATAAATACCTACTGCATCAGTGAAAAAAAAGTCATAAATGTGCTTATTAATGAAAGAATTCTTGTAAAATGAAATTTTGCCTTGAACCTTCAGCCTCATAATATAGAGCTTCTGTAGTCTCCAAATTATTTGCTGTCCCAGCACATTCTAGAGCCGAACATATAATATTATAAAACAGAAGCTGAGGTTGTTTCATGAGCATAATGGACATATGGAGAAGTGTTTTGAGTGTGGGGAGTGATTGTCTCCTTCCTATCTGCAAAAGGGGGAGAGTAATGCACCCACAGAGCCATTCCTTCTCCTTTGCACACTGTGGAAGCCCCACTGGAGATTTTGGAAGGAAAGGCGATAGAACCGCTACCATCCCCTGTAAAGCCCATGGATATACAATGCTGCCAACTTTCACAGTTATATTGTGAGTCTTGTGATATTTGTTGTTTCTTTTAAATCCCTTGTTCCTGAAGTCAGGTGATTACATGAGCAGCCCAGCTTTCATTACAATAACAGTTTCTAGCGCTCCTGGCTGCAGGGAAAAAAAGCTGGAAAAACTGACCTAAGTCTGACCTGAAGGTGAAGAACCCCAAATGTATTTTTAAATCTCATGATTCTGAATCCAGGCTCATGATTTTTGGGAGTCCTTACTCATAGAACTGGCAATACTGGCTACATGACAGAGTTTATGCTACTGAGAATAAATGTCCCAATTTTTAAGTCAGTCTCATGATTTCTGAAAGTTTTGGGTTAGTTGTACTGAAGTTTATAGAATATGAGGCCATGTAACCCTATAGATCTGTGTGGAGGAGACCCCCACCCCAGAGTCATGGAACCCCTCAAAGTCATGGAGGAAGCACTAGCAGGAACCTAGCTGTCATTGGCTGCAGCTGTTCAGTAGGAGAAACATAAGAGCGTCTGCAGGGTTTCATGTTGCTTTGAGCAGCATTTACTCTCACTAGCATAAACTCTGTCACATAGCCAGTATTGCCAGTTCTATGACAAAGGACTCCCTAAAATCATATGCCTGGCTTAAAAATCATGAGGGGCAGAGGTATTCCTTGTAGTTTCTGAGCCTTCCAAGTGCACTCAGGTTATATTTTGCTTTTCTTCACAACACGGAATGCAAGAAACGTAGCTTGCTTTCTTTTTCTGTTTTTTTTTTCAGAGTGAGATGTTCACATAATCACTTGATTCCAGGAGTTTGGGCTTTAAGAAGAACATTATTGTGTGACTCACAATAAAATCACAAGGCTTGGTAACATTGAACCTTGGTTCCTCACCCCAAGCTCTTTGCCCTTGAGAAGATGCTGTGCAGGAAACTCTGCAAGGTGAACATGGCTATTGCAGCGTTTTCTTGCCCTTTTAGTCCTTCCCTGGTGGCAGAAGTTAATCTGGTACATTAAAATTTTAAAAATCACATTACATTGACTAAGGCATGTTTCTATTTTCAAGGTATTCTTAATAAGATACTAAAATTCTTTGTGAAATTTAACATTTAGCCACTTGTTCTACATGACAATTTCAGGTGGAAGTGGCTGTCAGCTCCTCAGAAAGAGTATATTCTTAAATGTACACTACAAATCTTTTTTTTTAAAGATCAAAGAAAGCCATAAATCTCTTCTGCAGGTCAGGAAGAGCTGCGGCTTTTCAATGGCTGCAGGGGAGTGTTCTTCTGTGAGGATCGTTTTTATGAACATGATACCTGAAGTCAATATTTTTATTATTGTGTCTTTTGGCTTTTTAGTTACAATTTCTGTAATGATAGTTCAGCATAGAAAAACAGTAAATCCTAGTGTCCTAATAAAGCAGAAAATCCTAGTAGCTGTACAAAAGATGGAAAACAAAAATCTGCAGAGGAGCTAAAATAGGAGTTTTCAGTAAAAAAAATCTCCATTGATTAAAAGAAAACGGAAATTGAGTTAAATAACTTATTGTGTTAACACTTGATGAATAAACATCATAAAACCAAGAGATCAATATAAATTAGTTCATTAAACTAACACTGTGCATTATACCACTCTAATGCAATTATAATTAAACATCAGTGTGAAATCCTGCCCCCACTGATCTCTGTGGGAATTTTGCCATTGACTTCAATGGGGACAGGATTTAATCTCAGGTAAAGATGATTCTTCAATCTCATTGCTAGACAATGATGCTTTGTGTGAGACAGAAGCAGTAGGCAGTTTAATTTGTAAGGAAAAAAATGTTGTAAGAGTAGTAGGTTTGCTCCATTGCACTGTACCTTGGAGTCACAGTAGGGTCCCTGGTTTCCCTCCTTCCTCCAGTGACTGAAGGGAGAATCTGTGCAAACCCTATAGCTAGATGCACTGGACAGCATGAGCCAAGGTTTTGCCCACTCTTTACCCCATCAACTCATGTTCTGCCCACCCATAAGGGAGGGGGAGTAGTGATCCTGTGCAGGCTACTTCCACTGTGCAGCTACTCACAATAAATGTAGCCTGTGTAGGAGAATAAGAGGGACCTTACACCTGTTCATCGTCTCCACCCAATCTTGACCTGTATTTGTTTAAAATTTGTTTGACAATGTAGAGATATCTCAGGCCTAATCCTGCTGTCCGTAACCAGAGTAAGGACTATTAGATCAGGCCTGTTTCTTGAGGTTAAAACAAGCAAACTTTAAACATTAACTGCTGTCATTTAATCTCATAAACTCCCACTTCAGGGTGATTTCATTAAACCATTGTTTTGTGGTGCCCCAGATGAAAACTAAACAATAGGCATTCTTCTCAAAAGCCCTTATAAGACTATTGTAGATATTGGGACTGCTGTGAAAATGGTCACACTACTGAATAGCTGAGCTTTTGAAGAAGAAATCTGTCCTAATGAAAGACAATACTAAGGTGAAATATCCCATTCCACATTAGGTTTAAACTAATTTTTCATATGCATGATTGGCCTTGGATATCTGATCCTCTTTTATCAGTGAGCTCTAAATGTGACTGTCTTCGATCAAAGGCTAACATTAAAAAAATAGCTACAGAGCTTGGTTAGATGCTTTTTTGGGTTCTTAGAATTTATCTTCTATCCCAAAGTGAGTTCATAAATAATTCAATGATGATATAAACACTGCTACTTTCCATAGAAAATCTTGTCCCCAGGGTCCTGAAAACATTTACTGTGGAGTATTTTACTACATAAAAGCTCGCAGCAGATTAATCCGCAAAACAGAATTTAGGAATTTAGTTCAATGGTAACGCTTAAAATGCTTGCTGGTTTGTTATGTTTGTGCACTGTACACAGGTGAAATGGTAAAGAACTGGAATGTTTTAATGTATTATGTTTATTTGAAAATCTCTACTCAAATAATTAAAAATCCAAGAAGCTTCTACAAAATAAACTGTTGGAAAAAAGAAGTTATGGCAATCTCTCTGCAAACAATTGGAACTTTAGTTTGGCAGTGGTATCATTCACAGCTTAGGGTGCACACTTTAAAATTATTCCAAATTTAAGCTAAAGTCTCTTGTGGTTTTGGGGGTGTTGATGTCTTAAGAAATATAGGTTTTTGTTTTGTTCAGAAATAGAAAGTGAGCTATATGTGTTGAAAGCTGGGACGTTAAATGTGACTGCTTTGTAGTGAAAACAAATTATATTGTACTACATAAAAAACCTAGGTTACAAGGAAGTTATCTGGGAGCACAGTCAAGCACTTGAAAACTAGTAAATGTTAATTTTAGAATTACCCATGCAACCTTAGTTGTGCTCCCTCATGCATCCAAACTGTCTACTGAATGAGGCAGAAGTCCTGTGGAAAAAATAGTAGGTGATCATGTGCTTAAATGCTGTATTGTGATGTATGTGCACAATGCAGCAGAATTTCAAAGGCCTATTGCAGACAATGGAGGTGTTATAACTTCTCAAAAACAAAGAACATAAGAACGGCCGTACCGGGTCAGACCAAAGGTCCATCTAGCCCAGTATCTGTCTACTGACAGTGGCCAATGCCAGGTGCCCCAGAAGGAGTGAAGCTAACAGGCAATGATCAAGTGATCTCTCTCCTGCCATCCATCTCCATCCTCTGATGAACAGAGGGTAGGGACACCATTCTTTACCCTTCCTGGCTAATAGCCATTTATGGACTTAGCCAGCATGAATTTATCCAGTTCCCTTTTAAACATTGGTATAGTCCCAGCCTTCACAACCTCCTCAGGTAAGGAGTTCCACAAGTTGACTGTGTGCTGGGTGAAGAAGAACTTCCTTTTATTTGTTTTAAACCTGCTAGCTATTAATTTCATGTGGTGACCCCTAGTTCTTGTATTATGGGAATAAGTAAATAACTTTTCCTTATCTACTTTCTCCACATCACTCATGATTTTATATACCTCTATCATATCCCCCCTTAGTCTCCTCTTTTCCAAGCTGAAGAGGCCTAGCCTCTTTAATCTTTCCTCGTATGGCACCCTCTCCAAACCCCTAATCATTTTAGTTGCCCTTTTCTGAACCTTTTTTAGTGCTAGAATATCTTTTTTGAGGTGAGGAGACCACATCTGTACACAGTATTCAAGATGTGGGCGTACCATGGATTTATATAAGGACAATAATATATTCTCAGTCTTATTCTCTATCCCTTTTTTAATGATTCCTAACATCCTTTTTGCTTTTTTGACTGCCTCTGCACACTGCGTGGACATCTTCAAAGAACTATCCACAATGACGCCAAGATCTTTTTCCTGACTCGTAGCTAAATTAGCCCCTATCATAATGTATGTGTAGTTGGGGTTATTTTTTCCAGTGTGCATTACTTTACATTTATCCACATTAAATTTCATTTGCCATTTTATTGCCCAATCACTTAGTTTTGTGGTCACAAGGATCTTTGATAATGCAAAGTGTTAGGTAACTTAAGTATTGAGATCATCTCCAGCTCACCCCGCAGTTTATAATAATCATCATCATCATCATCATTAATACTATGTTGCATTTTACACAAATATAAACAAGTTTCTCTTTTTTGGGAGTGTGGGGGAGGAGTGTTGTTCCATCTGGTGCATCTATATTTGTAGCCTCCTTGCCTCTCTGGACATTCCCAGGGTTTTGTTCCTTCCCTTCATGTCTATATTAATAGTTCTTCCCCAAAAATAATTCTGGATGAAGAACATTCTCTACCAGAACTGATGTCATTCCCATACAGCTCCCCAGTCGTGACTCTTCGTACTCTGTTTTTATTTCACTTCTTCCTCTTCCTTCCTGGTGGTTGCAAAATTGTACAGAGCAGTTTTAAATTGATAGCATGCTGTTAGCTGAAGAATATAGCAAATTAATGTAAAATTACAGGATTTTTCAAAGCATTTAGCAAAATATCTTTGAAGTTCTAAGAAATAAACTGAATTCCACAGTACCACCACAAACTGCATTGTAACAATCAAGTGGGATTACATCCTAGAAGAAGGAGGAGACCTTAGAGGCCAAATTCCATTCTTGTGTACATCCTGTACAATGTCACTGAGGTCAAAGGGGTTTTATGGGATGTTCAAAATAGTCTAGAATTACTAACATTACAAGAGCAGTGGTGTGGGGAATGAAGGGGAAGAAAAGAGCAAGAATAGCGAACACAGTGAGAGAAGAATAGCAAAGGGATTTATTGGGAATGAATGTGTTGAGGAGAAGAGAGCAAAGAGAGGGCAAATCAGACCAAAGACAACAGGGGAGGGGGAAAAAAACAGAAAATGAAAAATAGAGGCACAGGAAGATTGAGAAAATATATCCCATCAAAAAAGACTTATTATGCTTCTCCAAAGGAGTTGGCAATACCAGTGAACCTGTAATTGAGTGGTACTGTTGTGACTGTATTTTTCCCCTCTTTAAATTATCCCAGAGAATACAGAAAATAAAATATTTCAGTAATTTTGAGCAGGATTTTTTATCCATAAGTGTCTTATACTTTCTAAAATATCTCTAAACATAGGCATAAAGGCCTGGATCTACAAAGGGTTTAGGTGTTGCAACACTGAGCCTTGCAATGCTTAACTTATAGGCACCTAGCCAATCACAGAAACAACACTGTGATCCACAAAGCCTGAGTTAGGTGCCTAGACTCCCTATACAATGACTGGGGAGAAATAGGTCCCTTAGAATGTGATTCACAAAAGCCAGCATGTTAAACAAGGAGCCATCTAAGCTAGCCAATGGGACATGCTGACCGCAATGGTGTGTGCTAAGCTCTGCCTCTTTCTCGGAGATAGGTGCCTAAGACTGTGTTGCAAGGAGCACCTATCTATGCCAGCAGGCCACGAATAGGAACCTGCTTCATGAAGTCAGGAAGCTTAGGCACCTAAGACATTTCTTGCAAGGATGAGGTAGGCACCTGCCTGGCTCTACACACAACAACCAGAGCAGGAGTAGGGGCTGCCCACATTATAATTTTTAGCACAGTGGTTAAAGCACTCTCCTGGGTTCAATAACCCCTTTACCCAGTAACCCCTAATTAAACAGGCTCAATAACCCCCTTTACCTGATGGAGAAAAAGGATTTGAATAGGGCTCTCTAACCTCTCAGATAAGTTCTCGAATCACTGAGCTATGGGATATCTTGGTATATGGGCTCACTCAATCTCTCCTGCTGACGCTGTTCTATTGTGAATAAATAACGAAAGTGTTTGGAGGAGGGGGACTGGACTCTGGGTCTTCCAGCTCCCAGGTGGGTGACCTAACTGCTGGACTTCTTTCTCTGGCCCAACGACTGTTCCCCTGTGCATAAATACTTAAATCGTCATTGGGCCAGAGTAAGAGAAGGGCTCTGTAGTCTAGTGAGTAAGGCGCCCACCTAGGGGGTGGGAGACTCACAGTGCTATCACGGTGCTCCAGTCACTATTATTATTTATCCACAGTGGAACACCGTCAGCTGGCAAGACTGAGGGAATTTCCCACTTCCTGTGACTCCCCCCACATCAGGCTATCTCAGTGTTTCTCAAACTTTCCTACTGGTGACCACTTTCACCTAGCAAGCCTCTGAGTGTGACCCCCCCCCATATAAATTAAAAACACTTTTTAATATATGTAACACCATTATAAGTGCTGGAGGCAAAGCAGGGTTTGGGGTGGAGGCTGACAGCTCGTGACTCTCATCCCCATGTAATAACCTCATGAACCCCTGAGGGGTCCCAACCCCCAGTTTGAGAACCCCTGAACTATCTGGAGAGACAAGTGACCCTGTTCAAGTCCTCTCTGCCACACTGGAAACAGACAATGGCTTGGGCTGGTGGATGCCTATTGAATTCAGAGTGAGTGCCCTGGTTGTTTTTGGCTTCTCTCTTAGGGTCCCAAAGTCCCTTTAATCTTCTGTTTGCAGCTGTTCCATCAACCCAATGGACTGTCCTTTCAGTCTGGGTCCATCTGTGGTCACGGCTATCTGTTTGATATCTCAGCCCCCAGGTAGTCCTGTACTTCTTGCAGTCTCTTACAGTGAAGATATATAGTGCTAAGCACACCCATGTTTGTACCCTTCCAGGAAGACTTTCCAAGAACTTCTCTATCATCATAATGTCCATTAGCTCACTACTATCCAGATTTCTTCCTTGAGTTAATGAGTTGCCTAATCTGTCTAGTGCCAGCATCAGAGAACAACAGAGAACTACCTGGCGACTGAGGTGCCAGAAGAACACCCATGGCTACAGTTGCTCTCTATAATTGAAGCCAAAGAGTCAACATTGAGCGGAACAATAGGATATTGAGACTTTAAAGGAGAGTCAGTAAAGATCAAGGACACTCACCAAGAATCTGAGCTGAGGGGCCCACAAATCCAGCTGGAATCCAGGTGGAATCTGCTAGTGTAACCTGTTGAATGTTTGCAGTGCAGCCCAAAAAAGAAGTCCATGGAAAAAGAAGTGTTGCTGGCAGCAAGGAGACTGGATCTTCTGGAGTATGGAAGTTGGGTACCAGCTAAAATTATATGTGAAGAAAATTAAGATAAGCATGCCCTGGGGTCGCTCTTGGCAGGTAGTATGTCAGGTGCTAGGAACCGATGTAGAGATGTATAGTTATTTTTGTCTTAGTCACTAGAACAGATGAGTCCTATTAGCTTTACCTTCTTGGTATAACAAGGATTTGTGCCTCTCTTAGAGGTACAGGACGATAGGGACAGAGACTGAGGCAGGGAGAAATTTGAGAGGCACTCTTACAACAAGCCAATCTCAGAAGAAAACTGGATTGCAATTCATGTTTATTGTTATGAATAATAAAAGAAAACTCCGGGAAGAAAGTGAGTTGGTGCTAGGTTGTGAGTGGAGTGAATATTCTGCCCATTTTTAATGTGACAGAAGGGTTTAACCTTTATCACTCACAAGTTCAAAAGCCATTAGTGAGTTGTGCAGATCATCCAAAATGATTCTAACAATGTTGTTATATCACCCCATACCAACAGATAATCTGTATATGCCACATTTAAAAAAAATAAAAAATTTCACCGATCTGGAGATTTTAAAATAACTATTTTTGTATTCCTATCCTTGTAAAGCCAGCTGCTGAAGTTATTATGAGAACTGCAAAGTACTCAGAGGGAGTAATTAAAACCTCCTAAAATGACCTAAAAAGCTCTTCTAGACATAAAAATATCACTGTATGAAGTCTGGTACCTCTGGAATTGTCAGTTACGAACAAGTACCAGCTCTCATTGGAAAGTAGTATTGTCCCCTTTCCACCAGTAGGACTGAACATTGTTCATCCTGGGTCTCGGGCATGTAAGGTTAGATCACGTAAATAAGTGATCCCCGGCAAGCCAACTGATTGTCCTTTCATCTGCAAGACCTCGGATTCATTGTCACAATTTTTCTATATATGTCATGATGGCTTGTCTAAAAATATAATTATTCTTCTTGCTGTCAGATGCTGGGACTGGACTACAGGGGATGGATCACTTGATGATTGCCCTGTTCTTTTCATTTCCTCTAAGTATCTGGCATTGACTGCTGTCAGAAGACAGGCTATGAGGTGAATGGACCATTTGTCTGACCCAGTATAGCCATTCTTATCTTCTTATATAGGGATACTAGCAGGTCCCAGATGAGACTGGGATCTCATTATGCTAAGTGCTGTACAAATACACAATAAGAGAGTCCCCAAAGACCTTACAGCCTAAAGAGACAAGACAGAAAATGGGAAAAAAGAAGTAATATCTTCCTTGTCTTACAGATAGGCAACTGAGATACACAGAAGTTAAATGATTTAGATTATAAATTCTTCTGGGAATCTCTTTCTTTTTGTTATATGTTTGTACAGTGCCTGCCACAATGAGGCCCCATTCTCTGATTAGGTCCCTTAGGTACTACCACAATACACATAAAAGTAATAATTCATCCAAGGACACAGGAAGATTCTGGCAGGGCCTGGAATCGAATCTAGCACTCTCAATTCTCAGACTAGAGCCTTAGCCACAAAGCCCTCATTCCTCTCTTATGTTCTTTTTCTAGGAAAGTTTCTGTGTTTTTTACAGTGCCTAGGCACATGGGCTCCTCATCCATTACTAGGGCTCCTTGTACTATGATAATACATAATAATAACATCATGAGATTGTAAAAAAAAAATTTATGATATTCCCATGACTTCCTGTTCCCTATGAATTTATGGACCCATTTCCCAAACAACCCTTTAGACAATCTGAGTAAAAATTATAGATGTCAAACTTCTTTTAAACTTATAAGAAGCAGGAAATTGAACCTGATATTTCACAGTTTGAAGGAAGAGCACCCCAGAATTCGTTTTTAAGCCCTCAATCTTGTGAAGACATGTGCATGCTTTACTTTATGCTTAATTCATATTGCAGTGAATTCCCACCTCAAAAAAAGCATTCAACAGATTACCTACAAGCCTGTATCAGAGATTACAAAAACATTGATTTTTTTAATATCTTTGCAGTTAGTCATAAAAATTCTGTAGAAAAAGCACTAAACTAGTAGAACTGGATAATTTTTGCACTTCCATTAAACATTTTCTTTTAGATTCATTTAAATGAATGGAGTTATGCCAAGAAAATATTTGTTGCAGAAAGTATAAAGAATATTTGTAAATAATTTAGCATAGTAATTCTGGAGATTATCTAATTAACAAAAAAGAAGGCAGAAAACCTCCAGCCCTGGAATGTTGTTATGCAATTATGGCATAAATGATCTTTAATTGTTCTCCCTAAAGACCATTTATCTAATTTGCTCATGATTGTCTCCTCCTATTTATAAACTGCATCCAGCTATTAGCAGTATTCTCTTTTCCTCTGTAAATAGCCTCAATTTTACAGACCAAGCCACTGGGTTTTATAGCAACATGTAGTATTGTTTTTAATACAATTTTTGAAGTTTTCAATCGCTGGCCTATTTAGCATTTTTTTAGAAAAGCCTCACAGGTGACATTTCATTTTTATAAAAATTGGTTCTGAGTGCCATATTTCCTGAGGACGGAAACATTTCTAATACTCTTATAGTAGTTACCATTTCAAAAAAGAAAAACTTTGATTCTTCACCTTCCTCCTCTTCTTTGCTTGCGGTGTTCAATAAAAAAGAGAACAGAATATTTAATCAAGAGAAATTTCTTCAGCACAGTACATTTTCTGTTGAGAATGCTGCTACAATGTCCTTTAGAAAAGCTAATATTAAAATATAAGCAGAAAGAAGGTTATTCTCATGGGCAACTCCCATTCTTTGATACGTAGAGTTTAGCATTCACTCCAGCAGGGCCAGGATTTCACCTATACTGCTTATTAAGTGGCTGCCACATTACGCAATGGGTTGTTTCCAAATGGTATTGCGGTGTGGTGTCATAAAGTGTACTTCTTTAGTCTAACTGCAAGCTGACAGAGACATGGAGTTACAGAAGCATCCAACAGAAAATGGTTTTGAACTCCAGGCCAGAAGTAGATATAAAAATCCAACAGCCTTGCCATTGAGTGTGGTAAGAAGGGTGTGGAAGGAGACAGATTTAATAGCCACTCTAGGCTGATAGTGAGATAGGGAGCAGAGCTAAGTTTTATTGAATATAATAATTCCTAAGCCCTTTACAAACAAATTGCTTTATTAAGCTTCTTATCATCCAGATGAAACAGCTAACTACTTTTATCCCTGTTTTCTGGATAGCGGAACTGTTGCAAAGAAAAGTTAAGATATTTATCCAACGTCAACACAACAGTGTTAATGACAAAGCCAGGAATACAGGCCTGATAAGGTGTATACTCTCATATTTTGACCTGCAATAGAGAGAGACAAGTTCCTAGTCTCGTTTTATTGCAGACATCAGGGAAGTTGTCTAAAACTATTTATAAATATTTCCTTCTTTAATTTCTTGGGCTAGCAAACTACTGGGTAGCTGATTTTGCTGCCTCCTCGATGACTTAATGCAGCTGCATGAAAATTAGCTACAGTAAATCAGCTTTGCTTAGTAGTTTGGACTTTGGATAGCACAATACAGATTTGTACAACATCTCTTCTTAGCTCTGTGTGTGTGTGTGTGTGTGTGTGTGTGTGTGTGTGTGTGTGTGTGTGTGTGTGTGTGTGTGTGTGTGTGTTTGAAGAATTGTGTTTATTATACTTGACTAGTGAGGCATATAAACAGTCGAAAATTGTTTTTCAAATAGATATAATAGGTATGAGTACTCCACTCACTGTTGCTAGCTAGATGCCATTAGCAATGCTAGAATGACTATCAGAGCATGGCTTCAGTCCCAATTATTTTCAGTGGCAGAGCTATTTTTTGCAATCCTGCCCCCTTAGAGCACTACTGTAATAGAGAAGTATAAAAGAAATGCTAACTGCGTTCTTGATGTGTGATATACAAAGAATACATAATTTGTCACATAGTAATGAATGTGGCACTCATAGCATCACTTTCTAACTTGTGGTAATTAATTTTGACCTAGTTCTCCGTTGCATTGTGACTACCTGGCTGCTGCTTGTCTGTCACCTTCTATCCCCTACCTTTCTCGTGTTTGTATTAATGGCAGTCAGGGATGTTACTCTAGGCCTTTTATAACATACCCTTTGCAATGCTGTCAGTTTAGTATACTGGTTCAATATTATTTAGACGCTCCAACGCAGTATTCCCACTCCTGAAGCGAGAATTGGACACAAATATAGATCTAAAAAAAAAGCTTTATTTAATGTGATCAGGATTTTCCTCCCAGGGAGGTGCATCAGAAATCAAGATGCATGCTGTTATTAGCTCTTTGGACACGGTTCTTGTTCTGTCCTTGCTCAAATCACAGCCTTTCCTGGGGACAAAGGCACAATAGCCAGTTTGTAAGCAGGAGCTTAATAACTTGTGTATTGTGCTGTGATTTTTAATCTGTCCTGGACTAGTTTAGTTTTGTGAATATATAAAAATAAATTACACTAGCAGTCCTGGGAACATTTTTGCAGCTCGCTGCACTTTCAGCAGTTTATCATGTAACTCACCCAATGCTCAGGTTAAAAGCTTTTAATTGGCTTCAAAATTCTGTTGACATAAAATGATTCAATTCAGGGTGCATCCTCTTACAATGTACTTTAAATTACCTAGTACCTTTACAGTAAAGTACAGTTCTTCATACAGAAAGCATTTAAAATACCTTTAAGTTTAATAGGTAGGTGCACAGTAATACAGAGACACACACTGCATGATCATGTGAGGTGTATGTATTACGAATAATTTGAGA
The DNA here is from genome assembly GCF_007399415.2 of Gopherus evgoodei. Taxonomy (NCBI): domain Eukaryota; kingdom Metazoa; phylum Chordata; order Testudines; family Testudinidae; genus Gopherus; species Gopherus evgoodei. Next base: position 322,202,743 of record NC_044322.1, read on the forward strand.
ATGGTAAGTAAATCTTCTGTATTGAAATTCTGAGCAATTTATGGTAGACTGTAAAATGTGAAGCAAAAGCTATAATGAGAGATCTAGTCTAACCACACTTACTCCCAGCACACAGGGTCAGATTAAATCAGAGGCTTTAGGGGCTGCAGTCCAGGGCCCGGGTTCAAGGGAGGCCCCTCAAAAGTAAATCACAGGCAGCGATCTCCAACTCCAGGCTGCTAAAAGTCCCGCGGTGCAGCGGGGCACTCAGGCAGTCTGCCTACATGCCATGACCTCACACAGCTCCCGGAAGTGGCCGGCTGCTAGGGAAACCCTCTACAACCAAGGGGTTGGATCTGAGGAAGGGTGCTGAGCCTGGATTCTCAGAGGTTGAGCATGGCAGAGGAAAAGGTCTCTGAAATTCATGTATGTGGAGCCACATTAGAAGCTTGGCACATGAACTCAGAGGGCAAAGTGCGGGATAGCTTTTTTATTTCATGAGGGAAGATGGAGTTACTGAGACACTTGAAAAGAGTTCTCCTCAAGACTACAGGGTGCTGCAGCGATGCTGTGAGAACACTTTTTGGTACTTCAGAATCTACAGTTCCCTTTTACATTCATTAAAATATTTTGAACTAGGATGTATTGCATGTAGAGGAACTCAGGTAGTTTCAAAGGGACTGATTACTGAACATTCTGTTCCCCTTGGAGCCTCTGTAAATCCAGAGCTTCCTCAGAGACCTAGGAGAACTTAAATGGGAGTCTTAAATTTTTTACAATTCTGTCATTACAGATCTTTTTTGAGTGAGAAAGGAAATGTTTCAGAAGAAGTAAGATACATCTTCAAGTATTGAAATGTGTGTCTTAAGGGAAAGAAGTATTGCTGCTGCCCGCTTTGTATATCACTGCTGTTCTTTTCCTCATTCTGTTTTTAGGTTTTTTAGATAGAGGAGTTCATAAGCAAACAGACTTAAATGTCAGAGTGAATGAAATAAAATATGTGGAAGAAGTTCATGTTAGTTTCCACTTGAACAGAATTTTTTTGTGTTCCTGTGGGTCTGGCCACTTCAGGCTGTCTGAGTTACCAAGCATCTCTTAGATCTCAGTACCTGGTTATGGTTGTGCATCCAGGTAGGTTTGGAGTCAGGTCTGTGCTGTAGTCAGGAGCTGAAGGGGAGTTAAGATAAAGTTAAACTGTGGGGCATGACTACACAGCACCTCAATGGTGCTCTCTGAATATTAGTGTCTTCTGGAGTATCCATGATCCAACTTTCTAATCGCAGAAAACCAAACACCCTTGCCCCCGCCCCTTCCTTGAGGCCCCGACCCTTCTCTGCTCCTTCTCTGAGAGCCCTCCTGCTCACTCCATCCCCCCAACCTCCATCGTTCTCTCTCCCCCACCTTTGCTCACTTACTCATTTTCAGCAGGCTGGGAGGGGATGAGGGCTCTGGTTGAGGGTGCGGGCTCGGGTTGGGCTGGGTATATGGTGTGTGGTGTGCAGGAGGGGGCTCTGGGCTGGGGTCGAGGGGTTCGGCGTGTGGGAGGGATGTGGGGTGCAGGCTATGGGAGAGATTTTGTGTGCAGGAGCAGGGCTGGGGCTGGGGGTTGAGGTGCAGGAGCGGGTGCAGGGTGCGGGCTCCTGGAGGGAGTTTGGGTGTGTGAGGAGGCTCAGGGCTGGGGCAGGGAGTTGGAGTGCATGAGGGGGTATGGGGTGTGGGAGGGAGTGTGGGTGTGGGAGGGGGCTTAGGGCTAGGACAGGGAGGTGGGATGTGGGAGGGGGTTTGGGGTATGGACTATGGTCGGCGCTTACCTCAGGCGGCTCCCGGAAGCAGTGGCATGTCCCTCCAGGTGGCTTATGGGTGGAGGCATTGCCAGGTGGCTCTGCATGATTCCCCCGTTTGCAGGCACCACCCCCGCAGCTCCCATTATCCATGATTCCTGCCCAATAGGAGCTTCAGAGCCAGCACTCGGGGTGGGGGCAGCGCGCGGAGCTCCTGTGGACTCCTGTCAGAAACAGATGGTTAAGGATTAATGTCTCTTCTACCTGTAAAGGGTTAAGAAGCTCAGTAAACCTGGCTGACACCTGACCAGAGGACCAATAGGGGGACAAGATACTTTCAAATCTTGGTGGAGGGAAGTCTTTGTTTGTGCTTTTTGTTTTTGTTCGTTGTTCGCTCTTAAGACTAAGAGGGACCAGACGTACACCCAGGCTCTCCCAATCTTTCTGAATCAGTCTTTCATGTTTCAAAATTCTAAGTAATAGCCAGGCAAGGTGGATTAGTCTTATGTTTGTTTTCTCAACTTGTAAGTGTTTCTTTTGCTGGAAGGATTTTTACCTCTGCTTGCTGTAACTCTGAACCTGAGGCTAGAGGGGTTTCCTCTGGGCTATATAAATCTAATACCCTGTAAAGCATTTTCCATCCTGATTTTACAGAGATAATTTTTACCTTTTCTTTCTTTTATTAAAAGCTTTCTTTTTAAGAATCTGATTGATTTTCCTTGTTTTAAGATCCAAGGGGATTGGGTCTGAACTCACCAGGGATTGGTGGGGGGAAAAGAGGAGGGATGGTTAATTCCTCCTTGTTTTAAGAACCAAGGAGTTTGGATCGATATGGAGCCTCTCAAGGCAACCTAGGGAGGGGAAAAGACAGGGGATGGTTAATTTTTCCTTGTTTTAAGATCCAAGGGGTTTGGATCTGTGTTCTCCAGGGAAGATTTTGGGGGAACAGAAAGTGTGCCAGACACTAAATTCTGGCTGGTGGCAGTGTACCAGATCTAAGCTAGTACTTAAGCTTAGAAGTGTTCATGCAGGTCCCCACTTTTTGTACTCTAAAGTTCAAAGTGGGGGAAAAACCTTGACATGGTGAGCAGCAGTTTGGGATTTTTTAGGAACCAAAAGCCAGTAGGATATTTTTTCTCTCCTTTCTAGCTGCTTGGAAAGCAGCCTGAGGGCAGAGGTGTTAAGTTTTTTAACAAGGGTCTTTGTTAAGAGGAGGCTTCAAGCTGGGAGCAAGCAGACAGCAAAAAGGAATTTACAAGTTGAATTGTTTTCTTTCTTTCTACCTCTCGGGTATAGCTAGTTAGAAAATCTCTGTTAACCAAGCAGCCTGAGCAGAGAGCGTCCCAGGTTTCAGTGAGCTGCAGAGAGGGTGCGACCAGCACAAGAAAGCAGAAAAATGAGTGCCAAGAAAGCAGTTAAACAGGAAATGGCTAAGCTGGATGCAGAAGAGAAAGCCAAAGAGGCTGACCACAGGAGAAAGCTGGAGATGAAAAAAATAAAAGAAAAAGCCAAAGAGGCTGACCACCAGAGGGCTTTGGAGCTCCAGGGGGAGGCCCACCAGCAGGCCCTGGACTTAGAAAAGGCTAAGCCGGATGTAACAGCCAACCCTAACAGCCCTTCTCCAGGTACTGTTCCCCATCCCAGGAAATTCCCCACCTACAAGGCAGGTGATGATACTGAGGCCTTCTTAGAAAATTTTGAAAGGACCTGCCATGGGTGCAACATCCCTACAGACCAGTACATGATAAAGCTGAGGCCACAGCTCAGTGGACCCTTAGCAGAGGTGGCGGCTGAAATGCCTAAGGAACATATGAACTATTATAATCTTTTTCAAACCAAGGCAGAATCAGAATGGGGCTAACACCTGAGCATGCCTGCCGGCAGTTCAGAGCCCTAAGGTGGAAACCAGATGTGTCATTTACCCGACACGCCTATCACATGAGAAAGAATTGGGATGCCTGGATACGAGGAGCAAATGCTAACTCTCTGCCAGAGCTGTCCCTCCTAACGCAAATGGAACAGTTCTTAGAGGGTGTTCCTGAGGAAATAGAAAGGTACATCCTAGATGGGAAGCCCAACACTGTAACTGAGGCGGGGGAGATTGGAGCCAGATGGATGGAAGTGCCAGAAAAGAAAAAAGCTACTATCAAGGGGAGTGAATATCACAGGGGGCAAACTGAAAATAAACCCTATCACCGGGGGCAACCCAAGACCCCACCTACAACCCAAGGAAAGCCACAGACACCTTATTGTCCTACCTCACCAGTCTCCAGCAACCCACCTAGACCCAGTGACCAGTCAGCTGGGCGATGTTTTAAATGTAATGAACTGGGACATATAAAGGCCCACTGCCCCAAGAACCCCAACCAAGTGCAGTTCATTACACCACCATCACACCAAAGATCCCCAGGCCCAGATGCCTCTCAAATACCCTTGGAGCAAAGGGAAACCTTGAGAGTGGGCAGAAAGAAGGCTATCGTGAGGAGAGACACGGGGGCACAAGTGTCAGCTATCCACCAATCCTTAGTGGACCCCAAATTCATCAACCCAGAGGCCCAAGTGACAATTTACCCATTCTTGTCAAAATCTGTAAACTTGCCTACAGCTAAACAGCCTGTCCAGTACAAAGGCTGGTCAGGAATGTGGACTTTTGCAATCTATGACAATTATCCCATCCCCATGCTACTGGGGAAAGATTTGGCCAACCAGGTGAAGCTGGCCAAGAGGGTGGGGATGGTCATACGCAGCCAAGCCAGGCAAGCTTCCAGGCCCATCCCTGTTCCTGAGCCGTCCACAAGGGCCCCGTCAGAGCTACCAGAGACCAAGACAGAGGTGGTGGAACCAGATCCCCTGCCAACGACTGCAACAGCCACAGTGCATTCAGTCCCAGAACCGGAACTGGAAAAGCAACCAGCACCAGAACCATTGCCAGCACTGATGCCAGTGCTTGCAAACCCATCTCCAACCCCAATGCCAGAGGGCACCAGCGGGCCCGAACTGGCAGAAGCAGCAGACAACCCTACCAAAGAGGCTCAGCCCAAGCCTGAAATATCGCATAGTGCACCAGTGGAAAGTGGTTCACTATCAACGAAAACAACCCCATCACCTACATCGCTTCCAGAGGGACCAAGCGCAAGTCCACAGTCTAAGGGGGAACTGGTGTCCCCAGCCTCCAGGGAACAGTTCCAGGCTGAGCAGGAAGTAGATGACAGCCTTCAGAAAGGTTGGGCAGCGGCACGGAGCACCCCACCGCCTCTCAGCTCTTCTAACCGATCCCAGTTTGTTGTAGAACAAGGACTTTTATACAAGGAGACTCTTTCTGGTGGATACCAGGAAGACTGTTATCCTCAAAAACAGTTGGTATTTCCAGCTAAGTATCGGATAAAGCCCTTAAGCTTAGCCCATGATCATCCCAGTGGCCATTCTGGGGTGAACAGAACCAAAGACAGGTTGGGGAAGTCCTTCCACTGGGAGGTGATGGGCAAGGATGTTACTAATTATGTCTGATCTTGTGAGGTGTGCCAAAGAGTGGGAAAGCCCCAAGACCAGGTCAAAGCCCCTCTCCAGCCATTCCCCATAATTGAGGTCTCATTTCAGTGAGTAGCTGTGAATATTCTGGGTCCTTTCCCAAAAAAGACCCCCAGTGGAAAGCAGTACATACTGACTTTTGTGGACTTTGCTACCCAATGGCCAGAAGCAGTAGCTCTAAGCAACACCAGGGCTAAGACTGTGTGCCAGGCCTTAGCAGACATTTTTCCCAGGGTAGGTTGGCCCTCTGACATCCTTACAGATTTGGGAACTAATTTCCTGGCAGGGACCGTGAAAAATCTGTGGGAAGCTCATGGGGTGAATCACTTGGTTGCCACCTCTTACCACCATCAAACCAATGGCCTGGTGGAGAGGTTTAATGGAACTTTGGGGGCCATGATACATAAATTTGTAAATGAACACTCCAATGATTGCGATCTAGTGTTGCAGCAGTTGCTTTTTGCCTACAGGGCTGTACAACATCCCAGTTTAGGGTTTCACCATTCGAACTTGTATATGGCCATGAGGTTAAGGGGCCATTACAGTTGGTGAAGCAGCAATGGGAGGGGTTTATGCCTTCTCCAGGAACTAACATTCTAGACTTTGTAAGCAACCTACAAAGCACTCTCCGATGCTCTTCAGCCCTTGCTAAAGAAAACCTAAAGGATGCTCAGGAAGAGCAAAAGGCCTGGTATGATAAACATACCAGAGAGCGTTCCTTCAAAGTAGGAGACCAGGTTATGGTCTTGAAGGCGCAACAGGCCCATGAGATGGAAGCGTCATGGGAAGGGCCATTCACGATCCAAGAGCACCTGGGAGCTGTTAACTATCTCATAGCATTTCCCACCTCAACCCTAAAGCCTAAAGTGTACCATGTTAATTCTCTCAAGCCCTTTTATTCCAGAGACTTAAAGGTTTGTCAGTTTACAACCCAGGAAGGAGATGATGCTGAGTGGCCTGAAGGTATCTACTATGAAGGAAAAAGTGACGGTGGCGTGGAAGAGGTGAACCTCTCCACAGCCCTGGAACGTCTGCAGTGGCAACAGATCAAGGAGCTGTGCACTAGCTTCTCCCCAATGTTCTCAGCTACCCCAGGACGGACTGAACGGGCATACCACTCCATCGACATAGGTAATGCTTACCCAATTAGAACCTGACCCTACCGGGTGTCTCCTCATGCCCAAGCTGCTATAGAATGGGAGATCCAAAACATGCTACAGATGGGTATAATCCGCCCCTCTACCAGTGCATGGGCATCTCCAGTGGTTCTAGTTCCCAAACCAGATGGGGAAATATGCTTTTGTGTGGACTACCGTAAGATAAATGCTGTAACTATCCAATGCCATGCACCGATGAGCTATTGGAGAAATTGGGATGTGCCAGTTCATCTCTACAACAGACTTAACCAATAGGTACTGGAAAGTACCACTAGATGAACCTGCCAAAGAAAGGTCAGCCTTCATCACCTATGCAGGGATGTATGAATTTAATGTGCTTCCTTTTGGGCTGTGAAATGCACCTGCTACCTTCCAAAGACTTGTAGATGGTCTCCTAGCAGGATTGGGAGAATATGCAGTTGCCTACCTCAATGATGTGGCCATTTTTTCTGATTCATGGGCAGAACACTTGGAACACCTGGAAAAAGTCTTTGAGCGCATCAGGCAGGCAGGACTAACTGTTAAGGCTAAAAAGTGTCAAATAGGCCAAAACAGAGTGACTTACCTTGGACACCAGGTGGGTCAAGGAACAATAAACCCCCTACAGGCCGAAGTGAATGCTATCCAAAATGGCCTGTCCCAAAGTCAAAGAAACAGGTCCAATCCTTCTTAGGCTTGGCCGGGTATTACAGGCAATTTGTACCACACTACAGCCAAATCGCTGCCCCACTAACAGACCTGACCAAAAAGACCCAGCCAAATGCAGTTAAGTAGACTAATGAATGTCAGAAGGCTTTTACCCAGCTTAAGGCGACACTCATGTCTGACCCTGTGCTAAGGTCCCCAGACTTTGACAAACCATTCCTAGTAACCAAAGATGCATCTGAGCGTGGTGTAGGAGCAGTTTTAATGCAGGAAGGACTGGATCAAAACTTCCATCCTGACGTGTTTCTCAGCAAGAAACTGTCTGAGAGGGAAAGCCACTGGTCAAACAGTGAAGAAGAATGCTATGCCATTGTGTATACCCTGGAAAATCTATGCCTATATGTTTGGGGACGGCGTTTCCTGTTACAAACTCACCATGCTGCGCTAAAGTGGCTTCATACTGCCAAGGGAAACAATAAAAACTGCTTTGATGGAGTTTAGCTCTCCAAGATTTTGATTTTAAAATTCAACACATTTCAGGAGCTTCTAACAAAGTAGTTGATGCACTCTCCCGTGAAAGCTTTCCAGAATCAACTGGTTAAAAATTGTCCTTAAAATGTGAAAAGTCTTGTAGTTTTATATAATTAGTAGTATATGTAAAGGTGCATGTGTTTTATTAATCTGTTTATTCTAAAGTTCTAGGAAGAAATCACCGACAGTATGGTTCTACACTGTCTGAGATTTGGGGGGCGTGTCATAAACAGATGGTTAAGGGTTAATGTCTCTTTTACCTGTAAAGGGTTAAGAAGCTCAGTAAACCTGGCTGACAACTGACTAGAGGACCAATAGGGGGACAAGATAATTTCAAATCGTGGTGGAGGGAAGTCTTTGTTTTTGCTTTTTGTTTTTATTCGTTGTGCACTCTTCGGACTAAGAGGGACTAGACGTACACCCAGGCTCTCCCAATCTTTCTGAATCAGTCTTTCATGTTTCAGAATTGTAAGTAATAGCCAGGCAAGGCCGATTAGTCTTATGTTTGTTTTCTCAACTTGTAAGTGTTTCGTTTGCTGGAAGGATTTTTACCTCTGTTTGCTGTAACTCTGAACCTGAGGCTAGAGGGGTTTCCTCTGGGCTATATAAATCTAATACCCTGTAAAGCATTTTCCATCCTGATTTTACAGAGATAATTTTTACCTTTTCTTTCTTTTATTAAAAGCTTTCTTTTAAGAACCTGATTGATTTTTCCTTGTTTTAAGATCCAAGGGGTTGGGTCTGAACTCACCAGGGATTGGTGGGGGGAAAAGAGGGGGGGATGGTTAATTCCTCCTTGTTTTAAGATCCAAGGAGTTTGGATCGAAGTGAAGCCTCTCAAGGCAACCCAGGGAGGGGAAAAGAGGGGGGATGGTTAATTTCTCCTTGTTTTAAGATCCAAGGGGTTTGGATCTGTGTTCCCCAGGGAAGGTTTTGGGGGAACAGAAAGTGTGCCAGACACTAAATTCTGGCTGGTGGCAGTGTACCAGATCTAAGCTAGTACTTAAGCTTAGAAGTGTTCATGCAGGTCCCCACTTTTTGTACTCTAAAGTTCAAAGTGGGGAAAAAACCTTGACAACACCCCTGCGCATAGGAGCCAGGCATGCCAGCTGCTTCTGGGAACCACATGAAGTCAGGGCAGGCAGGGAGCCTCCTTAGCCCCACTGTGCTACCAACTGGACTTTTAATGGCCTGGGAAGCAGTGGTGACCAGAGCCACCATGGTCCCTTTTCGATGGGGCCAGTCAAAAACCAGATGACTGGCAACCCTAAACCTTTCAAGTGGGTATAGTGTGCACTCCCTTCTATAAGCTCTTCTGGCCAGTACAGAGATGAATCCATAACTCTACCTCTTACTTTTCCTTTTCTTCCCCCTTTTGCACAGACTGGTGTCAACAGTCGCACTCGCTCTTCTAATACAAAAAGTCCCATTGTACTCTTAATGGAAAAGAGGTTTTTTGTACTGTCTTCTCATACCCATTACAAGGCACAATCTGGGCCAGACTGAATGTAATAGATATGTCTGTAATGGCTTCATTACAATAAAGAAGACTGCTATTTCAGTGTCTTCATGGGGTTTCAGGTGACCACACTCTTTGCAGGATCTTTGGAAGATGCTACAAATTAAGGTCCAATATCTCCCCAAAATCATAAAGGCTTGTCAAGAGCGTAAGATGATCTTACCACACAAAGAAGGCATAAGGAAAGGGGAAATGCTTCCATTACTATCTGCCAACTATACTGCTGTTGATCGTGCCTCAAAATCCGTAGGTTCCTGAATAGTGGCATTAAGGGTTACAGAGTGCAAACAGTAAATGGTAAATATAGAATCATTTGCTAAAGGCTTTACCTACCTTTGCTATTTGGGGCATTCAGTACATACGCCTATATTTAACTAATATAAAATATATTTGCAGGTCACCTTTAATAAGCTTCTATGCTGTGGCTATCCTATTGTGTTAAGGTACTTTCAAGAGACTGTGATAAAAGTTGTGTAATGTATGATGATAAAATGTATAATATGTATAATGATAAAAGTTAATGTGCATACTGAAAAGACAGTTTTCAAGCTTCAACTCTTCTTAGCCATTTTTCTCTTTTATTCTTTTAAATACCAAAGCCCATTAGATGCTATTTTGTGTTTTTTAAGTCAAAGTGTTTTATTATGAGATACAACATATTAGGAGAAAAAGCATGTCAGACTTTTAAACAACTTGTTTTTAATGTCTACAATGTAAACAGCTGAACTGGGTTTTATTGACTACTAAATAAAGCAATTTTGGTCCAAGGCATAGAACTTCTTGGCAACATTTTTAATTTTAGAGCACAAAACTTCACTAAAATGATATAATGGTATGGAATGAAGTTAAAGTGTAATGGGGAAAAATGAATGCACATCAACAAGGAACGATAAGCTACCATGGGATGCTGAAGTACAAAGGGAAATGATGTTATAAGAAGTAAGAAAGGTAGAATCAGCAGACCTTTATTAACAATAGACTGTTAGAGAGACAGAAGTATGACTAAGTGGAAAACATTATGGCACTATGGGTAAGAAGGGCTATTATACAGTATGGAAATAGAATTGTTGATTTTTCTTCATTTCTCAGACAACTGGTTGGAAAAAGAGCAATGGTATGACTTGCTGACATCTGAGAACAAAAATGCACAGAACAGTAGCAAATATGTATAATTGAATCTTTCATACCAGAATCTTCTTTTATTTAATTATACATTTACAACTTTATTCTCTTAAATAGTAAGAGGATATAACACAGTACCGGGCCATTGGGCACATGTGCACATCTCAATGCACCTATTACGACTTTTGGGCCCTTTAAGAACAGATGTTCTGGGAAATGTCGTCCCCCAGGAGGGACTGAAAATCCAGAGGTCACATGACGAGTAATCAGGTGACTGATTTGGGAACTACATAAGAGATAACCTTAGCTCAGTAGGAGGGAATAGGAAGGAAGATGAGGATTGACGTAAAGCCCAAGTTCCTCCTTGGGGACTTGTCAGGAAGAATGGGAGATATCCAAGAAAGCTTACCTTTGGAAAAGTTGTGTCTTCTCCCCTTTCTGGTTTGCTGAAAGCTCAAAAGACTCCTCCTGGCTGAGACCAAGTTCTATGAGTGGCTTTAGTCTTGCTTTGAATCCTTTTGTGATAATAAAGCCCTGAGGTAAAGGCCTTGGATTGAACTATAGTTTTGATTTTATTTTACTTTCCCTATCTGGTGTATCTGTCCACCAGCTTACAGGGCCAGATATTACCCTTGATCCGTAATGACTCTCTCATTGACATAAATTGGAGTTATGCATAGAGACTGGTGATAGCCCAAAAATAGAGAAATTCTTCCAAACTGTTTCTTTGTAAAGAATGATACAGCAAGACTGAAAAGAGCAGCCCACAGCTACTAAAAAACCACTGAAAGTAAGAGCAAAGAGGCAACTTTTGCCATATTTAGCAATATAGGGCATGATTCTGATCTTACTTACACTGGTATAAATTCAGTGTAGCTTCATTGACAATGGAGTTACAGCACTCTAAAACTATTATTTGTATCAGAAGCATGAACAGTAACACATTAAAGTTAATGATATTTTATTTGACATTTGATAGTTTACAGGGTCTCATTTAGCTTTCTCAGATAGACTATAATAATGGATGTGGTAAAGGGTGAGACAGAGTCTAGAAATAGTAATACTTGAAAAGGTCATTATGATTTCTCTTGCTTGACTCCTGCAAGTACCGAGGTACATTCATTTAGATTAAATTGACGTGTTCTAAAGTATATTGTATTGGCATATACATCATGTCTAATATACTTTTTATAGTATCCCTTTTAATTGGAGTTGATATTTAAACAAAGTAATTTTCCTGCTACACCTAGACAGACTACATGTTTTGTGTCTATATCTTGCACTTTTAGCTGTCTTTATACAGTCCATCATTCACAGCGCTAAACCTCATCAAATGCACCCTAAAATTTAAGAAGTGAGAACACTGTTTCCTTCCTTTTTTTCAAACTGATTTACAAGGCCTCAAATGGGTGAGTGATCATAAAAACAAATGATAAACATGATATTTTGTCATTGTAAAACACTGCTTTTCAGCACAGGCTTATATTAAGAAGAGAAAGGCATGAAGGCAGATTTGAATCTGCCACCCTGTCCTAACCCTGACTGACTTGTGATGGTGACTTCAGTTTTACAAAACCAGTCTTGGAGCATAACTTTCTCCTTTTATTCACAAATTCCATTTCAAAGACACTGAATTGCTTTCATTTGCTTTGAGTATAAGTCAAGGATCCCTGCAAAGTAACACCACTCAGGTGGATATTCCCAGATCAGTCTAAACAGCAAAACAATTACTTGCTGTTCCCTTTTGAAGTTTAAAGTATATTGGGCCTCATGTTGCAGTCCAAGCTCAGGTAAATCTCCCTTTCACTGTAATGGGAGAGTCAATTAAGAAGAAATCTTCTATATCTTCACTTGAAGACTTTCTGACAGATTATCTCATTATGACTATGCTACTGGGGGTGGAGTGCAGTGTGGTCTTTTTGTCCACATAGAGAAAAAAAGGCTGGTTCCTCCAACCTTGCAAAAGTCTAGAGATCCATGGGAAGAGGGGCTGAGGGAAAGGCAAGACACATCCATAGTGAAGAGTTACCTCTCTGTGCAACATCTCAGCCACTTACTCCATGGCAGCAAAGCTTCTTAAGGAGCCTATTGACTCTCAGATCTGCTTCCTAACCCTCTTGATCTGGAGCAGGCTTTTCATGGGACTGAATATTACCAGGATCAGCATTAAATTCTATGGAAATTTCTGCATGTTAACATAGGAATGGTGTAGTGCATAGGGACTCCATTATTTCCACTCACTTCTGCCTTTGTATGCTCCAGAACCTCTAATTTTTTTCTCTTAGGTCATGGTTTTCATTTGGTTACATTTCATGTTTCTAAAGGAATATAATTACTTATTAAAGTAAATGGGGCGTCACATAAGACACATGCACTTCAGCATGGTGCCTTTTGCGTCCTTAGGGGCCTGAGAAATTATGTTTTCATTTGGTGAGAGACAAAATGCATCATTTTTCTATAGTCTAATAGAAAGAAATAACTTACTATCCTTTGAGAGCTTAGCTGGGAGATGTTCTACACCTCTGTCATGTTTTTATGTATTTTTGCAAATGAGATGTTACACTGAACAATTGCTCAGGATCAATAGAAAATACATTGTGTAGTCTGACTTAGAAGTTTTCATAAAAACATCTTGTGTTTCAGCCTTCAAAAATTTATGGGCTGTTATTCATTGCTACTTTTTGTTCCCTGGAGAAGCAGTAGTGAAACTGAAGAAAAGACCTAGAATGAACAATTGACAGGGGCATATGTTCAGAATGTTTTAATAATATGAAAAGGGCTGTGTCATCTTGAGGTACATGAAACATAATTTATGATGTCTAAGAGTATATGCTACCCTTGTGATCTGTTGTCTTTTGGCATTCTGGTCAGATCTATATACAAAAAATGTCTAGTAGAGCCAGGATCATTTTATTCATTGGGTTTGGTTGTGCCCATTATTGTTCAGTTCTGGTCACAGGTGGAGGTAACTTTTAATAGTAATAGTCTGATCTCCTTCCTCGTTAACTAGATTGACAATAGTGAAGTCCCTAATATAGTGGAGTCTCTTGCTATTCTCCCTTTTTCAATTACTGAAAGCTGTATAGGGGTTTTGGTTTGTGGTTGGTTTTTTAATCAACATGCCTAAAGTTGAAAGACATTCAACAAAATGAGTGATTGATGAACTGACTGCAGCAATGGGAAGGGGAGAGTGAGATGGTACTCCTGTGGCCAGGGCTTTGAGGCTATCAGATCAAAGAAGTGCATCTTCCTGGAGGCTGGTAGTGCTTGAGGGGCTCTCATTCTGTTTCCTGCTGGGATTGAACAACATATATATATCTCCTTGGTAGGAGTTATCGCTAGTGTAGGAGATGCACAGCAGCTTTTCAGCTCTCCTCAAGCTGCAAAAAGTGTTTTGTCCAGTTCCGTAAGTGGGAGTGTTGAGGATTTTTTCCTTTATACTGTTCTGCTTCAGGGAAGGAAGAGAGAAGTGAAACCGCAATGCCTGTACACAGGCTTTTAAGTTCTCAAGCTGCTACAGCTGATTTTTACAATTTCCTGGTGTGGGGTGTGGCAGGGGGGAGTCCTCCTTTCCTTTGGGCTGCCTGTTGCTGCTAAAAGGAAGAGAGAAAAAACTGCAGAGGCTGTTCTGAGCTTTTTACACTCTTCATCCTCTCATGTCAGCTTGAGTTCAGTTTTTCGGACACTCATCGCTCCAGCCACATATCAGCAATACCTTTCTAGGTTGTTTACATGCAGACTGCTCATGACCAATTTTATGTTTATCACAAGTTATTCCCTGTTTCAGGGTGTATATCAGCGGGTGGTTATTTTCCTTTGAAATGGCAGAAGTTTGATTTTGTCTATAATTCCACTTCTGTCGGTTTTGACATGGATTCCAGGACCCAAAGCTGTCTGTCTTCAAACTTATTGGAAGGGATGATTTTATAATCAGCTTTTGCTTACTAGCTGCTTGTTTGTGTACTTGTATTCATAGGTGCTGGACTAGGGTGCTGGCTTGAGGTGGTTTCCATCATATATAGGGTGTACAGTTTGGGTCAAGGCTCTCAGCACCCCACCTATACAAATTGTTCCAGAACTGCTTCTTCTATTTCATCTACAGAAAACTTTGGCACTCACCACTGTTCTGACAACAACCCAATTCCTCTTCATGTTTTTAGATTTTGTGTTTATAAAGGAATAATTGAAACAGTATATTTTATCCACTTCTTATGTTACTAATACAGTATTAATTATTTATGGCCTTATAACTGTATAACATTTCTTCAGATAACCTTTTAACATCTTGAATGAGTACCATTCTCTTATATCAGACATTAGACACTGTTTTTACCTATAAGACATAATATTGCTCAACTCCTTGGTCAGTGTTCTTAATATTTTTATTCTGGGCTATCCATCTTAGATAGCAGCAAGAACATTTTTTAAACATTCTTGCTACTAGAAAAATTGCATGGATGTTAAAAAGAAAAGACTAAAAAAATTTAGTGTTTGTGAAAAATGCTGTATGTGCATCTCTAGGATGAAGTCTGTTCTTTACCCACAATTTGGGTGTAGCATAGAGGCTGGCAATATAAATTTCTCCATTGCTTGTTGAAATTACCAGCAAGGTGCCAATTTTTATTATTGTTTTGTGACATCTGTTTACTAGAAACTGTACCAATTCTACCTTTTTTTTTAAACAACCATCAGTTGATAATGGCTTTCACCACTGTCAAAGGAGGCTATGTTTGAACAAGTGACTTCAAGAGGAATCCTTGGAACCATTCACACACTAGGACACCATTTCTCAAATTTGGCCACTGTGGCTGTATCTGGCTACCAAGGAGTTTCCCTGCGGCCATGACAGCTCTCTGGGTGGTGATGGAGGGGAAGCAAAGCATCAGCCCCTTCCTCTCCCTGCCTCCCTGTTACTCCTGGATGCGCTACTCTGCAAGTCTCAGGAGACAGGTGGGGGCACAACACTGAAGGAGCAAGGTGAGTTCTCTACCACGGAGGGATGGGGGGACTTAGTAGAGCTCAGACTTCCGCCATGGGTTGGTTGGTCGGTGGAGACTTCGGGAGCATGGCTGCAGACTAGGGCTCCAGCCATGGTGCTTTAGATTCCAACCCTTGGCCATGCAGCTGCGGGCTCCAACCCCTGGCTCTGGCCGCCTGGTGCTTATCCCAAATCCTGCCGGCGACTGCTGGCCCTAGGCACTGACCCCCACCCACCCGCTCTGATCCCCAGCCCTAGTCACTGACCCCAGGTGCCAGCCTCAGCTGCCGACCCTGAGCTCCAGTGGCTGCCGGTCCTGGGTGCAGATCCTCGATGCTGGGCTTGGGCTCCGGTGGGTGCTAGGTGTGGATGCCAACCCCTAGCCCTGGCCATGTGGCAGCAGGCATAAACGCCAAGTGCCAGTCCCAAACCTGTTGGCAGTCAAACCCTGGCCACGTGCTCTGACCCCCGCCCTGGCCCCTGACCCTCGGCACTCCTCCTGGATGTCGAACCTGGGTTCTGGCAGGTGCTGGCCATGGGCACTGATCCCCAGCCCCAGGCACAAGCACGAGGTGCAGATCCCCAGCCCCAGTCTTGCAGCAGCAGGTGCCAGCTCCAGGTGCCAACCCAACTGCATGTCAGTGGGTGCTGATCCCTGGCCCTGGCCATGCAACTGCAGATGCCAAGCCTGGGCTCCAGTGGGTGCTGGCCCAGGGCCCTGACCCGCAGCCCCAGATGCCGACCCACACCTCCGACCATGTGGTGATGGGGCCCCCCATCCATCACCCCTGTCTCTGCTGCCTCACCTCCAACCCCTCCATCCAGATCTTAACTTGCCAGGACTTGCTGCCAAAAAGTGATATTAACAAACACACAAATATTACCTTTCACAGCACTATTTTTATTATTGAGTCTGCAAAAAACCTACATAAATACATGAATATGCATGTATACACATCCAGATGATTTAATTTGTTTTTCCTAAAGTAAATCAAGTATTTTAGGAAAATATGTCAATAAGTCCACCAGCAAGAGTTGGTGGCCGCACTCTGAGGCCACCAAAAAATTTGTTGTGAGAACCCCTGCACTAGGAGAAGTGGACTGTTTATTCTCTTACTATGAAACTATTGGTGGACTTCAGTTTCAGAGAGCTTTCTTGAAATGTGTCAAGAATCAGGGGGTAGCCGTGTTAGTCTGTAGCCACAAAAACAATAAGGAGTCCGATGGCATCTTAAAGACTAACAGATTTATTTGGGCATAAGCTTTCGTGAGTAAAAAGCACTTCTTCAGATGCATGGAGTGAAAATTACAGATCCAGGCATTATATAATAACACATGAAGAGGTAACTCCCTTCTCTAATGTGTCATTATATAATGCCTGCATCTGTAATTTTCACTCCATGCATATGAAGAAGTGGTTTTTTACTCAAGAAAGCTTATGCCCAAATAAATCTGATAGTCTTTAAGGTGCCACCAGACTCCTTGTTGCTTTCTTAAAATAATTTTCTCTCCCACTGGCTTTAAATTTGGGGACTAACAATTTTTTTTCAATTTGAGCCCTTTTCCCCAGAAGTAGAATGCAGTTAACAGCTCAAAAATACTGTGTTTAAGAAGCTGTGCATCATGGAATCCTACATGGCAAATACTGTAAGTTTTCCAAATGAAAAAGTTGACAAAATACATTATCCATTACATACCTTTTGTATTAATTTTATGTATTTTTAATTTAATTACAATTAATTTAATTTTGCAATATTTTAGGTTTATAAATATATGGCATTTTACTTTTGTCTTGCTGTTTAATTTTGAAAAAAATCTTTTTTTAATGGGAATAATATAGTTCATATTGCTAGATTTGTTTATTCATTCATTCATTCACCCTTCTAATGGACAAAGAAAAAGCTCTCAGTTCATATGCATCATTCACCAAAACATTCATTCAAAATTGGGTTTTCATAGATTCATAGATTCATAGACTCTAGGACTGGAAGGGACCTCGAGAGGTCATCGAGTCCAGTCCCCTGCCCTCATGGCAGGACCAAATACTATCTAGACCATCCCTGATAGATATTTATCTAACCTACTCTTAAATATCTCCAGAGATGGAGATTCCACAACTTCCCTAGGCAATTTATTCCAGTGTTTAACTACCCTGACAGTTAGGAACTTTTTCCTAATGTCCAACCTAAATCTCCCTTGCTGCAGTTTGTATGGTAGAGAGTAATTAGCAAAAGCATCATAAACTTGCACCTTTATTAGGAATTGTCAGGTCAATAGTGGGAACATCCTGTCATATATCATACCCAGCAATTCATTATGTCTCTCTTGCATTATACTGTTCTGTATAATTATGTGTTTTGCAAACTATCAAATATCAAAAGAAAAGTTGTTGATTCATAACGTTGTTAATGTCTCTAATACTTAATACCAGCATTAAGATCAGCTTTTCTTAATGGTTTCCTGTCTTTAAAAGGTGTTATTTTTCCTCCATTTCCTACTTGAGCAGAATTTTAAGTTGCTGTTCCAAATCTTTGCCAGCGAACATTCATAACCCCATCTGAATGCTCTTTTTGAGCCAGTTAGCCTAGCGCTGTAGTTACTGTTCAATTCTTTAAGATCTCTTTTGTGTAAATCCTTCTTAGTTAGAAGAACCTACATTTTAATATTATTAAATTGTGAAAGGTCACTTTTTTATATAAACAATGTCCATAAGGTAAAATAATTGTTTGATTAGTATTGAAGGCTTATATATTTCCACAGAAGGTTTCTGGCTTCAGTGCAAATATATCATCACAGAGATTAGGGGGACTGTTATTTTGGAGGCAAAGTCACTCAAGTTCTAGTTTTTTAGATTCTATAAAAGCAATTATATTTCAATGTCTATTCTAGAAATATTAGATAAACTACCTATAGATAAACTACCTAAAAATATCAGTGCCAAACTGTAAGACTCAAGCATTTTAATTACTACCATGTAATTTTACATGTAAACTGTTCTGTTTGAAGCACTGATTCCATCTAGTGACAGATAGATTACTTATAGATGTATGTTTCCAAAAATATTCATGTTTAAAATATCTGATCAGGTAGAAACTGTAAAGAATGATTTTAATTTCTTGTGCAGTACTGTATCATAATTCTTGGAATTTGAGCCTCAAGGCAGATATATCTCTTTCTACTGGATGTGTGTTAAAATCAGTAAGAGTTTATCCCTGTGAGTATTGTAAAAGATTGCCTGTAAGCTGTAATGACTTTGGAATTTTTATATATAGATAGATTCTTTTACATACAGAGCCTTTAGGACAAAAAAGACCCAAGAAAATCACGAGGACATTTTTTTCTTTTCAAAGTTACTCCTGTAACACTGGTGTTCATTTTTCAGATACAAAATAAGTAATGAATGCTTTTATGTTTAGCAAAAAGTTTTTTTCTTGACAGTTGCCATTAAATGTAAATGTTATTGTTACTGAAACTCAGACAACTTAGATCTTTGTGCCCTTCTAATAGCTAGGTCATTTAGAGACTACTACTGCACCTCAGCTACTGCAGCTGGTTGTTTAGCTTGGGCAGTGCAGGGTGTTTTTTTAGACCTTGAGGTCCTGGGTTGGGTTCCTTCAGACACCTCCTCCAGGGGCACCATTACAAGTGCACATCATTTCAAATTGCTGTACAAGCAACTGCCTGTAATGACACCGTGGTTATAACCAGCTGCAGAGATTCTAGTGGCCCTAATTTTCAGTCTTTTTCCTCTGGATTAAGAGGTATGATTTTGCAGTATATATATGATGTAGATTACGCTGCATTAGTTCAGTTGCAACACACCATTACTTTAGGTTCCTTTGTTATAAAAAAATGACATATGGATAAAATTCTATGGATACTCTTTGTAATTAAATTAGCATGAGTCTAATATGAAAATTCTGTTAAAGTGTTATTTTCTAGCTTTCAGCACACAAATTTCATTAATTTAGTAGAAATAACTGGAATGTTAGTAAGAATAGATCTTGTGTTAGATTGTTAGATTTGATATTAGGCCTAGTCCAACAAATCCATGAGTCATGCAAACACTTCTTGTTTTGTTCTTAGAATTGAACCTTCCTTTCTTCATAGCAGCTGATTAATCAATTAGCATAGCAGGATAGACTGATAACACATTTATTTTTTCAGAGTCTTTAGACCACTTATCCAGAGCTTTCGATGCTTTTACAGAAACATACAAAGTCAGAAGTAAAATTCACAAATTGCATAATGAAGTGCCCCCAAAAATATTTGCCTGAGATGATTAATGATGATGAGATCACATCCACAGACCCTCACTATGGAACTAATTCATTCTACTCAATGGAAAGACTGCTGTTTTCAACGGGAGCTGGAGCTGGCCCAAAATCCACTCAATCAGTACCACATAGGGAAAGACCGTGGCTCATGTCATGCATTGTACTTTCTTTGTTGGAAAAATAACTGAAATCTCATCCTATAACTTGTTCATCATATTTAGATTACAATTTTATATCTAAACTTTATTTAAACCTCTCTGAATAAAAGGGTCTGACAGATTTTGTCAGAGTATCAATTTTTGCCTTTGTTAATGGTATAATCATGTTTAGTGAGAAAGGGCATTTGGAAATGTGTACTTGAGTATATCATCTTCTCTCTATACCTCACCCCCTTCTGACTCTCATGTGAAAGGTCTCACCATTTTCCTGCTTGATGGTATTTATAGCCTGAGGTTGTAAAGCACTGGTTAGAAAAGTCTCCTTAAAAGCTAGACACATTTTCCTGCAGACCAAGGGTCAAAATGAAGAAATATTAGTTCTCTGTAATGTCCAGAGACAGTGCATTTTTGTGGTCAGATTAAAATTTCGGTGCTGAATTTATTGTGTAAGTGGTAAAACTCATATCTCTTTAGAACACAAGAATTTAAACCAAGAGGGTTAACTAGGAGTATTATAATATATATAAGGCAAATAGAAGAGCTGAGGAGGTGAACTACATTTTAAAAAAACACTTACCATGTATGTACTGTACAGGACATTACAGAGCCATGAGATCAAAACTTGAGGTTTTAATAATTAGCGCTGAATAAAACCCACACCTAATTTTAACTAAAAAAAAAATTATTAACTGTTTTTGAAATATACAGAAATGTTGTAATGTATAAGGAATTTAGTGCAGAATATTGAATAATTCAATCCCGTAAGAGATTCAGCCTACTTATAATAAAGTTAAGCATATCCCAGGATTAGTACCCACATTTGTAGATGCCTTGGAAAAACATAAGAACCTGATCCTGCAGTGTCTTCTATGTGGACATAAAGGTCTAAACCAGATATAGACTGATTGCAAAAAAATTGTCAATAAATAACCTCACATTGCCAATCCCAGCTTCTCAGTGCCATGAGTCAGGCCCCACCGCTGCACCCCAAATCACAAGATTAAAAAAACAGCCTTTGGATTTATCATTTCTCTTCTCAGTTTTGAACTTTTAAGGGTCAAGTTTTCACATTTTTTCTCTGCAACCATAAGGATTAAAAACTGACTCTTTTTAATGAAAGCTGAGATTCAAACAAGGAAGAAAGATAAATAATAAAAATAAAGACAATATTTTGCATGTTACATGTTAATGGCTCAGCTGGTGGTGTTCAGAAACTTACCCATCTATATTTTTAAGTTAAAAAAAAGGTAATAATTGAATTTTCTCATTTTGTGTATATGTGTGTGGGTGGCATATGTAGCAATAACTACAATTAAGGTCGCTTAACACTTTCCATTATAAGACCCTGTTTTCAGCTATTTATAACTCTGCTAAAATTTAACCATTCAGACTGAAATTTTCCATGGGGGGGTCGGCTTCAGGGTGAATTCTTTGGGAAGATTCAACTAAAAGGATTTAGCTTTAGTGCCTCCATGCTTTGGATAAACGACTTGAAATTTGCCAAGGTGGTTGCTTGGCATCAGGGATGTGCCTCTTGCTGTCCTTGTGAAATTCCACCCAAATCTGGCCAAGTTGTGAGCCTCTGAAAATCATAACTTGCACATGCTCAATGGAGTTTTGTCAGAATTTGGTACCTAAATTCTCTTCAGATTCTGACTGCACTGAGTAGGCTCCATCCTTCTGCAGCTCCTACACAGTGACTGGACTGCACATACACTATCCCACAGAGTGACTAATCATGCTCCAGCTCAGGGCTGCAGGGACTGAACTGGACTTTCTCCACAATTGCTCCTCGTGGCTGTTTGGGGCTGTGTATTTTGGGCACAGGAACTATGTTAACACAGAAGTAAGGTTGTCCCCTGGTGCCTTGTGTCATTCCAGATTATGGAGAGTGGCTTATCTTAAACCTCTGAAAACCAGGAAATACAGAATTAAGATATATGCTATCCCCACAAAACACAACCTTAATGCTGTCTTCTTTGAGCAATGTCCCAGTATGCCAGTAATACACATACTAGTACTCTACCCTCACAGATCCTATAGAACAGTGGTTCTCAAAATGGGTCATGACCCTGTTTTAATGGGATCACCAGGGCTGGTATTAGACCTGCTGGGGTCTGGGGCAGAAGCCCAAGCCCAAGCCCCACTGCACTTGAGATTCGACTTTGCCCCTCTGCCCCTTGCCTGGGGCGGCAAGACTTGGGCTTCAGCTTTGGACCCCCACCTGGGGTGGTGGGTTTTGGGCTGGCTCAGGCTTCAGTCCCTGGTCCTGGGGCCATGTAGTAATTTTTGTTCTCAGAAGGGGATTGTGATGCAATGAAGTTTGAGTTCCTGATATAGAACAATTTGGGAACAGAGCACATGAGCACTGCAGGATGAAGTCCTAATACCTTTTCTGTATTAAGGAAACACTCAGGTTTGAATCAAGTGTAGCAAACAGGAGATGCCTACACCTGGCATTTATTCAGGCACAGCCTTCTCCACACAAACCACTCCACACTTTCCCAGGGAATTCCTTCAGAGACATTACCTTCACTTACCCCTCACTAAGACCACTCTTTTGTATGCCACAACACTTCTGACGATCCTCATGGTATGGAGACACCCTGGTTCTCTTCCACTAACATACATAACCAAATTCAGCACTGAAATGAGGCATACGTTATCCCTCAAGGTACACATGCACCTCTCTTATCCCAGTCATGGCTCTGCTAAGCTCTTCCACCATTCAATCCCTCCACCATTTAGTAGAGCTACAGCATACAGCTGTAGTGCATGCAGGTAAATGCTGGATTTGAAATCTGAAATACCCTCATAATCAATGGCGTGTTCACTTAGTCCTTCTTCATATCCACTTATTATAGATTCATACCTTTTAAGGCCAGAAGGGAAAATCTAGTTTGACCTCCAGTATAACTCAGGCAATAGAATTAGATAGATTCATAGCTTCCAAGGCCAGAAGGTACCATTGTCATCATCTAGTCTGACTTCTGTATAACACAGGCCAGAGAACTTCATAAAATAATTCCTACAACATATTTTTAAAAAAAATACATCCAATGTTGATTTAAAAATTGTCAGTGATGGAGAACCCATCATGACCCTTGGTGAGGTGTTCCAGTGGTTAATCGCCCTTTCTGTTAAAACCGTATGCCTTATTTCCACTGTGTATTTGACTAACTTCAGCTTTCAGCCAATGGATCATTATCCCTTTCACTGCTACACTGAAAAGCCCATTATCAAATATTTGTTCTCCATGCAGGTACTTATGGACTGCAATTGACTCCTGGACCTTCATTTTGTTAAGCTAAATTGATTGTGCTCCTTGAGTCTGTCACTATAAGGCATGCTTCCTAATCCTTTCATTCTTATGGCTCTTCTCTGAGTCCTCCCCAATTTATCAACATCCTTCTTGAATTGTGGGCACGAGAACTGGACACAGTATTCCAGCAGTGGCTGCACCAATGCTAAATAAAGAGGTAAAGTAACCTCTCTACTCCTATGTGAGATTCCCGTTTATGAATCAAAAGATGGCATTAGCCATTTTGGTCTCAGCATTGCACTGGGAGCTCATGTTCAGTTGATTATTCACCGTGGCCACCAAATCTTTTTTCAGAGTCACTGCTTCCCAGAATAAAGTCCCCTATTGAGTAATTATGACCATCACTCTTTTTTCCTACATACATTTTCCTGCATATGTTTACATTTAGCCATATGTGAGGTGCTCTGTTACCTCAGTTCCCTAAATCAGGAGGAATTAAACGTCTGGTCCAACTTCCCTTGATGTCAGTGGAAAGACAGCCACTGACAGCAATAGGAGCTGGACTGGACTCTACAGAATGAAATAATTAGAATTATTATATGTGCTGAGTATCCCAATAGGACACTTTCAACACCTTGAAGAATCAAGCCTTGCGGTACCATTAGATTTCTGTGAAAGAAGAATTTGTTTGGGCTTTGATTTTATTCCTAATTAATTATTTTCTGGTTTTGGGATGAGGAGCAGCTGTTCAATTTTTTTTATGTAACTGTATAATTTATGGCAAGTGCACCTAAAGCTTACAATAGACACTTTTAAATATTCATTACAATCAAAATACAATAAATTAAAAATAAGAAAATTGTGCTTTGATTTTGTATGTGCATAGGTATCCCAGAGAAGACTCCATTCTGTGTACTTTGAACATACACAACTCCCATTCATTTTCAATTAAAGTTGGACCTGGAAGAATGAGCATGTTGCCCACCTGATATGTGCAGTCTGTCAGACAGACATTCAGCCTTGTCAAAATACAGCAGTTGAGTCTGTTGGCCCACAATCCCCTCAGGGCTATGGCATAGGCCCATTCAGAGGAACTTAGACTGATGACTGCAATGTGGATGGGCATGAAGTGAGACAGGCTGATACTGAAATCTGGTGAGAACTGATTACTTTGTCTCGTCCGGTTTCATCCTTTTTACCTTTGGTGGTTTATAGGTTCCACAGCAGGCAAGCTGGAGACCTGATGTTAGCAAGCAATTATGCTGGGCCCTCCCGGGCAAGAGTTGTTGGAACTTATGCAAACACAGTTTAGAAACACAGAGGTAAACACAGCAAAGAATCCTGTGGCACCTTATAGACTAACAGACGTTTTGGAGCATGAGCTTTCGTGGGTGAATACCCACTTCGTCAGATGCATGTCAACACAAATGGCATCCACAGAGTACACATGTGCCCCAGCCTCAAGGGAAGTAATGGGGTCAGTAAGGTGATCCCCATCCAGGTACAGGTCTAGTAGTGGATGAATGCAAATGGCCTACTCCAGACTTGAGCTCCAGGTGCTGTAGGTTCTCCTGTGGGATTGCCATAACGAGAGAGAGCATAGTGTGGGAAGAGTGTCCAGTAGAACTAAAGACACCACTTTGATGTCCTTAGAGGGTTTATATTGCTTACTGAAAAGTAAGATTTAAGCTCTGCAAGCCTGCCTTTTGAAGTGGATGCCCAAAAAGATATCTTGATGAATATCACTTGAACCGCTACCTTCATATAAGGGCATTAGATGAGAAAGATGTGTCTTTTGTTCTTCCTTCGTCCTGCTGTTAACATGGTGAGGGTCTGAAGAATAGGGGGAAAGTTCACAGCAAGCAGCTTTCTGGCTACTCCAAATATACCTTCAGTATTTAATCTTCTGAGGCTTCTTTTAGGGAGGGTCAAGTTATTTTGTCAAACCAAGCCCATGGATGCTTATGATCATGCTCAGCCTCCAAAGGTTCAGAATAGTGTCAGAGAAGATGGTGAGATGTGGGTCAGATTTGTGATTTACAGGGGGTGGGCCACGTGGATGAAATTTTTATTTGCAGTGATGGTGGATTCAAAAGAGGAGACAAGTTTGTTGGCGTCTTGTCAGGTTGGCTTGTATGTTAGAAGTACTGCCAGCAAAATAAAAACAGAGGACTTCCCCCACCTTTTGCAGTGAAGGGAGGCAGCCAAGCAAAACTGATTGGTGCCTCCTAGTGCCAGGAGCCCAGTACAGATAATCATTCAATAGAGAGCCTGGTTCCCTGATTAAACTGGAATTAGAAGCATGTTAGGGGAACGCATCTCCTGAAGAAGCTGGGGATTGAGGCTCCTAATGTCTGGTACAGCAAATGGGCTAACCCTCTTTCACCACCTCCTTAGTCCTTGTATGAGGGGAGGCATTGGGATTCTAGCAATAGTACTAGGGCCAGGTTAACAGGGTTGAGAGGCTGATGGCAGCCCTCTACCAGGTGGAAGAGATTATAAAGGAAGGGTGACCTGCATTGAATGAGTTGTTGCCAGCTAGTTCCCCGATGAGTTACTTGATAATCTTAAACAAAATTCCTGGTGTCTTGCCTGCAGTGTCCAAGACAAAGGTACTTTTGTAACAAATGTCCCTCTCTGCATAAGTCTTGTGCAAAACCTTAACATCAATCCTGTACAAAAGGTTCAGTCCTGCAGTGCATACTCTAGGAGACTTCTAGTGAATTCAGTGTGAACAGCAGGATCAGCCTCAAATGGTGGCTATTTAGGGATGCGGCTTCTAAAGGTTAATGTGACAAAATGTACAGTTCTCCACAGGAAAACAGGAGACACAAAATAGCATGACTCCAAGCCAAGTACCCTAACCATAATACAAGAGGCTCCTGTAGTTTAACACAATAGTGTTCCTTTTACTTGCATAAAAAAAGTAAATGAAATGTAATGTTTCATTAACTTACCTTGGGTATAATAAAAAGTGAAATTAACAGAAAAATGGGGAATTTTCTTGTAAACTCTGTGAGAGCAGCTTATAGCATCAATCATCCCTTAATTCATAAATCCCTTTACTCTATCTTACAGCTGGTTGAAAGTATTCACATGAATTTTAAGGAATAGTAGGTATTAACCTTCCAGGTTCACCTCCGTCTATAGAAGATTAAAATTCAAGCTCATTTGAGACTGATAGCTCTACTCTAAATCTGTTCCCCATTTACAAAAAAAAAGCAGTTTACGGCAGCTTAAGAGCTTTTCTGACTAATTAAAAAAGAAAAGAAAACTTCCAATAGGGTCACAAAATGTCCCTGGGGACACTCTTAAAATAATTTGAGTTTGTCTTTTTAAAAGAAGTTTGGCAATTTTTGCCTTCACAGGAGTGATCATTCAAACGCAGAAGCAAACACATTTTTAGTATAGCTACAATAAATAATAGCAATCTCAAACGCTGACTAAATGCTTGAGTTCTCTGGAAATGCTGGTCTGGCTGCAATAGCTGAGCAGAATTTCTCAAGAATGATCTCAAATAAGCACTGCAATAACTATGTTTCAGAGCAAATCATTTTATTTTAATGTAACCAGACATCTTTCACCCTTTAACTTGTCGATTTGGGCCAGGCTGCCAGATGCAGCTATTAACTCCACCCCCTTATTCTGCCTAACAAATTAGGTGTGTTGTGGCATTCTACAGATGTCAATGAAACATCAGTTAAAAACATCACTGCCAGAATTACAGCAAAGGAAAAAATAGCACCCCTCACACATAGGCATTAAAAGAGTCTGTATTTCACTGCCTACAACTATAGTGCCGCGTGATTGCAACTTTTGCTTGTACTTCATGTCATCACATCAGAGTTCAACTAATACACAATGGTGTCTTTATTGATAGGTGAACTCTCTGTACTTGTTAAACAGTAAAGGGAGCCACATTCTATTTTGCCTATAATAAGAAGGATCCATACTGATATTTGCCACTGATCCAGCCACGAGCATCATTCAGCTGTGCAGTGCCATTTGGAACTTCCTGTGAGAACTATGTGTTTTTGAAGATGTGTGTATGTTGGGTTTCATTTGATAGTCAAAATTAGAGCTGGATATGTGAATATGCACTCTGCTTGGCTGAGCGGAAGCAGGCCATCCTCCACCAGTTGTAGAAGCAGAAACAGTACCTGGACTTATTGTGCCATTCTTCTCTGACCTTCCCAGAATAGTAGCAAGATTCTTTTGGTATGACTACACTGCAGCTGGGAGACTATCTGCCCAACCTATGAGGCTGACTTGTGCCAGCAGAGCTCACATTATCACGCTAAAAATAGCTGTGGATGTTGCCACAGCAGCCGAGGCTCGGGCTAGCCACCCAAGCTCAAGCCCACATTACCTGCTGGGTCCAAGTTGGGGTGCCTTGCCCGAGCCTCCACCAGTGCCACAATATTCACACAACTATTTTTAGAACACTAGGGCAAGCCCCACTACCACAGGCACCAACTCCGTGGATGCTCCAGAGCTGGAGCACCCATGGGAAAAAAATGGTGGATGCTTAACACCCACCGGCAGCCCCCTGTCAGCGCTTCCCCCTCCCCCAAATGCCTCCTGCCCACCATGGATCAGCTGTTTCACAGTGTACAGGAGGTGCTGGGAGGGAGGGGGCAGGAGTGAGAGCTGGGTGTGCTTGGAGAAGGGGGCGGGAAGAGGTCAGGCAGGGGTGAAGCCTTGGGAGAAGGGGTGGAGTGGAAGTAGGGCCTGGGGTAGAGCTGGGGAGAAGCATCCCGTGGCACATTAGAAACTCAGCACGTATGCCTACTATCACAAATCTGACTGTCCAGGCTGGTTGGCTCGTTGCCAGCTGCAGTGTGGACATACCCATTGACTCAGAGAGAACACCTCCTCCTGGTTACAGTTCTACACATATTCTGAGAGCTAACCTATTCCCTTTGCTGATATGTTCACCCCTATTTGAAAGGCTTAGAAGTGTGCATGGTAAATGCATATGTATTCTCTATCATTTGCATTGCAGTTGCACCTCCGGGCTGTACATGAATGTAATGAAAAATTAACCCTTGTCCCAGAGATCTGCCAAGAGCATAGCAGAAGCCTACTCACCCCATGCTCTTGCCTCAGGCTGGCCAAATAGAACTGACTTATGCAAAGTGTAGCCCCATCCCAACTTCATTCGCAGGGCACGTACCTGCACCTTGAATACTGCGTGCAGTTCTGTCACCCAATCTAAAAAAGATATATTAGAATTGGAAAAGGTACAGAAAAGACAACAAAAATTATTAAGGATATGTTATTTACCCCTTCACATAATCCAAGATCTAGTTGGTCACCTGATTAAATGAATAGGCAACAGGTTTAAAACGAAGAAAAGGAAATATTTCTTCACACAAACACAGGCAACCTGTGGAACTCTTCCCCAGGGATGTTGTGAAGACCAAAAGTATAACTGGGTTCAAAAAAGAATTAAGACATGGTCATGGAGGACAGGTCCATCAATGACTATTGGTCAAGATGGTCAGGGACCCAGTCCATTCTCCAGGTGTCCCTAAACCTCCAACTACTAGAAGCTGGGACTGGACCACAGCAGATGGAACACTCGACAATTGCCCTGTTCTGCTCATTTCCCTCTGAAGCATCTGGCACTGGCCATTGTCAGAAGACAGGATACTGGGCTAGATGGACCATTGGTCTGACCCAGTACGGCCGTTCTTTTGAGAATAAAAATTTGCCCTATAACTTTTTCAATCTTATTGAAACTCAGGAATTTGAAAATGGCCTCTCTTGCATAATGTTTTACACAGTAGCCTTTAATGTATTGAAATAGCATCTTGGTCTAGCTGTGGTTGTAATGCAGGAAAGCTTACTTTTTAAAATATTTCATTTGTAACTCAGTTTTTGATTCTGCTTTCCTAAGCATTTTGGAAGGGTTCTTTGTTTTGGAATCTTCTTCAGATTTCCTTTCAAGCTCCTTATACATACCTGGAATCTAGTTGTAGCTAGCGCCTCCTTAGCTTGTGTTCTGGTGCAATCCAGTAGTCGCTGGAAGGAGTGGAGGGAGCACAGAACATCGGAGGATGCCAGATATTTCCAAGGGAACTGCAGACTTCATTAGCTTTTAAATTCATCATACTCTCATAAATGTCCTTTCAAAGGGAAAACAGACTATGGAAGTAAATTGTAAATTGATTTTTAAAAATAGAGGGGGAGGTTACAATTATGTAGCAAAAGTGACTAATTAGCAGACGTGCACTATTACCTTCCATTAACATTGTCCGTTCTACTTTTCTGACAAATATATGTGAACACATTAAATATAGGCCTCTAGGCTATGATGTACTTATTGTGAATTATATCCATTATGTTATGTAAAGAATTAATGATGTACCCTGTTTTAATTTTTTTTTGGTCAAGTTGAAAATGCAAATGCTTTGGTCTCTACCCATCACCATGAGAATAAGGACAGAAAATCAGCAAGGAAACATGAAAAGTCTCTTCCCTCAAAATTCTGTTCAGAAACAAAAGAACCCCTTGTAAGTCAGTCTCTAAACTATGGGATGATGCTGTAGCAAATATTTTGACAAGTGGTTTGTGGAAGCAGAAACACTATCAGCACTCAGTGCTCCACTCTCCCCTCAGCAGTCAGACTATCTGATGCCTTAATCAGTGTTCTTTATCCCTTAAAATGTAGACTTGAGGTAGAGCATGAAGACTATAAACAACACTGAATGAATGGGGGAAGAAATAAGAAACAGCACATTACAAACGATTTCATTTTTACCTGGTAGGTGTGCTTAGCAGAATTACCTAGTCAGAGTCTTTGCCCTTAGAAAGGCAGCAGCTGTCCAAAAAATAGCATTGCCACATTTTAAGCAGTGGAGAACAATCCTTGAGAGTGGCAAAGAGTTCTGTGGCACCCTATACACTAACAAATGTATTGGAGCATGAGCTTTCGTGGGTGAATACCAACTTCGTCGGATGCATCCTTGAAAGAAGACCTACACTCTGAGTTGTTTTCTTCTAGTAAGTATGATGGGGCCAGTGGGCTAAAAAGAGGTTTTAACTGGAGGAAGAAAATCACCCACAAGTGTAAAAATTTCTATCAAACCTTTTTGAGCTAGATAATCTCTCTTTTATGTAGTAATTAGGGTATGAACCCCATCATTAACAATTCTCTTGATCATTGGGGAAACATCCGATTTCTGTTATATTCAAGGAGGCTGCAAGGCAAATGGGAAAATCTGCTAATTAGAAACAGGTCTGGAAAAATGTCAGATATGCGGATTGTTACTAGGTATAAAAGGGAGCATGCATAAGTGTGCTGACAGATTGGCAGCCCCTCAGATCCTTGCTGCCTACCCAGGTGGTGTCAGGAGTCCCCTCATCCACTCCTTTTTAGAATATCTTCTCCTACACGGATCTAAATGAAAACTGTTAATGTGTTTGCTGAGATAAACTGATGAGCTGCCAAGAGCTCAGAGCATTCCAGAAATGCTACTATTGGATCCTGGGCAATAATAATTGGGCATCACTTTCTTACAAGTTTTGTTCTTTTATGTTTATTCTTTTCTTGCTGCAGGGGCACCTATATTGACTTCCTTTAGCTCTGTGCTAATAGCATCTCTCTGGCTCATTCTCATTAGAATTTCCTATGTCTGCCCGCTATAATGCTATATCATGCTTGATGGCAATGTCATTTAATAAAGCCACACAGCATGAACACATTGAATACGTTAGAAGGGCTGTAAAAAATGTACCATCAAATGTATTTAGGTATATATTTGGATATTTAGGTATTTATTTAGATTTAGTAAATCTAAAGCTTGATTTTAAAGTGTCATAGTTTCTTTCAATAACCAGTCTGGTGAGCCTTAATAATAAAGCATTATCATTTTCCTCTCAGGGGGTGTTAGAATATGAGCCAGGAGCCATGTTTTAAGTTTAACTAATATCACCTGAACAAATAAATAGACAGCGCAAAACATTAGAAATAGATCAAGTAAATTGGGAAAACATAGCAAAAGGGGAATTGATTTATCCAATAGCCAACCACCTGCAATCTGACCAGATTCCAGTTCAGATAGATTATTTATTTCAAAGAAAAGAAAACTAGAGAAAACAGAGCACACAAAAAGATATCAGTAACTAATCAAGTCTATGAAAATGATTACAGGAACGAGAAATGGAAAAGACCAATGAGGTCATCTAGTCTCTCTCTCTCTCTCTGCTGTTACTGATTTTTTTATACTATACATTTTCTTGTGATTCTAGTCCAATTTTTATCTACATATTTAGATGTTTAAATAGCCACTGCTTTCCTCAGTAAGCTATACAGCTGCCAAATAGATTTCATTGTACAAGTATTTAATAATATGTAGTCTAAGTCAGAGGTAGTCAATAGGCAAACCATGCACAAAATCTGGACTGCCAGATGCTTTTGAAGAGACTCTGAAATCTTTTTAATTAATTATTATTATCAGTATTGTTATCTGAAGTCTGGACCCTGACTATACCTGGAGCAAGAAATTTGGACCTTGACAAAAAATAATTGACTACCTCTGGTCCAAGTGATTACATTCTTACAGATCCAACGGCCAGGAGTCACCACATAGGAAGTATGGTAGGACAGTAATTGTTTCTTCAGCCCAAAAGGAGTGGTGCTCATAGAGGGTGATTTTGGGACTGTGCTGTTGCTCTGTGATCTCTTCCAGGTTTCCCTCTACCCCTCTAACCTCCACTTGTTCCCTCCACAAAGCCCATTTTCCAGGCCCTTTGGGTGAAACTGTAACATCCCTGTGTGCGCACCTGTTTGAACTCCATGCACTGAGGCAACTTGCACACGCACTTGGACAAGAAACTCTTTATGTTTACATGAGCAGCACAGGTAAAGACTTTTGATTGTCTGGTCCAATATCATCCTCTTGTTTCTGTTTCAAGAAAATGTGAGATTTTCAGCATAGAGTATATAAGTGATGGTAGAATATGGCCCTTAATGTCTTAGTTAATTCATTCTATGGTTATAGTTAAGGCTAGGTTTTAGTCACAGGTATTTTTAGTAAAAGTCATGGCTCATGACCTGTCCATGACTTGTACTATATACCCTGACTAAATCTTGCAGAGAGGTGACCTGGAGGTGCCACAGATGCTGAGGGAAGGCATCCCAAGGGCGCCACCGATGATGGAGGGAAGCAGCCTGAGGGCACCACAGGTGCTGAGGAGGGCGGCCTGGGACCCCTGCTAGTGCTGGTGGGAGTGGGTTGGCGGGGTTGGCAGATTCCCTACCCGGCTCTGAGTGCTGCCTCTGTCCCGAATGCTGACTCCACAGCTCCCATTGGCCGGGAACTGCAGTCAATGGAAGCTGCAGGGACGGCGCC
The DNA here is from genome assembly GCF_007399415.2 of Gopherus evgoodei. Lineage (NCBI taxonomy): Eukaryota > Metazoa > Chordata > Testudines > Testudinidae > Gopherus > Gopherus evgoodei. Next base: position 322,235,039 of record NC_044322.1, read on the forward strand.
TGCAGGTGGAGGCAGTGTACAAGGCTGCTTGGCCACGCTTCCTCTTAGGAGCTGAGGGAGGGGGATGTTGCTGCTTTCAGGGAGCCCCCTGAGGTAAGTGCTATCCAGAGCCCTCACCCTTCCTGTGCCCCAACCCCCAGCCCTGAGCCCCCTCCCACACCCAAACTCCTGCTGGTGCTGGGGGACCAGGGCACAGTACCCCAAGACTGCCACAGCAGCAGCTGGTGCAGCTGGCCCCGGGGCTGCCTGTGCTGCTCAGGGGGCCCCCAGACCAGTCACATGGGCCATTGCAGAAGTCCTGAAGGTCCCAGAATGTCATGGAATCCATGACTTCCATGACCTCCATGACAACCTTGCAGCCTGAGTTACAGTAGACAAGCATGCTAAAATGCAACCAAACTGTAAAAGCCATATCTAATTATACAATGATGCTATTTTAGTACCAAAATTACTTACCTTTCCAAAGACTTCTAGCAATGTAGCATAAGAAATCGTATGGTCTGATTTAATTTGACACAACATTTTGTTTCCTTTCTTATTGTCTAAAGAGAATCTTAAAATAATGGAAAATTTAATTTATCAATAGCAAAACTGAAGAAGTAAATAAAAGAGAGCATCTGTACAAACAATTTTCACAGATATTAAATATTAATGACTTTTCAGTTTACTGTGGAACATTCACGGAGTATATCATAGTGAAAAATAAAAGTCTAATTAGGAGTGTAGCATTATTTTCATGCTAGCGATATTCAAGAAAAAATAAGACTAAATTTTTTTTTATCGGAGTTTACTTCGGCCACAAGTATTAAACCATAAATTCAATTCCTCCATTAGCTACACCTTTTTCATATATCTGTTATATTTCATATATCTGTTATATTTCAAAGAGAAACTGCTGAGCTTCAGTTCATTTGCAAATTTGACACGTTCAGATCAGGATTAAACAAAGATTGTGAATGGCTAGCCAACTACAAAAGCAGTTTCTCCTCCCTTGGTGTTCACACCTCAACAGCTAGAAGAGGGCCTCACCCTCCCTGACTGAACTAACTTTGTTATCTCCAGACCAGTTCTTGCCTGCATATTTATACCTGCCTCTGGAAATTTCCATTACATACGTCTGACGAAGTGGGTATTCACTCACGAAAGCTTATGCTCCAATACATCTTTTAGTTTTTAAGTTGCCACAGGACTCTTTGTTGATATTTACTGGGGACATTCTAAGTAGTAAGAAAGAACTGGCGATAAATATTATCCAGTTTTATTATCCAATATACCAACATAATATAGGGAGAAGTAGTAATTTAACTCTCTGGATGCTGAACAGCTATAGATATACTATTTATGTCCATTCAGATAACTGTTACTACACTCAGTAAATGGTTCCCCTATGTAACAGTTTCAAAAGTACCAAAGCAATTTAGGAGTCTTAGCCCTATTTTCAAAAGTGTTTCAGGTACTTAGGTCCATATCCTCAAAGGTATTTAGGCTGCTAACTTCCAAGTTACAAGCTCAAATACCTTTGAGGTTCTGGGCCTTAGGGCCAGATTGTTAAAGGTATTTAGACACCTTGTGTAGGGTGACCAGGTGTCCGGTTTTTGACTGGAACACCTGATCAAAAAAGGACCCTGGCAGCTCTGGTCAGCACCGCGAACCAGGCCATTAAAAGTCCGGTTGGTGGTGCTGCAGAGCTAAGGCAGCCTAGTTCCTACCTGACCTGGCATCATGCTGCACCCTGGAAGCGGACAGCAGGTCCAGCTCCTAGCTGGGGGCGGGCATGGGGCTCTGCACTGGCTCCTCACTCCCATTGGCCAGGAACTGGGGGTGATGTCTGCATGTGAGAGCAGCAAGCATAGCCACCTGCTTTGCCTCCACCTAGGAGCCAGACCTGCTGCTGGCTGCTTCTGGGGTGCAGCACAGTCCACAGTACCAGGACAGGCAGGAAGCCTTTCTTAGCCCCCTTTTGTGCCGCTGACTGAGAGCCACACGAGGTAAGCCCACACCCCAACCCCCAGCCCCAACCTCCTGCCCCAGCCATGAGTTCCCCCCAACCCGAAGCCCCCTCCTGCATCCCAAACCCCTCATCCCTTGCCCCACCCCAGAGCCCACAACCCCATATGGAGCCCTCACCCCTCTGCACTCCAACCCCCTGCCCCAGCCCAGTGTCCCCCCCAACACCCTGAACCCCTCTGTCCCACCCCCCAGCCTGGAGCCCCCTCCTGCACCCCAAACTCCTCATCCTCAGCCCCACCCCGAGATGGAGCCCTCACTCCCCCTGCAGCCCAACCCCTTGCCTCAACCTGCATCCCCCTCCTGCATGCTGAACCCCTCATCCCCAGCCCCATCCCAGAGCCCACACTCCCAGCTGGAGCCCTCACCTCCTCCCGCACCCCAACCCGCTGCCCTAGCCTGGAGACCCCTCCCTCACCCTGAACCCCTCATTTCTTACCTCACCCCAGAACCCGCACCCCAAGGTAGAGCCCTCACCACCTCCCACACTCCAAACTCCTGCTCTTGGGGAGAGCGAGCCACCAAGGGAGGGGGAATCTAGTGAGCGGGGCCAGAGCCTCGGGGAAGGGGTGAGGAAAGAGGCATGGCCTCAAGGAAGGGGCAGGGCTAGAGTGTTCGGTTTTGTGGGATTATAAAGGTGGCAACCCTAACCTAGTGATATTTACAAAAGTATCTAAGTCTGAACTCACACTGTTGAGAGTTAGGTGACCAGGCACGCTTTTTAAAATCCTACTACACTAGGTAGGTAGGTGCAAAAATTCCTTTATAAATTCCTTTATAAATCTGGCCTTTGGGACCCTAAGGGTAACATTTTCAAAAGCACCTGGATAATGTAGGAGCCTAAATTCCACTGAAAGTCGATGGAATTTAGCAGTGCTTAATTTGTAATGAAAGAGGTGCTGGGGCTCAAGCAATATTTTTATACTCTTAGTTGATGCAGCAAGCCCATAGGTGACAGAGCTATGAACTGTCAAGCCTGGAGGAGCCGGAGCTCAGCCCTTCCAAGCCTCTAGCACAAACTAAGCGCTGGAATTTAGGCCCCTAAGTCACTTAGGTACTTATGAAAATTTTACTCTAAGTCTCACTGAAAGTCAATGGGACTTAAATCCATAAGTCCTTTTTGAAAATGATATAGACTTTTAAGTTACATAGCCACTTTCTAAAAATTCACCCTACATGAGTACCATTTTTAAGGGATTAATTTTCTTTACTGAACAATCTAAACAATTTAGTCTCCGTCCTCTTAAATTTCCTAGACAGCAGGAAATTTCTATCTGAGCCATGGTGCAATTAACATTTCTTCTGTAATTTAAGTTCCATTATGAACAAAAATACGTCTATATATAATGTAAAACTTACTCAAAAGAATGCGGCCTATTTGCATTCAGTCATACCTACCTCTTTTAGTGTCAAAAACATTTTTGTATTACCTTTTTTTCCTGTTATTACTGCAGAGACAATTCATCTATGGGAGAATGAGTTGGATTCCATTCTGTCTAACACACCATCAACAGAACTGTTAGCTAGGCCCCAAACTGCAAATTCTTTATTACTGTTTGCATGTGAGCAGGGAAGAACACAATGTGAGTTTCAGATTCCAGATTGAGTATGGCAGTTAAAATCCCCTGATCTTTTCTCATAGACTCATAGACTCATAGCGTTTAAGGTCAGAAGGGACCAATATGATCATCTTGTCTGACCTCCTGCACAAAGCAGGCCACAGAACCCTACCCATCCACTTCTATAACAAACCCCTAACCTATGTCTGAGTTATTGAAGTCTTCAAATTGTGGTTTGAAGACCTCAAGCTGCAGAGAATCCTACAGCAAGTGACCCATGCTCCACGCTGCAGAGGAAGGCGAAAAACCTCCGGGGCTTCTGCCAGTCTGCCCCGCAGGAAAATTCCTTCCCGACCCCAAATATGGCTATCAGCTAAACCCTGAGCATGTGGGCAAGACTCACCAGCCAGCACTCAGGAAAGAATTATCTGCAGTAACTCAGATTCCATCCCATCCAGCATCCCATCACAGACCACTGGGCATACTTATCTGCTGATAATCAAAGATCAATTGCCAAAATTAAGCTATCCCATCATACCATCCCTTCCATAAACTTATCAAGCTTAGTCTTAAAGCCAGATATGTCTTTTGCCCCCACTACTCTCCTTGGAAGGCTGTTCCAGAACTTCACTCCTCTAATGGTTAGAAACCTTAGTCTAATTTCAAGTCTAAACTTCCTAGTGTCCAGTTTATACCTATTTGTTCTTGTGTCTACATTGGTACTAAGCTTAAATAATTCATCTCCCTCCCTAATATTAATCCCTCTGATATATTTATAAAGAGCAAGCATATCCCCCCTCAGCCTTCTTTTGGCTAGGCTAAACAATCCAAGCTCTTTGAGTCTCCTTTCGTAAGGCAGGTTTTCCATTACTCGGATCATTCTAGTAGCCCGTCTCTGAACCTGTTCCAGTTTGAATTCATCCTTCTTAAACATGGGAGACCAGAACTGCACACAGTATTCCAGATGAGATCTCACCAGTGCCTTATATAACGGTACTAACACCTCCTTATCTTTGCTGGAAATACCTCGCCTGATGCATCCTAAAACCGCATTAGCTTTTTTAACAGCCATATCACATTGGTCATAGTCATCCTGTGATCAACCAATCCTGTGATCAACCAATACTCCAAGGTCCTTCTCTTCCTCTGTTGCTTCCAACTGATGTGTCCCCAATGTATATCTAAAATTCTTATTATTAATCCCTAAGTGCATGACCTTGCACTTTACACTATTAAATTTCATCCTATTACTATTACTCCAGTTTACAAGGTCATCCAGATCTTCCTGTATGATATCCCGGTCCTTCTCTGTGTTAGCAATACCCCAAAGCTTTGTGTCATCCGCAAACTTTATTAGCACATTCCCGCTTTTTGTGCCAAGGTCAGTAATAAAAAGCTTAAATAAGATTGTTCCCAAAACCGATCCTTGAGGAACTCCACTAGTAACCTCCTTCCAGCCTGACAGTTCACCCTTCAGTACAACCCGTTGGAGTCTCCCCTTTAACCTTATCCACCTTTCAATTTTCATATTGATCCCCATCTTTTCCAATTTAACTAATAGTTCCCCATGTGGAACCGTGTCAAATGCCTTACTGAAATCGAGGTAAGTTATATCTACTGCATTTCCTTTGTCTAAATAATCTCTCATTTTCTCAAAGAAGGAGATCAGGTTGGTTTGGCACGATCTACCTTTAGTAAAACCATGTTGTAACTTGTCCCAATTACCATTGACCTCAATGTCCTTAACTACTTTCTCCTTCAAAATTTTTTCCAAGACCTTACATACTACAGATGTCAAACTAACAGGCCTATAGTTACTCGGATCACTTTTTTTCCCTTTCTTAAAGATGGGAACTACGTTAGCAATTCTCCAGTCGTACGGTACAACCCCTGAGTTTACCGATTCATTAAAAATTCTTGCCAACGGGCTTGCAATTTCATGTGCCAGTTCCTTTAATATTCTTGGATGAAGGTTATCTGGGCCCTCCGATTTTGTCCCATTAAGCTGTTAAAGTTTGACTTCTACCTCAGATGTGGTAATATCCACCTCTATATCCTCATTCTCATTTGTCATCCTTCCATTATCCCTCAGCTCCTCATTAGCCTTATTAAAGACTGAGGCAAAGTACTTATTTAGATATTGGGCCATGCCTAGGTTATCCTTAACCTCCATTCCATCCTCAGTGTTTAGCAGTCCCACTTCTTCTTTCTTTATTTTCTTCTTATTTATATGGCTATAGAACCTTTTACTGTTGGTTTTAATTCCCTTTTCAAGGTCCAACTCTACATGGCTTTTAGCCTTTCTCACTTTATCCCTACATGTTCTGACCTCACTAAGGTAGCTTTCCTTGCTAATCCCACCCATCTTCCACTCCTTGTAGGCTTTCTGCTTTTTCTTAATCACCTCTCTGAGATGCTCATCCAGCTTGGTTTACAACTCCTGCCTATGGTTTTTTTTCCCTTTCTTGGGATGCAGGCTTCTGATAGTTTCTGCAGCTGCGACTTAAAGTAATTCCAGGCCTCCTCCGCATTTAGATCCACAAGTTCTTCAGTCCAATCCACTTCCCTAACTAATTTCCTTAATTCTTTAAAGTTAGCCCTTTTGAAGTCAAAAACCCTAGTCCCAGATCTATTTTTGTTTATCTTTCCATCTAGTTTGAACTGAATTAGCTCATGATCACTCGAACCAAGGTTGTCCCCTACAACCATTTCTTCTATGAGGTCCTCACTACTCACCAAAACCAAATCTAAAATGGCATCCCCTCTTGTTGGTTCTTCAACTACTTGGTGAAAAAATCCATCTGCTATCACATCCAGAAAAATCTGAGCCCTACTATTCTTGCTAGCACTTGTCCTCCAGTCTATATCTGGGAAGTTAAAGTCTCCCATGATCACACAATTCCCATTAGTGTTTACTTCATTAAAAACATTGAAGAGGTCTCTATCCATATCCAAATCAGATCCCAGAGGTCTGTAGCACACCCCAAGCACTATCTCAGGGAAGGCTCTAGTAGCTTTCTTTCCCAGTGTGATTTTTGCCCAGACAGACTCTGTCTTGTCCATTCCATCACTTCTTATTTCTTTACAGTTAACCTCCTCATTAATGTACAATGCTACTCCACCACCTTTGCCTTTATTTCTGTCTTTCCTAAACAGCACATAGCCTTCAATTCCTGTACTCCAGTCATGACTACTATTCCACCATGTTTCTGTTATCCCTATAATATCCGGTTTCACTTCCTGCACCAGTAGCTCTAGTTCCTCCATTTTGTTACCTAGGCTCCTCGCATTAGTGTACAGACATCTTAATTTTTGCCGTTTGGCTTCACTGACATTCTTTACCCTGTTAGGCACAGACATTCTACCACCAGCATCACCTGTTAGTCTGGTATCTACACTACCCTTCCTCCTTATGTCAATTCTTCTGTCCATGGCTGTATCCCCTCTTACTTTGTTACTTCCCTCTCAAGGTTAAATTCTGGCGTGGAGATCACCTGGACATCTCCCAACCATCTCTCCTAGTTTAAATTCCTAGTTTAAAGCTCTCTTAATCAGTTGGGCGAGCCTCCATCCTAGAAGTCTATTTCCCTCCTTACTCAGGTGAAGTCCATCCCAAGAGAACAGTCTTCTGTCCTTAAATGCTTCCCAATGGCCGTCCATCCCAAAGCCCTCCTTATAGCACCACTGCCTGAGCCATCTGTTGATCGCCATAATCTTGTCACACCTTTGTTGCCCTTCTCTAGGAACCGGCAGAATCCCACTGAAGATCACCTGAGCCTCAATTTCCTTAAGCGTCTTCCCCAGTCTGGCATAGTCTCCCTTGATACATTCCAGCGAGAATCTAGCCGTATCATTCGTTCCCACATGAAGGACAATCAACGAATTCTTTCCCGCTCCCGCTAGTATCCTTTTCAGCCTCAGGTCCACATCCTGTATCTTAGCGCCCGGCAGACAGCACACCCTTCTGTTCTCCCAATCAGCCCTAGTTGCAGGCCTGTCTATTCTTCTCAGTAAGGAGTCTCCAGTCACGTAGATCTGCCTTTTCCTGTTGACAGTGCGATTCTCCGATCTATCCCCTGCACCCACTGGCTGCAAGTCCTCTCGATTCCTATTCACCCTTACAATTCTCCTGGGGCTTATATTTGGTGTTGCCTCCATTGACTCCTCCCCTCCTCTTGTAGGACTAACAGCTCTTCTTTTTTTCCTTGCCCTCTCTCCTTCAGCGACCAACTGCTGTGCCCCTTCCTCATTTTCCAATTCTGCAAACCTGTTCCTGAGTTCTATTTCCCCTTCACTGGCCCGTCTTTTCCTCTGCCTGGTTCTCTTAGTCACATGCTTCCACCGTCCACTTTCCTCACCCAGCAGTCTCTCCTCAGAATTCTTTGGTCCTGCTTCCATCTGCACGTCTGAGCTTATCCCTTCAGCCCCCTTGTCTGTGCTCCATCATCTGCTCGACCCTCCTTCTAAACTCGACCAGAGTTTCCACCTGCATCTCCAGTCCTCTGATCTTTTCTTCCATCAGCTCTATCAGGCGGCACTTCATGCAGACAAAACTCTTTTCAGGTACCCCCTCCAGGATCATGTACATGCCGCAGCTTCCACATCCAGTCATCCTCATTGTGTCTTTCACTGCTACCTCTGTATCTGTCATAGCCTTCCCACCTAAAACCTGGTAGTCCAAGAAACACAGCACAACACAAACCCCCAACAGGCACCAGAACACTGAGACCACCACTCACTCCCTTTACTAGCCTGTCAGTTCCTCTGTCTAGGTCTCTTAGTCTCCCCCGCAACCTCCCCCTGTAAACTCCCTCTGAAACTCCCCTGTTTACAGCTCTGTTTGCTGGCTGCTGTGCTGTTGTCTGACTTGCTGGCTACTTTTATAGGGCCCCTAATCAGGTAAGTCCCACCCCCTAATCAGGGCTCAGCTGCTCTCCCAGCACACTGCCCCTAGCAGCCTCCACACATACAAACTACACAATACAATCCACAAACTACAAAAACCTGCTCCTCCACGAGAACTCCCTCTGAAACTCCCCTGTTTACAGCTCTGTTTGCTGGCTGCTGTGCCGCTGTCTTTTCTTCATAAAATGAGGAGATTTGATATGCATTTAGAGAGCCTATAAACACAAAACCCTATGATACCATTAGAGGGTCACTTTTCGGATTATAAATGCACTTTAAGTAGTTAATATTTAAAAAATCCTATATGCCCTACAGCAATCTCTCCATAATCATTCAGCTGTGAGTATCACTCTTGTTTTTATCCATTCCTATTGTACTAGTAGTTGGAAAACTCTCAAAATTTTGAAACCATGTGTGTAGCAGACATTTCTGAGACATTCTGGAAAATCTGTATAGTTTTTTAAAGCAAAGTTCACAGTAGGCATAAAGCACAGATTTCACCATACACAAAAGTGCAGAAAGGGTAAACACATTCCACTGCGTGTGAAAAAACTCAAAAAACTAAAATAATGAAAAATAAACTATTTGAGGTTATGCCAATTTAAAAAAGACAATAGAAAATGATGAATCATTTTTTATCAGTCTGACAGATAAACCTATTTTTATAGATTTTTTGAAATTAGGAAATTTAGAAAGGTACAAGCCATATAACCTTGGCGACTAGAGTCAGTTATTTATTCACAGTAACAGATATAGTGCAGAATGCAGTAGTATATATTGCTCTGGCAATATGCCTCAACACATGCTATGGAGGAACCACCAACAAGGTTGAGTGTTTCCATGGACGTTCAATCCTTGGCCTTTCTGAGACCTTAGAATAAGTATCAGGTTAAATCATAGTTTTTTATGCTGTGGGCAACTGCCCATTGGAAACTGGATGAAGATTTCCAATTTTCACATATTATTGAGTTCACCATTGATCAGCCATTTCAAGACCCTTCAAATGTATGGGATTGAGGTATTCTGACTGAGACCTGCCACATGGGAGCTCTTTACATGCACTTAATACATCACCAGGTCCACATAGTGCTTCTGCTCATCATTTCTGTGACTGTAATGCCCAATTCCAGAGTAGAATACCAAGCTGATCCAAACTTCCAAGAGCAGGCCTGTTGGACTTCTGTTTGTGTGTAATGAATGAATGAGAATACTCTGCACTGCTACTACTCCTCTCCAGAAACAGGTCAGAGCAAATTTTCAGACTTTATCTGTGCCAAATGACACATATTCTGTACCACTGAGCAAGCATTACACATTAATGAATTTCATTCACTGCTGACCTGGGGAAGAGTTGAACAAGGGACTATAAGTTTAAAGGCTGCCTATCCCGTTACTGCTTTTTTGAACCAGTTCTTTCTTCCCCATAAATTTGCTTTTCTTGAAAGATGCATCTCTACGACATGTGAGTTTAGTAACATCTTTATTATATTTACCTGAACTTAATGCAAAACTTTGTTTGCATTTTGTGAAGCACTTTAAGTAGGAAACATACCTTAGTAGCACAGATTTGTACAGCGTGCGGATAAGGTAGTAAGCTAATTCTGAGGTTGTGATATTTTCTCACAGGGAGATAATATGCTCATAATTGCATCCCATATTTAAGTGTTCACTTGTCTGAGGACCACAATAGGTAGTCATGGAATATAATTATGTGTTACATTTCTTAAAATTAATAGCTACACAAATATTAGTTGTATACATAAGCATACACCTTTAATTTAGCTGAAACACATATCCCCAACTAATCAGTATTTTATATCTGAAAGGTGATTTCTTAAAGAGCTTATTATTTTTAATCACAAATTGGTGATTTCTTCATTTGTTAGATTCTAACATAGAAGGAAGACTCCTCTTCTGCCAGCTGATGTCAGCTGAATCCATCTAGAGGCACACTGTTTACATCAGGATTACATGTGCCTCATCTAGTTACATTTAAAGTGATTAAATTAAGATGCTAGGATCTGAATAATTTGAAAATGTCTTTCCCTTTACTCTTTCTTTTTTTTTTTAACTTGACAAAATCATAAATCAAAAGATCATTGAAACTCACATTTACAACTCATTAATGACATCTGGCTCATAGGGTAAGGTGTTTCAGAAGGAAGTGACGATGAGGAGGGCTGGACAGTAACCTTAATTTCTGAACCACTTCTCATGTCCATACTTTAAATAGGAGAGCAAGATAAACCCAGTGTTTCATAAGAAAGACTGAGAAACTGTATCCAGAACAAAATATTAAAAAATGCTTAAGGGTTAGCTTGTGATTCCTTCCTATACCACCATACAGGGCCTAAGGGAGTATAATGCTCCCACCCACTTCATTTGTGGCCATTTAGGACCTGAGTCTGGGTGCATGAAGGAACTCAAGCTTTGCTGCTACTCCTGAAAGCAAGAAGGGGATGTGATGAGAACAGAGAGTAGTTGCTGTCAGAGTTCCAACCCTACCTAACCCCCACTCATGGCCGAGGCATTTAAGGCATTTTGGGGGCATGCCAAGGGATGAAGTGTAGCTGGAACCCTGATATGCTCCAGTGGTCCCCAGCTGCAGGAACTCACTTAGGCAGGAACAATCAGTAACACATACAAAATAAGAATATAAGAACATAAGAATGGCCATACTGGGTCAGACCAAGGGCCTCACTAGCCCAGAATCCTGTCTTCCAACAGTGGCCAATGCCAGGTGCCCCAGAGGGAATGAACAGAACAGATAAACATCAAGTGATCCATCCCCTGTCACCCATTCCCAACTTCTGACAAACAGAGGCTAGGGACACCATTCCTGTCCATCCTGGCTAATAGCCATTGATGGACCTAGCCTCTTTTTTGAACACTGTTATAGTCTTGGCCTTTACAACATCCTCTGGCAAGGAGTTCCACAGGTTGATTGTGTGTTGTGTGAAAAAATACTTCCTTTTATTTGTTTTAAATCTGTTGCCTATTAATTTTATTTGGTGACCCCTAGTTCTTGTGTTATAAGGAGTAAATAACACTTCCTTCCTTACTTTCTCCACACCAGTCATGATTTTATGCACCTCTATCATATCCCCCCTTAGTTGTCTCTTTTCCAAGCTGAAAAGACCCAGTCTTATTAATCTCTCCTCATTCGGAAGCCGTTCCATACACCCAATCATTTTTGTTGCCCTTTTCTGAACCTTTTTCAATTCCAATATATCTTTTTTGAGATGGAGTGACCATATCTTCACACAGTATTCAAAGTGTGGACGTACCATGGATTTATATAGAGGCAATATGATATTTTCTGTCTTCTTATCTATCCCTTTTCTTATTGATGCCCAACATTCTGTTCTCTTTTTTGACTGCCGCTGCATGTTGAGTGGGTGTTTTCAGAGAACTATCCACAGTGACTCCAAGATCTCTTTCTTGAATGGTAACAGCTAATTTAGAACCATCATTTTATACGTATAGTTGGGATTATGTTTTCCAATGTGCATTATTTTGCATTTATCAACATTGAATTTCATCTGCCATTTTGTTGCCCAGTCACCCAGTTTTGAGAGATCTTTTTGTAGCTCTTTTCAGTCTGCCTGGGACTTAACTATCTTGAGTAGTTTTGTATCATCTGCAAATTTTGCCACCTCACTGTTTACCCCTTTTTCCAGCTCAGTTATGAATATATAAATAGGACTGGTCCCAGTACAGACCCCTGGGGGACATAACTATTTACCTCTCTCCTTTCTGAAAACTGACCATTTATTCCTACCCTTTGTTTCCCATATTTTAACCAGTTACCAATCCATAAGAGGCCCTTCCCTGTTATTCCATAACAGCTTACTTTGCTTAAGAGCCTTTAAGGAGGGACCTTGTCAAAGGCTTTCTGAAAATCTACGTAGACTATATCCACTGGATTCCCCCTTGCCCACATGCTTGTTGACCCCCTCAAAGAATTCTAGTAGATTTTTGAGGCATGAATTTCCTTTACAAAAACCATGTTGACTCTTCCTCAACGATTTTATTAATCTATGTGTCTGATAATTTTGTTTGTTACTATAGTTTCAACCAATTTGCCCAGTACTGAAGTCAGACTTACCGGCCTTTTTAAAAATGGCATCATATTAGCTATCATCCAGTCATGTGGTACAGAAGCTGACTTAAATGATAGGTTGCAAAACTACAGTTAGTATTTCTGCAATTTCCCATTTGGGTTCCTTCAGAACTCTTGGGTGAATACCAGCTTGTCCTGATGGCTTATTACTGTTTAGCTTATCAATTTGTTCCAAAATCTACTCTAATGACACCTCAATCTGTGACACTTCCTCAGATTTCTCACCTAAAAAGAATGGCTCAGGTGTAGAAATCTCCTTCAGATCCTCAGCTGTGAAGACTGATGCAGAGAATTCATTTAGTCTCTCTGCAATGGCCTTATCATCCTTTAGTGCTCCTTTAGCATCTCTCTTGTCCAGTGGCCCCACTGACTGTTTAGCAGGCTTCCTGCTTCTGATGTATTTAAAAAAAAATTATCACTTTTTGAGTCTTTGGCTAGCTGTTCTTCAAATTCTTTTTTGGCCTTCCTAATTATATTTTTACTCTTCAGTTGCCAGAGTTTATGTTCCTTTTTATTTTCCTGACTAGAATTTAACTTCCACTTTTTAAAGGATGCCTTTTTGCCTCTCACTGCTTCTTTTACTTTGTTGTTTAGCCATGGTGGCAATTTTTTTGTTCTCTTACTATGTTTTTTAATTTGGGGTAAACCTTTAAGTTGAACCTCTATTATGGTGTCTTTAAAAGGCTTCCATACTGCTTGGAGGGATTTTAGTTTTGACTCTGTACCTTTTAATTTCTCTTTAACTAACCTCCTCATTGTTATGTAGTCCCATTTTCTGAAATTAAATGTTACAGTGTTGGGCCGCTGTGGTGTTTCCCCCATCACAGGGATTGTAAATTTAATTATATTATAGTAACTATTACCAAGCAGTCCAACTATATTCATCTCTTGGACCAGATCCTGTGCTCCACTTAAGACTAAATCAAGACTTGCCTCTCCTCTGGTGAGTTCCAGGACTAGCTGCTCCAAGAAGCAGTCATTTAAGGTGTCAAGAAACTTTATTTGTGCATCCCATCCTGAGATGATATGTACCCAGTCAATATGGGGACAGTTGAAATCTCCCATTATTATTGTTTTTTTTTTAAATTTTAATAGCCTTTCTAATCTCCCTGAGCATTTCACAGTCACTATCACTATCCTGGTCAGATGGTCGCTAATATATCCCTACCTCTATATTCTTATTATTAGAACATAGAATTACTATCCATAGAGATTCTATGGTACAGTTTGGTTCATTTAAGATTTTTATTTCATTTGATTCTGTGCCTTCTTTCACAGATAATGCTACCTCCTCCCTGCCCCCCACCAGCATGACCTGTTCGTTCCTTCCAATATATTTTGTACCCTGGTATTACTGTGTCCCATTGATTATCTTCATTCCACCAAGTTTCTGTGATGCCCATTATATCAATATCATTTAATGTGAGGCACTCTAGTTCACCCATCTTATTATTTAGACTTCTAGGATTGGTATATAAACACATCACTTTTTAGCTATCTGCCATTACGTGATGCAATTGAATGGGACTTCTTTCATTTGACTGTTTGTCATCAGATCCTACATCTATTTTATCATTTTCCATCCTTTTGTCCTTACTAGGACATAGAGAATCTCCATTAATAGATCCTCCCCTAAGGGATGTCTCTGTCCGAACCACATGCTCCTCTGCACCTGTTGGCTTTCCCCCAGCCCTTAGTTTAAAAACTGCTCTCTGACCTTTTTTAATATTAAGTGCCAGCAATCTGGTTCCATTTTGATGTAGGTGGAGCCCATCTTTCTTATATAGGCTTGCCCTTTCCCAAAAGTTTCCCCAGTTCCTAATCAGTCTAAACCCCTCCTCCCTACACCATCATCTCATCCACACATTGAGACCCTGCTGTTCTTCCTGCATGGCCCTGCATGTGGAACTGGGAGCATCTCAGAGAATGCTACCATGGAGGTCCTAGACTTCAACCTGTTACCTCGCAGCCCAAATTTGGCCTCCAGGACCTCTCCCCTATCCTTCTCTATGTTATTGGTACCTATGTGTATCATGACCACTGGCTCCTTCCCAGAACTACATATAAGTCTATCTAGATGTCTCAAGATATCTGCAACCTTTGCACCAGGCAAGCAAGTCACGATGTGGTTCTCCTGATCAGCGCCTGCTCCAGGGTTTTTGCCATTCCAAGCGGCGGAAAAAAAAAAGCCGCGATCATGATCGGCAGCAGCTCCACTGCACTGCTTTCTTCTTCAGTAGCAATTAAGCGGCAGGTCCTTCCCTCCAAGAGGAACCAAGGGACCTGCCACTGAATTGCCGCCAAAGAGCCCAACGTGCCGCCCCTTCCCCTTGGCTGCCCCAAGCAACTGCTTGCTGAGCTGGTGCCTGGAACTGACCCTGCTCCTGATCATCGCAAACCCAGCTATCTATGTTTCTAATGATCAAATCACCAATTACAAATACCTATCTCTTCCTAATAACTGAGTTCCCTCCATTGGAGAGGTCTCCTCGGTGCAAGAGGATACCACAACATCATCTGAAAGGAGGGTCCCAACTATGGGATCTTTTTCCTCTGCTCCAGTTGGATGTTCTCCTTCCCTGATATTTTCATCCTCCTCAACAGCACAAAGGGCATTCAGACCAGGCTCAGCTGCGTCCTCGAAAGTCTCATCTATGTATCTCTCTGTCTCACTTCGCTCCTACATGGTCTCTGAGGGCCAGGAGCTCCTTGCACCAAATGCACACATATGCCACCTGCCTTACCCATAGGGCAGGTAATCATACATGGTGCATTGGGTGCAATAAACTGTAGCCCCACTCTGTTGCTAGACTTCTGCCTTCATTATCTTTTAACTCCTGAAGCTTGTTCCTTTCTTGTTCTTTTGTTTTTATTAGAGGGTGTTTTTGACTTTAAGTTTACAGAAGTTTAAGGGATGTTAAGTGTACCTAGCCACTTCACACTCCCCCTGTAAACTCCCATGCAAAACTCCCCTGTTAGTAGCTCCTATTCACTAGCTTCTCTGGTTGCTTAGGAGCCAAGGGAAATGAGTGCCCAGGAAGGAGTACTGCAGAAGGAAATCCGGTAGTCAGAGTGGATCAGAAGCTAAATATGAGTCAACAATGTAACACTGTTGCCAAAAAAGTAAATATCATTTTGGGATTATTAGCAAGAGTGTTCCAAGCAAGACCCAACAAGAAGTAATTCTTCTGCTTGACTCCACTCTGATTAGGCCTTAATTAGAATATTGTGTCCAGTTCTGGGCCCCACATTTCAGGAAAGATGTGGACAAATTGGAGAGAATCCAGAGAAGAGCGACAAAAATGATTAAAGGCCTAGAAAACATGACCTATGAGGGAAGATTGAAAAAATTAGGTTTGCTTAGTCTGGAGAAGAGAAGATTCGGAGGGGACATAATCAAAGTTTTCAAGTACACAAAAGTTTGTTACAAGTAGGAGGGAGAAATTTTATTCTCCTCAACCTCTGAGGATAGGACAAGAAGCAATGGGCTAAAATTGCAGCAAGGGCAGTTTAGGTTGGACATTAGGAAAAGCTTCCTGTCAGGAAGGTTAAGCATTGGAATACATTTCTTAGGGAGGTTGTGGGATTGCCATCATTGGAGATTTTTAAGAGCCGGTTAGACAAGGGATGGTCTAGATAATACTTAGTCCTGCCTTGAGTGCAGGGGACTGAATTAGATGACCTCTTGAGGTTCCTTCCAGTCCTACGATTCTATGATTCCATCATGAGAAGAGGGCCCCACCTGCATGGTAGTTTCCCAGCAGGAGGCGCTGGCACCTGAGTGGCCAAGTAGCTCTGGTTTCCACGTAGTCCCAGCAGATGAGCGGGAAAGCTCTGTCTGAGTGAAGAACATGAAACACATGAAAAGATGGGAATTGCCTTACCCAGTGGGGGGGTAAGTGCTAATGTGCTCTAATATATATAACTGCTTACTTTATTTTTCACTCCATGGGTTGTAGCCCATGAAAGCATATGCCCAAATAAATTTGTTAGTTTCTAAAGTGCCACAAGACCTCTTTCTTGTTTTTGCTGATACAGACTAACCATGGCTACCACTTTGAAACCTAATTCACTAAGGTTTATCTTAATTCCACAAGGTTTGTTCAGGATGTTACAGGTTATTGTCAGTCTGTCACATCTCCCCATTGCAGAAGTGGGTGTATGCAGGTGCTGACTGGCATCCTAGGGGATTATTGCCTGGACAGATTTATTCCCTGGATGGTGGTTTTGCCATTATTTTTCATAATTTCACATTTCACCTGTTCAGATAACAAACATTCTGCTAGCAATCCAGCATACATCCTTCAAAAATCCGCACATGCCCCCAAACCTTTGAGTATAAACTTGGGTCCAGAGAAGAGCAACAAGAATGATTAAAGGTCTTGAGTACATGGCCTATGAAGGAAGGCTGAAGGAATTGGGTTTGTTTAGTTTGGAAAAGAGAAGACTGAGAGGGGACATGATAGCAGTTTTCAGGTATCTTAAAGGGTGTCATCAGGAGGAGGGAGAAAACTTGTTCACCTTAGCCTCCAATGATAGAACAAGAAGCAATGGGCTTAAACCGCAGCAAGGGAGATTTAGGTTGGACATTAGGAAAAAGTTCCTAACTGTCAGGGTAGTTAAACACTGGAATAGATTGCCTAGGGAAGTTGTGGAATCCCCATCTCTGGAGATATTTAAGAGTAGGTTAGATAAATGTCTATTAGGGATGGTCTAGACAGTATTTGGTCCTGCCATGAGGGCAGGGGACTGGAGTCGATGACCTCTCGAGGTCCCTTCCAGTCCTAGAGTCTATGAGTCTATGAGACGTGGTTCTCCCACTCTCACCTCGTGTCCAGTTTCTAGTGAGTGTGTGTAGTGTCTTTTTGTCTCCCAAGGGATTAAATGCTTCAGCAATGGATTGAGGTTCCCCACCCACGGAGGAATATTACAAGCAGCCATTCTGTGGACCAAAGAGAGAACTCTGTCAGAGCTGCCTCCCTATGAAGCAACTTTCAACCATACAATGCTCTTAAGAGCAGAGTTGTCAGGCCAAGGAGAGTCTCCTTTCTCTTCCCCATCTCCCATGAGGTTGGGATGCAGAGACTGTGATGGCCTCACTCCAGCTCCTTTGGGTGAGAGGGAGGATTATTTTCCCCCACACCCCTTAGGTTCCCCACACACAGAGTCAAAGTGAGCAGGAATCTCTCTCCCACCTGGTTCAGGGTCCTTTATATTTTCACAGACCATCAGGCACTCAGAAACTGCAGGAAGCAATCCCCCTTCCTTTCTGGCTGTAGTTAGCTTTGTTATCTTCCAAGCATCTATCATACCCTTTACTTGGGCATTTCCCACTTTAGGTGGGTGTCAAAGATTTGGCAATGCGCTTCAGCTGCTTCAATGTCCCTACTTTTGGCTGGAGACACTGCCATCACCATGCACTGTACTTCCCCTGAGTCCCTTTGAAGGATTGGCAGGAAGCTCAATTCCCTGATCTGGGCTTTAGGAACCAGAGAGTTCCCCATCAAGTCAATAGGTTCTGTCTCTTCTGTGGAGTAACAGGTGATCTCATCCCCTGCCTAGGTATTTGTCCCCAGAACCTGACTCTTCTTAGGCACTGACAGGAGGGATGTGACACACACCAGTATACACTATTAGCTATTCTATTTGCATGTTTGTTCACACACTCTCCTGGCTGTCTGAGGCTAACTGAGGGGGCCTTGTCTACCCTTTCTGTTTTCAGTGCAAAAGCAAAGAATATGGAGTATCTGACAACACACCTACAACCAGCACACTAACATTTCTTGGGTCTGTATAGAAATCTGCGATGGAGGTAGAGCGATTGCTTTCATATCAGGATCCTTAACCCACATTTCACACCCTGGGAGCATTTGATGGGGTTTCACAACCTGGGGCTTAACTACAGTTTTAGCAGTCCGAGTGTCTCACATCCAGGGAATGACTTGCCATTAACCACCACTTTCACTCCCACTGCTGATTGAATGGGTCTGCATCCAGGAGGGTGCAGCATGACATGCACATAGTGGTCTGGTGTGAGAATGGCTCAGCATGAACATTATATTCCATTGAAAAACTGGCTGTATGACTGTCTCCCTTTAGAGGTTCAGTCACACAGTTAACTATTTGAGGTTAGGATGCAGCACTGCACTGGGACATAGTGAGCATCGTGGGCGGTCTCGGGACACATACAGAACACCTCTTCTGCCCGCCTGTCCAGGGCTTCTGGAAGGTGGTTTCCATCCCCCCTGAATGTGGATGTCTGCTTCAACCCACTCTCTCTCCTCTGATCCCATTCCCTCCCTATATTAGGTTTTCTCCGACAACCAGGACAATTATCCACATACTAGTCTTCCATTTTCCCAGCTATCATCATGCCTCTTGGATTTTTGTCTATTAAGCATGTTTTCAGGTTAAGGTTGCAAAATTTATAGAATTGTTCTATACCCATTAACTCATAGGCCTCATTAACTGTGCCAACCCCCAACCAGTTCTTCATTTCTTTATATAACCCTAATTTGGGTTAAAACTTCAGCATACATCATTTACCCTTTTTATGAACTCCCCAAAACCTTCTCTGATACATTTGAGGTGTCAGTTTAAACTTTTGCAACAAAGTTTGATTACAACAATCCTAATCTTTATAGTCCTTTCTTCTAATAAGGGTAAAAATGTCCAAGGTCTTTTGTCTGAGACCATAGTAGAGCCAGGTACCTTACCATGGTCCCTTTTCCCACCTTATTCAATTCACACCCCATTTCAAAAGCATATAGGAACACATCCATGTCACCCACCTTCCTTAAGCGAGCAAGTAATTTGGGGGAGGATGAAAGTTTCAGGGAAGACCATCATCAGACTGGAGTGGAGGGAAACATTCCCAAGGGAAATGATTGTGACCATACTTCCAGATGATGTTGTGATGAGTGTTCTCTCTAAGCTGTGCGCCTGCTGCCACACAACAGTCAATCAAGTGCTGCACACCTCAGGTGCCCCTCCCTTGCTGCTGTGCTGCTTCTGCCCTCTGCCTTAGAGCCCCTGGCCAGCTGCTCCCGGGAGCCTCCTGCTTGCTGTGCAGAGTGGGGCAGGGAGGGGGGCATGGATGTCAGGGTGTCCTCCTTACCCCACCCTCTGCCCATGTACCCCATCTCCACAGAGCTGGGGAAGGGGGGAGACACAACAGGGCTCAGGAGTGGGATGTGGGACAGAGGGAGCTGCTGGCAGCTGCTGCTGTGTCTGAATAAGCAGCCTTCAGACTGGTGAGTGCTGATCTACTTAAAGGGGCAGCGTGTGTTTCATACACTCCCCCAGCATACATACTCTGTCTCTCTCACACATACACACACACTGTCTCTGTCTCTCACACAAATACAAACACACACACACACTGCCTCTGTCTCTCACACACATACACACACACTGTTTCTTTTACCCTCACTTCCCAACACATACTTGTATTATTGCTGTTATTACTTCTTGGTACTTCCTGCAATGCACATATATTCTCTGTAATTTTATTCTTTTGAAGTGCTGTTGTTTTAGTTTTTTGACTGGTCTATGAGTTTCATAATTTTATTTTGCTCTTATGCTTAAATTTAATTCTTTGATTAGTGAGTTCTAAAACGCCTAAGCTTTCCTGGCTGGAGTAGTTATCCCTATGGCAACTTTTTAAAACTATATATTATATCTAGGGTTTTTTGTTTTTACTGGTGGCGCACATCTGCACATTACCTCGATATTGGTGCACATAACAAAATTCATTCCACACGTGGATGGAAAAATTAGAGGGAATGTTGGACATGATCCTCTCACACTGAGGATAGTGCTCTGGAGATGGGAACCATTGTTGTTAGGAAGAGACAGTTAATAGCAATGGAGGATATGATTATTAGAAATATAAATAGGGCAAAGGCAATTTTTGCTTTATTCCTAAGTGGCACACAGGATATAGTCTGAGAGGTGAATATAGCTGAACTGCTCAGTAATAGCAACCATAACGTAATTAAAATTAAAATCCTGGTGGGGGAAAATACAAACAAAACCCACCACAGTAGCATTAACTTCAAAAACAGGAACTACGCAAAAACGAGCAAGCTAGCTAAACAGAAATTAAAAGGAACAGTCACAAGGTTGAAATGCCTGCAAGCTGTATAGAAACTATTTAAAACACCATAATAAAGGCTCAAACTAAATGTATGCCTCAAATTTAAAAAAAAAAAAAAAAAGGTAGGAGGACCAAAAATTGACACCATGGCTAAACAAAAGAGTTGGAGAGGCGGTTAGAGGTAAAAAGGCATCCTTTAAAAATTGTAAGTCAGATCTGACTGAAGAAAACAGAAAGGAGCATAGACTCTGACAAGTCAGTCATAAAAGTATAATTAAGCAGGCCAAAAAAGAATTTGAAGAACAATTAGCAAAAGATACAGAAACTAACAGGAATTTTTTTTAAGTACATGCAAAACAGGAAGCCTGCAAAACAATGAGGGGGGCTACTGGCTGATCAAGATGCTAAAGGAGCACTCATGGAAGACAACGCAAATTGCAGAAGAACTAAATTAATTTTTTCCACCAGTCTTCACTGCACAGGATGTGAGGAAGATTCTCACACTCAGCTCATTCTTTTTAAATGACAAATCTGAAGAACTGTGCCAGATTGGATTGTCAGTAGAGAGGGTTTGAGGATAAATTAAACAGTAATAAGTCACCTGAATCAGATGATAGTCACCTAAGAGTTCTGAAGAAACTCAAATATTAAATTGCAGAAATATCAACTGTGGTATGTAACCTATAACTGAAATTAATCTCTGTACCGGGTAACTGGAGGATAGTTTATATAACGCTAATTTTTTTAAAAGGCTACAGAGGCAAACCTGACAATTACAGGCAAGTAAGCCTACACAGTACCAGGCTGATTGATTGCAACTATAGGTAAGAACAAAATTATCAGACATACAGATGAACATGAAATGTTGGGGAATAGTCAATACAGCTCTTGTAAAGGGAAATCATGCCTCACTAATCTATTAGAAGTCTTTAAGGGTGTCTGCATGCATGTGGACAAGTATTTGTAAAATAAGTTCATTGAAAATATTAGCTCTTTTCCCTTCATTTTCCGTTTGCTGTATAAAGTAAATTATATCTGATCTTCCCTGAATAAAAGTAGTTAATCCATATTTCAGATGATGTTGAGGACTTAATATTTCCTGACTTCTCTCAGCAGCTTCCTGATGTCCTTCAGAAACATTTCTTTAAATAAAAGAATGACAGCACCACATATTGCTGCATCGTGTTTTTACACCAACAGTTTTACAATTACCTGTAAGTGAGTAGCTCCAGAGCAACTGAAAAAAAACAACAAAACTTTTAGTGGAAACCTAGCACTCTGATTCTGATAGATTCTGCACTATGAAACTGACCTAACAAAATATCTTTATTCTGTGCACTGGATTTTAGAGGCACAGATTATGCTGATTTGAGGTGTCATTTTTCTGCTATAAAGAACAGACATTCAAAACTGATCACTCTGTACATCTGAAAGGATGCGCTACAGGTAAGGGGACCAGCAAGTGTGTGTATGTGAGGGGAGGGGGTGTTGGAAGGCAGCAAAAAAATATGTGATAAATGTTTTTAATGTAGACAAAAAAATATACTTTGTGAGTATGAAGTAAAATATGCAGATGTGGTGGTAGCACTCATATATACCTCCACCCCCCATAACACAACCCGATATAACATGGGTTTGCGTATAGCGCGGTAGCAGCAGGGCTCCGGCGGCGCTTTAAAGGGTCCGGGGATCTGGCTGCTGTGGGGAGCTCAGGGCCCTTTAAATCACCTCTGAAGCCCTGCCACTGCTACCCCGGGGCTGCGGCAGCGGGGCTCGCTGGCAATTTAAAGGGCCTGGGGCTCCCCGCAGCGGCTGGAATCCGGAGCTCTTTAAATCAATGCTGGATCCCTGCTGCCCATACCCCAATATAACGGGATTTCAGCTATAACATGGTAGGAATTTTTGGCTCCCCATGACTGCGTTATAGCGGGGTAGAGGTGTAATTGAATGTTTCTGAGATAATAGTTGGGAAATGTGAGCATTTTTTTTTACCTGTGCTAGATTAATCTCTAAATTCAGAAGACTTGCAGTATTGTCAGATAGTACCCTGAGCTTTGCACCCCTATAAAACATTCTCAGAACCACCACTCAGACAAACCTATTAATGAATGACAAGTGGGGAATATTGAATAAGCAATTCTGAACGCTTGTTTCAATGAGTTATGCACTTTAAGAATATCAGTCATGCTCCCATGTGAGCAGAAATTTACTAGTCTATTTATATTAAATACTATGAAGTGTTAATTCATGAAATGCACAAACTTTTTTTTTCTTTTCCCATTTAAGGTCAATAGCCATCAATAGGTCCCTATTTAGCTACTTTCAAAATGAACATATTTTGATTAATTTATTTCACAAAAACTTAGCAGAACTAGCAGCTGCTTATAATCACTATTGTACAGTGATTGATCTGATTGCTAGCTAAGCACTGAGTAGCTGCTACTTTCTATTAATAGCCATTTGCTGAGTACTACTGTAGAGGTATTTCTTGTTTTTACACAACACACTATATAGAAATAACTGCTAGAACAGCAGATGAAGATTAATTCTATATACAAGAACGAGTGGCAAGAATATGTTGTGTTGTGAGATTAATGTTAGAACATAGATGATCAACTGTTATTTGAGGTGGAAAAAAGTAAAAATATAATAATTTAGGATTTGACCCTCCAGTGTCTCCCTTATTTGTATGTCACAGAGTGAAAAGCAGGCAAGGTTGGAGAATGGTTGAGGAAACATTGCCACAATCCTTCCTTAAATGAAGTTCAAGGGATGAGACAATTATCTGTGAAGATAACATTGCCTTTTCCTCAGTTCCTCACTTTGGAGCCATTCAGCTCACCAGGATACCTTACAAAATAACCAGAAAGTGAGGCACAGGCTTCTTTGGAGACCATGCTTGGAAAAACAAATAAACTTTTATGTCATCCTTTGAATGTTTATTTAGCTAATACTATTCCTTAAAGAAGAGAACCTAAAATTACTTCCTTTATAATGTTATTATTTAGATACTTGTGGGGTTTTATATTAATACCCAGTATAATTCCTGCATTCTCAATGTAAAGAAAAGTTTTAATTCTTTAAACTTGAGCTGTTTATATAACACACATTGACAATCAGAAGCATCAGCCTGAGCAGAGCTCTCCATGGTGCTGGTTTTGTTTCTCACTATCTGGGCAGCAATCCAAGCAGTGAGGAAAATCCATGTGTACCAGTCTACAAAGTCACACAGCGTCTATGGATTAGTTATCAGTCAGAATGATATGACCCTAAAGGGACCACAATTTACCATTAGTATCTGGAAACTTTTAGCTCTGCTCAATCCTCAGAAAGACCAGGAACAAAGCAATTTCAAAGGAATGTGACACAGCATTACAATAACAGCATTACATTAAATCCTCAGCACCCATAGACTTCTCTGGGAGATGAAGGCTCAAGACCCTTTGAGGTTGGGCTATGTGAAGCTGATCGTTGAGGAATCATAGAAGCTCTTGATAAAAAAAACTGTTAGATCTTTTCCAGCCCACTATCGTCACTGTGGGATTGTTCCCTATGTTCCAGTGTCTGGAATGGCTGATAACCATGAATGCCTACCTCAGGGAGGACTGTCAAAACAGGGCAGACACCCCAATCTGGTGGTATGTTCTATAATTAGATTTCACCAACCCAATAACAAATGAGAACTCCCCAAGTACTACCATTGCCTTATAATGGAATCACAGACAATCCCCTTAGACACTCCAGTCTATCTTGCCACTCAAGCAAGCTTGACTATGTGATAAATGGACACTTATACCAAAAATCTCAAGGTTACACATAGTCTCGAGAGACCAATCACTCCCCCACATCGATTTGCGTCTCAGATCAAACACCAAAGACAATGCTGGTAGCCAGTTCTATTGTAAAAGAACTACAGATTTATTAGCTAAGAAAAAGGAACAAGAGTTATTGAGAGGTTACAAGAGGTAAAAATATATATACAGGTGAATCACTGTCTATAAGTTCAAAAGGTAGCAGAGATGTAGTAAACTGCCAGTTTCCTGAAAGTCTTTTGGGGTCACTCAGAGTAAATCTGTGGATCTCTGTCTCTTTGTTGTTATTCTTCCCTGTTAGAAACCAAGCAGTCCAGAAATGAATTTTTCCTTGGTTACATATTTATAGCTTCTTTCACAGGCTGACAGGAACGGTTCCTACGCAGGTACCTTCTTTATGGGTGGTAAGGGGATGGAGAATGCACTTAATAAAGTCTTTAATCTTTGACCTTGCATTATGGCTCATTTGCTTTTTATGAACATAATTTAATATTTTCTTCTTAGAGACCATCATTTGCATCATACAAAGCTTTTTCCCTGTTTGATGCGTTACTTAGTCACTGAGGTTTAGAATGCAAATACTTGCTATTACACCTCTACCTTGATATAACGCTGTCCTCAGGAGCCAAAAAATCTTATTGCATTATAGGTGAAACCGCATTATATCGAACTTGATTTGACCTACCAGAGTGTGGAGCCCCGCTACACCCCCGAGCACTGCTTTATCTCCCTATATCTGAATTTGTGTTATATCGGGTTGTGTTATATCGGGGTAGAGGTGTACTTTATAATATAGTGTATAGTTAAGAGCGAACAATACATGCAGCATCCTATAAGCAGTTTAAAAAATCACTAAACACAGTCTTATCAACTTAACACCTAATATTTATTTTAATAAGCCTGTGCACTGGTAAGCAAGACTGGCTTCCAGCTATGTATATGTAAGTTACAGTGAGACTTGGGGCCTTGGCATGAGCTGGCATCTGGTCTGCCAGTGTCACCCCCACTTATATTTTGGGAACACCAGCAAGAAGACATTAGTTAGAGAAGCTTGAAAACTGCATCCCTGGCTCACTGCTGTGCATTGATGGTCCTTTAAGCTAAACTCAATTGAGTCCCTCAGTGTGTGTTAAACCAGGATAAGAACAGAACATAGAATAGAATCATAGAACTGGAAGGGACCTCGAGAGGTCATCTCGTCCAATCCCCTGCACTCAAGGCAGGACTAAGTATTATCTAGACCATCCCTGACAACTCGCTCTTAAAAGTCCCCAATGATGGATATTCCACAACCTCCCTAGGCAATTTATTCCAGTGCTTAGCCACTCTGACAGTTAGGAAGTTTTTCCTAATGTCCAACCTAAACCGCCTTTGCTGCAATTTAAGCCCATTGCTTCTTGTGCTACCCAATTTTTCTCCCTCTTCCTTGTAACAACTTTTTATGTACTTGAAAACTATTATCATGTCCCCTCTCAGTCTTCTCTTCTCCAGACTAAACAGAAAAAGTTAATTGCAATGACTCTGAAGTGACCACACTAGTCTTGACTGCACTGAAAGGATATTTTTCAATCAGTGTTCTCCTGACATAATTCATCAGGGTAATATTTGTATCACTTCTTTATAGATTTTTAAGCACCGGTTGCTGAAGCCTATGGCTGGTGGTCGGAATCTAAAACAATAAATACATTATATTTTGTATTCAGTTCTTTTGACATTTTCCTTTGTTTTGGAAATGGGGCACTAGGCATGTTAAGTGAAGTAAAATTTGAAACAAAAATGGTAAACACTAATTTCAAACAAGTGCAAAATGGATTGCACACTTAGATGGTTTTCAGTCATTTCTGCCCTTCTGCAAGAACGATCAGTAGAAACATTCTGTACTTTCTGCATCTGATGGAAATAGATACATATATGGAGGTTAGCACCTTAAAGATTTAAGTGGCAGCTCTGTAGGGTCTTAGAGAAAAGAAAGCCATAATTTAGTGGTTTGAGCCTAGGGCAGGAAGGCAGGAACTCCTGAATTCTAATACTGGCTCTGACCCACTGGGGCCCTGGGTAGCCTTTTTGACTTCCTGACATAAGGTCTCTGGTTAGGTTTCACCATCTGTAAAAGGGAAATAATAATAACATGTTCATACCTATCTCCTTTTGATGACTAATTCATGTTTGTAAAGTGTTTTGAAGATGAAAAATGCTAAGTAGTATTCTCATTATCAGCAGAACTCTTACTCCTTTTGCATTCTGACACAGCTCTTTTTGTGCAGGTGGCTCAGTTCCGTTCATTCAATAGCAGAACTACTAATCCTAGGAAAAGAAATGATTAATACTTTATTTTTATGTTACTAGGTTGTTGTAATAGAGCAACAATGTTCTCTTTCTAACTGCTCTCCTAGCAGTAAGCAAATTATATCAGTCACAGTATCCGTCACACTGAATATTGATCTTTGCACCATCCTTTTCACAGATAGAAAGGAAAGAGCAACTGAAAATATCCTCAAAAAGAACAGGAGTACTTGTGGCACCTTAAGGCTGGTCTACGTGAATAACGTAGCTGAAGTCGAATATCTAAGATCGGATTACTCACCCGTCATCACCACGCGGGATCGATGTCCGCGGCTCCCTATGACGATTCTGCAACTCCGTTGGAGTTGGTGGAGTTCCGGAATCGATATAAGCGTGCTTGGGGATCAATATATCGTGTCTAGATGAGACGCGATATATCGATCCCTGAGCAATTGATTTTAACCGCCAATACGGCGGGTAGTCTAGACGTAGCCTTAGAAACTAACAGATTTATTTCAGCATAAGCTTTTGTGAGCTACAGCTCACTTCCTCAGATACATAGAATGGAACACACAGACAGGAGATATTTATACATACAGAGAACATGAAAAGGTGGAAGTATGCGTACCAACAGGAAGAGTTTAATCAACGGAGATGAGCTATCGTCAGCAGGAGAAAAAAAAACTTTTGAAATGATAATTGAGATGACCCATAGAAGGTATGAGGAGAACTTAACATAGGGAAATAGATTCAATTAGTGTAATGACCCAACCATTCTCAGTCTCCCAAAAAATATCCTGGCTATTTCTTATTAGTCCTTCCACTTAGAGTGGGGAGGTACAGGAAAATAAACTCAGGAGCATCTATAATACTTTTAAAAATATTGTGCAACAAACAGTGTTTGTACTGGGAGCAGCATGAAATCATCTGTTTGAACCTTTGTACATTATGTCTTTAAAAGAAAAAATGGAAATGTTGGGTCCATTTTTGGTGGAAATTCTTAATACTTTCATTAGGGAGGACAGGGTTCTACCAGCTCTTATGAATGTGATTCTAAGGCCCATGCTCAGGAAACCTTCAGCCGACATTGACATTGTCATTGATAGGACAAAACTGCTCTATCCTTCTTTTTTATAGAATTTTTTTTGAGAAAGTGGTTGTGAAGCAGCTCTGGCATTATCTGGAATTCTGAGCCAGACAGTCTGGTTTTAGCCCTGAGTATGGAATGGAGAATGCACAGGGCTGATATGTCAGTTATCTCCTTCTGGCAATTTACATAGATCAGGTGACTAGGCTGATCCTGTTGAATCTTTGATACCATTGGTGATAAGGTTGAGTTAACCTGATTGCAGACCCTGGCAAATATAGGTGGAGATGAGCCTGAGAGAATCTTTCATTTCTCTTTGAGAGGATCCAGAAGGTAATGAATAGTGAGTAATTGATCATTTGCCCTGAGGACTCTACATGGTTGTTCTGTCTTGTGACTTCTCCTGTCCAACCTCTATATATGGCAGTCACAGATATACAGAGTTACTAGGTGCTTCATTGTGCATTCAGTATTCAGCTCATATCTACCGCTGCAGGTGAGATTATGGATTCAATGCAACAATTTTGCATTATGCTGCCAGTGGAATATGCTCATAACCGTGATGTATCCAGCCTATGTAGGATCATTCAAGTGGAAGGAAGATTCTCTGGTGATACAGAGTAAGCATGGAGGCTCCTATGCCACATGCCTGTAGGTGGTATAAGGGAAGGGGGCAGAGTATAGAGGATGTGTCCACAATGTCCTACTCTGCAGATTCTCAGCTAACATTTCTGCCCATGTAGCATGTTAGGAGCCATTAATCAGTTATAGCAGTCCTCAGGTTGCTCTAATTTATAACAGGGAAGTAGTCCTTCATATCGTAGTGCCAGGATTGGGGGAGTGCATAGATGAGATTTAAACTATTTTTCCTCCTTCCTGTTGCATGTTCCTCAGCTGTAGGTGAGTATTTGGCTCCAAGTTTCTACTTCATCAGACTTTGAAAGTGCAGTTGTTTGATTTACCCAATTCGGCTAGACACTGGGTATCTGGATCAGAGCTGAACTTCAATCCAACTATGACAGAGGTAATGCTGGTATGCTGAGGAAAGCAAGCAGAGGAAATAGCAAATGTTATAGCAGTTTTCTTGAGTGAGGAAGGTTACCTGCCTTTTGTCATTCTGGTTCACAGTCTAACGGAACTTGGCTGCTTCTGAATGTCTAGATTCCTGATAACAGAGATGGCTGAGAGTGCTTTTTAAAAAGTCTGCACTTGACAAACAGGCTGCAACCATTTCTTTCAGATACAAACCTCACTACAGTTATTTATGCCCTTGCCATCTCCAGATTGGATTAATGTTATGTGCTCTACATGAGGCTACACCTACAATCCACATGGAAACTTCAGCTGATATAGAATGCAGCTGCCTGCTTATTTAGTAGAACTTCACCCTGATGGCACATTACAACTTCATTCAGTAGTCTGGACTGGCTTCTAGGGTGTTTTTTTCCCAACTTATTATACATAGCCGTAAGTGATTTGGTCCTGGCTACATTACAGAATGCTTCTCTCCGTGTGTGCTGCTTCATCAGCCAAGATCAACTAAGGGACTCAAAATAATGCCCTCCTAGTTTAAACAAAAAGAGGGCTGCGAACAGAGCCTTTGTAGTTATGAGGAAAGATTTTCAAAGGCACAAAGAGCAGTCAGTTGCCCAGCTCCTATTGGAAACGAATGGCAGTTTCCTTTGTGCCTGCAAAGTTCCCTCCCATACGTCCTTGATTCTGAATTTGCTTCACATTTTCATATGAAAGGGCTCAGACTTATCAGTCTTCAGCCCACTGCAAGGCTGGTCTCTTTTCTTGTCTACGCTCTCTGTCTGTTTCCTCAGGCTCTTCCTGAGGTGGAGTAGAATGGTGGCAAGAGGGACTGAGCAGTGGGGGAACAGCAGTTTGAGGATTTTGCATCAGTTTAGGTTTTTGTGTAACTTTTGTATTGTTACTGTAAGGTCAGTTGTGATTTGTGTTAATTGTATGTGCACCCAAGGCAATGGATGGACACATTGTTAGTAAAACCGAAGAAATCATATGAAGTATTTAAATATCCTCTCTATATGGAGAGAAATCAGGCTCAGTGTTGTAAAAACCAAAGCACAGCTCTTCTTTTAGATTTTATAAGCCAGCACACTTACAATGAACTGAAGAAAAGAATAAAAAGAGGAAACAGTTTATACCCTATTATGTGGTGTTATGTAGCATTAACATGTAATGTTGCATATAACAAATATAGAATTAATTATGGTGTTTCAGCAGTAGCCTTAATACCCAGTGCCCACTATCAAGTGATTTTGCACATCCCGTCTCTTAGAACCAATGAAGCAAATTAAGTAATTGAAGAAATACTAGCAAAAAAGCAAAGCAAAGCAATAGCTATTAATAGCACAATTTAATAGTCTCATTAAACACATCCCAGCAAAAATTACTCAGTCTAACATTCAGTCCCTATCCAAATCTTCTGACTTCATCCACAGTCTCTCCTGAATCTGAATAGTAGCTGCATAACAGATGCATGTGTCCCAAAACAAAAATGGATCAGTATAAATCAGAAGTATGAAACTGATCTGTGACTCCCTCCTTAATAAAGGTGTGGCAAAATGCTCTGTCCCAGGCATCTGAAAGAATCAGAATTATATCTCTTGCCAGTACATCCCTAGTCATCTTCCTTCTCTCTCACTCCCTTTTGCTGTTTCCATGCCCGATATCCACCCCCCCACACCCTCTGTCCCATATAAATAGAGCCCTACCAAATTCATGGCCATGAAACACATATCACAGAAAGTGAAATCCGGTCTCCCACTGTGAAATCTGGTGTTTTTCCTGTATCCTATAAGATCTCCCCCCTACACACCCTACAATAACCTTGCGACTCCCTACCACAACTCCTTTTTGGGTCAGGATTCCTACAGTTACAAAACCATGAAATTTCAGAGTTTAATATCTGTAATCATTAAATTTACAATTTTTAAAATCCTATGACCATGAAATTGACCAAAATTGTGAAGGAATTTGGTAGGGCTCTACATATAAAAGTGTCTTCCTTTAACTTCAAATCCAGCTGAGCTGAGAATTCAGATTTCCTAAGTGTTACCAGGACAAGAGTTTTTTCACTTAACCCTTTTGGGACATTTAGGCCAAAAAATTCAAAAGTAGCCCCTAATTTTGGATGCCTCCATTTTTGAGTTCTCAGCTTGAGACATCTTGGTCTTGATTTTCAAATGCTGATGACCTCAACTCCAACTGAAGTCAAAGGAAACTGTGGGTGCACAGAACCTCTGAAAAGCAGGGCCATGGTGTTTTAGATTGGGTTTCAGAGAACAGGTGTATATCTGGTCTCCAGAAACCACTCCATGCTTCAAAATTACTAGCACATAACCAAGCCCAAAGTACAGTTGGTGCACTTTAACAGTTCATTCCAGTTCTGGAAATATTACACTAATTCCCCATTGTAAGTGTGAGAACAATGATACCTCTAAACCAAGAATGATCTTTGTCAGATTGTTCATCATTTTTCTGAGGAATGTTCCTGTGTCAGCAACTCAGGAGAAAGGAATGCTCAGTTACTGCACCTTGACCCTCTGCCTAGATGCTGTCTGTGGCACTGGAGTTCAGAGTATCATTTTTAATGTTCTCTTTGGTCATCTTGATAGGTTTACAAACTTTCTTATTTAGCATCAAATAAATATATAAATAAAATAAACAAAAGGGAGAACAGAATAACTGTACAACAACTTGCAATACCTGCAGTGACAGAAAAATAACTAACCCTTACTGCGAAAAGATTTGTCCCTGGCACCCTAGCCATCACTTGATAGACGTTTTTGTCTTTAAGCGTTTAAAGAAGCATCATTTACACATTCAGTTTTACAGCAGTCTCTCTCTTTTCTGTGTGTCCATCAAAACTATCTTTTGGGTAGTGATGTCTTCTGTGAGGAGAACTTGTGAGCTGCAAGCTCTGTCAGTGTGGGTACTTCTCGCTTCACTTCCACAAAGAATAGTTTCTTAATATTAACTTTCTCTGACACAAAGCAGTTGCACTCCCATTCTTCGGCCCTAAACTACAGAATCTGAAAGCAAAGTCTGTCTACACACTAAATGTAAAGACAGTTCTAACATTTTATTTGGAAAGAGTCTCTTCTGTGTAGGATAGACTCTTTGTTCTTTTTAGATTCTCTAAAAAGATTTTTTTGCTTGCTTCCAAAGCTTCAGTTGCCAACTAGATGGTTTTGTACATTAAAGCAGCACATTAAGGTAGGGGTTGTCAATTGACTTCACATATCAGAATTCACTCCAAGAGGTAATTGGCTACATACTGGGCCTTTCATGGGAAGCTTTAATACAAGACCTGTGTAATGCTTCCATCCAAACTCTCTCTTGTTACTTTACAATGGATCTTTGATCTTTGACCAAAGTGACTTTTGGCAAAAGAGTTCTTCAAGTTATAGGTCAATGGAGGATTTACCCCTCTAAGATACTTCTTTATAGTCTCTAGAACCTTCAGCTTGTTATAAGGAATACTATAGAAAATAAAATAAAATAGCAGCAAAAGAATTTATTTTCTTTGCGTTCCTCTGTTTGAGTCTCCTCTGGAAGGATGTTTAGATTATTATTCTACATCTTGTTTTGGAACTATCATCTTTTCTTTCATCATTAAAAGGAGTTTAGTTTTACATGTTTGCTACAGCATAAGGGACCAGACTAAAGATTTTGGCCACCAAGAGATATAGCTTTATGTTTGCTTCAGGATTTGTCTCCTTTTGTGGCAAAACTTAAAGTCCTCAAACTGATAAACAAACCTTGATGTTCACATCTGAAACAAATAATTTTCTGGGTTTAACATTGTCTGTTTTCTTGAAGGATGGTTGACATTCAAGAGTTTTCAATATCTTATGCAAAAAAAGAAATTTAGCTGAATGTATTTATTTTTTTATTTTATTTATTTATAGATGGTTCACCCTATTAGATTTCTGTGAGAACATATACGCATGAAAAAAGACGGTTACTCACCTCTGTAACTGTTGTTCTTCGAGATGTGTTGCTCATATCCATTCCAGTTAGATGTGCACGCACCGCGTGCACGTTCGTCGGAAGACTTTTTACCCTAGCAACACTCGGTAGGTCGGCTCGGCGCCCCCTGCAGCGGCACCACTATGGCACCGTATATATACCCCTGCCGACCCAGCCACCCTTCAGTTCCTTCTTGCCGGCTACTCCGACAGTGGAGAAGGAGGGCGGGTTTGGAATGGATATGAGCAACACATCTCGAAGAACAACAGTTACAAAGGTGAGTAACCGTCTTTTCTTCTTCGAGTGCTTGCTCATATCATTCCAGTTACGTGATTCCCAAGCCTTACCTAGGCGGTGGGGTCGGAGTGAGATGTGGCAGAATGCAAAACTGCTGATTCAAAGGCTGCATCATCTCTAGACTGTTGAACCAGAGCATAATGCGAAGCAAAGGTGTGGACCGAGGACCAGGTAGCTGCGCGACATATTTCCTGGATTGGTACATGAGCCAGGAAGGCAGCAGATGAAGCCTGAGCCCTGGTAGAATGTGCGGTGAGATGGCCCGAGGGAACATGAGCCAAGTCATAGCAAGTGCAGATGCACACTGTCACCCAAAAGGAGGTCCTCTGGGAGGAAATAGGTAGGCCCTTCATTCGGTCAGCCACTGCAACGAAGAGTTGGGGTGATTTACGAAAGGGCTTCGTCCGTTCGATATAAAATGCGAGCGCCCTACGGACATCTAGGAAGTGCAGTTGTTGTTCCCATCGAGATGAGTGCGGCTTCGGGAAGAAGACCAGAAGGAAGATGTCCTGATTGGTGTGGAAGGCCGATACCACTTTAGAGAGGAACGCTGGATGTGGTCGCAACTGCACCTTGTCCTTGTGAAAGACAGTATACGATGGGTCCACCGTGAGCGCACGAAGCTCAGAGACTCGTCTGGCCGATGTAATGGCTACAAGGAAAACTGTCTTCCAGGACAGGTATAGCAGCGAGCAAGTTGCCAACGGCTTGAATGGTGGCGACATAAGTCTGTTTAGGACTAGGTTGAGGTCCCAGGTAGGGGCAGGGCGGCGTACTTGGGGGTATAGGCGTTCCAGGCCCTTGAGAAATCTAGTAACTATAGGGTGCAAGAACACTGAGCGGCCACTCTCCCCTGGGTGGAAGGTAGAGATGGTCGCCAAGTGCACCCTCAGTGAAGATACCACCAGGCCCTGCTGCTTAAGAGACCAGAGGTAGTCCAAGATGGTAGGGATTGAGACCTCAGTGGGAGTAACATTCTGTGTTCTGCACCAGCAGGAGAAACGCTTCCACTTGGCCAGATATGTTGACCGAGTGGAAGGCTTCCTGCTACCCAGGAGTACTTGTTGTACCAAAGCAGAGCAATGTAACTCTGACTGGTTTAGCCATGCAGCAGCCACGCCGTGAGGTGAAGGGCCTGCAGGTCTGGGTGGCAAAGACTGCCGTGGTCCTGAGTTATGAGGTCTGGGTGGAGTGGCAGGGTAATTGGGTTGGCTATCGACAAGTCTAGCAGCGTGATGTACCAGTGTTGCCTGGGCCACGCTGGAGTGATCATGATTAGGTGCACTCTGTCCCTGTGGAGTTTTAGCAGGACCTTATGAACCAGCGGGAACGGTGGGAAGGCATAGAGCAGCCGGTTCTTCCACGGCATTAGGAATGCGTCCGAGATCGACCCTGGTGAAAGACCCTAGAAGGAGTGGAACATCTGGCATTTCCTGTTCTCGCGGGAGGCAAACAGGACTATGTGGGGAAATCCCCACTTCTGGAAAACCGAATGAATAACATCCGGGCGTATCAACCACTTGTGGCACAGGAAGGACTTGCTCAGTTGATCTGCCAGAATGTTCCGAACTCCTGGGAGAAAGGACGCTACCAGGTCTATTGAATGGGCTATGCAAAAGTCCCAGAGTCGGATGGTCTCCTGACAAAGGAGGGATGATCGAGTCCCTCCCTGTTTGTTTATATAATACATGGCCGTTGTGTTGTCTGTAAACAGTGAGACACAATGGCCTTTTAGATGTTGCTGGAATGCCTGGCATGCCAGGCGGACTGCTCGCAGCTCTCGGACATTTATGTGTAGCTACAGTTCCTGAGATGACCAGAGGCCTGGAGTACAAAGGCATCCGAGGTGAGCACCCCAGCCGAGAGATGACACATCTGTCGTCAGGGACATTGAGGGTTGGGGCGGATGGAACGGCGGCTCTGCACACACCAGGGAGGGAGTCAGCCACCAGTCTAGGGACCCTAGAGTGCTCGGGGGAATGGTGACTATTGTGTCTATTGGGTCCCTGCCCTGGCGGTATTCCGACTTGAGCCAAGTTTGGAGAGGACGGAGGCGGAGTCTGGCGTATTTGATCACGAACGTGCAGGCAGCCATGTGACCTAGGAGACCGAGATAAGTGCGAGCCGAGGTCATCGAGAAATTCTGTAGACCTTGGATGATTTTTGCCATTGCCTGAAACCGCGGCTGTGGTAAGTAGGCCTTGGCTAGATTGGAGTCCAGGGTAGCTCCTATGAAGTCTAACCTCTGCGTGGGAACCAGAGTGGATTTCTCTATATTGATCATCAGGCCTAGACGTGTGAATAGGTCCCTGACAGTGCCCACATGCTGGGTGACTTGTGTCTCGGAGGCTCCTTGGATGAGCCAATCATCCAGATATGGAACTACGTGTATCCGACGTCGGTGGAGATATGTGGTGACTACGGCCATACACTTTGTAAATACCCTTGGGGCCGTAGAAAGGCCAAAGGGCAGGACCGTAAACTGGAAGTGCTTATGGTCGGCTACGAAGCGAAGGTACCTCCTGTGCGGAGTTAAAATGGCAATGTGAAAGTACGCATCCTTCATATTGAGGGCGGCATACCAGTCTCCAGGATCCAAGGATGGGATAATGGTCCCCAGGGATACCATGCGGAACTTCAACTTTATCATAAACTTGTTGAGTTCTCGCAGGTCTAGGATTGAGACCTCCCTTTGACTTGGGGATTAGGAAATAACGGGAGTAAAACCCCTTGCCCTTTTTGTCCTTTGATACCTCCTCTATCGTTCCCATGGCGAGGAGCGTCCGCACCTCTTGCAAGAGAAATTGCTCGTGAGAGGGGTCCCTGAAGAGGGACGGGGTTGGAGGATGGGAAGGCGGGGTTGAAAGAAATTGGAGGTGGTATCCATATTTCACCGTGTGTAGGACCCAGAGATCTGAGGTTAACTGGGACCACGCCGGGAGGAAGTAGGAGAGACGGTTGGAAAAGGGAGGTAAAGGATCCTGGCCTGTAACTGATACACCGTCCTCGGGCGCACCTTCAAAAATTGGACTTAGATCCCGCTATTGTTTTCGAGGGACCTTGGTTTTGGACCCCTTGGGGTCCTGACTAGCGTCTACACCCACCTCGTCCGCGCTGCCTGCCAAAGTCTTGTCTGTGTCTAGGCACAAAGTACAGGTGGTGAGGCTGGGGACGGAAAGGCCTGCGTTGAGTTACCGGCGTATGCATGCCTAGAGAACGCATTATGACTCTATTGTCCTTCAGGCTTTGCAGTCTAGGGTCAGTCTTTTCCAAGAAAAGACCTTTACCATCAAACGGCAAGTCCTGGATGGTATACTGCAGCTCCGGTGGGAGGCTGGATACCTGCAGCCATGAGATGCATCTCATGGCAACACCCGAGGCCAGAGTCCTGGCTGCTGAGTCAGCTGCATCTAGCGAGGCCTGAAGGGAAGTTCTGGCCACCTTTTTCCCTTCCTCCAAGAAGGCAGCGAACTCTTGGTGGGAGTCCTGAGGGAGTAGCTCCATAAACCTACTCACCTCCACCCAGGTGTTGTAATTATAGCGGCTGAGCAGGGCTTGTTGATTTGCCACCTGGAGCTGTAGGGCGCCTGCCGAGTACACTTTGCGGCCGAGCAGGTCCATTCGCCTAGCCTCTTTCTACTTCAGGGCTGGCACCTATTGGCCATGGCGCTCCCTCTCATTCACAGACAGAACAACTAGTGAGCAGGGAGGAGGATAGACATACAAATACTCGTACCCCCTAGAGGGTACCATGTATTTACGCTCGACTCCCCTGGCCGCAGGAGAGATAGAGGCTGGAGATTGCCATATAGTGTCGGCATTGGCTTGGATGGTCCGGATAAATGGTAGAGCTGCTCTGGTGGGGGTATCCGCCAACAGAATGCTCACTACCGGTTCCTCTACCTCTGGGACCGCCCCCACCTGGAGGTTCATATTGAGTGCTACCCTCCTGAGGAGGTCCTGATGGGCTCTCAGGTCAATTGGAGGAGGGCCCGAGGAGGATGTTCCTGCCACTGCCTCATCCGGAGAAGAGGAAGAGGAAATGCTGGGGACAATCAGTGTGGCCTCTTGCTCTTGGGTAGCCTCCTGCTTCAATGGGACCTGGGAGACCAGTGGGTGAACTGGTGCTTTCTCCATTCCAGCCGGAGGGGGACGGCTAGCTGTAGCCTCTGGCACTCGGTGCTCTGATGGGGCAGATCAAGACGGAACTACTGGAGCACCTTGGGCCTGGCAGTACGCCCAAGGTGTCCAGAAGGACCACTGATATGGGCCTTGGTCCTGGGTCTGGGCCTTCTGAAAGACTCCGGTGGGCACATCAGAATCGCAGTCCTGAGCATAAGAACTGTCTGCGTGGGACAACACTGAAGTGTGTCTGGATGGCCATGAAGGAGCGGAGAAGCCCTGGACAGAGTTTCTGTCCCTAGGGGACCTTGCTCTACTCGGCACCAGAGACCAGTAGCGGGAGGCATACCGGTACCGGGAACGAGATTGGGACCTGCGACCGGAGCGGTGCCGGGATGTCGACCGAGATCTCAAGGCTCGACGTCGGGAGCAGCTACGGGAGTCACGGTGCCTGGAGCGGTACCGGGAACTGGAACGGTGCCAAAAGTAGCGTGCTGGGGAACTAGATGCCGACCGGTGCCATGAGTGCGACCGGTACTGAGGAGAAGAACGGTGCCGGGACTGTGAGCGGCGTCGGGAGCGGGAGCGCCACCTGGACCTAGAATGTCTGCTGGACCGCGATTGTGAACGATGCCGGTTCGGTGTGCCGACAGAAGGTGGTCTTATCAAGGCTGGCTTGCCTATAGACTGTATTACCTGCACCAGCGGTGCCGGGGTAGAGGCAGCGTTGACTCTGTCATGGCAATCAGATCCCTCGCCTTTGAGAACGTCTCCGGCGTGGATTGGATAGTGGGCTCTACCGCGGCACGCACCGGGGAGCTAACAGGCGCCGGACTCGACGGCCCTTGTGGGACCGGAATCGACGGTGCCGACGTTGCCGGTGCCGCAGCGGGTGTTGGAACCGGGCGATCCAACTTAGACGAGCTCTCTGGCTGCGGTACAGGCGTCACAGAAGCAGCAGGAGTCTTAGTCTTTCTCGACCTCGGGGAGAAGGAGCGGCGTGGAGCCGACTTCAGTGCCAGCGACAGCCGGTGCCGAGAGGCCTTGGCAGTACCAGTGCGGTCCGGTGCCGAGGACGCGCTTCTGCCCGCTGATTGACCAGCGCTTGGTGCTGAAGGCGGAGGGGTGAGAGCCGCCTCCATGAGGAGCTGTTTAAGTCTGAAGTACCGCTCCTTTTTTGTCCGTGGCTTGAAAGCCTTGCAAATATGGCACTTAGCTGTCAGGTGCGATTCCCCGAGGCACTTCAGACAGGAGTCGTGTGGATCTCCTGTTGGCATCGGCTTGCGACAGGCCGAGCACGGTTTGAAACCCGGTGAACCGGGCATGGGCCCCGGCACTGGGTGCGGGGAAGGGGCTAACCCCGAACTCCTCTTAACTGTATTATACTAACTATGCTATAAACAAATAAACTAAGTATAACTATATAAAAAATTTACAACTATGTACACAATAATGAACGAGAGAACTACAAGTAGCTAGGGAAGTGGAGGCCAGCTAAGCTGCGCTCCACTGTTCCAACTACCGACACGGGCAGTAAGAAGGAACTGAAGGGTGACTGGGTCGGCAGGGGTGTATATCCAGTGCCATAGCAGCGCCACTCCAGGGGGCGCCCAGCTGACTCACCGAGTGTTGCTAGGGTAAAAAGTCTTCCGACGAACGTGCACGTGGCGCGCGCACACCTAACTGGAATGGATATGAGCAATCACTCGAAGAAGAACACGTTAGTTGCATAACAAAATAATGTCCCATTCTGTGTGTCTTGTGTTCCAAAGTAGTGTCTTATGTATGAGTTGAACCCCTGTGTCCATGCAGAGCCTCATTGAATGCGAACCTACACAGGCACAGTGGTCATATTGCAAGATTGGGGGCTAACAGTTAATGCAAAGACCAACAAATGACCAGCTAAAATCCAAATAAAGGACATACCCACCCCCCTAAAAGCCTCCACTACTTCCTCAGGCAGATGCCTCTCCAAAGGCATTGTAACATTCTTTGAAGGTCAGTAAACTTGATCTCTGTTGCATCAACAAGGGGAGTGGGTTCCAGAGTAGAGGGCATTTCATTGTAAACGTCTTACCACCAACCGCCAGACATTTAAATGAACAGGATTTTATCTTGAATGTTTCATCTGATCTCTTCTGTCATGATCGGACATAAGGGGAAAGATGGTCTCTTAGATAAATAGGACTCAAAACATAGGAGTATTTATGCGTCAAAAATCAACATTTTGAATTGTGCTAATTATTATACATTATGTATTTCTAAAATAAATTCAATATGTTTGGACAATTTGAAAGTAAATTTTTACATCTCCTTTTCATTTTTAGTATATTAATATGCAAATGATACTTGCCAGTAGCAGACTTTTAATATAATCTCATATGGCAGAATTTGAAATTAGGTGTATATGATGTAATGTTATGAGAGTGCTACTAACTACATCTGTTAACTAAATCTATAAATTAGAAAATCTTTTGGCTTAGCACTCACATCAGCCTTAAGGAATTGCCATTTAAAAGAGATTATATGTATTTCTAACAACTGTTTCTAAAGCTGTTGACAGAAAGTAATGCATGTCTAATATCTTCAGGTAGATCTGAAAACAAGATCAAGGTAACATTTTGATCCATTTTCGTTTAGATAGTGATAAATCAAATGTAGGGCATCATAAAATATTGTTTGTGCAAGTTTAATGTTTTTATGAACTTTATCTACTGAGTCATTCCCATACAGGGCCATTTATAGGGATGCTAATACTTTTTTAATGCAGTTAAGCATATTATCTATTTCTAAATACAAAAGCTGATCCAGCTTTAAATAGACAGCAGTAATATTGAGTATGAAACTCACTGACATTTAAAACAAAGAGATTAGATGGTACTTGAGAAAATTATTATCTACATTGTGCAGTATAAAATGTGCTATAGTGCACAGATGAGCAGGGGATTTTTTAATATTTGCACCAGTTTTTTAGGAATATGTGCACAGAATATTAAACAAACACCAGAAAGCACTGGTGCTGCTACTGCCTAGATCCAGTGCGGATTGCTCTGTTATGCGAAGTGAGTCCTATTTTTTAAAAAAAGGCACTGCTACATTGATTGTGTGTATTTGAATAACTTCGGATAACTGATCCTGCTGTCACTGAAGTGAGTGGGGAAACTCACCTTCACTTCAGTTGGGCTCCAAGTGAGAGGCTACATCTCATTGTGAGATACAAATATTTGAGGTTTTTATATGAAGAAACGGTGGGCCAGATCCTACCCACTGTTAAGGCTGCAGTGCACTGTTCAGGTGGCACAAAGCAGCTGTGAAGCCCACTAATATAGCTACTTGAAGACTTACCTTGTAGAGAATCCCCTGATGTGATAGAGCCAGTGCATAACCAGTGGAAGAAGGGCATAGTCAATTTGCTACTGCATTTCAGCTGTGGGATTGGCCTCCTGGGGGCTGTTGCTGCCATTACAATTCAGAGCAGCCCTGAGTCTGTGCTAAGTTGCAACTTGGGACCAGCCTGATGCCCAGTGGCATGAAGATCAGGAAAAGGGCAACGGTAAAATACCCCATATAAGTAGCAGATGACATTTCTTCAGTTTGATTCGCAATTTTTGTAGATGTGCCTTGAAGACCATAGTTATGGAATTTTCTAAAGGGAGGGCTGAGTCCCAGAACTGGGAGAACCAAAAACGTATTGTCACATGGCTAGCAGATTATTGAAACATAGATAGCTTTGAAAACACCAAGTCAGCTACCCCATTTTTGTTTGCTTTTTTTAATTCTCAACCAGCACACTATGTCCTTTCAGACACACAAAACTATGTTGTTCCTTGAATGACTAGCAGAGAAGGGGGAGGGCAGACTCAAAGGACTATATGGACTAATTCTGCCATAGTGTGTTGGATGAAGTGACTGGAAAGTAGTGCCCCTGTCGTTTTATATATACCGGTGTTTTTATCCCCCCTTGACATTTGTATTTTCCCATTTCTCTCATCATGTGTCTCTGAGCCCACCATGAATTTTGTAATTGATTTTTATTGCTAGGACTCTAATTTCTAATGCTAATTCTGATGCCTGAGAGGATAGAGGTCAGAGATGACTCAATAAGCAGCCTGACTTTCCCAAATGCTGAGCATCCAACAGCTTTCACTGACTTCTATATTAAGAATGCTCTGCTACTATTCAGGGACAATCTGAATCGAAAATATTGTTCCTTCTGCAAGATTTCACAGTGCTGAGAAAGAGATGGTCTGAATGTCAGAGCAGGCCAAGTCATTTCAGTTAAGCCAAGGAGGATTTGTATGTGCTTTGAATACCCGAGAAGCATTGGTTACATTCCTCATATGGTGGCATTGATTCAAAATGGCCATGTAGCTCTGCTTCTCCTTACACTGAATTTCATTAAGACAAATCCTAACTCTCGTTTGTTCTTGAAACAAAATCAAGACCTTGGCAATGGAACCCATTGCTCTTAGCCTGACATCTGGACAAAAGTTAATTCACAACACAGAAAACTGAAATTTCTGAAAATAAATTGTTAAGATTTAAACCTAAAAGTTAACCAAATAGTTTAATTGCTTATAAAATATACTTTTGAGGTTAGCATTCTGATGGATTAGGTCAATTTTTATTTAATCTGAACCAGTTTGCTCATCTTTCTAATACCAGTAGACAAAATTCATCCCTGTTCTAACCGTCAGTAGAGTTAGAGCAAGGATGAATTTGGGCTACCAAGCATGTGTTTCTGTCTTGCTCAGTTACTTCTTGTGCTTGTTGCAAATACATGGATGGATTTATTTTCCACCGGCTAGCAGTATGCAGAAACTGCCAAACACTTAATTCAAGGCAGTTGTCTTTGCTTTTGTCAGGCCATGACCCAACCTTATCATTGCTAAATCAGACCATGCTTCACACTAAGTACTTGGTATACAGTACTCTTTCATTTTAATGCTCATGAAGCAAATGATCTCTGTTAGAAAATGAAAAAGAAAAAAATCTATTCTCATGTCTAGCCTAAACTCTAGTGTATGTGCGATTCCACTTTTCACAAATCAAATTTTAAATTATGGATATCTTAAATGTGGTTTTTTAAAAACATTCACTGCTTTCGAAGATTGATTATTCAATAGTATTTCTATTTTTCCCTTTCGGCACTTTGAGCCTACCCTGTGGAGTTTGTTGATAGAACTCTGGTAATATATTGAGCCTTCAATGAAATTTATTATCCTTTTTAGGCAACATATAAATATCTTAAATAAAACTTTGGCATCAACATCAAAGCACTAAAATATGTCTTCTGTTCTCTCCAGCTATTTCATATTTTATATGTGTTTGATGTTAATGTGAATGTGATATTCAAGATTAATAAATATGTGGTAAAGGGAAAAGTAAATGTCAATAAGCTTCACTGAACGCTTTCATTAAATGCTTGTGTTGTGTGAAAAGACATCTTGAAGTTTAGAGATGCTGTAAATCTTCTATGCCACCATTCTGTGGTTCTATGTGTTGTAAAAAGATTTCTAATACACTATAGAAACTGACAAAGTAGTAAGTTGTTTTGATATTTTAATAAAAAAGCATTAATGTAGTAATATTGTTCTTATTGATAAAGGGTTTTCAGCTACCTGCTTTTGGGTGCCATGTACTGAAAATGCTGTGTCTGAACATGATAATTTCATATTATGTGAATAGATTCTTTAAATCTGCTTATTAAAAAAAATACATTAATTAAATCTTTTTCCAGATCTTTTTACCATCTTCAAAATATTATATTTGTGATAATAAATGGCCAGCATCTTCTCTGTATTAAACATCTGTACATTAAAAATATTCTGTACTTAAAATATATTTTTATCTACACATTCTGCACAAAGAAAAGACGACACTCCAGGCATATACTGACTTCTGCCAGAATAAACTCCAGCACACATCTCCAGGGTCAGCAAGTCTGCCAGGGAAGGAGGTTGGAGCAAGATACCATCTCCCTTCTTACATACTTAGTGTTCTGCACAGTCCAAAGAGTGGGTGGTGCTGGCTGAGAAGTTGTCATGACCAGGCCAGCAGGGGAATGCACTGTTTCCCATTTTTTGAAAATGTTAAAAATAATAATAACAATAATCCAGTTTTTCCCACTGGCTCCTGTGAGGTCCTCAGCAGAATTCAAAGCTTTCCCCTCAACATAAAAGGAGAGAGGGCATCAAGGGAGAAATACCTTCACAACAATGAATCTCACTGGGTGCAAGGCACCTTCATATTGGTCTGCTGTAACCTGCACCGTCTTTGGTGCATCTAGCCTAACGTGTTTGAAATCACAAGCACCTTTTGAGCTTCTCAGTAGGAATTATCCAGTAATGCAGTTTCCCCCATGAGATAACACAAGTGGCAACTTTTCCCTGCTATAGTTATTCAGCTTTAGCTGTTTAGGTCCCTCTCCTGCAATCCAAGTCCCCATTTTCTCAGGGACTTCTAGAATTCTTAGATTACTGATTTTGACTTTATTCTTCATCACCTCCACCTATGCAGGATTAGCTCATTTTTTTCCATTTCAACCTCAGTTGATGCTGGAGGCTAGAGACCTACATCTCCGAATAAAATATTCTTGTTTCCATCCATTGCATTTTACTAACTCCATTTTCTTTTTGCTACTGGAATAGAATTATGGATTGAGTTTACCTGGTTTTATTTGAGAACTAAAGTCTTTTTTATTTCTTTTTCTTTTAAATGTTTTCTTTAAATCCATATTCCATCTTTATGAAGAAGGATGTATTGGATATGTATTTGATAATAACAGACTAGAGCTCTAAAAATCTCTTGCGACCTTACCATGGCATGATTTAACAAGTTCACCATTACTTTTACAGACACTTAGAAATCAAAAAACATGAGACAAACTTCTCCTTGGTTATTAACATTCAAATCCTTTTGAATCAAAGTGGAGCACAGAAAGATGTCTTTGCACAGCCAGGAACACTTGAATGGGCCCCAGAACAGTTCTGCTGACCTCCACTGCTTTATGCATGGATGGATTGTTATGATTGACTTCTCTTATTAACTGCCAAAGAGAGACAGAAAAAGGAGTCTCCAGAATAAATTCTGAATGAGCAGCAGTACAAACATTAGATTTTTATCCCTCTGAATTTTAATGGTTAGAATTATGAAACTGTGTTTTAAAATTATATCTTGGTTGATGCTACTTTGCAATATTTATCTTTGCCT
Source organism: Gopherus evgoodei (assembly GCF_007399415.2). Classification (NCBI taxonomy): domain Eukaryota; kingdom Metazoa; phylum Chordata; order Testudines; family Testudinidae; genus Gopherus; species Gopherus evgoodei. The sequence continues at coordinate 322,279,542 of NC_044322.1, forward strand.
CCTGCCCTGTCCTTCCCTGCCCCTGGTAATATCCCCATTGAGATTTGGTGGAGGGTTAATATCCCATAGCATCAACATATAGATCTGAGCCACATTTTCAAAAGTGACTAGTGATTAACTCATCACTTTTAGGGTGCCAAACCTGAAATGCATTAATGGAGCCTGTTTTTCAGAAACTGGGTTCCTAGCACTTTCTGAACATCAGACCCCCTTATGGAGTGTCAGGATGGACCTCTTAAGATTTTAAAATATAGCTTTTTGGATAGAATGTGAACTGTTTGGGTGAAATCCTGGCCCCACTGAAGGAAGGTTTCCCATTGACTTCAGTGGGACCAGGATTTAACCTATAATTCTTTGCTTTATGATTAAATTTTGATCCGTAAGTTCCACAGACCAATAGGAAAGGTTGAAAAATGGCAGCTGCTTAGCCAAAATTCTCAGCTTCTCTGTTCCTGCAACATAAACCAAAATCTGATTTCAGTTTGAGTTTGAACTTCAGGGCAAAGGGAATCACTATGAAATTAAAATCACCGAACAAAACAGAATCAGAGAGACTAGGCTAGACAGTATCAGAAGTGTTAGAAGCAAAGTAATATAGCCTGCCTATATTCTCCAATAAAGCAGAACAGTTTCTTATTTATGACGTTTACCTATGATATTATGATAAATTTAAACGAGCCCACTTTCTGATTGAGTAGAATGCCCTGAAGCCTGCTATTGGCTTGTTGGTAATCCTCAGCTTTTATTAGCTACTGGGCTTTGTGAGACTCATTAGACAGTCACTGAAATGTACATTTTTAGCTTTTAGAAGTAAATTTTTATTCACAGTCTTTTGTTAATAACAGCATGGAAGAATAATTAATCCAGTATATTTGATCTTATTAACGAAGTTCCTGTTGGCATTTTGAGTCAAAACTAATGAAAAAATAAGTAGTGATAAAGAACAGTAAAATGGTACTCTCTTTGTATGATCAAGATATTTAGCTCAGTGTATATTTTTATTCCGCTTTATGTTTTTTATACCAGAAATGCATCATTACCTGAACATTGGTGCTAATGTACCTCTTTATTCTATGGGAAGGAGTAGCAATATCAATGCACTGTAAACCAGAATTGATTCCGTGAATATAAAGGTAGTAAGGTAAGTAATAGAATAGTGCTCTAGAGCTGAAGAACAAAAGCTTCCTTTCTATCTGCTGTCACATCATAGGGCCAAATCCTGCTCACACTTACACCTCTTAAATCCTACTGAAGGGAGAGGGTCAAATTTGGCTAACAAAGAACAAGACAAATATAATTAGTCAAAATCATTCCTGATGCTGAAGTCAATTTATTATCAGAGTTGAATTTGGTACCTTTTCCACGTAGGTCATTGTCTTTCACTCAGGAGATGAAGGAACCCAACACAGTACTTGATTTATGCAGGTTGTTTGCCTGTGTCCACAAAAATCAAATAAAGTAATGGGCAGCACAGCAGCAGTTGTCTCGGCAAGCATTAGACAGTGACATGTTTTGAGGTCAGATTTCAAACACGGGTAACAGGCAATTCCTATTCTGGTTAAGTAGTTGACCAGTGTTAAAGCAGCATGTACTGTATCTCAATAAAGATGCAGGGTGTGTCAGCAAACAGAGGACAGCCGGAGGTGGGTTTAAGCAGAATCTGCTCAGGATCCGAGTCTTGCTGCTGACACATTTAATGTTCTTCTAAAGGCTGTTGCTCTCATAATCCCTGCTGTGACTGCCATTGTGCATTCTCAGGTAATAAGGCAACAACAAACTCTGATCTTTGGGTTTTAAAGCGAGGGATAGTGAGGGAAGGTCTCTGTGAGTTCACATCGTCTCTAAACGCTATCAAGTTGAGGTGCCCCTGAGAAATATCATGTGGTTGATTAATAGGGCTTTAAGTAATCATCTAGGGCTTGAGATTCTGGAGATATTTGGAGGAATACAGAGGAAAGGAGCACCACAGCTGATTTGAGAAATGACTCTCAGGAGCATTAGAATTAAATGCTGAAGATAATCCTTTGTGTGTGGCAGTAGCACGCAGTACATAACAACCAATATGTCTAATCAAATCTGCGAGGAAGGAGAATCAGGATTTTCTGTTTGTACTTAAATAATAAAAGATTTTTGCTAGAAAGAAATGCCTGAACTTTATTGAGTAGGATAGTTTGACGTTGGATCCCCTAGACACAAGCAAGGAGGCAAGTCAGTTTCTTCTGCACAAATAAACAGAGGTATCAGTCCAATACCATGCAAAACGTAAATTAATATACCAAGGTACTCGTTATATATTCTGGGATTTGAAATCTGCTGATAAACTATTAGACAAACTGAATGAATGTGAAATGCCTGATCTCTGTGTGATAGAATCTGATTAGGGTTTACTGGCCTCATACTAGAGTTTTCTATTTGACAGGCTCTGTTAAAATCTGTTTGACAGGCTTCATATATAAAATGTACATCACTGTTTGTTATTAACATTCGCCTCCCTTGAGGCATTTTGATTATTGTTTAACTGGAAGTTTTTTAAGGCTAAAACCCTTTCCTGGAGCCCAGGTTGCTGCTGCCAGCACTTAGGGTTGTCAACACTCCCCTCAAAACACTCCTATCTCAGCAGGGCTAATTGGCAGTGTTCCATTTGACAGTGTAGACGTATAAACCAACAGGGAGGGTATGAACTATGAAAGAATGTGTTGGGAATTGGAGATTTCTAACTGAATGTGTCTTATCTTATTCTCATGTTTAACGTGAAGCTGCAGAAAGCATTACCCTTTCTGGGTGATATAAGCCTTATTATATATGGATAATAGGTGAAGGAAGCCTTAACTTTATACTGAGACTAAGCCTAGTTACCCTGCTAACTGCTTCACTGAACAAACTGTCACACTGATGTTGAAAAAAAAAAAGTGCCTTTATGGCCATAATTAAATGCTGGAGAATGGTTCATCTCAGTGAAACATTACCTCTGTTTTCTGTTCCAATACACACCCCACTGTTGTGCCACAGGGTATTTTCCAGTCATTAAAAGACAACTGAATAGAGATGTTTTTAGATCGTATCTGTTTTTTTAAATACTTTTTCAATTCAACTGCTTGTCAGCCTTGAAATTTATTTGGCTATCATTGTGGAAAACATATTGCAGGAGTAGGTGGTCTTACATGTTTCACTTTCATTTGTTAGTGTATTTCTCAGTTTGGATCTGGTAGTTTAGTCAGCTCATAGGTGTACTCCTAGGCAGATTAGAGTGCTTAGAAAGCTTCCCTTTACTAGAATGTGATTTAAGTTCCGTAAGTCACAGTTTGTATGAATATCTTAATTAAATACTCATTCATCTTGTGACTTTGGAGATGACATCTGAAAGCATGTCAGTGATGTCCATTCTGAATGTAACTCCAGTAACTGACTTTGCAGATATATTTTCCTCTCTCTCCTTAAGTATCATTAATGAAAAGGGTATTGGAGCCATTTTCACACATTTGTATATGAAAAAAAGTGGGGATTTTTTTCCTCACAGTAAGAATGTTTCTGAAATTCTTTACATTCCTTTTTTCCTTCTAGCATGTCAGTGAACTGCAATTACGTTACTCCAAAAAAGGCAGTGTCAGCTGTTGAGAAAAAAAAGATGATTCCTATTTTTGATAGCATAAATGAGGCCTACTAATCAAAGTGAAAACTTTTGAAAAGGAGGATGTATGTAAGGCATTGGATCTGTAGGACAGTAGTAATTTAGACTCCATTACTTAGTCAGGGTTGCATTTCTAATTATGCCTTAGAAAAAGATAATGATTATACTGCAGTGATTATTCTTTTCATCACATGGTAAAATAGTGTTGGTATAAAGTTCTTTCTTAAAGAGGCACATACCTTTTAGAGGAAATGCTTTACATTTTGCAATGCCTGCAAGAAAAGGAATATGAATAATAGTAGGAATCCATGGGGTTCCCTACCATGTGGTTTGTGTTCCAGTTAAGTCTATAATTGGACATAACATTCAAAGTCTGTAAAAAGAAATGAATCCTATGTCGTAATTTGCTGTTGTTGAAATGACCCATTGCTATCTAGAGAGAAGTGATAACCTTATTATATAAATGTTTATATATGTCCAACTCACTGATCCAAATGCAGCTCTGTCATAAACAGATAGCTAAGGGTTAATGTCTCTTTCACCTGGAAAGAAGTAATCTGAACCACCTGACCAGAGGACCAATCAGGAAACAGGATTTTTTTCAACTCTGGGTGGAGGGAATTGTGTGTCTGAGTTCTTTGTCTTCTGCCTGTATGCTCTCTCGGATGAGAAGTTTTTCTATTTCCTGCTTTCTAATCTTCTGTTTCCCAGTTGTGAGTACCAAAGATCAGATAGGGATTTATATGTTCTTTTGTATTTACATGTCTATAATTGCTGAAGTGCTTTGAATTGTATTCTTTTTGAATAAGGCTGTTTATTCATATTTCTTTTAAGCAATTGACCCTGTATTTGTCACCTTAATACAGAGAGACCATTTGTATGTATTTTTCTTTCTTTTTCTATAAAGCTTTCTTTTAAGACCTGTTGGAGTTTTTCTTTAGTGGGGAACTTCAGGGAATTGGGTCTGCAGCTCACCAGGGAATTGGTGGGAGGAAGAAGTCAGGGGGAGGTCTGTGTGTGTTAGATTTACTAGCCTGATTTTGCATTCCCTCTGGGTGAAGAGGAAAGTGCTTTTATTTCCAGGACTGGAATTACAGAGGGTGGACTCCCTCTGCTTAGATTCACGGAGGTTGCTTCTGTGTATCTCTCCAGGAGCACCTGGAGGGGGGAAGGGAAAAGTTTTATTTCCCTTTGTTGTGAGACTCAAGGGTTTGGGTCTTGGGGTCCCCAGGGAAGGGTTTCGGGGGGACCAGAGTGCCCCAAGACACTCTAATTTTTTGGGTGGTGGCAGCAGTACCAGGTCCAAGCTGGTAACTAAGCTTGGAGGTTTTTCATGCTAACCCCCATATTTTGGACGCTAAGGTCCAAATCTGGGACTAGGTTATATGACAAGCTCAAACTGCTCCAAGATTTATTCAGTTCCCATCACTGGGGTGATTATGGCTGCCAACTGGAAATCATTACATTTACCCACATTGAGTGGATGGTTTAAAGAGGAAAAGAAGAGAACATATTTGTTGTGGGAAAACACTCAGAAAAAGGAGACTTCATGTGACTTGGCAGCTATCATGGGACTGCCCTGAAAGAGACCCAGGAGTCCAGAAATCCACCTCCTTCCTTCATTCAGAGTTGTATCACTGAGAACTTCCTAAGCCTATTTTGCTAAAACCCATTACTCTTCTCCTGTTTTTGGTTCTTCCCCTGTCTATTCTGATGGCCAGATTCAAGCCAAGCATCTGCTGGCTTCTATTGGCAGAAATCAAGGAGAAGATTTGTAATTCCAGAAAATCTGCTGTAGGGGAGGTTACAGCAACACAAAGTGGCTATTGCTTCGCTTCCAAAAAAGGGCCTGAAGGAGGCCAGTATAACTTGGATCCACAAAGTGACTTAGATGCTGCACACAGAGTGTTACAAATTCGAACTTTTAGGTGCCTTGAAAATCACTGGAAGCTACAAACCATAGGTTAGGTGTCTAAGCTCCCTGTACAAGCATGAGAAGACATATGTGCCTGAGAATGGGACCCACAAAAGCCAGGATACTAGGCAGAGAGTTGCTTAATCTAGCCAATGGGAGATACCAGCAAGAGGAGTGTTTGCTAAATCCTATCACCTCACAAAGTTGGATGCCTATATCCAGGCTGGAGGGAATCTCTGGCTGCAACCCACAACGAGGAGCCTTCTCCTAGAGTTAAGCAGGCATCTAAGCAATTCTCTCAAGAACATCTTAGTCGCCTGCCTAACTCCACACAAAACAGGGGTGGGGGACAAGACACCCCCTTAGAACCTTTTAGCGAGTGGTTAGGACATTCACCTGGGATGTGGGAAACCCCAGTTCAATTCCCCCCTTTGCTTAATAAGGAAAAAGCATTTCAACAGGGATTTCCCACCTCTCAGGGGAGGCAGTGTAGCCAGGGGGATTGCACTGTATCAGTGTATACATTCAGCAGCTTTTCCTATAGAACCTTTGAAGCTAGCCTCAAAGGCCTGAAGGAGGACATGCAGCACTATCCCCATCTGAGCCCCCCATGTGCGAGTGGTCAGGTAAATAGCTCAAATGCAATTAGCTACCCAGGTCCTGTTTTTAATCCAGTAAATGCTTGTTCCCATTCCATGTAATTTTGCCAGACTCACAATTCATTGTTGTGCCTTGTTGGAGTTTCCATATTTTTTTTCTTTTTGTCATTGGCAGTTTTTGTGTTCTGCTTTTCTTGTGCTTAGAATGCTTGCATCAAACATCTTTTCCTGCCATGGCTTACTGCTAGATATTATCTTATATTACCTACAGTTTGTTATAATTTAGCCCAAACGTTACCCCTACTTAAAGGATGAGTGTTGTTTAAAGTATAACATCTTTCTATGAGTTTTCAATGTTTTCATGCAGGCAAATCAAATAAAAAGTTCAAATAAAAACATAAATATTATTCAGGCTTTTATTCTAAGGATGGCCTGTAGCTACTTCAAAAATATTTATCTCCTATCACATTCCTGACAAAGTTTATTTTAAATAAGTGCTTCAAATTAGGTTGGCATTTCTGGTTCAAGCTTTATCTGGAGCACAAACTCACATTCTCACTTAAATAAGATGATTATGTCTTTGGTTTGTATTAGATTAGCATCTAGAGACCCCTATCCATTGCACCAGCAGCTGTGCAAAAACACAATAAGTGGCAGTTCTTGCCTCAGAAATCTCCCAAATCAGGCAAGTATTTAAGCACATACATAAGTGTATCCATATTCAGGAAAGCACTTCAGCAAATGCTTAAAGTTAAGCACATGCTTAAATGCTTTCCTTAGGAATCATGATTTTCTGATTTGAGGCTTATTGCCTGGATCCTGCAAAGACTTACACCCATTCTTAACTTTATTCACAGTTTATTCACAGGGACTTTATTCACAGGGACTATCAGTGTAAAACAGAGGTCTCAAACTCAAATGACCACAAGGGCCACATGAGGGCTAGTTCATTGGCCCGAGGGCCGCATCACTGACACACACACTCCTCACTGCCCCCGGCTCTGCCCCTACTTCACCCCTTCCATGAGGCCCTGCCTCTTCCCACCTCTTACCTGCTCCCATTCCAACCCCTCCCCTAAAGTCCCCACCCAACTCTGCCCCCTCCCTGCCCCCAGAGGGCGTATGAGGGGTGTGGCAGGGGCTCAAGGCAGCGAGTTGAGGTGCAGCAGGGGACTGGGGGGCAGGCAGTGGGCTCAGGGTGAAGGAGGGGTGTGGGATAAGGCAGGGAGCTTAGGGAAGGGAGTTGGTGTGCTGCAGGGGGTTGGGGTGCTGCAGGGGGCTCAGGGCAGGGGATTGGGGTGCAGAAGGGGTGTAGGATACAGCAGGGGGCTCAGGGCAGGGGGTTGAGTTGCAGGCAGGGGACTCAGGGCAGGGAGTTGGAGGGTGGGGTGCAAGAGGGCTTCGGGTTCTGGCGTAGCAGTGGTGCACACCGGGGCCAGGTCAGGCTGCCAGCCCCAGCCCCAGCCCCATCTTCGGCCTCTACCTTGCTCTGCTCCACTTCAAGAAGTAGCTGGAACCATGTCCCTGTGACCCCTGAGGGAGGGGGACACAGGGCTCCGCGTGCTGCTTGCTGCGCCTCCAGGTACCTCCCCCGAAGCTCCCATTGGCCGCAGTTCCCCATTACCAGCTAATGGGAGCTGCGGGGGGTGGTGCCTAGAAGCCAGGGCAACACACGGAGCCCTCTGCTTCTCCTCCTCCCCCCCACCACCCCGCCCCGGCCAGCTGCAGGGACGTGGTTCCAGCCACTTCACGGAGCGGCCCAGGGCTCGAGGGGGCAATCCTGCGGGTGTAGTTTGCCCACCCCTGGCCTGGAGGTGGGCCAGGGGGGCGGGCGCAGGCTGCTTGGTGGGCCGCAGGAAATAGCCCCGCGGGCCGCGTTCAGCCCATGAGCTGTGTGTTTGAGACTCTGGTGTAAAAGATATATATGTTTGAACTGTTTGTTATTGAGGTGTGTCACACCATATTTATCATACTCTTTGATATAATGAAAATAAAAATTTGTAATTAATAATTGCATAAGCGTTACTAAAGAATTGATTATATGTATTGATTCATTTTTTGATGAGTGAAGATTTAAAATTACACTATTTTGGGGGCTGTGTGCTGAGCCCAGCGGCCTACTAGGCTAGACTGAGAGCTTGGTAACAAGGTGGAAACCTAATGATATTCTTTGATGCATAATCCCTTAAAAATCCCTTGACAAGGGGCAGGGACTAACTCCAGGAGAAAAGGAGCTTAAAAAGCCAGTTCCTAGGCCACCATGAGTGCCAAAAAGAAGGGAGTTTTGTGAGACAGTTTAGAGAGGGGATGTGAGAGGCAGATATACATCACAAACATACACAGAAATTAGGTCAGTAATGTCCCCCTTCCAAAATAAATATATAAAACCATGCAAGAGTAAAAGTAATGCTGGCAGAAGTTCTGCAACAGAATGTGGGATAGCGAGTTTATTGAACTAATGCAGCATGTACAATTACCTGTCTCATGGGCAGGTGTTATATGTGTGCGTGCAGTGCAAGCAGCTCTTGGCTCTCAGAGACGCAGTATGGGCATTTGTGGCCAGAGTGGCTGAACTGGAGGAGCTAGAGGAGACAGAGAGGTACATAGATGAGACTTTCAGAGACACAGCAGAGTAGTCCCATCCCCAACATAACAGCCTTTGTGCTATTAGGAAGGATAGCAGTGAAGTCTCAGTGAAGAAGAACATCAGCCTGTTGCATGGGGAAACAATCCCATTGTTGGGACCCTCCTTCCTAATGATGTCATGGTATCCTCTCGCACTGAGGATTTTCAGTTAATAGGAAAAGTCAGATAATAATAATGGGGGATTTGATTATTAGAAACATTGATAGTTGGAGATGTGAATGTTGTGGATCTCATGAGACATCTAGACAGACTTATGTGCAGTGCTGGAGAGAAGCTGGTGGTTGTGGTACATGTAGGTACCAGTGATCTAGGGAAAGGTAGGAAAGAGGACCTGGAGGCCAAATTTAGGCTGTTAGGTAAGAGATTAAAGGCCAGGACCTTCATGGTAGCATTCTCTGAAATTCTTCCAGTTCTATGCTCAGGGCCATTTAGACAGGTGGAACTGCAGGATCTCAATGTGTGGATCTGATGATGGTATAGGGAAGGGGGGTTAGATACATTAGGATCTGAGGAATCTTTTGGGAAAAGAGGAGCCTATACAGGAAGGATAGGCTTCCCCTAAACCAAAACAGAAACAGATTGCTGGCATGTAAAATTAAAAAGGTTGTAGAGGATTTTTTAAACTAAGGTCTAGGGTAGGGCCAACAGGTGCGGATGAGCACACAGTTTGGGCGGAGACTCTCTGATGAATGAATTTATTAAAGGGAGAATTCTAGATCCTAGTAAAGATGATAGGAAAGAAGTTGCTAAAGTATACAGGTAGTAGTTAGTGTGGAACAGTCACATGTAAGAGAGCCCCATTTAATTATAACACATGAAGGGAAGCAACTGAATATTGACAAAATACACAAGTGCTTATCTACAAATGCTAAAAGTCTAAATACCAAGATGGGTGAACTAGAGTGCCTGGTATTAAATGAGGATATTGATATAATAGGCATTGCAGAAACTTGGTGGAATGAGGATAATAAATGGGACACAGTAATTCCAGGGTACAAAATATATAAGAATGACAGAGTAGGTTGCGCTGGAAGGGGAATAGCAGTATATTTGAAAGAAAAAAGAGTCAAATATAGTAAAAATCTTATATGTATCAAACTGTACCATAGAATCTCTATGAATAGAATTCCATACTTGAATAATTAGAGTATAGCAGTAGGAATATACCTCCAACCACCTGACCAGGATGCTGGTGATGATGATAGTGAAATGCTCAGGAAGACAGAGAAGTTACAAAACACAATAATGATGGTGGATTTCATTTATCCTCATATTGACTGGGTATATGTCGCCTCAGGAAGGGATTCAGGGATAAAATATCTAGACACTATTAATAACTGCTTCTTCATGGATTCATAGACTTAAGGTCAGAAGGGACCATTATGGTCCTCTAGTCTGACCTCCTGCGCAATGCACACCACAGAATCTCACCCACCCACTCCTGCAACAAACCCCTAACCTAGGCCTGAGTTATTGAAGTCCTCAAATCGTGGTTTAAAGACCTCAAGGTGCAGAGAATCCTACAGCAAGTGGCCCATGCCGCATGCTGCAGAGGAAGGCAAAAAACCTCCAGGGTCTCTGACAATCTGCCCTGGAGGAAAATTCTTTCCCAACCCCAAATATGGCAATCAGTTAAACCCTGGGCATGTGGGCAAGATTCACCAGCCAGCACCCAGGAAAGAATTCTCTGTACTAACTCAGATCCCACCCCATCTAACATCCCATCACACACCATTGGGCATATTTACCTGCTCATAATCAAAGATCAATTAATTGCCAAAATTAGGCTATCCCATCATAACATCTCCCCCATAAACTCATCAAGCTTAGTCTTGAAGCCAGATATGTCTTTTGCCCCCACTACTCCCCTTTGAAGACTGTTCCAGAACTTCACTCCTCTAATGGTTAGAAACCTTCATCTAATTTCAAGTCTAAACTTCCTAGTGTCTAGTTTATATCCATTTGTTCTTGTATCCACATTGGTACTAAGCTTAAATAATTCCTCTCCCTCCCTGATATTTATCCATCTGATATATTTATAAAGAGCAATTGTATCCCCCCTCAGCCTTCTTTTGGTTAGGCTAAACAAGCCAAGCTATTTCAGTCTCCTTTCATAAGACAGGTTTTCCATTCCTCAGATCATCCTAGTAGCCCTTCTCTGTACCTGTTCCAGTTTGAATTCATCCTTCTTAAACATGGGAGACCAGAACTGCACACATATTCCAGATGAGGTCTCACCAGTGCCTTGTATAACGGTATTAACACCTCCTTATCTCTACTGGAAATACCTCACTTGATGTATCCTGAAACTGCATTAGCTTTTTTAACGGCCATATCACATTGGCAGCTCATAGTCATCCTGTGATTAACCAATACTCCAAGGTCCTTCTCCTCCTCTGTTACTTCCAACTGATGTGTCCCCAATTTATAACTAAAATTCTTGTTATTAATCCCTAGATGCATGACCTTGCATTTTTCACTATTAAATTTCATCCTATTACCATTACTCCAGTTTACAAGGTCATCCAGATCTTCCGGTATAATATCCCGGTACTTCTCTGTGTTAGCACATCCTCCCAGCTTTGTATCATCCACAAACTTTATTAACACATTCCCATTTTTTGTGCCAAGGTCAGTAATAAAAAGATTAAATAAGATTGGTCCCAGAATCGATCCCTGAGGAACTCCACTAGTAATCTCCTTCCAGCCTGACAGTTCACCCTTCAATATGACCTGTTATAGTCTCCCCTTTAACCAGTTCCTTATCCACCTTTCAATTTTCATATTGATCCCCACCTTTTCCAATTTAACTAATAGTTCCCCATGTGGAACCGTGTCACATGCCTTATTGAAATCGAGGTAGATTAGATCCACTGTGTTTCCTTTGTCTAAAAAATCTGTTACCTTCTCAAAGAAGGAGATCAGGTTGGTTTGGCACGATTTACCTTTTGTAAAACCATGTTGTATTTTGTCCCAATTACCATGGACGTCAATGTCCTTAACTACTTTCTCCTTCAAACATTTTTCCAAGACCTTGCATACTACAGATGTTAAACTAACAGGCCTATAGTTACTCGGATCACTTTTTTTCCCTTTCTTAAAAATAGGAACTATGTTAGCAATTCTCCAATTGTACGGTACAACCCCTGAGTTTACTGATTCATTAAAAATTCTTGCTAATGGGCTAGCAATTTCATGTGTCAGTTCCTTTAATATTCTTGGATGAAGATTATCTGGGCTCTCTGATTTCATTCCATTAAGCTGTTCGAGTTTGGCTTCTACCTCAGATGTGGTAATATCTACCTCCATATCCTTATTCCCATTTGTCATCCTACCATTATCCCTAAGCTTCTCATTAGCCTCATGAAAGACTGATGCAAAGTATTTGTTTATCTATTGGGCCATGCCTAGATTATCCTTCACCTGCACTCCATTCTCAGTGTTCAGCGGTCCCACTTCTTCTTTCTTCGTTTTCTTCTTATTTATATGGCTATATAACCTTTTACTATTGGTTTTAATTCCCTTTGCAAGGGAAAACTCTACATGACTTTTGGCCTTTCTTACTTTATCCCTACATGTTCTGACCTCAATAAGGTATCTTTCCTTGCTAATCCCTCCCATCTTTCACTCCTTGTAGGCTTTCTGCTTTTTCTTAATCACCTCTCTGAGATGCTTGCTCATCCAGCTTGGTCTACAACTCCTGTCTTCTTGGAGCAGCTAGTACTGGAACGCACATAGTGAGAAGCAATCCTTGATTTAGTCCTAAGTGGAGCACAGGATCTGGTCCAGAAGATGAATATAGCTGAACCACTCAGTAATAGCAACCATAATGTAATTAAATTTAACATCCCTGTAGGGGGAAAAGTGCCAAAGAAAGCCACCCAATAGCACTTAATTTCAAAAGGGGGAACTACACAAAATTGAGGAAACTAGTTAAATTAAAAATTAAAATTAAATGGAACAGTCACAAGGGTAAATACATACAAACTGCATGGAGATATTTAAAAATGCTATTCTGGAGGCTCGTAGTAAATGTATACCCCAAATAATAATAATAATAATCAAAACAGTAATAGGACCAAAAATAATGCCACAACAGCTAAACAACAGAGTTAAAGAGTGGCAAAAAGACATACTTTAAAAATTGGAAGTCAGATCATAGTGAGAATGATAGAAAGGAGCATAAATTGTGAGGAGTCAGATGTAAAATTATACTAAGCAGGCCAAGAAAGAATTGAAGAGCAAGTAGTTAAGGACTCAAAGACTGACAGCAAAATATTTTCAAGTACATCAGAAGTAGGAATCCTGCAAAACAATCAGCACCCAAGAAAGAGAAGGTTGTTGTGGCGAAGCTAAATGAATTATTTGCATCAGTCTTCAATCAGAGAGTATGGAGTTGATCCCCAAATTCAAGCCATTCTTTTTAGGTGATAAATCTGAAGAACTGTGCCAGATTGAGGTGCCAATAGAGCAGATTTTGGAAATAATAAATACACAGAAATAAGTCACCAGGATCAGATAGTACTCACCCAGGAGTTGTGAATGAATTCTAATATGAAATTGCAACTATTAATTGTGGTATGTAATGTATCACTTAAATCACCCTCTATACTAGATGACTGGAAGGTAGCTAATTTAACACCTATTTTTGAAAAAGGCTCCAAAGATGATCCTAGCAATTACAGGCCAGTCAGCCTAACTTCAGTACCAGGCAAATTGGTTGAAACTATAGTAAAGAACAGAATTATCAGACATGTAGATAAAATGATATGTTGGGGAAGAGTCGATGCAGCTTTTGTAAAGGAAAATAATGCCTTACCAATCTATTAGAGTTCTTTGAGAAAGTAACAAGCATGTGGATAAGAATGCACCCATTGATATAGTGTAGCTGGACCTGTGCTGTTCAACATATTCATAAATGATCTGGAAAAGAGGGTAAACAGTGAGGAGACAAAATCTGCAGATGATACAAAATTACTCAAGATAGTTAAGTCCAAAGTTGACTGTAAAGTCTTACAAAGGGTTCTCATTAAACTAGATGAATAAGCAACAAAATGGCAAATAAAATTCAGTGTTGATAAGTGCAAAGTAATTAAAAAGTAAATGCGCATTTGAAAAAAAATCATTCTAACTATACATACCAAATGATGGAGTCTAAATTAGCTGTTACAACTCAAGAAAGAGATTTTGGCATCATTGGGATAGTTCTCTGAAAACATCCACTCATTGTGCAGCAGCAGTCAAAAAAGTGAACAGAACAATAGAAATTATTAGGAAAGGGGTAGATAATAAAACACAAAATATCATATTGCCACTATGCAAATCCATTGTATGACCACACCTTGAGTACTTCCTGCAGTGCTGGAAGACATATTAGAAATGGAAAAGGTGCAGAGAAGGGCAATGAAAATTATTAGGGGCATGGAACAGCTTCCATGCAAGGAAGGATTTAAAAGAATGGGACTGTTCAGCGTAGGGGGGATATCATAGAGGTCTACAAAATCATAAATGGTATGAAGAAAGTGAACAGCAAAGTTTTATTTACCCGTTAACATGACACAAGAACTAGTGGTCACCCATAAAATTAATAGTCATCAGCGTTTAACAAATGAAAAGAAGTCCTTCTTCACACAATGTGGGCAACTGTGGAACATATGGCCCTGGGATAGAGTAAAAGCTAAAAGTATAACTGGTTCCAAAAATAATTAGATAAGTTCATGGAGAATAGTTCCATCAATGGCTATTAGCCCAGATGGTCCAGGACACAACTCCATGCTTCGGGTGTCCCTAAACCTCCAACTGCCAGAAGCATCTGGCTCCTGCCACTGTCAGAGACAGGATATTGGGCTAATGGACCATTGGTCTGACCCAATAAGGGTATTCTCATGTTCTTATAACAACTACAAAGGCTTGTTTTAGCATGAATTGACCCAACACAGCACTTTGAAATTTTTATGTGATTATTCTTTGAGTTAGGTCATCATTTGACAAAGTGCATTCCTTTCAGTGAAGATTTAATTACTTTCTGTTAATCTTTTGATGGCTTTAGTATGCTGGAGAACTTCACTATATATTTATATTTTTATGTGATCATACATTTGCATTTAATAGCTTTTCAGAGCCAAGTTGGTGGCTATCCTAATTAATAATAATGATATAGTTGCGTGTTTTATAGCAAATTAACTAACCAAAAAACAAGACTGAATGACAATAACATAAAAGTTATGGTTTGTGCTTCATTCCAAATCCAATTTACAGGGAAGAAATTGTAGATTACAACATACAGAACATTAAATAATCTATTAATAAATCAAGGTTCCTCTTCATTTCCAACTTTATAGCAGACCAAAGCAAACCAAAAAACATTCCTTGAACTAGTCAATTGTTTTTTTACTATCACTTATGCAAGTGTTCTATTTTTAAGAAATGTATAAACATAAATATTAATTTTGTTCACTTTCATCTAAGGATCTTAAAGCACTATACAAACATTACCTTAGATTCACAACAGTCCAGTGAGATAGATATGTATTACCAGGACCGGCGCTAGGGGTTTTAGCGCCCTAGGCGCACGGCCATTTCACCGCCCCGAGCACTGGTCCCGCGGCTCCAGTGGAGCTGCCGCAGTCATGCCTGCAGATGGTCGGCTGCTCCCGCGGCTCTGGTGGAGCTGCCGCAGTCGTGCCTGCGGGCGGTCCACCGGAGCCGCGCGAGCAGCTGACCCTCTGCAGGCACGACTGCGGCAGCTCCACCGGAGCCACGGACCAGCCGGCCCTCTGCAGGCACGACTGCGGCAGCTCTACCAGAGCCGCCTGCCTCCCCCTCCAGCAAAATGCCACCCACCAATAATCCTGGCACCCTAGGTGATTTCCTAGGCCGCCTAAATGGAAGCGCCAGTCCTGTGTATTACATGCAGTGTACTAAAAGCTCTATTGAGGCCCCAAGAACTTAAATGTCTTTACCCAGGGCAGACAGTGGAGGAAAGTCAAGTGGGATCCAGGAATCCTGCCAGCCAGCTCCATTCCCCAAACCACTAGATCACACTCTCTTTCATGCAGCTACCCATGACCAAATCAGAAGCTCTTTTAAACATTTAGTGACAGAATATTCAAAATGTGTACCATGGCACACCTGACAATGAGCAAAC
Organism: Gopherus evgoodei; assembly: GCF_007399415.2. Lineage (NCBI taxonomy): Eukaryota > Metazoa > Chordata > Testudines > Testudinidae > Gopherus > Gopherus evgoodei. The sequence goes on from NC_044322.1 coordinate 322,295,477, forward strand.
AGGTGCACAAGGTGATTTGCAGGGTCCTTCAAAGTGACTTAGAGAGGCCATTATTTTCCAAAGATCATATGAAAATGCCCATCCAGCATCGCACAATGAAACCAATATGTGGTAAACACAGGTGGAAGGTGCAACAGCTGTAAGGGCCTAGAATTTAAATAGATTTTTCTAAGAAATTTAATGTATGCAAAGGCCATTCTGCTTATTATTATTTATTTCTGGTTGGGCAACACTAGAAGACACACATGTACAATATAACTAAAAAATAGATATGGCAAAAAATAATGGAATAGGGCACAGGTGACTTAATTTCCAAATCAGTGCTAAAATTCTTCAGGAGGTTTGGGCTAATGAGGCGTGAGCTCTCCTGATACTCCATAGACAGGCAAATCTGTCTGTAAAACTACTGTAGCTACTCCAGTTTGGACCTTGAAAAGATACATACAAACTAGGAAATAGAATTAGATCATTTTGGTTTTCAGTAAGGTGACTTAAGAAGTCAGAGATACAGCAACTACCATACTATATCTGTAATGAAAAAAATGCATCAATCATAACCCTTCTTGTAATAGCGTATTGAATACAAAACCAACATAGTTATTGTTCCAAAGAGAATTAGTCAGCATAAACTAAACTTTCTGCTATACAGCTGCCACTATGAGCCCTATATGACATAATTCTATTCTGTCTGTTTTGTGAATTGTGTATTAACTCACATAGATAACTGGCTCCATCTCCCCATAACGAATGTCGGACTACAGTCTGCGTTTCCTTTCAAAAAATGAAATGAAGATGCGATTTCACATATGATTTTAGTGCCTGCCCAAAACTCTGCATGCTATTAGTCAACCTCAGTACACTATATCAGCACAGAATCCTAGAGAGTAGGGCAGGGAAAAAGCACTTAGTTTATCCAGTCCAGTCCCCTGTATTTTGCAGGACAATCACATAGGGCTACACTGTGCCATTTAGGCCCAGCCCTCTTTGTGGATGGTATGAACCTGCACCCTCTCATGGGGAACATGAGATGCACTGTGGTCGAGAGCTTCCCTGTGTGCAGTGGTAGTGTGCTCATTGCTGCAGTATAGTCCTCGTGTCACTGGCCACTCCCCTGGCTGGTTCATGGGATGGAGGCAGAACCATGGCTCTAACCATGCTTTGCCCTTCCATGTGCCCACTGAATTGTTAAGGAGCTGACCCTGTAGTCCTCTGAGCAAAGGGAGTGCAATTCTGTTCAAGCCTTATGCAAGCAGCAAGAGTGTGGGTAGCAAGGAGATTCCTTACTACCTATCCCCAGGCATACACCCCTGTAAAAGCTAGGCAGTATCTAACCCTAAGGACCATATCTTTTCTTGTTGTATCAAGGAGATGCAGGAGAAAAAAATTGGTTCACAAAAGATTTATGGGAACTGGGAATTTGCATGAGAAATGTCACATTCCTACTCAGCTGTGACGTTCAAGTGCCAAGAGATGGGCCATGAATTTGACAGTTGAGGTGAAATCATGGCCTCATTTAAATCAGTCACAAAACCCCTACTGACATCAGTGGGAATAGCCTCACACCCCAATCAGAGGAAACATAGCTGGCCATTTGCCCTATTGCCATTGACTCTCAGCCGACAGCTGTGCTCTGGGTCACAGTGGGACAGTTAATATTGCTCCAGGCAGCATTAACTAATCTCTCATTTATCACATGGCTCTTAGTCTCTGGGAGATATTCACCATGCCCCTGCAGCTATGTCTATGCTAGGGGTGTGATTCTCCTGCTTGCATACACATACTCACACTAGCTCTCATTGAGCTAGCCCAGTGTTTCTCAATTGGCGTGGGGGGCACAGGACAGGTTTATGGGGGTCATGAGCTCAAGTTGTCAGCCCTCATGTGGTGGGGATCTGGCGGCGTCAACCCCCTACTTTTTCAAGTCTCAGTTGGGGAATCACAATTTTTTTTAAGTCCAAAGGGGGTCACCAGCACAAAAAAGTTTGAGAAACACTAAGCTAGCCTGAGTAAAAAGAGCAGTGTAGCTGTAGTAGCACTAGTACTGAGCCATATCGAGTACAAACCCACTAGTTTTAGACAGGTTTGTACTCAGCAAAGCTCAGCCATGCCTCTGCTGCCACTACCCACACTACCATGCCTACACCAATATTTACACTCAAGCTAGCAGGAGTATGTGTACATAAGGAGGAGAATCTAGGGCTGCCAATTTTGGCTGGATGTATTTCTGGAGGTTTCATCAGATGACATAATCTTTAATAAAAGATTAATCTTTAATTCCTGAAGACTTCAGGACAATCATGGAAGGTTAGCAACCCTAGGAGAATCACATCCCTAGCTTGAGGTGTAGACATAGCTTTAGAGCAGATGTTCCGAAACTCATTCTCTGGTTCCTGACCAGTTTTGTTTCCCCTATGGCCTATGGATGAGCCACAGAATTTGTGTTGGGGAGGGAAAATATCTTCTGATCTTTTTCCCTCTGACTTCCCAGCTCTCTGTGGTTTTTTGCAACCCCACTTCATTTGCAGCATTTTTTCTTCTACACATAATGTGCGCATATTGCCACTAATGTCTTATGCAATAACAATATTAAATATCTGCAGTGATGGTGTTTCATCCAGAATCCTGGATATGGGATCCACTGGCCAGTTGTCCACAGTGTAGGGTTTTCCTTCCTTAGCAATCAGGCCATAGCCCTTTGTACTAGTGCAATGGTCCCCAAACTTTTCCATGGGGCGAGCGCCAGACAACTAGCCACCGAGGACCGTGGCCGCCAGACAAGCTGCTGCCGAAATGCCACCGTGAAGCGGCAACATCAAGAGGCGTTGCCGTCTAAATGCTGCTGTGAAGGAGCATCATCAAGAGGCGTCGCTGCTGAAATTTGGTAGCGCTTCTTGACGTTGCCACTTCTCGGCAGCATTTCGGCAGCTGCTTGTCTGGCAGCCAGTAGGTGGGCGTACATGGATGCACACGTGGGGGACCCCTGTACTAGTGTATATATATAGTGTGTGTGTTTAAACACTCAGTTGGAATTTTCAAAGGAGCCTAAAGGAATTAGGTGCCCAGCTTCCATTGGGAATTGGGTGCTTAACTCCCTAATTAGGCTCCTTTGAAATTCCCAGTCTCAATGATGAATGTTCATTGTTAACTCTATTTACATTCTGTCTTTTTGTATGTAGTTTATAGATGCTAGTGCAGTGGTTCTCAAACTTTTCATATTGGTAACCCTTTTTAAACACCAAGCCTCTAAGTGCAACCCCCCCTTAGAAATTAGAAACACCTTTTTTATATTTAACACTATGATAAAAACTAAATTTATACCCTAAATTTACCTTTTCTCACTGCTTTTAAATTAAGACTAAAACACATGTTTATCAAATTAAATATAAGCAGAAAAGTTATTTTTAAGTAGAATTTTATTTTTATACTTGACAGCAATTAATGACCTGAAGCAGCCAAAAATCAGTCAGATGGATGTTGCCATTTTTTTGACACAAGAAGTTTTATTCTTGGTGTTGTTTTAGAAAGGGCGCATCTGATATCGTCATTCACATCAAGCTGGTTTTGAGATTTCGTCTTTATTGTGAGAAGGCTGGAGAATCCACCCTTGCATTCGGAGGTAGTGGAAAATGGCAGAAGGACTCTCAGGGCCATTTCAGACACCAGTGGCTATTCACTTGCAACTGAGCACCAGAACTGGTTTGGAGGCAGCTGTGTGAATTTTGCTTTCACTTCATCATCATTGATCATGTCGACAAATTGTTCCTGTGCTTGAATATCTTCAGTAGGTAACTGTTCAGCTGTCACACTGAAAGGATTCTTCACCAGGGAATGAAATGCTGCTGGTAGCACTGGGACGTAGTGTTAGAACTCTTCATGAAGGGCTCTCAAATGTTCACTGATAGCCGACTTGAGAGCGCTATCAATGTTAACTTCCTCCTCCTCGCTGAATGAGGAAAGTGTCAGAAACATGCCATATCTGTCCGTGTCCAACTTCCTGCACAACAGATCCAACTTCATCTGGAAGGCTCTTATATTATTAGTCAGGTCTATTAATGTTGAACATTTTCCTGGAAGCGACAGACTGAGATCATTAAAGCTATCAAAGATGTCAACTAGATATGACAAGCAGAGAAGCCATTTCTTGATACTGAACTTTTTGTTCAGCTCTTGTTTCTCTTTTCACAGGAAAAACTCTGCCATCTCTTCACAAAGTATAAAAATGTATTTAATGCATGTACCCTAGAAAGCCATTGGACTTGAGTGTGGAAAAGCATTTTCATATTCACCACCCATTTCATTGCATTGCTCTCAAAAGAGACGACTATTCAGAGCATGAGCTTCAGTGTAGTTCACTGCTTGTATAACAACATCCACCAGTGCATTAAGGCATATTGGCAAGTCTTTGCAGCTTGGGCTTGATGATGAATTCCACAATGAGTGATAATCACATTAGGTGAGACACACTTTACCTTCTGCTGAAAGCTAGACCATGCACCCATCATTGCTGGAGCACAATCGGTTCATAGATCACAAAGGTTTTTCCACTCAATGCCATTGCTTTTGAAAAAGGCATTCACCTTATTGAAAAAGCCTGTGCTGTTGTGGTTGTTTTAAGTTGTTCATAGAATAAGAACTCATCCTTAACATCCCCAGCATTAACATACTGTACAAATGCTATTAAAAGTGAGTAACATCATTAGTTTCATCAAGTTGCAGGCTGAACAAACTGAAAGCAGAATGTTTAATTTCGTACACAACTTGTTTTTTGATATCTTCAGACATCTCACATATTCTGCATTTCACAGTATAATTAGACATGGAGATCATATTCAGTTTTTTGGCAGTATCATTGCCAACCGCAATATCTTTGCTTGCTGGCAGAATAAGCTACTTACCTACTGTTTGCGGCATTTTGGTATGGGCAATTCGTAGTAACTCAACATAAGAGACCTCCACAGCTGAGGACATTTGCTGTTGGAAATTTCCATCAGCATCAAGCCTGGCCTTCTTTATTACTTCTTTGTGTTGAAAAAATCCACCTTTTGATTTTTATGCTCAGAATGTCATTTCAAGATGTTGCTGCAGTTTGCAATTGTTTCGTTGATTCAGCAGACAAAACTTCACAGCAAATGACGCAGTGCAGTTTTTCAATACCAAAGGTGATGATACTGGTAAAACCAAGTTTAATGTAAGACTCAAGATACTTTCATTTTTTAGCAGTTTTAGCAAAACTGGTGGCCATTTTTTTCAGGAGAAAGTTTGCGCTTGTGTGTCTGACTGTTAATTAATAAAGTACTTTTTCAGCTGCTAAGAATTAAGCCCTCTAATGTTGTCTGATGTTACCAGCCATAGGAAAAATGGTGCCCTGGGCAAACTTCTATTTGGCACCCTTCCTTTGGAGGCAGAGCAGGGCTGGAGGTGTAGTGGTGTTGGGGTTGGAGCTCGGCTGGAGCAGCTTGGGGCTCTGAGCTTGTCATAGTATCTTTCCCCAATCTGAACCTTAGAGTCCAAAAGTTGGGGTACTAGCATGAATTCCTCTAAGCTTAATTACGTGCTTAGATCTGATAAGCTGCTACCAATCAGAAATTCCAGTGGCTGATACACTCTAGTCCCCCTAAAACCTTCCCTGGGGACCCCAAGACCCAAATTCCTTGAGTCTTACAACACAGGAGAATAAACCATTTCCCTCCCCTTCTCCTCCTCTCCAGGTGTTCCCTCCCTGGGCTCCTGGAGAAATATACAGATTCAAGTTCCGTGAATCTAAAACAAAGGGATTCCACCCTTCTCCCTCCCTGTTAAGTACAGACTCAATTCCCTTGAGCCTCAACAAGGGGAAAAAATCAGACAGGTCTTAAAAGCAAAACTTTTAATAAAAGAAAAAAAGAATAAAGAAAATCACTGTAAATTCAAGATGGAATATTACAGGGTCTGTCAGCTTCTAGAAACTGGAGAAAAAGCCTCCTCCAGCAGAAATACAATTTAAAATACTTCCAGCCAAATACACATTAGACCTCTACCAGCCAGATACACATTTGCAAATAAAGAAAACCAGTTAAAAAGACTAAACCACCTTTCTACTTGCACTTACTACTTGAATAGAAAATTAGAGCCTGTGGTACGTCCAGTCACTCTCAGATCCCAGAGAGAACAACGCAAAACCCCAAAAACACAAACAAAGGCTTCCTTCCACCGAGATTTGAAAGTATCTTGTCTCCTGATTGGTCCCCTGGTCAGGTGTTTGGTTCCCTGTTTGTTAACCCTTTACAGGTAAAAGAGACATTAACCCTTAACTATCTGTTTATGACAGAGCTCCACATATGGTGGTGATGAGGACTCACAACCAAGCACCTGGCTGGACTCACAGCAGGTGGTGGGACTGACAACCCTGTGTGTGGCAGGGCTGGGAGTTAACAACCTCGCGCCTGGTGGAGCTCCCAGCTGATAACCCCCGGCGTGGTCGGGCTCTGCCTGACAACCCCAGTACAGGGGTTGGAAGTCACAGCATCCTGGTTGCCCCAGCTCAGTGCTCACAGCCCCACTCCTAGTTGGGGTCAGGGATCACAACAATGTGCTTGGCTGGGGTTGGTGCTCACAGCCCCACACGGGGGTTGGGGTCGGGACTCGCAGCCCCATGCCAGTGTCAGGATTGGGGCTCATGGTTGCAGCCCAGTGTAGGGGTCAAGATTCATGGCTTGCAGCCCCACTCTTGGCCAAGGTTGGGGTCGGGGCTTGCAGCCCTGCAGCCCTACATGGGGGTTGGGGCTCATAACCCCACACGGGAGTTGGGGTCAGGGCTCATAGCCACACGCTGCTTTTGGGGTTGGGGCTCTCAGCCCACTGCAGGGGTGAGGGCTTGCAACCCTCCACATAACCAGGTCATGACCCTAACTTTGAGAACCAATGTGCTAGTGTAACACATCGGGTCAAATGATGGCAGTAAAGTAACCTGATCAACAATGCCAGCAAGCAGCGTTTGAAAAGAAGCACCAGGAAGAAAGCTCTGCTTCAGATACAATAACTTTTCAGTATGTTTGTATTTATGATCAATTATTTCTATTACAGTCACACCTAGGGCTAGATTCACAAGGAGGTCTTAGCCACCTAATTGCCACTTTAGGTGTTAAGTCCAACATGTAGGTGCCACAGGCATTCACAAAACCACCGCTCAGCTGCCATGTAACCCAGTAGGTACTGTAAGTCCCCAGAGCCTTAGGGCTTGTCTACACTACCGCGCGGGGTCAATCCAAGGTACACAACTTCAGCTATGTGAAGCTAATTCAGCTGCTGCTCTCCGGTCAACTCCGCTTGTGTGTCTCATTCTGGTGGAGTACCTGAGTCGACGGGAGAGTGCTCAGTGGTCGATTTATCATGTCTATACTAGATGCGATAAATTGACCCCCACTGGATCGATCGCTGCCTGCCAATCCAGTGGGTAGTGTAGCGAAGCCCTGAGTTTCCACCAGTAAAGTCCCCGTGCACCTAAGAAAGGGCTGATCTGACTTAGGCAAGGAGGCCACACCCTTTTCCTCAGAATTTCCTGTTGCTAGTTTAGACATCTCCCTGGTCATCTTGCTGGCTTCTGCTAATCCCTTTTTAAGGTGCCTGACTCTTCCCAGGCATTGTATAGGAAGCCTGGGCAACTAACCTGAGATTGTGAATTCCACTACTAAAGGCCCTTTGTGCTAGATGCTGTACATACACATACTAGACAGTCCCTGCCCTCAGGAGCTTACAGTCTAAGTAGTCAAAAGGGTTATATGTGTTTATAATTTAGATAATAACTACTCAAACCCCTATGTTGGTTGTTGCTTTTGCACGTGTTGCATAGAGAAATAAACTGTGATTATTTCACCTCTGCAATTCCTATAGGTGTCTTCTTGGGTTTGCAAAGATGCTGGCCAACATGTTCTTAGAAACGTTGCTTTCTATATCAATGCAGAATCCTACTTTACTTGATATATCTGTGCAATTTTCTCTATTTTAAATTTATGTGATTCCTCATTATCTAATTTTATTATTATAGAATTATTTGCCAGGGTAGCACTAAGAGAAACAGAACAGATTTATGTCATAAAGCTTGTTTCATAGTGTTTTTCACAGCTTTGGTTCCTTTGGGGCATAAGGAAAGGAATTGCATATGAAGCAAAATGAGTTAACAAACTCCCAGGGAGTTCAGAGTTTTTATGGGACACCTTTACAATTCCAAAACAAACGAACAAACAGAATACTACAGTTATATTATTTCTATTGCTATTTATACTCAATGCTTAACAGACTGTGTCCTGGTGGATCTTGCAAAGTCCAGAGAAAGTCTAGCTGTATGCTGCTCTTTAGTTTTAATAAATTCTGTGGCCAGAAAGTTCAAAGGAATGACACAATTCTAAAATACAAGTGGATCCCATAGTGTTAGGTACTGTACAGCTGCATATGAGAAAGGAACAGTGGGTGGGCGGACTTGTTTTTAAGGTACTGGCTAAGAACCAGGAGATCTGGGTTCAATTCCCAGTTCTGCCACCGAAATTTTGAGTGATCTTAGGCAAATCATTCAATATCTCTCTACCTCGCACCCTTATCTGCAGGATTGGGTTAACAATACTTCCCTACCTCAGAGGGGTGTTATGAGGATGAATTCATGAATCTGTATGGTGCTCAGATACTATAGTGATGATGGCCATAAAAGCAAGTAGACAGAGTCCTCGCTCATAATAGTCCTTCATCCTGAAAAGACTCATGCACTATGACTATTGAAGTCAATGGGACTACTCACACCATGCAAAATTGAGCGTGTATGTAAGACTTTATCAATTCTTGCCTAAGAACACACCTTATATATGAAGAGCAGTGTGGAGGGAAACAATCAAATATATACATATATTAGAAAGTGTGAACTATCTCCATCTGCCTCTCAACCCTAACCATCCTAACTGATGTGATGGCAGAAGCAAGTCTTAAGGAGGGGTTTGAACGCAAATGGGGTTATGATCTTACAGTTCAATTCAGGGAAGGCATGCCATGCATGCTGGGGAGCTTGGGAGATTGCATGTAAATCTATGAGAAACTGACAAACAAGGCCAGAGTCATTGATGAAGGGGAGGAGTAAGGGGACATGATAAGAGACAAGAGTGGCCAATTAGGGATGAGCAGGAGTGAGGACAAGAAGTTTGAACTTGGTTCAGATTAAAAGAAGTATTACAAAAAGTTGCAGCACATTTAATTCTAGTTTATGAAAGATATGTGATGACTCCAAAAACTTTCCTTGCAAATCAGTCCTGCGTACAATTCATAACTTTTGTTCCGAATTTTTCATCATTTTACTCAATTTCTCATTTCCCATTTTGCTTTAATTACAAAATTGCTTGACTGCAATAGCTATGGATTTTATTTGCTTACCATGCAAAAGCCATATTCGCTTGAAAATGGACTTATCTTTGCTTTGAGATAAGTTTTTTTTGCTTGAAAACTGTCCCGTTGTTCACTGGATAATAACGGGAGGGTTTTTTGCTTGAAAAATTTGTATACCTCAGTGAAATTTCTTTCATATGAGGTCCCATTTTCAAGCTTGTAATGATGTGAAAAACCTAGAATTTCAAGTAGTTTTGCACATGCTGCAAATGCTTCACGCATACATATTCTAATGCAATCAAGTCCTCTTCATTATATACCTGACAAGGAAATGAAACAACGTATTTTCTTGACACTGAAGTAAAATACATAAGTTAGCATGCAATTCAGCACCTATATACTAATAACTGTTAAAGGAATACACCTATTTAAAAATTCCATTGACCAGAGGATTAATTTGCAACACTAGGTTGACCTGTTCACTACCTGCCTGTTAAAAGAATATCCTTTTGCTGAAAAAAATTCATAATACAACAAACCACTCTCAGATGAATACCTGGTAGAGCAATAAACATGTTCAGAATCTATTCTATCAAGGTTATCCATTTAACTGCTGTCTCCTTTACTGTCTAGGAGCATGCATTTTCAAGCCTAGAAGATTTCACACATGAATGGTAGTAACACATTCTGTAATTATCTTTCATCTTATGTCTTTGTCACATTGTAATACAGCAGTTTTTCAACATAAAAAAACCTGGGGATTAAAAACCTTGAAACACATTTTATATCTTTATTTCTAGAATTCATACATGTGTATGTGGAGAGCAAAAGTGTCAATACCTTACAAAGTATTTGTGTTGAAAATGTCATAAAAAGCCAAATAACTATAATTTTAAGATTATTTTGACTATTTTCAGGACTATTTTAAAGAACTTTTCAAGACAAATAAATAGGAATCAGTGGTTTAGCGTCAAGTATCAGAGGGGTAGCCGTGTTAGTCTGGATCTGTAAAAGCAGCAAAGAATCCTGTGGCACCTTATAGACTAACAGACGTTTTGGAGCATGAGCTTTCGTGGGTGAATACCCACATGCATCTGAGGAAGTGGGTATTCACCCACAAAAGCTCATGCTCCAAAACATCTGTTAGTCTACCAGGTGCCACAGGATTTTTTGCTGGTTTAGCATGTAAGATTAAGCCTTACATATCCAAAAATTGGTTCAGATCTACCAGAGGTTTAAATTAAATTAAATGTAATTATCTTAGTTAATTTTTGAGTGGTTAGCAATAGACAGAATTTGATACCATATCACTTCAGTAATAACAGATACGTGCATAATCTTTTGTAAAAGATATCTTCAACATGCCATTAGAAACTGAATAAGTATAGCAAATCAATAAAACTACAGTGCCAGTTTCATTCACTTTGAAATGATGGTGCTTTTAGAAATGGATGATGATCTGGGTACCACATCATTTCATTTTATTTTCCATATATAGTCATTTCTCTGTTAGCTAGAATCTGTTGTGAAGCATAATCACTTTCTTGTAGAAATACTTTATGGCCGCTCAAAGTTTCAGACCATATGTTCAAATGGAAGAACGTTAACTTTTACTGCTCATTCTTTACAGACGATGTACAAACACATTAGTAAATCTATTCTTGTGAGGACATAGAATCATTGCAAAATATAATAGCGAGAGGTATGAATGGAGGTGGAATTTCCAATTGGATATTGAATTATTTTTTAGTGCAAGTTTACAGTTTATCATTTTTTTCTATTTCTCACTTTTCAGAACATCATCTTTCAGAACTTAAGATGCATTCAAAATTTTAATATATCTTTATCATATCAGCCTGATTCTGATCTCATGTGCAATGGCTTTATCCTGCTTTATCTATTGACTTAAACAGAATTGTTCCAGACTTAGGCCTGGTCAACAATAAAAAATTAGGTTAGTGTCACTGCATCGGTGAGGGGGGGTAAAAAATCCATAGCCCTGAGCAGCATAGTAGCTACTGCCACTCAGGGAGCTGGAGTACCTAAGCCGACGCAAGAATCCCTCCAGTTGGCATAGGTAGTGTCTACACTGAAGTGCTACATTGGCACAACTACAGCAGCACAGTTGTGCTGCTGTAGTGTTTTAAATGGAGACAAGCCCGTATACTAGTAAAACAAAGAAGAGAGTCAGGCCCTATGACCCCAATCAGGCAAAGAATTATAAACATGCTTTACTTTATAGTTGATTAAAGTGGGAGCAGGAGCAGGCCAGGAATGAGCAGATTGTGTCATCTGCTTTCATATAAATTAAGGTGAAATGTCAAAGATCCATATTATCTCACATATATAAAGCCAGGAGCAAAAGAGCATATCATAAAATGCTTTTTTATCTCTGGAGCATTTTCAGGTGAAAGAAAATGAAATTCTAGCATTCAAAGTATCTTCTGAGTTCTTCCATTATTTAACATTTTCTTTCTTCTTAGATTTGCTAATGTTAATGTATGCCTTACGTTATCCAGCCCACCAGATAGGCCAGAGGTTTGATTTACAGAGCCTCAGTGTACCATGCTTCTGAAGTTATTGCAGTTATGGTACAATGCTCTTCTAGCTTGCCAGTGACATTTTCTTTTCCAATAAAAGAGAATGTAATACAGAAACAGAAGATAAAAAGACTAACAGAGCAGGGTTTGGGGTAGGATCCACTCTTTGGAAACAAAGGAAGAAATAATGGCTTTGGCTAGGAAAGATCTACAAGCAGTGGCAGTAGATAAAGCTGCCCAATAGTGGAAGCTCCTGCCATTTACCAGGAACCTCAGGACAGGGTTGTGCTGTGCTCAAACATCTTTCTTGTCACAGCAAATTGAAAGCGACATGAAGGAGCTTAATAACTCCCAAGACATCTCCTTTCTCTTGTCATGGGACACTATGATAGAAGCTGCTAGAGGGAAATTCAGTTCACTGGCAGTATCTGACAAAAATAAATAAACAAATAAACCTTAGAAGTGTAAAGTTTGAAACGGAACAAAAGAAGGTAATAGATTTTAAGGCGTCTTCAGGCTCTGAAACAACTGACCAACAAGAGAGAACAATTAGTTTTTAATTAGTTGCTGAAAAACCAAACATCTGTGCAGACTGAAGTCAGATTTTGAAGAAAAGTTCACAAGGTTAAATAGGCTTTTGATTGGCCAAACTGAAAAATATCACTACAGGGGCACTAGATGCTTTAAGGAGTTGGTACTGAGAGAAACTTCTGACCTAAAGTCAAAAGTTAAGTTCAATTTAGTTTAATAGTGGTCAAATATCATTATCTGGGCCAGCTCTAGGGTTTTTGCCGCCCCAAGTGGCAGAAAAAAAAAAGCCACGATCGCAATCGGCAGCATTTTGGTGGCAGGAACTAAAGGAAGAACCGAGGGACCTGCCGCCCAATTTCCGCCGAAGAGCTGGAGGTGCTGCCGCCTTCCATGGTCCACTCCAACCACCTGCTGGCTGTCTGGTGCCTGGAGCTGGCCCTGATCATTGTCATGTGATTGCTATTTGGCATCTTATTGTTCTCAGTTTAGTTCCTCGTGGACAGGTTTACACGTCATAATTGTCTCTCTTTCCCAGAGACAGCAGGTCTTATTGAGTGGGTGTGGTGGCTGAACTACCATAGCCAGGCATATTGTGGGGTCTAGAACATTGGGGATTTGTGTTGCACATGCTTAAGGCCATTCATTTTCCGTTTAAAATGATTTTACCTGAAAAATTCCCAGGTTTTACAACGATCATTATTCAGTTTTTTCTCTGATTTTCACCTTCCTTTTGTGTCATTCAAATGTATACAAATAACTTGTTTTATTAGGAAAATACAATATATTGCATGAGATACATGTATTAAGATAATACATTAGTCTGCGTGTATTTGCAAAGCTGCCTGTTGAAGTAAGGCTATGTGTTAGTCTAGAAGATACACACAATAAACAAACAGGCACCCACGCAAGCTCTGAAGTGTGTGCACATCTGAACGTAATGATGAATCTCATGCTCACCACATACACTTTTCAAGCTGTTAGCTGATTACGGTTGAAAGGTTTGACACACTAAAACGCAAAGAAAACAAAAATGTTTCAGAACACAACAAAGTATTCGAAAGTTTTAAAAAACCAAAAACAGGAGAAAAGGATGAAGTTGAGTGTATGTGCTGCAAATGGTGTGGCCCAATTATTAAATGTAAATATTTCTAGGTTAATAGTTCTAAGTCTACTCCAGTAAACTATTTATTCAAATGTAAAGTTTTATTTGGGGATTAGAGATATATTATTTTCTGAAATTTAGAGGTGGCATTATGTTTTGAGTCTGTTTTAGTTCTGCAGCAAACTGCATGGATGAACGGAATTCAAAGCATTAATCTACTGAATATGTTTCCCCTGTCCTTATGTCCACCAAAATAAACCCTGATATTTACCCAGAATAATTATTAATATGTTTTTGCACTGATTTTCACCAGTTTTTTGTTGTGGTAAAATACACTGATAAATTCCCAGGAAAAATAAATAAAATAAAAACTGAAAATGAAGGGCCCTGCATGTGCTGTACCTGTACTATACATAGAGACCAAGCCCTATCGATCTTGGAGCCTTTCACAATTTCTGAAGTCACTTATAGACTCATAGACTCATGAACTTTAAAGTCAGAAGGGACCATCAGCATCTAGTCTGAACTCCTGCACAATGCAGGCCACAGAATCTCACCCACCCACATCTATAACAAACCTCTTACCTATGTCTGAGTTACTGAAGTCCTTAAATTGTGGGAAAAAGGGAAATAAACCAACAGAGTAACTCAGGGGCAATCAGACATGCCCCTCTCCATGATAAAAAATATCCAGGAGTCTGAAGGAATTCTACAGTAAAAGGCTTTGTGTACTTCTCAGGATGGGTAACAGAAGCTGATCTTCAGTTTAACTGTACTTTGAAGAAGCCTGAAAATTAGGCTCCTCAGCTGATCAAAAGCTAGGTGCACTTATAAACTAATTACATGTACAGCAGGCTCTCAAATCTTCGTCAGGACAGGTACATTTACAGTTTCAAAAGGGCTTCCCAATGGAATTTTTTATACCATATACTAAATTCAAGAATATGGCAATAAGAAAAGCATTTCTGTATAGGGTGACCAGATAGGAAGTGTGAAAAATCAGGAGAGTGTGGGGGGTAATGGGAACCTATATAAGAAAAAGACCCAAAAATCAGGACTGTCCCTATAAAATTGGGACATCAGGTCACTCTACAGGAGGGATCTATTTCACTATATTGTGCTCTCCTTTTTACTTATGCAATCCATGCAACCTCAGCAAAGTAGAAGAGTTGCATGGGTAGATATTAGAGCAGCACATCTGACACACTGGTTAAATAAACTGACTATTCCTAAAAAACCTGTAGTTTCCAACATATACAAATGAAGGAGACAGCAAGTGATTTTTCTCCAAAAAGGTTCATCTTTGTTGACATAGGAAGTGTAAAACAGCAATATTGTTATCAATAATAAAATAATAATAATAATAAATAGTAATAATAATAATAATAATTAATACATACCTCTTGTATCACAGTGCAGTTACTTAGAAATTTCCTTTTTTCTCCCCGTGTTATTCCTATAATCAGTATGTAACCCTTCTGCCCCTCTGAGTTGGCAGCAACAAGGGCCGGGTTCAGTATCCAGGGGTTCCGTTTCAATAACCCAATGCCAAACCAGCTCGAGCCCCCACCCAGTGACCTGGGAAAATCTTACACCCCAAGGTGTCTCAAAGAGGCAATGTTTCCCCTCTCGCAAGCACAGAGTCTCGGTGTAGCAGAAAAGGTTTAATACATGAGATAAACAACAAACACTAAATTGGGAAAACACCTCAACTAGAGTTCATAGACCAAACCGTGAGCAAAGACCCACCCCAGGAAATTGGGCTGTGTCCTCTTTCCTGGGCTCTTGAGTCCAGCAACCCCCAAATCACCCACAGTCCGAAAAGTCTCTGTCCTGGGTCAGTGCAGCCCCAAAGTTCGAGAGTCTATCTGCAGAGGTCCCTCCCCCCAGCCTGGGTAGAAAGGGGCACCTTACGTGGTCCAGGGCCAACTGCCCTGCCTCTCCGTGGGTTCTGCTCCCGCCTCCTCCACGAACTGCTCCGCTTTACCAGCCGCTCCACTCTGCTCCTCCAGCCGCCCTCACAAACTGCTCCGCTCCACCAGCTGCTCTGCTCCACCAGCTATCCCGTGAGCTGCTCCAGTTGTCCCTGCAAACTGCTCGGCTCTGCTCACTCTGTGGGCTGCTCCACCTGTCCCACAGCTACTCCACTCTGCCAGCCGCTCTGCTCCACCAGCTGTCCCGTGATCCGTTCCAGCCGTCCCCACAACTGCTCCACTCCACCAGCTGCTCTGTTCCACAGTATAGCTTCAGGCTCCCCCACTAGTTAGCACAGTACTCAGTGCTCTCAGCTCTTTAGTGATCTCAGCTCATAGTAGGGGAGCCCCACTGCTAGTGCACCATTAGCCCAAAGTGAGTTCAGCTCAGTAACCTGTATCTGGATTCTTAAGGGAATAAAGAATCAACTCTGACATTCCACAGTGGAGAGAGGAGGATGTGCAATTGGTGTTCCAGGCCCTCACAAGGGGCCCATACCATCAGGTACACACACCAGTCCCCAACCTCTCTCTCTTCATGGGGTTTTGGAACCCATGTCCCATGTTTAGCAAGTACCACCCAACTGAAGTTGAGTCATCTCTGTCACAAAGCAGTCCCACAGCTCCCCATTCACACAATCAGAGTGACAAACTTTTTTTTTCCTGCCCCAATAACAAAGAAATTGGGGATCCCAGCTGTTAAAATAACCATCCTAGCCTGCTGTGGGCTTATGCTAAGTGGAGGGTGAATGCCAATGCAAATCTTTCCCCATTCTTTGAAATTCTTGGAATTCTTTCCACATTCCCTACAATTCACCACCAGATGTCAGGGTAGCGCTCATCCTGACTCTGCTTACAAGTATTATTGTAATTCATGAAGCAAAGCAGACCAAAAATCAACAAGGATATATTTTACACAAGCGCATAAGGATATGTCTCCTCCATGAAGAGTTTGATATTTTCTTGTTGCCTGGCCATTAAGGTGGTACTTCCAGAAATGCTGATTTACTGCAATCAGTTGGGAATTTCTGGTAGGGAATGTATATACACTTTCAGAAGCAGCATGTACAATAAGTAGTACTTCCAGAACTGTTAGTTCATCACCATCTTTGCATGGAAAGCAGTGGAGTTATGCCAGCATAAAACTGGTGAATAGGCCCATTGTCTTTTCATTTTATCGAGTGCCCTCTTGTTCATGTATTATGGGAAACAGTAAGTAGGAGCCCATTGGCCTTTTCTGTACCATTCAGTTTTTTACATACCCCTAATAACATCTTCTTCATTTATCTGAGAGCTCATAGGACATGCTTTGTAGTGCTTAATTGCACATTCTATGTCACTTCAAACCACTGTGGTTTACAGCACAATTTATAGTTTCACTGCAGCATTAAATAAACTCCCTTGGATTTCTATAAATTTCAAAGAGGCTATTTTCTTTCTCTTAAATGAAGAAGTTCTGGAGTATACTGTATATTTCTCTCAAAGTAAGTATTTATGGTTTTTATAAAATACTTTGCATATACCCATGGATTTATGTTATAATTCTTTATATGTTTATGAGCTTAGTCTACTTTATTTGAAGACCGATATGCACCAAAAAATCACATATGAGTTAAGAAATAAAAAATAACATGAATCCTGATCAATGGCTTACATTTCTCCCAGGAATGCTAGTGCATATATTTGCCATGGTAACCAGACCTGTTTCGTATTTCTCATACCACACCTTCCTCCCTTTGTCTCTGTCCAACTGAAAATATAATGAATCACAAGGCTCACAGATGCTGGTGTCTGATAACAAAAGGCCTGTAAGACTCTTGTACTTTAGAATTGTCACAACATGAGAGCTCTGTAGAAAGAGCAACATTGTACCAACAATTAGTCTCAAGCAGTTACTCCAAAATGTTAAATGACAAAAGTATAAGCCCAGTAGAAAATCAAGATTCATTTTGTTCCACTTACGCTTCTAATGGCATCAGTCTTCTGCAACTGTAGGTGCTGATGACCAAGTAATAAGCAGGTGTTGTACTGCTGTAATCTACATTCTATGTAGTGATTACCATTCTGTCAGAAGCAGATTGTCTAAAATAGGTTTAAGATTGGTATTACTGAAATGTTGGCAAATTCCTCTGATCATGTAACTTTAGATGGAAAGTGCAATATGAAATGTATCCTTGGCTCTTTAGTACTCTGCATGTTACCCAGATAAAAGGGAATATTTGCTAATTTACTGCATCCTTCAGAAATATTTTTAGGGAGTACTGTTTCTGGATGCATGAAACATGAATCAGCATTCCACATATGTTAATCAGTTCCATCTGTATCCTTTTCTGAGAGCATATGCATTAATATGGGAGCAATTTTTGTTGAACTGTCAGTGCAATAGATGGCTTTTAGTGAACTGCGACTGAGTCTCTTCCTCAGCTCCATTTATTGAAAATAAACCTTATCTGTGCAGCACACAAACACTCTGTTAGTGTGCACTACATTTACATTTCATTGTAATTCTTGCATATTAACTCTGCGACTGTTACCATGATAGCTAAAACATCACTGACATTTACATTAATGTTTAAATAAATGCAGTTTGTTTGCATATAATGTGTCTTCTTTGTTTGTAGGCAGATATAGTATTTGGTAATATCTGTTTCTGTAATTTTTCAGCTATCTATTTCTTATTAAAAAATCTAAATACATTATAGTTTCATAAGAATGAGAGCATGTTGAAAAAGAAAAGAAACAGAATTTTAACTTGTTTCATTGTACTTAGGTCTAAGAGGCCTGATACACAGAAATGTTTCCATTGAATTCTATTCTGTTCTGTTGTCACCCCTCTTCCAAGCATTTGCAGGATGGGGTCCTTACAAGAAATTTCCTGTTGAAGGAGAAATCAGGTCTGGGTATTTTCTGAGAGTAACTTGTTTTATTTATCCTGTACGCATCAGTCCTTGAAGAGAGGTGATCACAAATAGCAGACAGGAAAATCTTTTTCAGAAATCTCAATGCTAACACCAATGCCCATCTCTGCCCCAAGAACTCACTCTGGTTAGAGAAACTAAGGCAGAGAGCCTATTCCCTTGATGATTGCCACAGCTTCACCATAAAAGAAAGCACATCACAAAACTAACAATACCATATTTCTTCAAAGATTACAAGCTGCTTACATGATAAGAAAAACACTTGTAAGAATGTGTTACAGTGCCACCTTGTGACTCCCACCATAATTATATTATATATATGTAAAATGTGTATGTACTTATATATAAATATGCATGTATGTATCTCTCTTTATATAAGTGTGTGAGTATAGATGTATACATTATATACTTTTTTTTCCTGCTGTGATGTGAGGTTCATTTTCCTTCTGGAAATGTTTAACTGTCTTCAAACTTATTCAGCTTCCTTACTGACTTTTCAGTCTGTCTGTTTGATTTTGAAGACCTTTGTAATGTATGCTTCAGTATTATGGTAACTGTTATTTGGTTGTGGGTTTCTTTCCCTGGAGTACAGGATGTTCTTACAGAGATTTCCCCCCCTGCCTTCCCAGTTTCTCAGGACTGCTTCCTGCCCTTCAGTGATTGCCACCTGCTCTTTGGGCTCTTTGCACTGACCTTCCGTCCTGCTTAGCTAGCCTCTCAATCTTTTTTACTAATTCTTTGTTACTCGGCTCATCCAGCTTTCCATTTCTAATGCATTCCTGCCTAAGTTCTTTTTGCTACATATATTAGGATCCTCCAGTCCTGGGCCAAACGCAGCTGGGGTAAATGCATCCCATGGAACTCCCTGAACCAAACGAACAGGCATTAAAATGATTACATGGGGCCTGAATCTGATTTATGCCAGTTTTACATCAGTGTAACCGCACTGACTTCAGTGAAATTACTCCTGTTTCACAATGGTATAAGTGAGAGAAGAATTAGGTCCATAAGTTACAAGTATGGCCCAGATCCTGGTCTTAGGTTGCACAGTGTATAACACAACTCAGAAGAAAAGGGGTCTTGCAAAGCTGACTTGGAAGCTCATCTTTGCTCACCCCCAATCCAGGGCAAACTGTACATCAGGCACAGGCTCTTACTTACTTACCTACTTACCTAGGTGTAAGTTAGAGCAGACTTTGGTAGGTGTCACTCCAGATTTACATCATTATAAGTGATGTCAGAATCCAGATAACTCTCCTACTTTCCTTCTTTCTTTCCTTCGGTATTTTTTTCTCAAGTTTGCAATAAGATATTGGATTTGATTTGTGATTCCCATGGCAATCTCTGTGTATGTAATCTTCAAGCAAACAAGCTGTGGTTGTTTTTGTACATTTGCTAGGATTTTTTTTAATTTACAAATATGGACTCAATTTCGAGAGCTCAATAACCCTTAAACTGTAACTTATTTTCACTGACTACATACATTCCTTCTACTGCTCCATACAATAGTTCTTTTCTTTTATCATCTTTGACACCCTGTACTTAAAATTCAATGGCAAAAAACTATGTTAATGCAGAGTTAAGATTCCTCTTGCAGAACATTGTGTTGAGCAAAACTCACACTTCTGAAAACTAGGAAATGCAGTTAAGGTTGCTCATGAACCCTTAACTCTGTCCACTTTCAGCAATGCCCTAATATGTCCCATTAACATACATACCTTTAGTCTGCCAACCCACAGCTGCTAAAGCTCTCCATCTCCTTTTGCAACCCAGTCACTCTCATCCACAGGATTCCATCTAACATTATTAATGGACAAAAAGATGGGGAGCGAGGTTGCTTACACACCCTCCCCTCTCTTCCTCTGGACTTGGCCTACTCTGGTTCACAGCCTTTGGTTCACACTATCAGTTATGTCTACACTCCAGCAAGGCCTACACTGCTGTGTTCACAGAAAATCTCCCCGTAGAATAACATATTATAACAGAACCAACTTGTAGCAAGCAACATGAGTTATTAAATCTTTATTGCACAGGTGTACAAAGGTTCAGATTACAAATGTCAGTGGTTGATTGTCCACTGGGGCAATGGCATTGGCACATTCCCTTGAAGCAGGCAAGCATAAAGTGGTGGCATATAAACCCTCTCATGGTTTTTTTTCTTTATGTGCACACATGCACTATAACTCTTCTAGATTACACAAGCGAAGACATGAACATGTTCTTAAATGCTATGCTCAGTTTGGGTCTCCCCTAACATTTAGTGGATGTCAGGCACTATTTTAGGTAAAACTTGACAGACAGAGACCATTTTGACCCGCATCACAGCAATGGTTTGATCACTAGATCTGAGCACAACACAAACAAACAAAACTAGAAACATTTTGAAAAATGGCTACTGGGTGGGGAAGAGGGCTTATAGCTCCTCTACCCCTACCTCCAGTGACCCCACCTGTGAGTCACTAACCCTGCCATGCACCCTCATGAGACATACCAAATCTCAAAGGAATCCATGAAAACATGTCCATTTTAGAAGTTCTGATGCAACCTTAACTAAAGTGCTGCTGCTTCACCACTATAATCACAGAGACAGTCCATGCCCAGAAGAGCTCGCAGCTTAAGTGAACAGATGGATATGTGCAACACTTGTGCAGGGCTTGGAGTGCATTGGAAGAGCTGGAGATGCAGAGTGTTGGAGTGCACTGGCAGAGCTATCAAGTGCAGGAAGATTGGGCTGCAGGAAGGCTGAAGGTGTCCTGGGAGAGTTGGTGGTGCAGGGAGGTTGGGATTCACTGACTGAGCTGGGGGTGCAGGTGATTGGGGTGCATTGGCAGAGCTGGGAGTTCAGGGGATTGGGATGCACAGGTAGATCTGGGGTATGCTATCCCTCCCTCATCTAGGTCCCCTGTCCCTTGCATGCCCATTTATCTCCATACCCTATCCCTTTCCCTCATTGCAACCACAAGCCCTTCTTCAATTCTCCCATCCTCCACCCCTCAGTACTCCTCCCCTCCCAGAAAACATTCACATGTCTAACTTCCCCTCTGAAGACTTTGACTACATTCCTCATGACTCACAAATGGCAGCCAGGGCTGCCGAAAGCAGGTTCGGGCCCCGGTGAAAAATTTTTTTCAGACCCCCCCAGCAAGGGCTAAACAGGGCCGATGAAGCCAGGGAAGCCAGACCCCGGGCCCTCTTCCGGACCGCCGGGCCCCAGTCATTTGTACTGGCTTCTCCCCCCATCTCATCGGCCCTGATGGCAGCAACCTCCAACCATTCAGTCCCAAACCTCTTTGGTGTTAGGTGTGATTAATTTATTCTGAATTCTTTTCATTGAAAGATTAGTTCACAGCCATCAACCTCAGCCACGTGAGTGATTCATCCACTCACTGCTATCTCTCAGTTTAACAGTACAAGGCAACAGAAGGAAACTGGGTTTTTTATGGGGAGAGAGGTAACTTGGGAAAGCCTTTGTCAAATGACCCCAAATTTGGATCACTTATCATACCCCAAGGCCTTCGCAGGCACACCAAATTTTAAATCAATTCAATCAACCATTTGGATTTTAGTGTATTTAAAAAAGCCAAGTTTTAAAGCATATAAAATGATGTTTGGAACCCTCTGTCTGTTTTTTTTCTGAACTGGTGCATATGCACTGAAAAAATATATATTTTCTTAAATACTATTCTCAGTTTGAGTCCTCCAAAGATTTGTACTGAGCATGTCAATTTTTAGCGGATTTAAAAAGGTTGGCCGTTAAACAGATGTCATGACACAACCTTAAGTATGGTGTTATTACAATGCCACTATAACATTTAGGCCTTGCTCTTGCAATAGCCTCTATGTGAGTGCACCCCTTCATCCATACGACACTCATTGCAACATTGGGGCCCTGGTTATTAAGTATATGTCACGTCTAAAATTCTCCCTAAATCAGCCCACTGTTTAGAAAAGTATAAATGCTGTTGAAAGGGAAATGCACCACCAGTATAAACTGAACAGGCTCTACTTCAGAACAAGCAAACAAACACAGCCAAAAGGAATAAACAAAAGTGCTAGTCACAGCCTTGGAGGAAGGATAAGTTCCTCACAAACCCATTTTACACAGCACTAACAAAAAAGGGTCTTTAAAATCCTGCTTGCTTCTGCCATAGCTGGAAGCCCCCAGGGGTGAAAGTCTGCAGGGAGGTTGTAGTGGTGGAAAGTTGCCATAATCTCTTCTTCTTCAGTGGACCTGTCTTTATGCAGCTGGAAAAGAAAATCACTCTTATTTGGGTCATGGGAAGGGATGAAGGGAAGCGCCAAATCAGTAGATTCCCCTCAGTTGTCATGTTCTTATACAACAGTACAAATGCCTTTAGTCATGAATCCATTTGCCTTGCTTAATTGCCCATGCATGCAAAGTAGTTTCTTGTCACTTCCTTGGTGACCTCTAGATATTTGGGCCAATCAACCCTAACATAACTCAGAACTTCCTGAAGCTGCGTGTCCATTGAGGTTGCTTTTTGTTGCTGGAATAGTCTCTTTTCTGACACTAGTATGTATGTGTCCACAGCATCCATGTATGCCTTTGTGTCATCTCTGAGCTCACGGGTACTTGAGTGCAAAGCTGGGCTCCATGACAGAATGTCTACCACGACCAGATTTTTCCCAGAAACATATTTAGCAATTGGATTAAATTGTATTAACCTTAGCAATAGATGTTGGCATCTTAGCGGTGCTTGAATCCATTAAATGAATACAGTTAACACAGATATCTGTACAAGATTCTCACATGCCCATATGTTTGCCAGACACTCTTTTTCAATCTGTGCATATCATTTCTCAGTTTCTATAAGCGTGCAAGAGCAAAATATAGCTAGCTTCCACTCAGAGCCATGTTGTTGCAACAGTACATCACTTAGACTGTATCTGCTTGCATCCACACTGAATCTGTGGGTTTGTACTTGAGAACTGGAGCTGTTAAGATCATTTATTTAACCTTTTTAAGGGATTTTGTGCATGTATTACACCGTGTGCCTCTGGCTCAACATAGTCAAGGTGTGTTGGACTTTAACAATTCATTCAGGGGTTTTGGTCAGTTTAGAAAGTTCTTGTAGGTATCACCAAGGTAATTTACCATCCCCAGCATATGTCTCAGTTCTAGTACATTGGTTGGTGCATTGAATTCTTGAGTTGCTTTTGCTTTCTAAGGACTAAGAGTGTTTCCATCTTTGTTCAGTGACACAAAAACTTGATTTGTGGTAGGTGAAACATGCATTTTTCCATGTTTAGCTTCAGTGAGGACTGACTGATTATGCTTAGGAGTTTGTTGAGGGTTTGTTGTGTTCTTCAATCAAAGATTCATATATCAGAATATTGTTGGTGAAAACTACAACTCCATTTGTATTTGTTAACAGTTCTGACAATTTTCTTTGGAAAATTTCTGGTGCACTGCTAATCCCAAAAGGTAATCTTCAAAAGGAAAATCTCCCAAATGGTGAGAGAAATGTAGTCATTTTAGCATTTTCTTTGTCTAAAAGAATTTTCCAGATCCAACTGACACATCCAGCTTGGAGAATACTGTAGCTCCTTTCACTTTGGGGAGCAAGCGTATAGTGTTGGGAAGATATATTTTTCTCTCACAACTGCTTCATTAGAGAGACAAGGTGGGTGAGGTAATATATTTTATTGGACTAGCTTCTGTTAGTGAGAGAGAGAAGCTTTGAAGCCACACAGAGCTGACCTCACTCACCTTGCCTCTCTAATGTCCTGGGATCAACATGGTTACAACTACACTACATACAACTGCATCATTTAGCTTTTTAAGATCCACAAAGATTCATATTTTTCCATTTTTCTTTATAATTGGTATCACTGGGGCACACCAGGCTGTTGGCTCAGATATTTTCTTGGTTATGCCAATCTGTTCCATTCATTTTATCTCAGTTTCCACTTTCTGAAGTAATGGAACAGTAATCCTGCAAGGTGTATGTACACTATGTGTTTCAGCATTGTCTATTAAAGCTGGAAGATCTCCTTTCAAAAGTCCAATATCAACAAATATTCCAGCAAGTTCTTCCAGGCCCACCATGACTGCCACACTGTGCCTGAGAAGGTTGTTGGTCTGCGGTCCTTTGATCACATGCAGTCAGCATGCATAGCTTTTGTCTTTGTAAGTTGTTTCTGTGATGACCTGGCTCATGCAGTTCAGAATACGTCCAGGGGTAGTCAGAGCCCTGTCAGGTGACTTCAGCTTCAGGAGTGGCTGAAGGTCATTGTAAATCCCTTCTGAGGAGACTGTGATGTCGGCTCCAGAGTCAATTTTAAAGTCAATAGTCTTGCTGTGAATATTCAGTTTCACTCTCCAGACAAGCTCTGTGTCATCAAAAGTGATAGATCCCAGAAACAATGTGTCTTGATTGTGCATAATACAAATTAATTCCCTGAGTGCTTTGGTGTAGGAAACTATATGTGCAGAATGTCCATATTTTGTGCATGTATTACACCATTTGCCTCTGGCTCAGCAAGCATCATCTCTTGGCTATGACTTTTTCCACATCTTGGGCATATAGGCTGGAATTTGTCCCTCTTAATCTGGGAATTCTCTCTCCTTGCCTCAGCAGTTTTATAATAATGACTCTTAACACTCACATGTTTATTTATAGCTTCTAAGCTAGTTTCCTGTTTTACAAGTCGCTCCTGCCTTTTGTTCTGTTGTTTGACTAATTCCGGTTGCTTTGCTATTCTGTATAGCTGTGACTAGGGTTAAATTTCTTTTCAGCTGTAGCTGCTGTGAAAGGTTTTTATCTGTTAACCAAATAACCAGTCTGTCGCTGATATTTTCATGTTTTGCATTCCCAAAATCAGAATTTTTAGCCAGAGTATACAGAGCTCTTATAAAACATTTTCTCCTGGTTCTTGAGTTCTGTGGTGAAAACATGCTCTTTCGTAAACCACATTTCTCTGGTGTGTAAAATATGCAACAAACTTAGCCAGAACACTTTCATAGTCATCTATGTTACTGTCTTCAGTAAAGTCAAAGGATTTAAAGATATGCTCTGCTTGCTTCCCAATAGCATAAATTAAAGAAGATATCTGAATATCTCTAGTTTCTTTGTGCAGCTTGTTAGCAATGCAAAAATCTTTCAAAATATTGTTTTCAGTCTGTCTGTTCTGAAAGTTTCTCATAGCTGAAGTTCTCTGGGGCATTTGAAGAGTAGCATGTTGACAAGGTCCTGAAAACTTTGTTGTTTTATTCCTTCTGTTTGCAACATTTACTGCTATTTTCCTTCTATTTCTGTCCTTATTTTACTCCTGACTCCATGTTATGTCCTTCTATAACAGATATGGATGAGTCACAGAGCTTGCTTATATGCACCAGATGGGTTCATTATAAGATTCTTTAATACTCTGCCAGGAATGACTGAGATTCATGTAAATAAGGTACCTTGTACCACCTCTTGCTGAGCAGTATAATACCTTTCAGCATTCATTACATCAGTAGCCCTAATCATAACTTAGCGCTTCTCCCTCTGGTGGGAAACTCTAAATGGTTGGGGGTGGCTAGCCAGTCTCCTGATCTGCTAGAGAGGGGGTTTCCATTCTGTCCCCAGGAGCATAGAGGGGCAAACTGGTACAGGGAAGGATAAGCCATGCCTCCATGCATCTACTTCAATAAATCTTACCAATTGTGTTCAAGACAAATGAAGAGAGGCTCCATGCATGTACTACAACAGTATTCGTTTTTCCTCTGAGGGATTCCAGAAGGCTTTAGGATAAATTGAAACATTCCCCAGTTCGGGCAGGCATGCAAACATATGCATTCCATGCACAGAGCAGAACACACTTTCTATGGTGCTCTGGTAAGCAGGCATGAAACTGAAAACCTTCAAGCACAGACAAAACAAGTCCAGGCAAATACAGAGATAACGGCTTGGGAGGAGAAGCTTCACACTTTACCTCAACTCTTCCTATTTGTTACATGTTCAAAAATGTTTCCATCAAAAGTAGGAATATAATTTAAACCATCCGAGAATCATTTGCAGTATTATTATCCCAGAAGAAAGTAATATCAGTGACCTGTAACCTAACCCCGATTCCTCACATGTGTACACAGAAGAATTGTGTGTCTTGCTTGTGGATTTTGGAATAGTGCTGGATATTTGTTAAACTGAATCTCTCTTGAATTTGGGATGCATTATACTACTGCTATTAAGTGCATCTTTATCATTCCTAGGACTCATCATTAAAAAGGAATAATGGGACAAACTGGATGTAGAGGTAGGGTGAGGTAATGTCTGGAATGTGGGAATGAATAAATGTTTAGGAATAGGAATGTCAAGGAAGGAGAGGAAGGGTGGTCACAGCTCATCATCTGCTTAGCCATGAGTAGCAGCAAGGATTTTGTAGGCATCCTGGCAGAGCTAAGCCTTAACCAGTGATTAAAAGAAGAAATGAAAAAGGCTATATGGAATTACTGAGTTTTTCCCATGCACAAGGGCTGGTGCAGGAAAAAGTGCAGGAGTCTGTAAGGCAGATGCCAGCTACTGGACAGTAAAACACAGTATCAGAGAAAAGAAAAGGGGCTAACAGTGCCTGGAAGTTGAAGCTAGTCATATACAAACTAGAAATAAGGAACAAATTTTGAAGTAAGGGTAATTAACCATTGGAACAATTTACCAAGGGTTGTGGTGGATTCTCCATCACTGACATTTTTAAATCAAGAGTGGAAGTTTTTCTAAAAGATCTGCGCTAGTTCAAACAGGAATTAATTCAGGGAAGTCCTATGGCCAGGGCTATACAGGAGGTCACACTAGATGGTCACAATGGTCTCTTCTGGGCTTAGAATCTATGAACCTGTCATAAACAGATAGTTAAGGGTTAATGCCTCTTTTACCTGTAAAGGGTTAAGAAGTTCACCTAGCCTAGCTGACGCCTGACCAGAGGAACCAATGGGGAACAAGATGTTTCAAAATGAAGGAGGGAAGTTTCCTTTGTTTAGTCAGGTTCACTTTGACCGGAGTGGGAAAGTTCCAGAATTCAGCCTCTTATTAAGTAGTGAGTATTAGTGAAGGAAATAAATAGGTTTATGTTTATTTCTTTGTAACCTGTCTTGTGCAATTAGAGGAATAGTCAAATTGGGTATTTGGGTATTTTTTTGTGTAACTAAGTTTTTGCTCAGGGGAACATCCTCTGTGTTTGAATCTGTCTGTGATAGTAGCTGGTATGCTAATCTCTCCCAGAGCATTTTCTTTTACCTGTCTTTTCTTTAATTAAAAGCCTTTTTCTTAATACCTGATTGATTTTTCCTTGTTTTTAGATCCAAGGGGGTTGGATCTGGATCCACCAGGAGTTGGTGGGAGAAAGGAGGGGGGATGGTTAATTTCTCCTTGTTTTAAGATCCAAGGGGTTTCGATCTGTGTTCACCAGGAAATTGGTGAAGTCTCTCAAGGCTACCCAGGAAAGGAAAGTAGTGCTTGTGAGTGGTGGCAGCCAGACCAGATCTAAGCTGGTAATTGAGCTTAGAGCTTCTCATGCAGATCTCCCACATCTGTACCCTAAAGTTCAGAGTGGGGAAGGAACCTTGACAGAACCAATTAAATATTTTAAATTAGCATATTTAGCAGTAAATTGCAAACCATGACATGTTAAGATGTGGGTATAGTTAGAAAACGTCCTCTGTCAATAGATATTGTGGGGCTCCATAGTTATTTCCCTTTCATTGGTTTCCATATCAAATTTGCTAAGTATATAAATCAAAAGAATATATTTTTATATGTGGCAGGCCTGTAAACACCTCCTGGGATCCAAAATGAAGTTGAATTCTTTCTGCTTCCTATATAACCTACATTACCTTGCTCTGTCTCTCTGTCTATTATATATTGGTACGTATATGATCCCATTTCCTTAGTGTCTGAGTGCTTCCGAAGTATTATGAAATAGGAATAATTATAACAATCTATCTTCTTTTCCTCCCAAGACTGTAGAAGAAACAGCTTGTGTCTGGTTATTTGCTTGTTTTTGTTTGTTTGTTTGTTTCTTTGTTTGTTTAGGTGGCAGGGGAGGTAAGTGGTGGTGTTGTGCACGACTAATGAATTATTGAGGGAAAGCTAACTTTAATTTTTTTTTAGCACTGTCGTTATTCTCACCTTCTGAGGAAATGAGTGACCAAGTCCAGACTGTTGTGGAAGTTTTGTCTCCTGTACTCATAAACCTCCTGCTGTTGGTCGATAGTTTCATTGTTCCAGCAGAATGGAGCTGTTGTAGCAAGTGATGACTGTGTCTGGAGAAGCAGTATGGCAGCTAGCAAGTGACAAGTCTGACGGAGGGCTTTTGAAAATCAGGACAGAGACACTGAATTGAGTTCTGTGATCAGTGGGGAGCCAGAACAACAGAGCATGACAGCAAAGTGATGGGCTCAAGGGCCAAGAGAAACAAGAGCTGCTGATTCTTTACCATACTCTGACCTGAAGTCTGACTGAGAGGGATTGAAGATACTCAGGGCCGGTGCTACCATTTAGGCAAACTAGGCAGTTGCCTGGGGTGCCAAGATTTGGGGGCGCCAAAAAGCGGCACCCTCCCAAAAAATTTTAAAGCCATTTCAGCGGCCGCTGCACTGGAAGAGAGAGGGAGTTTGAGCCGCCACCGGCAGCCCAGGGGCTCCCCTGGGTCAGCGCGCCGCCACCGCCCGGGGGTCCCACCGCACAGTCGCTGCTTCGCTTCTCCCACCTCCCAGGCTTGCAGCGCCAATCAACTGTTTGGCGCCGCGAGCCTGGGAGGAGAATTAGAGCAGGGACAGCGTGCTCTGGGAGGACGTGGAGCAGAGGTGAGCTGGGGTGGGGAGGTACCACACGGCTCCCCGGGCCAGGGGGTAAAGAACTGCCGCGCGGGGGGCAGGGGCCGCAGGGCGGGGTGGGGAGCTGCTGCAGGGCTGGGAGGGGCGCAAGGTGGAAGTTTCGCCTAAGGCGTGAAACTTCCTTGCACCAGCCCTGAAGATACTGGCAGCTAGTAGTTGGTACTAGAGACTGGTTTTGGTAGTTTCTTAATTAGGAAGCTTAGAAAATGAAGATTAAACACTTGGTGGTAGTTTATGAGGTCTCTACTGTCTAGCAGTGGGGTATTTAGTACTGGTCACAGTACTGCATGTTTTATGGTGAGTGGTAGATTCGCCTCATAAAATGAGATGCTGCCAGTCTGTATAGACCCCAGGTATTCTCTGCACTCTGTTGCCATCCAGGAGGAGTAGGGGTCAGAGTCACACAGGTGGCGCTGACTGCTGGCATTGCTTCCAGAACTCATTTTTTGTGTGAGCTGAATTCTTGGAAAGAGGGCATTGTATTTCTGGCCCTGCTCTTGGCTTCTTTTCATGATGGCCTTCTCAGAGGTGGGTGATCTTCTCTGTGCTTTGTTCTGGGAAAGAGTGGAGGCAGATAGGATTAACAAAGAGATTAATGATTCAGAAATATTACGTGGGCCATGACTTACCTGACAATTTTGTTCATGATGCATAAGACTGAATAGAATCTTCCATTGTTATGTTCTATTGTACTCCGCATAGGTACTTATAACACACACACCCATAAGCATAATATCTGAGCATCTTCCAGTGCATTAAAAAACAATACTAACATCTGTCACATGTGAAACTGATCCCAATAATAAACCATGATTTACCTTGAAAGAAAGCTTTACAAAGCTTTTTGCAAACACTTTCAATACCAAGTAACATGGTTACGCATCAGCAAACATATTTTAAGCTCTCATTATGTACAGATGAGTACATTTTGTGTAAAAAAAATAGATTGAACTGCATTGAAGTGGTCGTACTTCAGAGGAAAGCTTATAATTTAATGAGAAATGAAATCACTGAGAATCAATGAATCATTTTAAAATCAGGCATGGCTGATTTGAGTACCGTGTCACATCATCTGCTTTATTTGATAATCTCACTCGGGAAGTAGGCTCACTCGGGAAGGAGCATTAAAAACAGGGCAACAATTCAGTAATGCTATTAGCCCAGTCAGTATTTCCATAGCCTCTGGTGATTGAACACAGATTGCTCTGACTTATTTTAGAAAAGAACTGGTATGACACAAAGCAGAAATGAAGATCTCGAAACATGTAATATTGATACTACCTAGACATGCTACCTTCCTGGGCTAGTTTGGGTCAGATTTTTTATGGGAAAGTTCCAGGGTTTTTTGTGTTGTTTTTTTGCTGTACTTAATTAATCTGATCTTTATCCTTTATATTACAATACTCCAAGAGGCCTTAACCAAGATCAATGGCACGTTGTACTAGGCACTGTCCAAACACATAATAGGAGACAGTCTGTGCCGCAAATAGTTTACAATCTAAATATACAAGACAGGCAAAAGGTCAGGAGGTGAAACAGAGATACAAAGAGATTAAGGGCCAGATTTTTAAGGGTATTTAGGGACCTAACTCACAGTGAACGGGAGTTTGGCATCTGCCGTTTTATTAATATATTTAGAGTAGAAGTGATCTGTGAACTTGAATAGTAAAACCAAAGTAAAGTAATCATAACTGAAAAATTATTTCAAAGTTCATATATTAGTTTCTCCCAAAAGCAGGTACCAGTCTTTTTAATAAATAATAAAGTCATTATTTATTTATTTATTTAATTGGTAGGACATCCAATAATAAAGTTATTTATTAGCTGTCCTATCAATCCAATGGTAGCTAGATAGATAGATAGATAGATAATGTGGGTTTAAAACTTATTTTTGTGTATGTATAAACATATAAATACACATACACAAAAATAAATCATAAAAAGAAGCGACATCTGGAATATCACAGCATTCATATTTCAGAGGAAAATACTCATTTATTCTTCTCAGTATTCTGGAGCTCTGTTGAGGAGAAATCAGATTTTTTTGGATGACAAGTACAGAGGTTCTGGGACCTTCTACAGTTCATCACCAAAGAGCTATTGCTGGCTGATCTTTGAGCTCCTCGAATTTTGTTGCTAGGATGTCACGCACGTGGTCTATAAAACCCCATTCCATGCTCCCCACCCTTCTTGTTAGCTTACTGATACTGATGTTCCCATTACAATGAAAAATATTCAGAAATCATGAAAGCAACAGGATGTGCATTCAATCACGTTTCTTGCCATTTCTCCCCTTTGGCCCTGCCCTCTTGTCTATATACTATCTACTTAGACTCTAAGTTCTTCCGAGCATGGCACTGTCTTCATCTCTATCTGTAGGTGCACACTGTGCCATACCAATAATAAATCATCATCACCACTATTTGGCAGTGTATCTGCTATCTCTGTCCAAAGAGCTATGATGCACTTTAGACGACAAAGGTTTGCTTACAGGAACAAATTCACAGCCTCCTTTTCTCTGGTGCTGCCCCAGTGATTTCAACAGGATTTCACTGATGTAAATCAGAGAAGAATTTAGCCTACTGTGGATATTTAAGTCTGCTTCATATGGAAGCTTTATTTCTGTATAGTTAAGATTGCAACTAGCTTTTGTTATAAAACCCTGTTTTAGCTCCCCTGCAACTTTGGGTTGGAAACTTGGTTTGAACTAATAAGTGCCAGAGTTTTATTCTGGAATCAAAGGAAAATGTTTGTCCAGAGTTTGAAGAAAATTCATCAAATCGATTTTGAGATGTAGGTCATTAGAAAATTACTCTGGTTTGAAATTTTGACTTTTGACTCAAAAACAGTTTCTAACTTCACTTTTCAAATATTCTCTATGGTTAAATCTCATTGAAAATTCATGTGCTGATTATATTTGAAGAAAATAGATTGTTATAGTTAGTTTTTGACCTAATACACGGCTTGTTGATTTCAAAGGGAGTTATAGGTCTAGTTCTGCTCTCACTAATGTCATTAATGAGCAGAATGACACTGTTTAAGTGTGAGTATGTTGACTTTATGTGAGTGTGAGCTATTGAAATACCTTTCTTTTCTTCCTAAACGGCTCTTGTAGTCCTTCAAACACTATAGATAGGATGTGGAAGTAGGGTGTGAGGCCACATCTCATGATACTTTGATGCAAAAGCTTCTTCTAGACTTGCTTACATCATTGTTACTCCCAACTGAGAGCTTTAAAAAATGGACATTTGAAAATAGTTTTGATAGCAGCGTAACAGCAGGATTTCTGCTCTGAGATTATTAATCTGCAGGAGAAAGGGACAAATATTGTAATGATGTTGCCACCTCCAAGGTCATTTATCTATGATGCACCTATGGCCCTTAGCAAAAACTATTCTGCAGCCCTGCTGCCTTTCCTGTTTAACAGCTCTGCTAGATGAAAGAACTAGATATAATATAGTACATATTATACACTGACCTTCCACAGCTTATGAGAATAGCTTCCAATAAATATAAAAGTAATTATTTTAACAAGTCCAAAATATTTTTAGAAAGAAAAACAGCATTTTATAATACCTGTTATTTTATGTCACATTCTAATTTATTTTCAGAGGGTACATTATATGGCTTTGTAAACTTCTTAAAGTTTTTTTTCAGAGGATTAAATAAATCCTCTAAATCCTTTAGCTACAAGCTAAAATGCATAAATTACTTTGACTGTCAAAAAGTTTTGATTGTCTTCACTCTTTCTCCAGTGCAGTTCAGGACTCCTGAATTGCCACAAACACCTGCGTCGCAGATGTTCATTCCAAGTTGTATTTTAATGATCTCCATCTTTCAGCACATCAGTACAAGTCAGTTGTTTCTAAAGTAAATGTGTAATTATTATGTCAGAAGGAGAAGCAATCTCTCTGTAAAACATCTGAGATACAGAGTATTAATTCCATTTTATGTAGTTGTAATAGTCTATACCAAAATTTCTTTTTATATACCAGAATTTCTCTTTATATTATTTCCCCCAGTTGTTGCTATTCTTCAGTATCATGAATAGGATTTAATTACAAAATTTAAGTAGTATTGGCTCCTTACCAATAACACTAGAGAAAGCAGCAAACATACTTAGTCATGCTGGGGGTGCTGGGATTTCCTGGGATGCCTCCCTTTTTCTCATCTTTATTCCAGCTATTCTTCACCCTCTCACAGTTGCTGAGTAGAGCTGTATGCAGCACCATATCATACATCATCAGCATGAAGATTTCTAAGAAAGCATGCTCCAGATGTTAGAAGGTCATGAGCTTATAAGCCATATCTTGAGAGTGAATGAATGGCTGGCTAGCCAGTTGTTGCTTTCATCGGTCAGAAGATCTTGAATT
This sequence comes from Gopherus evgoodei, assembly GCF_007399415.2. Classification (NCBI taxonomy): domain Eukaryota; kingdom Metazoa; phylum Chordata; order Testudines; family Testudinidae; genus Gopherus; species Gopherus evgoodei. Next base: position 322,329,090 of record NC_044322.1, read on the forward strand.
ATCAGACAGTTAAGGCTATTTGAGGTTTGGGGTAGAGCAAAGTAGAGTAGTAGAAAGTAAGAAAAGGGTGAAAAAGGCTGTTTTCCTGCTCTGGATACAGTATTATATTGCCTCAGACAGGGGTTGCTGTTTCATTCCTTAAGAAGCTTCCATTAGTAGCTACTTATAATTTCTTTCTTGGGGAAATCCACCTCCCAGAGGAGCCGCAATGGATTTTCCCTCTGGTTAAGTCCACCTCTTCCTTTACTGGAGAAGGGATGGCAATATATTTTCTCCCAAGTTTCTTAGATAAGTGATTATTAGAATTAATGCTGGGATTTCCTAGTTCCTAGTTCCTCTGTTTAATACTGAAGACAGGAAGTCTTAGAGAGAGATCTTAAACAGTTCCTTTACAGATGAACATGTAATAGGGAAGGGAAACTTTCAAAACACTGATGACCAAAATTTGGCCTAATTTAAATTTATTGGAATTGTATATTATTATGTATTAGCTCTGTAACACCCAAAAGCGAGCTAGGCTCTTTGCAGAACATTAAGAGACAAGGTTCCTGCCTTGAAAGTTTTACGGTCTAAGCATACGTCTACACTACCTGCCAGATCAGTGGGTAGCGATCCATCTACGCTATTCTCGTAGCTGAAGTTGCGTATCTTAGATCGATACCCTCCCACGAGTAGATCAGGCCTTAGTTTAGAGGTGTGATGCATGGTTCAACAAATAGCAGAGAGGGAATGGGGAAGTAAAACAAGGCCTACCCAGTATAAGTGTCTGTCCAACTAGATGGGTTGTTATTACTGCTGTTGGTATGAGTCTTAAGGCGGGATCTGAAAGAGGAGAGGATAGTAGGTGGACACACCAGAATTGTGATGGCATTCTCTGAGAAGGGAATGTGATGGTAGAAGTATTGGGAACCATTGTGGGAATCTAGGGCTGACAAGTGTCACTCATCTTGCATCTCATTCATATATTTCTGCAATCCAGTTTGCTCCTCGTGCATCCAGGAGCTGTAGTTCTTCCTCCAGCCACTGGCCCCTCGTCTCTCACCCACTCTAGGAGCCCAAGGAAGGGAGGCAGTAGTGGCAGCTGGTTAAGAGCAGCCAGGGCAGAGTGAGAGTCTGAGAAAGGACATGGGAGAAGGCAGGACTGCCTAGGAGGCTGAAAAGGTGGGGAGAGACTAGGACATTTGCTGAGAGATGGAGATGGAATAGGGAAGGATCTGAACAGGGAGTGGGAGGCGATGGGAAGGGAAGTTATTTGCAAATATGCAAATTATCTCATTAAATCACGTAGAAAAGCATGAAACTTGGCATCTGTGAGGATCTGTCCCACAATTAGTATGTGATCCTGTCCTCTGAGCCAGACTGTGAAGCCCAGATACTCACAACTGGGGGAATACTAACACAAGCAGCCCTGTTGAAATCACTGAGCCCACAGGTGTGAGTAGAGGGTCACAGTCTGGTCCCAGATAGTCATATACTATACACAATCCAAATCTTTCATGGGGAAATAAACGTTTGAAAAACCAACCCTTCTGTCAGATATGTGAAATCTCTTCATTTCACACTGGGGCTGGTATTGCAGCAGTAGCTAACTCTCTGCAGGGTCAGCACTAGCAATTAATTAGCTAACTCTGTCCCCAGAGCAGTGCTAACAGTGCATTGTGGGCACAAACAAGAAGTATCCAAAATAAAAAAAAAGAGCCACTGAGGGGGAAAAATCAATGTCTGACAAACAGAAAAGGACAAACCTGGCAACAGAAAAGGACAAATGACTTGTTATTTTAAGGTTCTAAATGGACTGTTTTAATGGAATGAAAAAGAAAATTAAAACATATAAAACAGAGGGCGATTGACACCCTTTGATATAATTGATGCTGTCTTGTGTCCAGAACATGCTGCCACTGAGATAAAAGAAACATGATTTGAACCAAAACACTGAGCAGAAATTTAAAACACCGAGACAGGTTGTACATTGGATAAGGTAGGCAAAATAAAGGATGCAGGCTTTCAAGTATTGATGAGGGCTCCTGATTGATTCTGACAAATGAAAAGATCAATATTTTGGCTGATAGAGCTGAAGCTTAGGCAGGTAGCGGCTGTCAGAATACTCTTGCATGGTGCTACATTCCAGGGCAGCTATAGAAAATAGTGCAGGAAGTATTCCTTCAAAGATGTGCAGATCTCTGTTCATGAAGGATTTCGCTTTCTTAGTTTTTATTTGGGCTATTGATTCCTCAATAATTAAGGTAGGGAGAACACATTTCAGAAGTACAGTGGCCACTAGCGAGAAGTCAGCATTTACCAAGTTACCACACTATAATATCTGACATACCACAGTATTACCCTGTATTTGCTATAGCTCTTGTTTTAAAAGGGGTTATTTTAATTATCCAGAAAAGTACATCTTTCAGTAGTGATGCTGTAATATTTAAGGTGATAATTCTAGCATACTGCAGTATTTTCTTTTACTAGAGGAAATAGTTGTGGTCTCAAAGGGTATGTCTACACTGCGATTAAACACTCACAGCTGGCCTGTGTCAAGTGATGCAGGCTCAGGCTACGAGGCTGTTTAATTCTGGTGTAGATGTTTGGGCTCAGGAACCCTTCTCCCTCACGGGAGTTAAACAGCCCCATAGCCCAAGTGCTGTGAGCCCGAGTCAGCTGACCCAGGTCAGCCATGTGTGTTTAATTGCAGTGTAGACATACCCTTAGATGCTGTGAAAAGTGGTGATGTTTTAATGGTTATCACTATATGTATAGTATAGCTTTTCCGCTTAGGCTGCATGGTCAGAGGTATTAATGATCATTAAGAAATAAACCTGGCAGGATAAGAAAAATAGAAGTTGGGTATTATCTAGGGCTTTGAGGAATAATAGCAATGGGCAAACATCAGAATATCTGAGGAACATCCATTTGTTTGGGAGCTAGATGCTCAGCAGGTGTAAATCATCATAACTCTATTGACTTTAATGGAACTATGCCTATGCAGGAGATCTGGTCTCAGATATGTTTGCAACCCACTGGTGAGCATGTTACAGGACCTGCCCTGTGGTGATCCAAGAAAGTGAGCATTGTTAGAGTTCTTTAGCTCAAGCTGCAGTATTTTCAGGCCTGGAGGTCTCTCTAGTTCACTCTGCAGTGGTCCAACCAAGAGAGTGGCTACCACATAGGTGAGGGCTTGTTTGTGTTTCATGCTGTAGTGGGCCTGAGATGCTTGAGAAAGTTTCCTTTGAACAGAGGAAGTATGTAACCCGCTGATAAGGTGTGTTACAGAGGTCTCTCTGTACAGATCCACAGAGGGATATGAGATATTACAGCCCCCAGAAATAGAAACTGTTATCTTTAGCTCAAGATATAGCACTTTATGAGTTTAGCTGTAGAAGTCCATGGTTCAATCCATGGTGTGTCAGCCATGAGGACAGCTGTCACATTTATACACAACTTGCCCAACAGAGTCCTTAGGATACAAAACTCCCTACCGTGCTCTGGATTCTGTCCATCCCCATGCAGCCCATAGAACAATCTCCCTCCATCCCCCATTCCGCACCACAAATACCCCTTAAAGAAAAAGATATTTTCTGGGGTGGCCAAATGGCCCACTCCCCATCTCCACTGCAGGTTAGTCTTCAGGGAGCATGCAGTTTTTTCCCTCTCCAGAAACGAATCATTCTCAGAGCAGTTTGGCATATTCAAAGGAGACTTGTTTTTCTCTTCAGTGGTGGAGGCAGGAGCTGAATGGCAAGACACAGTAGCTGACTTAAGCATGTACACAGTTCACGCTGGGATTGAAAGCCCAAGAACAGGTGACACAGTCTATGCAGTAAAGGGTTGTGTCACTGTCTACCCTGTAACCTTGGGTGCTTTTGTCTTTTACCAACTTTCCCCAAAACCATCTCCTCTGAAGTGCTCAGCACCTTTGATGATAGCACTCACAAAAATTTATCAAGTTCTTCTCCTTTAAAAAGATATTACACAGCACCAGCTTGTTAGTTTGGCTGACAATATTACGCATTTGTAATACTGTCCTGAGATTGTTGTGCAATAAAACAAGATTAAGTTTATTAACAGAGAACAGATATTTAAATGATAACAAGTAGAAGGAATCGGGATAGAAATGGCTACAAACAAACAAAAGCAAAACTACTCATATAAGACTAAAATCTCTCTTAACTAAAGTCTTGTGTTCAAAGTAAGTCTGATCTTAGCCAGGACCAATCACAGAGCTCAAAGCATTGGGTTTCTCTCCCCCCCCAACAAAACTGGGGCTTGGATAGCATCTGTGTTCTTAGACTCAACAGAGAACTAACCTTACATTTCTCAAGGTATTCCATTAAGACAGGGGTGGGCAAACTTTTTGGCCTGAGTGCCATGTCTGGGAATAGCAATTGTATGGCAGGCCATGAATGCTCATGAAATTGGGGTTGGGGTGTAGGAAGGGGTGAAGGCTCTAGTTGGGGGTGCAGGCTCTGGGGTGGGAGTGGGGATGAGGAGTTTGGGGTGTAGGAGAGTGCTCTGAGCTGAGATCAAGGAGTTCAGAGGGTCAGAGGGGGATCAGGACTGGGGCAGAGGCTTGGGGCACAAGGAGAGGCTCAGGGCTGCAGGGTCTGGGTGGCACTTACCTCAAGCAGCTCTCGCAAGCAGCAGCCATGTCCCCACTCCGGCTCCTATGCAGAACCATGTCCAAGCAGCTCTGCGGGCTACCCCGTCCGCAGGTGTTGCCCCTGCAGGTCCAATTGGCTGCAGTTCCCAGCCAATGGAAGCTGTGGGGGAGGTGCGTGGGGCAGGGGCAGCATGCAGAGCAGAGCCCCCGGCTGCCCCTACACATAGGAGCCAAAGTGGGGCCATGCTGCTGCTTCTAGGAGCCGTGTGGAGTGGCCCCTGACCCTGCTCCCCAGCGGGAGCTCAAGAGCTGGCTTAAAACGGTTGGTGGGCAGTAGTTTGCCCACCCCTGCATTAAGAGCACAATGAGAGGGCACTGAGGGAAAGCTTTCATTGACAATGCCCATGTTACACTGGTTTTATGGGGCTTAGGTGTTGTGATGCTGAGTGTTGCAATGCCTAACTTTTAGGTGCCTAAGGGTACGTCTACACTACGGGATTATTCCGATTTTACATAAACCGGTTTTGTAAAACAGATTGTATAAAGTCGAGTGCACGCGGCCACACTAAGCACATTAATTCAGCAGTGTGCGTCCATGGTCCGAGGCTAGCGTTGATTTCTGGAGCACTGCACTGTGGGTAGCTATTCCGTAGCTATCCCATAGTTCCCACAGTCTCCCCCACCCCTTGGAATTCTGGGTTGAGATCGCCATGCCTGATGGGGCAAAAATCATTGTTGCAGGTGGTTCTTGGTAAATGTCGTCAGTCATTCCTTCCCCCGGGAAAGCAACGGCAGACAATCATTTCGTGCTCTTTTTCCCTGGATTGCCCTGGCAGATGCCATAGCACGGCAACCATGGAGCCCGTTCAGTTTTTTTTTACTGTCACTGTATGTGTACTGGATGCCGCTAACAGAGGTAATACTGCAGTGCTACACAGCAGCATTCATTTGCCTTTGCATAACAGCAGAGACGTTTATCAGTCGTTCTGTACTGTCTGCTGCACCATCGTAAATTGGCTATGAGATGATGGTTATCTGTCGTTTTGTACCGTCTGCTGCTGTCATGGGTGCCCCTGACTGAGGTCGGCCAGGGGCACAAAGACAAAAATGAGAATGACCCCCCGGGTCATTCCCTCCTTTATGGTATCTAAAAATAGAGTCAGTCCTGCCTAGAATATGGGGCAAGTGTACTAGAGAACCAGTGTATCAGAGAACCAGAGAGCACAGCCGCTCCGTGTCAGATCCCGCAAAAATGATGAACTGCATGGCATTCTAGGGGGTGTCCCTGCAGCAACCCCACCCGTTGCTTCCCTCCTCCCCAAACCTTCCTGGGCTACCGTGGCAGTGTCCCCCGCATTTGTGTGATGAAGTAATAAAGAATGCAGGAATAAGAAACACTGACTTGTTACTGAGATAAAATGTGGGGGAGGCAGCCTCCAGCTTCTATGATAGTCCAGGCAGGACATTAAGCGGTGCGGGCAAGAGGAGCCCAGCATCCCGCTGCTATGATAGTCCAGGCAGTACAGAATCTTTTCTTTACACATGAAAGGAAAGGGGCTGATGGTGCTCAGCCTCCAGTTGCTATGATGAGGACGGTTTCCAGCTGTTCTGTACCATCTACTGGGAATGGCCGGGAATCATTCCTATTTCTACCCAGGCGCCCCCAGCCAGCCTCACCTGAGGCTAGCTAGGAGCACATGATGATGACGGATAGCAGTCATATTGTACCGCCTGCCACTGGGGAGGGGAGGGGAGCGGACACTGCTCTTCACTGCCGCAGCATCGCGTCTACCAGCAGCATTCAGTAGACATAGGGTGAGGTTGAAAAAAGTCAAGAAACGATTTTTTTCCCTTTTCTTTCATGGGGTGGGGAGGGGGTACATTGACGAGCTATACCCTGAGCCACCCCAGACAATGTGTTTGACCCTACAGGCATTGGGACCTCAGTCAAGAATGCAAATACTTTTCGGAGACTGCTGGGGACTGTGGAATAGCTGGAGTCCTCAGTACCCCCTCCCTCCCTCTATGAGCGTCCATTTGATTCTTTGGCTTTCCGTTACGCTTGTCACGCAGCACTGTGCTGTGGACTCTGTATCATGGCCTGGAGATTTTTTTCAATGCTTTGGCATTTCGTCTTCTGTAACAGAGCTCTGATAGAACAGATTTCTCTCCCCATACAGC